>NC_045637.1:147876328-149371328 GCF_009829145.1 Chiroxiphia lanceolata
TGCTCCCATCTCCGCTGCTCCTCTAGTCCCTGGGGGGAGGAAGCCCCTCTGACCTCTGGCATGGGAACTTGAAAGGTGAAGGGTCACCCAGTCCTTCCCCACACCCACCACGGCAGGTTTGGCTTCCTTCCCTCTTCCCAGCACCCCCTCCACCATATTTGCCCAGGAAATGGACATACGGCTGGCTTGGGGGATGCTGTGCTGGTTCGTGGGCACGGCCGGGCATTCACTCCCAGCCTGCGGGGACACTGCTGGGCACCAGGACGGGGCGGAGGGCGAGGGGGGGGGACGAGAGTCCGGCTTCAGCCCCGTGCAAATCCATCAAGTCGGAAGAAATTTGGCCCCGGGCCTTGGGAGGGTGAAGGCAAGTGGAGACTGTCCGAGACTCCTGGGGCCGGGAGAGGCTCCCACCGAGCCAGGGCCGTCTGGGAGAGCGGGGGGGGGGGTTAGGGTTAGCCAGGGCTGGGCTGCTGGAGCCAAGGACACCCCGCGTTCTGCTGCTCCGGGGCCCCTCCCGGGCTGCCCCATCTCTGTCCCCGCGGGGAGCAGACACTGAAAAGAGCAGTCCCTGTAGGAGAAGAAACTATATTTTTTTCCCCCTCTTTCCCCCTTGGGGAAGTACATGGTGGCTGCAACCCTAAAGCACCGGGCACCGGGGTGCTGCGGGGACACGGGCCCCTTCCCTCCACCACTCTCCTGGAAAAGGAACCGGAGAGGGAGAGGGCTGGCCTCCCCCCCACCCGCAGGGGAAGCCCCGGGGACACGCGGGGAGTGGGGCCACCCCTCCCCGCTCCCGTCTGTTGCCACGCACGGCCCCGCAGTGAGGCGGGTCATCCCGACGCGCGTGTGCATGAGACGCGCTTCTTTTTTTACCTTTCCATTTTTTTATCTTTTTTTTTAAGACCTTAAAATATGTCAAATGCCAAATTTAAATTTCTTTCCAGGTCGAGGAGACGGTGGGGTGAGAGGAAGTGCGGGTGGTAAACGTGGGCAGGCAGGGACGGGCAGAGGGCAGGGTCAGGCAGCGAGCAGGGACAGGCAGAGGGCAGGGACGGGCAGCAGGCAGGGACGGGCAGCGGGTAGGGACGGGCAGCAGGCAGGGACGGGCAGCGGGCAGGGGCAGGCAGTGGACAGGGTCAGGCAGTGGGCAGGGGCGCACAGCGGACAGGGGAGGGCAGTAGGCAAAGAGCTGTCGTCGGGCTCTGGGCGTGGGTGTCTGTGGAGCTGCCGGCTCCGTCGTCTCTTCCTGCCTGGGCTCATCCAGGCCACTTATTCCAGAAGCCGGGGCCAGGCTTTGGGCGTCAGCCTTGCCTGAGTTTGCCAGGGGTCCCAAATATGCGACAGAGCAGATTGAGGACGGGGTAGTGGTTGGTTTTAGCTGCAAGGCTCGTCTCGGTGTGTGTGAGGGGGGAGCCCAGGGCACAGCCCAGACCTGCCCCGTCCCCAGATCTACAGAACCCAGTTCCACAGTCAGGGACCGTCCCGATTTTCTGCACAGAAACACGGGACTACCTTTCGCTCCCCAAACGTGTCTGGGTGCGTTTCTGCCGGAGCCACGAAGCATCCCCCGGGCTGTCACTGCACAAATCTCTCTCCCCCTGCTACGCCGTCATCCCCGGCTGCTGCTCCCGGGCAGTCCCGGACTGCCCCTGCTCCTTCCCTGAGGGAAGTGGGAGCAAAACCTGCCCCGAGTGCCCAGGTCCAGCCCCTGCCCGCGGGTGTCGGCTTCCACTCTGCCTGTTTGTTTGTTTTTAGGGCAACGCGAATTTGTTTATAAAATTGACTCTGGCCCTTTGAAACAAATTGTTATTAACCTTCCCCTTCTGAGCATTTCATAATCACAGATGTTAGTTTGGAGATGATATCCAAACATCCCAGGGGTACTTTTGATAGCTGCATGGGCGGGGATTGAATGTGGAGGTCGGATATTAAATCAGCGGGATACAGAATTACTTTTTTTTTTTTTCCCACAAACCAGAGCTGGCTAAATAGTTTCCCCCTCTAACTCTGATATGCATTTCACAATCAATGGCGCGGGCATTTGCATACATAGTGCCTGGGTGTGGGTTTGTACATCGCATGTGCCATACCCTGCGTTAACAGAGAGCAGAGCGGAGGAACACCTTCACTAAACCTCAGTGCTCAGATGATCATTGAACAGAGTTAGGGGGAAAATACGCTTAATTAATTACACGGAGGGGCTGGTTGGCACCGGGCAAGTGCAGATGTATTTTTGTTCGGCCCTGAAATACTTCCCTGGGTTGGTGGTTTTGTTTGGTTAGTTGATTCGGTTTTTTTTTCCTGTTTTATTCTTTTTTTATGGGACTCTGCTGCTCTGGCTGGAGGGGAAGGAGTCTGCCCCGCTAGCTGGGGGAGGGAAATCTCAGGCAGAGTTGCCTGCCAGGAATAAAACGCTGCCAGGCGGTGGCTAACTCCAGGGCCAGTCCTGCCTCTGCCCCGGCGCAGCCTGGTTTTGGGGGAAACTCTGGCTCGGCTTCGGGGCTGCTCTGGGTTCGGATTTTGCCTTTTCCAAAACAAAACGGCTGTTTCAGAAAGCCGGTGTTGCTTTGCTAAAATTGCAAGAGGAGCTTGTGCGGCAGCTCATTCTGTTAAAATAATTTTTAATTTTAAATTATCGAGGGGTAATTTATCTGTGCCGTTCTTCCCAAGCCAGCGGGGAGCCGCTGCCCGGGCGTGGGAGCGCGGGCTGGGCGGCGCAAGGGAACGAGCAGCCGCTCACAGGGTGGCGAAAAGCAGCAGCGGAGCAAGTGTCTCCGAACCTATGCCCCTTCCCGTGGAAGCTTTCTCCAAAATATCGGAGGCAGGTGAGAAGTGCAGCCCGTGTGAGGAATTCGCTGCTCCCACTGAAGGCGCGGCTTACAAATGGCAAATATTTTGTGTTCTGATCTGGATAAAATCCAAGCAGCAGCGTGATATTTTCTGTCCTTGCTCCAGAGACCGAACTAACTTAGAGAAGTTCCACTACGATTTTTTTAAAATCTAAAACCAAATACCTATGCCTGCTGGTGTCACATATCTATTTTTTTATTCCCAGTATTTCTTACGAGGGGGGGAGGACAGGTGAAAACTCCACCCCTGCCTGTACGCTTAGGAGCAAGGCCAAAATTTTCCCCCGGTGCAGGTTTAGTGACTTCCTAAAAAAAAAAGTTAAATAAAATCTCCGTGGGACTTATCCTCTCTCGTGTAACACATCCACGGTGCCGTTTTCTACCATTGAGCAACCGGAGCTATTTTTCAAACCAGACTTAAAACTCTTCTTTAGTGCCCACTGCCACCGATTTTCTCCCTCGGGATTATAAATCACCTGCCTCTATTAGTGTTGGTGGCCAAAAAAAAAAAGATTTCCTCAAAGGTACGTAAACCAAAAAGGCTGGAAAAATAAAGAAGGTTTGGAAGCAGGAACTCGCAGTATCCTGGTAGCATCCCCGGCACTCCCATCGCACTCATCCCCAGCCCCAGTTTCTTCGGGCAGGTGAAGCCCTTGGTGCACCATGCCAGCGGCAGCTCCTCTCCTGGAGAATTTTGCCCCTTGCAGAATGTATCTTAAAGTAGCAGCTTTTAAAAAAAAAAATATGTAAAATAAAATATTAAATACACCTCCTCTTGGTTTTATCTGGGAGCGCGTCCCCTGCAGAAGGAACGACCCTAAGGGTGAGTGAGGCTCTGCCCTTCCTCCCTCTCCTCCTGCCTGTAGAAAGCTATTTCGGAGCTCTTGTGCCCTTTGTCGCAGCAAGGCGGGTGATCGTTTTATTTTTGTCCAGCCCGTCCTAAAATCGTGGTACTGTCATTTCCTGGGGCTGCCAAGCATTTTACAGGGTGCTCGGTTTCGTGGAGTGGCATCGGCAATATTCCATCCCCTCTTCCCGAGCTCCAGGGTTACGAGTTTTTCTAGCAGAGGTTTTCCAAACGCAGCCTGTCAGAGCATCACACCACCGGGTATTTAAAGTCTTGAAAAGGTGAAACCTGTTGACAGTAGGTGAGATTAAAAAGATTTTCCTTTGCGTTTTCAGCTCCTTTTGAGCAGGAGGAGGAGTGCCCGAGAGGGGCTCGGTGCTGGCTGGCGCTCGTCCTCTCCTTCAGCTAAAAATGAATCCCCCAAAGTTTCCTCATTAAGTCAAAAGGCTGATGAAAAGCCTGGCTGCAAAACCACCTTTCTCATAAATCGCCACGGATTTCCCCCCCCCCCACACCCCATAAAGAGCTGAAACTACGAAATACTTCTAACTCCAGCTCCAGTGCTCAGAAGTGCAGGCTAAGGACTGTATGAACATTTAGGGATATATATTCCCTAACAGCACTGCTCCATTGCAACGCCTGAGTGACACGGTTAGGATTTCATAATAAAGTGGGTTGTTTGGTTGGTTTTTTTTAATTATTATTATTTAATGCAGTCCTCGAGAATTGAAACACACAAAATGCAGCGAGAATGTTCACAATGTTGAGAACACAGTTGTAAATAGAAACATTCATATTTCATCCGATTATAAATATTTGATACTGCAATTGTAAAATGCACGTTTTATAAACTGGAGAGAAGAAAAAAAAATCCTTTGCTTTCTTGCTAAAAGACAAAGTCATTTAATCCTGGCTCCTAAGCAGCTGATGGTTATTCACAGAATTTAAAATTACAGTTTTTTATTTTATAGCTGGATTCTTTCTTTTTTTTTTCCTTTTTTTTTCTTTTTTTTTAATTTTATACTACTATGTACAATGTGTATCTATTAGAGCTGCAAAATAAAGAGGCTTTAAGGCAAAGCGAGAAGTTTTTCACCCCCTAAACAGCGTCGCAGGAGGGCCCGTTCCCGAGCAGCTGCCCACGCACACCCAGGCCCACGCAGGACACATCCCCCCTCCGGAGTGGGGAGAGGGACCCCTCGCTCCGGGAGAAACGGGTTAAACACAGCACAGCGCCTCGAACCCCCGAGAAACTACGATTAGAAGGGGGTGTCTGCGTGGGGAACGAGGGGGGGGGAGCGTGGGGAGAAACACCCACCCGCACGCTGCCGCGAAGCGTCTGCGCCAGCGGGGACCGCGCTGGGAGGGGAAGGGAGAACTAAAAACGTTCCTTTATTTAAGGAGTGGGGGGGGGGCTAAAACGCTCCCAAATATTTCGGGGATGTGATGCCGGAGCGGAGCCGGGTCTCATCCCTCGGCCGCCCCCCGCGGAGGGGGAGCGGGGCCGGGAAGGAGCAGCATCCCGGAGCAGCTCCCGCTTTTCGTTTTTCGGAGATGGGGTTCCCAAAGTTTTCCCAACAAGTTGGAAGGGAAGGGGGAGGGAGGTGCTAAGCCCATCTCTATCCCTCATCCACGCCTGCAGCCTGCATTCCGCATCCATGGATGGCCGTGGGTCTCGCTGGGAGTGATGAAGGGGCAGAGGCTCAGGAGAGGCCCCCGAGCATGTTTTAAGAAGGTGTTTTCAGATTTGTCTCCCTATCGTCACTTATATTTTTTCTTCCTTTTAAAATTAAATTCTCCACGTCTATCCCCAAAGTCAGCCCCAGACACCCCAACTCCAAAAACATAAAAAAAAGAAGAAAAAAATAAAACAAAAAAAAAAAGAAAGAAAAAAAAAAAGAAAAGGGGAGGGGTGGGGTGAAAAAAAAAGTTGGAACTCATAGAACAAATAGGAGAACTATTTATTCAGTTCACAGTCCTGTGAAATGCAGCAATAAAAATCTTTGGACTTCAGCAAAAGTTGTTTTTAATTCTTTTTTTTTTTTGAATTTCAAAAAACATTGTCCAATGTCCATTAAAACTGCGCTTAAGTCTATAAAAGGTAACTTAAGCATCAAAAAAAAAAAAAGCAACATAAAGATAGCATCTAAAATCTCCATACAACCAAAAAAAAAAAAGCAAGCAAACAAACAAACCAAAGTCAACCAACCAGCCCAATCCCCTGAAATCAAAACCAACCAACCAAAAAAAAAAAAAATCAAAAAAAATCAAAAAATATTTTATAGTCAGATATCTTGGATTTTTACACCACCTTACCTGTAAATTATATATACATAGAATATTGCAGAATTATATCTAATACACAATATTTTCACTATTAATGCTGGTATAATCTTTATACACTGGCCCTTATGTTTCTTTTTATTTTTTTTTAATTAAATTATTGCATTGTATAAACTTTGACTGCAAACGGCCCCCCTCCCCTGCCTCCCCCCTCCCTCCCTCGCCTCCCTCCCACCCCCCCTTTCCCTTGGCTATTCACTGTCCGACTTGCCGTCTTTCGCCGTGGTGGAGTGGTTGTAGAGCCCCTGGGCCATGAGGTGCACTGCCAGGGAGTTCTTGCTGCCCGTCGCCTTCTTGATCTTGGCTCGTTTATTCTGGAACCAGATTTTGATCTGGGACTCGTTGAGCCCGAGCTCCTGGGCCAGGCTCTGCCGCCGCTGCTCCGTCAGGTACCGGTTCGTCTGGAACTCGGCCTTGAGTCTCTGCAGCTGCTCGGCGGTGAAGGCGGTGCGCGGCCGCTTGTCCTCCTTGTTGGGGTTCTTCTTCTTTGGTTTGCGGGAGCGGGGACCTACGGCCGGGAGAGGGGAGAAGCACCGACACAGCCACGCTCCGCTGCGGGCGGCCCCACGCCAGGCGCGGTTCCGCGGCGGGGGCACCCACGCTCCGACAACACCACCACCACCCCCGCCAAGAAAAATAAACCCGCTTTGTGCCTCCGCTGCCAGGGGGATGCTCTGGAGGCGGTGGAACGGGAGCCGCAGACCCCGGCGCCCCCGCAGCCTCCTGTGCCCACGCTCGCTGCCCGGCCGCCCTCCCCCCCACGTCCCCTTCTCCCCCAGCCACAAACACAGTTACCGACCCTCTGCATCCCGGGGATGGCCAGCAAGGAAAACTGCACCAGGAGCAGCCACACAGAGCTAAATTTTACACCCCGAAAAAATATGATTGTTTGTTTGGTTGTTTTTTGTTTGTTTTTGTTTTTTTTTTAAGAAAACCTCTTTACTTTTTTTACTTATCTTTTAAATTTTTTTTTTGGTGAGTCGCGATAAAAATTCTGATGGAAATCCTCCTCCTCCAGTTTACTTAGGGAGAAGCATTCCGCCTCTCCGCTGCAGTGCCCATATGGCGCTGCACGGCCCGATCCGAATCGCCGGGATTATTCTCGGGAATATTATTCTCGGCAGCACAAGGAGCCTTTTCTGCCCGGGCCGAGCCATTGTGAGGATGTATGTTAATTAAATATTAACAAAGGAGAGCACCGGAGAACAATGGAGTAAATTCCAATTCAGCTCTGAATATTACCTCTGAGTAAGAGTTTGTTTTCAGACATTACGAACTAATTTTCATCTCGTTTTACGATCCCTCCTTCAGCCGGCCGGCTCCCGGGTGAAAATCCTACCTCGCTCTTTTGTAAGAGAAAGATCTATATTTTTTTTTCTTTTCCCTGGGAGCAGATCTTCTGCCTGGTGTTTCCCATGCCTTTCCCCAGCGCTTTCTACTTCTTTTTAAACAAGGTTTTACCGATCTGCCGGGACCAGCCCTGCTGTCCCCGCAGTAGCAGAAGGACATTTTACCCCCTGGTTTTATTTTTTAAATTTTCTTTCTTTTATTTTTTTTATTTTTTTACGATAATTTCAAGAGGTTCTGCCCAAGCCCTTGCCAAAGAAGTTCCTTGGTTCTTGGGAACGTCCCCCGGCCCCCACAGAGCTGACCTACAGCACATGGGGGGAAATTAAAAGAAAGAAACGAAACGGCGGCCGCTCGGAGGCCTCTTTTAGAGAAATAAACGACGCGGCTTGTTTTTGGCGAAAAAAGACTAATCAAAACAAGGCGAGGCCTGTGGAAATGCCCTCTCCCCTTTCCAAAACACAGCGCGGGAGGGGGGGGGGAGGTTCCCGGCAGGGAGGAGAGCTCTCCGGGAGGATGAGCGGGGAGCCCAAAGCCAGAATTTTTTCCTCCCTCTTTGATAAAACTCGGCAGTTGGTGGGAAATGCCCCGAGCCCAGGCGGCCCCAGCTCCGCCGCGGCGGTGGGGAGGGAGGGACCCCCGTTCCCTCCTCGTCCCTCCGGCTCCGCGCACCCCCGGCCACCCCTTCTTCTCCCCGCATTTTCAGGTCATTTTAAGCAACTCCTTCCCCCACCCACTCCCCTCCATAAAAAAAAAAAAAAAAAAAAAAAAAGAAGAAGAAAAAAGAAAATAAGAAGACGGAGAAGGAAAGGGGAGCGGGGTCTTTTCCACGCCGCTTCCCGGCCTCGAGGGCGGGCGGAGACGGCCCGGGGAGCCCGGGGAGGGTGATACGGCGGTGGGGGAGCGGGGCCGCGACGGGGCAGCGCTTACCTGAGGAGGGCCGGTCCGAGTACCGCGTGCAGTACACCCAGGCGGGCCACAGCATGGGCTGGTTCCCGGCGTTGGAGCTGGCCTGGGAGCTATCCGAGTCCGAGCTCACCGACAGGTCGCCGCCGCTCAGCCCCCGCGCCTTCAGGGCCGCCTCCAGCGCCGCGGGGTCGCCCCCCTTCTTGGCGGCGCCGTGCAGGGCCAGCCCGGCGGGGCCGCCCTCCCCCCGGCCCGGCGAGCCCGCCCCGCTGCCGGGCAGCGCAGCCCCGGGGGCCGGCGCCGCGGCGGGGCTGCGGCGGCTCTCCGCGCCGGGCCGCCGGGGCTCCGCGCCGGGGCCGCCCACCTCCTTCCTTCGCCCGAACTCGGGCCGCAGGATGTTGTCGATGAAGAAGTTGGTGATGCGATGCGGGTGCGGGTGGGGGTGCGGGGGGTCACCGGGGGGGAGCAGCAGCCCCCGCCGCCCGCCGCCGCCGGGCTCCGCGTCGCCGCCGGACTCCTGCGGCTCGGCCGCCTCCTCCCGGGGGCTCCGGCCGCCCTCCTCCATGCTGCGCGGCCGCCCCGCCGACGGCTCCGCTGCCCGCCCGCCGCCGGCCGGGAGCTGCCGAGCGCTGTCTCTGTTGTTGCTCCTGCTGTCGGTTGTTTTTTATTTAATTTTTTTAATATATATATTTATATATATATGTCTATATACAACGCACGCACAGGTGTCTATTTGCTTTCGTTTCTCCTGGCTTCGCCGGGCATTCAAAATCCAGAGTTCGCAAAAAAAAAAAAATTAAAAATTAAGAGTCATTAAAAAAAAAATAAAAAAAAGAGACAAATGCAGGGAGATCCCCTCCCCAAGCCAGCAGCCGAACCTCCACCACTTCCAACTTTGCCAAAAAATGAAAACACAGAGAGGAGGTTCCGGTCCTCCCGCCGCCGCTCCGCCGCCTCCCGCCGCCGCTCAGCCGCTCGGTCCCGCGGCGCGCTGCCGCCTGCTCCCCCGGCCGCCGCTGCCGCCGCCGCCGCGCCTCATCCGCGGAGGAAAAAAAATTAGTGGTAATAAAAATAATAATAATTGGGGGGCGGAAGGGGGTTGGTGGTGGTGGGGTGGTATTGGGGGGGGATGGGGGTGCGCGAAGAAAAAAAAACGAAGCGCCGGTGTCGGGGCGGGGTGTAGGCGGGCTCTCAGCAGCCGGTGTCCCGCGGAGGGCAGGGCGGTGAGGGGCGCCCCGCGGGGCTCCGGCCGGCAGCGCCTCGCCCCGCGCCGCCCCGCGCCACCCCGCGCCCGCACATGCGGGGGCCGCCGCGGGTGGGGAGGGAGGGGGGGGCGTCCCGCCCTGCCCTGCCGCCCTCCCTGCGCCGCGCTACGCCCCGGCGGCCGCCGCCGCCGCGCCCGGGCACTTCCACTCGGGTTGTTGTCCTTTTAGGTTTTAACGGGGCCCCCGCCGCTGACGTCGCCGGCCCGGGCGCTCCGACACGTGCCTCGGGCCAATGGTAGCCCGGGCGAGCGCACACGTGGTGCGGGGCGCCCCGGTAAGTGACAGCGCCCACGCCCCTCCCACGGACGGGCCCGGCCGCCGCGGGGATGCGCGGGGGGGAGATGCGGGTGCCCCCGCGCGGGGCGCGCACCGCGGCAGCCCCCCCGCCCTGGCCCGTGTGTCCCCCCCGTACTCCTTCCCCAGAGATGAGTTATCGGGGGTTTAATTGCCCCGGTGTTTACCGGGGGAGGGGGGCCGGCATCCCACAATTCCTTGCAGAAACGCATAAATAATATTAAGCGAGCGACGGCGATACAAAGGGGTCCGGGGGGGGTGTTGGGGGGAAGGAACAGGCCCGGCCCGGTGCCCGCGGGTTGCCCGGGGGGGCCCGTCCCTTCCCCGCCGCGCGGTTCGGCGGTAATTGACTCGTCCTTCCCGCAGCCGGACAGGAACCTTTGATCTGCCCTGACTGCTCCCCAAATGGCATTGCGGCGCTGTGCTCCCCCCCAAAACGCTGGCCTGTCTACCTCCGGACCCCTCCAAAGCCCCCTCTTCTTTAGAACGGGAAAAGCTGCCGCTGCTGCTTTACTTGTTGTCTTTAGGGAGAAATACCGTGAAACAAAATTAGGGAGCCAAGTACGGCTGCATGGCCGAAGAGTCGAGAGGGGGCTGAACAGGTTGGGGGCCACGGATCCTCGGCGGGGCGCGCGAGAGAGGAGCGAGGATGCGGGCGCGGTTCCTCCCCTCGCAGCCGACCCGTTATCCCTCCCCGGGGCCCGCACGGTGCCACCGCCCCGACGGGGCGCACGGAAAAGGGCTGCGCGGCCCCGCGGAGGGCCGAGCATGGCTGGGAGGTGGTGGCTTGGCTCCGGTGTCCGCCGCATCGCGACCCTCGGCTCTCCCCCTAAGTGACATTTTCACTTGGACGTGGCTTCCCTGCGGTGACGCGCATCACTCGCCGCCTTGAGGGAAAGGGGCAGCGAGTCCTTCCTCTCCTCTTCTTCTTTCCTTTTTGCTTTCCTTTTTCTTATTCTTTTTATTTCCCCTTTTCTTTTTAAGGTATTTTATTTTTATCTAATTTTAAATCTTTCTCCCTATTTCCTTTGTATTTCACAGCGGGTCAGGTCCACTGGCGAAGACCAGCAGTGGCTGATCCAAAGTTGTTTTGCTCAAACAAACACCCAAAGGTTAATTTCTTCAAGCGCCCCATGAAAAGCGATTAGCCTGTCTCCCAAGAAGTATTTTCTAATTACTTGGAAGCTCTCGCTTTGCTACTACCCCATAATTAAAAGTGTTCAAGGTGCTGCACTTCAAATATTTCGCTCCCGGGCGGACCCAAGTTACTGATAAAAACTTCAAACCTCCTTGAACCGCGCATTACCTGCCCACTCGCTGCCGGTACCGCGTTAACCTTTCCATTCGTTATCCCGCTCCTTCGCGGGAATATTTATACCCTACATAGGACAGGAAAGAGAATTCCTGAGGTAAACTCCGAAGAAGGAGATAAACAAAGCTGTACAAAACAATTACTGCATCTGCCTATCCTCTGACAATAATCCAGCACCTCAGGTATGCAGAGGCAGCGGGGGGGGGGCGGCGGGGGGTGAAGGGGTGATCTGATACCGAACCGAGGAAATCTGAATGGTCTATTTTTTTTTTCCAAGGTTATTTTTATCTGGGAGTTCAATCTCTGTAGAAACATTCTCCAGCAGCACGTTTGCTCGCCGGTCTGCGGGCGCCTCGCCAGCGGCATCGCGGCTTGCAGGGGCTTTTCCTTGGGAACCACTGCGGGTCACCGGGAGAGGTGGCTTGGAAATGCGATTTTGGCTTCGTTTTCTTCTTTGCTTCAGCCTCCCCTCGCAGACCTGGTGCCTGCAAATATCACCTCTCCGCACACCAGCCAGATTTTTTTCCCTTATGCTCTCCGCTTAGTTTCAACAAGGCTCATTCCATGCTGCCACTCACTAAAAATATGTGTATATATTTTCCATCTCGCAAACAGGTGAGTGTGCGGGTGCAGCGGACCCCACACACCCTGCCTTTTGCTAGGCGCTTTTGGCACTGAGAAGTTTAGAAACAGGATGATAACCCGTGAGCTCTGTACGGGGAAGGAGGGAGGGAGAGAGCGGCCGACCCCCGCCCGCTGGCGGGCTGCGGGCAGGCTCTGCGGCCGGGGCCGGGCGGCGGGAATGCTCCGGGGCCGTTCGTGCCGTTCCTCCGAGCAAACCCTCTTTCCGACTTTTCCCCACACTCGGGGGAAAAAACCAACCATGAGGTGCTGAGAAACCAAAATGCCCAGAGGAGTAGTGGGAGTCCAGGGAGGGGCTGCACCTCCCGCCCTTCCAGAGCGGGATGACTGCCTGCAAAACGCTGGCATGCACCGAATTTCGTCGGGTTTTCAGCGATTGCCCCGTTTCCAGACAGTCCCCTCCCGTGCCGCCGGGGGAGGTCTGGCAGCGAGGCTACCCCGTGGGCACAGCCTGGGCACAGCGCCGCGCCCCTCTGGCAGCCCCCATGTCCCTCCCGCTCACACCCGGCATCACTTTATTTCCGAGTGAAGCCTTTGAGGCAGCTTTGCCAGCGTGTTGGAGCTGCTGGAGGAGGATAGAGGAGAGGGGAAGAGGTCGCTGCTCCTCCTTCCCCTCGCCAGGCTGACCATGTCGCAGGCGATGTGCCCGGCTCTGCCCGGCCTTCACTGGGCTCTCGCATCAATTTTGGAAGGGGAAAACCAGCAACGACCCTCGCTCAGCCCCAGCCAGGCTTTCCCCGGAGCCGGCGGGCCGGGAGAGCTCAGCCAACACGGCCGCGTTTCCCCAGTGCCGCCGGGTTCTCACTGCACCGCCGCCAACCACAAAAATAACCCCCCCTAAAACCTTCGGATTTTGCCAATTCCCCCAGTGCCAGGCAGGATGAAGGGCGCTTTGCTGCCTTTAAGCTCACACTCCGCAGCCTGTGGTGGGACCGGTAGCGCCCATCCATCCACTTCACGCGGGGAATACTTTCCCGTCAACGGGAGCAAACGGACGGGTTGGAAAACCTGGCTTCCACTTTCTTGCAGGATCATGAAAATTTTATGAGCTGCTCGTGGAGAGGGCAGAGCCCAGCTCGGCCCGAGATGGGGCTCCCCACCGAGCGGCCAGGGGCACCCGCGTGGGGCACGGGGGATGCTCGGGAGAGAATTGATGAGGGTGAATGTCACAGTCCTGACTCGGGAAGTAGCGTTCGGTCACGGCTACCGTCCGCAGCACGGAGTGACGGGGGGTAAACACCCCCTCCCGCCTCCCCTTCCCACGGGATGGAGAGTGCGCGGGTGGGGTGGGAGAGCCGGCCCCTGCCTCGCCCTGCCCCTGGTCCGGCCCTGTCCCTGGCTCGCCCTGCCCTTGGCCCTGTCCTCCGCTGCCCCGTCCTTCCCCTGCCCTCCCCCGACCCCTCTCCTTGCCCTGCCCCTGAAAAGCAGCACCCTCCCCTCCCGCCCACCGGCTGGGACTGGGGCAGCCCTCCCGGCCCCCATCGAAAACTATCAAATAACAGTAACAAAAAAACCCAATTTCGTCAAAATTCAGTAGGGTCAAAGTAAACGACTGTCCAGAGCACAATTATATAATGGTGGTTGGTGAAAGAAAGAATGAAGAGGTAGAGAAGAGAGGAGAAGGGGAGGAAAGGAAAGGAAAGGAAAGGAAAGGAAAGGAAAGGAAAGGAAAGGAAAGGAAAGGAAAGGAAAGGAAAGGAAAGGAAAGGAAAGGAAAGGAAAGGAAAGGAAAGGAAAGGAAAGGAAAGGAAAGGAAAGGAAAGGAAAGGAAAGGAAAGGAAAGGAAAGGAAAGGAAAGGAAAGGAAAGGAAAGGAAAGGAAAGGAAAGGAAAGGAAAGGAAAGGAAAGGAAAACAAGTAATAGAATGGAAATGAATGAAAAAGGAAGAAGAGATGAAGAGAATAAAAGTGAAGAGAGACAGGAACGGAAACGAGAAGAGAAGAGAAGAGAAGAGAAGAGAAGAGAAGAGAAGAGAAGAGAAGAGAAGAGAAGAGAAGAGAAGAGAAGAGAAGAGAAGAGAAGAGAAGAGAAGAGAAGAGAAGAGAAGAGAAGAGAAGAGAAGAGAAGAGAAGAGAAAAGAAGAGAAGAGAAGAGAAAAGAAAAACGGAAAAGAGAAGAACAGAAAAGAAAAAAGAAAAGAAAAGAAAAGAAAAGAAAAGAAAAGAAAAGAAAAGAGAAAAGAAAAGAAAAGAAAAGAAAAGAAAAGAGAAAAGAAAAGAAAAGAAAAGAAAAGAAAAGAAAAGAAAAGAAAAGAAAAGAAAAGAAAAGAAAAGAAAAGAAAAGAAAAGAAAAGAAAAGAAAAGAAAAGAAAGAAAAGAAAATATATAAACCCCGCGGTTTCTCAGGGCGGAGGCAGTGCTCGCTGCAACACGGCCCCGGCCCCGCAGCCCTCTGCAGTGGAGATCTGGTCCGGCCCCCCGGGGCCAGAGAGGCCTCGCCAGGACACTGGGTGACACTGGGTGCCGATTGCCTCCCCGGGGTGCCTGGACTTTGTTCTGCCGAGCCGTCGCCTTACAAACTTGAATCATAACCAGGGATGAAATTATAAGTCGCTGCGGGGAAGTTTTTGGCCTGTGCACAGAAATAGTTTGTGTCCCCTTGTTAAAATAATAAATAAATTAATTAAAATAGTTAAAAGATAAGGCTGGGAGCTGAACCTTCTTCCTTTGTCTTTGTGTTGCACCACAGCCCCTTTGCAAAGAAGCAGAAAACCGGCCCCAGTTTGTGCCGCCCGCAGCTGGGTGGGACGTGCCCAGTTCAGCCCGGCCCGGCCGCCAGTCCCCGCTGGGGATGCTCCGGCTCCGGCTGTGGCTCTGTCCCGGGCAGGGCGCACAGTCCCCGGCTGCGGTGGGCACCCACCGCCTCTCCCGAGGAGCATCGGCGGGGCCACGGCCGGGATCGCCTTTCTCTCTCTCATCTGGAGACGTGGAGGCAGAAAAGCTTCCAATAAGTGCAAACTATTTCCCCGAAACAATTTTTATTTAATCACACGAAGACGATACACCCCCCTGTTTTAAAGACACGCGCTATGTACCGGCGCCTACACAAGTGTGCACACAAGCACATGTCGCGACTGAGGAACGTTTCCCCGCTTCTCCCGTGACTTGGAGGAGTTAATCCATGCAGACACAATAGGAGCTGTTGTGACGGTAAAGTTCAGCAACTCTACACCGACCCCAGCATTAGCAGGGACTGGAGCGGGATGCTGGAGCTGCTCCTGCACTTTTCACATAGGCAGCTAATTCCCCTAAATTCCCTTGGATTTACACCTCGGCATTTACTCATAGTCAGAATAAAGCTACCGCTCTAATTAACTAGGTAATTTCAACTCCAGCTCCCCACCAGATAATCAACTTTTATGATCTCTCGAAGGCTGTTTTCCAGCTGTTGCAGACCGGGAGCCCAGCCGCACTCACCCCGCACCGCCAAGGCTCCGGGGTCGGGCAAGCTCCGAGCGGGGTTTGGGGAGAGAGTCCCTTGCACTCCCGAGCAGGACCGGTCTCCCTGTCTCTTCCCCGTCCTCCACTGCCCGAGGCTTTCCGGCAAGCCAGGGATGGGGGGTTCATGTCTGCCCCTCCGTGGGGATGGTGTCTCGGGGGGCCGGAGGTGGGATCCACGACAGCCGCCCCCACAGAGGAGACGGGCAGGGTAATGGGACCGCTCGGCTCCTCCCGGTAGAGGTGCTCCTTACCCTGGGGTGTCCCCCCGCCCTGGGCTACCCCCCTGCCCCTCCCGAGGCACCGGCCTGGCCGAGGGGCTGCCCTCAGTGATGGGGGCATGGCCCGGACACGCCGCACACACACTGCATTTCCTCAGCGTTTCCGGGAAAACAAAACCAAATCAAACCCCCTAAAACCAAATAAACAAAACCAACAGCAAAACCTGAAAAAAACCCACCCAAATTCCAAACACAAACAAACAAAAAAAATTGTCTTTTTTATTATGAATTTTTTTAACCATCAACAAACAAAACTACAGTTCTCAGCGGGGTGTCTCTGTCAGTCAGGCAGGAGTGCTGCCCGCCTGAGCGAGGGCTCAGTCTGGCTGCAGAGTGGACGCAGAGGATGCTCGTTCTCGCCTCTTCTTGCTCTGTGGAAAGTTCTTCGGGGAAGAATAGCAGCCCCGATCCCCGTCCTGCCGCGGCGCTCGCAGCTCTCCCGTCCCCACCTGCCCGCAGCGGGACCTCGACACCCTCCCCGTGTCCATCCGCGGCCGTGGGGCCTGGACGAGCCCGCAGTGCCTGGAACACGGTGGGGAGAAGCGGGATGTCCGGCGGGGGAAGGCTGGGCCGGGGGGCCGGGGGGGAGAGGCCTCCACCCCACGCCCCCCGTGCCAGCTGCGTGAGGGGGAACAGAGGTGGGGCGGGCTGGCACGGCCGTGAGTGGGAAATTTTCCTTCCTTCCTTCTTCTCCTTTTTCCCTTTTCTCCTTTCCTTTCCTTTCCTTTCCTTTCCTTTCCTTTCCTTTCCTTTCCTTTCCTTTCCTTTCCTTTCCTTTCCTTTCCTTTCCTTTCCTTTCCTTTCCTTTCCTTTCCTTTCCTTTCCTTTCCTTTCCTTTCCTTTCCTTTCCTTTCCTTTCCTTTCCTTTCCTTTCCTTTCCTTTCCTTTCCTTTCCTTTCCTTTCCTTTCCTTTCCTTTCCTTTCCTTTCGTTCCTTTCCTTTCCTTTCCTTTCCTTTCCTTTCCTTTCCTTTCCTTTCCTTTCCTTTCCTTTTCTCCCCTTCCCTTTCCCTTTCCCTTTCCCTTTCCCTTTCCCTTTCCCTTTCCCTTTCCCTTTCCCTTTCCCTTTCCCTTTCCCTTTCCCTTCCCCTTCCCTTTCCCCTTCCCATTCCCTTCCCCTTCCCTTTCCCTTCCCCTTTCCCCCTTTCCCAACTCCTTTCCCTTTCCCTTTCCCTTCCCCTTTCCCCCTTTCCCTTTCCCTTTCCCTTTCCCTTTCCCTTTCCCTTTCCCTTTCCCTTTCCCTTTCCCTTTCCCTTTCCCTTTCCCTTTCCCTTTCCCTTCCTCCCCCCTCCAGCCCCCCCCTCACCCCGAGCGCCCTCCCAACGGGAAGCCGATGGGTGGCGTGGTCGTGCCTGCCCGCGGGCATCCCGAGAGGTATTCCCGATAGGAGTGGGTCCGGGAGCTGCAGCCTGGCCAGCCCGACGCCCGGCTCTGCTCCAGTGCATCGCTCCAATCCCACCCGGGTGACAAGGCGGGGGACAATAAGGACCTGCCCGTTCCGCATGCAAGCCCGCGAGAATAGTAAAATACCCCACCCAGGAACTTCAAAGCCAGGGTGCGGGGCGGCGGCGACAAGGGTGTCACCTCCCTTGCCTTCCTCTCAGGGATTTTTTACAGGAGGTAAAAAGGGACGGGGACCACATCCAGCCCACGGGCGCGGTGTCAGGGCCGGGCGGGCTGCGGGAGTGTGCGGTGCTGCAGCTCTGAGCTGTTGCTCTCTGTAGGTTGATACCGTCATATTCTAAAGTTTTTTGTCCTCTTGGATTCCCGGGCTGTATTTGTCCTGTCTGTCTGGGGCTGCTTTTCTAAGTCACTTTGTAAATTTAAAGGGTTTCCCCCCCCCCCCCCCCCTTTTCCTCCCCTCCCAAGCTCACCACCTTTTTTTAATTAAAGCTTTTAACTCGCCTGGTGTTTACTGTCTTATGTAAAGTATCTAAACAAACAGACCCGGCCGAATACAAACACCAAAAAGGAGGCGGCCTCCCATTCTTACCCCTTCATTGTCCGAAAAAAAAGCGCATCTCCCCATGTCATAGCTACAGTTCCAAAAGGAAATTGCTTTTATTTGTAAAGGAGGCTTTAAAAAGCAGTGACATGAAGGGGAAAAGCTCCTTAAGGGAGGAAGGTCACGGGGTTAGGGGTGAGATTAAAGGAGCTATCTTTCCACCTCGCAGGGAAAGCGGCACTGGAGCCTCCCCAAACCTGGGAGAAGAGCTGCCAAAGGGAGGTGGAGGGGGTGGGTGAAGGGGGCGATGATGACTGGAGGAGGCCACTGGGCTCCAGGCAGTCCATAGTCCCACACAGGCACCTTTCAGCTGTCAAAGAGAGCGGATGCAAGGAGGTAAAATCCCTTCAGTGCCCCAAACCTCACTATTCTCATCATAGTGAGGGATGTGGTTGCTCTGGATCTCCAGCTCAGGCGGGCAGTGGGACGCAGAGGGCTGTGGGATGCAGAGCGATGGGTGTGGGGGGCCCTGCTCTGCACTGGGGCTTAGGGAAGGAGGCTGTGCCCCCTCCCCGAGACTGCTGCTGCCGTCTATTTGTGGGAAGCTGGGCCCGGCGATAGAAAGGAACAGGACCATGCAAGTGATCACCCCCAACCCTCCCTTCCCCTTTTCCGCATCCATCCGTGACGGTTGCAGTTTTTGCTGAATTAAGGTCCCTGGTGAAGGCGAGTCAGCGTGAGGGATGCGAGGGCACTTCCCTTCTCCTCTCCACAAAGGCGGCACCCTGCCTGGCCTCAGGCACGGACAGAAGCCGGGGGCTTCGGGGTCAACGCCGACAAAGGTGGCTGCATCCTCCCTGCGTGCCCTCTGCCTTCCTGATTCCCTTTTCAGTTCCCCTGCCCCTCTGGGTGGGCACAGACCACTCCCCTCACCTGTCTGAAACCGGGGCTGTGCCCAGCCCGATCCTGCACAGTAGCCTGGGCCCATTTCTGTAGGGCAGAAAGGGAAGAGAGATGCAGCCCTGGTTTCATCAGAGACGGAAAATGTCTTTTTCAGCTCTAAAAGGAATGCAAACAACCCTAAGAGTGATGCAAGCATCGATATTGGATCTAGCTGTGATTTGAGTTCTGGACTGTCCTGTGCTCAGGAGGTCCCCAGTAATATGTGATCCCCACCATGGCACAGGAAGGTGCCAGTGGTGGAACTCCCTCGTTCCTGGGCTGCTACCAGCACAGGTGAGCTGCTGTGACACTTCTCGGGACAGCCTCGGGAAGGTGTCTCGGAGGAAGGACATTTGGAAGGAGAGTCATGGCCATGCTTTCCCCTGGGATGAGGATGGTGAGGGGACCACATCTGCCTGACCCTTTCAGGGTTGCAAGAGTAGCACTGTGCACTTATCCTGCATTGCCAGGATGCAGATACAGGGACAGTCCTGCTCAGGCTGCACGGGAAGATGCAGAATGTTTTCTGTGTGCAGCCTTTGAGGCAAATGTTATTGAGCTGGTCGCTTCCTGCTGTGACCCTGAGCAGATAGCTTTGTCCCTCCATACCTGTACAGAGAGGATGATCACACACCACCTCTCCTAGTCTTTCCCGCAGTCTCAGGGCTCTGCGACATTCAGGTAGCACATAGGTAGGGTTCTGTGTCTTCTACTTGGTGCTTTCAGTCCCCAAATCTATTCTCACTTTCTTCTCCAAAGTGCAGCGGCCGCTTTGTTCTCAGTATTTAGAGAGCGAGTGAGTGAGAATGGATGTGTGGGAGGCTGCTACTTTCCTAAAATATGTGCATTTCAATTGTCCGAGGGAATTACTGACATTAGCCTGCTTTGTTTTGGGGTTTTATTAGTGTCATTCAGTAAATATCCCCCTGCAACCTGGGTAGCGAGTACCCAGCCGCGCTCACTGGAGATGCCACTTGGCACTCCGCCTGCCGCCGCAACTGCCAGAGCACAGCAAATCCATCCCCCCTCTGGCTCGCGGGCATTGGAGCTGCATTGGCTTGTGTAGAGGTGGCTCCTGCCCCCGTGTGAGCTTAGTCACAACTCCCCTGATTCATGGACTTATGTGTCATGAAGCATCTGCAAACTGTGCTGTCGTGGGGGACCTCTCCCGAAGGTGTGGATTCCCCTCACTCAGGCAAACACCAGTAGCTCATGTGGACCGGGAACTTGTCCTTCCCTTTTCCCTTGCCTTTCTGCATCACTGGTTTTATATAAAACCACAGGATAGACCATAAAGCCTAGCACACACTGAGAATTGACTGGGTATTGTAGATAGACACTGCTTCTATAAATATTTATAGGGGTACAGTCAGCCTTGGTATGGGCAAACACAAATGTAAATAATGTCACACACTCCTACCGTGCTCTGGATGGTGCTGTGAGCTGGAATAGCAGTTCCTTGTGAAATCAATTTAATGAATCACTTATGGTAGGAGGGAAATAATCCCAGCAGCGTTTTTATGCCTAATAGCAGGACCATTGTGATGATGGCTGTGTTATCCAGCAAGCCTCTGCCTGGGGAGAGGAGAAGGGGCCTGCACAAATTTCCCAGCAGAGGAAGGTGAAGATGAAGAAGATGAAGAACCACCAGAGGAGACATGTGGGTGCAGGTGACAGAAATGAGAAAGCGAATGCTGGGTTTTCCTGGCTGGTACCCACAAGGATGTTGAGATGTCAGCTGGGATGGTGGCTGTTGGCACAAGGAGAGGTGCCCTGGGCAGAATGACTTACTTGGTGAGAAGGGGGTGAGCAAGGAGTGCATGACCTGAAATGTATGGGCTTATGTGGGAAGGGATGCTGCATACCCTCAGCCCCTCTAGCATCAAATACCCATGAGCATTCGGGTTTTTTAAGCGAATTTGTCCCCTAAATATCTGCGCACCCTCAGCTAGCACTGCCAAACCCTCTCTGGACATGGATGTCTTGCATTTTTCACCTCTGCCAGAAAAGGGAAGAGACAAAGTGTTCCAAGATGAAATCTCCATTTCACAACAGGATGCCTCACGTCCTTGGGTGAATAACTTCATCTTTGGTTTTCCATTTCCTGCAGCACAGTGCTCTCTCCTGACCAGGCATCTCTTCCATGCTCCATCCCTGGCACCTCACTGAGTTACACCAGGAGCCCTACAGCACAGTACAGCCTCTGGTTCCCGGTTTCTACAGAGGATGATCAAAAGTCTTTCCTAAATGGAGACAAAGCAGATCGGTATTTGCTGGTTTTCTCTGAGTGAAACCAATGGTGGTGTAAAAGGCCAGTGAAGAGCAAACTGATTGCTATGTCCTTGCAATGGCATGTGGACCTTTCAGGTGCCTCTTGCCTGAAGGATGCTGTGGGTAACTCATACAGATACAGCAGAGGATGGGGGGAATTTCACTGTCTGTGGACAAATTCCTGAAGTAATTCTCAGCCGATGGAATCACAGAACCATAGAACTGCTGATGTTGGAAGAGACCTCTGAGATCATCAAGTCCAACTGCTAACCCAGCACTGCCAAGCCCACCACTAAATCATGTCCCTCAGTGTCACATCTACACGTCTTTTAAATCCCTCCAGGGATGGTGACTTCACCACTTTCCAGTGCCAGACCAGCCTTTCACAGGTTACTCACAAGCCATTCCCCAGGGGTTCACAGCACTGACATGTTCTGCTGGACACACAGGCCACGTTAGTGCCGATCTACCCTCAAGGGGTGGATGGTGCATCAGAGCCAGGTCACATTTCTGAGGGTCTTTCCTAGCTTATAATTTTCGCTTTGGAGGCACGTTTTAGCCAGGTAATTAATCTGTTAAGCCGTGTAAGGAAAGTAAAGGCAGAAGAGGCAAATATATGGACAAGCAAACTGGATTTTTTTTTTATTGTAGTGGATATCTAAGGATATTTTTTGAGCTGTCCATCAGCTCAAAGAGCAAGGATCATCTTTGTCTGTATATGGTCTTTGCAGACCTTCTCCATGCACTGATTTTGGGTTTATAAACCTGGGGTATTTTGATCCAAGAGCTCCAAGGCTCTTTGTAGAGCAGAAGGGCCAGAGAAAAGGAGTGATTTGTTGTTTGAATAGTTGAGCACCTCAGTTTTGGTCAAACTTCTTTCTGAATAAGTGGACTTGAGAGGCAAAAGCTGGACTTTCACACTGGGGACTCCAACAAGGACACAAAATCTAGATACAGCTGCACAGCACTGTAGAAACCCAACATATTTAGCAGCTTTAAAAGCATATTCCTAGCAGTCTGATCCTTGACTCCACAGTTATTTTCAATTAATTAGTCTATGAAAGACTACTTTTGTCCTTGGTTTCCCTCCTTCCTGCAGTTTGCAAGGCTGTACACAGTGCTGTGCTCCCACACAGAGCTGCATTGTTTTCATGAGTTTTTTGGTGGATGCTATATTGCATTAACGTGGCACATTAACATCTGTTAATATAAGACACTTAAGCATCATTACATTTTTTCAGAGCATCTTTTTCTATCCTGATAAATGGACTGAAAGTGTGGGAAAGAAAACCAGTGAAATGCAAGGGCCGAGAGTGCAATTCTTCAACCTTCCTATTGAAATAAATGATCTTGTCCTGGGGGCTGAATCCTGCTTCTTATTACAGCACCCAAAATCTGGAGTAGTTCCCTTTCACTGATAAACCTGTGTGATGGGAGTGGGCAGAGGTTTGTTGTAGCTGAGGACGGGCTGTGGGTAATCAGCTGGGCTGAGAGGAGACAGGTCTAGATGGCAGCTGAGCTGAGCAGCAGCACAGGGCTGAAAATAAAAGCAGGAATTTTATGGACCGAGGGAGCAGAGGTAAAGGACTGATACAACAGCCTGACATCAGATAGTAGCTCAAACCACCCAGTCAGAAACTACAGTGCATTTTTGAGCATCCCTGAGGACCAGTGTAAGTTTGGGTTTTATTTAAGCTGGGAACAGTCCAGATTGCCATTAAAGCCCCTCACTCTGGCTCCTACTGCCAAGCAGAAGCTGGAAAGGGTTTGAGGCAAGAGGCAGCTGGAGCCTTCACGAAAGCAGATGCAGAATATCGAATTGGAGAGAAATTAGGACAACGATTTCTGGGAGCTTTGAAGGCAAAGGCTGTCTGTTTACCCTTAAAGGAGGCAGGCTGCTCCCGTTACTGCTTTGCTTGCCTCAGCCTGGGAGACATCCTTCACGCTTTCCAAAGGCGAAAGCTCTGCCAAAAGAGGCGGAGGGGCCGGTTTCACTTGCGGTGGGGTGTGGCGAGGGGAGCGCGGTGCCGGCGCGGGTCCCTCGCTGCTGCGAGCCCCGGCACAGGCGGAGGTCAGCGGGTCGCCGGGGTTTGATCTGCCCTGATCCCCCTTCACAGGGGAAATGAAGCGACAGGGACTTTGCTCCAGCACAGTGGCCACTTTGAAAAAATGTTTCAGGCAGATAATTTATCAGGTTTAATTGCTCTTTAATCCCCCTGATCGGCCTGGCGTGGAGAAATCCCCTCTGAATGGGGGAGCCTGTTTGAAAAGGCCCGGGAGGGCTGGGAGGGCTGGAAGCAGGATGGAGGGAGGGATGGAAGGAGGGAGGAAGGATGAAAGGAGCAAAGAAGGGAGGAATGGAGAGATGAGGGATGGAAAGAAGGATGGAGTAAGGGACAAAAGAAAGGAGAGCGGATGGAGGGAAGCAGGAATGGAGGAAGAGAAAAATGGAAGGAGAGAAAGACTGAAGGGAGGATGGAAGTAAGGGTAGTGGGAGGGATGAAGGGAAGAACAGAGGAATGGAAGGAAGAAAGGAGGGATGGAGGGAAGAAGGGAAGAAGGGACTGCCTCTTGCTGTAACCACTCAGCATGACCCCTCTCTGCAGCCTGGTGTCCTGGTGCTGCTGCTTACAGCCTGCATCCTTTTCAGTGATTTTATCAATACCCTGGATCACCTCTTCTGTCTCCTGGAGGCCAGACTGAACTGGGTTTTTCTCGACCATTCCCACCCAGAGCCCCTGTCAGTGACGAGTCAGGGAGGGGCCCACCAGTGTCACAGGTGCTCCAGTGCTGATCACCTGGGTCCCCAAAGCAACAGGGACTGTTGTTCTCCTTTCCTCCCATTCGGCAATATCTCTCTCCTCTGTGTGCTTCTGAAATCCTCACAAAGCCCAGGATATAGCATGGGAACACCTGCATTACTGTGCCCAGCTCTGGGGTCCTCAGCACAGGAAAGACCTGCTGGACTGAGTCCAGAGGAGGCCACAAAAATTGTTCAGCGGGCTGGAGCACCACTGCTATGAGGAAAGGCTGAGAGAGATGGGGTTGTTCAGCCTCAAGAGGAGAAGGTTCTGGGCAGACCTTAGAGTGGCCTTTCAGTACTTAAAGGGAATTTACAAGAACAGTGGGGACAGACTTTTAAGCAGGGTTTTTGTGACAGGAAAAGGGGTAATGGTTTTAAACATGAAGACAATTTATTCAGACTAGGTATAAGGAAGAAATTTTTTACAATGAGGGTGGTGGAACACTGGCACAGGTTGCCCAGAGAGGTCATGGATGCTTTATCTCTGAAAATATTCAAGGTCAGGCTGGATGGGGGCCTGAGCAATCTGATCTAGTTGAAGGTGTTTCTGCTCACTGCAAGTGGGTTGGAGACTCGATGACCTTTAAAGGTCCATTTTGACCCAAACTCTTCAATGATTCTATGACAAATCACCATCCTTAACATGGGGCAAAACCTCCTTTAATGTCCCCTTCTATTTTTTCCAGTGCTCTTGGCCAAGGTCCAAGCCCAGAAGCAGGAATGGGGGGCAGCATGGGCTCAGAACATCTCTGGTACAGATCTTTTCCTTTGGTCTTTATTTTCCCCCAGGATGGCAAGGAGGTTACTAGGAGGAGATCTCCAGCTGCTCTTGTTGATGCATTTATCCTAACATATAGCAAAGCACACTGTCCAACACTAGAGCATGAAATCTTCTGGTCTGTGCCACGACACTGAGTACTCAGAGAATTATAAAGCTTGAATATACTTTAAAAAACCCCCACATGCTAAACTGAAAATTGTGTCTGTCCCTTGCCATTCCCCTTTGGCTCTTCATGGTCAAGCTCTGCTCTCTTGCACACTGGTGTAAATCAAGATTGCTCCAGGGATGAGTTGGATTCATCAGACACCAGAGAAATACCAGACCTCAGTTCAAAGGCAGGTGATATTCCCTGTGTGCAACAAGCAGAATAATCTATGTAGTTTTATTCTGGAAATAATGGATACTTTCTATTTGTTTGGTACAGAAACCTGCTTGTCCAAGGGCTTCTCCTACCTCTATTTCCATAACCCAACAGCAAAACACCATTTATTTTTTCTGTTTGATGTGTATGAGCCATTTCCTTTCAATCTGTGCATTTCCTTTCAATGCTTACAGATAATTTCACCAATTTGGATCAAGGTATGTGTTGCCTTTTATCCTGTAGGTGTTGTTCTGGTTTTGTTACACATTGAGTCCAGACTTTTACTTGCTTGGGTACAAGAAAAAGCACTCCAGTTAATTCCCAGCACTATAATATGCTACTGGGAACTTGAGCAGTGTCTACGGACTCCCAAGAAAATTAACCTAGGCTTTGCACTCAAGACTTCATTGGTTTTAAATCAAGATCACAAAGCCTGCTATAAGCAGGTTAATGACAACTAGATGAAAAAAAATTGCACTGATGAACTCAAAAGGCCCCAAGACACATTAACCACAAGGCTTATTTTTTTCTCCAACTTCCAGTGAAGCCAGCTCTCAAGGACAACCTTTGCAGTGCCAAAAAAAATTCATCAAAACCAAGATTGCTTTCATTTTTACCTGTGGCATAAAAACTTACCCAGGCATCTTCCAAACCATAAAAGTCTCAAATCTTCTATGGAAACTGTGATAGCTAGAGGGGGGTAGATCTGCCCCGACCATCCAAAGTGTGAGGATCCTCAAGGACATGTTGCTGGGCTTCAAGAAATTAAATAAAACCTGGTTGCACTGATGCTGCAATGAATTTTGTGCTGAATCATGCGAAGAAAGAGGATATTTCCACCTTAGAGATAGTCATGTTTCAGCACAGCAAAATATGAGGACTCTGGCTCAGCAATTCATTTAGGAATGGGAAGAGCTGTTCCCTCTCGGTTCAAGGCAAACTGTGACCACAAGTTCCTGTTCACTCGAGCCACACTGGTGGCTCCTTGGAAACTGCATTTCCAGGCTCAGTGACCGGCAGAGCTATGAGATACAAAAAGACAAGGGGTCAGAAATCCGGTTGGGTTTTTTTCCCATGGTTGGTCTACCTGCTCAGGCAGGTGTGGGAGTCCTGGACACCAGCTGAGAGATCTGAAGAGATGATCATCCTCTCTCCTTCAAGCCCATCTCTGATTTTCAACCAGGGTTTGTCCCACTACACCCGCCCCCTGAGCTGCCAGAAGTGAGTTAAATGCCTGAAATGGGCTTTCTGGGGGGATGAGAAAGTTTGATCTGGGGATTTCTAGCAGGTGAAGTGACACACTACTGGTCTGCTGTGGCAATGAGCTGGTCTGTAATCAACCAATCAAATATTTTCATACCCATTTTCCCAGCAAGAAATAAGTGAGGTGATAGAGTGAAAGAGCTAGCAGGAAAATAATAACACAATCTCAGTTTCATTAACCCACCACACCCTAGTGTAGGCAACAAGATGGCAATGCAGTGACTAATTCCCTTGGAACATCCTCACAGCAAGGAGCCCACCCAGGTGGGCCCATCTCTCCCAAAAGTAACCCACAAAACTGTGGAGTCACTTAAACAAGGCCAGGCTGAAGGCTGGGTGGGCTTTTCAGCTCCAGAATTCATTTACAGAGGAGCCTGCACAAAAAGAAACCAACGGGCATTTCTGAGTAATTCAGTTAGGAACAGACGTTCCCTCTCAGTTTCAATAGATCATCCTGTTAAATCCAGGTAAACAGCTCCTGATGATGGTGATGTATGAGAATGGAGTCAGAACCTCTAACAACTTCTGTTTTTAGCACAAGATCCTATATTGTTTGCCCAACACACCGTAATTTCTCCCCTCCATGTCTTTACTGTGGTTTCTTTCTGATGGAGATGTGACCTTCTGTATACCTTTCTGTATCAGGAACTGTGGGGAGAGACATTTTGTCCTTGAGACAGACACAGCCCATCTAAGGGCTGCTGGCTCTTTTTTTTTCTTCTTCTTTTTCTTTTCTTCTTTTAGCAATTTCTCCTTTGGCTGATGAAACCCTCCCTGAGGCAGGAGGGTTTTGCTTTCCCAGGCACTGGGCATGCCAGGCGTGCTCCCCTGGCCTCTCTCTGCTCTAATTATTAGCATGAGGACAAATAAATGAGGAGCCATGAACGGGGTTTTCTCTGCCTGGGAAAAAAAAATTAATATATCACCTCTGAAAACCCCAGGCCAGGGTGAGAAAGCACAGTTTGGTGGGCAGTGATGGCAGTGCCTGACTTGCCAAACGCTGGCAGACACATGGTGCCGCTGAGCCCGGGGCAATGTCTGAGCTCATTTCTCGCACAAGCACTAATTTACTGGAGTGAGAGAAAAGTGGGGATGAAAGACATCCCTAACATCATTGCATCCTTCTGCAATAAGGAATTTTTCAGATGAAATTGCTGGGTGGTGGTAGGAAACAGGAAACACCTTGTGGTCTTCGGGAGAATATACCAACGTGGGGTGAAGGACCAATGTATCCCTTCTGCTGCTTCTGTCTACTCCAAATGCGTGTTAAACTATCCTGCCTGCAGATCCAGGCTGCCCGTAGAGGGTCCCAATATATGCTGGCAATGGAGATTCAGTCCTGGCATTCCAATCCAATCTAAAGGGAAAAAAAATAAAGCAGATGAAGATGTAGCTGGAACTGTAGCACTAAATGTCCTACTGGATCATCACTGCTTACTCATGTCTGTGGAGCTTGATGTCCTTGTGTTTTCCTTCTGGGCTTTCTATTAAGAAGAAACCCTTTATTTCATATTTTTTTTTTGAAGAGCTGATGACTTTCAATAGGAAAGGGCATAGCAGGACACAGAAATCGGAGATTACACGAGGTCATTTCATCTTGACAGGCTGCTGCCAATTCCTTAGCTCAGTCTTTATCCAAAGACCCAGAAACTGTGTCAAGCTTGCTGTAATGTTTAACCCCCTATGGAAAACACTCGTTTCCACTGCTGTTGTCTTAACTAGGACCAAACTAGGTTTTAGTCACAGCTAGCCCTATCTCCAGCATGGCAAAGGCACCTACTTAAACTGCTGTGAGCATCTTTCCTGGAGGAATGCTGAGGAAAGGCCAGCCGGAAATGTCCGTGGGATGGAGCACATTTTCCTGAGAAGCAATTCAATAAGAATGCAGGCACTTTCCTAACGATGTGTTCTGTTATTTTAAGGAGCTTTCATTGTCAGAGCGATGCTGTTGTGAATTAATTGCTTCGGTGACGGGATCGAAGTCACAGAGAGTCTGGGATTTTTCCAGCCTTTGCCATTTGAGCAACCAGCACTGGATCCATGGAGCTGGCAAGTGAGTCGTGAACAGATGCTCAGGAAAATTGGATCATTTACAAAGTGTTTACAAATACTTCCCGCTGGCTCCTTGCCAATTTTGCCATCCTCCCCACTTAGAGAAAACATGCATGTATGTCCCCAGCCGTTGTCCTCCGGGTCCTTTCTGATGGGATTGGTGCTGAAGGAATGGGGGAGTTTTGCAGGAACTTGTGTCCTCCCCATCATCCCATCCACAAGGAGAAATGTCACTTCTGTGCCTGTCTGGGGAAGCAGAGGCAGCCACCAGCCCTTTTGGGTGCAAGACACAGTCCTGATTTGAAGGCATTTTGAAATAAAGATACAGTAAGTGGCTCATTATATACACACAACTAAGCAGTAATGGGAGGTATTTCTCCTGTGCTGTCAGACTTTGCTGCTACATACAGCAACTTTGGGTGTCCTGAGTCAGGGGAAACCCCTAAATGCCAGACAAGAAGGATATGGAACATATTTTTAAGGTGAGATAAGCAGTGGTATAAATGACTCTGTACAAGGAAGACGTGGACCTGCTTGAGCAGGTCCAGAGGAGTCCACAAAGATGGTCTGAGAGCTGGAGCACCTCTCCTATGGAGTCAGACTGAGAGAGCTGGGGTTGTTCAGCCTGGAGAAGACTCCAGGGAGACCTTATAGCACCTTCCAGTACCTGAAGGGTCTCCAAGAGAGCTGGAGAGGGACTTTTGATAAGGGTATGTAGTTACAGGACAAGGGGTAATAGCTTTAAACTGAAAGAGGAGATATTTAAATTATATTTTATATATATACAAGGAAGAAATCCTTTACTGTGAGAGTGGTGAGGCAATGCAACAGATTGTCCAGAGATGCTGTAGCTGTCCTATCCCTGGGAGTGCTCCTCTCACCGACACTTTTGACATCAGTCAACTTACAAATTGCATAAACAGCAACTTCAAGGAGCCCAAAGTTTTTGGTTTACAGATGAACGAGGTGTGATTTACAGCTTATAGGGGATCTGGTGATGGGAAAGGCAAAGGTTGAAGCTTCCTTTAAGGTAAGGAATTAATAAGCTACTTTCCCTGCCTCAAGGTTCATGGTGTTTCAGCCAGTGTGCTTTGCCACTTAGTCGCATCACAAAAGAGTATGAGCAGTGCTCAGTCTCTGCCTGCTTTCAGGACAGGCATCTCTGTGAGAGCCCTGGGAAGTGGTCAGAGGGGCAGGGCTGTGCCTAGGCTTCTGCCTTCACCCCCGACATGTCCTGAAGCTTGTGACAGGTCACACAATATGTGGTTATAGGTTAAATCTCCTGCATGGGAGAGCAGGAGATTTAGGGCTGGCTGGGCTGATGCTGCAGGGGAGCTAAGGGGAATTAAAATCACCACCTTCCTCCAGCTGCCTTCTTACTGATGCTACAGCCTCTCTAAGACAAGCAGCAGTGCTGATACAAGCTGGAGCGTGCTTGCAAAGCCTTTCAAAATAAAACTTCCCTCTATGCAGATACCTACTGGGCCTGCCAGCTTCCAAATAGCTGTTCTTTGAACCCCTGAACATTGCTCTAAAACACAGATTTAAGATGACTAAGGGACTCCAGGGCAATCACCACATCACGCCTTTGTCCCTGCAGCTCCCTCACAGCCATTTTCTCCAGCTTGCCTTTCTGCTTCCCAGGAGTGCTGCAGCCTGACGTCTCTGCCCAGGCAAAGAGAATCCTCATCAGCTATTAAGACTCCTACTTTAACGGGGAAAACAAGGCCTTTGGCTGGACTTGCCTTCCCTGCTTTGTGCACCCCGGTACGCAGAGCCCTGCCCGCAGTCCATCACTGCTGTGGCCGCGACGGCAGAGGGAGCACACGCCTCTGCCTGCCAGCCACCGCCGGCTTTAGACACATATCTGGCTTTTAATTTTAATTTTCTAGCAACAGAGATGTGGACTAGACCCCTCCACCCCCTCGGTGATTTTTTCCTGACCAGCACGGCAGGTTCGTGGGTAGCAGCAGGGAAGAGCTTTGCTTCAGCGGCGTGAGAGCAAATCCTGCAGCGCAGTTGCGGTTTGCTCCCCGGTAAGAGGCTTGGAAATATCGATCAGGACTGGAGAGGAGAAGTGCACAGGAGAAAGAGCAGAAGATTTGGGGATTTAAAAATGATATAATTGGATTCCTGAATTAAACACAGCGAGCGGGAAGGTCGGCAACAATGTGCATCCAGAGGCCCGGGTTTCCTCATCCTTGCTGGCCTGAGTGTCCAACGTAGAACCACCCCAGGTGATATATTCTGGGGAAAGGGTGCTGAGCAAATGCTTTTGGGAATGTCTTTGATGGTAGGTCAAAACAGTGGCATTGTCTGCATGTGCATGACGTCAGGCTGTTTTCCCTGAGATGGGATGGCACAGAATGGTGGTGCATCTGGTTGAGGCTGGACACTCTTTCTGAAGGATGGGAAGTGATTTCTGGTTTCCAGGGCTGGCCTATAGCTGCACTTACCAGTGCTTTCACTAAAGAAATTTAAAATATTTAAGATCTGTAGCTTTTTAAGCTATAATCCCTTCTGCCATTCCTTTAAATACTTGGACACACCTATTTATGTCCTATATCACTTACTATAGATCTGTCAATCTACAAGCCTACGTGGCATGGAAGCTGCCAGACCCAGAGGATAATCTCTTCAAACTGGTCCTTGAATACTGTGCTGCATGATGCTTTTATGGGAGACATGGGGTGCCTTTGCACTGCTTTGGGGACAGATGAGTCCCAGCACGCGGCAGCCGAGGCCATGGGGGCATAGGCAGCATCCCCTCTCCTGGCTGACAGTTCTGAGCTGCCCCAAAAGGGCTCATGCCAAAAGCAGGGACCACCCTGCTACTACTTTTAGCCCCAAACTCCCAAAATCTGCCCCTGGCCAAGAGACAAGGCTATGCACCAGAATGTCCACCTGAAGCAGAGACTCTCCAGAATGTCACCCAGGTTCAGACAGGCACTTTTACCTGTTAAACTGTGTACTTATTATTAGTATAATAAGTACACTTGTATACTTGTCTTTTGTTTGCATTTAAACATTTTGAGAGACTTGGGAGCCCCAAAGGAATCAAAAGCCCATGTTTTGCAAATTGCCCCTTGTAGTTTTCAGGTATGGAAACTTCCCCAGGGGTTTCCCCACTCCCAGGCTGCCTCTGGCCAGCTGATTTACTGGCCATGTTTCCATGGAAACAAAAACTGGATGGGTGAAAAGAGGGGGGGGGAAAAGTTCTTGCAATAGGTGGCATTTAGCAGTTTGGAAAGTGGGATTTTCCCAGGCTGGGTTATTTTTGCAGTTGTTTTTTTTTCCCAGGAGAGCAGAGGGAAGGGCGTGCCCTGATGTGGAGGTGAATGGGCAGCAGTGGGTTGTCCTTGCTGCCTGCTGCATTTAGAGCAGCAGCATGGGTCTTGAGGTTTTAAAGTTATGATTTATGACCACTTTGCTGCTATAGAGGTGTCAATTTGGTTAAAAGAGAGTGTTTTCTAATGTGTGGGGCAGGACATGGGGGCTGACCCATCCTGGTTGGGCCTGCTCAAAGGTGTGACCCTAAGGGATGGTCTCAGCCAGCAATAACTCCTCCTGTGTGTTTGTGCAGACATTTAATGATGCTTGTTTACTTTATATCTCACTACAGGGTTTCATTAAAAAGCATCTGCAAAGGCTTTGAAGTCCTCACTGGACATCTTACAACATCATCGTGAGCAGTCATAGCAACACCATCCTGGGCTGGCACAAAGACTCCGACTTCTGATGAAGATATCAAACCCAAGGTGTACTGCAGCCAGCTCAAAGCAAACCCGAAATTACAGTCTCTACAGGGAGAAGTGACAGCCCTGCTACAGAGATCAAGGATTTATGGAGATGGGGCAGCCAGATCTCTCTCTTGCATCCTGATAGCTGATGTGACACATCGGGTGTCAGGGTAGCTCCTATTCCTAAGAGGTTAAACAAGTCGTATGATCAGGAGGGGCTGACATGTTGGTCCAGGCGAGGAGTGAATCATTAAGTTATATTCCCATTGCTGAGACAGGCAGCAGCAGCTCAGTGAGGTTTATGTAGCCTCAGGTGAGCTGTACGACAGGAAAATATACATCTGACGTGAGGTGAGGTGCTCTGAATTGTGAAATGATAATCAGGATAGCAGCTTATTGCTGAGCCAGGTGGGAGGTTCTGTCATATAGTGCGGGGTTGTGGTTTGGGCTGGGGTTTTCCATATGTGTGTGTGTGTGTGTTTATGTAAATATCAGTAGATGTATTTCTTATAATATTTTAGACCTTTTTACCTTTTTTTTTATTTTTTTTTTTTAGATTATTATAGCCTTCTTCACTTGACAACTAACTTTTAAAGTGTCACAAGATGGAGGAAAGAGGATTCCTTGATGGGAATCGGGGCAGATCTCGTCTCCCAGTAGAGAAATAAGGCTGGTTTCAGGTTCAGGGGCCCCAGCAGGAGGAAAACTGGAGATGGACAGTGTCCAGCAAAGAGAAGTGATGTTCTTTAGACATCATGAAGGAGAGAGGAGAAATATATGTACATTTACACACGTATATGTATATATACACATATATGTTGTGCATATATATATATATGCACAAATGTATGTATTTATGTACACATAAATATACAGATTTATGTACACATGTATATGTATACACACACATACAGGTATATATAAACATCACAAACCATTATATACATATATATATATATACACTCATGTATAATATACACTCATATAATACACAAAAATATAATAAATATAATATATAATATATAATATATTGTTAATAGTAACACACACACTAAAGATGAGTGTTGGCATTTGTACTGGGCTGTGCATACCAGGGGGATATGTCTGTCCTGGGGCTGCTGAGATCCCCATCCTTTGCTGTGGTTATTTGTATTTACCTGAGCTGGAAAATGCTGCCACTGCTCTCCTGTCTTCTTCCTTACCCGTCTGAGCTTTCTAACCCTATTTTTCTTCTCACAACTCCAGGCTATTTTCTTCACGAATAGGATAAGGACGTTTTGGGAGTGAATCATGGAAGGAGAAACATCATCAACCGCAGCATCTCATACCTGCAAACTCAACCTTGAGGACACCGGCAGGGTCAAGGGGGAGGAATTTCAACGTGTTTATGATTAAGAAGCCACAGATAGAGGCTGGAGCGCTGCCCCAGCTCTGCTCCAGCCCGGGCAGTGAGGGGGGGCGGGCAGAGCTGTGCGGGAGCGACCGCTCGGCGTGCAGGTACCGCAGCACATATGGCGAGCCCGGCCACACGCTGCTCCAGAGCTGCGCCATCCGGAAGCACAAGGGCACACGCCACGCAGAAAACACCGGCTCTGGTCCCTAGCTAGCGCTGGGACTTTCTGCTCAGAGGCGTAGCATTGCCTGAACTAATGGCTTTTCACAGTGGAAAGGGTTTGTTTACAACGTGTTCTCAAAAGAGACAAAAATGACATCGGTTATACAAGAGGATGCCAATTGCAGCAGCTACTCACGGCAAAAGGCTTGTGATTTTTAGGTGATTTTTAGGAGCTGGGAGGATGAGAGATGCAGCAGGCAGGGAGCCTGAGGATGCTGTACCACAAAGTTGTGGTGTCTTCTGTCTTCTTGATGATCCTCGGAGAATGTCACTTCACTTTGCCAAACAAGGACCCTCTCCACGCTCCTCATGCTGGGCCCAGGAACCTGCAGCCTTCTTATTCACTGGGAGCTAAGAGCTTCCCTGATTCTCATCAAGAATCCCCCTGCCCCCATCTTGTGACATATTAAAAGTTAGTTTTCAAGGGAAGCAGAATACAGTAATCTAATTTAATTTTTTTGAAACAAACAACCATCTAAAATATTGAAAAAAATACATCTACTGATAATCTCCATTCCTCATGTTTGAGGAGCTGCTCCCAATCTGCACAGTTTACCTGGGTAAAGTGAGTTGTCTCAGATTTCAGTGCCAGAGCATCAAGAGGAAGTTTCATTATTCTAATGTAGCATGAAAATACATTTAAATAGCATTTCATTTTGCCCTTTCACAGTATTAAGTAACTGCAAGAATCTTTTCAAGAGCAATTGCCCACAGCTTTTTGCGCAAATATTCTCTTTACAAAAGTCTCATGATGATTTGGGAGAAGCAATGGGGAAAAACATGCTTCACTGACAGAATAAAGGAGAAGTCTAGTGTAATACTCAACACAGTCTTATTTATCCTGTAGCTAATTACAACCATAATCTGTTGTATAAGGAAGGCATTTCAATGTCAAATTTCATAAAAGAGATTAACTCTCAAGGAAGGATGAGGCAATAGAAGTCAGGGAGCTCTGCAAGAGCCCACCAGCACAAAAACTCCCTCTGCTCCTCCATGGGAGCCCTCAGCTCAGTCCCAGCCACACTCCTGGGCATTGGGCAGGTAGTTTTGAGATTGACTAATAGATACATTCGGTTAGCTTATTAAATTCATAGAATTATAGAATGGTTTGGGTTGAAAGGGATCTTTAAAGATCATCTAGTCCAACACCCTGCCATGGGCAGGGACACCTTCCACTAAACCTGAGGTGGCTGAAAGCTCCATCCAAACTGCCCTTGAACACTTCCAGGGATGGGGTATCCACAGCTTCTCTGGGCAATCTGTTCTAGTGTCTTACTGCCCTCACAGTAAAGAATTTCTTCCTTACATCTAATCTATACATGCTCTCTTTCAGTTTGAAGCCATTACTCCTTGTCCTGTCACTACAGACCTCATCTTTCTTAAAAGTACCTTTTCTTCAAGTATTTAATGGCCTCAGCAAAGTCCCACTGGAGCTGCGTCTTCTCCAGGAGGAACAACCTCAACTCTCTCAACTTGTTTTAATAGGAGAGGTGCTCCAGCCCTCTCACCATATTTGTGGTCTTCTCTGGACTCAGTCCAACAAGTCAAAGTCCTTCCTGTGCTGGAGACCAGAGAGCTGGATGCAGTACTCCAAATGGGGTCCCACAAGAGTGGTCTAGAGGGGGAGAATCAACTCCCTTGACCTGCTGGCTACACTGTTTGTGATGCAGCCCACGATGCAGTTGGCTTTCTGGGCTGCAAGTGTCCATTGCCAGGTCATGTTCAATTTTTCATCCATCAGTGTCCCCAGGTCCTTCTTGGCAGGGTTGCTCTCAATTCATTCATCCCCCCAGCCTGATAGAGGGGATTGCCCTGACCCAGGTGCAGCATTTTGGCCTTCTTGAACCTCATGAAGTTTCTATGGATACATTCCTGACATAATCACACCAAACCTGTGCAACAATTTAGAAATGCTTTAATTTCCAAAATATGAAATGCTATTAAAGCATCAGATGGACAGGACTTCCCCACAGTCAGCAGGGGAGCAGCTGCTACTGTACAGTAAAAGCATTTTAAAAACCAGTGCCACAGACACCCTGCATGAGGACCCTCCTCTGTCGTGCATTTATGCCTTTAATACTTGTCCAGCTCCCTGTGAGGTTAGTGAATGGTGACCTGTAGGAACAGCCTGAATCATAAGGGAAAAAATAAAATTTTTTGTCCTGGAAAAGAGGGACGCAGTATAATTGTGGGTATTGCTTATGCAGGCAGAGACCAGAAATATTAGGTGACACCCATCGTGTTTTCCTATCACTAATGAGAATAAACTGCATGGCATTGGTCACCTGTCAGGTTTTCCAAGTGGGAAATGTGCTCATAACCTTTTTAGTCACGTGTTTCCAGAAGCTGAGTGAAAAGGATGTAAGTCCCAAGAATTTTGTCTCCGAGAGGGCCTGTTCAGTTAAATCTTCCTCAAGATGACAATCACCCACCAAATGTAGCTGCTCTGGGCATGGGAAGTGCCAATCAACAGGTTTAAATGATCCAAGAAGGTCTGGACCACAGCAGCTGGTGAGTGGCCACGCCACCAAGGACACACATTGCCCAGACTGAGACCAGACTGATGCAAATCCAGTTTCAGAGTTATGGATGCCCACTGAACTCTAGCATAAAATGAAGCACTTATGCTCCTTAGGATGATGTACTTAGGAATCCATAGGCACCAGATTAAAGTTTTTCAGGAATCGAATTAAGTAGTTAAGCAGTGATACTGCAGTGACCTTGCAGGTGACCTTGGAAAAGAGCAATGGCTCTGTTTGTTATATCTGTAACTTAATTTTAAAAAGTAGCTGACAGTCCCCCTCTCCCATCGATCTGTCTCTGCGGAGTGAGAGCTTGTTGGTATGAGGAGTTTTATGGCTTAGGTGTAGAAAACACCAGGTGAATTGGTGCCTGCATGTGCCAGGGCTGCGTGAGGCAGTGGAATAACGATGATGATGACGATGATCACAGTGACAATCAGCCAGCCAGGGGAAAACCTTGTTCGCAACACAGCCAAGCAATTGAGAAGCATTTGCTCCAAAAGCCTTAATCCGTGCATTTCAGGAAAGACAAATTCTTGTGAAATCACATATTCGAGTGCTGTCTGTGCTCTAGAGGGTGAAGCCCTGCCTGTGCCTCCCTGCACCGTCGCATCTCTGGTCTCTGCCTAAAAATAAAACCCTGAGCAAAAAAGAACAAGCCCCCCGCCGGCAGCCTGGCGCGGAGGCAGAGCACAGTCGCTGCCAGGCATGTGGTCTGTTTGTCCTTACAGGTCAAACCTGGAATTGAGTTAAGGATGCCAAGTCACCAGATCAACACTTTGAGCCAGAGCTCCCTCTTGCCTGTCTCCTGCCTGGAAGTCTGTGACCAGGAGCCCTCTCTGGACCCCTGCCCGGGGCTCAGCCCTGTGGTGGCATCAAAACCCAACACCGAGGTCAAAGCAAGGTCTGAGGGCATCACTCGAGGTGAGAAGTGCCCTCTCCCCTTTGCCACCATTACCAAAGGAAGGCAGGAGCAAAACTGGAGCATTTTCTCCACCTCATGAGCCCACAGCATTTTCATCCACACTCCTGAAAGTCTGGAAAATGTGAGCCCTTGACTCCAGATCCAGCCCAGGACAAGTGGAAATAGAGTTTCCCTTTGACAACGCTTTCTACTGTGTCCCCCTTGCTGGTTGCCTGGGGACTGGACTCTATTTTCTCAGGAGGTTGTGGAAGAGAGGCTGGGCTGTGGTCTGATCCCATTTGAATCCTCCTACTTCCCAAAATCCAGGATCCCAGCCTATCTGAAGCACAGCAATCCCAGCCTATCTGAAGCACAGCAGAACTATAAAAGCCATGTCTGAGCTTTGAAAGTGAAAGTCACCTACTCTCAGGTGACCTCCATTTCATCTCAGGACCCTGTTCTTAAGTCTCAACGAGCACTTGTGTTTTGTTAAGCACAGAGACAAAAAAGGAAACTAAACTGAACCCACACAACACAAGACGGAAAGAAAAGAGAATGTCAAGGTTTCACATTAGTCCAAATCATCACATAAACACGGCATCATTAAAACAATATTCTGGGGAAAGTTACCTCTCTCTCATTCTCTCCCCTGCCCTTGACTCCCACAGTAAGGAATTGAGGGTTTGCAAATAAAACCTTAAAGGAGAGCAGCTTTGGCATCGATTCCAGCAACTGGGATTTCTACTATCTCTTAAAAAAAGTGGCAAAGCTGTCACTCAGTGCTTACAGGTTATCCTCTGTGAACTCAGACATGAGCCCGGTGTGTTTATTAAACCCGTGGCCTGGAAAAGGAAAGGTATCTGTCTGAATTGCAATAAAGTTAATTTTAAAGCAGCTGGTTAAAATCCTTTGTCTTGGTTTAGTGAATTACTAAACACCAGGATAAAGTGTTCAAACACAGATTCTCATGTCTTGGTACCAGCTGCCTTGCAGACAGCTCTGGTCACTTCAACAGACACTTAGGGATCTGGTCTGGCTTTTTCTGCGTGGTGTAGCGTAGCAAAATAGGGCTAAGGGTTGGACTTGATGATCCTTATGGGTTCCTTCCAACTCAGCATGTTTTGTGAGTCTGTGATTCTGGGAATATATGTGTCTAGAAAGATAGACATCTGAACTGTGTAAATATATATACTTTAGATTTAATTCCACGGGGCTGGCTTTGCTCTGTGGTGCTCAGTGGCAGATCCTGCCCTTTCTTGTACGCTTTGGGGTCTCCTCCTGCTTATCTATCCCAGTCCAGCACTGGGCCCCATTGCTTCCTCTCGCTTCAAGCCCTACAGCCCTTCCTGTTTCCCCATCTACATCCAGCTGGGAGGCCCAGGAACAGGAGCCAGCCTTTCTCTCCAGAAAAAAAACTTCCCTGCCTATTTACTTTTCCCTCCTGCCCACGGAGATCCCACCGACCTCTGAAAGCTGTATGAAGTTATTTGCTCGAGCAAACTGACAGCAGCCTCTGGGCTAAACTTTTGATCCGTCAGTTTTCTGCCACCTTCAAAAAGCGCCGTGGCGCAGGCACGTGCTCTGCTGGCCGCAGGCAGCGGAGATCCCACGGCGGACGGGACCGGCACGACTGGCTGTGGGCAAGAGGAGTCAGCAGAGGTGGACCTCCACCCTCCTGTATGGCACATCTGCCTTGTCAGCAAGAGGATGGCTGGGGTTATCCAGCCCCCGGCGTCCAGGAGTGGGTGTCTCCTTCCTGGCACACGGGAAGGCACCAAAGAAAGCACACAGTGGTTCTGCTGTTGAAGCAAACCAGTGCTGCAGGGACTTCAGCTTCCTTTAGTGACTCTCTTGGTGTTGTGTCCCAGGAGACCTCCTCCTTCTCCTGCCTCTCAGGCAGGGAAGCAGTAGGAACCTGTCACCCACTTCTGCCCAGGATGAAATTTTTCCAGCGCTTGCTGGCAATACTCTGGATGACTCTTCTCTTTAGTGAAAGGTGTTTTTCAGTGCATATCATCATCTCGTATCCTGAGGCTTTTCTGTGCGCTCACAGAAATTCAAAACATCACACTGATACCAATGTTGCTGTTTGAACATTTACACCTCTGGGATGAATACCTTAAAACTGTGTGACATAGTAGACAAAACTGCAGGGATGGATTCACGCACGGAAGCTCAGGTGATGGAGTTGGGAAACCGTAAGGCAAGAAGGCTCAAAGTCTATATTGGTTAGCTAAAATTTCCCACCCCATCTTCTTTAAGATACATGTCATGCCATGAAACTTTGTTCCCTAAATGAACAGGATGAACCAACGTAAATGAAACCATGGGTACTGTGCATTCACAGATGTAAAGAAAAGCACATCCATCACTCAGCTGATACTAAGAGGTTACGTGCTGTACCAAGGGGGTACAGAACATGGATATATTCTACTCTGGATGAAACTTCAGTGTCTGCTGACTTCAGCATATGACTCCTCATGGATTGCTGGACCTCGCCCTTCAGCAGAGAGGAAAAGCTTTCTGAGGGAAATGCTGCTTGTGGACAGCAGACATGTAAACCTGGAGATGTACAGGGAAAAGTTATGCTTGTAGGAATTGAGCACAAGATCAAGTAGAGAGCCATGGTGGTGAAGAACATGGTCCATCCAGACAAATGCTCTGTTGTGTATGGAATGTGGATGGAAGTCTGTGCAGACAATCCCCCAGTGGTACCATTCCTGTTGGTGAGCAACACAGCAGCACCAGAAAGTCCTGCTGGAATGACCCATGGGGATAAAGACATGGGAGGAAATGCTGCCTGCCCTGGGCAAAATGTCATCCCTGGTCCCTAAAATGAAGAGAACTTGGGCTGGCATCTTGTAGCAATCCTTGCTCGTAATTCTCAGTTGATGCCTTTGAGATGGCCAAATTCTGAAGCCATTTCTCAGTCTTTGTTTCTACAGACTTTGGAGGCAGATGGGTCTGGCTGAAAAACAAACAAGAACAGCATCTCTGTCCACAGCTGGATGCCCAGCTCCACACTTGAGGGTACAATGAGTGGCCTGGTTGTCTAAGACTTAGAACATCCAAACTCTGCACAGGGTTATAAAAGGAGATCAACATATTTGACAAAAGATGAGCTTTCTCACAGTCTCACTGGAGAATTTTAAGCCCAATTTGGCAGTTCACAGCTGTGCAGGAAAATCTGTAAATCAAGAAGTTACTCCAGGCAAGATTTAAAATGCTCTAATTGCCTGTTGGATTTATGACAAAAGTACCACGAGAGACAAACTGGCTTCAGTACTTCAGTGGCATAATTTAGGGGAAAAATATATCTATCCTTCTGTAACAAGTCATTATTGCGTTAGATTTAGTGTTCAGACTTTCCACATTAATATTGCAGGGAATGTAGTGATAGGACAAAGGGTAATGGCTTCAAACTGAAAGAGGGCAGGTATAGATTAGATATAAGGAAGAAATTCTTTACTGTGAGGGTAGTAAGAAACTAGAACAGGTTGTCCAGTGAAGCTGTGGATGCCCCATCCCTGGAAGTGTTCAAAGCCAGGTTGGATGGAGTTTTGAACAACCTAGTCTAAGTGGGAGATGTCCCTGCCCATGGCAGGGGAGTTGGAACTGGATGATCTTTAAGGTCCCTTCCAATACCAACCATACTGTGATTCTATGAGATTAATCCCAGCTCAAGTATTTTACTTCCTCTGCTGGGTATTTTATTCCTCTATAATTTTTGGAGTGACAATTATAAAGTCAAGTTAAGTAAGTGCACGTAAATTATGGAAACAGATGTATGAAGCACAGGAGATACTAAATTTAGACTATTCCATAAACTTTTAGTTTTGTGCCTGGATATAACCTAGTGGCCTCCTTTGAGTTCAATTGCAGGCAAATGCTCACAACTTTCATTTCCTAAAAGCCCTGTTTTGGGGAGAAAAATGCAGAAATAAATGATGTCTCTCAAACATAAAAAAGGAGAAATCAGCCTTGGACAGCTTTACACAAATCCCTTTGGTGCGCTAACCTTGCGTCTGAAATGTGCTCAGTAAGGAGCCACGTTCTGGAAACAGGAAATAATGAAACTGGATGTTATTCCTCTTGGAAATAAAAGCAATAGGGAGACAATTTTACCTGTTTAGATAGAGGATCCTGACATGTATAGGTTTTGATGGCTTTTCAAAGAAGTCGTGTTACTGGGTGGTCTGACTTGTATTCCCTGTACAACATTTGGCCCCAACATCAGCAGTGGAGTTGCTGGGGGATGGGTCTTTTTTAAGATAATTTCTTTTTTCAAATATTCTTGAAGTGCAGCTTGTATTAAACTGGGTAATAATTAGATAGTGAAAATGCTCCCATCTAATGCTTAGATTATTACAAGTGCCTGAGGCAATTCTTCAAGGTTTATAACAGACATAGAAATCAATGTTTAATGTCAAAAGTGATCCTGGAAGGTGTTTATTGAGAGTATTTTTTAATATAAAGTGTAAAGATTAAAAAAGTCCTTTTATTCTTAGTTTTACTTGTAGTGATGACTGGGGGAAAGGTGTGGTATCATCAGGGAAAAGTATTATCATAAAAGCTGGTGTCAAATCTTCTTTTCAGGTTCTTGATCCAAAATACCAGTTAAAACCAAAACAAGTCAGTGTATTTAAAGTCAATACCCCTCTGGTTGCTCTCACATTACACTGATTTCTTAGAGCTGTTATAGATACTTTCATCAGTGAAGCTTCATTACTGAGCCCTGTGAGAATCTGCCCTTTCAAGGGAAACTTTCTGCAGTTCTGGGCTTAACATCCATTAAAAAAATCTCGTTGTACAACATGGCATGAAGACTGGTTTCCTACTGCTTGAATGATGCATTCAGGAATAGCTGGGACAGCAAAGCTGCTTCAGCATCTTCTGCCACCCTTCACTCTCCTGTTTCACCCTTCACCCTGCTTTTCCACTCTCCCTTGGACTGGAAGAAACCTTAAAGATCATCTAATTCCAACCCCCTGACATGGATAGGGACACCTTGCATAAGTCCAGGTTGCTCAGAGGGCAATCATATGTAATCATATATATGGGGACCAGTCACCCCAGGCTGTCTGCTCGGTGGCATGAAGTTTGGAGAGCTGCCCATTTCCCTGTAGGAGTCTGAGCTGACACTAAAAGGACTTGTTTCTTTCCACTGTCCCTGCACAGGACCAGGATCACAAGCACACATGGAGTCACTTACACTGGAGAGAGCTGCAGCTAAGTGGGGTAATCCCACTTTCAGATGTCCAAACAATTTAATAGAGATGAAACCCAAGAGACATCACTGAAATGAAATAAATCTGGGCAGAAATGATTGCAACGGCGTATGGGGAATGGAAAACCAGCGTATAACCTGACAGATATAGGGTGGAAAGAAAGCTTGCTGTTCTCTGGGGAAGCCTGTATGACTTTTCCCAGGCAGGAAAAAAGTGCATGGTGGCTCCACAGCTTGCTTGGACCCCATCCTGAAAGTGCTTGAGCCGTACCTGTCTTGTAAAGGGCAGTTTTGGGTGCAGGCGAGTTCCTTGGGGGCTGTAGGAGTGGGATGGGCACCCTGGCTCCTGAGTGCTCTCCCAACACTTTCACCAGGGTAAGGGGAGACTGGGGATGGAGCTCACCCCTTCAGGGGGACTTTGCAGGGCAGACTCTCACCTGAAGCATTCCCAGCTGCTGGACCAAAACCGATTTTTGAGAAGTCATTTGCTTCAGCTGCTTTTTGGGTAGGGGCTTCACCCCCTAGAAGCACCCACCTCTTTCCACGGCTGTTAGGGTAGCCCAAGTGACAGACTTGGGTGTGACATTTGCAATGTCTGTGTCCACACTTGGGCAAGGTATCCCAGCTGACTGCTCACATCCAAGTCATATCAGCAACCCTGGCACAACAGGGTGAGAAAAAGGCTTTCCAGGGACGGAGGCTGTAGGTCAGGGAATTCCTTTTATCACATCTAGAAGGGTAGATGAGATTGTGTTATAGCTGGAAAGGCACAGGATGTGCATTGCACCCATGCTTTCCTTCAGATCTGAAAGCTTCAAACCCCAAAGGCAATTGCCCAAATTAATCTAATGAAAGGCAATATTTCTCCCCACAAATAGCCTCATTCAAATGCTTCACTAAGGATGAGTGATGCTTTCATCTACTTCTGCAATGATGTTTTCAAAACAGTGGGAAGATTTCAAGCTCTCCTTGTGTCAGTGCAGTCCAGGAAGTATGAGACTGTGACAGTATTACCTGAATTTTTCCAATATGTTGCCACACTCCACGCAAACAGAGCTGAACGTGATTTGGGCTCCAGGTATTGGCAGGAGCACACAATGGAGAGATCAGAAAATGTTTCCCAGTGGAAGACATTAGGTTAAAAAAGCAGAAAAGGCTTGAGGAAGGATGGAGTTTAAGATGATTATAGAAAAATCAGAAATTCATGACAGAGGGGTAAATCTCCAGGTATAAATCAGCACAGCTTTATGGATGCTTGTGTTTGCATTAGCCAGGGATCTAGTCCCACGTATTTGATCAAACGTGGTTTGATACAGAGGAGTGAGTGCTGTAGAAGTGAGAGAGAGCAGCTTCCTCCTCTGAGGGAAAGCAGGAATGCAAAATATCTCTAAAATAATACACTACCCAAATAGTCTTTCAGCTTTTCCCAAAGGAAAAATACATTTCTTTACAAGGAAAATGCCACATATCTCTCTACAGCCCCAGGAAAAGAATGAGGTCACATCTTTCACTAAAACTGAAAGAGAGTGTTTTTTTTTGGTGCAGCGTTTCGTCCTCTTCCTTCAGTAACTAGACACGTCTTGCTGTGGTGGGATCTTGGTTTTTATCTTCTTTTGGGATCCTTACAAAAAAAAAGTTCAGTGCTCAGTCAGCCCAAAGAGCTAAATCCTGCACCACCAAAGCAATGCTGCTATTATGGAAGAAATGGGTTTGTCCCTTGCTTCCATCAGTGTGAGTTGGGAGCAATTCTCCCTAAGTTAAAAGGTGAAAGCTGTCCCACTGACTCTGGTTGCAGAAGGGTTTCTTGCATGGGAATGAGGGAAAAGAAGCCAACTTCATAAACCAGATTTTGGTCTCTTTACACAAGGACAATTTATAATAAACCCTGTGGCTAACGTGAAGTTATTGCAGATTTGCACTGGCACGAATGAGGTCAGAAACCAGCCCGGGGTGGCTGGGACAAGGTGGCACGGAGGTGCTGGAGCTGAGAAATTTGGAGTTTGACTTTCTGCAGCCCCTAAACTATCTCAGTGTGGTGACACCCTGCCTTCAATGTATTTTGGGTCAAATTGATGAGTGCCACAGCTCAGGACCAGGCACATCTGACACGGAGAAAGCCACGTGGAGCTTGTTGGAGCGAGCCGGCACCGTGTGCTAATTAGAGCTGTCTGCTCAATGAATTTAGCTTTAACTGCTCACAGAGTGTCTGCAGCTAGATTGGGATTTCCTCAAATTGATTTGTAATTTGAGGTTACTCAATTAATTTTTCTTTTTTTTTTTTTTTTATTATTATTTTATTTTTGCTCTCTGTCTTCATCACACAAGCATTTGAGTCCTTGTATCCTCACCCTCCTTGCTTTGACGGGTGTGGGCGTTTCCCAGCTGGGTGCCCTCTCCAACATCACGGCCCTGATCTGGCCACCAGTGGGCCAAAACTCCCAAGGTTCACCATCCTTTAGGAGGGAGGTTACAAATAAGCAGGATGGAGTAAATTCAAACCTTTTTTTTTTTCTTTTCTGGGCCACACAAGCCTTGCCCAAGGCATTATTCATAGGAAAATTAGGCTGCTGCAAGATTCACTGGCGGGGTGCAGAATTTAAATAGAATTTTCTCTTGTCCCAGTTACACAAAGTCAGCCTGATTCTCCCATTCCCTATGCTGGTGTAAAGCGGAAGTAATTCCAGTTCTGAGGCTGGGATTTACTGATCACTGGAGGGTCCAGTCCCAGCTCTACAGGGCAGATACCACAGCAGGCATCGTGTGGCAGCTTCTCCAGGCAGCTACTCTGAGCCCTGGTGAGCTGGGTTATAGAATCATAGAATGGTTTGGGTTGGGACATTAAAGACCATGCAGTTCCAAGCCCCCTGCCAAGGGCAGAGACACCTTTCTAATAGACCAGATTTCTCAAAGCCCCATCCAACCTGGTCTTGAATTCTCCCAGGGATCGGGCATCCACAACTTCTTTGGGCAACCTGTGCCAGTGCCTCTCCACTCTGATAGTCAAGAATTTCTTCCTAATATCCAACCTAAACTTGCCCTGTTTAAGTTTAAAGCCGTTACTCCTTGTCCTATCACTACATGCCCTTTTAAAAGGGTCCTTGCCGTGTGAGCAGCCTCTTCCTCCTGATGTGAAAAACTGCATAGGTGCAATTCAAACTTTTTTTTTTTTCAAGCATCTTTTTGTAGGCAAGCTTTGAATGCCAACATGTTTGGAGGTAGGAAATGCAGAGAGTGTATGTATGAGTGCTGCAGAGTCATGACCCCACATGAGTAAGGTTTTATGGTGTTCGTCTCCCACCACTGCTAACATGGAGCAACCAAAGGACCCGCTCGCCTTTTCAGTCTTTCAAATCTCTCATTGCTTTGAGATTCACAGATCAGAATCATTGCTCTGTTATGGCAATTTTGTGCCAAGCAAATCTGGCTGACTCCAGGGAGGTGGTGCTGTCCCAACACAAGTGATGCGCTCCTAGGAACAGTTTGGTTCTGAGATTGAAATTGTGGCTCCCGTTCAAAGACATCTGCTTTTTCAGCAGCTGAGCCCAGTGACATCAAGAGCTGAACCTTGCAAGGTGATGTGAACCCTTTGCTGCTGCTGCTGCTCAGCCTTGGCCACTTGTTCCAGAACTCAAACCCAGCCATCTGCTGGAGGGAATATCTGATGCATCCTGAGTTAAATGAACTTCCCTTTCCCCTTAGGGTTGTCCTCCAAAACATGTAAAATAGCCTGGAAATGGTACCAGGCATTACTTGCCCACCCAGGTAATGTGGTTCATCGTTTATGCACTTAAAAGACGCCAACACAAACACTTCTGTAATACTTTGGCATTTTCATTACTAAGATGTTTGTTCTGGTTTCTATTCAAATTCACTCTCAGAGTGGGGAAAAACCCAAAGCTGTTAGTCACTGCCTTTGGCTCTTTCAAGCGGGAGCTCAGACCCGGAGCCAGGCTTCCCTTCTCTTAACTTGAGATTTGCAATCAGAGCAATTCCACCGACTTCAGAGAGCTGCTTCTCATTTCCAAACATATGCTTAGGAATATAATCAGGCTTACAAATCTCCACTGACAGCAAAGATGAGTGCCAGCTTCCCTTAACGAGTAATGCAAAACACTGCTGGGGGGGGCGAGCAGCCTGAGCCTGCTACCCAAAGCTCAACAAACCCAAAACCGGTACAGTCTCGGCTTCCTTCTTGGAAACAAATATTTTGTGAGCTGAATTGGAAACTTATGGGTGCTTTGGCACTGTGAGAACATGATATACCTGCAGAAAGGTGGTCTTTGCTATTCTGGCATTGCTCTGCTGCCTGTGGAATAGGCATAGGCACAGGACAGGAGGGTCTCTGCAGATAACCAAACCCAGGAGAGGAATAGTGTGGACTTCACCAGCAACCCCCCAAAGCACAACTCATGGGAGGTGTGGGTTTCTCCCACTCACTTCTGAGCAGCCCATTTCAATCCCAGGTGCCAGCTAAGGATGTCTCTGTGCTCATCCTCACACAGGAGGAGGCACATCGGGCCCGAGCCAGCGGATCTAGAAATAAGTAACTTGTACAGTTCAGCATCACAGTGCTCCAGACACATCTCTGCTGATGGGGATCACGGTGATAGTCAATAAACAGATTCATCTGCTACCTGGCTGCTGCTGGAGCTGGAGAAACAGTGTTCAGATTTCTGTCAAAGCTGCAGACACTGTGAGCAGGATTTAGCCTGGTGTCTCTGTGTCAGGTTCCATGTGTGAGAAAAATGGTACACAGGGTGTGGTGGTGATTAGCAGAGACTGGTGCCACTGGAAGGGTGTTAGGGACACCTGTGTGCTGATGGTAGATGTCACCAAGGGTGTACAGAAGACCAAAGACTGGCAGCTGGAGGTCAAGTGAAGCTCCATATGGGCAACTCAAAGCCCAAGCCCCTGTAGATGCTCACATCCAGGCACCAGCACTTACGGATCTGATTTACAGATCTGCCAGTTGTCCCCTTGCACGTGTTGTTTCTCAGAAGATTATTCTGACCTTTTATGACCACTCTGACCATTTTTCTCTTCAATACCTGGCCACTGCTCCTGGCCTCCCTCGTGGTGCACAGCTCCAGAGCAACAAGATGGTCTCACCTTATTCAAAATTCATTAAAAAGCCCCGTGGAAATGTTAATCTTCAGGTTAGACCTTAGGAGCAATGGGGTGGTTCTGCTCTGTACAAAGCCTCAAGTAAAAATTCAAAGCATCCAGGACCACTTGCGGGGGTGGATATTCATTCAGTTGAGGCTTGCTGAGGTGGGTGCAGCACTGTAAAATCTATGGCTGAGCCCCCAGCAGGTGCCAGCATGCAGGACTGCCTCTCCCTGGCTGTACTGGCACTGTGTCCCTCACCTGCATGCGGCCAAACACATCAGCACCTCCAAAATGACAAAGACTGGTAGCACCAGGGTCTCGGCTGGATGACAGGACCTCCCACCCCTGCCTTGGGACACCCGTGGTCCCAGGCCCACCCAGCCCTACTGTACATCATCCTTCTCTATGTCCCTCTCTGCCCCTCTTCTCTGCAGAGGAAAATGGAAGTTGCCTTTTGTCTGGCAGGGGTCAGACAGAGCCGGTTTGTTCGATAAAGCTTTAACGCTTTGTGAACACGCAGAAAAGCTCAACCCGGGGCCCTTTGACAATCTCCATTGTTTTGCAGGAAAAAAAAAAAAGAAAGAAAGAAAGAAGAAAAAAAAAGAAAGGCTGGTTCGATTTAAAACACCAAGTTCATGGCATTTCAAAGAGAAATGATACACAGCGTATGGATTTGTGTGATATGGGGAGATAAAGCAGGGAATAAAATGCCAGGCAGGAGCATTACAAACGCTGCTCTCGGGGGTGAACCTGGTATTTTGCCATCTGATTATTTTAAGAGGTTTCTGCCTCCACAGCAAAATCTCTGGCATTAGCTTCACATCCCAAGTCTCAGCATTTGGGGCAAAGTCTGGGGAAAGGAAAAAGGTGTGAAAAATATGAAAGAATAAGTGATACTTTGCCCTAATGTCTAACGTGCCTGGGAAATGGCATGTATATGTGTGTACGGTCTGCTTCAGCCACACTGGAGTTCATTGTCTGCAGAATTCATAAGCTCTGTAATATATCAGTTGCCAAGTAAAGCTGGGATATTGGAACCCTCCCCGTAGTTAATTTAAGCAATAAAACAAAATTTATAATAAAAAAGTGGGCTCCTGAAAGAATCATATCAACTGGCAAGGAGGTCAGTTGGTTGCATATTTCATTTATTGAATGTGTGCGGTTGCCAAAATAAATAACCGAGGGAGGAAAGCAGTAGTCAGGAAATTGAATGTGGTTTTTGTCTCTGGCAAAGTTTCCCTTGAGTGATTTCCTTTGGAGGCTGCTGCTGCCCACGGAGCGCATCCCGCTCCTCCGGCTCCAGCGGCAGCCCAGGCACCGGCGGCGCGCTCCTCCCAGCCAGACTCCACCAGGAGAACAAAAATGTGTCATTTCACTGTCCTTATAATGCACAGAGGAAATAGGATTAGGTCCAAATAGCAGCAAGGTAAGTAGGATTAATGGCTGGCTTAAATAAACTCTGTCGTTCCTTACAAGGCTTCTGGATATCGTTTCCGCCTGGTTGTGCTGCGTGGAAGGCAGCGCGTTGCTGTGCCCAAGAGGTGCACGTGGGGATAAGGTTGGAGGGATTGGAAATGCAGACGGCTTTGCGGAATATTTTCCTTTTAGTTTTTATATGAAATTTCATTTTTGGTGCTGCGAGACGATGAAACCCCCTGTGGGAGAGGCAGAGAAGGAAGGAAGGGTGAAGGGGTGGAAGGATGGAGAGATGGAAGGATGGAGGGATGGAGAGAAGGAAGGATGGAGGGATGGAAGGATGAAGGGATGCAGCCTTTGTGAACGCCTCTTGCCCCCTGGCGTCCCCTCGCTGCAAGGACAGCCGGGGCCGGGGGGGCCGGGGAGAGCAGGGAGGGGACCGGGGAGACCGGGGAGGGGACTGGGGACACGGGGGTAGGTCGACACCGTCTGTCTCCATCTCTCATCACCTCTTTCCCCAAAACTCCAACCAACAAACCCAGCCAAACCGGCACACGCTACAGCTCGGGGCAAAACTTGTTTCTCCTTCCCCAAAACACCTTCCAAAAATAATGAAGATCCTGCTCGGGTCCTCAAAGGCAGTTCGAAGGGCAGAAATGGGAAAAGAGGAAAAAAAAAAAAGAAAAAAAAAGTGCAATAAATTTAAAGAGTTGGTTGCTAGGAAGGGAGCGCAGTAGCTTATTTGGCATTTCTATCCTCTTTTGCACAGTCTCAGTTTCAGCTGGCAGACCAGGAGCTATGTGGTTGCCTCCATTAAATCTGTTTCTCATTGATGACAAGATTTTAAGAAAGGTTCCTAATGACCGATACAGGCTGGCATCGCAGCCGAGTTTTGTAATTAAACGTTACTGAGCAGCGGCAGTAGCTGGGGATAAATGTCAAGGTGCTTTTTTCTTTTTCTTTTTTTTTTTCTTCCACGATTTTCGGAGGAGAGGCTGGATATGTCACACGGAAATTGCAACTGCCAAAACAATCTACCAGGAGCACATCAATAAAAATAACTTCCACATACTTCCCCAGCGAGCCAAGGAAATGACACTTAGTGGCTGTCGATGCTGAGGATCTCCCAAATTCCCCCAAAAGCTGCAATTACCAACGGCCCCGGCAAATGCCCCGTCCCGCTGCGGCAGGACCCGGGGCGCTCGATGCAGCCTGAAGTCGTTAAATTGAATTTTACCGAGAAATTATGCTCGGTTGGCAAACTGACGGTAGGGAAAAAAAAAAAAAAAGAAATGGAGAAGGACATCGATAAACGCGAGAAATTTCATATGCAGGGGGAGAAGCGGTAGGGCAGGAGCTGTGGCGACAGTGAGATGCGAGCACTGTTTGGGATGCTCGCTGCCCTGGGTGGGTGCTCAGGTGGGGGTGCCCAGTCAGCCCCGGACTGACACTCCCTGCCCCTCCTCCCCAAACCCGCCGGGCTCGGCCGAGGTGGGACCAAACCCATTCAGCCAACTTAGCTGCTGCTTGTCTTCCCTTCTCTCTTTTGCCTTCCTTGCTTTTCCCTCTGGATTTTCCTTTTCCTTCCTTCCTTCCTTCCTTCTTTCCTTCCTTCCTTCCTTCCCTCCCTCCTTCCCTCCCTTCCTCCCTTCCTCTTCCTCTCTTTCTCCCTTCCCTTCCCTTCCCTTCCCTTCCCTTCCCTTCCCTTCCCTTCCCTTCCCTTCCCTTCCCTTCCCTTCCCTTCCCTTCCCTTCCCTTCCCTTCCCTTCCCTTCCCTTCCCTTCCCTTCCCTTCCCTTCCCTTCCCTTCCCTTCCCTTCCCTTCCCTTCCCTTCCCTTCCCTTCCCTTCCCTTCCCTTCCCTTCCCTTCCCTTTTCCCTTCCCTTTTCCCTTCCCTTTTCCCTTCCCTTTTCCCTTCCCTTTTCCCTTCCCTTTTCCCTTCCCTTTTCCCTTCCCTTTTCCCTTCCCTTTTCCCTTCCCTTTTCCCTTCCCTTTTCCCTTCCCGTCACCCCCCGGCACAGCCCCCCCACCCCCGCCGGGCTGCGCACACGCGGTCCCTCCGCGCCTCGCCCAGGAATCGCCCCAAAACTTAACAATTAATTTATTTTAAAGCACATTAAACCACTTCCCGCGGCCGGGTGAGCGCGGGGCCGGGTTCATCCATATGCATGCGGAAAGTTTCGCGGCAGCGGCAGCCGGGGGGTGCAAATTGCGAAGTTAAATATTTGTTTTTAATTTTCTGGCTCAAAAATTTTAACTAAGAGGCAGGGTTCCCGCCGCTCTAATGTGCTTGCATAAATGGCTCTGTTATTACTACTCTCCTGCTAAAACAACATTTGCCTCTCGTCCTGACACACGGTGTTTGGAATCCGGGAGGGATCTGCCATCTCGGATGGAAAAGCCGAGCTGAGACACCGCGGCCGGGGCCGCCGCGCAGCCCGCCCGCGCCCGCGCAGAATTAACCCAACCCGGCCCTCCGATTAGCTTTTAATTAGATTTTCTGATTATACACATGTTTAAATGACAAGATTGCGTGTTTATGGAGGGAGATTTCCTCAAGAGTCTGTTTGATTAAACGTATTTACAATAACTCCAGTGTCACATTTTTACAGGATGGTTTAATGAAAGTATAATTTTGAGACGGGAAAAAAGTTGCAGAGAATGGAACGCTTCAGCCTGCCCCGGGGCTTAGATTTTATTTTATTTTTAATTTTAATTTTTATGTTCAATTTTTTTTTACATTTTTTCTTCCTTTTACCTTCTTTTACCTTCTTTTGCCTTCTTCTATTTTACCTTCTTTTATTTCCATCAGACATTGCAACCAATAAACCCCAGAACCCAGGGCCGGTGGTCCTAGAGCCAGACAAAAGGGTTTTTGTCACCGGATCCCCGCGGACAGGAGCCCTCAGGCCCCGCGGAGCCCCCAGCGCGGAGCTGGGGGTGCGCACCCGCATCCCCCGGCCTCGGTCACAGTGCGGCCACTTGCGCGGGCAGGTGGGGGCTGCTGTCTGTCCACCCGAGATGGGCGTGCTTCGCCCCGAGGGGCGCGGCTGGGGCATATTATTTTTTTTAATTATTATTTTTATTTTAAATTTCTAATGTTTTCCCTTTTTTTTTTTTTTTTTGGTGGTGCCACTTCTCGTTGCTGTTCTCCCCCCTTCCCTCCCCCCCCCCCCTGCCACGGTTTCTTTCTCTCTTCCTTTTGCCAAATTCCACCCCCCGCCGCGGAAAACCCGCGCCCGGCCGCGCATCCAAGGCCCCCCTCCCTCCCAGCGCGCTGCCCCCCGCAAAGGGCCGTCGGTGCGGTGCGGAGGGAGCGGAGAGTGCGGGGCTCACCGCCCGCCCCGTCGGGCCACGGGGTCCCGGGGGGCGGCACGACTCTGCCCCGCGGTACACTCGCTCTTCCTCCTCCTCCTCCTCCTCTTCCTCCAGCCCTCGAGGCAGCAGCCGGGTGGGGATGCGGGAATACCCAGCCCGCGGGACCGCCCGCAACCCCCAAGCTCAGAAGCCCTCGACGGTGCCCGGCTGGGTCAGGTCCTGCCATGGGGGAGAGAAACCACCCTGGATTCCTGCTACCCGATGCTCTGCTATGACATCCCAACTCCCTCGTGATATCCCAATTTTTTTTTTTTTTTTTTTTTTAAATTTCCTCCCTAGATGTATAATTTCACCACGGAGAAGACTTTTCTCCTATTTTTTTGGACGGGAAAAGCTCCATCCAAGAACATATCTCCCTTTTTGTCTTGCTTATTAGATATAATTTAACACAAAACGCCTGTTATAATTACTGATTATACGATAGATCCCTTGTTTTCACAAGCTACTAACAGGATTATCTAACAAGAGCTAGATTTCAAATTAACCATAAACATTACACTGGAATTCATTTTGCTGCACTGGAAAAGAGAGAAGGAGTGGATCTGGGGATGAAGGCAAGGAAAGGTCTGGGAGCCTTGAGCCCACCAATACTTTCCCCTTGCCCAAGCTGTCCACACTGAGCAGAAACATTGTCCCTGTAAAGCCTATGAAGGCATTATTATAATTATTAAAAAAATTATGAAAAAATATACAGAAATGGAAAAAAAATATGTGAACCCTTCTAAAGTGTTGTCTTGGGGGGATCAGAGCGGCCTGATCCATCCTGGGGCAGAGCAGCAGCTCAGCCTCCTGCCTGCTGCTTTCTCCCGGCCACGGGAAATGGAGGGCTATAAAAAAATCTATTAGAGATGAGTTAATTAATGGTAATTGGAAAAGGGACCTCCCCTATGTAAAATCGTCTTTCTCCACAAAAGAGCATTTAAAAATAATCTGAGGGAAAAAAAAAGCCCCACAACACCGTAATGAAGCTTTTGAGCAAAAGACCTCATGTTTTTATTGCCGAGGGGAGCAGGGAGGAGAGAAGTCCCTCCAGCCCCGGTCCCAGCCCCGGCCTGGCTCCTGCCGAACCCCTGTGAGGGAGCAGCTCCCCTCACACGCTGCTTGAGCGAAGCCTCGTGGTCTGAGGTTAAACCTGCCCGCCCAGCCAGCCTTGGCTGCAGCCCCAGTTTGCCTTCTGTGCAGAAAACAGCTTTTCCTGGGGAAGGGGTTCCTGGAGGGACTCAGCCCCGAGTACAGACTCGAGTACAGACTCCGAGGGACGTCTCTGCAGGGCTGGGGTCCCTCTCCTTCCTGCCAGAGGCGCCGCTTCTCCCTGCCTTCCATCCTTCCACCAGAGCTTCAACTCTTCAGGCCTAGTGAAAAGTAAATCCTTTTAATGAGTCAAATAATTTTTGGACACAAGAAAATTTTCCCCCTCTCCTTTGTAATTAGAGCTGGCCGCGTGTCTAAAATGATCTGCTTTCCGGAGGGAAACAATAATTGAATTGTTGGGTGTCTCCCGAGCTTTGCAGGGCTCCGGGAAGGCTGCGAGGGAAGCTGAGCCGTTCTCTTGTTAGCGCCTGCAATGAGAGCAAGACACCCTAGAATTCAATTACGCGGCTCCTCCAGGAACCGTTATAATTATAACGTCAAGTTGTTTTTTAAAATTTCATAATTATGCTTTAGGATCCTTGCGTGGATGTTTGGGAATGCGCCTGCCCGGCCCCGGCCCCCACACGAACCCTCCTTTGCTGCAGCCTCTTCCCTGCCCATGCTTCAGCAACATTCCTCTCCCTGCATCCAAGGGCACCCAGGGTGCCCTCCCTCTCCATCCCTGACCCTGGCATCCATACCATGGCCTCTCTGAGCCCTCCTCTGCTCCACATCCCTGGACATCCCTTCTGAGTGCCATGACACGGTGTCATGGCACATGCTGCGAGTGGGCTGGTGACATGTCCCCACGTCAGATCTCCTGTTCAGCCTTTCCAGTTTTCCTGCCTGCAGAATTGATTCCCATGCACATCAGCTATTTCAGAAGAACATCAGGAAGAAGTAGATCAGAATGATGAGCTACGAAATATTTTGTGTTCACCTGGTTAGAAATAAGTATCCGGTGTCCTCCCTTTGGTAGCACCAGAGGGGTGAAGTTTGGGGCAAACCAGGTGATGCTGGGGACCCTTAGAGTGGGGTACCCCATATCAGCGCTGCCTGTGCTCAGGTTGGCACCTTTACCTTCATGAATGCAAATGTAAACCACTGAAAAACTCTCCCATTACTTTTACAGGTGGAAATTAAAATCTGGGAAGGGCTTGATGTGTCACTGGTGACGCCTTGCAAGCTTGGGCTGGGAGCAGCGTTATGTTTAGAGGGTAGTTGAGTTGCTTTCAGACTTTATTGATCAGACTGCTAATATTTTACACTCCTGCTGAAACGAGAGAGCTGTGACCCTGTCTTGCTGCAGAGCTCTTGTTCAGTGCTGCTTCTCTCCCCTGCCTTCTCCAAGTGCCTGTTGCAGACCCACTGTGTCCTCCTGGACACGTGCCCTAGGAAGTCGCTGTCCAGGACTCATCTGTGGAGAAACCAACCCTGGGCTGACAGGTGCCAGACTGGATGAAGGTCTCCTGGCTATACAGCACTGTTTGAGGTGTTTAGTGAAGAAGCTCCTTCTCCAAGACAGGAAAGAGGAGACTGAAAGAGTGTAGAATGGCAGAAGGGTGAGAAGACCAAATGGAGGGAAGGTGGAAAAATCATGATCTGCTTCTGCGAGGAACTGGTGAGCAGAAGAGCTGAGTCCAGTCAGACACAGTTAGAGCACAGGTATTGCAGCACAACTTGTTTTCCTGGTATGTGTTAAAATCCCAGCATCCCGCCATCGGAGGGATCCACTGCATCCTGGTTTGATTCTCCTTGTGGAAGCCAAATGAGATCCAGGAATGTCCCCGAGTTTCACCCAGTCCAGTTTCCAGTGTCAAATCATGGAAAGGGTCTGACTCAGACTGTGGTGTGGACCCTTTCCACAGAGCTCCTTGCCACAGGGAACTGGGACACCCCTGCAGGCTTGCACAGAGGACTCTGCTGTTGGTTGGCCATGTCCTTTTCCTGTAGCAGGGGAAACTTGACCGTGTTTTTAGCTCCCTGTATCCAGCAAAGAGTTGCAATGCACAGCAGGAGCAGGTCTGGTGTTCTCCTCTGCTACCCTGTGGCCATTGCCAAGAAAGCTCAACAGGCACAGGCAGAAAGTGGGTGTATCAAATGAGTCCTGGTAACTACTCAGCAGCACCAAGACAGAGGAGGTGCCACCAGAACAATGTTGTTTTGATAGCACATCTTGCACTTGGCTGCTCAAAGCAACTTCTCCTGAGCTTGGACCCAGGTCCTGAGGAGGCTGGTGCATGCCACTGGCTTTATGGACCAGCATAAAGGTCGAGGAACAGAAGATGAAGAGCTTGTCTTGATATTTGCAGGTCAGGGCCCCACATAACAGTTGTGGCACTGGGATGGGAGAGCAGAGAGGAATACACAATGACTGTGCTGATTTCAGACTGGGAATAGATTCACTTTTCATTCTCTCAGACAAGCAATTAGAGCTGTCTCCCCAAGCAGTTCCCACCCAGCAAGGAGTTCCAAAATATGAAAATTCTTCCCTTTCATATTATTTTCCAGATGTTCAGTCTTCACTTCCCTTTATTAATGCTTCTTTTGCCAGGGTGACTCATTTAACAATTAGCTTAGGCATAGGGTGTAGCAGCTGTTACAGATATTACCTGTGCCTCTAAGGCAAAGCTGTTGTTTTTTATCCATCTCTCCTTTTCTTCTAGGTCTTTAATAACCTGTAAAAATATCTTTAAATTAGTGGGAAGCTCTGATTCCTCAACCAGGTCAACAGATGGCTCACTTGGACCTGCCTTCAATTAAGCAGGTGGAACATGCCCAAGGAGCAGGCAGACAAATGCAGCTGTTCTTTCCCCAAGTCCCACTGTAGATCTGATGGGAAAGACTTATTCACTGCCTCCTGTGTCTGGCTACTTGATCTATCAACCTCATAACTTTGCATTCAAACTTCCCTCACCTGGCTGCATCTTCCAGGAGATCACTCCTTCCCATGACCATGAGCTGTGGGCGTGATGATGCTGAGGAAACTGAGCATTCCTTGTTTCAGGGTCTGCTTCCAATGTTTGATTGTTGGGCAAAGTCCTGAAACATTGGTGTTTTTCATCTTAAGCACTGGTGGATGTCTTTGGTTCACATATTAGTGGACTTTGAGAATGGGGTTCAAAACTTGAGCCTAAGTGCGTTATTTTAGAATGAGATGAAACAGCTTCAAGTTGTGCCAGGGCAGGTTGATATTGAATACTAGGAAGAACTTCTTCATGAGAGGGTTGTCAAGCACTGAATCAGGCTGCCCAGGGCAGTGGTGGAGTCACCACCCCTGGAGATCTTTAAAAGATGTGTAGATGCAGCACTTAGGGACATGGTTTAAGTGGAGGACCTGGCAGTGCTGGGTTACCAGTTGGACTCGATGACCCTAAATTTTTTCCCAACATAAGTAATTCTATGATTCTCTGATTCTGAGATGTCCCACATCCTCTGTGTGGCCTTCAGCTGCCACTTCTGGAGGCTATGTGTCCCCTGTGCCAAATCCACCAGCCCATAGGAATGCCTTGAATACCCTGGGGTGTCTAAAATTATGGTAATGTTTGTGCTTTGCAACCGAGTTACGCCAAGAGAATCACTAGTCCCCAGGTCATACCTTCAGTCTGTGTTCAGTATGGACTCACTTGTACTGTGGTAGGACTCTCATCCCAGCAGCACTGCAAGCTGTTGGAGTAGGGACGAAGTAAAAGCTAAGCAATGACATCACAATCTGCCCTGGGGATGCCAAGCGCTTTCTTTGCATGAAATAATTGCTAAAATTCTGAGTAAAATCATCAGGACTGGTTATGCTGTTAGACACCATTACTATCTTCTTCCACTTCCAGCTGATATTTCAGCTGCTTACAACTGTGTGGCTCTTTTCCTGATGTTTTTATTCACTCTTACTCCACATGTTCCAAAATAGCCTGAAGCAAGGTGCTCGGGAGGTGACCTCTGGGAGGTTTGGAAGAAGGATTACTCAACGTCTGACCTCCAGCCCTTGGAAGTGATGGTCACTGCTGCTCCACTATGGCTGTGAGAAGAACTCCAGGCCTGGAGCTGCTCAGCACATCTCCAGTCCCACTGACTTCACCAACTACACCTCACATCACCTGTGTTTGAATCCCTTCTGGGGTGAGGACTTCACTGACTGCACTGTCTGTAAAACAAAGACAAATGTTTGCAACCAGAGCTTGCGAAGAAGTTCATTGCTGCAGAGCTCTGCACAGAAATGAATGAGGTCTGCTTGTCTGGACAAGGTCTCTGCTGCACAAAAGAGTCCCTGAAGTTTTGATTTTTGCTCTGTTTAGTTTGCTAGTGCTGGGTAAGTCAGCAGGATATGTGTTCCCAGGGTTTCTTCCTTCACCCAAACTCTGCATCTCCAGCTTCTCAGAGATTTCTGAACTGTGCTATCTGATCCTTACAGGGCAAAATTTGATGGGGGCTTACATGATACCGACTGGGATGTGTTGTACCTCCTTTCTACACCAGTTCATGTCATCTTTTCCACCAGCCCAGTAGATTTCCTGGAGAAATCAGAGCCTGTTGCTCAGCCCACCAGCACATCTCCACACAGTGCCCAGGCTCCTCTGCTACAGGGTCCTGGTGCAAGAGCTCAGCAGCACAGACCCCTGCAGAAGGACCTTCCACCTCTGGTCTGTCAGCTGCACACCAGGGATGATCAGGGACCATAGACAAGTTCTCTTGCTTTTGGAAGACATCAGGTTCAAGTTATACCAAGCATTAAACTCAACAGTAGCTTGTTGTTTCATGAAGTAGCAGCAGTGTGATAGGTGCTGGTATTAAAAAATGAAGGATGGCTTGTAGGTCTCAGAGTTAACACACAGCCTGAGGTATCTCAGCTCCAGCTGCTGCTGTTTGAAGTCGCAGCAGTTTCCAGTACAACATGACAGCTGCACAGCTGGCACTGCAAAGCTGCTCTTCTGAGCCAGGGCTCAGAAGAAGAGGTGAGAAAAACTTAGGTTTTTCACTTGTTCGTTTGTTTTTAAACACAAAACTTCAGTTCTTCTTCCCGAATGCAGTCGTCAGAACAAGACAGAGATTCTGCAGAACACCCCAGCTCCTTGCTTGCTCCCCTCAGGTGCCGAGTGGGGGATGCTGGTCCTTCCAGCACGCTGACTTTTTTTATTGTAGTAAGAGTTTCAGAGGCAGGTGAGAAAACAGGAAAATAAAAATCCTTGAACAGGCTGAGAGTATAGTCTGAGAATGAAAAGGTCCAGACGATGCAGTGTGCAGACCACACATCCAGCAGAGGTATCTGCTGCCTTTCAAGCCACCACTGGAGTGGCATAGAGGAAGATGAAGTTTGAGGGGTGATGAAGCCAGAGTTGAGTCTGGAGGAGGCTGTTTAACCAAGAAAGGGCATGAAGGAAGAAGAAAGTGATTACCCTGTGTGAGGAAATAAAAGATTGGTGAGGGTGGTGAGTGAGCAAGATGATACTTATCAGAAGCAATCATAAATGTTTTGAAAAGCCTATTTTTTTTCTAAAAAACGCTTATTTATCAAAACAAAAGATAATTCCTTAACTAACACATTCTTATGCATTTCTGTAACATGAAAAGCAACATGAGAAAAGTTTGGAAATCCAAATTGCTCGTCCCATTTTTATAAAAAAGAGTGGTTTAAATTTTTGAACAGGTGAAACATTGCAGTGTTAGAAAACTTGGACCACTTTTCAAAGGTCAGAATCAAACCAATGCATTTCAAGGTGGTAACAAGTGTTCCAGCTGACCCAGACTTTGTGTTTGGTGGTCTTGTCTTCATGCCAAAGAAAAAAAAAGAGGATCTGGTCTTGTGTTTACTGCAGTCAGTGGCGGATGTCCCACAGCCATCTCTAATGGAAGATTTTCGTCATCGCTGGAAGACATGAACAAAAAGTGCCTTGTTTGGGCAGTTTCCCTCACATACGTGCAGCCTGTGGTGACAAGGAGCTACATGAACCCACAAAACCCCACATCATGGGCCAGAGCTGTTAGAGCTACTTTTGGCGGCTTTTGACTAGTTAGAAACCAAATAATCAACAAAAACAATACTCAACATCTATTGCTTTGGGGAGGAGGAAGCTTGGAGCACCCCTGGAGCAGCCACAGGAGTTGTCCTCCCCATCCCAGCCCCAAACCATGACAGGTTGGCAAAAGGGATATTTGCCTGGCTGCCACAGGGAGGCAAATACCAGCTACTGAGCTGGGAGAAAATGATGTAGCTGTGTTTAATTTCTGCTGATTTGTAGCCGATGTGTTAATTCTTAAGAAACACACCAAGTTTATGTAATCTCTGTAGCACTTCCCTGATATTTAATAAAACAATGTAATAGCACTCAAGCTACTTTATACACAAACAAGACTTAATGGAATAGGGAAAACGTGATCGGCAGATGGAGAAAAAAAATTCACTGAGTAAAACTCAGAGAAGCTCTGACCCTTTATGAGTTTTTGGGCACTAATGCATTATGTATAGAAATCATCATATGTACTTTGAACTCTGTGTTTGAAAGTTAACCAGAGCAGGCCAGAAGCATCATCACAATCTACAGACTTTGTTATCACACAGGCAGGCACGAGGACTGTGGCTTTATTGCACATGCAATTCACCTGTCCCCATTTGCAGCCCATGAAGACAGAACATTATCACTGCACAAGGGAAGGACTTAAATGCAGGAAGATGACTCCAAACTAGGTACTGCCAGCTCATGTGGTATTCCATTGCCCAGAGAAATCACCACCACATATAGGTACCTTTCTTGACCTTTTAGCTGGAAGAACCCAATCACCCACACCCCTCAATGGTTTCCAAGATAGGGCCCTCAATATGCTCTTGCATATATGCTTTGTTCAATTAGTCCAGCATGTAATGCTTTGTTCTCATGAATTTTGGAGTTACTCTGATGCGCAGTAAGGCAATTGAGACTTAATTTCATTATTCATCTCAATATGTTCCTGCTGCATTCAGAGAGCAGACCATGGGCCCTCCTGTGGCTAATTTAGCACCTGCAAATCCCCACGCCTAAAACCAGAGGCTGCACAACCCACCAAATGGAGCTGCAGGACTATGCACATGTCAAATCATCCCTGTTGCTGGGAAGAATGTTTTGCTTTTTTCCCTTTAGAAACTTTGTACACCCGTTCCTGTCTCAAAAGGAACACTATCATGCCCCAGTTCTCCGAGACCAGGCTGAATCCCACAATTCATTTATTTTTTAATAAATATATATTGAATTCCTTTTGACAAAATTTGAGTGGAGTTTCAGGGAAGCAATGCACCTGGAGAATGTGGGTCATCCTCAGGTTTGGAGCTGTTAGCTCCTCAGCTGCTACAGAGCAGGAACTGAATTTAAGCAAATGCAGCCCACTTAAGCTAAAATAGTTAAGAAGCTCTTAATGAAGCTTTCTTCAGCTAAGCCAGCAGAAAATATATCAAAAAGCCATTCTACTGTTTCCACTGAAAATACAGCAACTTCTAGAAGCCCAAAATAGACACTTAAGTGCAGCAAAACTGAAGAGTTTTGGTCTAAATTTGGAAGCTGCTGTTAGAATTTCTTAGCCTTTTCAGCTGTGCTTTACTCATTCTTAGCTTGCACTCACATTTTAGTAACCGCTGCTGCAGATAACCAAACCACAAAAGGAATGTGCATGTTTACCCTGCCCCCTCTATATTTTGTTTCAGATTATGAATTTCAGCATTTTGGAAGACAGTGGTTGTAAGATTCTGTGCTTTAAGTCACAAAACCATAACACACTTATGTTGCTTTCCTGGTACAATAGCAAGACTGTTTTTCTTCTCAACTGTACAACCCAGGCTGAAGTTAATCTTGGCAAGTTCAGTTTAGGATTCTTTTTTTTTTTTTAAACCACTGCATATGCATGACTGAATATTTGTTATGCAACCATAACAACTGTCCTTTTCAAGAAAGATTCCTGCATAATGTGAGCACAGACAATCCAAGGCAAACATGACTTGATCGTAAAACTTTAATAGTAAAAAAAGTGTAAAACCAAACACACCGCTGAAAACTTATCAGTAAGAATGAGAATATAAGTGTTCAAATTCAGAATAGTGCAAGTTTTCTTCACTCCCCTCCCCACCTCTTCCAAACTTAAATCACTTTGGTTAACATACTCAGAAGTGTTGGCAAAAAATGAACTTTTGACTTACATTTTTGGCTGCGTTATTTTGACCATATACAGATTTAGTTTCAGTTTTTAGAAATAAATCTTAAATACTTCTCTATTAATCAAATATCCATAGAGATCACTGTCATCTTTACTTACATCTGGTTTTATAATATTTTGAGATTGGTTTAAAGGTGGTTACAAAACTGTCTCCCCAGCAGGTAGCATACTTCTTAAACAGTTGAGTTGAACCTGTTCGGATCTGGGGACCTAATTTCTTCAGGTACTTCTATAAAATTTGATGATTTATGTTTTGAACATTTGAGGAAGGATCTTAGACCAACTCAATTACTCTTGATTTACACCAAAGAAAGATTAGAATTAGGGTATGCTCTGTAGTATAGAGTTTGTGCTAAATTTTTCCTGCAAGCATTCCCTTAGAAGAGTGAAAACAGCCAGAGCAGCTATCTGGCCTTGACATCTGTTTTGATGGTTCAGTCTTTAACTGATGCCTCTAACTATAACTGAAGCCATGTAAGATTGGAAAAGAACACAAAAAAAAATTGCATAATACAAAAAGGCAATCCATAAAAGTTTACAAGTACGACATAAACACAAAATTGGAGTATTTCTATAAATTTGGGTTCAATGTAAGATACAACAAAACTAGCTTTACTAGTTAAATAAATTATTGCTCCATTTGACTCCATGCAGCATTGAAATGAACTCAGAACCCTTTTCTCTTTAATCTCTCATAAGAAATGATCGATATTGAAGAGAACATGAGGCTCAGACTTACTGTACATTGCACTTCAACTTTTAAGACCTAATACTTGCTACTTAGGTCTCCTGTGGTCTAAGCTATCAAATGAATACGTTGTGCTCACCAGAACTATGTATTAAGAAACACCAAATGTTTAATGTAGTGACATAAGCACTTTTCGTTTTTAAGAAGGCAATCACAGATTGCAAGTTCTATAGGGTTGTATAAAAACAAGTAGTGATCTCTTTCAGAAACTGAACTGAGAAAACAAGCTGTTCGCTATTTTTCACATACAGTTTAAATCACATTTTAGGCCCAATTCTATTTCCAATCGTTTCAGTCAAAACCCTGACTCAGACTGAAGATCAAGGACAGCTCTAGGAGGAAATGGCAAATCCAACAGTTGGGGGTCACACAATGCATGTTTTTTCAGTGACACGAGACATTTGAGATACCCAAGACCTCCTTTGGTGAGATACTGAAGTATGTGTCTAATATTAAGCAGGAGTACTCAAACACACTTAGATATCTTACTGAACGAGGGCCAGAACTTGATTCTTGCAAATCTAACTGCAAGCTTCAGAAATAATGAAATTTCCAGTCGGAATCTCCTGATAAAAGTTCACGTTTGAACAAGATTGTCTCCTGTGTTCACCCATCATACTGAAGTAATTTAGAAATTCCAAACTAAGACTTCCAACCTTTCATCCCTCCAACCCTCTCCACTGTCAAAGACAGAAACTTAATGCAGCATTACAAGTAAGGGCATGATTCCTTCATAAGACTCCTAAAAGCATTAGTGCAGTGCCTTTAATCTGTTTTGATCACTCTTATTTTTAAACAACCCTATTTTTTAAAGATTTGGATAAATACTATTCCTATTAAACCATACTTCATCATTGTTAAGCACCATCGATCTACTTCCTTTGGGCACTGATACAAGAGCTTGTAATTAAATTTCAGTTTCAAGGCTTTAAAATACGGCAGCTGATTCAATAACTTACATCGGAATCTAATACTTGGAAAACTGCCACTTAGCCTGAACAGTTGTATGAAACTTGGTGTTAAACTCTTCCAGAGAACAGCCATATGCAAATGCTTATGTGGTAAATCAGGGTAAGATTTCAAGATAAGCAGTTAATTTCACTTGGCTATTCTAAGAGTGGATTAATATTTTTTTTTTCCACAAGTCATTTGTGCAGTGAGCCCATAAAGAGATTATTTTTTCTAAATAATCTTCAGTTTTAAACAGGAACACATCTTCGTAATGTTGCTTCCACGCTGGCACCGTGCTCTCTTCTTCAAAGATTTAGTCATTGTGTGGTTTCTCTGGAATACCCTACGGATAAAAAACATCAAACACATATTATGTTTTAATGCCATCTGGTAAGTGACTACATTATGCAGTATTTTCAATCATTAAATGGTCAACTAACTTCACTTAAGTTGACAACGACCTAGACATGGCTTCTTATAAAAGCTAAATGAGGACTGTGGACAAAAAAAAAAATCACTATGGGTGTTTGTTGCCTCAGTTAGTGCATCTGAAAAACCCATCTACCAATTGCACTGCTTTTTATAAGACTTTGTTATCTTTCCTCTCTATCTCAGTTTATTTATTAGCAGAAGGTACACAGTGCTTCACTTACTTGACACTAATTCAGTTTTAACAGCCCTTTTCTTTTTTAAACTGTCTTCAACTGTAATTACATTATTTTCCAATCAAAACCTGGTATCAGAGACTTACTCATTTCCTCCTAAGTCCCTTTTCTAGTATGAAACCCTGTAGTGAATGTCAGTGTGAGGAATTCACCCAACTTTTCTTTAAAACAAAGCTTGTAACATGTTCTTCTCTTTCTAAGGTCAAAATGCAAATGTGTTTGCAAGTACTGAATGCATTCTCAGTCCTGCAGCCTCCAGCACCAGCAAACAATACATATTTGTGAGGTCCAAGTTCTGAACACAACCCTCGCTCGCCAGATGCCGAGAATGGTGGTTTCAGCTCTAAATGAAGTGCTGCCATCCATTTAACCCAGCTGATGAGCACTGACTGAGCAATTTTAGGTGTAATAATCAGCAGACAGAGCTGATGGCAGCAGCAGCAGCAGCAGCAGCAGCTTCATGTCTTCCTTTGCTATAAAGGCTATTACAAGGAAACTTTGGCTTTCATCCGCAAGCTGATAGCAAAAAAACCCAACAAAACAAACAACCCCCAAAAGTCTCTGCTACCAGCAGGTTTGCTTAAAGGTTACACTGCACTTCATAGTACATATGAGCTCACTTGAAATCCAGTGACTGAAAAGCAGCAAGCATCTCCCAGTTACTGTCTATCAGCATGGGAGGAGACATCTCATGGACACTTCTAATTTTACTTTCAATTTCTTTTCTAACTGCAAAAGCTAAACAGGGGCTGAGGAAGAAGCAAGGCAACTTTACTCCACTAATTTCCACAGGTGCCACCTTCTCCTCTAGACAGGCCCAGAAAATATCTGCTGTTTGATCAGCAACTGTCACAGGCAGCAAACAGCTCAGGGGCCACAGGAGAATACAGCTACAGAAATAACTGTTTTATTCAAGTATGGTTTAAAAAATGCTATATTCCATCTTCTTGCCACATCCACAATGACAAAATAGACTGATGCTTTTCAGTTCTCTCTATAGAAGAAAGATGTGGTTGACTGAGTTTTAGACCCTACTTCAGAAGTCAAATGCTTTGAATTCCAGCACTGAATGCTTCATAGTGACTTGCAGAAGTTTTCCTATGAAAATGTTGGGCTTCACCAAGTTCTTCCAGACTAAGTAATAGTAGTGTAAATCACAGTAAAGGGACTTCTAAATAATCAGAATAAAAAGCTTTGCCTTTCCAACTTCCCTCTTTCTTTATAAGGAAGATGACAAGACTGACAGGAAAGCTGCAGGCAGCAGCCAGTATGATTTTAACTACATTCAGGTGAGATGCCAGGTGAAAAGAAGTCAAAAGGAAAAAAAAAAACCACAAGGAGTTCTATGTGCCTGAATTTATTTTAGCTCTTACTCCTTTCAGGATCCCTTCTTTGCTTTCTAACAGAAGCAGGAGAGCCAATGGAAGCACTGCATATGCCCATGTGAAATATAGAACTGCAGCATAAAACAGACTATAATTTTATTTTGAGACTCTGCTGCAATAGCAAAGCTTCAATAGAATTAAATTAATATATGTTTTTCACTTGATATGAGAGGCAAATTTAAAAAGAGAAATTATACCCTCTTTCCCCCCCATACACGTAGTCCTAAGAAAAAAAAAGTGCAGGTAGTTTGCACCAGCGGGATTTGAAGGGGCAGTAGTGAGCTTGTGTTTTAAAGAACCTCAGAGCAAACCAAATTGACTGTGAAGTTAAGATGGTGACCACAGTCCCAGGAAATCTGTAACTTGACACCAAGTCCTCAGGAAAGAAAAACCTCAAGAAGAGGAGTGGATTTTCCCCATGCCTTTTTCTTTTCCTTAAGCAGCCTTTTCTACCAGAGGTTACTGTGGGTTTAGTGTAAATGAGAATCAATACTAAAGAAATCGATATTTAATGTTAGCCAGGGCTGGTCAGGGAACGTGACCCTCTTGCCCAGCTTGTCTGCAGGCCTGTCCTTCTGCAGTGTCCAGTTCAGGCCATCCACACTAGAAGTACATCAGCAGCCATCCACTGGATCAGCCAGGCCAGGCAGAAGGGACAGAAAGACAGCTAATTTTAGACTAATATTTTTACTCGCTCATGGCTCTGTCCCAAAAAGCAGCTCTCCCCCTTACTAAGCAGTTCAGAGACTAGTATTTCAGGAACTCCCAAGTCTACAGATGCCCTTCCTGCATTAAAAATTGAAGCCACCTAAACCACAGCAGCCTTAGAAAAGCTAAACACTTGAAGGATATTTTCCAGGATACAGGACTTGTGTAGCAAAGAAGACAGAAGTTAAATCAATGCAATATTAATTAATACTGTCCATCAGTGTCAGAATACTTTTCACAACCAAGCCTTAGACTGATGTGCAAACACACAGCCAGGTTGACTCTTCAGTATGCCACAAGGAAATAATTACTTGAGAACCTAGCAAACAAGATAGTAATTTATATTATCCCATATATAGAGTGATACTTTAACTACATCTTAAGTGACCAGCAACAGAATATTTGATTATAGAGTGGTGGAACTGAATGCCATATAGAGACATTTCCTTTCATTTCTGTAACAAAAACAATTTAGTACATAAATAATTAGAGAAAATCCATCTGTGCCCCAGTTTTCTAGCTACCTTAGATGTTAATTCTAAGTACTGATGGAACAGGAGCGATTATCAGCAGAAGCCATGTACTGATTCCAATCTTAATTAGGCTGTTACTGGAAAAAGTTAAATAAAACAGATACTCAACCACTTACTAAGACAATACCTACTCTACTGGCAACACAGGTTGTCTGCTTACAGTTCAGCTCTTTAAAATATATCTATTTAACTCTGTCAGTCTGTGAGTCATACCCTTAAAGGCATAGTTTATTCTTGGACTAACAACAATGGAAGATATTTGGATTGTTAAAGAAACTATTAATTATACAGTAATTACCATAGCCAGCTGGCGTCCTATGTTTCCTACAGTCACACCTCCTGAGAAAAATATACATGGAAGCCAAGAACGGATGTAAAGAAAATCTGGAGATGTATACCTAGTAAACAAAAGGAAATAAGTTAGAGAAAAGTGATTTTCATCACCTTACACACTGTTAATAAGATGCTATAGAATTCTCTCACTAGGCTGAAACAAAAAGGCAGTAACAGAGAAAAGGAAGCAAGGAGACCAAATTAAGTCTGTTAACTTTGTAAGATTCTAAACCTCCACGTCCTGACCAGCAAAGCTTAGAAATTCACTCTCCTGAGAGCCAGGAGAAGTTCAGTTTGCTGAGCTGTTACCATTTCAACATACATCCCAATTTGTCTGCTCCCCACCTCCCACCCCCAGTTCCCAATCTTATCATCTGGAATAACTGGACAATTAGCAGCCTCAGACAAACAAAATGTCTAATAACAATAATGATGTGCCAAATATGTTAATAACTAACTTCCAGTGCATGTGCACCTACGTTTCTACTTAAGACATGAGAGTAAAACCAGTATTTTAGAAGTATAACTTACTGATAGACACCATTATATACAAGGAACTGGGTTATCAGGGTTGCTACAAAGGCTATTGTAATTCCAAGTCCAAGACCACTTCTGGAACGATCAAATGTCCACCAAAGACCCAGTGATAAGGCTGCCAGAGTCAGGGACAGCTGGACGTTGTTTGCAAAGTCTAGTTTCTGGAAAAAGATGTTAAGGACAATCTTTTGAAGTCTGCAGACATCCTGCTGCTGACACTGATCAAGGGAGAACTCAAACTGGAAGTGAGCATGATTCTCTGTCTTTAAATACAATATATTCAGGATTTGGTTTTCAGACCTGCCAAGCAATCATAGCTCTTGACTTTGACTGGATCGTGAATGCAAAGTCAATATCAATTTTTGTCACACTGAGCATCTAAAGAATATACTATATAGTAATATATTTAACTTCTATGGATTTTTGTCTCAAGTAATTCAGCTTTACGTTTTCTGCTCAGACCATCACAACACATTACTCAGTGCTTCTCACTAGTACATCACCAGTTAATTGTGTTAACTATTAGATGCAGGCAACAAACAGATTAAAATAACACAACTTACACTGTTATGCTTGTAGTTAAACCAGACATACTATAATGTCCATCCCTCTACCCTCCCAGAACTCCCACCAACTACTTTAAATGAACTGTGTTATATATCTTACAGTAATTACTGCAGGGTACAGCAGGTCTCACAGAACTTTGCCAGTAGCAGCACCATCCTTACCTTAGTAATTCCCCCAGACACTGTTTCATGACAACAGGCTAAGCACATGGAGCAACAATGAACATTGTCTCAAGGATACAGCACTGGCGTGGTTGATGCCAACGAAAACCGCGATGCACCGCATGACACTGGCCCACTCCCGCTTGAATTTGTGTGGCTCCCCGAGGTGGCTGTCAATGCAGGGGTACAGCAGGCCAACGACAGCTGCAAGAGAAGCAACACCACTTGCACTAACTGTTGTACAGTGGTTACTCCAATGTTATCAAATATTAGCTCGGCAAATAAGTGCCTGAGAAAGCTGTGAGCTGCTTATCACACTACTGTAAGCATGACGAAGAAAATACAATTATTACCCTCACTTTCTACTTTAGAAAAGAAAAACAAACCACCCAGTGTTAAGGTATCCGACTTGAAGCAATTTTTCTCCAAAGAGATTTATCATTTGACATCCCGAGCAAACGCTTGTACCAATAAAAACCAAAGCATAACGAAAGCTTAATTACAGCGAGGACTGGAATATGTGTTCATTGCTCACGTGCAGGGCAGACAGTTTTATGAACATGACTCATCAGCTGTGAATCAGGTCCTGAATTAAATATTTGCCTGGACTTAAAAAGTTTCTCGGCAGAGCTGCTTTCTCTCCTTCTGCTGCGTTGTAAGTCAGCCTATGCTTCTCTCTAGGTCACATGAATTTTGATACCAAATAGATGCAGAGCTGAACTTAAAGAAGCACCTGCCCTCAGTCGTATTTATGCCACGGAAAAATAACTACTCATACTATTAATCGCACAAAGTTTGTATCATCACATAGCATTTTCTCGGCCTTATCAATCTGCAAATTGGTTGCAGAAGAAAAACATAGGCTTGTGTTAGCTCAGTTGCTATCACAAACACTAGAGGAGCTCCATTCCTCCAAGACTTGCAAGTCTTATTGCCAACTCCAGGGTTAGACACGACGCTTTTATTGTGTGTTAACTCCTATGTTTATTCATTTCTTTTCCTACCCTCTTTTTTTTAATCCCTTAAACTCCTAAGAGGAATAACTTCTATGTTAAGAAGGCTACAAAACATATTATTCCAAGACAGACATATGATCTAATGCTGACACAGTTTCATTATTCTGATGCCAGCTACCAGGACTTTTGCCTTATGATAACAGCTAAATTCCAAAGTTTAATCCAGCTGTGACAGAACTGTGAGAACTCTCACTGGAGCATATCCCACAGCATCCCTTTTATTACACAGTTTATCATTCATTCAAGTTTACAGTTTATCATTCTTACTCCCTTACTATGCGATACAAATTAGCATCACATGACAACGTCACTGCATTAAAATAAAAACCAACCATGCAAGAGTTGTTTAAAGTACCTTCAATGCAAGTTAAAAACTATCACAGTGTCCTAAAACTTAACTCATTTTTAATCCCTCAACCCTTTGTCAAAACCTTGTTTTGACACGGCTGGGAGGGGGTTATGAACACTAATCCACCAGGTAAGTGCCCGCTGCTGCTACAACTGCAGCGTAGCCCAGGTCTTCTGTGGGATTTTGCCCGTCAGTGGGTAAGGGTGGGCAAGGGACAGGCAGGTGACAGGGGCTTGTGACACAGAGAGCGGGCAAAGGACAGGCAGGTGACAGGCAGGTGGCAGGCAGGTGGCAGGGGACAGGCAGGTGACTGGGGCAGTGGGCAAGGGGCAGGTGACAGGCATCAGGAAAGGGGCAGGCTGGTGACAGGGGACAAGCCCTTAAGGGGGGGAGCAGACAAAGGACAGGCTGGTGACAGGCAGGTGGCAGAGGACAGGCAGGGGACAGGGGCAGAGGACAGGAGCAGCAGGCAGGGGAAAAACAGGTGACTGGGGCATCAGGCAAGAGGCAAGGAGGTGACTGAGGCAGTGGGCAAAGGGCAGTGGACAGGCAAGTGACAGCCGGTGACAGGGGCACCAGGCAAGGGGCAGGCTGGTGACAGAACAGGTAGGGGACAGGGGCAGGGGAGAGGCAGGGGGCAGGAGCAGCGAGCAGGGGAAAGTCAGGGGACTGGGTCATCAGGGAAGGTGACAGGGCCAGTGGGCAGGCAGGTGACTGGGGCAGCGGGAAAGGGGCAGTGGACAGGTAGGTGATGGGACAGGTGACTGGGGCAGGGACATCAGGCAAGGGGCAGGCCGCTGACAGGCCGGTGACCGGGGGGAGCGAGGGGCAGACAAGGGACAGGCAGGTGACCGGGGCCAGTGACAGGGGCCAGGCCAGTGACAGGCCCGGCCCGCGCGCCCCGCACGTGACTTCCTTGTTTTGGGCCCGGCCCGTGGCCAGTTCCCGCACGCAGCCAATGGCGCGCGCCGCCCGCCGCTCACCAGTTCCGCGGCAGCCAATGGGCGGCGGGGGGCGGGGCCACCGCGCGCGCTCGCGCCCGGCGCGGGGCGGGGGCAGCGCGGGAAATCCCGCGGCCGGTCCCGGTGTCAGTCCCGGTGTCACCCCCGCACCCCGGCCCCGAGCCCCCCCTCCCCGCGCTTCCCGCCGGGAAGAACGCGCCTTGCCCACGCTCAGAGAGCACCGGCTCAAAAAGATAGCCTTGGGACGCGCGGAAAGGCGCGGGCGGCTCTCGCGAGTGGAAAAAGCGGGGCGCGCATCCTTCCGAAAAGCCGGAGTTCGCATCGCTCGCCGCGCGATGGAAGCGCTTGGGGTCCAACGCGCGCACGGGTCACGCGTTAAGCCCCACCGCCTCTCCTCCGCCACGGGATAAGGAAAAAGAGAGAAAAAAAAAATCACCCGTGGAAGTCAGCAACTCACCTGCTGCTGTGCCGCAGCACGGGGGCACCCACCAGGCGGAGGAGAAGAGCGTGGAAATCACTTCGTCAGGGAACAGAGTCACATTGCGCTGGATCTGCAGCAAGTTCAGCACCAGGGCCATGAAAGCACCCACGACGAAGAGCACCACGCTCCTCTGCACCAGGTGCTGACTCCAGTTCAAGGTGCTGCTGCTGCTGCTGGTGCTGCTGGCGCTGGAGGTGCTGCTGGCGCTGGAGGTGCTGGGGCTGCGAGCTCCGCGACCCACCATCGCTACCGAGGGGCTGGACACAGAGGAGCTCAGCATCTCGCCCACCTTGGCGGCCAGTCCCGCTGCCGTGCCCCCCAGCTGAGTCCTGTGCCTTCCCCTGGCAGTGCAGGAACAGCTCCAGGCGCAGCTCTCCAACCTGGGCATTGGCTTCACCGGGGTCCTGAAAACACAACGCACAGGCACACGCTAGTAAAGCCCCTAAACAACGGGTCAGGCCGGCGCCTCCTCCAGCACCCACCGGGCTCCAGAGAGGATGCGGGGTGACCTGACACAGCCGAGCGGCCCCGGGGCTGCACTGCCTCGGCCCCACGGGAGGACAGGGCCACGGACCCGCGCTGCCCCTGTCCCGCGGGGAAGGGCTTCGCTTCCCTCCCCGGGCCCGTCAAATCTCAGCCCCCGCGCCCATCCTCTCCCTCCGGGGCCGCGGGTACCGCTCACCTCAGGGAAGGGGCTGCGCGGCCGCTGCTCCGCCGCCTCCCTGCCGGCCGCCCGCCGCCGGCCCGCGCCCCGGGGGAGGTTTATAAGCGCCGAGCCGCGGATGTCACGTTACCCGCGGCCGACCTACCCGCGGCCGGAGGCAGCGCCGGTCCCGCCGCTCCGCTCGGCGCCGCCGCCCCGCCCGTGCCCTCCCCGCCGGGCGGGGCGATCGCGGGGCGCGGGAGCCGCCGCGCCAGCCCCGGGCGGCCGCGGCCCGGCTCGGGTGAGGCGGCGCAGCCAATGGAGCCCGGGCGGATGATATGACGTGCGGGACACACCACCCGCCTCCCGGCACGGCCTCAGCCCGCCCGCTCCGCCCGCACCGCGGACACCGCGCGGCACCGTCCGCGCCCGCGGGGCCGCGGCCGGAGCGCGCCGCCTCCTCCGGGTGATGGAGAGATGGGAGATGCTGGTGGCGGTGAAGGAGAATGTGTCACACAGTCGTAGAATCGTCAAGGTTGGAGGAGACCTTTAAGGTCGTCGAGTCCAACCGTCAACTCTGCGCCCCTACTGTGGTCCCTAAACCACTAAACCACATCACCCAAACGCCTCTTGAACACCTCCAGAGCTGATGATTCCACCACCTCCCTGGACGACCTATTCCAGTGCCAGATCGCCCTGATTTTTTTCCCCCCTTAGTATCTAATCTGAATTTCCCACGTCTCGGTTTAAGGCCATGTCAGTGGCCCTCACAGCCCAGCCCTCGTCTGCTCACCCAGTCCACCACTTGTCCCCTTGGGTGATGGCAGTTAGCCACGGGGAAGGCTGAAGATGTCTGCTGCAGCATCTCCTGAAGATGAAGGGATCAGTGGTCCCTGTCATCACTCTAAAATGATGGTATAAGGGGATCCCACCAAGCCCGTGACTGTGTATAAAGATGGTGCCAAACCCAGACACTGCATCAGCAACCAGCCATGGAGTGCCTGGCAGATCCCATACTCCTGACTGTTCCCTGACAGCCTGAGCAGCTGCTCTGCAGACACTGACAAAGCCCGAGTCATGATGCTCCCAGGCTAAAATCATGAAAACCCAGTTAAATGTGAGTTTACTCTCTAGACTCCACAAGGGTATGAGAAGTGGCTGAGCAGAGATCATTAACTGTGAGCTGTACATCATGTTAGAGTTCAGCACCAAAAGTTGAGCACATGGAGCAGGACTCAACTGCCGGGCTTCCTATTTAAGACTCCTGTTCTCCAGGACACATTGGAGGCTGGCGTATGCAGTAGGAATAACTGGATTTCTTGTTTAATTAGTTGGCCTCAATGGAGTCAGCAGGTCTTCATGTGAGGTATGCCCTCTTTACACTTGGAAGGAATATAGGACCCAATGGCTTCCCAAGCGATGGCAGTGAAGATTTAAGAATAGTTGTTAGCCATGCCCATGATGGGCAGAATGATGGTCCAAGAAAATTCAGACCATCAGTATTCAATGGGGGTTCAAGGATAGTTCCAGTTGTCTTTCATCAACGTGTTAAACGTAGTGAATAAAAAATATGAAATCAATTATAGATATGGAAAGAGGCAGGTCTTCTCTGTATATCATAAAGAGTAAAATTAATCTGGGATATGTCTATCCCCTCTGATCTCTGCTCATTTTTAGCTGAGATGCAAAGAGTTAGCATATCTCACTCTGCTGAGCATTGTGCCTTTGAAAAAGTTACTCCTCTGTCTTGGTGATGGACAAATTGTTAGTGCCACTGCTGGAAGTGAGAGATGATGCCAACTGGGGTCAGCCCAGCCCTTTCTCACAGACTTTACTGCTGAACCAATATATATGTCCTCTGTACGTGGAATTGTAAATGTTCAGTTTCCACTGCTGTTTAGTGTACTGAAACAGCTTTTGGTTTTAGTTTCATATGCTAAAATTGTTTGAATTCTTCTGTCAGATTTTTTAAGACTTCATTTTTTTCCTGACTCAGTGGACCTGCACTATAAGTTTGAGTTAACTATTTTCAGGTAAAACAATCTTAATATATTGTCAGCTTTTTATGGGTTCCTCTGCAGAAACATTGTATTTGTTCCAGGAAATCACATACACACTTCCCGTCATGGTAACTGTGTTCGAGCTCTGAATTGACACAGGCAATTTATCTGCATCCCCAGACTGCTAAGCAACACCTTCAGCAAACTCTATATAAGGGCTAGAACTCATTCCCTGGGAAATTTTCCTTCTTGGTGAATCACTTTGAGATTTATCAGCAGGACTGTGGATCTGAGATAAAACAATCCATCTTTGTAGGAAATCTCTTTCTGGACTTGGCCTATGGGAAACAAATATAATTCATCCTTGCTTGTGCTACATCTCTGCTTTATTTGAAAAAATATTTTTCTGTATTTAAATTTTCCCCCTGAATCTTACCCATATTCTCAGTGTCTGGGCAGAGTTTACATTCCCTTGTGCTATGTCTGCTAGTTTTCTTTCCTGAAAGAACCTCTTAAGCATTGTTTTTTATCCTGTGTTTTTCCTTTCCTCGTGGGTATGTCTCTTTTGCATTACTTCCTGCAGCATATTTTATTCATTTTTTTTTTAATATTCATGATATCATGTGGCGGTGCCCTTCTTTCTTCCTGGCTTCTTTCAGACAGCAGAGACCAACTTCTGAGAGGGTAAAACTTGCTGCAGCTTTGCTAAAACCAGCTGAATCAATACAAATCTACGCTACTTGAGAAACTGGCCCTAAGCATGATTTCCCTGAAATTAGCTACTTAGAATAAAGGTTAAATGCCCCTTATGTTCGTGTTGCTTTACAGTTCTATTGCTTTACGTTTCTCTTTAGAATCCTAAAGAAGGTTAGGCCTCTGCATGCTTTGATTAATGCCTGAAATTTTATGCTTAACAGTTATTTCTGGAAAGACGCACTCACGTTTCTCTGTAAGATTAATGACATCGTTATTTTTATCTCATCCCTTAGCAAAGGCAGCAGAATCTCTAAGTACTCAGCATTGCTACTCATTACATAAATAAATAATTTCACCTGTTCTTTCACGCTTTCTATATTAAACTCTGTGATGTGCTGGAATCTGAAAATGTGTTTGCCTCACAAGGACTGTCTCATGGGCCTCTTATGTGGGAAGCTTAGGTTACTCGGACATTTTATTTTTCTCCCAACTTAAACCAGACCAAAAAATGAGCTGGCTGCTGATACAAGCTCAAAAGGCAGTGGTAGAGAATCAGAGACCAAGACCTGTTATATGCATAAAGCTGCTCTCCCTCTGCTTCACTGGAGGTTTCTTTTAATTTATTCACCATCAATACTTTCTCCTATTGATACAGAGAATAGAAATATTCCCAGTCATATGCTCAGCCTTAGTCTCCTGTGTCTCCATAGAGGGATTTAGTGAAAGGCATTGATTCCTGATGCCAACCCTATGTACAGGAACTCAAAAAGTCTTTTGACATCAGCTCGAGTTCTTTGCTTTGTCAGAGGCCTCCAGTGTAGTTTTATGAATTCTCAGGAACCTGCAGCAAAGCCTAGAGATCATAGAATCACATAGTGGCCTGGGTAGGAAGAGACCTTAAAGATCATCTAGTTCCAACCCCACTGCCATGGACAGGGACACCTTTCACTAGACCAGGTTGCTCAGAGCTCCATCCAAGCTGGCCTGGAACACTTCCAGGGATAGGGCGTCTACAGCTTCCCTGGGCAACCTGTTCCAGTGCCTCACCACCCTCACAGTAAAGAATTTCTTCCTAATATCTAATCCAAACCTACACTCAATCTGAAGCCATTCCTCCGTGACCTGTTACTAGACGACCTTGTAAATAGTCTCTCTCCATGTTTCTAGTTGGCTCCCTTCAGGTACTAGAAGGCTGTGATTAGGTCACCCTGAAGCCTTATCTCCTCCAGGCTGAACAATCCCAATTCTCTCAGCCTTTCCTTGTAGGAGAGGTGCTCCGTCCCTCTAATCATCTTGGTGGCCTCCTCCAGAATTGCTCCAACAATTGTCCTTCCTGTGCTGGGCACCCCAGAGCTGGATGCAGTGCTTCAGATGGGGTCTCACTGGAGTGGAGAATAGGGGCAGAATCCCCTTCTTGAACCTGCTGCCCATGCTGCTGTTGATACAGCCCAGAATACATGAGGTTTCTGGGCTGCTAGCACACATTGCTGACTCATGTCCAGCCTCTCATCCACCAGCACCCCCAAATCCTTCTTGGTAGGGCTGCTCTTGATCAGTTTATCCCCCAACCTGGATTGTTACTGGGGTTGCCCCAACCCAGGTGCAACACCCTGCACTTGGTCTCATTAAACCTCATGAGATTCCCATGGACCCACTTCCGGAGCCTGTGCAGGTCCCTCTGGATGGCATTCCATCCTTCAGGTGTGGCAACTGCACCACTCAGCTTGGTGTCATATGTAAACTCACTGAGAGTGCGCTCAGTCCCTTCCTCTATGTCTTTAATGAAGATATTAAATAACACTGGTCCCAGTGAGGACCCCTGAGACACATCACTTGTCACTGATGTCCTGGATCCTTCTCAGAGGTCAGTGTACCTCGGTGATGAATGGTGTATGCTGAGTTCTGTAGGGTAGTTCTGTGAGATTGCCCAAGTCCCAGTGCAGGAGCTCATTAAAAACTAAAAGGAGAAGGACAGGGAGTGATTACATGGTACAATAAGCAGAATGCGGAACGTACAAACTCTGAACAAGGCAAACCCAGGCCAGAACACTTCAGGCGTGTAAAACAAAGGGGAAAAACAAAGTGTGTTGGTGGTTAGTATATAATAATGTGAGTCATCCACAGTGAGCAGAGCTTAAAAACTTGGCTGTTTTTACATAATCTAAACTATAGCTGGAGTCTGAACATGGAAATTAAACCCTGAGATACCCTTAACAAAGCTCTGTCTTTGTGTAGTTAATAATATTGTAGTGGGAATAGGACAAAGGTTAATTGAAGTTTTTTTGTTTAGTTGCCGACATTTCTCTAGCTGCTTTTTTTTTAAACTAGAACAAAACAGAAAGAACAATTCCATGCAGGCTGCAGTCTTCAAATGTCTATAAATTCATGTAACAACTATCATATAATTAGCCACTCAGCATCCCACATGCAGCTGTGGGCACTGACTCACTGTCAATGAACCTCTGTCCAGACACAAAGGCAGCGCCTTTGCCTCGCTTTCAAATTCATTCATCACCATCGTTCTGCATATTTATGTAGCAGTGAGTTCAGTGAGTTCATACTGGATATTCAAGGTGGTGATTTGATCTAAATTCATGATGAAAAATACTATTTGTTAGTTATATTGTTGTTGAAAAAATTATTTCTTTGGTGATGACAGTAGGTTTGTGAGGCTGGCATGAGCAGCATTACTGAGGCAATCTGTTCTATCTGTGTTTAAAAATTGTTAAAATTCTAGTCTTTCTGTATTTGCATTTATACATTTATTTACACTATGTCCAGACCTTTAAAGATACTGGTCAGAAGTGATGCTTCCATCTGTTTTTCTTTTAACATTAGCTGTGACATAAAAAACAGGGCACTATAAAGAGCAGATTTCCTTGAGACTAAAATTATTGACTGTAATACCTTTGTAAACAAGTAGATACTCAATTGTCATCTGAGGGGATGGCCTGCATCTTATAATAGTACTCCAGGTCATGATAGACTAAAGAATAGATGAAATAAACAGAGGTATCATGATAAAAAAACAATCAGAAGAAACCACTGTCTTTTATATGCATTTATTTCTCAATGGAAACATTACTTGCATGGAGAAGAAAACTGAGTACATTTCTATCACCAATCCTTATAAAATACCCCTTTGCAAAAGAGCCCCTCCAAGGTGTATGTGCAAGCATGTCCAGGGTTGCTGCTAAGCTCAAATGGTTTTCACTTGTTTGGTGACTTGGATTCGGTTATTCCCATGTAGGATAAATAGGGACTTTCCTCAAGGATTGCATGGTGAACTGTCTTCCTCTTACATCCTTTTTCTTATAATACACAGTTTCAGCATTTTTTTCCCTCTTGTGATGGCGACCTTCCCAGTTACTCTTGTCATGTGTGCCTGAGGAAGATGCTTCTGGAATTCATATGCTGGCTTGTAGGGTTAACCATGAAGCCACCACAAATGAGTTACTCCCTCAGTACATGCTTTGAGCTTTAGATTTCATCGTGCTGCAGTTGGGGAGATGTGTAGTGACACTATCCTGTAGCTACAGGAATGAGTAGTTACAGAGGAGAGGAGGGAGTTCTGCAGCATCCTCATTTTCCAAGCCCTTCTCACCATGTCAGGAAGAAGGACTGTTCCCATCTAGGACTCCTGGCTGCAGCCTCCATGTCTGACAAGATAGCCAAGGTCTAAATCAGATCAGCAATCCTTGGCTCTTCCCTTTCTTCCCTGTCCTTACCGTGGTAATAACTATAAATAGCAGAGCTGTGGCTACCAGGAATAGACTCGGTATCACACACTCTGGTTATATCTGTACATCGTCATGTCCCTAGAGCTGTTGCTATTGTATGGAAAACACTTTCTTCCAGAGCTTTTCACATAGGATGACTCTGCCCAATTCACCTTGCTTTTTTTTTTAAAAAAAAAAAAGTCCATTAAGACATCTACAGCTCATCTGCCAGGACAATATTATGACTTCATGAAAAGTCAGTGGAGGTACCTCTTCCAGGCTGCACTCCTGAGAGCATGAACACAGAACACTCATCTTGCCATGATTTTTTTCTCCCATCATGCTGTAGAAATACATATTCAGAGATTTGTTTTGAGTTTGAGCAGGACACTGGGAAAAGATTTCCAGTGTAAAGCTCCCCATACAACTACGAGGTCCAACGCAGAGGAAAAACAACACTGAAGAGAGAACGTGCGCATGCACTAGTGCATGATGTGGTGTGGAAGTGTGGCTTCTATTAGTGCTGTAAACATTGCCACTTTTCAGACAGTATCTCAAGATTCTCATGTCAGTGATTACATCAGTGCTCTTAAATGCAGTTAACTGTACCTAGATGGGGAGAATTACTGTCAGGTTTCACATTGCCAAACTGAACTTCTAGTTTAAGAAGCGCAGCATATGGGGAGACTACAACTTTGCCTGGAGTGATACTTTAGAAACTGCTGAAGCTAGGTTGTGCTGAAAAATTGTATTTACTTAAAGCCAAACCCTTCAGCTTTTACTCATAAAAGGACACGCTTGTAATAGTGAGATCAGGCCACTTGCATGCAAGCTCAAAGGGCATAATTAAGGGCTAAGCTGTACTGACTTGACGCTAATGTAACTCTTGCTATCACTGTGCTGCAGGACTGGACCTTACACAGCAGTTTCAAATATGCCACTGTAAATTTTACTCTTTTTACAAATACTACTAACAGATTAAATCAAATACTAGGCTAGGATTCTGCAGATTTCGCCTTGTTAATGATCTGAGCTGCACACTACCAGCGTCACTTGCTTATCCAGGCTTATTTTGGGATGTTGCTTATGCAAAGTGCTGAAGGAGTTCAGAACACAAAGGAGAACAATGTGCATGGTTCAGGAACCTGCACCGTGCCCACTCCATTTGCTCACATTAACACCTGTAATGGAGGTGCTGAAGTTAGTAGCTGTTGCTTTCAGTTGCCCTTAAAACAGTACCTCCAGAGGCTGCTGAGATCCCAGTTTGTCTGGACGGGCCTTGGGAGGTGCCACTTTTCCTCTGATTGCAGCAAAAACTTCTGTTTTCTTTATTCGGAAGGAAGCGAAGTAGGATGGATTCAAGCTTTGAGGTCAGAGGGCAGTGATGTGTTTCTGCCCTGTTATCACATAGAATGGTTTATTGGTCCAGAACTCAGCCAGGTTTCACTGTTTGGCCAGGTTTGTTTGTGAATTGCCTCACGAGGTCAGGTGCTCATGACATTTGTAAAGATGAGGTTGGTGCCTTCATGCCTATTGCAGAGGCTGGAAGCTGGGATTGCAGAAAGACCTCATGGCAAACAGGCATTAACCTCTTGGGTGTTACTAGTTTAGTATGTCCCACATCTGGCAAGCGAGAAACAAACACCAGGTATAAAAAACAATAACCCTGTCAGAGGAAACAGAAGAAACCAATACAAAATGGCTCAAGATGAATGGCTTTGTGTCTGACCTGAGAAACCAAAAAGTCTCTGCACCCTGTTCGAGAAGCTACTGGTCTTCCCATCAGCCAGTCTGGGCATCTATTCAACTGAGTATGTATTTAATTTTCTGACATTCACTGGAGGAACGTCAGCTGGAAAAATCCAGCAGACATCTTCCCCTGTGTCTGAATCAGCAGCACAAAGATTTGTGGTTATCAAAGAGAACTTGCCCCTAATTTTTAACATATAGGAATCTGCTGGTTTTGCTGTCCTGTGGTTAGCTGATTGCCCGTGTTTGCATGTGAAAATCTTTGTTCTTGTGCTGTGTTGTTTCTCTGGAATGCTATGAGCAGTTGTTTTTGTTTGTTCATACTCGGGTGGAGCTAACTGTCTAATTGGGTAAATGTTTGCAATGTTATACTTGCATGCACAGAAGACAAAGAGGGTTGGACTCCTGTTGACATAAATGACCTTTTACAGCAGCCCAGAAGTGTAAAGGCCTAAATAGAATTGGTAAATACAAGGCCACCATTTCTTATGGTCAGACCACTTAAAGTGGATTTATTTTAACTGTCATGGCCATATTTATTTCTATTTACAGATGGATTATATTTTCCAGTTGGGAGTTCTTATGATTACAGTCAGGAAGGGGGAAGTTGCCTTATTCATTGACTTCTTGTACAAAAGTGCTTCCACTGAGACTTAGCTCTATGTAAAAAAAGGCATTTATTTTCTTTGGACATCAAGGGTGAGTTTTCCACAGATGTAGAAATTTCCTAAGTGAACATTGGTAGGTGCAAATGCCTAAAGCTGTTTTCAAAATTGCAAGCTTGTGGCGCTCGTGGAAGGTGTGTTTGCATATATAATAAACACCTTGCATAAACCTTATGGGATGACTACTGCATACATTACCATTAGCTAAGCTGCAAAGTACACTGTAAATATCTACACACAAATGAACAGATTCTAATGAAGATTTATCACTGAAGAGGCTGTTAATAGGTAATTGAGCCTTTCTTTGAACAAAGGTTAATAAAAATGATTGCGACGTAAGGAAAGGGGAAATTGAACTCCACAGCAGAGGTGTCATGTAGATCTGACTCTAGTTCAGCTTCTTTGTAGCTGCAGCTGTGAAAGTCTGGAGCTTATTTAGAATGGATTTGTCCTGTCTAGTCTTGAAAGACTTGCATAGTCATATAGAACCATTCCTTCACACATGCCTTAATGGAACAAATGTCTCTGTAGGTGTAAGAAAAAACTTCAATATGAGGGTTTCAATTTTTTATTCTTGACTTCAAAAAAAAATAATAATTTAGGGTTTCGCTTCCATAAGGCCAAACTCTCATGCTGTTACACTATCTGGTATCTTAGTCATTAGCTCCACTGGGTTTGTTGTTACTAATTGTGGTATAAAAGCCGTTTATTACCACAGTGTAGCCATCCACTCCTCCAGTCCTCCTTGTCCTTTACTGTAAGCCTCAGATTTTTGTCTGACTTTACAATGTTGTATTGAAGCTTAAGTTGTCTCTGAGCAAGCGTTCATTGACCAGGTGTACAGCCATATCTCTACTCCTGCACAGTTACTTCTGTTGCCAGTCCCTACACTGTGCTCATGGATCTCCCTGTGTAGTCATTCTGTGAAGCAGATTGGGGGCTGTGAGTTGGGTAACACAGGTTGCCTTGCTGTTTTCAGCTGTATCCACTCTCTTGTCTAATCCACTTCTTACCCATCCCTGTGAATAGTGTGGTGAGTGAGAAAAAGCAGCTACAGAGGAATGGAGCCTGCTGAGGTCAGTTGTACCGCTGCCTGTTTTGCCTTCCCTGCTTGGAAAGCCTGTCTCACTGCAGTTCACCACCCAGCCACTTCACAAGGGATGTGCTCAACAGTTTCCTATGAGCTCACTCTGTCAACTGGTGGCAAACAGACCATATTTTCTTGTTGTTGGAGTCTTTGCCAGCTCCATCGTAGATTCCTGTAAGCTCAGGTCGAGTATTTCCCTCAGTCACACATAACTGGAATTAATAAAAAATCACTAACAATTCCGTGGTTTTCCTTGCTCTTGCTCTCTTCATTCTGAAAAACATCTTGTACTTTATTTCATAGTGACCTTTATCCAGCTGTAAAATCAGGTTAAAATTGTTCAGTTGTTTTAAAGGTATAGGATAAGTAGGAAAGTGGATGGTAGACAAGGCAGCAAACCTGAGTAACTCTCCCTTAATCAAGAAAACAGGCTGAAAATTGTACCACCTCCCTTCCCCAACTCAGTACTGGCTAACAAACTAAATATATACAGACAGTCTTCCTTGTGATTTTATGATTACCAATCCTATTTCTCTACTGTGTTTTTCCTGTTTCTTGTGTGTAAACAATCTGTAATAATAGTACCACGACACTTAGTGCTCATCTTCTGGTGCCCGCCCATGGAAATTACTTCCTCCTTCATGTCTTGCCTTTTCTCTGGGTGCTGCATTTAGTGACACTGGTGATCTGTGTGTGAACAGCCCACGACATTTCTCACCCTCCATCAGACCTTTATCACACCAACACCATGTTTTCTGAATACTTCCATCTGGTTTTGTCAGAAGATCTGGACAAAGATTTCTAACCTGGATTATATACGTATTTCCTTGACTTTACTGTATAAGCTTATTTGAGTTGGACAAGAAGAACTTGTCCTATTGTTTGGTCCTGGGATATTACTGAAGACCCATTGAAGTAGCAGAGAAGCTTTCATGAGGTTGGGGAAGGAATGTGTCCTTTCGTGCTTCTGCTCTCCTGCCTGGATCTGCTAAAGCCAAGTCTTGTCCATTCACAAGAGAAATTCTGTCGTGAATATCTGATATTTGAACTGGCAGTCAGTCAGAAATGCTTAACTACCCAATGACTTTCCCCACAAGCAAAAGGTAAATTTGCACTTGAAATTTTCAATCGCATGTTTAAAGTCCACAACCCAATTTGCAAAGGGAGGTCATTAGCATTTAGCTTTGTATTAGGAAATATCCTTTACCAACAAATTTCAGTGGCAAAAGGAAAGACCTGGGCTTGTTCCAAAAGATTCATTCATGAAAAATTCTACTCAATTAAAAAGGAAATTTACAAATTTTTTAAAGACTTACTGTGTCTGGTATGAGTGTTTTAGTCTAGGCTAACTGTACATTTTACAGATATTTCAACTCATTTTTATTTCAACTGATGTTTGAGGTAGCAGTATAATAAATAATGTAAGAATTATTGGCATGTCTTTAATGTTCTTGTCTGCATAACATATCTGGATTCTCTGTAGAAATAAAGCCTGCTGGTATTTCATGTTGAAGGTGAAGAATGTCCATCAATATCTTTCTCAGGGGAATAGAGAGAACAAGGCCTGGGAGAAGGTAGTTTGGCAAACACACTCCTCATGAGGAGCAAACTTGGATGGTAGCTTGTCTAACTCTTCCCAAGCAGTGGAGCGTGTCATTGCTTTTGCAATAAACCATTCTTCAGGAACTGATATAGACCAGCTGAAAAATAATTAAAAACTTAATTTTCTGTAATACTGTCCATCAAACAACTTTTTGAAAGGCTGCTCTGCAGCATGAAAGAAATGACTGGCAGCAGTGCAGGGAGAACAGAGAGTATTTATGACCAGTGGAACCATGGCTGGCCTTTTGCCCTAGAGAAATGGCTTGACGAGAAGATCTTCTGCTTAAACCAAGCATTAGTAAAATAATTTGGACCTAGGCTTGAGGTGATGATGTTTAGCAAAGCTGCTGCAAAGGCTTTTTTACTGCTCAGAGTGATACTGAACTGAATGAATGCTCTAGGGGTCTGTTGTGTGCAAACTCACAGCTGCACAGTCGATCAATCCCCTATCTTTTGAGAAAACCTGAATTTTTACCGAGGTATAAAATTTGTAGTTTGGGTCTTTTACAAAGACTTGTTCCCAATAGCTAAAATCCTATTTGATTCATCCCTTGCAGTTGCTTTACAGTTTATTGTGTAGTACATCAAAAAAGGCAAACAAAACTGTATCTTCAGACAGATGTAAGGGACAGATGCACTGACTCAACTGCTCAAGAGGACAAAACCCAAAATTTGGTTCTTTATTACAAACTAACACACATAAAACTTCTGTCCTTCCTAAGTCCACAGTTCCATGGAGCCTGTTTCAACACATAACTAAAGAACCAGAGCAAATACAGCAAAAGCTAATGTCTGTGACTGGATTAGCTGCTGTATTGGTGTTGCTACTGACCTAGTCTGCTGGTAACCACAACTTTTCCTTTTTTTTTTTTTTTCCCAAACTGCCTGAGCCATAGTTGTTCTAAACTTATTTGCTATTTCCTTTCCTTGTTTAGGCCATCAGATAATGCCACCAGACATTGTTTTGTCTCCTGAGAAGACTGAAAGGGGGAGGATTCAAAGCTGGTTTAAATTAATTTTTTTATGCTCACCCATTAGTCTGTGTCAAGTTATGCTGGATATGCTGTTCCAAGAGACAGCTCAGGCTTCTTTATCTGTTGTAGTAGCACTGCTTTCCTTTTCAAATCAGCGAACAAGAAGCCATGTCTTAAACAAGCCACTTCATTATCTTTTGCTTTGGATATTTTTGTGGGTCTTTTCCCTAACAAAAATATAAATAATAGTTTATCACTGATAATAATTAAAACAAGTATTTTTTCCTAGTAGGTCATAAACTGAATAGAGAGTCTGTAGTCATTTATCTATCATTTCAATGGGGAAATCAATTCTCAGTTATCTACGCGTGGCTTGTCTGGACTGCACATTAACCAGGCCAGGGATGCACTGACATTGGTTTATTTACCACGTGGAAAGTTGCCTTTGGACCAGAAGACTGTATTGATTCACACAGCGTGTTTCATGAACATCTGTCAAATCATGGCTCCCTCAAGTTCAGCAGCAGATTATCTGTGTCACAGCTGTGTGAAGGCCACTCCAACAGCCACTGCAGGCTGTGACAGCGACGTGCAGAGTCAGCTGTCATGGTCAGGCTCCTACAGGAGCACTGGGGAGAGCAAGGCAGAGATCTAACACTTCTTTGCATGTTTACTTTGCATCAACCTGGGCTTATTTGTGCTCTGGGACTTACAGTGGCAGCCCCTCAGCTGTCTGAAGCTGAGAAAACAATCTTCTTTGCTCCTTAGGCTACCAGCACAGGAGAGATTTCCAACTTCTAATAAACTAGTTTGCAACTAGTTAGTTTAATTTAGTTAGTACTAAATTAGGGTACACTGCCTACACTGTGCTTGTAGGCAAGGCTGCTGTTTCCAAAAACTGGTTATGTCTTCAGCAAGCTCTCATTCCACGTGTTTCCCAGCGAAATGGTTTTCCTTTTCACCTTTGGCAGCAAACACGGACTGCTTGACTATAACTTGTGTTTACTATAAATTAATAGAATGTGGTGAGTTTAAGTCTTAATGCAGGTCATTGGTTCAATTTAAACTGTTTAGGTGTTTAAATAATAGACTCTATGTCAAAATGATGTCAACAAAAAGGATCTGGTTTGTTTTGTTTAACTGAAAAAAAATTACAGATTTGTATTTACTTTGTTATCTTTATCTTTTATTATTTCAAAGAGATTCTGAATAGAGATGTTATCTCACCTTTAACTGTGCTCTTGCAATCATGTAATTCATCAAACCAGTAATTTATGTTTTTGTTGAAAGCAGGTGAGAAGTAATTAACTCATGTATTAACTCATCCTTGTCTTTGGAGGTCTTTCATTTTCAGGAAGTATCCACACTAGCAGGTTGTTTTTTTTTTTTTAAATTTCAGACTCTTCAAAACTATTGAGCTTCTCAACAGTGTATTTGAGTGCTTGAAGCCTTGCAGAACTAAGTCTGAGGATTCTAATCCTGTACACATTGAAGTCGTGTACCATATTCATATTGACGTCAACCTAGCAACTGGAATCCTGGGGCAGGACTATTTGTCCCACTGACTTTTTGGTCCTGGTTTTTAGGACATTTCCCCATTCTGCCGCGCACATCCAAAAGTTGTTTACTTGTCTACGTGTGCTCCTGGCAGTCTGTATTCCTGGATGACCTACTTTTTGCAAGAATCAAATGCCTGTGACAGCAGGAGGGTTTTATTGGGCCTGGCTGCTGTGCTCACACCACTGCAGTGAGAGTGCTCACGGTCAATGACACTGCAAGTCCGGGCTGAGCAAACTCGTTTCCTGCCAACTTTGCAGAAGCTTTTACATCAATCACTTACTAGCAGCACATACTCGAGAGGATGGGCTCATACAGATGTGTTTTCCATTAACAGATTTAACTCCAGGGCTAACCAGCAAGCATGGACAATGTGGTGATGGAAACGAGGAGTTTCTGAGCAGAGCACACTAGTAAAGGAACCAGGACACTCTCCTCTTGTCCTATTAACCTGGTGCTGAATCACAATTAACTCATGGTTTCCTCTGTAGTTTCATCTTCCTCAGCTAAAAATTTTGAGGGTGTGACAGATCAGCAGAGGTCAGGTGAGGCTGGATGGAAGGGGAGGAGTAGCTCTCCTTTAGATTTTTTTTCCGTGGCAAAGTTGGTCACACCTCTAATAGCCAGACTCAGCTCTGTTTTCAGGTAAGCTTAATAACAGGTTGCTAGAGTGCTTAGCTTGTTCAATCCATTCAGTAATTAAAGCCAGTGCCGAAGCCATAAAACTGAGTACAGAGTAAGGTCTTAATGAACACAGTAATTTGGCTGCAAGTACAGCTCCGTGCAACTTCCTCATATCTGGCTTCCTCTTGGATGGAACAGTGCAGTCATCAGACAGAGCAAGGATATTTGGCAGCCGAGGACAAAACCCGAGCATTTAAGTGGCCATCAATAAGACCAGTTCAGCCGTGCATGTCCAGGAAATTAAAACTAGCAATACTCAAGCTGGATTAGTTATTTTTCAAATTCTCAAAGCGCTGAGAACTTTGTGTTTTTATGCAATATTGAGGCTGATACCTCCAGCTATATGCACATGCTGAGGCAATGTTTTTAATGACTCAGGGAAAGAAGCTGTCTACTGAATCACCAATATCCAAACCTGAAGAACCCAAATGTTTTTTGCAAATCTGAATATAATTAAACATAGCCTTACTCTTTTGATTAGGCGTGAAATAACCACAGATGATGAAACTCCACTTACATAACAGTAAAAATATTACTTGTTTTAGTTTTCTACCGCAGAACCTGAAATCTACAACCTGCAACAGTATGTTGTTTATAAGGACCGAGAAAGGGATAAAACAAATAACTACAAGAAATGAATATATAAAAGAACTATACTAAATATGAGGACAACATTTCTGCTCATAAAAATCCTAAACCAGAAGGTGTTAGAAGCTGGAAAAATATTCTAGAGGTCAAACCATGTAAACCTGTGCTGTTCTTAACCCACGGGCCATTGTCAGACACTGGTCCTTGATTTTATCTAGGGTGGCTTTCGTCTTCACTCATCATGTTGCACATCTTCTCTTGACACCACAAGCAGTTGCATCAGATCAGAAGAACCAGACAGCAGATGTCTCAGGCTGTCCCAAAAATATATAATTTAAAAAAACCCACCAGGTAAACATTGCATGAGGACATGATTAATGCCAGAAGAACAGAGAGTGGAAATTCAAGGAATGGCAAAAATTATTAGTAACAGAAAATATGTATTTCCCAAGATCTAGAATGTAGTAAGAAAGATCCCTGGGGATGAATGCCATGTAGTGTCAAAAGTAGACTAAATAAAAGGTTAGAAAATCCTGTAAAAGAAACGTTCTCACATTTTCATCTGTTGACTTACTGAACTTTCCTTTACAACATTTGCTACAAGAACTCTTGTGCAAATAATCTGTTTTTTTGTTAAAGCAGAAATCATTCTGCTCAGATGCTGACTTGTCTGTTTTCCAAGCAGAGATACACCAGAACATCAGCAGAGTCGTAGGCATTGCCCAATACTTGCCTGTTCAAGTGTTGACAGTAACTGCGGGCAAAGAGGAAACACCTTTTTTGGCTGTGTAGGCAACTTTCATCACATCTACCAGATTGATGTGTAGGACAGTTGTAGAAATCCAGAAAGAAGGACCCTGAGGCCTTCAGCTTAAGCTCCAGTCCTATGCTTATGCCTGTGTTAATCTGAAGTAGATCCCATTACATTGATCTAATTTTAAACAAGTTTGCATAAAATTTAAGTATTGGTCACACTAGAGAGTTGTGCTGCACACTCTGCTATCCTAAATGGATATTGCTATCTTAATTTTGATGGAATCGGAACACTTTCCAGTGGATGAAAATAACGAAAGAAGAGGTAGATCCAAGGCTTTTCACTTCTAGGTTCTAAAACTCACCTAGAAAGATGTGCCATTGACTTGCAATGATAAGTGTTATCCACGCTGCAGGTACTGAATTTATTTATATACATACAAAAAAAAAAAAAAAAAAAGAAGTAGACCACAGTTGAACTCTGCTGAAATACTAATTCAAAACTGGCCTCATGTTAATCACTTTGTTGGAGTGATTGCATAACTTGGAAGGGCTGAGAAAGGCCATAAGTTTTATAGTCATGACAAACTGCAAAACAACTGGAAATAAACAGTGGAAAGGGGAGCACTTTGCTGCCATGTCTGTCTCCAGTTGCAAGTGAACACGACTCGGTGGCTCTGGTGCTTTCGTCGCTCTGACTTGTCTTTGATTAATGCACGTGGAACCTCAGGAGCCCTGGCACACTGTTTTATACCTATTTCATAACTGCCTGGAGTTTCTTGTTAAGTAATGTGGCTGTGAGCAGTTACAAAGCTGTTCTGCTTCTCATAACATCTCACAGGAGAAAGAATTTAGCTTTTCCCCATTCTGTACTACAAGAGTGGCAGAGATGTACATCTTGCACCCTACCTGTTATCTGGGCGTTGTCACAGGGTGTGAGAATTAAAAATCTCCACTGATAAACTACAACAGCTTCTCTCTTAAATGTCCTGAGTACCATTCCTGCTCTCTGCCTATCCCTTGAGCAGCAGGAGACCTCTTTGACAGGCTGGGACCTGGGCCTCGAAGACTTCACTGCCTTTTGGATGCTACAGCACAAGATGTTGTTATGGGTCTGTTCGTGATCCTTCTCCACTCGTAAAACTCAGGAATTTCTTCTCTGGCACCGCTCTCTCCTCTTTTTCTCCACTACCTACCTTGGAACTGGGGACTCCCTTCGCCTTCCATTCCCACTTCCACTCCCACTGATCTGGTGCAGCCCCTGACTCCACAGACACTCTGCTCTGAACTAGAAGTTTTCTGGGGGAACGAGGTGCTCTACCTGTCCGGGAAAGGAAGTGGGACAGAGTGTGGCTGCTTTTCAGCCTTCCCTCTCTCCGTGGCCACAGTGGTGGAGCTGCGTGGGTGGAGACCACCGGGATTGGGAGAGACAGGACAGTCGAGTGCAGTGAGGTGATGTCAGGTGATGCAGGGAAGGTGTAAGACTGACATTGCTGGTCTGGTGGCTGCTGTGGAACTGTGGGAATACACAGTTCATACATAATTCATAAGTGTCTTACATTGGCACCGTTTGTGCAATTTACTCCTATGGTTGTGTTGGTGTAGGGTTGCTACATGTAGCCTCGTTATACTGAAAACCCGTCTGTGTTTCTTACCACGACTTTGAAGGCACAAAATAAAAGAGGAAAATACAGTTTAACTAGAGAGAAACGGAGCAGTGAGTGACTGAACCATTTTTCACCACACACAAGTATTTCAGGGGCATCTGTCTCCTGGCCTGGACTGCAGACTGTGAGCACACGGGGCTCTAACCAGAGGCTCTGGAGCTGTTGGGACTTTTGCCTTGAACTGCCCATGCAGATGGAAATGTGCTGGTGGGAGAAGGGATGTCAGTGTTTATATTTTTTTCCCCAGCAGCAAAAAACAAAGGGCTGGGCTGATTGCTTCACCTCTTCAGCCTGCAGGGAGTCATTGCTGCACCGACACAGCCCCACCTTTCGCTCATGTGATTGCAACCCTATAGTCACTCAGGTCTGCATAGGTTATTCCACTGACTAATGACTTCCAGTGTTTCAGTTCCTTCTTGTCACATCATTTTTCATTTCAGTCTACGAGTAAGGATATCTGAAAAAATTTCATTGTGATTGTATTTCCTTTTGCTTTTGCTGGAATTAATTGTTGACTAAGTTTCTTGTGGGGAATGTCATGGAAATACACTATGATAGTAATATGTTTCTGGCATGGTTTGTGATTACTGGTGAAAATATTTAATGATCTTTTTGTATACATATAGTAATTGCTTCTTCTGTAAGACAATAATTTAAGTTGCAGTACAATTACACTCTTGTTCTTCTTCATATGAGAAATGGGCACATAAGTGGAACAGAATCAGAAAAGCAGAATATTCCTCATATCTCTTCAATATTCATCTACTCACCTGAGATTCTGCAGTCTTTTGAATAACACTAGACTTTTGTAATCAAAGTGCTTGTGCAGCCTTAAGATAAACAATTCATAAGATAGCTAAAGTTCATTTTCATAACAAAAATAGGCATTAAGGAGTTATTCCCTAAAGGTAAAAACTCAGAGCAATGCAATATGTTGCAGATAAATCTTCCTAATATAAAGCAATGCATTCTCAGTTACACACAGATGAGCAACACTCACTTTTCTCTAATAAACTTCTTTTGGAACCTGCCTGCTGCTGCAAAAGCCTGTTTCTTTGAACAAAGGAGTCCCTGTCTAGTGAGAGCTCATTACCCATATGATAACACTGTTCATTTCTCCCTCGCAATTCATTGGAGGGGCAGAGGGCTCCTTGCAAACTTCTGATTAGGTCTTGCATCATCCCTGAGCAGCAAGTATTATTTTACTCATTTTACATTCATGGAAGTTGGGCAGAGGGGCTGCAGACAGTGGCCTAGAGCCGCCTCTCCTGTCACTTACCCAGCTAGGAATAGACCCTGGATATCTTCACTCCCAGCTCTCTGTTCAAAGCTGTAAGTCACAATCTCTTGCAGAAGCATTGGAAAACTAAGAAAATGCTTTAACAAGCTTTCAAAAATGTTATTGGTACAGTAGATTTCTGCTAGTATTACAGGGAAGTCTCTAGCACAGCTGTATTTGTTGTCCATGTTGCTTAAACTGTTTTTTAAACCAGTCAGAAGACTGAAGCTGTATTCCTGATTCATTACAAAGTTCACCACAGTTCCTTGCACTGGTTTTCACTGGCACCCTGGCTCCACTTATCATGGGCATTTAAAAGTGCAAAACCCTGAAGTCAGCGACACAGCATCTTTCAGTCACATGGTGCAGGTAAAAGTTTCTGGTGTCCGCATAGACAGACTGAGAACAGGTGTGGTTTCAATTATTGTTGATTTATTAGCTCTAAACTTATTTTATATCTTGCAATCTACTTTTAAGTATATGGAAGGCCCTTAGAAGAGGTTTCATAAGTAATTTTTTTAAATCCATTGCAGCTCAGATGTTCAAAACGACATGAGTGCCCTTGTGCTTGGGCTGATGTTAAATCACAGAATCACAGGGTGGTTTGGGTTGGAAGGGACCTTAAAGATCATCTTGTTCCAACTCTCTTGCCGTGGGCAGGGACACCTTCCACTAGACCAGGTTGCTCAGAGCTCCATCCAAGCTGGCCTTGAACACTTCCAGGGATGGGGCATCCACAACTTTATCTTCATAAACCTTTAGCTCATACATTTGGCTGGAGGGGTGGAAAAGGAGTGGAAAGAGTTAAGCTGCAGGGCAAGCTCCCTTGCTAACTTTAGAAAAAGCAAGTTATGCAAAAATTGGGGAGAAGTGAAAATCACTAAGGAAGTGGATCTTATGAGAGGAAAAAGTGACATTCAGCAAAATTCCATTAAATCTCCTCCTCTTGGCATCACATATGGGTGAAAACAATCCTGTGTTTGGACCTGTGGTGGAGGGTTTGCCCTGAGAGTCAGGGTGCTGCTCACCTGCAGGGAGGAGAGATCTATGCCTCTGTTCAACCTAGGTGGAATATATGTTAGAAAGAGGATCTCAGATGTAGAGAGGAGGGCTTGGGAGCATATTTTTCCATAACAAATTACTTGGTGCGACATTTGCTAGAGCAAACCCATGTAGCTCTCAGTGTAGTGATAAATTCTACTCCAGCACAGTCATTCTCAGAACCCGGTGCAGAGTAGTGCTGCCAGTGCTGAAGCACATTTGATACTGCCAAGAAGCTGTTATACTTGCATGAATTTTACTCCTTTTCTGATAAAACTACAACTGTTTACTCGTTCTGAGTCATATTCAGAGCAAGGATTCTGTACAAAGATTTTAGAGAGCACTTTTTCAGTTTGGGAAATAGCTGCAGACTGAATGGGGTGTGTCTTCTTAACACACACATTTAAAATACATCAGCAGCAATCAGAGACCGAGTTAAACTATCACCTTACAGATAACCTGATGATTAGCTCTTGGCTGCTAATCTTTCACCCCTTCAGCTCTCAAAGAGAGCAGTGTGCCAGCAGTGAGGCTTTCATATCACCCCTGCTCTGCTGGGAACCACATGCTGCGACAATGTCCTGGGCAGAGCTGCCTCACCCCTCAAAACAGCAGCACCACTGGAGTGTCGAGAGAGGTGTTGCTCCATCAGTGCTACCCTTGTACAATGTGGCAGCACCTGATACTCCTGGAGGGCTGGATCAATAAAAAATGCTGCCAACTACTGGCAATGATAAATCTCTTCTCCACCTATACACCCTATTTGGATTCTCCCTGTGATTTAGCATCTTGGCAGTTGCTGCAGGACTGTCTGCTTTCAATCAGTTGGTTCTCTGCCCTGTCTTCCAGCATATCAATAAATCAGGAAGATTTCCACTAATTTCTCAGGATGTGACTGAGATGCCAGGCTTAACTCATTAAAGCAGGACTTGAGGGATGTTCGGCGCCTGGTGGGAGCAGCTTTGCCATTCATAATGTCACCCCACACTTTTATCAACAGAGTTGCTCTTACCTCTTTCCAAGGGTTTTTCCTTCTACTTGGCTGCCTAGAGTAGACAGTGAGTGATATTCTTCAGGTCACCTGGTCTATACAGAGGCTACACTTGGACTCAGTCTAACAGATTTCATTGACAACTTTTTATCCCCTACAGATTTTATCCTCACTTAGTTTTCCCAGGAATATATAATAAAAAGCATTGGTTTGATAAAATACAGCATGTCTTCCTACAAACCTTGCTTCCTCCAACCATACCATATTTCTCTAAAACCTTGCTCAAGTAGGATTAGTTGTTACTGGTGTGTTACAGCGTTTCTGGTGCTGGTGGAGCTTCACTTCGCTTCAGTGAGATTTCAGGAAATTCTCCATGTAGATATAGCCTATGGAGCAACTCAACATTCATTAAACTAAAGGCTGAATGCCTTGACAATGTCGTATGTGATGTGAGTGAGTACTTCTGCCAGTGTCCTCACAAAGCCCTGCTAATGGCTTTTAGTCCTGCCCTCCAGCACTGCTGTTCTTCCAGCACAGGGCCCTCTGCTCATCAGCCTTTTGCTGTGATATATTATTTTATGGCTTTAAGCTGCTCCTTTGCTATTCTCTTCAAAAAGCTGGTGTTTTGACTTCAAAACCAGGAAAATTCTCAGCAGTTAGATCAGCAGATGTGGGGAAGGATGGTGTGTCTGGATAGCCGTGTGCCTCTGGCCTTACCCTGCCTCATACCGTGCACCATCAGTTAGAGCCAGGCAAGGAGGCAGCCCCGTGCTCCCAAATCAGGAGCAATAGGGCTTTGTTTCCATCCTACTCTGGTATAAATGACTATGTAGGTCAGTGAGGAAGGATGAATCATGCCATGTGTTCTGTGCATATTAAAACCACATTCTTTGTATAGAGGGACATGCAGTTTCCTGGTAAGGGCTACCAGGGGCGGGGGCTCAGGCAGAGATGGTTTCCAGCTAAGGGCACAGAACTTGCTCGAACCACAGGGCAGCTTAAATCCAGTACTGGTTTATGCACTCACCCTGGTCGAGGGAGAAGAAAGATGACTGCTTGCTGGAGGTGTATGTGCAAAACTGAGCCAGTCCAGGTTTCAGTGCCAATTTTCTCATAACTTCTTTTTTCTGACCTAGAGCAAGTCACTCGAAATCCTGTTTTCCTGGCTGTCCTTAACACATATCTGTTCATTTCTGACCAGGGGAGGTCTGAGCACTGCTCCTGATATGAACTGAACCACAGCTGGCTCCCAGTGGTGCTGGTGTAGATTAGCAGTGAACTGGGACCCTAACCCAAATGTCATTGTGGTAACTGAGATTAGCTCAGTAGGCTAGAGCATGGTGCTGATAACACCAAGGTTGTGGATTTGATACTTTTATTGGCCATCCACTCAAGAACTGTATTCGATGATCCTTGTGGGTCCATTCCAACTCAGAATATTCTGTGATTCTGTCTTTGTGCATTACCAGTCAGATGCATGTAAACAAACACCCTAATTAGAGGGAATTTCTGTAAGAATGAATGTGTGGCTGATATTAAGTACTTGACGGTACAGTGATGCATCCTGGGGACTGCTCATTCCCTTTAACTCTGGGATATAGGATTTAGCTAACTTATTTATTGATACTTTTTTCCTGGGTGTAGAGGCAGCTTTACCACTAAAACACTGTTTTAGTCAGGAAAGCAAGGAAGCAAAAAAAGAATAAAATCCTCTGTTCTGCCATTATCCCCCAAACAACTTTGAAACCTGAAAGTGAGGATAAAATCTCAGCTAACGTTGGCTGTCTGCAATGGAGTCCTAGTGCTGATCCACCTACCTCAGGCTCCCTTTTGAGCCCAGATTTAGGTTCTACTTTAGAAGAAGCTGAATTGTGCCATTGCATTCCCTCAGTGTATCACTGAACTCCTCTGGTGTGAGGGAATCCGGGGTAAGTGCCTCTGGGTCCATGGCTGCCCTTTGCCAGGTGTGTCCCACACGGATGTGCCTGCAGCCCAAAGGATCCAAATGTGTCTCACCGCAGTTCTCCAGCAACAGTTCCTTCAAAAGGAGAAAACAACTTGAATATGGTCAAAAGTCTCTGAGCAAGGGAAACAGAGACAGGGAAATAATGGGACAAACAGGAGCAATCCTGTACGGTGTGATGAGCCAGCCTGGGTCATACATTGGCCATCATGTGTGGTGTGTGTGTGGGATAAGGTGGATCCCTGTGCCTTGCTCAGGCTGGGATACAGGTGTGGGTGCAGGACAGGCTTTGCATGTTTTCCTCTGTAAGCTCTAAGTCAGAAGGCAGCTGGAAAGCTGGACCTGCTTCTGAACACCGTCAGCATTCTTCTTAAGAGCTTTTTTTCCCTGTTAATTGCTCTGTAACCAGTTTTGATTAGACAGTGATGATTCGTGGGTCTAATGATAGGAAGTACTCATTAGCACGTGGGCCAGGGAGCAGTTCCCCAGAGCACGAACATTTACCAAGAGGGAATACGTGGGACATGAGAGTTTCCAAAACAGGAAACTGGAATTTAAGGATATAATAAAGCAGCATATTCTCCGTTATCATCATCTGCCACAGTCTGAGGAGGACACAAGGGGAATTGAGTCTGCATAATACAAGCTCATGTAATTATAACAGTATCAACCTGACTTTAGCCACTTGTTTTGAAAACAATTGCCCCCAAGTATTGACCTTTGACTGTACAGAAGAAATGCTCAGAGGACAAGCTCTCATTTAGGTAGAAAAATTAGAGGCATAAATTTAAAAAGAAAAGCAAGTCACTTCGAAAGTAGGCACCCATGGTGTCATATGGTGAACTTTAGTGAGCTCTGCTCTGACTTGGGGTGCTGGATGTTGCCACCAGCTGAATGAGAATTATTTCGTAGCATCCTCTCTGTGTATGAGGTAAGGCCATTCATTTACTTATGGAGAGGGCTGCAATCTGGGAACTCAAGAGCCAAAGTAATTTTGGCAGCGTTTTTTTCTTTTTTTTCCTTTTTTTTTTTTGATTGTTTCTTTGTTTGTTTGTTTTTGCACCTAAGCAGAAAGATCTAAGTGGTCTAAACCCCCTGAAATTCACAGTAAAAAAAAAAAAAATAAAGCCACCCAAAGGGTGGGGAGTGGGGGGGTGATGGAAGGGGAAAGAGGCAACTCCACCTGTGGGAGGCAGGCAGTGCAGCACTGTGCTGAATTCCCACTGAGATGCTTGGGGCACATGGACATGCTTCCACCTGTGTGTGACATTTATTTCCAGGGAACTGCCTGAACCGATCCCAACACGAGGCACAGAAAGTGCTTCAAGCTTGTTCTTAAAATGCAAAAGCAAAGTTGTTCCTGTGGAGACCTCCTTCCTCCCAATGTGCCTTGCAACCCTCATACAGGGAGCAGGTGACAGATGGTATTGCATTGCACTCTGGGATCAATGCATTTAAAGAGTCCAAAATCAAGAGATTTTACAAAAAAAAAAAAATAGCTAACCTGTGCCTGACCTCTACAACTGTGTGTGCTTGCAGTGCAAACTTTGCAAGCACTTTTTCTAGTTGAAGTAGCAGGGGGATCATTTTTAGCACCAGAGGCAATTATTCTGGTCTGGAATTTCAAGATGATGTTGACTTTTACCACAAATGCACAGAAGAGATTAGTTTCAGCATTTCACAATAGCAGGGTCCCAGGAAAACATGTCCTCAGTCAGACTAATGGGGACCTAAGCTCTAAGTGGAGAAGAGATTCCATTGTGTAAGAGGAGAGAAAAACTGAGGAAAATCAAGGTATTGTCTTTTGTTGTTATCTGCTGGAGGCCCAGCTGAATTTCTGCAGATGGTAGATAGCTTTGCCAGCCTTCACAATCTAGTGGGTTTTCTTCCTGTTTGTTTTGTCTCTAGGGAAACATGCAACATTTAGCAATTAGATGTTGATCCAACTATTCAACAAGGTCAAAGAAAGCTTTTATGTTATTACAGTCTTTTTCCCCCAATGTAACTAGTTTTAGAGAATGTGCTCATGTGCCTCGTACTGTGGCAACAGTGGAGGAAAAAGTCTGTGACTGCAAAGTTCACAATTTAAAATGCAGAAAAGGTACTTACTATGAACTCAGACAAACAGGGGATGTAGATGAAGTAGGGGCTTCCCAGGGAGCCCAGGCAGCAGAGACACACCTGGGAGAGATGCTGCTTTTGCTTTATGAATTCTTACCAACTTCGCTGGGGTTTTGTAGATAACATCACAGCTTGGGCCCATCCTCCTAGAGACCCAGGGCAGGCAGTGGTAATAACTTGTAAACTGAGTGCTTAAGTATACCTTTCTCTTGCATGCTATCTTATGCAGTTCAGCCAGTTGGTTTTTATTCTGCGTTACTGTTTTCTTTTGCATCATCTGACGTTCCTCATATCACTCTATCATCCTTCTTTCCTTTGTAGAGTTGCTGCAAAACTTTTCAGCATAAATGCCACAGTACTAATAAAAATCCGTCCACCACCCTGGTGTCAGGAAGGATGCAAGAATTAAAGATACGTCTGGCATACTGTAATACAAATTGATTTGAACTTAGCTGAAAACCAATAAGTAATAAGGATTTGTTGGCTTTCCTACCACTTTGTATGACAGCAGATGAAGATACAATCAAATCTCACATACTGAAACACCCTGTTAAAAATAACATTCAGAGCAAAAGTAGCTGGTAGTGGTTAAAGGTATATGCAGGATCCTGCAGACCTGTGTCTGAGCTGGAGACCCCTTCCAGTGCAGATCAGTTACACCAAGCTCACTCTGACAGACTTCCAGGTAAGATGATGCAGACTGGTCTGCAGCTATCAGAAACCCACTGTGAAGGCGGAAGAGGAGGATGAGCTCATGTCTGTCTCCAGCAGGCATGCCCGTGATCCAGGATGCCAAGTGGAGCCACAGGGCACCGTCAGAAGATTCAGACGTTGTCCTTGGCAGGGAATACCAAAGTCAAGATCCAAAGCCAGGAATCAAATTCTGCTGGGAAGAACAGAGGAAAGATAGAGCAAGCCTTTTGTGGAGCTCGTGTTGTCAGTAGTCTTTCCTCAGACTCTGGAATTTTTCCTCATGTACTTTGTGGTGAGTTTCGCAATTGGATTGTGCTGAGACAAGCTCACTTTGGCAGGTCAGGGGTAGACACTTCCAGAGGCCCTGTGCTGATGTTGAGTAACACTGAGTCTAACACTGGTCAGCTCCGCATCTGGAGCTGTTTTTATTTCCTGCAGAGGAAAAAACTTCTCTCTATCACACAGTGAGATCCTGGCTGCAGCATCAGTCTGTTCAGCAGCAGCAGCAGCAGCAGGACTTGAAGCAGAGGTTGAGATCTGGACCCAGCAGGAGTTCAGAGTGAAAAGCCACAGTATTGCAGAAGATGATAGAAAAGCTGGCAAAACCTTCTTGTTTAGCACTTCAGGCCATGTGGCAGGATGGGCTGGTACTTGTGTTTTCCACTTCAGCTCTAGCAGTACCATTGCAGAGCTTCAGTTGAAACCACAGCAAAAGCTCAGTGAGAGCCATTGCTTTGCCATTGCCACATGGAGTTAATGTGCCTGGAAAGGCAACAGCTCCCCTAAATCCCTTGAGGCTTTGTGGAAGGGGCTGTTTAGCTCCAGAGCCAAGACCTTGCCTACATGTAATGAACTGATTCAGAGCAAAGGCCTCTCTACTTTGCCCTTGTGTGAGGCAGGGGTCAGAAAGGCTTTCCCCAGCTCCTTGGTGATGTGATAACTCCATCAGGAGATGAAACGTGACCATGCAGTTTCCATCCTACCTCCTCTCCCTCCCTGTCCCAACCCCTTGTCCTGGGTCCCATGAGAGAGGCTCTCAGTGCAGCAGCTGGGAGCTCTGCTGCAGTGCAGTCTGGACCCCCATCTGAGTGATGGGAGCAGAGCTGCCTGTACATGCAGTTCAGTGTGAAACCCCAAGGGTCTGGCAAAAATAAATTCTGTTTTCCCCTTTGCCACCATGTTCTTCCCTCGCTTTGCCTCTGCTACACCTGCCTACACACAGGGTCCCATCTAAAGACTTCTTGAAATTACAGGAAAGACTGTCCATGACCCACAAAGATGATGAATTGGGCCATGTTTGATCTGTACACCTCCTGGGCAACAAGTCAATGAGAGCTGTGTTTATAAAAGCTGGGTCTTCTCCAGTCATTTCTCATGAAAAGCAAGGGCGACAGAAGTAGTCATGCAGATTAAAGGTCTTGGATAGAGCTGTGTTTTAATCTTGGTTTTACAACCACTTAGTGTTTCCTGTCCACTCCTCTTTCTACAACCCAATGTTCACAAAAGCCTGATGAGACTAATAGGAGTCTCTCCATCATCTTGGAAAGGAAGAACCATTATCTTGCCTCTGACCCTGAATCATCTTATTCTCTGCAAGGCAGAGCTACGTGACTGTCAAAATGCTTGACTCCTCCCAGTCCATCTGTAGTATTTCCTCTTTATGACAACCAGCATGTAGGGCAACATCCCTACCAGTTGTTTGATCCCTGTGGTCCCTGCAGCACAATGCTCCTGCAGCCCGGGCTTTGGCACTGCATCCTGATGTGCTCGAGCTCTGCTGCTGAGCCATTTGCAGCAGTCCTGCTGTGTCTTCTGCATTTTCTGCTTATAGATCACCCTTCCTGAAAGGTTTATATATGGCTTTGTGGTAGCCAGCCTCCCACAGTGCAGAGGGACACAACTGCTGGCCCCCATGGTAGGAAGGTGGGATGGAAGGCAAGAGCACCATGTTCACCTGGACAAGAGTTTCAAGCAGTCCCGTTTGAAAAAAGGGGTTCATTCTCAGTCCAGTGACCAAACCCTTTACTGTGCTGGCCATAATTGCATTAAAACACTTGCTGGAAGATCTGAGCTATATATTGTGGTTTGAGTCCCCTGGTTGGAGCCTTCTGCCTTATTTTTATTCTGTGCCACCAGTGGGGTTTCATGGTGGTGGACCAAAGTTTACCATTTTACAAACAAACTGGTGCAATACCAAACAGCATTCAGGACCTGGAATTGCCAGTTCTTTCCTAACTTTCACAAAAATAGCCAATTTGCTTCTGGAACCTTAAGAAATATCTGATTCAGATGACTGGCATGGTTCATACTAGACTGAGTGTAGCTATATCAGACATATCCTTAGCATTTTTCTAACATACAGAGACTTAATTCACCGGAGTAATTAAGAAAAAAAGCCTCTGTGTTAAAGTACATTTGCAGCATATTCTTTTTAAGGCAAACATAATATAGACTAGTATTGATGAGAATATTCTGCTCTGGTGAAGATCGGAAGAAGGATTTTATGCCAACAGTGTTGACCTGCTCAGGAAGAGGAGGAGGCTGGGTGGGGGAGGAGGGCAGTGCAGCTTTTCAGTGGGGCTGGTGCCTCTTCACTTCAGCTGTGATCAATCAGCAACTCATCTTGAGCTGGCAGCTGCCTGTCCTGCCTGTCCTGCCACTGAGTCACTCTGCAGGCCCTCCTTCCCTTCGGATGTTGGCTGGCTGGGAGTGGGGCAGCTCTGCTCCCCAGGAGGGGTGTGGTGGCCTGATGCTGAGCTGGTCAGAAGTTGTCTGGCAAGTAATTTTCTAGGAAGTGTTAATTATCCAACAGAATTTCACTGAAATGCACCGGTTTAAGATATTTTCTTTTGGGTTGTTCCCACGGCTCCTCAAGGACACAACCTTGCACCACCTCTGAACTCTTCTGTGTTCACCTGTCCAGAGTGAAGTGTTCTGTTTTTCCAGATGACTTTTCAGTTCAGCTCTTTGTGTTCTCAAGTGATATAAAACAAAATATAAAGCCAAATTAGATTTCTTTTTTTCGCTGTGTCAAAATCCATCATTTTGAATAATGAACACATTTCCTTGGAGTTTTCAGGAAATATTGAAATTACTTGCTTTTATTTTTTGTATTTTCTAAAATGGAAAAGGTCCAAATCATGAAATTTGCCATGAGAAAGAGACAAAAACAGATGTTGAGAGTCTCTATGTACTTTAAAAGGAGTAACTTGGTTTAAAATAGTATTTTTTCCTATCTTTTTTTTTTTTCTCTTTAGGATGGTCCTGTGCAGGAATAAGAGTTGGACTCGATGATCCTTATGGGTCTCTTACAACTCAACATATTCAGTGATTCCATGATTCTCTTTGCATTAATTATCAGCAAAAATACTCTTGCAGGATCAGCAGCTATTTAAACCAGGTAAAATCTGCTATCTCCTTGACACCCTGTTATCTTTTCAGCTTCCCTTCTTAACTTCAGGCAAAAAGGAACATAGCTTAGTGCTATTCACACTGTTATTCTCAGTTTTGTCCTTTAGGATCAAGCACTCTTCAGGACAACTGTAAGTCAGTTTCTGAGCCTGCAACTTCATGCAAGGGCACATTTTTTAGTGTGGATTCATCTCCTTTAGGGAGTATTTGAGCAGAGCTTGAAAGTAAATAGGATACATTGTTAATTTGTAGTAGCAAGCAGAGTTGTTGAGTTTCAGCCACATTAGAGAGGTCACAACTGGGATTTTGATTTACCAAGTAGTAGCAAATAAGTAAACTTGGATTGCCCTCTTTCACAGGAGTAGGTTTTTTGTACTGTCTAAACCGCAGTGGAGATACTGTTTTTATTAGTCTGTAGTTTTCCCTTCTGAAATGGCTGAGCGTGGCCAAAGCAAAAATCTCAAGCATTTGGGCTGTTTCTTGGCTGAGCCTCCTTGCCTTGGCACTCACTGGGAGCCTGTTGCAGCTTCTGAGGATGATGGAACGGCTCCCACTGGGAGCTGGATCAAGTTTTGAGCTGCTCCTCACTGCTTGTTTATTTGTCCTATTCTCCGGGCTTGGCAGGTGGCATTTTTGCTCAGTGATTCATTCCCCAGCACATGCATTTATCTGGGGTGACATTTTAATCATGCAAATAAGGATCTCCTTAATGAAGAAAAAAATTAATTTCACAACTGTTGCTACAAACACAGTGACAGTCCTGCTAATGTCATTACATTTATAATACAATCAGTGGCTTTTCCATAATTGCTATAAACTGGTGCACTTAACGGCGGAGTAAAGGTTACACAAAGAACTGTATGACTCCTCTTGTTCACTCTCTTTTTTATCAAGAGTGTTTGGCACTCTTCATATGTCCTTTTGAAATCTTTTGGTCATCACTGCTTCATTGCTTGTACCGCAGATGGCTTTGCCTTTGTCAGAGGAACAGACAAAATAAGTGGCAAGGAGACAACTCCTCTGTGACCTTTTGTGGCTTCTTGTCTTTCACATCACAGTCTGCAGAGTAAACACAGTGACTCATTCTCTTTCAGTAAATAGCTGCCTTACCAAGGTTTTGTTATTTGCAGGATTTTTCCGTTAAAAAATCTGCACCCAAAGAGCAGCAGGACATGAGCTGTGAGCAGCCAGTTTCTGTCTCCAGATCACTATGGATCTGGTAGGCAATAGGGATTGAAAATATATGGGCAGGATCGTAGCCTTGTCGTCCTTTCAAGCCCTCTTCCACAACATGCTTCATTTTTAAGTTCTTCCTCAATACAGTGTGTCAGTGACAAGCTTAAAAAACCAGTTACATAGCCAAAAAACAGTCAGAAGGGCTTCCTAAGGGGAAAGGGTGCTAAAATGCTCTGAATTTAGCAGAAAACGGGTGACTTGTGAAACTGAGGTGTCAGCCTGGGATGAGGAATAGCTGTTTCAGACCCAATGCCTTCTTTCTCCTCTTTGACATGCTGTGAGTGAGGTACCCAAGGCCCAGTTAAAGACCTTAATCCCCAGTGAAGGAGGCTGGGAGCAGCACTCTGGTCTCAAGGTGATATGCACCACCCTCAAGTTGTGTTTCCCCTGCAGAAAGGTGTTTTTGGGTTGGATTTTTAACCTTCTTGTTATCAAGGGAGGGTTTAAAAGTGTTGGAAAACATCTCTCAAAATAGAGCTCTTGAGCTAAGGGCACTTCCCAGAGGTACTTGAGGTTGTTCCTTTAAAGCATTTCATGTGCCAATATTTCATTTTACCCAAATGGGATGAGCTTCCCTGGTGGCAGAAATGCAAGAATGCAAAGCTCGGCTGCAGAGAGCAAAACTCTCAGGAGCAGCAGGTTTGTTGCCAGACCTTGAGGATTTCCCAGGAATAAAAGAGGAGGATGAGAACAGTAAGTGAAGGGAAAAAGAACAAAAGTAGGGAAAGGGCTGGAGGATATCGTCAGGGGAGCTTCAGCTTGTCAGTGGGCAATTTAGAACCTCTTCCAAGATCGCTTTAGGTCATGTTTGCCACCATACCTACACTGATTAAGGACATGATATACTTAATTGACCCATTTAAGCTGGAAAAGTCCTAGTATAGATGGAGTATTGGACTGCATTGAACAGGTGAGATCTGTATCTGCACCAGCAGCAGCCACTGTGCATGGTACAGACTCATTAGAAGCTCGGGAATTAGAAGAGTCAGTGCTTGCCCATGATGGACACACTACAGGTGCTATTTCTTTGCAAAGCATCTCAAATGGCCTCAAGTTGTGCTGGGAGAGGTTTAGATTAGACATTAGGAAAAATTTCATAAACTGAAAGACTGGTCAAGACGTCGGAACAAGCTTCCCGGGGAAGTGGTAGAATCACCATTCCTTCAAGTTTTCCAAAAACCTGTATTTATGTCACCTGGGGACCTGTTTTAGAGCTAACATGACAGTTCTGGGTTAATAGTTGGACTTGATGGTCTTAAAGATCTTTTCAAACCTTAACAATTCTATGATCCTATGATTCTATCCCTGGGGACCAGAATGGGTATCTGTGTGTTGCACAGACCCACTAAAAACTAGAACCACACTGATGAGGGGAAGACTGGGAGTAGTACCTTTGCACAGATATTAATTTTCACTGCCTCCTTCCCCTTAGAAGATGTGCAAGCCTGCAGCTCAAAGAGACTTTTTCCATGGTGCTTTTCTGTACTGTAGAAGCTTAGAATCTCTGGCCAGGGGATCCTTTCACACATACTGAAAGACACTCCACCTGTGTCTGGGGTGTGACACCTGCATTATTATTGCTCAGGATATTTCCTTTCCCATATTCACCCCAGGAGGTCTTGTGCCTCAGTGGGAGATGACATCCCTAACTGTGTGACAAGACAGTTTGTTGCCTTTGCACCCACTTTCAAGAGCCTGGAATGTGCCATTGCAGTGAAGGACCCTTTGAAGTGTTATTGCACTGACTCTTCATTCAGAGTATTGCATGTATTTTTATTAGATGAGAACCATTCAGTGTGACATGTCTTTTTATCTGACACTGGAGCATGTCTTCAGCCTGAACTGTAAAATGGGGTCCCAGAACAAGGGTTTGTAACATTCTTCCCCAGCCAGCCCTCTCAGCCCCTTGGCTTCTTGTCTCATAGTGCCAACCACTGGTGTTAAAATGTTGTGGATCCCCACTTTGGAGACCAGGACAAAAATAAAAGAGGAAAAGTGCTACAGTTTGCACAGCAGTTTTTATTTGCCTCTAGTTTTCCAGTCTCCCAGGGTTACCCTTTAAAAGATTGTTACCTGCAGGGGCTAAATCTTGGAGCTCATTTTTGCAGCAGTAGGTGCATGACCCCGGGAGCTGGAACAAGCAGCACTGAAGTCACATTATGAGAACTGGGCACTGCCTCTTTACCAGTCTAACGTGGGAATGAAATATATCCCAGTTGTCCCAGTTAAATCTTCCTTCTTTCAGGCAGAAATGAAATTATACCTTCCCTTTTGCTCCTGTGCTGGTACCGTGGCCACAGCCTGGTCTGTAGGTTGTCCTTGCTCGCCGTGTGTGGTGTGGTGTCCATACCCAACGTTCCCAGAATATCAAGTTCTGGCAGAGAATTACTTCTCTGAAGTGCAAGATGTTGGACGCTGTGTGCTGCTGGCATGCCAAGGCTGGCCAGCGTGTGCCCTGGCAGGCTACTACTGCCTGTCTGTGTCCCCTCCTGTTGGCCAGGGACTTTTCCCAAACCATTTGGTCTTCTCCAAAAACTTTGAAGATTTCTCCCCTGCAGCTGTAGAAAGGGACATTTTCTCCACTGGGATCCACTGGCTCTTTCACCTATCCATATCTGGGATAGGAGAGGGATCCTGGACCCAGAAGTCTCCTCTTTACACCTCTTACCACACACTTGTGTTTTCTGAGAAATGAGGCATTTTTATACACCTAAAATCTGGGACTGGTGAGAAGAAGTGTGAATGCTGCTGAATGGCCCCGGGGTGACGTGTGCTCTGGGGATCCCTGACTGCCTGTGATTCTGTCACTTGGCAAACTTCAGTGCTGTGCTTCTCCTCCTACAGGGGTGGGATGGCTTGTTTGATACTGTGTGAGTTATGGAGAACTAGTTGCCACCTTGTGAACTGATTTTTGGGAACCTTTGGAGTTGGCATGTAATAAAGAAACATAACATCATAGAGTGCAGCCCTGTGAGCAGGATCAGCATCTCTGGTGAGGGGCAGGGGCCTGGGTGCAAGGGGTGTCCTGGTCTCGAAGACTTCATGACCTGCCTTGAAAGCATGGAGGGAATTGGAAAGTTTTAGGTTTCCACTATTATAACACTGTGATTTATCCAGACAAAACTTCCAGGGATGTCAGTAGGAATCTGCCTGACCAAGGCCTGTGTAGTGCTGAAAACAGGACAGGTTTGACATAGTAAGTTTATATGGAACTTGAATTAAAATCTTATGAGAACACATTTCTGATAAGTTGATCATATTTTTTTGATAGTCATTTCTCAGATGTCTAATACATTTTCTATTATAAAATGATTTTTCAGTCTAACAATGGAAACATGACCAATGTCTGTTGTGCACAGTCCATTCTGCCTTTACACCAGGAGGAAAACTAGATTTCAGAAGAAAACTGTTTCTGAGCCTTTACTTGCAGTTGTCTGACCAAAAATAAATACACTTCCACATGGCACACTAAAAACTCATGGAAAAAAATGTTATGGCCAAAGCTGGAGCTGATGCTCTCTAGTCCAAGAACCCCAAATCTTGCGAGCCCTTGTGGACTCCTCACAGGCAGAGCAGTGCCAGCTATACGTGCCACAAGCAGAGGTATATGATGCCTCTCGTAGAGTCAGCAAAGTAAAATTCTGCCTCAGAAACGAAAATCAGCATGTAGCAGTCATGCTAATGGCTGCTGCCATCTCCTCTCCCCCTTCTCTCCCTCTGCTCCCTCCTCCTGCAAGGACATGAAAACTGTTAGTTGGGGCGTCACCTGCTGAGGATGAAAGTGACATTTCTGAGACACATCACACGGGAGAAGCTGAGATGTTTTGATCCGTCTTAGGCAAGGCTGATGGCAATTTAAAGAAGATGTTTTTTGTACGTGCTGAGATGTCATAGTGCCAGGCTGATGGACAGAAATACTGCTGGTGGAAAAGCAGCCTGCTATAGGAGTTCTTCTGCAAGAGAGGCTGGGAAGGCAGAATGTGATCTTTAACTAATTCAGCCATCAGAAAAACCACAAATACTTGCAAGAGTTTGTTTGTTTGGTTGGTTGTTTTTTTTTTAACTAACACATAAGATAGATATTAAATATTGATCTGAAACCCCATAGATCTTCATTCCACTGTCATTCCTTCCGTTGAGCTTTAAATCCAGATATTTATTGTTAAATAAATATTTTACTATTTTAATATTAATAATTTATGTAATTCAATGTTAAAGTTCACACAGTGAAAATATGTTAAAAATGTTCTATGTTTTCTAGCAGAAATGATTCTTTGCCATGTTAAGTCGAAAGAAGTAATACAGCTAAACCAGTACTAGTGCCTGGGTCAGCAGCTGGTTAGACTTTTCAGTCTGTATCTCTCTTCCTGGTCTTACTTCCCTCTTCCAGTTTTTCTCTGTGAGGTGGGAATCCAGCAAGTGTGAGCTTTGCACGGCCATTGAAAATCAGAATAGACGTTTGTATCCTGAGTGTGCAGTGCTGCTGTGAACGCTGCCCCGTGCACCTTAATGCTTCACAGCTCGTTTTGTCTAATTCAGAAATAGTTATGCGAGACTGCAGTAGCAAAGAGTCAACACTAGATAGCATTTTATGTTTGTTTTGAGGAAGAAAAGCCTTTTGTCCTCGTATTTACATAGATTCTGAAAAAATTCCAAGCGCATACTTTAGACATGATTAATTGTCAATGTTTTCTGGTGATCTGTGCAATGTTCTTTATAAATTCAAAACAACAGGCAACAAAACTTCATTTTTTGGTATTGTTTACTTGACATCATTGTATCAGTATAGAATTTATCTGCATTTCTAAAGTGCTAATTCTATTTTGCCTCCAGGTGCAGAGATAAGAGGCTTATATTTGATCTTTGCGTAGGCCGTGCTCCTGATCCTATTAACATCAATGTGAAATCTCCACCAGGCTGGGATCCAGCCTGTTGTGTGCTTGTAAGTACAGTGCAGGGAAATAATATCACAGGCAGCTGTGTGAGTAGTGAAGGAATATAACTTGTGATCTACAGAACAATAAAAGGGCTGTGGGTGGGATCTGGCTCATCAATTATGACACATCTCTTGGTATCTGTGTGAGGTTATCAATATGTCTAGGGGGAAAATGCCAAGGTGCCATAATGGGTGATGGAAACCCAGCACTCAGTCCAATGTCCACATGTAGGCATCTGTTGCCATCCAGTATATCCCAGGATATCTGAGACATCCACATATAACCTGTGTGAGAACCACGAGCTTCTAGAGTGTCAGCTGAAGTCCAGATGGGACACCCTGCAGGATTTCAGAGTACACAAGGTTCCTCTAGTTTGGCAATTGAGTCAGACCCCTGATGTCCACTGACAGTGCTGGGAACTACACACCTCACTCACCTCAACTCCTACATGAAGATTCTTTGGCTTAGGTCTCTCAGTCTTCAAGATGAATCTCATCCTTCTTGCAGGATTCAGTCACCCAGACATTCAGTGTCATTTGGGGGGTCTTAAGGTGTCTTCCTGGTTCCAGATACTGACCCTGTAGGTCTCCTACAGGGTCCCATGAAAAAGCTCTAGGAAAATGTCCTGGATACTCTAGCATCTCTCAAAGGGGTCTACAGCCTATGTTTTGGCAGCTGTCTCCCGTTCTGCACATCTGAGCAGACATCTGAGCCTTCAGGCTCCACTGAAACTGGTTGTGGTTGATCCACATGACTGAAGCACTGGATTTGGACAGTTCCTTGGTTCAAGTGCCCACCCCAGCACAAGCAGGAGCAGAATATGACCCTATTTGCCCATATTCTACAGAAGAACTCCCATTACGGGGTTCTTGATGTAAGGTGGTGTGGGAAGAGGCAGTCAACAGATCCTGAAGTATCCCAGAGGCTGCTGCAAGTGGTGGGCTCCTGTGCTAAGAAGGAGGTGGTGGAGCCCAGCTGTGTCCGGAGGTGTGCTGTGTTTTCCCAGGGCTCTCCTGTGATTGGAACATCCAAAAACAGCACTGCAAAACTCTTCTTAAAATATGCTGATCGTACAGGAACTTGGAGCAGCTGTACCACAGTGTCTTACTTGGCATTGGTTTAGCATATGGAATTGGTTTTGAAGGGAATGACATGGAGCTCTGTCAAGGGATGTTTAGGTTAGATGTTAGGAAAAGGTTCTTCAACTAGAGTCTGATTGGGCACTGGAACAAGGTCCCCAGATAAATGGTCACAACACCAAGCCTACGAGAATTCAAGAAGTGTTTGGATAATGCTCTCAGACGTGGGGGGATTCTTGGGGTTGTCCAATGTGGGGCCAGGAGTTGGACTTTCATGATCCTTGTAGGTCCTTTCCAACTCAGGATATTCTATAATGCTATGATTCTATGTTCTTTTTGTTCAGGTCTTGTTGTGAAGCTGAGCAGGAGCTCAGAGCTTTGAGGTTTCGCTTCCTTTAAAATATAGTTTTAAATTCTTTTGATGAGGGTTTGTAGCAGGACTCATTTTTCACTGTTATTGCTGCCCTGAGACCTCATTTTTTAGGATTAATGTTAGTGCTGACATGTAGCATATCTTAGGTGTTCAGGGTGCTTTAGCACTGCTCAGAAACCATTGCTTGTTCTCGCACCTCTGCACAGGGAAGCAAGTGGGTTAGAAATGGGAGTAATTTGAGGGTCATCTGAACATCAAGGGATAACTAGCTCCTCACTGGTCTGTTGGGAGATTATGAACCCACCTAGAGCTAAATCCAAATTTTTCTGAGTGCTGGTCCTTAGTATTGTGCCAGAAGAGCCCAGTGCAGGTATCCAGCTGTGCAACAGCTGCATGAAAAACTTGGTGTCAACCCTGGGGAATGCTGGCAGTTCCATCTTCACTTCATCACAGTAATAAACGGAATAACACCAATTTAGGTTTGAAAAAAAAATGTAAACAGCAACAACAGTAACAACAAACCCAGGAAAAAACAGCCTCAGAGTCAAGTTGAATGTGTTCACAGGTTTCTTTCTGCTCTTCCTGGCATCTGAGTGTCCTGATGCTTATCCCCATCCAGACAATGGGACAGTTGCAACCTGAGTTGCAGAGCTGCTGCTGAGAGTGGAATGATACAGTGCTTTACTCACTTGGCCCTGAGCTTTTCTTAAAAGATTAATCTATGAATGCACACGTGTGCCTGTAGAGGTCTTAACTCTGTGCTTCTCCTTCAAGCTCTGCTCTACCAGGAAGTTAAAAACATGATGAAGAACCGAGTGATTCTTTGCAACCGTATGTTCAGATTAATTACAACTGGGCATTGCTACCAGGGACTCTCTAAAGGAAGAGAAAACTAGATGAGTTTGAGCATCTTCTTGAATTCTGATCTATTCCCTGATTTTGCTGGGGAAAGAGAGCACTTGGTTCAGCAGTGCTGTTTGACAGCAAAGGCTGTTACCTCCCCCATAAACCCCCAAATGCAGCATCTTGAAGAAAATATGTTCCTATTTGGGCAAAGAATGTGTCCTTCCTTCCAAATAAAATACTGCAAAGTTTGACACCAGGGCTGAAAGCAACCTGCAGTCAAAATCGATTCCTCACTGCTAAGTCAAGATAAGGTACTTTTAAACCAAAAGTCAGATAGCCCCGAGCAGAGGGTTGCAGTGATCTAAGAAGATCCATTAAAAGCTGTGTCTGCAGAAGCTTTGCCTGCAGCTTTCCAATCCAAGTAAGGAAATGCTCACACATGTCAACTGGTCTGTGCTGATAGAATCTAAGTATGATAATGGGGGCAGGACACAAGAAATTATTCTGCAAACTGAATTCTTCAGGATTCTTAAATGTGCTTCTCATAGCAGCAAAGGCAAAGCCACAGACTGCATTTATGACCATGAACCCAGCATCCATTCAGGTTTGTGATTGCAATGTCAGTGTTGCTGTTTAATAATTTTCTGTGCCACTGTTTTTATGTGAGGCACATGTGAGGTTGTCACACTTGGCTGAGGAAATCACTTGCCTGCTACTCATAGGAGCTGCAATTTGTGTGATACACTGCAAAATGCAACAGTGACTCTTCCCTTATAATTCCACAACCCACTAGGTGTATTCAGATAGAGGTGGCTTCCCCTCTCCATCACCACAGGGGTGGGGATGGAGTCACTTGCCTGTTCAGAATGGGAAGGAAAGAGGCTTCACCAGTGCAGGTTTCCATGTGGGCCAGGCAGGGATGCACCATGCCACACACAGCTGGAGCACCGGGGTAGGTTTTTGGGAACAGGGGTTGGTGACTCAGCATTCTCCTCCTCCTCCTCTGCACCTTTGTGTCACCCTGGGACCTGTGCCTGGGCACTGAATCTTTCAAAATCTCTTGTAATTTTACAGATAATAAATGAGGTCAAGCGTTTTACAGCTGTGAGTGATAAACTGTGGGAAATGTGAAGGTAACTATGTGTGTCCTGGCTATCATTGCTTTGCTGTAATTCTGCCTAGGAACGCAAATGATCTCCCAGAAGCCAATTCCAGCTTTTACAGGGTCAGTTGTCTTTGCTGCACCAGCCACATTTTAAGGCACTGCTACCTGAAGTGTTGCCTCAAATTTAATAGCCACGGACTTTTAACCCCTAAAGATATTTCCACCACCTTTAAAGGTGCTTTGGTTTTCACAAGGCTTATGGTATTAAAAAAAAAAAAAAGAAGAAAAAATAAAACAGGACAAGGAAACAGCCACTCACGCTGGACTGGAATACCTCAAGCCCTGCAAGGGCTTCAGGAACAGGATCTCTGAGACTTGAAGGAGCCTGTGGGACATCATCCCCATCAAACAGCAACACTGTGGTTTATCTTTTAAAGTTTGTGCCTAAGGAAAAAAATGTTTGAGAAAACTTTCTGTGTAAAAATGAACCTCTTTCTCAGTAAAGTTCCCAAATCTAAAATTTCAAGTAATTTTTCCATCAGGAAAGGTGGGGGAAAAAGAAATCACCATTTTTCTTGGACGAATGGAAATGTGTGAACAAAAATCTGTGAATAAGGAAAAAGTGCAAATGGGAAGTTACTTCAGCTAACAATCTATTGCGTTTTTTTCAAGATTTATTTGCAGTAATTAGTCTTTACATGCTGCTGACTTGCCTGTTCCTTTTACCTCCTCCAAGAGTTTCCCCCACAGGCACAGGTTTAATAGACTTAAACTGAAGTAAGAAGTTTCCTCAGTGGCTTAAGATAAGCAAAACCCAGAGCGGAACCGAAAGCTTAAAGAAAGTGGGAACCTCGTGTTGAACTGTAGGGGGTAATGTTGCCACACATACTCTGCCTGCCAGCTGCAAAAGGTAGATAAAGCTATCGACTGTTTGTGTTATGATGTGACACGCTGGATCTGCACAGAAAGAATAAAAACATGTGATTACTTGTAGAGACCTCCTTCCTCTGTCCTCGCTATCACTCATTTGCAAGGGCACCTGAGCTCGTCACTTCTTCTGGTATCGTGATGTCATATTCTGCCTGATGGTCTTTGTCCAGAATTGTTTGTGTCTTTACAGTCTGGGGTCATACTCTGTATTTTGTCTCTGTTTGGTCCTTGTGACAGGCCTTGCTTGGTGACAAAACCCCCATAAATGCAACGTTGGCATCAGCTGGGGAGACCTGGGCAAGTAGGGGAAGGCAGTCTGTGGGTTTGGTGGACTGATGAGATGGTCATATCCACCTGCTGATGAACATCATAATGCTCCCATGGTGTAATGTAACATGTACTCTACATACATGCTTTTTTTCCCCCCCCGAAGACACTTGTGATTTAATCCCTGTCAACTGGGCTTGCTCACACTCTCCCCCCCTCTTGTCCCACAGTGGGGAGGACAGTCAGAAGAAAACCAAACTAAAATCTGTGGGTAGAAATAGAGGCAGTTAATTATTGAAACAAAATAAAATGTATTCTAATAATACTGCTAATTATAATAATAACAGCAAAAATAATAGTAATTGTAACAGAAAATAGAGATAGAGGGGAATAAACCCCAAGACAAAGAAGAGGTGCACAATACAATTGCTCACCACCTGCTGACGGATGCCCATCCTGTCCCCAAGCCGTGATCAGTGGCTCACACTAAATTCAAAACACAGAACTGTGCCAGCTACTAAGAAGAAAATCAGCTCTATCTAAGCCCAAACCAGGACAACATCTGAGCTGAGGTCACAGGTGCAGCGTTTGCTGCTCTGCATCCCTTACAGCTTTCTGGCACAGCTGTTGTGTCCGATGAGCCGATGCCTCTGGGAGAGTTTATTGGGATAAAAAGTGGTTTGCTGTAGGGGCAACACCACTCCCTCTGTCCCTTCAGGCATCCCACAGGGAGTTGTCTGGCACATCTGACAGCCTCCATCACAACCTGAGGTGATCACTGGGTATTGCCAAGCACAGTTATCTTTGCATAGAGACGTGGGGTTTTGAGCAGAGTGATGGTTCATTCTCATTACTGAGTTCTGTTTTCCCTAATCCATGTGCTGTCAGGGCTGTGAGATCAGTCTTGCACAGTGTTCTTCTCCATACAGCCAGAACTGAGTGCAGTCTCAACATTCCCCAGTCCCACATGTGCAGCTTTTCCTCATGTAAACACGAATATATTCGTGCTATGAACTAAGACTGCACCGCTGTTGCATCTTTGCCTGTCTGGTTACAGTGCTGTACATGATGAATGGCTCTGCTGGGGTTATTCAGAGAACACTGAGGATTGTTCATTCTGTTACAAATGCCAGAGATAAGCAGAATTGATGGAGTCCCATATCCTGCACGTCAGGAGAGAGGTGGGAACAGCAACAGGTTTATTGTGTATTTCAATTCTGAATCTCTCAAAATCCGAAACAACTCATAACCTACTTTTTAAGAATTTTGAGGAAGCATCTTTCATCAAAAGTGCCTACAAGGAAAGAAATCTGTTAATCTCTGCTAAGTTTTCGCTTTTACCATGTGATATGGGCTACTGAGTAATGGGGGAGGGGCTGGAAGGTGACTGAAGACTTTCTTGCATGTTTTCCATCACCTTGCAGGCTGGATATGTTCCTCTGTGGCATTGTTGAGGGGAGGAAAGCCCTGGCTGCTGCAGGCTCTCAGGTCACAATCCAATGGGAAATGTGTCTGGCTGTCTCCTGTGTCAGACTTTGAATTGTCGATGGGTCCAAAATCCTAATGCCCTCATTCAGGAGCAGCTTGTGTTTTCTTCACGTGGGCATAGGTGACTTCAGCAGGGAGGTTGATGTTTTATCATTACACATTTCGTGCCCCTGCATGATGTGCATCCTATCCCATCCATGCAAAAAGCCTTTTCTTCCCTTGCTTGTCCATTGAAGCAGATCTTAGACAGGCAATACCACGGTGATGAAGCCTCTCTAACCATCATAAAAGACTTTTTGTGAGAGCTCCTCATCTCCAGTAGCCTTCCCAAAGGATCTCCAATGAATGCAAGGAACCTTGGCAGGAACTGGCTTTTCACTGCTTTTTTTACTCAGCGTCTGCCACACTGAGGCTTTTAGGTCTGATCACAGCACAGCTAATGCAGGAAAAATAAAGCTGCTCCCAAGACAGACTGACTGACAGACTTGTCATGATGACAGTACACATATTTGAAATATTATGGCTGCGTTCTTGAAAACCATAGCTCGGGTAAAAGCTGTTTCCTTGAGAGCATGTGGCAAAAATAACACCTGCTTTGCAGACAGTGGATTTGACAGCTGTAAAGATATAGTGTAGGCATCTCCAAAAGCTCTACACATTTTTTCTTCATATACCAAATAATATAGGATTTTTTATGGAAAAAAAGTCAGGATGAGATGTGAATTCCAAGGTACAAGGGGAGGAGTGTGGTGAGGGACTATGTCTCAGTGGAACTAATATAAAACCCATCGGCCATGCCTCTCACTTGAAGGTACATCTCTCATTTCTCATGTTGTGTACAGGTTCAGTGGCCTGTCACCTGTCAAGCAGCTTGCTAGGGCTGCTTGGCAAGACCCAAAATAATGTTGCAAAATGCAGCACTGGGTCTTTGAGCCTGAAGTGTTTTATTTTCCTCTGGGGGGAAGTTTTGTACTGAATGTTAACACAGGCTGCAGGCAGAGTCCTGCCTGGATTCCTGGTGAGCATCTCCCAGAGCCTCATTTGCTGCTGAGCCCCCTTGCATGGCTCCTGCAGCACCCAATGCTGGCACTGCTCTGTGGTCCATGGCTGCGATCTCCAGGTCCTTTGTGAAAGACTGCCAGAAGTGGCAGAGTTGCTTTAGTAGGGTCAGTCATAGCTGGGAAGTCAGGATGTCATTCCCCTGTTGCTTTCTAGAGAGGAGGCACAGATGGGTCTTTGATTCAGGATAGTTAAAGGGTAGAAGAAGCCAATTTCTGAACTGGAATCTACATGGTTGTCACGTTGACTGCAGGAAGTGGTGACAATGCTTCTCATTCCTCAGAAAGCCACCAAGGTACAAAACATTCCTTAATTAGTTTGCCTTGGTGGCTAATCATCTTTCACATTAAAAAAAAAAAAAGTGATCTCTGGTTTATTGGTAATTGTTCTGCCTGTAACTTTCAGTCACTTGTTCTGGTTCCACCTCTCCTTTCTTCTAGGGAAATCCTTCCTTTAAAGGTATTTATGATCTCTGATCAGAACAATTTTTGATGAAGTCAAGCAGATGGAGCTTCTCAGTTCTTGTACTTGTTAGGTATCTTTTTCACTTCTCAGATCTTTCTGTGGTTTCTTACTAAAACCTCTCCCATCATTAAACACCTGTTTTAAAACGTTGCCAGTTAGAACTGCATTCAGTATTCGAGTTTCCCTACCTACTTTCACCAAAGGTATACACATAGAAGTAAAAATTACCTCTCTGATCTCATATTTTTCCATCCTTTTGAGAGTACTTCTTTCCACATTCTTTAAGGAAATGTGATGTTGAGCTATTTTTTCACCACACGTTGCAGTTTTACAGGATACCATCACCCAGTCTTTAGATTTGCCGATAGCTCTGTTACAATCTTTATGCATTTATTTTTATTCTATTTATATGCATTTATATAAAGCAGGTTTTATGTAAATAGATACATCTTGCCAAGAGATCCTGACACCTCTACATGCTATTGGGAGTGCTGCTGCTGTTGCATTCCTCCCTGATTTCTCCAGCAGCAGCATGTAGTGCTTTGTTGATCTTCAGGCTGTGGAAATGAAGATCACTGTGTTGATGCAATGTGCACTTTGGCATTGCTGGAATGACTTCATAAGCTGTCAGTTTTGCTAAACCTCATGGGTTTGGGCTGTAGCTCTCCCTGTCTCATGTGGACAGATCAACAAGCGCTTCTCTCGCTGGGGGTGAACTGATGCCCTCCCACGCTCAGACTCAAGGCTGCAAGAGGGCTGGTGCATCCCACAGCACTGCCTCCACAGCTCCTCTTGATGCACAGGCTCTCATCTCCCAAAATAAGAAACAGATAGCAGTTCCTTCCCCTGGACTGAGAGGGGAAAACTGGAACATTTATATCAGTAAGTTTTGTACATTGAAAATTAATTTTTCAGTTTGAGATATGACATAAATATTGGTAGAGTTAGAAACATTATTTAGGGTAATTCCTCTTCTTTGAAACCATGACTCTGGGCCTCTCTGGTCTTACCAACAAGATATTAAATTAAATTTATTAATGAATACCAACAGGACATTAATGGGTTTTGTTATTTTGAGCCCATAACCATTGTTTTTCAGATAGCTCTGTATTCAAATATAAAATACAAATACATTAATTAATGATCTTCTTGTTATTTGCTCTTACCATTACCAAAGTACCTGGGAGCCTCTGTCAAACACATCGACTTCTTAATTCTTGCTCTCTTCTTATTTTTATTTGTATTTTTATTTTGGGAGATGAGAGTGTGTGCGTCAACGGGAGCTATAATACTCCACATAATAATTCTTGCTGCTGAATACACAGAACGGGTGGAATGTGACAACAGCTTGCAGTCTAAGACTAAGAATAAATAAATAAATGAAAAGGAACAGTTCTAGTAAACACCTGGGTAAAAGCAGGGGGCCAGAGCCTGCTTAACAAACACTGCTCTTCTTTTGCAGAAGAGTCCTCCATCCCTCTCCACTTACAAAGCCGGCTGTAGTTGCCAAGGAACAATGCTCTGACCCACCACCTGACCTGTTCCTAACACCACAGGTGAAAACAAGGCAATGATGCCTTTGACATACAATATTCACAGCTGTGGTTGGTTCAGAAGTGCTGCATCTCCTCCAGGAAGGTGTGTAGCTTTCCATTCTGGGATGGAGCCCAGGCAGACCACAACTCAGATGCACCTAGGAAGATGTTGTGCTCACTTCTGTGTCCCCATCCCATGCCTCTATGCTGCTGCAATGGCCACATTCCCAATTGCAACACTCCAATCTTCTCCAAAGGGCAGGACAAAACATCCTGTTCCTCTACATCCACCTCAATTTCCCCATTGCCTTTCAATTCCTCAGCTTCTTCCAAGCAAAACTGCAACTCCTCACATTTTTTCTCAGAGGCATCATCTGCTAGCTCCACTCTGACTCCTTCCCAAAGCACTGACTTCTTTGGGGAGCTGATGTTTGCCATTGTTGCTTCTGACAGTGAGCTGCTGGTCTCCGTGTGGTGCCTGGCTGGATCAGCTTTCCCCCTCACCAACCTGTCTGAGCATTAAACTTACCCTTCACATCCTGACACTTCTGATCTGAAGCTGGAATTCGATGGCAGACACGTGGGACTGCAGCCAGGTAAGGCCCTGGAACAACAACTGCAGAAAACCTGAATTTTCTTATGTCCTGTGACACTGGTGGTCACTTCCAGCAAAGTCTCATCTTTGTTTTCTCCACGGTGAAATTATGGCTTGGTCTTTATGCCACCCCCAACCCACATTCCATAGTCATCTGTCCTGTAAATGTCAATGCTCAGTATCCTTGGCTGCAACCCATTGTGAGTGTGATCTCTGCATGGCTCTGAGGCCAGATTTTCTCCTGTGTGTTGGGAACAGACCCTTACACTGCTTCCTTCCCTGGCGGGAAGTCCAACAGTTGCAACCCCACAAACCCTGCTTCTCCCTCCAGGGAGGGACTCGCTGAACAAAACACCTACACTGGAGTGTCACTGTGTAGGTGTTTCCATGAAATTTCAGTGTCTCAGATCCCATTCCTTCCCTGGAAGAGTCAGCAGAGCAAATGTAGGTGTGTATTTGCTCCAGGGTGGATTGAAAAGCTCTCCATAGTCAATGAGAGTCATTAAAGAGTGGAAGGCAGTACTGACATATAAACTGTACTCACTCTCCATGATGCCCACAGAGAGGTGATCATGCCAGAACAGGATTCCTTGAGGGTTTCTACTTAGCATGGCCAAAAGGGCATTGGGATGGGAGCTGGTAGCACCTTCAATAGCAGTAAAAGTGGTTTTACTGTGAGGGCCACGGTGTGAAAGCAGGCAAAGATGGCATTTGTGGTTGGCCAGGCTGAGGATGAGCTTGAAGTAGACCCTGAACAGGAGCAAATTTTCCTAAAAAGACATTGCAGAATGGTTTTCTGGTAACAATATGTTTTTGAAGGACTACATCTCTCAGAGATGACATTCAAGCACAATTGACTGCAGTCAACAGCCTCTTCTCCAGCAGGTACAGGAAACAAGCAAGAAACTTTGCTGCTGTGTTAGTTCTGGCCATCATTCTTCATCCTCACCTGCCTGTTGGATAAAGCAGCAGTGTCTGTGTAGATTTAAAATGGCACTAAACAATGCTGGTGGAGTATATTTTTATTTCAAGGCAGACAGTAAAATTTATCCTTTTGGTCGATTCTCGTGTCGGAGCACTGCAGTATTTAGGTAGTTTTGACATATGAGCTTGATTGTTACAAACAGGGCAGCAAGAAGCATGTTCAGAGCTCTCATTTTAGCTGGCAGCAGTATAGAACTGCTCCATCAGCAGTTCCTGCAATTTTGCTCTGGTAACAATGTGCCAGCTAAAATTGAAAGGAAGTTGAAGCTTCTTGGAGTTGACTGGGAGGGTTAACTCTCCAAGCTTAAGCTTCTTGGAAAGACTTCCATGCAAATTGTTGCTAAGCTAAATCTGTGTAGAACCCTCTGACTGTCATTTATTTTAAGCAATAGCAAAACAAACTGTTATTCATTTTAATCAATAAATTACATTTCCAAGGAAGGTTTTGTCCCTACATGCCATACATGATCTAGATGGATCTAGATCTGAGCTGGCAAGTGTCCCTCTGAAATGAGTGGCATGAACCTCCATGGGTATCTTTAAATGCCCATAAAAGCCAGTGTGATGTGGGTTACCTGTCCTGACAGCAGATAGAGACAGGAAACTTTGTGTGGTGAGCTGCCACTCTGTGGGGTGCAACAGCAGCTGAGCTGACCTTGGACTGGCTCCTCTCTCACTGTGACTGGTTCCTCAGGTGTTTTTCCTTCACTCAGGTCTTTCATAAGCCTTTCTATTTGTCAAAAAACACCTCTAATTTTCAGGTCTGCTCTTTCATACCTCCCAAGTTCAACATCCAGTGCTTTATTTCGGATGCTCTTCACGGCAAGGAAACACCTCCCAGTTCAGCAGAGGAGGATCAGGTTGAGACCAAGGCAGGCCCTGTGCTTCCTCCAGATTCATAGAAATGGCTTTGGTATTACTAGTCTAAAGTGAGGTACCCAAAAGATCCCCAAAACCCTAAAAGCAGCAAGTCATTTACTGTCATGGCAGAGCATATGCAGATGTCTCTTGGCTTTTTGCATGGCTTGCAAGGAGGTCCAAGAAGGTCAGATCCCTTGGAAACCAGCCTAGGAGCCAGGAGTGCTGCTGGGAAACATGAATGATGTTCGAGTGATGCCTCAGGAGCACCTCTAGCTTGCAAATTCCAGGCCATAAGTGGCAGCCATTTGGCAGCACCCAACGACCAGCTCAGGTGCTCAACACACCAAAGAAGTAGATCAAATGAAGCAGCTAATTAAAACAAACCTTCCCAGTGTTACTTGCTCTTATCCCAGTAGGGCTGTTCATCCCAGGGTATACAGGTGGGATAGGTAGATGGTTGGACTGGTTGGCTGGTGTCACATCGAATTGTTCATGGACAGACAGGTATTTCCACAACTCCACTGAGGCTGGAAGGAGATGGGTATTGCATCCATGACTCCTTTTGGGGCTAGAGAGCAGATTGGTGTGTAGTGAGGGTGTGTTTTGATGAACTAATCCTGTGGCTACATGAATCCATCACAAGTTGCTTTGTCTGATGAAGCTGTCTTTTAACAAGATAAACTACTGATTAGACTTTGTTGGGAACCAGAAGGAGTGTGATTTGCAAGGTGTGTTTTAAAACCACTGTACAAGGAATTACGTGCAGGAATCCTGATACTATATTAAACCCTTAATTCTCTACTCTTTCCCTTGAAAACACATCCTAACAACTGCACAGTGAATTGATTAACAGATCAACACTTTTATGTAGAGATGATTGAAAAATAGCACTGGGTGGGTTTTCCAGTTACATTATTCAGGAGACAACAACATCAGTGCACTGTGTGTGGAGGTCTTTGGGCACACTCTGCCTGTCAGGCAGTCATGTGCCTGTGGATCTCATCTGACAGGTAATATGCTGCAGCAGCACCAGGAACAAGAAGCGACAAAACAGCCAAAGTGTGAAAAAGTGAGAGATGCAACCACTCAGCAGCCTCATCAGGTAGCAATGCAAATATTTCTGCATCAGCTGATCCCAGAGGAGGGATGTGGCGGAGTGGCCACGAGCACCCAGCAAACACAAGCTACAAGCAAGTTTGAGTTCACACAAATGCTTCACAAAAGGAGGTAGAAAATATAAGAGTGCTGGGAATTAGGCAAAGACACTTGAAGACTTTGGCAAGAAACCTCTACAACCAGAGAATACCTTGGAAATTAGAATAAACACATAGATTTCAAACTAGGCAGTATTTCTACTGATTCACTTACAAAAGTAGCTCCTCACTTAGGAGAGGGAACCAACCAGCTGGCATGAGATTTGGTTTGAGGTCCTTCCCCACTTGCTTGTTGGTCATGAAACAAAGAGCTTGTGTTACTTGTTGCACAGGTATGGTTACTCTGCTGTGGTTAAAATGGGCTGTAGTTGTTGCATGGTCCTTTTCTTTGGGTGTGACAGTGAGGGTTATGATGGGGGAACTGCCCTGACACCTCTCCAGTGTCCCCAGGGCTGACTAAAAAGCACCAGTGAGGGTGCAGAGGGGCAGAGCATTGGCTGTGCCCCCCACCTTGGCCCACACTTCCAGCAAGTTTCAGCAGAGTCCCTTCTCCAGCACATTGCTGGCACAAAAGCAAGACAAACCTTCAGAGAAAATATCATCTTGACCATCACAAGAAACAGAGGGAGACTCCAAGCCCATTTTATAAAATTTTGAATTACAGTTTGTTTAAAGCTTTGTTTGAAGTACAGCAACAACATAGTTTTCCCAGTGGCAAAGCCCCAGCCAGTGTTTGAAGCCTCATGGATGCACCTCAGATGTAGACATTTCTCCCCTGAGACCAGATCAAATCCTCCTCTTTAAAAACAGTCAAACGGTAATGCTTAGGAAGTTTGAACCATGGCATTACATTGGGAGGAAATCCTGAGGGTGTTGTGAACCATCCATGTAGACTGTGGTGTGTAACAGTAGCAATCACATCAAACTATCTCACTGAGCTGAACCCCAAACATTTTTGGGAAAAGAAGAAAATAGTAAGTCGAAGCTTATCTTTCCTATATTCTGGTCAGAGGTGAGGTGAATGCCCACCAACCCTAGGGTAGATCTTGGTCTCCCTCTAGTGATGGACCTTCCAACAACAATGGAAAACCAAGCTCCAGCTTCATCCTTTCATCCTTCACCTCCACCCCTGGCCTCATGCCATGGTGACACAGGAAGGCTCAAAACCTTCCACTCAGCACAGCCAAGGCCTCCTCACAAAATACTTCCTGACATCTTTCCACTCCACACCACTGTGCTTAATTCCCTGTGCTGGCTCATGGGGTAACTCTCATCACTGAGACTCCTCTCAGTGGGCCCCTGTCTTAGCACAACTGTGTTAATATTTCATATTCAGGTCATTGCATCATGCAGGAGCAGGAGACATGGGCTTCTACCTTTCATTGCTGGAGAGGTGTCATGCAGGAAACCCATCATTGCAGCTTGTCACCTCAGGGAAAAGCAGAGATGGCTGTGACACACACAAAGTCATGCGGCCCTTGGGGACATGCCCACACCACTGGTGTACGTGCTCTCTGGGAGCACCCAGCTCTGATAATGAGTGCAGGAATACCTGAAGGTCTTTAAGCAGTTGCTCTGAAGTTACTTATTTAGTAAACTTATTTAGTGGCACTAGGTCATGTGGAAGTGACATGGGAGGCTCAGAGTTGTGAAGTAAGTCAGAAAATATTTACCTCTGTGAAGTCCATGAAGATGCACATGAAGATTTTGGGCCATTTGTTGCTGTCCAATTTCATTGGTAACCATGAGCAAGATGTGCAAGGACTCCATGGCTCTGGTGACATCAGCCATAATGTCTCCTGAGTTTCACAGCAAGGTCTTTCAGTCTTGTCACTTTTCAGTGACATTGTCTCTTGTAAAGCTTCTCATTTTCTATTCAGAGCTTCGTTGCAGGACGTGATTAAAATTAGGAAGTTTGTGAAAGTCATGCTCTTGAGAGGAACAAGCAAGGGGAAAATGCTCTGAGCAATGTGTCAATATGATCTGGAGATCCAGTTGGGAAAATAAATGAATAATGTTGTTTAATTATCTGAGACACATTTTCAGCCTTTTTTTTTTCTTTTCTGTATATATCTTTAAATTTGTAATGCTTTTGCCTAGAGAGTTTCCTAGTAGAAAAGTATCAATAAAGTTGGTAGAAAGAATTGGATGCCAACCTTGAAATGAGAGCTGAAGTAGGAATGATCCTGTATCTAAACACTTTCAAGCCAGGAACATGAAGAATGATGTAAAATTAAAATAGGTTGTATTATTTGGAAAATTCAGAAAACAAAAAATCAAGTTTTTGTTGAGTGGACCTGCTATTCTCCTGCCACACAACTCATTTACCATCACAATATCACTGATTTCTTCTTGTTGTCTTTCTTGCAGTCAAACCATGAAACTAAAGAGTATTTGAAAGTTAATAGTTTTGTAATTTTCCTTTTTCCTTATAAATTGAGATTTTGAATGTTCAAACTCTAAGCCTAGCTCTAAACAGACTTCAAGTGCTAAATTTTGAAATCAACTGTAGTAGCAGGAATTGCTAAAGGCACTGACAGCAAAAATTCATGAAAAGTCAGATTTAAACTCCTCATTAACAAAATTAGTTACACCAAGTAAGGACAGGCCCACTCGAGATATATTTAAGGAGCTCATATTTATTAAATACTTCTCTTTGCCTGATGGTCTATTGCATGTTTTCAAGAAAGATTCCTATACTGAAGAGAAGATGTGCAAGGGGGTGTTCAATACCCAGAATTTCTTGTTGAGACAGTTCCCCCATGGGCTGAAATATTAAAAGTGGAAAGGATTTTATTTCAGAGAATTACCCAGGGGATGGTGTCTTCATTACCAAACAAGCTGCTTTAGCTGCAGTTATGCCAATAAACTGCTCGTGGATGTTTTTAAGGACTCCTGGTTTTGACAGAAAAAGCTGGAAAAAAAGTATGACGTTTCACTACAGTGTTGAGCTGTGCTCTGTCAGGGTAAACCAAAGGCCTTTCAAAACCCTTCATGACAGGGCACATTAAGTTCAGATCAAGTGAAAAAGGTGTTGAAAAACAATAAACTCTCAAGTGCAGACTTTATGTCAAATAAGAAATAAAGCAGCAACCTCCAAAGCTGACAGCTATGGCAACAGTGCTGTCATACACATTGAGATGCATGATGGATTTGAATATAGGTCATTTGGGTGCTAGCAAAATGCCTAATGTTCTTAGGATGTGGTTTTAGACCTGAAAAACCCCTTTAGCAACTGTCTTGTTGAAGCACGGGGTGGGTTTTCCACGCACAGCTTTGGTTTTGAGGAGCTCAACACTGCCCCAGCTTTGATTTTATTAATTAGAGTCACTCCTCTCAAAAGCATCTTAACTTCATGTCATTGATTTGTTCTCTGTTCAGATCTCCTGGTACCCAGTGAAAGTAAACGTGAGCCTGGCTCATTCCTTCTTCTGGTACAGCCTTGTCAATCTTCAGACCAATCTGGGAATAAAGATTGAGAAGACACCAAACGAGGCCCTGGGGGGTCAATTCAGAGCTGACCTGATGGTGCTGAGCATGAGGGCTGATGGGATAGTTTCTGAATACAAATTCTGGAGGCTTCAATGCCACCTGTTGATAAAACAACAGTAAAAAACATGTGGTCACCCAGTACTTCATCACTGTCAGTGCCACAGTAGCAGGGGAGGGGGTGGCTGAAGTCCCAGGTCCCATCCCTTGGGACACAGATGAAGCAGTGCTCATAAATGGGGACTTGACCTTTACATACTGTCAGCAGCCAACAGGATACTGCTGGGACCTTCTGCCAGGAAAAGCTGATGTGACTGTGAATGAGCTCTGAGTGGCTGAACAAAAGGTGGTTTTGATGTTCATGTGCTCATTCAGAGGCTGATTCACTGCCGTGTGTGCTTACCAGACTTTTGATCTTCCTTTACTTCCTAAACCATACGTGAAACTTTCCCTAACACACTGATTTATTCACATACCTTTTCTCTTTCTCAGTTCATTAGAGGAATTAAAGTGAAGGACAGTCACGTGACCAGAAGGACCGAACAGGAGGATGAAGCAGCTGATAACCCCACCAGGAGCACGTCAGACATGTTCTCTTAACAGCCAGATAATTAAAGAAGAAGATAAGAGCCACAAAACGAATCCATGTTTGATCTGTAGTGGTTTGGACTTTGTTTTCCCCCAGAGGATAAGAAAAGTGGTAGACCCCAAGGGGTGGAAACCCCTGGAAGTTTTGAATTTCTGTCCAATGAGCGCTCCTGCAAAAAATGTAAACATATCACAACCAGACCGGAAGAGAAGAGTTGTAGTTGGAGGTTAGAAGAAGGTGGCCATGTTGTGAGCCACGAGGAAGGGGCTCTGAGCCCCACAGGGGGGCTTCGGCCCCCAGCCCCAGCTGGGGCCTGTGGGGACCTGGAACAGCATAATGCTGGGCTAGGTGCCTATAGTTATGCTGGGAGATGTTTTCTTCATCGTGGGCAGTGGCCGTGGCAGCGGCCGGAGAAAGCAGCAGCCAGAACTGAACCGAAGAAGCAACAAAGACATGCAGCACCAGAGAAGGGACTCCTGGAAGGAGACCTGAGGGAAGGAGAGTCAGCAGCTGAGTTCTACAGAGTTCTTGGGGGTAAGAACTGATACCAGACCCCCCAAAACTCCTTTGAGACCTCCTGGAAGGAGGAAGTTGATAGACTCTTACTTGAAAGAGCCTTGAAGTGCGACATGCACTGTAGAGAGGAGCTGAGAAGCTCGGTCGTCCTGAGAACTCAGCCAGGACGGAGTGTGGGAGGTTGGCCTTGAGGCCCTCCCTTGCTGCAAGCTACAAAGAGGCTCGCAGGCTGAGACAGGGCACAGAGGCCCTGCAAGGAGCTTGAATCTCCTGAAGATACCAGACCGTCACGAAGACCCCCCTGTGCTTCGTGATATGACGTGGTGATACGACCTTGTCTGGGGTGACGAAGCCCACGGAAGACCACTCGTTTGGAGAGACGAGTGGCCGAGGGGGATACCCCCCTCGTGTGTGCTGGCAGAGATCCAGCTATCAGCTGCTACAAGAAACAGAAGAGACAGAGAGAGAGCCTGCTGCCTTAGAAGATGCTGCTGCTTAGTGACTGCTACTCTGAAGAAGCTGCTGCCCTGAGAGACTGGAAGGGATCTGTCCTTCTTTCCCTCCTGGACTTTTATTTGGAGGGGAGAAGAGATCTGATCCATTGTAAATACTTATGTCATGGTAGAGATAGTTGTAGTCGTGTGTATAATGTATTGTAGTATTTATTTGTATAGTCATTGTAATATATTCCCTTTCCCCATTCTGAGTCTGGTTGTGTTTTGTCTGGAAAAAAACCCATCTCATATTGGGTTGAGATGTGGGAGGGGGGATGGAGCTAGGGAATTGGAATTTGGGCTATCTCAAACCATGACATAAAATGGTAGCAGAGGATGGTTGCGAACCATCGAGATAAATTGAGATAAGAGCCATGATGCTTGTGGCAACAGAAAGAGTTTTCCAGACAAAACACAGACTGTACCATTGTAGTGAGAGTAAGACTATAGTAAGTTAAGTACTAAGAGTAAAGTTTGTGATAATGCTTTAATGATGTTTAGTAGAGAGATTTTAGTTATATTTTAGTTTATTGAAGATTGAATATTGATTAGAGTTTTTTTTTCAGTTGTTGTGATATGTTGACATTTTCGCAGGAGCGAGGGGTGGAGTGTTGTAGTGGTTTGGACTTTGTTTTCCCCCAGAGGATAAGAAAAGTGGTAGACCCCAAGGGGTGGAAACCCCTGGAAGTTTTGAATTTCTGTCCAATGAGCGCTCCTGCAAAAAATGTAAACATATCACAACCAGACCGGAAGAGAAGAGTTGTAGTTGGAGGTTAGAAGAAGGTGGCCATGTTGTGAGCCACGAGGAAGGGGCTCTGAGCCCCACAGGGGGGCTTCGGCCCCCAGCCCCAGCTGGGGCCTGTGGGGACCTGGAACAGCATAATGCTGGGCTAGGTGCCTATAGTTATGCTGGGAGATGTTTTCTTCATCGTGGGCAGTGGCCGTGGCAGCGGCCGGAGAAAGCAGCAGCCAGAACTGAACCGAAGAAGCAACAAAGACATGCAGCACCAGAGAAGGGACTCCTGGAAGGAGACCTGAGGGAAGGAGAGTCAGCAGCTGAGTTCTACAGAGTTCTTGGGGGTAAGAACTGATACCAGACCCCCCAAAACTCCTTTGAGACCTCCTGGAAGGAGGAAGTTGATAGACTCTTACTTGAAAGAGCCTTGAAGTGCGACATGCACTGTAGAGAGGAGCTGAGAAGCTCGGTCGTCCTGAGAACTCAGCCAGGACGGAGTGTGGGAGGTTGGCCTTGAGGCCCTCCCTTGCTGCAAGCTACAAAGAGGCTCGCAGGCTGAGACAGGGCACAGAGGCCCTGCAAGGAGCTTGAATCTCCTGAAGATACCAGACCGTCACGAAGACCCCCCTGTGCTTCGTGATATGACGTGGTGATACGACCTTGTCTGGGGTGACGAAGCCCACGGAAGACCACTCGTTTGGAGAGACGAGTGGCCGAGGGGGATACCCCCCTCGTGTGTGCTGGCAGAGATCCAGCTATCAGCTGCTACAAGAAACAGAAGAGACAGAGAGAGAGCCTGCTGCCTTAGAAGATGCTGCTGCTTAGTGACTGCTACTCTGAAGAAGCTGCTGCCCTGAGAGACTGGAAGGGATCTGTCCTTCTTTCCCTCCTGGACTTTTATTTGGAGGGGAGAAGAGATCTGATCCATTGTAAATACTTATGTCATGGTAGAGATAGTTGTAGTCGTGTGTATAATGTATTGTAGTATTTATTTGTATAGTCATTGTAATATATTCCCTTTCCCCATTCTGAGTCTGGTTGTGTTTTGTCTGGAAAAAAACCCATCTCATATTGGGTTGAGATGTGGGAGGGGGGATGGAGCTAGGGAATTGGAATTTGGGCTATCTCAAACCATGACAGATCAGAAGCTATAACGTTTGCTCTTTGATCCTGATAAACTGTAAAGAAAAACAGTTTATGAAAAGAATGGAAGAATACTCCCTATTAACATCAAATAGGAGACCCTCGTCATGGCAAGGAAATGAAATGCGGATAACAGATCAAAGGTATGTTCTGTAGAAAAAAATACTGAGTTACATAAGTGTCTACTCTTTTAAAACTGGGGAGTTCAATTTTTGCAGGGACCTTTTTGAGAAATGCATCAGAGAATTCAGAATTACAGGGGATTAGAACAGAAACTAGTAAGATACAAAATTAAAAATAATAGAAGTGCACCCTGGAAGATCAGTATTTCAAGAGACAGACAGAAATTTGTTTTCCTTTTATAGAAACTTGAAATTATGTGTGAAAAATTCCAATACTGAACAATTCTTTTCCCACAAACCAAGTAATCTCTTAAAATGGTGTACAGTCCATGAGCAGAGAGGCAGTGTGAGACCTCTCCTTCTAAGCACCTTCAACCATAAAGGTTCTCTACTTTGCTCTCCCTCCTTGCATATGCCAAGACTTGCTCCCACAGCAGGGAGAAAGTCCCACAGGGCTGATCTCAATTTGTCCCGAGCGCCCACTCATTCAATTCTGTTGAAAAAAAGAGGTAAATCTGAGTGTTGGCAGTGGGCAAGTTGCTCTCTTGCAGGCCACACAGGGTTAGAACTGCTCTCATTTCCAGGCTCACAGGCAATAAGCCCTAGAGATTTGCAGTCCTGTGGGTCAACTTGCATCTGGGGGGATGGGGGCGCTCAGGCAAATGGATGCTCTGTACCCACATTGTCTGCTTGCCAGACCCTGCAAAGAACAAAATAAATGCTGAGTGTTGGTATGGACACCTGTCTGTCCTTCAGAAGACGCCACCATCATGATGAGACTGTGGGACTGGTTAAGCTCCACCCTAAAAAATGTAATTTGGCTTGGTTGCCATAACTTGCTTCATATTGCAAGGCTGAGATCTGAAACAGCATCAAACAGGAGCCAGACAGGGAACTCCCTAATCAAAAACGGGATGAAGCTGCTCCTGCCAAGAGGACAGAAACTGCTCCAGGTCCTGGCTGCTCTGTGGCCACAACCTCCTCCAGGACCTGGCTCCAGCCAACAGACACAGCCTCAGCCATCACTGTGGATATGGATGCTCTGGTACAGCCCTTCCTCATGGGAGGAAGGCCATGAAGAATCAGGCTCTGTCATTGTAATTCTTGTTAGCCACCTTCTCTTTAACGAACACGAATGATGAGGTGCCAGCTTACAGTTTTGCCTCCCTCAACTTTCTGTGGGCCTGTGCTCTCCTAATGTCATGTAAATGCTGATTTTGGCATTTAATAGTCTGTAGCTCAGAGCTGCAATAAACTGAGGCTGATCTAATAATGAATGACAAGCTTAATAATGTAACAAACTAGGAGCTTAAGTCAGTCTCCTGGGTTTAATAAGGCTGCCAAATAAGAAAGCATTAGTTATGTATTACAGCCCTGATAGCTTAAAATATTGGTGTGAACAGAGCAGAGAGAAATGGAGTAGATGAGGGTTTTTGCTGGTGTTGGATGGGCATAAATCACTTAGTTCATTTCCATTACAAAGGGGTGTTGGGTTTCTTCTACATCAGCGTAACTCTAAGGAATGCACAACAGCTGCTTTGTGTTTGCTGGTTTTGTCAGTCACGCATGTTTGTCTGGTTTCTTTGGTCAGGGAAGACAGAGAAGGTGTATGATCACAGTTGGAAGGGACCTTTGGAGGTTGCTAGTTCCAGGACACACCTGGATCAGGTGCCTTGCCCTGTGATGTCAAGCTTTGCTTGTCTTCAAGGCTGGAGAGTCCCCCTGACACCCTCACTGGGAACTCTTTTTTCCCTTACATCTAATTGAGATTTCCCACATTCTGTTTCAGATGATAGAGAAGATCTGGAGCACCTGAAGTTAGGATCAGCAATAGTTTTGGAAAGACATCAGCAAGTGTTTTCAATGAACACTTTTGGTACTTGAAAAAAACTGTTCTAATAAAATACTTAGTGTGTCCCAAGGAGGTGGAGAGATGAAAATTAAAATCTGCATGTTCTCTTGTCCAAAGAGAAACACTACTGGAATAGAAGAGAGAAATAAATGATCTCTTAAAATGTTCTGCTAGATCCTAAAGGGCATTCTTTCAGACAGCAAGACAGAATGAAATGGGAAAAGTCTGAGAACCCACAGGAAAAAAATTAAAAAGGTGAATTAATCCAGCAATCTCAAATTAAATACAGATAATACGACTACTGGGAAAATGAATGCAACAAAGTCAGAACCTGGCAAGAGCTCCATTTTTTTCCTAATAATTTTGGATAACTTATTGGTATAACATTTCCTTATACAGTTTCATAACAGACCTAATACTTTCAGATCCATAATTCAGCCTCAGCTGCAGTAGACAAAACTGTTACCTTTTGTGACAGAGCTAATAAACTCAGGTTTGCCACATAACCCATGTCTGAGGAGGGAAGTTATAATATGATATGTAATTTCCAGAATATCTACCAAATACTCTGAAGCTGCATTGCAATAGATACAGGAAATCAACAGACCCTCCATAAAATGACATTAGAGCCTTGGAGATAGAATATTCTGCAATTATAAAGCAGACACACAGGCGTCACATTTCTCATAAGAATCATTAAAATTAAATTAGAAACAACTCTTCAAAGATAACAGAACATATTTTGCTTTAGAATTATCTTGGTTCTCTGGGGTTTAATAATTTCCAGAGAGAAAATGTCTCAGATCCACCGTGTTTTCTGGAGTTTGCCCTATGGTACCCAGGAGATACTTCTGGTCTGAGTCACCAACTACACATTTTGGGTCATAACCCCTTGTCCTTTTTCCTTCAGGCTCTGTCACAGCAAAATCAGCTAAGGGTGAGCAGCTGAGATCTTGTAAATCTCGACAAAAATGGCCATACAAATATGCCTGTGACCCCTCATGGACTCGGGGTCAGTGGCTACACAACACACGTGTTGATGTGCCTGCCTTAACCTCTGACATTGAGAAACCTCCCTGTCCAAGCAAAGCACTCAAGGAAAAGCAATTTCTGTGTCCAGACAATCTCTTCAAATAAGACAACATCTTTAACTGCAGAATTAAAAAAGCAGAGAGATCATTTAGACCAACGTTTTCCAGCTACACATCTCAGCTCTGTCCAGAAAGAACTTCAATTAGAGCTGATCGCAGATGTTAAAATAGAGGCGGCAAAAAAAAAAAAAAAAAAAAAAGAAATAAGTAAGAGAACCTTGGGGAAATTAAAATGAAAATGAAACTCCAAGGAGCTAAATTAAATAACTGTGAGACCATTAAAGAAATAAGGAAGTGAGTAGGAGGCACTTGCAAAAGAATTTGAGGGATCACTGGGCCTGGATGGTCGATGAGGTGTTACAGCACAGCCCCAAAAAGCACGAGGGTGCACAGCAGCTCAGCCCCAGCTGTGGATAGATAAACATGCTGCCCCAGCTCAAGCCTGCCCCTCGTGTTAAGGGCCACATCCAGTCATGGATCTAAAGACTGTCTCCGGGTGCACACAGCATGGATAACAGTTATTCCACGGGAGGGGGAGTCCATAAGAAAGGATGCAAGTGCTGAAGAAGTAGGTGAGAGAAAAAGTATTTTGGCCTGTTGCCAAACTGCACAAGGAGCCCCAGAGGAGAGATGTTCCTGTGGGGCTAGATGGGGTGACTTCAGACAGCCCCACAAAAACAGGCTTTGATCTGCTCCATATCCTGGCCAGTTTGCTTCTCCTCCTCATCCTCCCTGGGAACGGGATGTGGGGTGGAAGGGGCAAGGAGAGGTGGCTGCCCACCCTGGGAAAGGTGGAAGTGTTTATTGGAAATATTGATTCATGATTTTTGCATTTCTGTTCTAGTGGCAGGTCTTGAGTCAGGTCATTGCAAACACTGGTGGTTTGATTGTCAAATGTTAATCAGACTCTGAATAAAAGAAAGTCTTAAAAAATGCCCCAAAGAAACCTTTTTATGTTTTCTTTGATATTTCTGACAAATTCCACTGTCATTATAAGGCAAGTGAAATTCAAAAATTGATTACATGTATTTTTCATCCTTAGAAAGAAGAAAATTATCGAATGGAGGAGGAGGGAATAAAAAATAAATGAGCATATAACCTTGGTAACACAGAACTAGAGACAATATAGGTACAACCTTTTATGGGTAATGCTTGAAGGGAAAAGTGAGTACTCTTTATTTCATTGACAAAGACTTTTTATAGCTCTAAGTTACACATCTAATAAGGTTTTGTTTCCCAGTCTCCACTTTATTAGTCCCTCTCTACTCACTTGTGCCATGTTCATGCTGATGTGGCATTGCATTCCTTCCTTTCCTTCTTTAGATCATCCTGAAATTCTCTCAGTCATCTTTATTTTGTACAGTAAATGTAGGTTTTCCATTCTGCCCTCCAGGTTTAAAGCATTAGTGAGATCAAAGCAACAAACTTCCTCTTTCTTACAATAGAAAAGTGAAACTGAGTTTTTGCATTTTCCCTCTTTCCAACATTTCCATCAAGTTTTATTTACTTATTCTTGCCTGGTCCTTATCACCACTTCTGCTTGAAGCTGAAATAACACGTAGGACCTGTCGCGCTGTTAATTTTTGGGCTGCAAGTGAAGTATAGTTTTGGAGGGGAAAATGATGAAAAAATTTTAAGTCCCTTGCTTGTCTGCTGCAGGTTTTCTCCTTCCACTTACAGCATGTCCGGACTAAAATTTAAGAACATTTGTGGGAGTTAAGGAGGATAAGCAGTTGAAGAAGGAAAGGGAAGCATGGTGGCTATGGCTTCCCAGGCTGGATTCCCACCCTATCCATGAGGGACTATCCTTGTGGTGTGACCCATCTCTGCTTGCTGAGGCTCCCGTCTCCTAGTGGACCAGAAGTTGGCTCTTCTGTGGCCAAACAGGAATTCCTGAGAAGACCTGGAGGAGGAGGTTGAGATGTGGCAATCTCAGTGACTGTCTTTTCTCTGTACAACCAGTGGAAAGGAGGAGATGCTTCCAGAGTGAGGACTGTGTGAGTACTCTGACACCATCCCAGGCTACAGTGGGTGCTCATCCCTCTCCATAGACCATAAGGGAAGCTGGCTCAGAGAGGGGAATCTTGATTTCAAGTGCTTCCATGAACCCTACCCCACATGCCAGTGTTGATGGAGGGTGGGGAAGAAATGCAGCCATGTTTAGGGTGGGACAGACCTGTTGTCTGAATGTGACCTTTTCTTTTTCTGAAGCCCCTGAAAAAAACCAGTTTTATTTCCAGAATAAAGTTATTGTATTCCCGTGGAGGGCTCAGATATATCAGATGTGGGTGAAGTGTGCAGTGGAAGGACACTTGGACTCTTATTTCAGCAGCTGCAAAGGGTCTGTACTCCCCTGAAGTCCATGGCCTTTACCCATCTACCCCAACTCTGATACCTCTCCCATTTTTACATAACTATACTCCTTTTCTTCCTCTGAATGTTTTTGGATGTCTCTCTCACTTTTCATTAATCAGAATTTCCCCTCCTTCCCTCCCACATTCCAAGAGCACAGACACTACTCATGGAACCAGCTGTAATCCCCTGAGATGCCAGTCTGCTGTTGCATGGGCAATGGAAACAATTGGCCATCCCACAGATGTATACTGCTGGTGAGTGGGGCTTCCACTGTGGACAGAGCTTCTGGCTGTATGAAACCAATCTGTGATGTTTTGAAATCTTTCTGGAAGTTTTACATCTGTTTGGGACCCTGAAATCATTTTCTGACATATTCATACTGCCAAAAGAGGTTTCCTCTCTTCCAAACAGCTTATTCCTATGTATGTTTTTGTATTTTACTTCTCTTCCAAACAGTAGAGGAATCTGGAGGAGAGGTTTGGTTTAGAGGTATGAAACCATTTTTCTATAATGTAAAGACATTTCTCAGCCAGCACTGTCAGAAGTAAAGCACAGGCACTTTGGTAGGTTACAGACTGTGCTTCCATAAGGAATTGGGTCAAATCCAAACTTGAAAATGATATGAGGTCTGAGTGGAGGTACTGGCCCTCCTCAGTGCACAGCCCCACTCAGGTGCATGGTGGCTTCACTACTGGGTGCATGACTAGAGGACAGGGAGTAGGGACACCATGGGACATCTCCAGGGGTCTGGCCACCAGCTCTGAGCATCTCCAGGAAAGGGATGGACAGGAAATCCCCACACTGGAGCAAGGATCAGGCATTGATTCAGAGAGCAAGGAACACCCTGTCAGGTAGGCAAACCTGTGGCATTTCAAAATGCATCAGCACCTGGGTTGCTGCTTCCTAGTCATCTCCTTTGCTATTTTCCTGCACAGGGTGAGGTACGATTTCATTAACAGCACAAGTTTCCACAAAGCCACACAAGTCTTTTCTTGCTTTTTACTCTCAAGCATGAAAATTAAGACTAAATTAGAAAAGCAAAAGCCAATGTAAATAGCCTCGTGTCTCTAATTAAGTTGTTTTGATCAATCTTTATTTTAAGGCACTCCTATCTTATTTTTTAGAAATAATAAACTGTGATTTTTACAAGCCATGGGCGAGTGCTGACTGCATTCATGTTTTTTTACTCTTCTAGGGTGGACCACACCAGTTCCTTTGGTGCTGCTCATAGAACTGATCATATGCAAACACGACTTAAACTCCACGTTTCGTTTCAGAGGAAAGAAAAGCTACATGATTTTATATCAAGTGATTGGTGGCACTCACCAACTTCATGCAGAAATTAGAGCAAAGGTTGTTAGACCTGGTTGTTTAATAGATGATGCTGGACTGGAGCCACCTGAGCCTCCTTTCAGACACAAATGCAACACTTACACCCAAGCTCTTACGTTGCTGTTTTGGCCAGGATAAATCAGCTAAATTTCCACTTCAAGAGGCAACAAGAGCAGAAAAGAAAGCACAGAGCCAGAGACGCTGAATCAGCCACACTTTGTTAATCATTGGCATCTAATTAGTGACAAGATGCAGCATGGTTACCATGTGCAATGTTTCAGGAAACTGCTTATGAATTCTGATTGATGTCACAGCATTGTGAAATTGATACATCTTTTTTTAATTCCTCTGCAAATGAGCACCAATGTGGCTACCAAGGAGAGTGTCTCGGGCTCCACGTTTGGATATGGGGAGGAACTGCTGAGTATGATGCTGGGGATACACCTGGACAGCAAGGTGGCTTGCAAGTCAACTAAGGCCTCTGCCCTGCCTCCCCTGGCATAACTCCTTTCCAAAGATGAGTGTAGACTAATGGATAGAAAACTGTGTGAATGTCCGAGGTACTCAGAGCAGTTGTCACATCTCAGTGTCACCTCCTTTGACATTCCCACCCCCATCCACAGTATGTATGGCCAGTCTTCGCGAACGAAGATTTGGGAAGGGTCTTTGCCCTTCGAGCCTGCGCAGTGGATTTTTTTAGGTGAGACACAGTGTGCGCTGAGCTGAGCCCACCCTTTAATCCTAAGGTTCATCTGCCGGGGCCGAGCAAGCTTGGACGGTGGCAGTGAGGTCCTCAGGACGTAGGTTTGTTTAGAGTGACCTTCTCTTAGATGGATGGCCTTACAGGGCTGACGAGCTCCATCTACCCGGGGGACTCCTCTGACCGGGACCCGAACCCGGGCCGCGGCGGTGAAAGCACCGCATCCTAACCACTGGACCACCAGAGGGCCCCTCCATCCACAGTACTCCTCTGCTGTGCCCCATTGCTCCCCTGGCCCCAGGAACTTGGCCTGGGCGAAGTTTGTACAGCCCTTGGGAACTTGTGATGGCAAATGAGTGCCAAGAGGTGCTCCTGAAAAATCTGGGTGTGTCATCCAACTGCAGCCTCCAACTTTTCTGGATTTGGCCTGTCCCTGGGTCCACAATGAACACAGAGGATGCAGAATAAGACCACAGCCTTGGGAATATTTGGTGGTGGAGTTTCCATGCCAACCTATCAGTACTTGAACCACTGATCTGTTTGTCCCTTCAAAGCACCCATGTCTCCCCACCATCCTCTCACTGCCACAACACCCTCTCTCTGCCGGAAAGCTCTGGGCACTGAGCCTTTGCTGAGTGCGGGGTTTTCTCACTACATCTCAGATATGGAGCATATTTGCAAACAACAGCTCTCATGAAAGCTGGCACCTCTCCTCTCCATCAGTGCCAGTGCCAGTCATCATGCTGGGAGTGGCACTGTGGATCACCAGAGCTTCTCCAGCACCCCTGGGCAAGAGCTTGCAAGCCACTTCATCACCGCCTTAATGCTCTCCCTAATCTCTCACAGCAAGTGGCATCTCTGCCCCTGGTGGAACTAATGTCATGTTTCATCCTTGTGGTCACTGTTAGCAGTCAAGAAAAAAGGTCAGTTTTAGTTATAGCAGTTATTTACATGTATCTCTCCTGCTTTAAGCTGGGAGACAGGATCCCTGGCCCTCATCACGCAGGGCTCATATGGTGCTGTTAGAGAAACAGGTATAATTCTTGCTAAAGGGAGCATGTAAATCTCTTAGTCACACCTGCTTGTGTTTCTTCTTGAAGCAAATAGCTGTAGTCAATGACCTATTTAAAAAATGTGAAAATGAGATTTTTTTTTTTTAGAAAAATTGATTTCAACCTTGATAAACAGGTGCTGTAGTAAATCTGACATGTCTCTAATATGCTGCTCTGGTAATCTGTGTTTGATTTTTATTTCCACATGTGTTGGTTGCTCTCTTTATGACCACATATATATGTGGTCTTTATGACCAATAAATAAAATAAAATAGATGAGAGAAGAGCAGAAGTCTTTGGAGAAAGCTCTCTAAGAAGTATTATATGAATTACATTTCTGCAGTCTGGAATTCCAGCTGTTGGGTTTCCCATGGTCCTCTAAACAGCTGTCCATTTACCTGTCTACATTCTCTTCCATCTCTTAGTTCATCTAATACTTCTCTTCTTTTTACTGTCTACTTTTTTTGGTGCTCCCCTTAAGTACTGTCAGTCAGCACCAATGAGTTGTGGAGGATCTCACTCTTGATTTTGTGTTTTCTAGAGTGGCTGGTAATGGCTGGTGGGGGAATTACTGACAAGTTAACAGGTCCTTTCACTTTTTTGGCTTTGTGCACTCCCTGGCTGTTTTCCTTTTGAACCTCTGACTAAGCAAAAGTTTGTTCTGATTCAGAGTAAATGCAGTTAGATCCATCCTGAACAATTTTCTTATATTGGCCTCACCTTTGCCACTCATAAATGTGGTTGCAGAAGGTGAAAAAGGTGAATTGTTCTCCCTTGCACTTCTCATGGCTTTTTAAGACTGTCTGGTGAGTGCAGTGTGGAGAATGATCTGAGTACAGGATATCTCATCACACCCACAGACAGAAAAGCCCAGGTCTGTGCATCAGGTTGGTTGTAAGTGTCTATACTAAATACAGAAAGTCACTGTGGAGGAAAGATCAGTACCCCAGTTCAGCTGCTTTTAATATGAACCTTGTAAAAATCCTCACAGCACCTTGCCCAAGGTTGACATGATTTCCCAACGTTTTGAAGTCCAAAGGAGCTGAGTTTATCTGTGTAAGCCTGTGACGCTGTCAGCTGATATCCTGTGACACTGAGCAGTGATTGCTTTCCTTCATCAGAAAACAGGTGAGGAACATCTGTTAATCAGTGAAATGGAAAACATCCTAATGGATGTGCCTTAGTGACATGGTCCATTCAACCAGCCTGAAGGAGTCCCATTGATTCAATCTGCTGGAACCTGTAGAATAACCTTGGGAATGTTGTAAGAAGTGTCAAGGGAGGAGTTTCTTTCCAAATTGAATGGAGCCCATGGAGAGCAGGAAACCTGTTAGGGCTTGGACATGCTAAGAGCATGAGATACAGAAATTCAAGAAGTGTTTGAACAATGCTCTCAGGTATATGGTGTGATTCTTGGGATGTTCTGTGTAGGCCCAGGAGTTGGAATTGATGATCCTGATGGATGCCTTCCAAGTTAGCATATTCTATGATTCTATGATTCTATGAAATGTTTTTCTCTGTTTCCTGTTAGCATGGGCAATTGCCAGGCCTAAAAATTTCATCCTACCTGGCCGTTTCCCTTGGAACAAAATTCAACTTCGCCAACACCTCAGGAACCAGGACAAAATTTTAGCAGGTTATAGGGATCATGGACAATCCCTGGCAATGCTGGTGGAGCTCAACAAGCCATCTCATTGTTGGTGACAACACTCCATGTCCGAGGCCTGGAGCCGCTGCTTTCTCATTGCAAACACCACCTCACCCTGAAACTGAGCATGTTGTGATGGGGCTCTGCTAACAAGTCTCAACATCACTCCTTCAAGGTAGAGAGTTCTCTTCCAGCATCATTTTCCCAATTAATTGGATGACCTCTGCTGCTCAGCATTGGGCTGCAATTCAGGAAAAGGTCAGGCCTTTTTCATGGCTGCTCTTTCCAATTAACTTTTTGGTGTACTCAGGCAGGGGTCTCCTGCCCTTCAAGCGCGGGAGATGCTCAGCATGCCACGGAGCTCGAAGGAGCACAGGAGGCTAAATGATCCTCCAGGGGGGCACCTGACCTGACTGCTAACTCCGGTTTTACGTGACAGAACAAGGCACATCTTCCCTTCTTTCTGCCAAAAAGGCAGCACCACAGTGAAGCAGCTCCATTTTCTGTTATCGGCTGCAATTTCATCCCTTCCCAGGTCTGCTATCTGTTTGGCCTAATCCATGCCTCCAATGGAGGAGTCTACATCTTTTGTAGGATAGAGCACTTCATTCAGTATTACCAAAAATGCCTGCAAAGAAATAACCATTTGGATTGAAATCCCATAAGTACTTTGTGACCTGCGTTGGTTTCCTATAACCTGCACGGGCGTCAGTCCCTGCCTGCATATCCTCACCTTCACCATTCCTTCCAAGGCTTGGGTCAGGTTTCAGCAAATTCTGCTGGCGAGCGGTTGTAAAGACAAGTGATTTTGCCTGAATCAGGGGAAAATGGGTGGTCAGACAGAGGAGAAAGCTGCATCGCACACCTTTGCCGAAGGGAGAGTGGTAATGTGTGCTCAGACCATACCAAGAGCATGCAAATTCCCATGGCAAAAAGCCCTTGTAATTGCGAATTACATGTGAATGAAGCCCACTGAAGTGCAAAGAGCTTAGATTTAAGCTCACGCTTTCTCTGTGGACAGCAAACCAATGATAGGATAAACCCCCAAAAGCCTCACTCTGGAGTCTCTGGTGCTCACTTTTATATCTCTAAAGGAGAAGTTCATCCTCACCTAAAAGGCAGGCATCCACCTCTGCCCTTCCTGTGTCTAAGTTACCTCCTGTTGTGAAGGTCTGTGTGTTTCTAAGTGCTTAGTTGATGCTCTACACCAGGAGGAGATGAACCACCAGCTTGATTTCTAAGGATATGATCTGTCTGGCTTGGCCCATGAACCATGAGCTCTCTGAGACCAGTACGTGCTCATTGAACAAGAACAGTTTTGGATCATGTATTTGCCAGGTCCACTGGATTTCCCATCCTAACTCCTCGGGCACTGCAAATTAGTGGGTACTGATGGAAGTTATAGAGTCTCTCTCTGCCCCAGTGCCCTGTGCACAACAAAAGAATGATAAAGCTGCTGAAGGTGGTAAGTGCTGGGATGTCGATTCCAATAATGGCAGTGAAGATCTGGGAGGGTAATGGACACATCCCAAAGCCTGAGAGCAGCTTGCATAGGAGCAGTTGCTGTGCAGTGGCATGGGCTGTGCCAAATGCCTTCGATACCACTCCACCCAGGTCAGCTCCATCTCACTCAATGTTGTTTTGCTTCTCCTGCATGATGGCCCAACCAACCCCTTGCACCCTGTTTGCTACCATGAGAACAGGACAGCAAGAAAACACTATTTCTGCAATGTCCCATCAGCACAGAGGAGGTGGAAACGAAATTTCAGCATTCAACAATGGGACTAAAGCTGCCAGGGTTGGAAATCCAGCATGGGTATTGTCTGCCCTATGAGTTCTCAATTCTCCAGTCTTTGAAGATTTTTGGTTTTGCACTGTCAGCACCATACACGTGTCCTTGGCCATTCTTCTGCTGATCACTTTGTGCTTTCCCCAGATCCCCCTCCTTTTTGGGTGGTGGGATTTATGCCATCCAGAGCAGGTCCATATTCTGCCAGTCCCACTCTTCTTCAGCTCAGAGTATTTGACTGTCTCACTACTGAGAAATATTTATTCGCATCAGAATATCCGCACAGCAAAAACATTAAATGGTAACTTCCTGCCAATCACTTGGTAAAAAATTTGATTTCAGGAGCACCTAGTAATATATGGGAATGCTGGAACTGGAAGTCATAGGGATCCAAAGCTAAAGATTGCCTTTATCAGTAGGGCATCTGTCATTGCTTAATTAAGATGCAAATCGTAGCTGTCTCCATGGTGATGAAATCACTTTATCATGTCGATGAAATACAAACATAGCTGGATGTGCCCAGCTGAACCAGCTATAACAGAAGAAAAAAATGTCAGGGCTTTCTACAGCTCCAGCAGTGCTCAGCCAAATTCTGCCCTCATCTCCCTCTCCAGCCAACCTCCAGGAGGTCTCTGGGCATGGCGAGGTCCCAGTACTCACATCAATGGTGAGAGACTGAGGTAAGTGCTTAAAAAGGGGCAGTCAATCAAGAAAAATGAGCTGAAGGGAGCTGGTTAGCACTTTTTCATGGTTGAGATCCCATCAGTATCCCTGTGTTTGCTGGCCAGAGCCCCCACTCCCAGCCTGGGCAGTGGCTCTGCAGAGCCATAGATGGGAACCACAGCCTCATTGCCATGAGTGGTAAAAACCACCTTACCCAGCTTGCAGGGAGCAAAAGGGCATTAATTATGAGTGAGTGAAATAATTACACGAGCCATAAGGATGTTTATGAGACATGCCTTTGGGAGGGATGAAGCAGTGAAGAATGTTTCCTACCCTCCAGCTGCCAGGTTTGTGATGAAAAAAAGCCAGTTGCCTAAATCTCTTCTGTCACACTTGCTTGCCAGCTGGGCCATACACTGAGATCTTGCACACCCAAAGTGGATGAAATACAAGTATTCAGGCAAAAGACCCAGAGCTGCCAGCAGAAGTGACTGTTATTTGTGCCTCTGGGTGTTTGACCCCACTTCAGTCTTTGGGACTGGGCTTGTCTGGGTGTGGAAACCCCCACACTCACAGCTGCAAAAAATCTGATGAAAATGGGACTCTTTTGATTATGCAGGATTCACAAGAAATTTTTTTTAACCCTGTGACTTCTTCAAGCCCATTTCATGCCAAGCTGGGTCCCTTGCCTGGTTTTTGTTGATAGTCACTGCTGGTAGCTGTGCGAGCCCAGCTCAGTGTTCAACTCCAGCAACCCTGTGGTGCCTCTTGAGGGACTTTGGAGACTCCTTTGCCTGTCCTGCCTCAGTTTTCTCCTGCCTCAGCACCAAGGGATAGTAACAGCAACCTGTTCTGAGACACTAAGTCCTGTCCCAGCACGTGGCCAGGGTACCTGTGGAAATCTTGGTGGCAAGTGCCCTTTTGCTCTAGCGTAGGCTCTGCTGCAAGCAAAGAAGCAAATTTTCCTCCATGGTCAAAGCCAGCAGTTGCCCATGTACCTCAGACCTGGTGTGTGCTGTAGCCCCCAGTCTGGTAGCTTCTCATGCAGGTCTGTGTGTGCAAAGGTGCTCTACAGCCACTCAGTGTTTATCCTCCCTTCAACAAAATCAGCTTTTTCAACAAGAATAAACTGCATCCAGGGTGAGGGATCATCTTCACCTGGACTGAGGCAGGAGCACAGCACTTGGATGTAGATGAGTGCTTAGGCATACTTGGAAAAACGGAAGCCTGATTGGCTCCCAAGACGATGTCTTGAAGCGATGAAGAAAGAGTAATTTAAAAATCAGCCACCTAGAGGCAACTGTGGCGGCAGGAAAAATACCCTCTGGCAGCAGAGTGGCTAATTGCTCCAGTTTGGGATTCATGTGATCATTCATTAGCTCTCATTTAATAACAATTTACTCTGCACTGATGTGGAACTCTTCATCTCCTCTCCAGCAACTCCACAAATACCAAATCTGACCCAAGATCACTGGCAAGGGGGATGCTGAGCTCTGGGTCACCTCATGGGGAAACTGAGGCATGGAAGGGCTCAAGGCCATTCCAGAGCCCTGCAGAGCATCCTCTGCACTGCCTCTCTCTGCTTCTGCCCTTTGCACTTTCCCCTCCCCTCCTGTCTCCTTCCCTCCCCTCCCCTTTCCTTCCCCTTTCTTTCCATTTTCCACTGCAAGTAAAGCAGCGTGAAGGCAAGATAGAACTGCTACGTACAAAATAAAGACCAAGGGTGAGTGTTTGGCATTTGCATTGACATGCTGGTGTGCCAACTATTGCAAGAAGAACAGGAGACCTTTCCCCTCTAATCAAGCTGGAAGGTCACCTCAGTGCCTTCATTACAGGTGTCATTCTCAGCTTAGAAACCAATGGATGCCAGTGACTGGCTGGGCTGATCATCCCTTCTCCTTTTCTTCCCTCAAAATCCTGCAAGTTTGTCCCAAATTTCTGACTAATTTACACAGATTTTGGACATGTACCACTAAAGTTATTGTTAAGTCTTCATGCAGTTTAAAAGTAACTACAGGATTCATGGGACTCAACATTTCCCTCTGCCATGTGGAGGTGGGAGAGGGTCCCTTTGCTGTGGTGCCTTAGCAGGCTCTCCTCCTGAGACACTCCAAGCAGGTGGGCTCACACGGGCAGACATTGTCCTCCAGCCCTTTCTCTATCAGGGTGGCCACAGCTACGAGGTGGGAATGGTAAGGGGAAAACAGGGGCTGGTGGCCAGCCCTGCACTAAAGATGCCAAGTATAAAACTTCCAAGAGGGGATGCTCCACTCCCTTCATCTCCAGAAGTGCCTGTGGAGGGGTGGTGGATCCATCCCTTCACTGTCCTGCTCCAAGGCAAACAGTGCTGCAGTTTGTTCTTCCCTCTATTCACAGAATCACAGAATATGTTGAGTTGGAAGGAACCTACAAGGATCATTGAGTCCAACTCCTGGCCCTGCACAGGACAATCCCCAAAAGCCACATCATGTGCCCAAGAACATTGTCTGAAGCTTCTTGAGCTCTGTCAGCCTTGGTTCTGTGACCACTTCCCAGGGCAGCCTGTTCAGTGCTCAACCACCCTCTGGGTGAAAAATCTCTTTCTAGCATCCAGCCTAAACCTCCTCTGACACAACTTCAGGCCATTCCCTCATGTCCTGTCGCTGGTCACCACAGAGGAGAGAACATTCTCCTACAAAGAAATGGACACTGATGATCAGTGCATGTATTTACCTTCCCAGCCTCCCAGCCAGACAAAATGTGTTGTTCCCAACCTGAGCCAAGGGCCCTGGCCATCATCTCCAGGACATGGTTTGCACTGCTGGCATGGCAGCCAGCAGACATTCCCAGTGCACTGGGAGTGACAGAGAGGCAGGACCATCTAGTAGAGAGGCATTAATGAGGTCGGGAAACACATGTGGTCAATCCTCTGCAATCCTCAGCTTTCACTGCAGGACCTTGGTTCATCCAAGTCACAACCACATCTTCGCCAGGCTGGGTGGGCTGGGTCCCAGACAGGCCCGTGGCACAAGCATGAGCAAGCCTTGGGACAGCCTTTGGGATGGCTTGACATGTGGATCCTGCACCTGGTGGAGATGGTGCCAAGGTCTGGCTGTATCACTGCCAACCTCCCTCTGCCCCTGGAGGAGGTCACCACAAGCACGTGGTGTGCCAGGTGTTGGCCTCAGTAGTTTGCCAGGGGTCACCTGCAGCTGAGGCAAAGACCACCTCTGGCTGAAGTGAGGCCTTTCCACTCATCCCCCTCTAACAGCCCCACTAGACTTGCTTTCTGTCCATTTTGAGCCTTCTCCATGTGACTGATGATGACTTCCATGCAATCCCCATTGTCATCCACCTGCCAGAGGTACAGAGATTTCTCTTTACTTGAAAGCAGCTTAAGCAGCACCTGGTCTCTGGACAGCTTTGTGCACTGCCCTAACACAGCTGTTTCCCACTGAGCCTTCTGGGACAAACCTTATGGTCCTGGCCTGGGTAGAAGCAGAAGAAAAAAAGGGAGAGAATTTCTTCCATCAAGCTCCCTGGATGCATCCATGCTGAAATGACTCTCAGATGGCCTGTCCCATATACTTACAGTGCTCATTTTCTGGCACAACCTACGCTTGCAGAAGTACCATCAGCTGAAACGTGCCTGGACTGGAGGGCGGAGCTGGGGTCATGCTGACCACAGCAGAGGCTTTTCTGGAGCTGTGCTGTTTGGTTTCCTCTCACATTAAAGGCTTGGCAAAGCACAGCACTCATCAGAAAGCCAGCAGGATGGAGTGTGCATTGCTGATGGCAGGTTGCAGTTCTTCCTAATTAAAGGCAGGTATTTGAAAAGGGCTGTAGCTCTATGTATTATACCTGTGCCTCCATGCCATCACTCTTCTGCTTTCCTTTGCCACTTCCAGCTGTTATATACCATCTATATGATCTCTGTCCGGATTACTAATGAATGCCTTCTTAGAACAATAATTGGCTTCTTATTTAGTAGACTCGTAATGATTATGACCTAAATACATTATCAGCCATAGGGCACAATTTATTTTAAGCTGCAGTACACAGGGACTGAGGTTTATGTTCCTTGATGTGATTTCTTTTCCTTTTGTAAAAGCAATTACGTGCATTTGACTGTATATTGCCATTGTTGAAGCCTTTTATGCGAGAGTTAGTTGTACACAGAGCAATTTATAAATGGCAATTCAAAGAACAGGCAGCAATACAATGGGGCCTGCAAGATGGCTTAAGGAGAACGGAAACTAAATACAGGAATTCAGTGTACTCCCAAGAAATTATCTGCTTTCACTCTCGTGATGGATTGCATTGTCAAGAGGTTTTATAATATACAAGGAAATACCAATATCTGGTTGTGTTACTGTACTCCAAATGCCAGCAATGTGGATTAGCAGTGTGCTGATGGTGTTCATGGCTGAGTGATGCCAGCCCAGGGGATCTGAGCAACGTCTGGGGACAGAGCTCGAAGAATCACTTTTTGCTGCTCCTTGTGTGGATAATAAAATATAACTAGTGCTCTTTGCAGTCATTTCAGTGGGTAAAAACAGCTGAACTGGGGTTCTCAGGTCCAGTCATCTCTCTGGAAGGTGTTGGTGTAGTGCAGTCTCAAATCCAAGTAGCCCAGAAGATTAGTGCACAATGGACTGTGGCATGAGCTCCCTTATCCAGCTTCCTTGGGTAACATAAAGCATTAAAGACACTGAAAAAGCTGTACTAAGAGAAAACATTCACTATGCCTGCTTTTGAAAAAGATGTGGGAAAGAGAGAATGGACTTTGCAGAAAGGTTTTGATCTTTAACTATGCAGGAGACTCAGTTTTCAAAAGCAACTGGAGATGTATGCACCTTAATTTTTGGCTGCCAAATTATAAGCTCTTAAAAGAGGTTCTTTGACAAGAAGAAGCAGACATCAATTTTCAACTAATAGTCTACATGGATGTCTAAAAAGGAAAGACCCAAAATAATTAGTGGCTCTAAATTTTAAGATTGGGAACAAAAGGTGTTTGAGCTTGAGTCTGCCAAGAACACTGCCCTTTAGCCATCTTCTCCCAGTTTGCTCATCTTATCCATGTATTTCTTTTGATCAAAAGTTAATGGCATATACAGAATCTGAAAAATTTTTATTCTAACAGAAGAAAAAAACCCAAGGCCAACCTTTCAGTTAGCTGATTCTTGGATTTGTTGTCATCTCTGTAATCATGGCTTGGTTACTTCTGGAGTGCTTTCAGGCACATTTTTGTGTTCCCTTTTGGAAACTCCTTCTTCACTTGCTCTGTGTTTCAGCATCCTTTGGCAAAACACTTGAAAAGGTGACAAACCCCATGATGTACCACACAAGTAAGAAAAAGACTGTCCTTAGCAGAAATTAAATGTCTGTGTTCAAGTGGTACCCAGGAGCTCTGCCCACAGGAATTTTTGGATGTATGTGGACAGGCTCTTTGTAAGATGCAGTAGGTCCAACAGGTTTCAGAGGCATCAGATACTGTCCTTGCACAGAAAACACATTTGGAAACTCCAGGGAAATGCACAGAGCCCTTAAATCCAAACCAGAGGGCATTCCTTGGCAACAGGAGGGCAGGTGTGCACAGGGCACAAGCTGTCTGGGCTCATCCCTCACCTGAAATAATCAGAGATGGGTTAAAACAGATGATTTATAGATATTTCAATTTCTGTCAGAAAAGATGGTCCTAAGAGCAAGTTTCATCAAGCTCTTGTTATGGATTCCAGGTGGTGCAGATGACTTACTGTAACCTACTGGACAGTATTACAGCAAAGGGGGCCCCAGGCTTGGATGGAGCCTTCAAATGCTGCTGTGTGGAACATAAATAAAATTAACGTGGGGAATTAATTACTTTACAAAAGTTTAGATTGTCTATGAACCTCCTGTTTGCTGCCTGTAACATAAACTGACATGTTTCCTGTTTTCTTTTGTAAAAGTTGCTTTTCACCTTCAGTTTCCTTTTAATTTCTCAGAACTGTGCAAACTTCATTATCTTCCCAAAGGCATTGGGAATTAGGATTTCCCCATGCTTACTGCAAATGCCAATTATCAGTGCCAAAAAAAACACCAAACCAACCCACTGTACTCCCCTGAAAGTACCATTCCTAGGAGCTATTTGTTTTTAATGAAGAAATGCTGCAATAAAGGTAATTAAATTAGAATGGAACTTAATACATAGAACTAGTAGTAGGAAAGAAGGAGAATGGGAACCTTAATTATACCTGACAGAGGTATGTGGCAGCACATCCAAGCAGAGTCTATATTTTTCTCTTGCTTAGTACATCCCTGCCCAGTTTATGGCATGAAATCCAGAATTTTTAATAGTTTCGGTGGCTTTCAGCAAGTCTGGATAATGAATGTTACCAATGCTTGTGACTGTGATTTTTTTGCTGTATTTTTATTTAGGTTTTTTTGGTATATTTTTATGTTTTTTTTTCTTTTTTTTTTTTTTTTCCCCCAAGGAAGGACAGTCTTGTAGATGAGGCATTTGTGTACTTCTCTTGAGAGCTTGGGTTGGCTCTTGGCTCCTCCACAGATTTCTTGTAACTTTGGTTTCTTCTTCCCTAGGAGGTGAAAAAAAGACCCATGGCTCATTCTGGAGGGTGAATCCCCCTAGTTAGCAGCTGTGCACCTGGAGGGCACTGTTGTCTAATCAGATCCAGTGCCCAGAGGAGGGAATCTTGTCCTTTCAAGTGCAAAGGGAAAACTGGGGATGACGTTGTGCAGACTTGGATCCCCTGAGCGTCTCTTGGCTCACCAGCAGCAGATGGAGCTGCTTGCCAAGAACCAGAGGAGGAGGTGAGGCAGAACAGAGCTGGCCAGACTCACCAGGGAAGGGGCTGAAAGGAGGACCAAGGCTTGGGATCCTGGGACCACAGTGTCTATTGCCGGCTCCGGGACCCCTAACACCACCAGAGCACCATCTCCTTGGGTGTGAGTGCCTCCCAGTTACTCTAGTTGTCCTAGCAGTCCTCATCCATCCCTGTTCGTGGCTGCACCTGCCTTTGACTCAAACCTGGGTGATTACAGATGTGAACAGCACTCATATGAGGGGGTACCAATGCTCTGTTTCCTACCTCTGCTGCAGAGACCCTTTCCAGCCCAGCAGAGGGATGTTGGACCCAGTCCCTCCTGAGATTTACAACCACATTTCTCATTTTCTTAGGTTCATCATGCTGGTCACTGTCTGATCAGCTGGTACTTCTCAGTCATTTCCAGGTGATGAGGTACACAATTATATGAGAAAGCTGCATTTTTATTGGGTTCCCAAATACACTGCCTTGCATTTCACACCAGTGAATTTTCTCTCTTTCTGCTTACCTCAATCCTCAGGATCATGTGCTTCTGTTGTTATTTCTCTCTGCTTACATATCGACATTACCTCTAAATTTTGCCTTTAGCAGATTTTGGCAGTCATTTTCTGTACCCAAGTAACAAAAGTGTTAGTCTCAAAACTGTTTCTTAAGGAACTTCAGTAATAATTTCCCTCCCTCCTGATCGCTACCTTTGCAGCAGCACATGTTTTCATCTCCCCTTCTCCCTGCAGCACGCCTGGTTTGCAGTTCATTTAGTTTCCACCCTTCCCATCTGAGCTAATCTCCCAGATGGTGTTTAATCAAGTGCTTTCTTCCAGCCACTCTGGATGAGCTCTACTGCACTCTCTGCATCTAGAAACCTAATTATGTTCCTGAGCTAACTTTGGTAAGTCCATACTGCTTGTTATATCATTTATCTCCATTATACTTTTCTTCAAAATCTAATCTTAAATCTTACAAGTTTTTGAGGTCAGACTTAAGAGCATTTTACTCTTTCCCATTCTTCTCTTCCTTTCACAGTCATGTGATGCCATCCCTGGCAAGACAGATGAGCTTAAAATGGTTGTTTCTGCCCAGCGGTGTCAGGTGGGACTCAGGAAGGGAAGTAGGTCCTTCCATCTGCTGGATGTGAAATTCCTGGAGTTTAGGGTCAGCCCGACTCTGCTGTGCTCCTCCTCTTGTTTCCATCCTTCTCTTTCTTTCCTCGTCTTCCTTTTTTCTGTCCATGGGTGGCATCAGCGCTATCTTCCTGAAAACAGGGCTGAAGACAAGCATGTATTGTGCAGTTTTGTTTCCATGCTTATTGTTGCCTGTTTCTCTACTTTTATGTCCCTGTATGTGCCTGAGGAACATTTTTCTTCCGGCCTTCATGTTTATAGCAAGTTTGGGCTAAACATGTCTGCCAATTTTTGCTTTAACCGCTACAACTCTTCTTTTTAAAGATACAGCTTTCCTCTCCAGCAGCTCCTTTATACCACTCCTTGTTGTCTCTCTGCTTCTTTCTATTACTGTTCTTGAGGCATCTGGAGTTTCCTGCAGACATTTATCCTGGATGGTGGAAATGTTGGCAATTGTCCTGCCACACAGGGTAAGGACATCTGAAGCCTTCACCATATTAAAGTCATCTTGGATACTACTTCCATCTCTCTGAACAACCCATCCTAACATTTTAGAGTTCTGCTCTGGAAATAATGAAATTCAGTCACAATCTACTTTTGCCTTATCCCTCCTTTTAATTTCACTGACATATTTAGGGGTGCCCAATGTGTTAAGTTTCCATCTTACCAATGCTGGTGGCACTCTTCCTTCTGATTTCCATTTGTCATGGTTTAACCTCAGCCAGCAGCCAAGCCCCACACAGCCTCTCATTCACTCCCTCACCAGTGGGATCAGGGAGAGAATAAAAAACGTAAAAGCTGAAAAACCCATGGATAGAGAAAAAGACAGTTTAATAGGGAAAGCAAAAGCTGTGAGCACAAGGAAAGCAAACCAAGGAATTAATTCACTTAATTAACCAAGGAATTAATTCACCTGCTTCCCATGGGTAGGTAGGTGTTCAGCCATCTCCAGGGGGTCAGAGCCCCATCACGTGTAACAGTGACCTGGGGAAACAAACACTGTCAGCCCGAATATCTCCTTCTTCCTCTCACTTTACATACTAAGCATGATGTCATATGGTCTGGAATATTCCTTTGGTCAGTTTTAGTCAACTGTCTCAACTGTGTCTCCATCCAGCTTCCCAGGCATCCCCAGCCTCCTCACCAGCAGGGCAGTATGGAAAGCAGAAAAGGCCTTGGTTGTGTGCGACCCCTGCTCAGCAGTAACAAAATCGTCTCTATATTATCAGTGCTGTGCTCAGCCCAAATCCAAAACACAGCCTTATACAAACAACTGGGAAGAAAATGCACTTTTCCCCAGCCAAAACCAGCACAAACCATTGCAGTGCTCCCCTCTACTTCCCCTTTTCTGGCTCCAATACAAGAGCCTCAGGTAACAGACATAAGAAATCTCACTTCTAAAGGACAAAGTCTTTCTTTCAATGTCATCTTTTCTATCTAACGCCTTCTAAGAATAATTGAAACCATGTCAGCCCAGGTTTTCAAATAGATTCTCGTAATTTTTATTCTTTCACCTTAGAAGAGCATAAAATCCAACTATAAAAAGTTGAATTCTCAAACTCTGATGTTGCAAATGTGGGCTGGAAAAAAGCCCCTATATGTCCACAATAAATTTAGGAGTACTTTGGTAGCGTTGTGACCCCTTCAAGGAAAGCAAGGAGAAAATGTACGTCAATGCTTTACCTTTTGTTTAGCCCCTTTCTTTTATTGATGTTGAATTTTCTGATGGTGCTCCAAGTATGTGGAGTCCAGAAAATCATCTATAACATTGATGTCCAGAAAAAAAGTGTTTCTCTAGATAATACTGTAAGATCAAGTGGGATTCAGGTCAAAAGTTAAGGCACCTATACTGTCTACATGTCTGTGTTTCTGTGTGAGCACCATGGGTTAGATCCCTTCATAGTCAATGGAAGTTGAGTCAACAGATCTCAGAGAACTCTTCAGCTCACACTGTGGTGAACACCTAGGTGGGGTTCAGGTTCCTAACAAAGTTGTCTGAAGGATTTGGGGTGCCCCAACATATCCTGCCTGGTCTTCAGAGAGTGGTGAGGCCCTTCCAGGTCCTGTTCCGTGTCTGCCTGCACCATCCATAAACCACAGGAGCCTGGAATGTCAGTAGGTGCTCATATCTAGACAACTGAATTCCATCTGTGTGTTCGTTCAGCTGAATCTCCATGAAAATCTCCCACATGTGGAGGCCTTCGGTTTGCATTGCTGGTGGATCAGCAGATGTTTGCAGCTGGAGCTAGCTGGGAGGTTTCTGATGGCACATTTTGATGCACTTTGGCTGAAACGGAGGTGAGAAAAACAGCAGCAGCTCTGCTCCCTGGAATCCTGGGGCTCCCAGGACTCACAGTTCTCAGTTTTAGGCAGGAGAACAATCGGTACAAAATGGCCACAAGCACATTTAACCTGCAAATTAATCAGAAGTTTCTAAATATCAGGATTGTAATGCTCCCACAGCATTCCCAGCAGAGGAGTGCCAAATGCTTTCGAGACACATTATTAAATTAAAACATTATTTATTAAACTGATCTAAAGACAAGGTTGCCATGGCAATGGGGGAAGAAGTTTCATGATGCAGGAAACCTCTTAACATCTCTGCAAAGTGGGATACACAGGACTTCTAGCTCTGTGTATTACAGGGCAGTCTGAGGAGTCCACAGTTCAAAGTTGTTTCTTCCCTTCATAATGGTAAAAATTGACATTCCTTGAGTGGGTGATTTTTTTTTTTTTTGGTGTTATTTTTGTTTTGGTTTGAGGTTTTTTTTTTTTTTGGTTGGTTTGTTGGTTTGGTTTGTGGTTTTGGTTTTTATTTTTGGGGGGGGGCTTAGTGTTTCTTTGTTTGATTTAACATAATTTTCTTTGTATTTTCTATCTAGATGGAAGTTTTGAAAATTAATCTGCTTTATTAGTCAAAAAAAACCCAAACCAGAAGTGACAACTGTTTTATGTAGTAGAAAATCCAATATTTAACTTGCTCTGGCTGTAAAAATAAATAAGAAAGGCTGTGGTGTTGCTGAGTTTCTCTGCATTCAGTGTAACTTGCAGACAAAGCAATTGTTTGGCTTATTCTTATACATCTTCTTGATACTTCTCTGCTCCAGTGAGTAAAACATAGAGATAAATACTGAAAATAAGTGTAATGTCTAAATGAAATCAGTTATTTTTGTGGCTCACAGAACTTGTGAGTCTTCTGTGGTGTCTCAGAAGTCCTTGGGAAAGATTTGCTTGAAGCGGACATAGTGGAAAACACCTTTTGGCAGATGTCATTTGAAAGGGGTTGTACTGGTTTACACTGACTTTTGAGAGTGCATCTCATTCAGGTGAGAATGGAACCGAAGCTGAAAAAAATGAAATAATGGTGTTGAACAAATTCTGTGAAAATTATGACGTCTATTGTCAATGGAAAGAAATAAATAGCAAATGCTTCAGTTATCTTCACAAAGATTTTTCTTAAATGCAGTAAACTGAAAATTTCAGTATTATTTCCACATCTTGTCCATTATAGAGCTTTTTGAACCCATTCCTGTTTGATTCCTGAATCACAGACAACATGATTTTCTTCCTTGCAAGGCTCTTAAGAAGAAGCCAGCAATAATTTCCCTGACTCTTTTCAGTACCCTGTAGCAGTATTTCAATAACATTTAGTAGCAAAAGGTGTTTCCCGGAGTCATTGCCTTCAGAAAGGCTCCAGATAGGCAATAGTACTATGCTGAATGCAGAAGTAGGTTAAATATTTTTTTATATGGAGGTACTGAAAAAAAAAAAATGTTCAAAGAGAAATTCAGCCAAAAATTATCAAAGTCTCAAGAAAAGCAAAGGTTCCATATTTCTAACTTCCTCTGTTTTTTTTTTGTTTGTTTGGGGTTTTTGGTTTTTTTTTTGTTTTGTTTTGGTTTTGGTTTTGGGTTTTTTTTGTTGTTGCTTGTTTTGTTTTGTTTTGTTTTGTTTTCAGAGACTATTATTTCTGTAGTTTTCATGTCTCAGCCTTGCTCTTCTGGAGATCTGAGACCATTTTGGAAGTAGTAGTAGGTGCATATTTAGAGATGAATTATGTGAGCATCCTACAAGGACTTCAAAGGCCCAGTGCTCTCCACGTGGTGGTCAGTTGAAACTCTGCTTGTTTAAAAATGAAAGAGGACAGGTTAAAAAGGGTTTGGTGAGCAACTTGCAGAAGGCATCAAAATATCAACATGTGACAACATTTAAAAGAATATTTCAGGACAGGAGGCTTATCCAAAAGTGGTAAAGCCCATAGAAGACTGAAGTGCAGAAGGAGAACTTGGATAAGACCATTGCAGAAAAACTGGATTCATTTTTTCACATGCAGGAACCTTCAGCTTTGGATGTCAGGGAAACACCCAGTCTGGGAAAAGGCCACTCATCTTTGGGAGCTGCAGCGTGCCACATTATTTCTACAAGCTGTATTTTAATTGGTAGGTACAAATAAGTGACAGGACGTGTGACCAGCATAAATATTTCTGAGTAAATATTTTGGGGGCAGAAAAATCAGGTATTATGCAGAGATCATTTAGGAAAATGCTGATTAGCTTCAGAGTATTAGTGAAGCAGAAAATTGGCTTGGAATATGATTGTTAGCAGCTATCTTGAGAGCTTTATTCATTTATATCCCTATTTTCTTTACAAATGAGCCGAGGGATTACCTTGCACTAAGCAGACTAAGAGCCCAACAAATTCCATTCAAGAAACAGCAGAGGAGTTTTCCAGTATCTTAAAAACAGTCTTTCTTGTCAACTTGGCTGCTTCCAATAAACAGCTTCTGGAACCACACGTACCTGGTTGCTCCCCACAACTCTTTCCTCCCTAAGAAAAGCATTATCTCCATTCTTCCAGTGGGGAATGCTGCATTTAACCGACAGGATCTACAGAAAGGACGTGGGAGAGACACCCCATTCCCACCATGTTTGCTTTGACAGATCTGTCTACACCCTTTTTTCGCTCCTTATCCAGACACTGTTTACAGTTTGCTGCCTTCCCCTCCACATGGCCCCAAGTGCGACGTCTGTCATGTAGTGGCTGTGTTCCCTGTGCATGGGAAGGTACAGCTGCCTCGGAGAGAGATGCGTGGGAATCCTGCTATTTCTTTAGCCTTAGAGATGAAAATTTGCAATCACAGTAACATCCCAGCCAAGGAGCTTTCATTTGGAAAGCAGCCATGGTGCAGCTTGCGAAGATCACTCATCTTCCTTTAATTACTACTTCAAATCCTTGAGAACCTTTTAATAATTCTTTGTTTACAGTTGAAGGCAAGAACACTTGGGCACGTCATCCTCTTTCAAGTAAACAGACCACTAATTAAGTTTGCTTTGAACCCAAAGGCACTGGTTTACAGAGTCCTTCCAGCCTGATTGAGCATCCCCGTTGCTGGAAGTGTTCAAGGCCAAGCTGGATGGAGCTCTGAGCAACCTGGTCTAATGGAAGGTGTCCCTGCCCATGGCAGGGGGTTTGGAATGAGATGATCTTTAAGGTCCCTTCCAAAACCACTCTATGATTCTGTGATCACAAGTGTTGCATGCTCAGATCCAAAGCCAGGCACTGAAGTGAGAGTGGTGTGGGATTGTGCTGGTGTGAAAGGAAGGGAAGGTACAATGGGAAAACTGAGAACCCCGTTTAACTTCACCATTCATTTTCCATGTAAGCCTTCACTATCACTTATTCTGTGTGTGGTGTCTTTGAAGACTGACACTGGCAATGCTTGCTGGTTTTGCAGCAAAGCCTGTGGCTTGATTCAACTGTTGGGTTGAAATGACTTGGTTATCTAGAACTTTCCCATGAAGAAATGCTCCATGGCACGGCAGGTAAGAGTCCTGAGCCCTTCCAGAGGCAACATCAGGCAGGACACTGAGAGCATTGCCAACAGTGGAGGTGACTCTACTGGGTTTTATGCATGAGAGGTTTTCTAGTGTGAATCATGTCACCACATTATCAGCCCACCCGCAGCAGCTGCATGGAGCAGCTTTCACCAGCTGACAGACACAGTCCTATTCAGAAATTACTTACCTGATTGCATCTTGGATGACCATAAATACAAAGCTGTATACATCTTGAATGCTTTGCTGTCATTTTACTCTCTGAATCTTCATTCCTGCTCAGAACTTGCTGCACTCCTCTATTCTTCATCTGTAGGGTGCATAAATTAAATTAATTTATTGACTTATTGATTTTTTTCTCATTGACCTCAAAACTGGAAGAGCCAGGAGATGATTGAATATCTGCATGCATGAATAAAAGGCTGATAAGTAATCAGAGCAGTGTGTAGAATAGGCAAGCAGCTTCTGAGAGTAGTAGGAGGAGAGTTTTCACTGCAGGCTGAACTGTAAGCTCCAGTTCTCCATAGGCCTTGATCTGCAGGATCCAAACAAAATCACCACAGGCAAGCAGAATAGTTCTTATTTTTGTAGCCTCTGGGTCAGACAAGACCACAGTGCTGAGCTGTACGGGTCCAGCCATTCTGTACCAAGTCTTTTACAGAATTGGCTGGGATATGTCACAGACTCACAGAACCATTAGGGTTGGAAGGGACCTCTGGAGATCATCCAGTCCAACATCCCTACCAAGGCAGGGTCACCCTCTAGCAGGTTACACAGGAACCTGTCCAGGTGTGTTTTCAATGTCAGTGTTTCCCAGAGTGGATGGACCTTCTTGAGAAAGCTGGGGGTCAGCATATGAGAGGGAGCAAGGAGACAGGTGGCTTGCAATGAGCTGTAACACCCGCATTTACTGGAGTTGTTTCACATTATGACACCCAGGGCAACACCTTCCACATGGAAGCAATATAAAAATCAACATATTTGGGAGCCCTGTCAGACTGTTGATCATAACAAATAGAAGGGAGAGGAGCTGTGTGGTTTCTGTGGGAGGGATTAGGGCAGATAAGTGCTAACGTTGCATTACGGTTGTGTGGGATAAAAATAGCTGTATTCATGGTCAAAGTATCCTAAAAATGTAAGAGAAACTACGTCAGATTAGACCACTCAGCCCAGCAACTTTCCTCCAACAGAGGCCAGTAATGAACACCCAGTAAGGATGAGTAAGTGCAGTAAGGCTTCCCCAGAATGCTGTCCTAGACTCCCCTTACTTGTGGCTCATGGAACTGCTGGCCCAAATGATGACCTTAATGAATATTGCTTATTTGTTTTTGAGGTGACTGTCATAGATCCTGCTGGTTGTTTCTCTGCCTGGATGAAGAGCCCTTAACTAGTAAGAAAATCTTTCTGCCGAAACCTTATTACATATTTGATCATCACACCACCCTGTTCTTTAATTCTTCAATTCCTACAGTATAAAATTTACGTCACACTGATTTTCAGCCAGAGGATCAGATCTATACTTGATGTGCTAGAGTAGCCTGTTTTTCTTGTGTTCTTTGTTCCTTTCCTAACCATTTCTAACAAATGTTCTCTTTACATCAAGCTAATATTTTCGCATAACCACATATTATAAACCCAAGAATTCTCTTCTGGCTGATAATAGCTCACAGTCCATCATTATACCAGCAAAACTAGAATTTTTTTACCATGCACATCACTTTGTATTAATATACACAGAATTTCTTGTGTCATTTCATTGCTTGGACACCTAGTGGCATAAAGTGCTTTTACAGTTTTTCACGGTTAACTTATATCTACTGGCCTAAATTTGTCATCCCAGTTATTGACCTGGATTGCATTCCTAAGGTTCAATATCCAAAGCAGTTTAGTCTGGATGTGGTAGGTCTGATAAAGCAGAAGACAGATGGGTCACTTCATCACTTACACTGATCCAAAGAGAAAATTAAAACCTTTGAACTCTAAGACCTGTACCTCTCCTCTGACACTCTAGTTTTATGCTTGAACTTCAGAATCCCATGATGTGAATAAGATTCTTGTGATCAACATGTGGCTTTTAGTCAATAATATGAAACAAGAAGAGGCTTGAACCAAAAGGTATACCATGTAAGAAATGTTTTCTTACACCAAAATTGTTCCAATAAACATTGTGTGCAGCTCCCCTCCAGCAGAGAATTGTTCCTCTTCCACTTTCCCCCAGATACATGACAACAAATCTGTTTATTCTTGACACAGCACATATCTTCCTGCTATTCCCTTTACTGTGTTCATTTTCTACCTAAAAACTGGTTCTTGTTCTTTTAAAGAAAAATTGCTTTAATAGTATTTTTTTCTTGCAGATCTGTCTTAATCTGTTGTTGCCTGCACAATAAACTACTTTAGCAGTACTCCCCTGACCCCTTAGATTGAATCCTTCTGTCTGTTTGTGGCTGCCCCTATTCAATAGTTGCCAGTTACCACAGATGCATCTCTCTGGCTTATTGCTACTCTGAGATCAGGCACAGCCTAATGGCTGGGAAAAGCTTTGTTTTATCTTCTGTCAGGCTTATATCATGCTCAGTATTTGCTCATCACACCACTTTTCTAGGAAATGTAATATGAATCTTCCTCTCCTGAGTATCTTCAGCTGGAGCACCAGGGATATCTGAGTCATGGCAGATCTATGATGAACTTTTTGGTTTCTCTTATATCCTTTGTGGGGTGTGTACTACTGCTGCTGATAAATGCATGCTCTCCTCTCTAGATACGAGCAGTCTGAAATTTGAACAATGAATTATGTTCCCTTGGTCATTTCCTAAACAATTTCTCTGATGAAACTGTCAGGTCTTAGCCTCTGCTCCCTCTAAGCAAACAGCAGCCTCATGTAATTTCCACCAGGTATTGTGTTCCTTCCTTTGAAATCCCTTTCCTTGCTCACCACCATACAACCCCTTTCTCATTACAATAGGCAATTTCTATTGTAATTTCATATCCACTGCCCTTCCATGCATAATGACAACTTTATTACAAGGCCTTATTTCACCCTGCTCCCTCCTGCAGCTCAGCCCATGACTCTGGAATTGCTGGAACAAGCCTCTTCTGCTACATGGTAAAAGCATGTTCATGTGCTCTATCTCATTTGCCTGAAGCTTGGCACATCCCAGTGATTGCTCTTGCCTGTGTGGGGCAACAAAGGTCTAGAATAACCCCTCATAACTAGGAAAAAACATGTGGGAGTTGTGCATCATTGATGCAATGCTATCAATAACACTCAACAAAGGAGTGGCTACATTATTTGAGAATGATCTTAATTTTGCCTCCTTAAAGCCTTTCTTCTGTTGGAAGAATGACCCCTCCCTGGAAAGGACAGAGAGAGAGAGCTCTTTGAAGTGTAACCTGTGGAAGGGCTGTGTGAGATACAGAGGTGTGGATCACAGAGCTCAGAGGGTCTTCAAGAGAGCACAGAATTTATCCCACTGCCCTGAAAATGGATCAGCTCTGTATAAAATCCTGGTAGCTCTTCCTAAAGATGTCCGAAGGGGAAGGCTTCACTGCCTCCAGATACACATCACCCTCCAGTGTTGCCCTTGCCACCTGCTTACTCTTCCAGAAACAGAGAGCTGATTATTGTCCTCTCTTGGCATCTCAAGTTGTATCTGAAAATTTTTTTCTGGTTTTCACAGTGATTCAGTTCTGTGCAGTTGTTGAGCTAAAGCTTGTCAGTGCCTCTCTGTAAACTGATGGGCTCAATCCACACCATGGTCAAAGTACCTGTAGTCACAGAAGTACCAAAGGCAGCACTCAGTGCTCTGGGTTGATGTTTTCTTCTTCCAGGAGATCCCAGTCTTCAAACCTGCACAGTTTGGGGCTCAAATTCAAACAAAATCTTTCTCCTCGCTTGCAAGCTGGCCTTTTCAAATTTGCTTCTGGAAACACACCAGGCAAATTTTGTGATCCTTCAAATGATGACTATGAGTAGGCTTATGAAATGCAACCAAAGGTGATGAGAGCCTCAGTAACTGCTGATGCACCATTTCCTCAGGGGGTGGCAGGTTGGTGTCTGCACACCTTGGGTTGCATCCATACCCTTGGAAGATGGTAAAATGCACCAAATCCCTTGAGGGAAAAAAAAAAAGGAAATTCTCTATTATTCTCTATTCTCTTTAAAATGCCCAACACCTATCAGACAAGATGAGTTATGTGGTGTCTCCGTGGGGGCAACAGTCACCCTACTGCAAAGATGAAAGGTGCCACGACCTGCAGGGCCCAGGTAGAGCTGTGATCTGAGGCCACTTGTGCTCTCTGAGGCCACTGACTGCGTCTGAATGGTTTTCTCTTCACATTTCTCTTATTTTTTCAGTTTAATATTGACAAGCTATGCTAGAAGCACAAAGAGAAATAATAGAATTCCCCCATGAGGTAGAGGAATTCCTTGTGGTCCTCCCTAAAATTGCTTTATCTTCCTAAGTGCCTGTGAGAAATGTATGGAGGTGTTTTTCCTCCTAATACTTAATTTTGGCTTGGAGCTGTGGGTATGTACAGAGCCAGGAGCCAGATACATGATAGCAGCACTTTTTCATTTTGGAATGTGCTGCTCTAGTGAAAGTGCTTTCCCTATGTGCAGGTCAGCAAATTTTAAGGTTTGTGATGCCATCAGTTTTCAAGGTGATCACCCACAGCAGGTGAAAAGCAGTGGCCCCACAAGTCTGTTAAATTGTCCAGTTTGGGGGTTTAGGGCTGGTCTAGAGTGAGAGATGCCTTGCCTTGCCATCACCTCTGTGGCAGGGGTGGTACTGAGAGGAGGTATCCAGTGTGCACAGAGATGATCAGGTGAATCCAGTGCTGCTTGAGAGATGGACCATGTCCTGGAAAGGGGGTCCTGCCTCAGGCCACCAGCTGAGCATTTTGGTAGCTGTAGAGTTTCTCTGTCATTCCCATTGCTGTCAGCTGCCTTAAACATATTGAACTAGACACAAAAATGAGTTTGCTGGTTAGGTCATCCCTCTGCACAGTAACTCTTCTGTCCAAATAATATCCAATGATTTACAGGGTGTGCACCTCACAAGCCACCAGATCAAAGAATATTTGGATCTGCAGATGAATGAGAGAATCCACAAAATGCAGCCACATGTTCTATCACCCAGCTCCTTAGAGCATCTCTGCACTGTGCAGTTTGTGCCCTTGGCCTGGCTGTACATGGCACTGGCACAGCCCAGCTGTACTGCAGCCACAGCTGGATCCTGGTGGACATTTCATCTTGCATTGAACTGCCCACCAGTCGTACTCCAGGGACAAGGTGCATTTCATTCTGTCATAACTGCAACTCCCTTAGTGAGGATGCAGGGAGATTTTCAGTAAGCACTCCTCCAAGCTGGTTTAAATTACTTATATTTACATGCCAGATGATTTGCAGACAAAAGCTCAATACGCACAAGTTGCTTTTTATGCAGAGGATTTCAAGTGAATCTGCAATACATTTTAATTTGAGAGGTGCTGGGTGTCTTACCTTTGTCTGTGGCAGGGATGTGAGCTGAGTACAGGTCTTCCAGGCCTCAGGAGAACCAGTAAATGTCCGTTCCTTTCTTTACAGGAAAGCAGCTTTCTTTTAGGCTGGAGGATGGCTGACCAGCTAGATCATACTGGTAATACTTTCAACAGAAATGGCTGAGTTTAAAGTGCTTTTGGAAACACACCTCAAACTACAATTCAGGCAAGGCTTTAACAGATATAAAACTGTGTGTGTGCTTTGTGCATCCCTGGAAAGAAGCCCCTCTGGACCCCATCAAAAGAGGACAAGCAGCAGACCTCCTTTCCAGCCCCTCACTCCCACCTCTGCGCTCTTCCTTCTCCTGCTGCTGGACTTCATTCCTTCAGGGCATTATTTTTAACTAACACTCCTAATGTTCCAATTTCGCAGGTTGCTGGTGTATAATTAGAAGTCCTGACATCCTTGTCCTCTTCCTCCCTGGTGCCATGGACCTGCTGAGAGAAGGAGAGAGGCTTTATTCCCTCTCTCATGGCAGAATCAGCAGCAGGCCCTTCGCCAGGACCATACATCTGTCAGCATCCATCAGCCTCCCTGTAATTAGCTCCAAAGCTGACTGCCTTCCATCTCCCAGAGAGGCCAACACCTCTGTGTTTACTTCTCACTGGAAAAAAAATTCCTCCTGCAGCCACCTGAAGGTGTCTGCAAGCTGAGAAAAGTGCAAATTCACAGTGACGTGCAAATCTCCCCTTAATATCCCCCAACCTGACATCATGACACTTCCTAAAGAGAGCCCGTCTCTGGTAGGAAATGCACAAAGTTATGTGACGCTGCCGAGCCAAAGGGCAGTTCCTTCAGAGGAGTTTTACAAGGAAGTGGCAGGAGGGCCGTGTTTTTAAAATCCTTGTCTTTTTGTTTTTCTCCTCAAGGAAGGAATTATTGCAGTTCTGTGATGCTGGAAAGGAAATGAAAAATAACTGGGGAGTAGAAAGAAGTTTGACACAACAAACTGAGGCAAGTTTTCCAGCAGAGCTGAACACCTGGGGCTACACAGCCCCAGTCTATAACCCTCGTTTTCACTTCTCTTTTCTCCCCTTCTTTCTGGGAAGGGACTCAGTCCAGGTGGCAGAGCAGCCAAGGTGGATGCTGTGCTGTAACTCAGACTTGCATTTATTTTACTTCTGTCACCTATTGCAGGAGGTTGTAAACACTGATTATAGTTTTTAGATGTTCATAAGACTTGCAAAGAAAGGCTTTAATTTTTTTTTTTAATCACCTATAGTATAAATTATTTACAGCAGTTACTACAGCCCAACTGAGCTCCCACCAGAGGTTAATGAAAATTTTACCACTGACCTCAGGGCAGCAGAAACAAGTCAGAAACAGGACCCTTGTGTCCAATGCACTTTGATGAAAAATATTCACTCTGATGAGAAAGGTTCCACTGGCTTTGAAGTTATCTGTATTGAACTGTATATTTTTATATTGTGGGTCATATAGATGTCTATTCACATATTAATTTCTTTTTGTTGTTCTTAATAATTGATTTTGTTACTGTTTGGGGGTGTTTTTGGTTTTGGTTGGTTGGCTTTTTTTTTACCCAGGATGACATTTCTTTCCCTCATTCCTGTTTATGTGTATAAAGCACTCAGTAGGATGGTGTCTGGGATGGATGATAGGGCTGTTTGGAGGGGCTATGGTGACTAAAATCAGGCAATATAAGGAAGAAAGGGAAGGGTGGGTTTGGGATTTAAAGTTTAGGGATGCTCCCTGTGTCCTCTGCATGGAGCAGGTCTCAGTATAATAGTGAGTGCTCCCTCACACCTTACAGTGTTTTTCTATAGCAAGTTAGTGGGTGAGAGGATGGAGGTGTCAGACCACACTCACACGTGTGTGCCTGAGGGGGAGGAAAATACAGTTATGCTGTTGCTGCATAACTCAATCCGGGGGTAATTTATGGACACCTTGGTAATATATTTCCCAAGGTCATCAGGGATGACAGAGTGTTAGTAATTTCTCTATCCTAGTAACAAAATCTAAATACCTGTGAGCTATTTAGTAGTGATTTATTATCAGTTGTGCTGCTTTTTGAAGGCTGGCTTACATTTCTGCACCTGCCATCCTTCTTCTTTCCTATGTCTTTCAGAAATATCCTCAGCTAAGTAATCTTTTTGGGAGTTCTGACCAATAAAAGATCTTTGCAGAAGAGAACTGGTTCTATGAGCACAGTAGTAGCCTGGCTTTATAACTTGAAATAGCTCCTCTTCTATTTCTGTTTGTTCCTGGTAAACAACCGTCAAACTTTCAAGGGCTTTCAGAGATAATCACTATTATTACTAGAAAACACATCTATTCCACTGAAGGATTGATTAATGCTTAGTTAGATTTCTGTGAATGTTCATGTGTTTAGAGGAAAGCTACATATCAGTGCTATGTCCCAGTTCTTAAAAAAGAGTGAATGACTGCATGGTAAGATGATAGACAATATCTGGATTCCAAGAAGCTTTTGTCAGGACTCTTCCTCTGAGGTTTGTGCATTTCAAAATATAGTAAATGATCATGAAAAGGAAAATAGGTGCAGTGGTTGATGCCCAAGTGGCACTTCAGAGTGTGTCTCACCCCATCCTCCTGAGTGCCCAGGCCCTGACACAGCCCATGAAATTCAGCATCACTAAGTAGATGGCAATGCACATGGGGAAATGGCATAAAAATATGCACAGAGAGGGGTAATAACATTGTTAACTAAAGCAGAGGTGTTGTCACGTGGGAAGGAGAGAGCCCATCCTGGTTTCTGTGCTTCCTGGCAATAGTTCCTGTTGTACCCTGGCCCCAGCCCATGGAGAGTGGTAAATTGCATTCTTGGACTTATTTGCCTAGACCAAGGTTTGAATGGGATTTCAACTCTTCAGATCTACACTCAATCAAGATTTTTTTTTCCCAGTCAAAATTCAGACCCACCTTGAGCAACTTCATATTGGGAGAACCTAAGTATGATTTTCAAGAGAATCTGTGTAGTTCTGGAGACTAGCTCCCATCCTATCTTCTGTGCTTTTATCCTGGCAATACAGATGATCTTCATATATAAGTAAACAGAGTCAATATTCCTTCCACCACTAGTGAGCAAACCCACATGCTTTGAATTTCAGAATGAGTCTTTTGTGCTTGGTAAGTCTGTGTTCATAATAAAGGTGCCAACATTTCTGTAATCTTGAAGTTTTGCCTTCCACTTGTGTGATTCCATTGATTTCAAGACTGCTAAGCCAAGGGAGGAAAAAAATCCATCAAGCTAATCCTTGAAAAAAATGCACTGAGTATTCTTAGGCAGAAGCCAGGTCAACAAAGCTGTGCCTGTGGTGCTATCAATATTGAAACCTTGTTTTAAAAGTGTATTTTTCTTCTGTTAAAGTAACAAGATACAACACTAAGTACACAAAGGAATTTAAAAACATTGATGAGCTGAAGATTTAGCTGCGTGCCATTGGAAACATGGCACTGAGAGGATCATGACCTTTATTTCAGTGCAGTTTGGATGCTCCAAGATGTATAACCTCTAAGAGGTAGTACACAAATGATGGCAGATTTACTCAACATGTATCACATAGTTTAAAAACCATGGGCCTTTTCAGATAGAAAGGCCAAAGTGATGTTAGTTAAGTAGACATTTAATTTCCTCTTTAGTCTTTTTACAAAGGAGCAAAGGAATAGAAGGGACCACCAGTCAGGAGACATCCTGAATTTGGGGGTAGGTTTTCTTTTTCTATTCCCACTTGTTTTTTTATCCTTCTTATCTTAATTCTAAATCTAGAAAAATGCTGCAGAGGCAAAGACTTAAACATATGTGCATGGTTTTAAAGCAGGCTGTGTTATTACCTTTCTGTATGGGTATTCCAGGCAGTGACTTAACTCACAGGAATGCTCATGAGTCTGGAGTATTTAAGAATGAACAGGAAAATATTTGTAAGTAGCTGGCTTAAATGAATACGTGTAAAAATTGCCATGGGAAACCCAATTTCTCCATGGCCATGACAAGACTGGCTCACTGCTCCTCAAGGATTAGGGTGAGATAGATGGTTTTCCACCTGCAAATGAGTCAGGACAGGAGGGGAAGTGGATCAGGGTAGAGGAGGGCTTTAGTCCTGAGTTCTCCAGGCAGTGACCCATGAATCTGGTCTGTGGAGACACAGGCAGAGGGTTTTATGAGTGCTGTGCTCTCAAGGAACAGTATGTTTGGGTTTAGGAGCCCCAGGAGGCTTTCCATAGTACAGTCAGGACCCTGAAAAGCCTTGCTCCAAAGAACAGAGCTGTCACAGGGTTTCTTCACCTTACAGACCTGGTATTGTCATACTCATCCTTCTGCTCTGCTCCTTATGGCATCACACTGACCTTGGCTTCAGTGAAACCTCAGCCCTTCTTCCACTGGAGCTGAGACTGTCAGGAACCAGCCAGAAATGCTTCCTGCTGACAGCACTGTGGCTACCAAGCATGGGAAACGAGCTGTCAGCATTGTTGACTGAGCTACAATTATGGGTAGGAAGTGGCTGAGAAATAATGTCAAATCAGTGTGATATTGTTTGTGCCACACTCCAGTCTGCAAACAAAACAGGAGAGAAATTCCTCAAATAAATGATTTATTTAATGAATTATTCAGGCAGCTTTAATTTAGTCAATCAATCAGAAGTCTGCCAGCACCACGGGACATAAATGGACTAATGTTTTTTCAGGCATCAGCACAGAAGGTAACTCCTGGTCAGCAGATAGCACAAGTACTCCATGTTTTGGGCTGACAGATGTGCTCCTTGATGCAGCTGAATCAATGTCTGACTAAAGCACATTTCAGCTATCCTACCTTGAGATTAAACCCATTTTCTTCTTCCTTAATCATTTATCTACGCTGTTACATCCCTGTAACACATCAGCCCACGTGAACAGCCATACAAAGGTTGGTTCTGCAACATTAGCTTGAAGTTTGGAGGATGTGCAGGCAGTGGCGTTGTTTTGCACCATCCACCTGAGAAGGCAGGTGAGGGATGGGGTCCTTCATTCCCTCCTTGCTGCAAGGTTCTAAATCATTCCTCATGCTTAGCCTCTGTGTTCAGGATTTCCCTGAGAACTTGTTTTTTCAGGGACTCTATCCTATACTCCCCACCACAGTTACCATGTACCACAGAATTATTGACAGTGATGTGTGTGTCCCACCACGAGCTTTCTGGAGACCAAAAAGCTTCACGGCTGCTTTGTTTGGAAATGGCTTTTCCTTTTCATGAGAGACTGAACAAGCCATCTCATTTGCTCCTGTTTGCGTGGTACTTTCAGTGTGATGAATTACCTGGGCCATGCATAACACAGAAAACTCTCCCTCCTGCTGCTTAACACCGAGGTTACGCTGCTCCAAACACCCACCTTTGCCTGGGCTTGTGCAGCATTATCCCTGCAAAGGGCTTTTACTGTGCACACAACAAATCACAGGGCTGTATTTCGTGCAGGCATAGGAAAACCTTCCTCCACCAGGGAAAGAAGTCACACCACTGGGAGTGCAGTTTCACCAGGATGACACATCCACTACCACGTTTCCCTGGCCGAGCGCTGCTGATGGAGCCATAGAGGTTCAATCATGGGCTGACACAGCTGCCAGCAGGGACTAGCATGAAGATGTGGGGTTTTGTTTTTGGTATTACACCTGGAAATTCCAGTGCAGTTCCAGTAACTCAGGTCTGCTCATGTGCACTTCTTAGTTATGGAAAAGTAACGTCATCTTGCCGTGGGAGCAATCCCTAAATGAAGGACACCTGCAGACCCAGGCAGCTGCTGCTTGCTTAGGCTTCTGTCCACAAAGTCAAGAGTCATACAGTCATCTTGCTCTTCTCGTGGGGAATTGTTAGGGTATTTCAGCTATTTAGTATCACAGAAACACAGAATCACAGAATATGCTGAGTTGAAAGGGACCCACAAGAATCATTGAGTCCAGCTCCTGGCCCTGCACAGGACCATCCCCAAGAGTCACATCATGTGCCTGAAAGTATCATCCAAATGCTTCTTGAACTCTGTCAGCCTTGGTGCTGTGATCAATTCCCTGGGGAGCCTGTTCCTGTGCCCAACCACCTTCTGGGTGAAGAACCCTTTTCTAGTATCCACCTTCACCATCTTCACTGCCCTCCTTTGGACACTCTCTAATAGCTTAATATCTTTCTTATATTGCTGTGACAGTAGAACTCAGTTCCAGCTGGAGATCCTGACAGATGCTCGTAATGGTCCCAGGCTCCCCAGGCCTCACTCATTTTTGAGTGAATCAAGGATCATGGAAAGATGGGAGGCTTCCTAAGAGCTGCTGTGGGCTTGGTGTTCATTGAGAAGCTCATTAAGTGATGTCAGCCAAGGGCAGATTCTCAACCTCAGACCTTCAAATGACTCACATGCCCGTGCCAGACTGAGGGGCATTTATTGGCGTGGGTTTGATGGTCACAGTCCTGGGTCTTATTACTGAGGGAATATTTTGGCAGCTCCAAATTGCACCAGGACAAACCAAAAAGAAAAGTATCCAAGAGGACGGAATGATCAGATGTGGCATCTGAAGCACAGAGATGGGCATTTCTGCCTTTATGATTGTCAACAAACTCAATCACTGATTGATCGGCAGTAAATCAGGGAAAATCCTCTAAGCTGGGATTAGATGGAGGAGGTTAATGAAGTGTCTGAAGGTAGATATTGGATGCTGGTGCTGTCTGTCATAGCAGAGTGCAGCTGGCTCCTGGCTGTGAGTGCATACCTGCCTTCCCTCACCTGCAGAAATTACTGTGGTGCTTCCCAGGTGGGGCACTGGAGATACAGAGGACACCCAGGAGGCAGAAATGGGACCAGGCAGGCTCAGCAGCGAGGCAGGAACAGGGCAATGGAGGCTGAGTCACTGCAGCTACCAGGGTCTGAGTGCTGCAGGTTGAGTTTGTGGATTTGAGGGCAAAAACAGAGCTCAAGAGCTTTGTTTGGAGCTGATCTTCTGATCACCACCACAACCACAAGGAACATAAGTTGCAGCCATGCGACAAATGAACATGCTGAGCAACCTGATCTAGTTGGAGATGTCCAGGTTCATTGCAGGGGGGTTGGACTAGATGAGCTTTAAAGGTCCCTTCCAACCCAAATTAGTCTTTGATTCTATGAAGCAACTCCTCTGCAGCTTGGAAGACTTTTTCTAGTTTCCTAGATGCTGAAAGCACCGCTGTCCAGTGGCTGAACTGAAATTCCTGTAAGGAAATTCTGCAGTCTGAACCTGGAAAACAAATTGTATTTCAATTGTTGCTTGTTTTATTTGTACTTGAGCTGAAGTAAAATCTTTGTTATAAACGGTAAAGGGGCCTTGTTTGTTTCTGACAAATGGGGCTGGATTCTCCACTCTTTTTCACTAGTACAAATTAATAATTACTGTATTAAAGTCAATGGATTCACACGATAAAAAAATCAATGCAAAGCAGAAGGCAAACAAATCTGTGTATTACAGTAACAGGTAGTATTTTGCCTCTCCTAATATTGTGAGTACTATTCCACATCAAAGGTATTTTTCCCCTGCTCCTAAGCCCACCCAAGTATTCATGATTTGCTTCTCATCACCAAAAAATGTATTAACCTTTTAGACTTTCAAATTAGCATTGCAAGTTGTTCCTTCAAACCAGAATTTAAGATCTCACAAGTCATCTTGAACTTCCTATTTTTTATTAATTTCGTTGTTGTTGCTGCTTAGCAGACCAAAAAGGACTGGCAAAACAAGATATGATGCTCCACAGCTGATACAGAAAAGAACCATTCTTTGGTACGTGATGGGCTCAGAAAGACACTGCCATCCTTTATTGCTCTCAAACATTCCTAAAAGAAATCAACTTTTATGTGAATAGTTTTTCCTGTCTGGAAACTAAGCAGGAGAAAAGGGAGACAGCGCACAAAGCACCGCAGTGAAAATGGTGGGGAAAATATAAATTGCACTTGGAGAATACTTTGTTTAAAGTCATGCAGAAATAACCTGTAGCTTTGAGACTGATTCATCTTTTCCTGTGGTCAAATGGGATTTAGCCATTGCCTCTAACCAGATAATTCAGTGGTTCAGTGCTGGAGATACGCTCAGAGTATCCTTCTTGTGGCCACATCATTGTTCCAGGCCATGGCAAATGTCATTGTGCTCTGCCCTCCCCAGGCCTGGCCCAGGGCTTTGATCACCTTTGTCCGCCAGCATGTCCATCTGATACCTCTTCATTTGCACTGAGCCAGAGCCTCTCATTTTCCTTGGTTTTTCCATCCCTCCTCTCTCACTCGCTGGCCCCTGGCCAAGGCTGAATGCCTCTGTGATGGTGGTTGTGCTTCTGTGACAACATATTTAAGAAGGGGAAAAAACTGCTGTGTGACATCAACTGGGAGAGAGGAGTGAGAATAAGTGAGAGGAACAGTTTTGCAGACCCCAAGGTCAGTGCAAAAGGAGGGGGAGGAGATTCTCCAGGTGCTGGAGCAGAGATTCCCCTGAAGTCCATGATGCAGACCATGGTGAGGCAGTGGTGCCTCTGCAGCTCATGGAGGTCCATAGTGAAGCAGAGATCCACATGCAGCCCCTGGAGAACCCTACTCCAGAGCAGGTGAATGCCTGAAGGAGGGTGTGACACTATGGAAAACCCATGTTGGAGCAGGTTTGCTGGCAGGACTTGGACCCTGTGGGCTGGAGCAGGTTGTGACTGAAGGGCTGCAGCCCATGGGAGGGACCTGCCTTGGAGAAGCTCATGAGGGACTGCCTGCCATGGGAGGTACCTCACACTAGAGCAAGTGGATAATGTGAGAAGGAAGGAGCAGCAGAGATGAAGCAACAAGAACAGAACACAACCCCCATTCCCTGTCCCTCTGTGACACCTGGGGGAGGAGTTCAAAGACTGGAGAGTGAACTTGAGCCCAGAAAGAAGGGAAGGTTGGAGGGAAGGTGTTTTTAGATTTTTTTCTTGCTTCTTGTTATCCTACTCTGACTGTCACAAATTAAATTAATTTCCCTAAGTAGAGTCTGTCTTGCCCATGACAGCAATGGCTGAGTGATCTCTCCCTGTACTTCTCTCCACTCATGAACCTTTTGTCATATTTTTTCTCCCTCCCTGTCCAGTTGAGGAGGGGAGTGATAGAGTGGCTTTGGTGGGCACATGGCATCCAGTCAGGGTCAACCCCCCCAGTGCATTTTGTTCAATGTATCTTTTTAATCAGAAATATCTTTGCAATTTCCCCTTCTGACAAGAAAGAGAAGTGACAGCAGTTCATCCTGTAACACCTTTTGGCCCTGTGCTCTCTTTAACATATACCTGATGTTGTAGGCTGAAAGATTTGGATGTTGGGGGAAGTTTATACCAGTGTGAGTTAGATAAATATTCGCACAAGTGTGTGGATCTGAAGTAGGTTGGAGCTGAGCCTCTCAACCATCAGGATCTCCTTTCTTTCCATAGAATCATAGAATTGTTTAGGTTGGGAAAGTCCTTCAGGATCATCAGGTCCAACTACTAACCCAGTACTGCCAAGTCCACCACTGAACCATGTCAGTGAAGAGGTGTTTTGGTCACAGTCTGTGGAAGATCAGAATCTTTTGATGGAGCAAAACAGAGTTGCTCCAGGGACCTGCTCCCAGGAACTTCAAAAGACCCTACAAATAAATTTAGAAGAAGACTTAAACACCAGAGAAAAAGAAAAGGATAATGCTGTCTTCTGCCTCCTCTTTCTGAGGATCTACAGGTACAAACAGACCCAAGGCCAAGCACCTGTTTTGGTTCTAACAGGAATGTTCAAGAGGTGCAGGCGGGTCCTCAGAGGACTCAGGAAGATGCAACTTGGCTGTTCCTCTGCACAGAAGTCCTTTCTCACCAGAGAAGATGCTGTGTAACTCATGTGAATCTTGCACTTCAGCCACACATTTGTTAAAGGTATTTCATGTCTTTCATCTTTATATTTTTCATAAAGAACATATAAAAAACCCAACCAATGAACCCAATCTCCCTCATTTTTATCTCCATTAGATGTGTTACCTAATTACTTAACCCACATTCTCTTTGATTCCTTTACAATTATTTTCCCTGTTAGAGTACAATCATTCAATAGCAAGCCAGAAGATGAGCTCTGATCTCCTTTCAAAGTTCAGGCAGCTTTACTGCTCTGTAGTGCATATGAAATACAGTGAAATGGCCTTTTCATCTCCAAATTTGTGTAAGGAGCAGACTCCTGCTTGCTCAGACAGTGACTTTCCACTGGTGAGACATTTTCCAGCATTTCCCCTCCCAGTTATCTCTCACCTGCTCCTGATTTGAGCAGCAGCTCACCAGTGCAGAAGCCAGAGTGACCATATAGTCCATCCTGAAGTCCAGGTTACCCCCAGCGTGGGTAGCACAAAGCTGCCCAAGGAGTTCATTGCATGGAGAGCAGAACCAACACTTCAATAGCTCTTTGCTTATGCTATTAGAAATGGCAATTTAAAATCTAATTCTCATCAGTAGTTCCAGCCCTAGGCATGTCCTTAGGCTTTATTTCTCTTCCAGGGTGTATTCATGCTCCTCAAGCAGCGCACAGCGGAGAGATTGTTACAAAGGCAATCTCTTCCCTGAAATTTGTGGCTGGGTGTCATCTGTGTGAGCCACTGCTAAGTGGTCACATTCATGTCACATGTGTAGTGTGAAATTCTAATCTTGAACCTAATTTTCAAATTTTGCTACAAGCAAAAAAAAAAAAAAAACCCCCACAAAAAAAGCCCCCAGGTACAAGGGGGGAGAGAAACTAATAAACCCCTGAAACTTATTTCCAAGATGTTAAAAAATACACAACTAAACATGCCTGCCTGCTTTCTACAGATTCATAAAACTCACAACTGGTTCCCTTGGTCCTCTTGCTGTGCTTATTTCTTGTTCAGTATTTCTCCAGAATCATTTCCCTGTTGTCTTGTCAACCCTTCCACCCACCTTTACCTCCCATCCTCTGTGTGATGAATTTCCTTTCAACTTTTTCTTAGGCTCAGCCTAGTAGGATGTGGGAGACAAAAGATGTTCCTTGCTTCCCAGTAGTAAATTCTTCTTCCTCTCACTCCTTGAGCTGTCTGTACTAGTGTGCTGTGACCAAACTCCCCCCCATTTGCAACTGATAAAAATCCAGAATTTGCTTCAGCATATTTAATGATACACAGAAGCATTCACTGATCACTTTGCATTACCTCAGCTGTAATTATTTTCTAAGAGTTACACACTTTTATCCAAAAAAAAGAAAGAGAGGGGTAATCACTGAAATAAACATGATTCTGGGAAGACTTGAATATTCCAAAGACCAGAAGAACCATAACCTGTGCATTTCTGCTTCTGCAATTTCTTTGTTCATTTGAGTTCTTACGTAGAAATTATTCCTAATTTCAAAATGCAGCAGTGGGTGAAAGTTTGGTTCCCATCTGTTCCTAGTTTCATGGTTTCTGCTTCATGAGATCACTTCCAGAAATGCATTAGTTATACATTCTTGCAGAGCAAGTGTGTGTATTGTCTGCAAAAGCACTTACTGTGGCAGCCACTGAGCATTAATAAACATGACACCTCTCCTGTGCTCTTTATGCTGTGAGGTTTCTGCATTAAGTCATCCACCAAACAGGATCCCCGTGTCACAGGTAAAGCTGTGTAGTGATTATCAGACAGAAACATCAGTTAATGAGTGAACCAGTCTTTGGAACAACTGATAAAAATTGTAATGCAAATCCCAACCCTGCATCCAAAGTCAGCTGGGCACTTCAGACATGTTTATTTATGGCACCCATTAAGTACCACTACAAATTTAGGAACAGGATCTAGTTTTCTCATACCTCATACCCCTTCACATTTGGAGCAGAATGTGGGCTGGGATTAGCAAAGTGATATGCAGATGACTGAGGCTTTCCCTATTCTTTTCTTTAGGACCAAGGAAGAGGTGTAGTAAAATCTGCTGAATGCAGAAGAGGACTAAAGGATTTACTCTGTGATGAGATTCCTCACTTTTCTTTTCCAGTTTAGAGCTATAAAGACTTTTCATAACCTTTTCCTTGTTCAGAGCTAGTATGTGGATGCATGTAATGACATACTTAGGTCTGTGTGACATCCAATGGTATGCAGATTTATTGGCCATTTTGGAAGTAGACGCTGTAACTTCACCCTCCTGCTGCTGTCTGGAAACTCATGGTCCTGAGCAGGGCTTTGTGATGGATACACAGTCTGATCCTCAAACACACCACCAGTGTCACACCATTGGCTATTCTTGGCCAGTCAGATTGCTGGTGACTCTGACTTTACATTTGTTTGCAGGACTATGATTGGTGGCATTGTGCTTTTAATATTAAATCACAGGTTATGGCCTGGAGTTCACTTAATAAAACTTTAGTCTCTTGCTTGTTTGGGTCAGGGAAGACTAAGTGCTGTGCAGCTGGCTGAAAGGTCGGAGGAGACGGTGCCCTCAGGTCACTGTAAGGCTGGATGCTGCTCAGAAATGCCCTCCTCTGGTTTCAGCTGTATTGATTTCTGCACAGCATCTGCACAACACCTCTCATCTGTTGTGTGCAACCAAGTTCTAAAGCAGGAAGACCAGAGATGTGAGAAACTGAGAGAGGCCCGTGAAAATGACAGTCTTGGACAAAGCTACACCTTGGGCACTTACTTTGGAGACTGGATATATTTCTGTGGTTTGTTTAGGTTATTGGGTTTTTTTCTCCCAGATGTGTAGCACACTCCAGCATGGCATGGAGCCATGGTTCAGTGGATAGCATGGGGTGCTTTGTGTGAGGTGCAGCTCTCATGCTGTTTCCGCTTGCATTTTATGTGTTGGTACAACAGCAGGTGATGATTGACAAGAGAATTCAGTTTTAATGCCTTCAGGCTTCTGCAGCCTTTTTGCCTTCCATACATAGATCAGCCCCCCTGGCCTGCATGGGCCAGGCTGTCGCTTTCTGAGTCTGAGGTTTGGAGAATCCTTCCGGTTTTACCACCAGTGAAGTCAGTCAATGCACAAGGGAGCATTGCAACTGAAACATGATTCCTATTTTATTTTATTTTGTTTTGTTTTGTTTCTGAAATCTGAATGAAGAGTTTAACAGTAAGAAGCATTTCTTTTTGCAAAATTTGAAACTTATTTTGTTCTCTCCGCAGGAAGACTCCAGGTCATTGCGACCCACAATTCCTCTTGATGGCTGCTCAGAAATCTCAGGAGCTGGGATGTCTGCTATGCCTGAGTCACCACTCATTTCCAGGTTTCTACAGCAGGAAACAGAGATATTGCTTTTTCACCCTGTACTTTTGGCATTTGAACCCCACTTCTTCCCAATTCTATAAGCTTTTGAAGCTGGTGAGTCCTTTTCTATGTTTTTTTTTTTTTTGCACTTGTGTGCTTTTGAGCTGTAACCCAGGCACCTTCTTCAGATCTGAGAGCCCTTTGAGTGGCTGACTCTCCACAGCATTGGCTGTGCTGCATTAGGGTGGTAGCTCGTATTGCCAAGTCTATGTGACGCTTGTAGTTAGGGAGCATCCCTGGGACTAGTGGTCACAGACAAGGTTTGGCTTCCACACTTTATAGAGGGGGAGGCTGATCTCAGTTATTATTCTGAATTTTCCAGTGATAGAGAGTTGGATCTCTACCTGTGAGTTGGATCTACAGCTCCTGATGAGTTTCTGTGAGTGTATTTGTTTTTCCACAAGTTCTGGAAAATACTGGAGACATGTCCCTTATTTCTGCAAGGTGGTCACCATACAGGCATATAGAAAATGTCTCCACATAGATAGCTTATTGTCACAGCATCTTTTTAGTTTGCTAAAACATACCACAAGAGTTTTAAGTGGTTAAGAAAATCCATCTTGATGAGATTTGTACTAATGTCTGGATATATTTCAGCTGAATGAGTTTCCTGCACAGCTGAACACACCGTGTACTTTCTGACAGAGCCATGAAGTGCTTGGCTCTCAGTCAGCACATCTCGATGAAGAGTTAGCTATTTGTGTGAGGAGATCCCAGCCAGTGCCCAGAGCTGGCATTTTTTTCTGCAAGTCCCCTAACATTTAGTTTCTAAAGTGCCAGATCTTGTAGTAGTGGGAATGCACTCTCTCCCTCCTAGAAAATCTCACCTTAATAGACATAGAGGAAAGCTTCACAGGCCAAAACTCAGGCTAAAATTCAAAAGGGAGAAACTACCTACAGCCAATACTGATAAAAATTGGTTGGTGTATACCTGTTGCAGCTCTGCAAACTGCAGCACCTCTGTGTAGCATTACACTGTGTCAAGTGTCCCATCGTGAATCAGGCACCAAATATAAAAAAGGCCCTTGATTCAAAACATTTATGTACTAGTTTTTATTTTAAACCTAATTTTATTTTAAACCTAATTTTTAATTAGTGCTATGATTTTTGGCTACTTGAAATAGTTATGAATGGTGATGCTCATCACCACAATGGAACTGGGCTTTTGCTGACACCTGAAAATCCTGAGCCTGATATCGTGTGACCTCAGGCTGAGGTCTGCTGGGGCAAAAGCCCAGAGACCAGGTGGTGAACAGCTTCATACCTCTGTTTGGTGTGCTAGTTCATTAGATGCAATAAGGGTTTGAAGGAAAAAATCATTTAAAGTTGAATGAAAATATCAAAAAATGTCTGCAGAGAGAAGGCAAATAACAGCTCCATGAATTTATTGGGGTTTTTGTAAAGAAGATGAAGTAAAATTCAGAAATATCATCTAGAACTACAAAACACAAAGGTGACATTTTGAACACTGCAAAAAAAAGAATTTCGACTCACTACTTTAAAAAATGTAGTTTAGTGGAGATTTTCCCTACCAATTCACCCTCCAGCTTCATCAGCTGATCATAAAGTGTTGCCACCCCTCAAAACCTGATACCCTTTGCAGCCAGGATGTTGTGGCCAGCCCTGGTGTTGCAGGACATGGTGCTGAGCAATAGTTCTGCACACACAGGCAAGGCCCCTTGGTGTGGCTACATGAAACAGAAACCCCACCATTATCTGGCCTCCACCCCATCACGTGCAAAAGCCACCTCACCTTGAGTGAGCATGAGGGGACAGGTCTGGGTGTGACTGCAGTGCCACTGGCAGCTCTGATGAGCCACCATCAGCCACCCCTGATGCACACAGGCCTTTTCAAGAACTATTTATGGGTTCAGGGTTCATTTGGGGTGGCCTAGTGTAAAATGCTCCTTAAATCCTCCAAGTCTTTCCTCCAGAAATTTTTTTTCCTGTTGACTGTCCAGACCCTGCTCCCCTTATGAACACAACAGGTGGGTGGAGCTGCTCTTCCAACATAAAAGAGAGAGAAAGAAACCCCTTTAAAGCAACCCACACATACAAACGATGTCTTGGGTTTGTGTGGTCAAAGGCTGCCTGGTGCCTGCCATGGCCCTGCTGGGAAGGAAGGGCTCTTCCTCATCATGGCAGTGTGGGAGGTCAACTGGTCAACGGCTTGAACAAGAGTTGATGGCAATGGGAAAATCAGCCACAGGTAAAAAAAGACTTACCAGTTCTACCTGCTCAACTTTTCCACAGCTGCAAGTGGGAAAGTTGTTCTGTGAAGGGCAGGAAATTAAGTTTTTTATTCTTTGACCTTCTGTTTTGGGAATTTCTGCCAGTGAAGTGAGATCCAAGTGAGTACCTATGACAGAAAAGTGACATGATGTCTCTGAGACTCTCAAACTCTGTATTTTGTGTTGCAATAGTGTTTTCAGCCTCTGCTAGGGCAGGAATGAAAACTCATGGCAGAATTGATCCAGGTATTGGGAACTGGGTTGTAGGTGCAAGTGAAATCAAACTTAGAATCACAGAATTGTTTAGGCTGGAAAAGACCTTTAAGACCATGGAGACCAACCATTAACCCAGCACTGCCAAGTCCACCACTAAACCATGTCCCTCAGTGACACATGTACATGTTTTTTGAACACTTCCAGGGTTGGTGACTCCACCACTGCCCTGTGCAGCCTGTTCCATTGCTTGACAACCTTTTTGGTAAAGAAATTTTCCCTAATATCCAATCTATACCTCCCCTAATGGCAATTTAAGGCCGTTTTCTCTCATCCTGTCACCTGCTACCTTGGGCATCCAATGAGGGGTGTAGAGATGGCAAACAGACTTTTCTCTGCTGGGGAGGTGTGTTGGGAAGAATCACTATAGAGGGGATTGGGAACTTCACTAATGTTCATGATTTTTGTGAAGAAGAAAGCAATCGGAATTTGCTCAAGTATTTGATTTTTGTCAGATATTTCCTTGCAGGACTCTTAATATCAAAAGGATCACCATGAGAAGTTAGGTTTGCTACAGCTGTTACATACATTACTCCATAAAATAGCACAACTTTACCCCAACTCTGTCCCTTGCCCATTTCCTTGGTATTTTTCTCCTGGTGTCAGAGTAGCTGAAGGAATTCAGTGAAAGAAGGTCACTGAATAAAGAAATAAAACCAGGAAGGTTGCTACAGATATGATTGACTTCTCCTGGGAGTAAATTCAAGGTTGGCAGTGCCATGCCACAATGTGCACTGACTGTACCAGTGGTACAGCACAGGCTTGGGGGTGATTTTTTCCTGAGGTGAAATAAACCTCTTTGGAAGTGAGATGTTTAATCAGCACCTTTGATGCCAGGCAATGTTACAAATGATTAAGCAGGAGTTTGTACTCATAAAAGTAAATGTGAAATTACTCAGGAGTGCCAGCAGTCTGGGAGGAGATTTGCAGAGTGTGGTACAGGAGGGAGCATGAGTGGGTGATGAGAAGCAATTCAGGTAGTAAAGAAAGCTTTAATGTCCCCTGTGATCCCATGTGCCTCTGAGACTGAGGTTTGGGACCAAGGGCTGGCTGAACAGCAAGCAATGAAATTCTCTGTGGTTGCTGATTCACTCCTACACTCAGCAAAGCAGAGCTCTGGATGTTTCCTTGCATAAGCACGGTGACATTGAGGGCAGCTGGCTGTGCCTCTCCTTCTGCCTTGCAACCAGGACACCATGAAGAACCCCTAATTCATGTACCACTAAAATAAAAAGAGGTGATGGGTAAGACAGCAGAAGTAGATGGGTAAGACAGCAGATTTTAAGGAGAAGTATGAGCTGGGCAAGACAAGGCATGAAACAGAAGGGGTCACCAGCTTGGATGTGGCTAAAAAGGATTTAAAGCCCAGAGACTTCGCCAAAAGAGATAAAACCAGACCTCTGTCAAGAGGAGTCAGCTTTCCTTGAAACATCCAGCAGGTGGGCAGCATCTTTCCATGAACAGCAAATGCTGTTGGGAGTCCATGGGTAAATCTCTCTTTTTGCAACAGAGACCCACAACCTGCTACAGAGATTTTCCCGTGAAACAGAGGAAAGCACAGAAATATTGGCTGACCTGGGGTTTACTGACAGATGTGCAGGGCAGCACAGAAGGCAAAAATTCATCATCAGAAAGGACTCAGCCAGAGTCTGGGCAATGCAGCTGGGCCAGTTGGTGTAGCTGGTAGAGGTGTGACATTCACAGCAGTTCTGTGGGCCGGAGAAGACTTTGGGTTGGAAAGGACCTCCAGCAGTTGGAAGTGTGATCAGGTTTCCTTCAACTTCTCCCCACTCTTATTTGGATAACACAGACCTCACAGAGTTTGGAGGAAACAAAGCAAGAGTAGTTTCCTTCCATTTTCTTACTCTGACCTTTGTTAGAAAGCAAGTGTTTGGCAGAGTGTGAGCTCCCTGTGCAGCTGGGTTTAATATGCATGAGGGAAAAATTGATCCTCAGCTGCCTCATGACATTATGGGATGCTGAGTAAAAGTCATAAATCCAACCTGCAATACTGGGGAAATTAGTGATTATGGAAAAAAATGAGGAAGGCCATTAACTTCAGGCACAATGGAAGAATTGGCAAGAAAAAAGGATACCACAAATATAAGACTATCTAGGATAAATTGGTTTAGAATTAGGGTTTAGAATTGAAATTCCTCCTGAAGAGGCTGATATTGGAGGAAGAAATATCACCACTCCACATCTGGTTTCCATTTGAGTGAGTTAACAGCAACAGTAATTTGGTTCCTTTCGTACTCAGATGTGTGACAGATCCCAAATGAGACAATATTCAGGCCAATATGGGGGATCTGAGAAGTTGCCCCAAAGGTTTGTCTGTGGCATTTGTATTTTGAGATGTGGCCTGACTGATTTGCAGGGAAGAAGTTTTCCATGGAAGAACGTGCATCAGCCTGAGGCTGCATTTTTGGGAAAAGAAGATGTGTTTGGATCTGCCTATATGGGAGGCAGGACAGAGCCTTCTTCCTGGACTGAATGTCTATGGAAAATGGCCAGTGGGAGAGCAGAGACCATGAGCTCAGAGCATTGATTATCAGGTGAAATTGGGCTGGTGGGAGAAGAAATGGAGTAAGGATGAAGCTGAGCTCCCAGTGTTACCAGTAAGTGCTGCTGAAATGCTGTCCAGCACTTGCTAAGCATCCTAAGTGGATGGTCCAAGGGGCATTTTGCTCAGGATTTGGGAGATGCTCTTTGACATGGATACAACTTTGTTCGATACAAGTTGTACTGCACTGGTTTAGCCAAAAAAATGATACTGAGGAGCAAACAAAATTAAGTCACTTTAAAAATTCTTATCCTTTAGCACAGACATATGACTCCCTGAAGATTGTAGAAAGTTCAGTTTTGGCTTTTCTGTATTAAATTTTAAACACGGCAAATAGAACTAAAGCCAGAGGATGGGACAAAACTGCCTCCAGAGCAGAACAAAGCCCTCAGCACCTTGAAATGTTGGCTTTCAGCCTGTGCATTGTTCCTGGCACATTTGGGAAGCTCATGGAGAAAGCGTTACACAGCACGCCTATTGAATTTCAAACAAATATAGAGCACCTAAATCCCTCTCAATTTATTCATTGAAAATATCTTCTACCTTTTCTGCATATTGAATCCTCTGCAAAATCTAGTTACAGAAACACTAGTGGTAAGTAACTGGATTTGCCTGTTGGATGCTTTGAGGTGGAGGATTTGAGTGCTTTGGAGGGGATTGAATAAGTGTCTCAACACGCAAAAGCAGCACAGATGGACGAGATGGGATAAACTGAGAGGAATGCAAATAGAAATTTCGATAGAGAGATAACAATGACACTAAGACAGTCACTGACACAATAAGTAAAGTGTAAAAATGTTCCCAAAAGTGAAGGTTTGAGCTTAAATGGTGGGTATTTTCTAAATTAACACTGTCTGCTTGGTTTAACAAATAAGACTTTTATTCCCTTCATTGATTTTGCATGGGCAGAGAGTAATAGGACAAAGGGGGATGGTTCTAAAATAAAAGAGAAGAGATTTAGGTTAGATATTCAGAAAAAATCCTTTAATCAGAGGGTGATGAGGCACTAGAACAGGTTGCCCACAGAAGCTGTGGATGATCCATCCTTGGAAGGCCAGGCTGGATGGAGTGTTAAGCAATCTGGTCTAGTGGAAGGTGTCCTTGCCCATGGACAGGGGGTTGGAACTAGATGGTCTCTAAGGATCCCTTTAACCCAAACCATCCTGTGATTCCATGTTTTCAACTGTAATTAACATTTTTAATCCTTCTCAAGCCATATATTGTGTTCCCAGTTCTTTAAAGGCCATGCTCTCTTTGAGTGGGCTTGATTCTTGCAATAGGACACATGCAAACATTAACATCCTCCAGCCCTTCACTGGCTGACTCTCAAAACTTGTCTTGCTCGCTGAAATTAGACTTCACTTCTTTTTAAAAACTCCTTCACTTCTTTGTTGAATTTGGAACCCCAAGATTCAGATAAACACCCATCTGCCCATCACTAGGCTGCAAACATAAGGCAGGTTTATATTATTTATAAATGTCAACAGCATGGGAGTGCTCTCTAAGCAGCAAAGCATTCTTGCCATGAAGAGCTGGCACAGCAGTTGGGCAGTGCTGTGTGGAAGCGGTAATGGGCATCACCATATATCTTGTTCTGAGGTTTATGTACTTTGCACAGCTTTCAATGCAGCCATCCTGCTAAAAACAGGTTTGGGGAATGAATTTGTGCTAAAAGAGCAATTCAGAAGAAACTACTTAAATGCTGCCCTGGGTTTCCAAAGTGGCAGCATTATTCTGGGGCAGTACTTCGTATGACAAGTTAAAGAAGTATTATTTAAAGTGTGTTTAGTTAAAATTATGGATATTCAGCACTAAGAAACACGCCCCAGCCAACCTGATCCAAGTTTTTTTCACAAAAGCTTTTCACATAACAGGCAGAGCCTGCCTCAGTATCTTCAACAGCTGCTTTTGAATTGCCTGCAAACTGTGAACAAAGTGGATACAGCATGTGAAAACCCATACATTCCTTGCTACAGAGGATTTCAAGCCTTTTCTGTTGAAAGATAACTGCTGCTATGAGCAGTTCTGGGCAAGAAATCATAGCCCTGAAGAAAGCAGTGGGATATGAGGACAAGTCGAGTGAAACGTGTAGTGTGATCTCACTTTGTGATATCTATCTAACCTCTCCAAAATGTTTTATGGGGACCAGCTGAACCTGTTGAAGGGGTTACCACAGATGTACAGGGGCTATTTCGTGTGCCTAAGGAAGGTGGTCTCAGAAATCTCCTCCTGTAGTGATATGACTTTCTCATTCAACAGAAGCCATCACAGGAGCCAGTTTTTCTCCTGGAATGGGGGCAGGAAAACATACTGCTGTCTTCACCTGAGAGCTCAGCCAATGCACTATGAACTGGTTTGCACCGTTCTTACTCCGGATATTTCTTGCCAGGGAAGGAGACATCATAAACATGTTTAAAAAAAAGATGACTGTTTAGGAGAATGGGAAGTGGGAATTGCTTTTCTCCCTCCTCAGCCCACGGATTTGATTGTTGATGTGAGCAAGTTTGCATTGTAAAGGTGGAGTGAAGCTGAGAAACACCAAACAACTTGAAAGGCAAGAGGTGTCTCTTTCCTACCTCTACCAGCATTGGGATTTGGACTGAAAACCCCAGTACTGGCAAGCCCTCTGGTTCAGTCTGCAGTTCTTGATCATGTTTCTATTGAAACTGATTCGTTTAGCCATTTTTTCTTTTTTTTTTTAAATATTTTTTTGTGAATTTGATAAAATCACAACAAATCTTATGGTCCCAGAATAACCAGTGTGTTGGGAATTGCTATTATGAAAAGGCAAAATGATGGAGTGGGAGCAGCAGGGGTGTGGATCTTGGGACATTTCACAAGCAGGAGGAATTCTATTCCCAGGCAATCCTGTAAGGCATAGGTTGGTGAAAACAAAACACATGCTATGTTTTGCCACTGTGCCAGTCCTAAAAACAGCACCAAGGACACAGGGCAGGCTGCCTCAGGCTGAACCTCCTTGGAAAACTCTGCCCAGCCCTGGGCACGGGCTGATGAAGCAGAGAGAAATCAATTTGTGTCCTGGCTCGGGTTGATAAGCCAACTGACTCCTGCTACAGCCAAGACTCATTCCAAGAGAAGAGCTGTCTGATCCAGAAGGGCCAATCTGCAGGCACGTTTGATGGAGAAAATTTTAGTGCATAAAGTCCTTCAAGTCACTGTAGGGTAGAACAGACTGTTTCATTTGGAAGGAAGGGGTAACCCAGTCCAAGTACCTGACCAATTCAGGGCTGACCAATTTAAAGTAGATTGTTAAGGGCATTGTCCAAATGCCTCTTAACCACTGACAGGCTTGTGGCATCCACCCCAAGCCTGTTGAAGTGTTCAACAGCCCTCTCAGTGAAGACAGGCTTCCTAATGTCAAGTATATTTTGCTCCTCAGTACTCACAGCAAAGGTCACACATTTTACAAGAGTGTGAGCTATGAATTGATGTCCTCTCTCTTGCATTGGGACTCCACTTGTTCCACTCCATCCTCTGCAGACTCCGGAGACAGCCAGCCCTAATTAATGCACTTGCATAACTACAAGGTTTCTGATCTCTTCACAGGGACCTGGAGATAGCCTTTGCCATTTTTAAAGGTAATTAGAAGTCTGTACTTGGTTTGTGCCTGGTAATGACCTCAGTGAATGATGAATATTTCCAGATAGGCTTATAAATCTGTAAAGTTCATGCTTCTTCAGGGAAGGTCTGGGAACATAATGCACATCCATCTTGACTTTTTCTCTCATTTAAACAAAAATAAACATTTCAGATCAGGATACTTTTTTGCTCTAACATAAAATTCTAAATTCAGCTTCTGGTTCCTTTATAGTGTGTGTAACTTATCTAATATGCTGATGAATGAGAGATATTTATCATTTTTATCTCTTTTCTTACTGGGGTAACAATATCTGACAGTCTTAACCAGCTCTTTAGACCCTGCATGCAGATAAAATGATGACCAGGGTCTCCAGGCACATCCCCAGTGTCCAAGGACATCCGTGAACAAGCAGAGAAGGTGAGATTCAGTGTTGAATAATATCCACGGTTGGAGAAAAAGCTGCAGAGCCTTTGTCCCTCACCCTGCCCCTGGTTGAGAGTTTCCAAATGAAGACTCCCTCATGAGTGTGTCTCATGTTTTTCAGGTGTTTTCCAGATTTGTATCTATTGTTAAGGCCACACCTGCTGCTGCTTCATCAGAACAGTAGTTTTTTCAAAGGGTAGTGGAAGAAATTGTTCCTTTTTTCCAAACTTTTTTCCACCTCTCTCATTAGTTTCATCTTTAGTGTATTTCTTAGTGCATTTTATGACTTCATGACCAGAGAAGACCCCACAACTGGAGAGCTCCAGGATCATGTCAGATACACCTCCTTGATTGTGAAGATATCAGGTATCAGGAAGTAATTAAGGGGGAAAAAGGTGGTAAATCACCTTTTTTTTGGTAAATCACCTCATAGCAGTGAGGTAACCTGCCAGTTTTCATCTATATCCCAGGCAGTAGCTGACTCTATCAGGGTGCTTCAGCTTAATCCAGCCCAACAGGCATCCTTTCAGGTGATTTGTGGGAACTGCAGCCAAGGCTTAGTGATTATTTGTTCTAAACAGGGAGCGAGCTGTAAACAAGTTTCCTTGGCTCCTGCTGTGCAATGAACATCCCCACATTCTTGAGTTGGATTTTTTTTGTGGTAATTTTCTTAACCACAGCTAAATTTCATCAGCAAACTTGGTTTAGATTGGTATCCCCTGTGTAACTTTCATACTAGGATGATGAGCAGTTCATGGACCACTGAGGGTTTGCTCTGGGCCTTGAAGTGATGTTTTGGGGGCAGGTAAGATCCTGGATGTCTTCAGGTGTTTAATACTTCATGTCTCTGCATCAGGCACAAGCATTGCCTAAATCCAAATATTGCTGTAACATGGGGTTATTTCCTCCTGCAGGTGGTGTCTCTGGGCACTTGTTCACCCTGGGATGTCTCACTGCAGTTTCCTCAGTGAGTGTCATGGACCATTTGGATCAAGTGAGTGGTTTACTGAGGGGGTTTTTTGGATTAGGAGGCTGGGAGTGCAAGCCTGCATTAATGTTAATGTGAGTATCTCTCAGGTTTTGTCTTCAGGGCAGTAATTTTTAAGGAAGAGGAAGAGGGGGGATCAAAGACAGTAGAGTTTGGGGGGAAGTAAAATCAGAACTCAAGCAGAAGCTGGAGAAATAATCCCAGATCTCTGAGTAACTACTGGCATCATACCACAAGACACTCTCTTAGTATAATTTCCATAGGTTTCTTGTTTTGTTCATCTGCCTCAGGCCTTCTGCTTCTCCTGGTCAGAATCTTTCAGAAAAAGCTGTTATTTGCTTCCAGTTAATGGTAAGTTGCTTGGTTAACTCTTCCCACAGTTAAACTACCCTGGAAAAACTTTGTATGTGGTTCTTTGTGTGTGGTTGAATTTCCCTGAATGATTCCTGCTGAGGAGGGTCCCTATTGTCAGTGTGCATGTGAGAGAGGAAACAGGAGGATGGGAAGCAGGTAGTGGGAGAAACTCTGATCTGTGGTTTCCTACAGGAAAAGTGATGGCAGTAGCCTCATGAAGCTCCACAGTGATCCTCAAGGAGGTGATTTTTTTATTTCTATCAGGTCGCTGGGTGGACAAGTGTCCAAGCTCGGATCACCCACTCAGAAGTTATTTACATCCCACAAAATCACCACTTCCCAACGTGGGATGGGTTCACTGCCCTCTGTTCTGTTTTGAGGGGCAAATCTTGTCATCTCTTACAGCTTCTCTCTTTCTTCTGCCCACCTCCACCCTTTGTTCTTTTTCCCACTTTCAAAGTTATTTTGAATGAGTAGGTTTAAAATGAATGTATATAATAAAATGTAGAATGATGACCCCAGAACAGCCCATGGAGTAGGAGCATGGAACCAGCTATGCTCAGAGCTCTTCTCATTTGGGTTTTTATTTTTAAATTAAGAACTACCTATGTAGCTGAGCAACATAGCTCACATTCAAAATTTGTCTTCAGAAATATTAAGGGTCATCTACAAGTGGTCAAAAGAGGGCAATTTATATTCTGTAAGACTGCAGAGCTTGTTGGAGCATCACTTCCAACTTCCATAGCACGGGACAGAAAATTTCCTGCAAGAGTGACCCTACCATGCACCAAGACATCATTGCTTAATGTCAGTGTGTGCTTTAGAGAGACACAGAGTGGCAACTGCACCTCTTTCACAGAGAGGTAATTCCTCAGGGAGGGACGTGGTCTCTCCAAGCCCCTTCCCTGCTGGTCTGAGGGGAGGTCACAGCACAGTGAGTGCCAGGAGAGGAGAACACGGCGCTCACTTCGTGGAAACCTGAACTGCAAATGCCAAGAGTGTTTTGTTCTCCAGGGCTGCCAGCCCTGCACTGCTCACCAAAAACTGTCTGCACTGAGAGCTCCTCCCCTGAGGCTTTTTTTCAGCTTGCACCTCCCATAAATCCTTTTGACATCTGCAACAGGGAAGAAGCAAGAATCCCTAGCTGGGATCACAGGCCTTTGGAGGCAAGGATTTTACATCAGGTAGTAAAAGATAAAGGCAGTGGTGTGTGTGCAGAGATCAAAGGCAAGATCCACACTGCCTATCTGCATGCCTTAGGCATCTATCTGGAATACTTAAACATAGGCTGGTGTCTAGGATTGTCCTGGGTATCTGTGTCTGGTTCAGCAGTGTTGGAAGGGGGCTCAGAGGAGCAGCCCACACCAATGGCCAGAGGGAGACAGCAGAGCCTTCTGTAAGCTTATGAACTGCAAGTCTTGGCCAGGAACTCAGCACATGAAGCTGTGTATAAATAAATTATGTATTAACCTTATGGAAAGTGAGAAGCAACCTCTCCCCTCTTTCAAGAGCATTTCCCAAAAGAGTTCCTTCAGCATCATCCCAGTGATATTGGGCACTTCCATGGGGACAGGTATGAGCCAAAGCCAGTTGGGTCAGGGTTGGGGTGAGGGACCATGTGAAGCCTATGGACAGGCAAAGGCAGAGCTGGAACACAAGAATTGCATCAACCCAAAGGACATTTTCATGCTTTCAGACCACAACGTGGGCAATAATGTGGTCATTGCTTCATCCTGGCACCTTCTACCATTTTGCAGTGCAGAACTGCTCAGGACTAACCTGACAATAATTAAGACATGCAAAGTGTTGCCAATAGACAACACTTATCTGGGTGGTGGATTCCTGCTGTTTGCCTGATGGATTTGCAAAAATCAAATAAGAACCACATGTGACCTGTTTAACACTAGTCAATAAGAGATGTGTTTTGGACTGTTCCCATCCACGAGCAGGATGCATCCCTGTCTTGCTTCTTGAGCAGATACTCAAAAATCCAACTGGTAAATCCAACATTCATTTCTGCTGACTATTGTAGGGTAAAAAAGTATTAGCTCTGGCATCTTTAGGGTGGGTGCTTTTGATATGATATGAAACTGTGGGTCAGAAACTCAGCCTGTTGCTTTATGTCCAGGATCAAAAATATGTGTAATGCTTTCTGTTGCCGGTGCTAAGGCTTTTGGCATGTGCTGTAATACTCGACTGCAAAAGAGTGATTTCCTGTGGAGACCACAGGAGCTGTCACTTGAAATGGCATCGATATTTTTGCCTTTGGACATTCATGTTCTTATTTACAAATAAGGCCAGTAGTCAAAGAACCAGTGTGTCACCTGTTAAAAAACTCACACTTCCTCATTTTCTGGTGATGTAGCTGTAGTAAATCTGCTGTTGTACATGGATTTTATGAATTCACTCCAAAGAGGTATTTAACTGGCAAGATATCGGGCTAAAGAAGAAAGTCCTGCTGTGCTACCTCACATTCCACCAAATAAAAAGAAACCCAAATAATTAATTCCTGGGCTGTTCTCAGAACCATGGTTTATATCATCCAGGTCTCATCTTGAATGAAGAGATGCTTGTATTTCCCAGACCTTCTTGCTAACAGATTTGTGAAGTGCTTTTTCACTCCCAAGATATGTTGGGTTATTGTCAAGTGATAGCTCCTGCTCATACACCTGAGCTCTGTCTCACTCCAAAGCCCATTTAAGTGTCTCAAGCAGAAGCATCACACAACAAGAATAGCAAAGGACTGCCAAAAACCTGTCTTGTCCAATGGGTGAACCTTCATTTCCAGGATCCAGCACTGAAGTGCCACGAGACCCATACAGCTGTTGGCAAAGGTGCCCCACAGTTGTCAGACATGGGGCTGCCTCCCTGGCAGTACATAGGAGTGGTTGGGCATTTTTGAGCCCCACAAGGCCTGTAGAGCAAGAAGAATCTGGATACAGAGCAGCCCTATGGCAAACTTGTCACCTCCCCAGACAGATCAGCCTTACGGCAGAAACTGCAGAGTTGTGCTGCGACATCAGCCACAGCTCAACGTCGCTGTCTGTCACCTCCACATTCCTGGCTTTTCTTTAATCCTCAAACCACTGCCTTTTCCCCGAAATGCCAGTCAAATTGAAAGAGAGATGTTTAAGTTGTAGGCAAAACTCCTCGCTCTTCATTAACTTCCCCGCGGCGAGTTTGACACGCACATAATACACCCACACACCACCAAACAACTTCCACGTAACTCATACAGTTTTTTTTCTAAAGGAAGAAAAAAAAAGAAGAAAAAAGAGGCTATTATATGTTTTACTACTTTAAATACTTGTGAGACATGTATCTACAAGAATTCTCCTGATGATCCCTGAAGGCAATAACAAAAAGGAGATAATAACACTTTTTTCTCTCTATAAAAAAATCTAGAAAATTTTTTGATTAATTCCTAGAATACTGTAAGTCAGAGTACAGGCTACATCCCTGCCTCCCACAGGCAATCAGGCGTTGGAACAATACAGTTGATCTAATTGCAATAGAGGATATGAATGTGAAGTAATAAAGCTGTCTGTCACATTGCAGTCCAAATGACATGCAGTCCCTGAGAGCTTTTCTTTCCTGTTAGTCTAAAGCCAAAGACCTTTCAAAAGGGTCCAGTGGCACTCAGTGACATGGTCAGAGGCAATGGGGACAAAGGGAAATGCAGGTGGTTCCCTCTGAACGTCAGGAAACATGTTTTTGTTGAGGATGCCTGAGCACCTGTACTGGTTGCCCGGGGAAATTGTGGAGTCTTCATCCAGGGAGATACTCAGAAGTCATCTGGATGTGGTCCTGGGCAACCAGCACTAGGCAGCCTTGCTTGAGCAGAGGGATAGACAAGGTGACCTCTAGACATCCTCACCCATTCTGTGATTCTATGAACCCCTGGTCCCATTTCTTAGCTCTGCCTCTAGCAGCCTCTGTCCATAACATCATATAGCAGCATAGTGATTAATAAAATAGTGCTCACTCCTGAGTGATCAGAGCAATTTCCAAAATATTCTGCTAATCTCTCCTCCAGAAAGAGTTATGGAAATGTTTTATCTCCTCAAATCACATATAATTAATGCAATAGAAAAATTCAACAAGTTATCATAATTCTTCTTGGCGAAAATCAGTCTACCTTTGATTCATCTTTCTTTTTCTCCTTGATCAGAGAGAGGCTTTAGTAATTAACATTTTGATGAGAGAGGTTTTTCATCCTTCATAGATCCATCCAGTCTTTTTGGTCAGGAACAAAATAACCCAAACCCACCTAAAATGGTTGACAGAGCATGACCACTTCCCCATTCCTGGAGGTGTTCAAGGCCAGGCTGGATAGGGTGTTAAACAATCTGGTCAACTGGAAAGTGTCCCTGCCCATGGTAGGGAGCGTGGAACCATATGATCTTTAGTGTCTCTTCCAACCCAAACCATCCTATGATTCTTTGATTCTAAAAAGAAGTGCACATGTGGTCGTGTGTATGTTTTGTAGGAAAAGTATTTATCTGTATTGATATTTTCCAGTGTGTGTGGGCCAACCATCATGCCCAGAGAGAACATATTTTCCTGGTATATTTAGTTATGCAGTGCTGTATGCTTGGAGGGAGCAATTAATCTGGGAAACTAATGTGAGCACTGTATGTGCTCACGTTCCCTAATGCTGCTCTGCTTGGAAGGCAAAGGACAAAAGAGGCTCCTGTACTCACCCATCTCTATAAACTCTCCTAAAGACATTTGTGCATAAAAAAAATTGCATTCTGGCCCCATAAAATAAAGCATTCTTCAGAAACAATGTCACCCTACAATGTGAGTAATTCAGGTTTTCTCGCCTACTTGCTGTGGGATGGTGATGTAGTATCTGGGGCAGTGAGGCTTGAGTGAATTCAGAGCTACCCTTTCCTTGATGCTGCACAGATGTTCTGGAACTGATGGCTCCAAGCCACACACATCACTCAGGACTCCACTGGACATAGCCAGGCTGGATGGCTGTGCCCTTGCATGGAGTAGAAATGCTAGAGGGTGCAAAGCTGGATAAAGAAAGGAGTCTGGAAAAGTGCAGTGCTGTTCCTACTCTGAAGCGTCTCAAAATTAGAGCACTCAGAAAGGGAAGGGGAAAGAGGCCTGTGGATTTTAATCTGGTTCAGGGGGCTGTTGTAGCAGCTGTAAAGGGTAAGTGAGGAAGATGTTTTCTGGTTACAAGGCGCTGTAGGAACCTAAGCATCGAAGTGCTGAACAACATGAACACGTTGCTCATTTTGCACAGTATTGAGACATCTCACTAAGCTGGGAGGTACTTGCTCAGCAGCAGAGAGTGCATTTTTCCTTTCCTTCCACTGTCTGCACTAAGGTTTGCGTTATCCAGGTTATTTAGGTGCATCATTACCATTCAAATAAAAAAAAAAAAATCCAAGCATCTCGTCATCTCTCAGGACTACATCTAGGAACAATAAAAGGGAGGATACTGCTCCTTTCCCCCTCTGCATGGCCACTGGCAGAAGGAAATGAGTAATAATCAGTCTCGTTCTGCCTTGCGCTGCCACCCTCAAGCAGTTAAGAGCTCACTCAGCCCTTGACCTCACGTCTTGGTGAACAGACTGGTCTTGCCACAGAGGAGCAGGAAGGTGAGTGGGCCAGATGGTGCTTCTTTCCTCACCTCCCTCCTGTGAGCAAGCAGAGCCACCTCGCTGTCCTCCTGCTGTCCAGACCCACGGCAGTGGAGCGGGCAGGGTGTGCTGTCTGTCGCCTGCAGCTCCGGCTGTCCCGCCAGCCCCTGGCTCCTGTGTCCATGGGGAGCCAGCCTCTCTCTCCTCACCCCTCTGCCGTGCCTCCATGGCCAGCTCTTACCTTTCCAGCAGGCTCTGGGCTGTGTGCAGGTGCACATTGTCAGGTACGAGCTGGGGTGAAAACACGATGTTCTTTCATCTCCTTGGTGGCACCGATGGGTGCCTGCGATGGACAGTGGTCCTGCTCCACTGCACAGGGTGTGTGCAAGCCCCTCTGTAAGAAGAGGTGTCCTAAAATAAACAAATGCCTCTCCCAGTAACAGCGATGGAGAGCCCGGGGCTGAGACTATTTCATCTTTCCCAGAAGAAAGTCCTCCTCAGTGAGCATCACACGTACTTTATGGTTTTGAAACGCCTCAGGCAACTGCAGGCAGGCATTTCCATGCGGTACCAGCTTTTTATCACCCCATTTGATCTGGGGCTTCATGGCTCATCTGAGTGGAGGAGCAGCCCTGACTCTGGAAGCACCATCATGGTTGTACAGGGGGAAACAGGCTCCACCAAGCCATTGGAGACCTCCACAGGGCACCTCTGAGAGCAGAAAGGGAGCCAGGAGAAGCTGTGTAGAGTGGGAGCTGCTATCAGTTGGGGCTACTGGATAGAAGGATAAGGAACAGCAAGGTGAAAAACAGCCCAGCTGCTCGACACCCAGGCATACCATGTCCACATCCAGTGTACTCTAAAGGCCAGGAGACCAGGGACAGGAGGTGCTGCCTTGCACTTGACGCTGGGGAGTCTGGGACACAATCCTCTGCAAGACAGTCATGTGCTGATGATTCAGGAATCACCAGGGGAAGGTTCTGTAGTGCACATGTAAAGACTTAGAAAGTTGCCTGTCTCAAACACTGTCAAGGCCACAGAAGGAACTTGCCACAAGATATGCCACCACAGCAGGAACCTGAGAAAAGCGCAGAAGGAACAGTGGGTGGATATGTGCTGTCTTGGAGACACGTGTGAGTAACACTAGTGGAGAAGCTGATCTGAAGCAGATTTCCTGTCAAATATGTTTCATTTAAAAGTTATTTGCTGTGTTCTGCATGCAAGCACTGGTCACTTTAATGGTTTAGGAAAGAATTTATAGGGTTTATGCTACTTACACAGTAGCTTACTTAGTGTTCCCCAGGTGCCTTAAATGTTCATTTTAATCAGAAACAGCCCTGACACTCATTTTGGCTGGCAACTATTAACAGCTTATAAAGTAGCCTGAGGGCTTTAGTCTGGGTAATGTGCTCTGAAATCCCCAGTAAGGCTGAGGTTTGTGCTGCAGAGCTGAGGGAAGCAGAGGAGCGTGGCTGTGTGCCGCATCATCTCGCCTCAGCATCTACCTGCCTCCTTCTAAAAAGCCTCAGAAAAGCTTAATTACTTAATACCATGGGCTTGCAGTTTCCTTTTCCGTTCAAATTCCAGTTATTGAGTAACCCCTTGTGCCAGCAAGTGTAGTTGCTCTTCTCATCTGCCGTCTGTTTAATATTCACCCTGACGCCGTGATGGGCAGGTGGAAGGTCCAAGACGCGCGGCGGGAGCATCCTGCCTTAATGCACCTGGAAACCTTGGCACCAGGTGAGCAGCTGAGGGGAGAAAAAACATCACAGACCTGCAGCTCCCAGGCAATTGTGAGAGAGGCTCCATATGCTCCCGTGCCCACTGGAAGAGCTGGTTGGCGTTGCACCAAAATTATTTCTCCCCCCTCCTCAAAGGCAGGTCTCCATTCAAACTGCAAAACTACCTGACAATGGATTCTGCTTTTCCTGTATAAAATCTGCCTGACAGGAGCACAGGTAACTTGTGAGGCAGGATATCAGGCTGTTAGCAGACCTCAAAGGGGGTTGCAAGGGGATCACATTGATTTTCACTATGGTCTATGTGACACAGGCTCTTTTGGGTTGGAGACAGCCTGGTTTGGTCCAGCTGTGCCATGCCAGGGAGATGTTGCAGAAGCAGCATCCTGATCAACATGTGAACAGCTTCCTGATGTCCAGAGCTCCAGAACAGCATCACAGGAGAGCAATAAAAAGGTGTGACACGTGATAGACCATAGCAAGACGAATCAGACCAGGTGTGGTTTAAGCTTTGGAACTGCCCAAGCAGGTGTCTTGTGAAGAGCCAGGTGACCCAAACATTGAATCACAGTAGCTCAGGCAAGAAGAAGCAGACCTTGGGATTTTGTGGCACTTCAACTTTCGATTTGACACCTTGATCCCAGAAAGAAGGGGGTTTTCTTGAGCAACTGCCCTCCTCTGTACCAGCAGCCAAGGCTGGTGGGACCTGTAACAACAATTTGGTGATAGAAAGGCACAAGGAAGAAGCACTCACATCAGGTTGCAAACCTGAATTGAAGGAAAATGCAACATTTCAGTCCAATACTTGCACAGACTCAGGGACCTGGTCAGCAGCAGTCAATTTGGAATGATACAGAGGTCTCCAGCCTCTGCAGCCAGCAGTGGGAAGGGATTGAACTGGGCAGGGTGGATGCCTCAGACATGCAAAAGATGTGTCTTCTCCCAGGAAGGTAGTCAGGGCTTGAGAACATTTTCCTGCAATTAGGGCCGCAGTGGAAGATTTCTCCTCTCCCTTTTTCCCTTCCTGCAGAGATGACCAGATCCAAGGGCAGCATGGCCAGGTTTGGTCTCACCAGAAATAGAGAGGGGGCTAGAAGCAGGATTAGGAATGGGTTTGTTGGGAATGGCTACAGCAGAAAATCAGGGCATAGCCCCCTGTTTGCCCTTTCCCCATCCTAGTTCCTGTCAGAGAGCAGCTGTGGGGCAGTGCCTGCCCCATGGACCAACCCCTGGAGTTCCACCCAGCCCTGTTTAGTCCCATCCACCAGCAGCAGTGGGGTTTCAGCATGGCAGAAGCTGTTGTTTCCATGTCTGAAGCTGACAGACAGAGGAACAACAACAGTGCACTGGGGGATCCAGGGAAAAGGCCCATCTGTCTTGCTTTTGAGGATGATTAGGGAAAGTATTTGACTTGGCCAGCATGGGGAATTAGACAGAATGGCAATGCTGAGGCTGACTGCCTGGCAGTGGCATGGAGTGGGGGAAGAGCGAGAAGATGGCAATCTGAAATCACAGCTCCTCCTCCAGTAACCAGGACAAAATCCACAGCTAGACACAACCCATGCACAGGTAAGAAATGAGCCTGCTCATTCCTAAAATGCTGAAAACTCCTGTATGTTCAGCTCCTGATGCACCCTGCCACAGCTGTGCGTCCCCACCTGCAACCAGGGCCTCATCCCACTGCTCCTGGACACGTGCCTCTCCCTCATACCAGGCTAAAATGTCCCCAGCTGCTTTCCATCCTCGTTTCTCTGTACAAGTGACCTCATTTTCTGTATTTACACCTTTTCCAGTCCATAAATCATTAGCAATTATAGCATAGTTTGAACCTCATATTGGTTTCTTCTTCAATTTTTCATGGAAGTGTTGAGTGTTAAGTCAGATTCATTATCGAATGAATACTTTATATTGCCATCAGCAATGAACCATGTGCTGCAGTCAAAGAAAGACATCAATGTGATTTATTTTAATTATATTTATTTCCCGTAATTTTTTATTCATTGAGTCCTTTCTCAGCTCTTCCACATTTTTGCCAAGGATCAATTTCAAGCTGTAAATCAGTATTAGCATTAGAAATACTTGGCTCTCCAAATTTGCCTTTTCAAAATACTGGCACAGCTTCAGCTCTCTCCCAGCCTTCTGCAACTTACTCAGCACCTCTATGTAACTGAAAATAATGGTGATTTAAAGAGCTCTTTGGCCACGTCTTAAATTTGATGCACGTGCTCGCAGTGTCGTGATGTTCAGTCACGGTGTATCACAGTGGGGATGCAAATTTTGCTGTGGATGTTTCACCCCACTGTCCCTACATGGAGCATTAATGATGCCTGTATCATGTTCACCATGAATTTGAAAAAAAAAGGGATCCGAGAGTAAAACGTGGTGAACCCCTCAAGAACAAAGCAGCTCAAATCACTGCATTGCAAAAATCAGTTTGACATTCTGTCAGTCGCACCTCACCGCAGCAACGGCTGGAACGAACAGTCATTAATTACCTTTGTCAGGTGAAATTCCTTAAATTACCTGCAACTTCACTTCCAGGAAACTCCCACTTTCAGCTGCCGCTGACAGTTTAAAAGGGCACCTCTCCTAGCAGTAAGTTTTAGGAAAAGTCCAGGAAAATTACCAGGGGATGAAGTCATGCGAGGCTCACCTCTGTCTGCCAGGACCAGTACGTGTCCTGGAGTCGCCTGCCTGACCTGCCTGCATTGAGAAGAAAGGTCAATGGGCCAGAGGTGGATGAGGAAGGTGGTTAGCCAACCTGTCATCTAATCCACGGGCATTCTTCAATGACCTTTTCTTCTCCTTCCTAAAAATCAAAAGAAACACGGAGCAGACTGCCTGGAGAGCTGCTGCTCCTTGAACCTTGACAATACGCATTCAGCATCGCGAGGAGACGCTCAGCAGCCAGCGATCAGCACACGCTGCCCTCACTATTGAGCTCCCATACAGATGTTCATTGAACTGTCAGAGCACCGAGAGGAAAATAAATTAACTGTAAGTGGGAGCAGGTTAGTTAAATCTATTCTGGAAGTATTATATAGCCATTAAATCTCATACAAAACTCAATAATAATGGTTAATAATGTTCTTCGGAGGAATTAAATAGAAGCTCAATTTATAATGCTGCTCGGCATTCAAACCAGAGTGTTCCACCTTCCTTGTACATGATAAACATTTAGTAATTAATCCTCACAAAGCCTCAGTGAGGCAGATCTCTTCACACCACTGATTCTGTGTATAAATGGGAACAAGAAGGAACAAGATGCCTCCTTTGAAGCTGTGGTTGCATATGTCTTCAAACAAGATTTGGGTCTCTGGGACCCCACTCAGCATCTGTGTTTGAATAATGAGAGGTTTGTAAAAAGCCTAGGAGCCAGGATCAGATGTCAAGGTCTCTTTGTGCCCCTTCAGTGTGCTCAGACCATCGTGGCACGTTTCAGTATAATCCTGCAGTGCAATCTCCAGAATACTGATAGTTTCCCCACATGGTCACATGGAATGGTATTTAGAAGAAAAGCTCATGGTCTTAGGTCTACAACCTGTAGAAATTGGCCCATAACAAAGCTGTTAATTATGTTGAGATTCAAAAGAACAAACTTACAACCAACTGAAAGCTGTTTTTTGCAAAAGACAGATTATAGATAGATACAAGATTGATGGGATCTGGACTGTCAAATAAAAGCGAATTTAATTTACATCAAGATGGTGGACTACCCATGACTACAGACAAATTAGAGTTATCTAGTGCCATTTTAAAACTATCTCCTGTCTCCCTGTCACTGTTTAAGCACAGCATGAATAAACACGGGGCGTAATGAAAGAGAGTTTCCACCCAGCAACTAAGGTCCCAGGTAATCCATGCTTTGAAGAGTTTAAAGTGTCACTGTGGTGGCCTAAGAAGTAGTCTCCTACTTTTAGGCACCACCAAGCTTAGCTGAAATTCTGGCTTGGACAAGGAAGCATTTTTTCCAAATCATTTGTGGCTAAACAACCCTTGGCACAACAAAAGTTGTAATTCCCCAAAAGAACAACTCAGTATTGGGGATGGACTGTCCAGAGAAAGCAGCACACTTTTTATATCCTTGGTAAAAAAAAGGCAGCTCAAGAGTTTATTACACTTTTTGATACATCAGAATTGTCACTAATAATAATTTAAAATATGTTGGAAAGAAAGAAAATGCTCTTTACCAGCTGTAGAGAGATTGGCCCATGGTTAGTGCAGGTCAGAGTCCCTTTCAGAGGAGCCAGAAGATTACTCCCATCCAACCCATCTTCTCTTTGAATTAATTAACATTAAAACTATGCTTTTACAAGACAAGGCACGCTAGATAAAACTCTAATTCTCTTGAAATCAACAAAAATTTGTCCACTGCTTTCAATGAGGGCAGGGTTTTACCTAATGTTTCTAACAGACTCTTATAAAATAGTGTTGAAAAAGACCTCAAGGGCCATCCTATTTCCCTTCTTGCCACAAGGCAGGATCAGCTACATCCATGTCAGTGCTGATGGATGTTTGTCTAACTGGTCCTGAAAGAGCTGCAACACTTAATAGCACCTTGAGCTCTGCTTCCATTTTCACCTGCCCTGAGACAGGAAAAGAAAAAGGGCTTTTATCCCCAACTGTGCCAGGATTTTTTCCTGGTTTAAAGGACCAGTGACAATTTTAACATCTGATGTCTCATGGTCTGCTAAAGATAGAAGCTAATACTACCACACCTGGGGAGCTTTCCCATGATTTATTGACATTTTTCCCTTTTATCTCTTCTTCTTGAGATATCTGACATGAAATCATGCCGTTCTGATTTCCATCTTCTCTTTTTCTCCACCATTTCAGTTTGGGTCTGATTTCAGTGGCTGTTCCATAAGAACCCACAGTTAAAACTAATGCTTTCCTCAAAATGCAGGCCTGTCAGTCTTCCAGTGGTGCAGTGTAAAGTGTGCAACTCTAATTCTAGGACTGAAATGCCAGCTACTGTAATTATTTTGGCAATGTGGAAAGGCAGGAAGGCAACAGAGCAATAACAACCATGCAGGATGGAGCCTTGGGAGGAGGTAGGAAGAGAAGGACAGGTGGGCAAAACAATATTCAAGTTTGGTCCTTGCAGAAGAGAACCCCCAAGGTTTGGTTATGCTTCCAGAAAGAAACATCATCAGTTATTAACTGCCCTTTGCCTGCAACCCAGTGCTCAAGGAAACAAAGTCTGCTTTGGTTTCAAGAAGACCTGGATTGCACTCAGAAATAGTAAAACCTAGTTCCTAGTTCCTCATTGACAGGCAACTCGAAATACAGTACTTGCATACCCTGAAACTACAGGAAACCTGCCCACAGCTGCTCAAAATACATTTATCATTTAGAATGGGAAACACGGACACAAGGATTAACATTTACAGCTGGTATTTCTGAACGTAAAGGTCTGAGACAGATGCTTACACACAGCATTTGGGGAACGAGAGGTGAGTTTCCCATGCATTCTCTCTCATCCCAGAGTACACCATGCATTAAGACTTCACAATAAGTATTTTTTTAAAAAAACTTGCTACATAGAATCCAACAGCAAATAGCGCAATTTGTTGTTCATAAAGTATGTGAGAAGAGGCTTGGTACCCTTACCCTTAGCAAGGGTTTTATTCCCCAAATACAAGCACTTATCAGTCTTTATGGGTGAAAACCAACATGAACTATGTTTTCAGCCAAGCCATAAAATATGTAGCTTCATATGTAATCACAAAACCTCCTGACATTAAAGTGTCCTATCATTGCACATGGGGCAAAGTTGATTAATGCTGTAAGTGACCAGCAGTGGCCAAAACAACATTTCAGATCTGACTCTTTGCCAGTGGATTCCTCTGCACCACTGCTGCCACCAGACAAGTGTGTCACTGGGGAGGTGGGAGGAACAGAGCGGGGCACTGGAGCAAGGATGCCATGCTGCTGGACAGAAAAACCCTTACATGCTGCTTGCAGGAGAAATAGCAACTAACTTAGAGGCTGGGATGGAGGGCCTGACTAGAAAATGGGACTGTTGGGACTGTTGCTGGGACGTACAACCCTTGGGGATGCATTTTTAGCATCACCTCAGTATCTGTGGCTTTGAACTTCCTCAGGAATTTGTCAGGAATCATTAACATTTGAAATCAGCTTCCTGGGGTAGCAGGAAAGCTTTTTCTGATCACTACTGTCTAAAGAATAGGTTCCTGAAGGCATTGTTGTAGTTTTTATTGAAAGCAGTGTAGATGAGTGGATTAAAAAAGGAATTTGAATAGCCCAGCCATAGAAAAATGCTCTTCCAAATGGGTGGGATGTCACACGAGCAGAGTGGGTTGATGAGCTCTGTGATGAAGAAGGGGATCCAGCAGAGCACGAAGACCCCGATAAGGATGCCCACCATGAGGGCAGCTTTCTTTTCCTTCTGCTCTCTCCACGTGTCTCCGTCTGTCTGGAACGTAACAGTGGCATGACGGACAGTGAAGACCATCTGCGGCTGCTGGGCAGCTTCTTTTACCTGCCAAACAGAAACACAAGTTGCACCATGTGTACCTCAGGCAGCTGATCCCACAGAGCAGGTACAGAGCCAAACAGTGCAAGCAGTGGCCAGGGCTCCCAGGGAAACACAGGCCATCTACATCACACTCTAATTGAGGAGAGAGTGGCTGTATGACCCTCTTCTGGGTAATGGAGACTATTTTAAGTGATGCTTGAAACTAGAAAGAGTAGTGATCTATGGGGACCTGGGATTGCTCACACAGGATAGAAATAACATTATTTCCCCACTTAGAATCTGATCAGCAGAACAGGCACACACCCACATGCCATGCACAAAAGTCTCCTTGCTTTCTCTGAACCCACTGAGTTTGAGTCCTCGGTAGGAGAGGCAAGAAAACGAGGACACATTTGCTTCGTCCCTGCAAGAAATCTTTACAGCCCACGGTCACCATGCCTGGGATGAACTGACACGATGCAGCCACGATTAGGAAGGATTCACAAGGACATTCTGCACGTGTGTCTTCTGTCTGAGTAAATTCACAGTCAACCCAAAACCACAGCCAGTTGCCAGGTTATCATCCCCTGTGGAGACAGGACCCCATCCATACACCCTCCCCTCATCTCCCCATGGGAAGGACAGTGACCCCTTACTCATGCTGGCAAGCACTGATTCAGCATTCCATGGGGGGACATCTGTGAGTCACCACTCACCCACGTGGACCTCAGATTCACAATCTGGCCCAAAGTTACTTTAGCTACACTTTGTGTGCTCTCGGCTGGGGGTTCAGAAGGAGCCAAAAGACAGGGCTTGCAAGCTTTGCAGTCAGCTTTCCCTTGGAAGTCTCCGGGATTCAGAGGGCTTTTATGGGATGCTGTTTGCTTGCACACTTGAGCTCCAAGTTTTCCCCACTTCTGCAAGGGCTTGGCTGCTGCCAGAGCTTCACCCGAGCAAAATGCAACCAAACTGACCTACCTCCAGGGCTTCTGGTGTAATGGGGGTGATGGAATTACTCTTCCGAGATCCAATTCGAAACTTGGCAGCCTTGTAGATCTTCCAGTACACAAAGAGCACCACGCACAGGGGTAGGTAGAAGGCCCCAAAGGTGGAGAAGATGGTGTAGGAAGGTTCCTGGCTGACTTGGCACTCTTCACTGTCCTCTGAGTAAGTCTCTCCCCAACCAAAGAGCAGCGGGGCCAAAGAGATGAAGGCAGAGAGTGCCCAGGTGAGGGCAATCATGATGTTGGAGATGCGGCGCCGGGTGCGGAGCGTGTACTCCAGGTGGCGGGTGATGGACCAGTAGCGGTCGAGTGCGATGGCCGTGACATTCCAGATGCTGGCGGTGCAGCACAGCACATCGAAGGAGATCCACACCTGGCACAGTGACCGGCCCAGTCGCCACCGCCGCCCAGACAACTCGTGCACCAGGCTGAGGGGCATGACGAGCGCTGCCACCATCACGTCGGAGATGGCCATGGAGGCCACCAGGTTGTGGGGCACCCGGTGGAAACTGCGCACGCGGAGGATGGTGGCCAGGACCAGCCCGTTCCAGAGGAACGTGGCCACCACCAGCATGGCCAACAGGGTGAGGACCAACACGCTGAAGACGGAGAGATGGGCCTGGCCGCTCTCGGGGCCGGCAGGGGACCCGCTCCTGTTGCCGGTGTCCGGCGTCGCATCGGCGAAGCAGCTGAGGTTGAGCGGGCGTTCCATGCCGGGCTGCTCCGGGCTCCTCCGGGCGCGGTGGCGGCGGGAGCGCGCTGGGAATTGGGGGGGCGGGGGGGAGAAGCGCCGCCCTACCGCGGGCGCGGGGGGTCCCCGGCCGCCCCGAGTGTCGCCGGGCGCGGGGGCTCCCGGCTGCTCGGCGCCGGGGGCTTCATCCCCGGCAGGAACAGCCCTGCGTCAGCCGCAGCTGACGGCAGCCCCCGGCCCGCCCCGGCGGTGGGAGGCGGCGGCTCCGCGGGCGCGGGGGGTGCGCGGCTGGAGCGGGGTTGGAGCGGGGCTGGAGCAGCGGGAGCGGAGCGGGGCGGCGCTGGCGGCGGCGGAGCGGCCGGAGCGGGGCGGAGGAGCGGCGGCCCCTGCGGAGGAGCGGCGGGTTGGCGGGGCCGGGGCGGGCAGGTGAGTTCCCCGCCGTGCGCGGGTGCGGGGCGGGCGGCGCGGCCGGGGAGCGGAGCGGCCGCGCCGGGCGAGGTCCTGCTTAGTCATGTCCGTGCGCGGGTCGGGACCGGCGCCGGGCCGAGCGGGGAGGCAGAGCCGGCCGCTGCCCCAGCCGGCTGTCCCTGCCCGCTTCCCGCCGCCCCTGCCCCTTCCCCAGCCCGCTTCCCGCTGTCCCTGCCCTGCCTGCTGCGCATCCCCTGCCCGCCCGCTCCCCGCTGCCCGCGCCGTGCGGGAATCGGCCCCGGCTTTGTCTCGGGATGTCTTCTCTCCCCCTCGGGGCGTATGCCGTATACCAGCCGCAGAAAGTTAGCATCCTTGTGAAATTGTCCCCAGGCTCCTCTAAAAATGTCACAGTGAGGCGCCGCGGAGATTTCCGAGCTCCCAGTTATGCTACGGTCTGCGCCCAGCAAACCTGTTAGTAATCCTGGTTACCCTGTGTAGGGGGAATGTGGCGGGGGATTATTTCTTTGAGAACTTCTGTGATGGCATTTCCTAACTTGTTAGCAATTGTAGGGCCTTTTATTAGAAATATTCATTCACTTGGCTGCTGTTATTAATTGTTCAATTAATAACATTAGCCATTAATGAAATGCTTGAGCATTTCCCCTAGTTTTTAGCATGTTGCTTGTGGTGAGTGCTGGGATTCTGGGCCTCATAGCAAAAGTCAGAATTTTACCCCACGGAGCAGGTTTCCCTGTGCCCCAGCTCCATGAAGGGATGTCAGCCAGCTCCAGCCCACAAGCCTTGGATGGCTTCCAGGCAGGGCTGCACCGGTGCAGGCACACGGCTTCTCCAGACGGTCCCGGGATAACGAGTCCCGAGAACTGTGGAGTCACAGTGGTGTGAGAAGCTGGCGGGCACTAACGTGGGGCTCACGGTCTGCATCTCTGGGGGGAGAAGGAAGGAAGGGCATCCATGTTAAGATTCGGTGACAGTGACATTTGCCAGTGAACTGCACTTTTAGAGAGTTTGGGAAGAAGGCACAAGCAGAGGAGATGTTCAGGGAGCACCCAAATCATTCCGTGCTCACAGTATACGGAGGGTAAAACAAAACTGGTGATTTCTGCTGCCTCTTCTGAATCTCTCTGGAATTTTTGATGAAAAACAGCAAAGGAACAATAACAAGGGGTAATGAAGCAAAATGTTCTCTGGTGCTGCTACTTGTTTCTCTGTGCTGTCAAGTGAAATGCAAGGCAGCGTGTCCAAAACAGGTCCAGGACCTTGTTTTGGTGGGAGGGGATTTTCCCCATATGGATTCATTCTGTGCTGCTGCTACTCATTCTCAGAGCTGGGGATCTGGCCTGTTGTACTTACTGGAACAGATGTAGCCTTAGAGACTATAATATAATTTTGGAAATAAACTGCCATCTCTTGGGGGGAGGAATTATTATTTTATCTTTTATACACAAGGATACTGACAATTTTGGAATGAGTAGTTTTTTTACTTACAGCTTAAGGGACAAATGGGATTTTCAGGCTTTCACAAAGACTCTTCATTTCAAATTCCTGGTTAGCAAGGTGCAAAACATCCTTGACTGTCATTATATTGATCAAAACACTTAACAACTGCCAGGACTGAGAGCTTTTTGTTGCGTGGGCTCTTCCCAGAAAAACCTATGATCCAGAATTAATAGAATCAGCAACAAACTATGGAATATGTGCTCCTGAAAATACATTATTATTTTTTCCTTCAGGAACAAATAGACAAAAATTACATTTAAAGGGAAATGAAAATAAAATCTATTAAATCTGAAGAAGTAAAACTCCATTATGTTCTCATGAAAAATTATTAATATTTTCAGTATCTTACTTACTTGACTTTAAAAAATATATATTGGCAGATTCTGGAGTTGCATGGGTCAGTCATAGTATCAGAGTAGAATCAGAGTAGTAACAGAAATAGAGAATGTAGACAAATATATATATATGTGTGTGTGTATATATTTATACATATATATATATATGGAAGCACACAGATTAAGGTGAAAATCTTACTGCTGTCTCCAGCTACCTCAGGGGTGGGTGTAGAGAGGGTGAAAGCAAAGTCTCCTTAGAGGTGCACAGTGATCAGATGAGATGAAATCAATGAAAGTCACAACATCAGGTATTGACTTGGGGGTGTTGGTTGATGAGAAGCTCAACATGACCCAGCAATGTGCACTCACAGCCCAGAAACCCAACCATGTCCTGGGCTGCATCAAAAGCAGCGTTGCCAGCAGGTCGAGGAAGGTGATTCTGCCCCTCTGCTCCTCTCTGGTGAGACCCCACCTGGAGTGCTGCATCCAGCTCTGGGGGCTCCCAACATGTGAAGTACATGGAGCTGTTGGAACAAGCCCTCCAAGAGGAGGGTCACAAAGATGCCTAAAGGGCTGGAGCATCACTCCTCTAGAGACAGGCTGAGAGAGTTGGGGTTATTCAGCCTGGAGAAGAGAAGGCACTGGGGAGACCTCCAGTACCTAAAGGGGCTACAAGTGAGCTGGAGAGTGACTGTTTATGAGGGTATGGAGTGATAGGACACGGGGTAATGGCTTTAAGATGAAGGAGGTTACGTTTAGATTGAATAGTAGGAAGAAATTCTTTCCTGTGAGTGTGGTGAGGCACTGGAACAGGTTTCCCAGAGAAGCTGTGGATGTCCCATCACTGGAAGTGTTCAAGGCCAGGTTGGATGGGGCCCTGAGCAACCTGGTCTAGTGGAAGGTGTCCCTGCTCATGTCAGGGGGTTGGAAATGGATGATCATTCAGGTCCCTTCCTCCCCAAAGTATGATTCCCTATTCCAATTAGAAATTGGGAAATAAATGTTTGCCCAGAGAGTGATCAAACACTGAAACCAGTTCAAAGAGGCTGTGAAATCTCCATCCTCAGTGATGTGCAATCTGGACAGCACTGCGAGTCACCTGATCTGACTTTGAAGTTGACCCTTCTTTAATGGGGATTACATTAGGTGATGTCCAGAGGTCCCTTCCAACCTAGATCATTCCACAGTTCTGATTCTGCAATATTTAGGCATGTTGGCTGAATGTACCAGATTCTGGAGGTGACTGAATTTTGTTATTTTTAAGGACAAAATGCTCTTTACTTTACACAGATTAATAAGACCAGTCATTTCCTCAGAACTGTTGATATTTATAAAGCAAGTGGAAGGCTGGGATCTGTAGCGAGCAGATAATGTTTGTGGAAAGATCACATCAATGAAAGTCTCTGAGAAAAGGTTCTATGCTACAAAGTCAGGATTATCTCACATCCTCATTAATGGAGCCAGAGGAATTAAAATGACAGGACTTCCTTAGATTTAGCAGAATTCCCTCCTTTAAAGACATCAAATACTTCTTGTTACTAAATATCATTTACTGGAGGTACCTTCCAATTCAAAATATGTACCTGATGGTTGGAGATTAGGAGGGAATTCCCAGTGTAATCAGTGCCACCGCCTACATGCACATCCAAGTAGTATCTGCTCTTAGAGACAGGGTGAATGGACTCACACTGTTAATCTGTGTGCAGATCTTCTGAAGCTCTGCCCTTATAACAGGTGGAAAATGGAGAGGAGATGGCTCAGGAGGAGTTTTTGCTGGGCATGTTTAATGAGTGAATGAGAATTTCTGTCTACAGGGTAGGTGGAGCTGCTAGGTTAAACAAGGATTAGAGGAACACATATTCTCACTGTATATATACACCATCACTGGAAGCTCTGCTCAGTTGCCAGCCAGATTGCTCAGTAAGTGCATCCTGTCACGGCAATTTCTAAGCCTCAGGTATTCATCACTTAAATTTTGTTTAACATTCAATCAGCCTCAGTCCAGCCTCACACTACATCCAGCCATGCCTTGGAACACAAACGCAGATCACCTGCTCCTCTCCTGTAACAAAAAGTTCAAACACAAACACAGTTAAAGTGCACAGACTGTGAGGTTATTCTCACACCCTCAGAGCCCATCCACAGTTCTGATGTCTCTCTAGTCTTCCAAAATCAAGATCATGGAATCATAGAATGGTTTAGGTTGGAAGGGACCTGAAAGATCAGCTCATTCCAACACCCCTTTCACCAGGGGGACAGGGACAGCTTCCATTAGACCAGGTTGCTCAAAGTCCCATCCAGCCTGGCCTTGAACACTTCCAGCGATGGGGAAATCCACAGCTTTTATGGGCAACCTCTTTCCATGTGTCACCACACACACAGTAGAGCGAAGAAGAAATCTTCCTTACATCTGATCCAAACCTACTCTCTTTCAGTTTAAAGCCATTGCTCTTAGTCCTGTTACCCCATGTCCTTGTTAAAAGTTCCTTCTCCAGCTCTCTTGTAGTCCCTTTAGGCACTGGAAGGTGCTCTAAGGTCTCCCCAGAGCATTCTCCTCTCCAGGGTGAACAACCCCAACTGTCCCCATAGGGGAGGTGCTCCAGCCCTCTTATCATCTTTGTGGCATCCTCTGGACTTGGTCCAACAGGTCCACGTCCTTCTTACATTGGGGGCCCCAGAGCTGGATGCAGCACTCCAGGTGGGATCTCACAGGGTCAGAACTGAGGGGTAGAATCACCTTCCTCGACCTGCTGGCTACGCTGCTTGTGATGTAGCCCAGGATGTGGTTGGCTTTCTGCGCAGCAAGAGCATATTGACAGCTCAGGTTAAGCTTTTCATCCACCTCATCTTCAGGGATGGCCATTATCAACACAGTGGTAGACTCTCATAATGTCTCACCTCTGGCTCAAGTGACCCACGGTGTTAGGACTGTTGTTTTGGGAGTGGAGGCAGGGAAATGCCGAATCAGAACTCTTCATGGACTTCCACTAGCTTTTATGAAACTCATCTCTTTGTCCAATTCATCCCATAAAAGTTGTCTCAGGTTCAGGCTAGCAGCTCTAGTTGGGAGGAAGACTGAGTGATTCCCTCCCTCTCCAGGTGTCCATGACAGCATGTCCTTGGAGCATAGGTAACCAAGGTTCAAAGCATTGCAGCTCAGGCTGTGAGCTTGGATCATGATGCTTTGTAACTCATGTAAGCATTTCCACGGCCAAGCAGCTACTCTAGGTAGATATCTCTCAGGTTTGTGGCATTGAAGCTGGTTAATAATCACACACTTAGTGGAGTGTGGACTTACCTGATGTTTTCTAACATCCCAGCCAAGAACCAGAGCAACCGGAAGTTGAAGTCAGCCTTTCCCTCCCAGTAACATGCAATTACTTACTGCAAAGTGGAGCAATTCCCACTGACTGAGAAGCAGAGATTAATCCTGTTGTGTATTAGTAGGAGACTCAGCAGGATTGTGGGAGTATGTCAGAGCAGGAACAAGGAGGACCTGAATGCCCCACATCCCCATGTGTCCCATTGACTGACCTGTTTGCCAAACTGGGTTCTCTTCCTTCAGATGCTTATGAAGAACTTAGAAAAGTCTCTCTGTCTTGGGACAGAAATTAAAACAGTGAGTTGAAATCCTATTGGTTTTTTATTTGTATGACTGGAAAACTATTCCCCAGGCAGGTCTAATCCAGTTCAGGTCATTCAAGCTTTCCTTTAGGAAGGCACCAACTGAATGACTGTCATCCCAGCTAGGAACTAAGTATCATGCAGCCACTTCCTCCCCTCCCAAATGGGGAGGAGAGTTGGAAAAAATGAGTAAACTTCTTGTAGTGAAATAAGAACAGTTTAATAATTGACACAAAAATAATGATTTTACACTTGTATTATATATATTATGTAATACTTCATTCACATGAGGAGCAGTTGAGGGATCTGAGGGGGCTCAACCTGGAGAAAAGGAGGTTCAGGGGGCACTTTCTGTCTCTCTACAACTCCCTGACAGGAGGGTGGAGCCATGTAGGGATCGAGCTCTGCTCCCAGGGGACAAGTGATAGGACAAGAGGAAACAGCCTCAAGCTGCACCAGCGGAGGTTAAGGTTGGACATTAGGAAGAATTTCTTAATGGAAATGGTAATCAAGCATTGGAAAGGGCTGCCCAGTGAGGTGGTGAGATCACCATCCCTGGAGATGTTCGAGGAATGACTGGGTGAGGCACTCAGTGTCCTGGTCTGGTTGACAAGGTGGTGATTGATCACAGCTTGGACTCAATGACCTCGGAGATCTTTTCCAACCTTAATGATCCTATGATTCTATGATTCTAATGATACCACTCTACTAATGAAAAAAAGAGAGAGGGAGAGGAATGAAACCCAAGAGACACAATTGCTCACCCCCTGCTGGCCGGTGCCCAGCCCATCCCCAAGCAGCAATTGGTGCTCCCAGCCAACTCCTCCCAGTTTATATACTGGGCATGATGTTCTGTGGGATGGAATATCCCTCTGGCCACTTCAGGTCAGCTATCCTGTCCATGCTTCCACCCAGCTCCTTGTACACCTGCTCGCTGTCAGAGCACGAGGAACTGAAAAGTCCTTGACTTAGCGTAAGAACTACTTGGAAACAACTAAAACATCAGTGTGTTACCAACATTATTCCACAGTAAATTCAAAACAGAGCCCTGTAGCAGCTACTAAGAAGAAAATTATCTCAGCTGAAACCAGGACAATGACTTTAATGACATAGCTGAAATGTTGTTAAATTCTACAGCAGGAACAAAGCAGAACAAGAACAGAAGCTGTTCAGGAGTGCAGCCTCTTTTCATGTCTGTCTTGCCTAGAGCATAGTTCTCTCTTATGTAAACTCAGTGGTGAGTGCTAGTGTTTCCTGAATGTGGCCACAATCCCTGTGGCCTAAAGGGAGGATGGACTCTGTTACCTTGCACTACTGTGCAGATCTTAGTAAATGGAGTGCCAGGAGTGCTTATCTGTCTTCTACCCAACACGGATAAACTCCTGCTGGAATTAAACCCTTTGTTCTTGCATGGTGAAAAACATTTTCATGGTCAGAGGACCAGCTGGAGTGTAACTTTAATAAAGTCTGAGGGTGACTCCCACATCATTCACCGCCGCAGTTAGAGTTGCACTCTGTGTAAAGAAATTAAATGTAAATAATTTTATCGCTTCTTTCGTACCTTGAGGGACAACATTAATCATCTGTGTAATTTCAGGGGAGTCAGCAAAGTTACATTAGGCGTCATATTGGCTTTTAGTCAAAGGTGCTCTGCAGCGAGTAGTTATGACAGTAATGCAATAACTTGGAGCCTGCCTCGGGGGGTCCTGCCCTCATAAAGCATCTACGGTTTTCATTTATTACTCTGGTGGTAGCAAATGCTTAACACGTATATACACCAGCACATGTGATCTCCTTCACCTCTGGTCAGTCCCTGAGAAGTAAGTCTTTCTCTAGACTCTCTGATGGACTCAATGTCTACAGGTGGCTTGCAAACCACAGTAGAAAATTACACATATTTCTGATTAAAAAAAAAAAAAGGAAGTTTTAAAATACCAAAATATATTATGTTTCTGGGAGTATGGGGTATCCTGCAGTTCTGTGAATCATCTAGAATAGCAAGGCCATAGAAAAATAAGAAACTGTGTGTGGGAAGTCTAGGTAAATCTAACTTAATACATGAGCTTTGGCAATCAAAGCTGCCAGTGCAAACTGTCAGGACTCTGCCAGGGAGACAGATGGCATGATGACAGCAAATGGATGGGTCTCTAAAACTCAATTACCATTTCAGTTCAAACCCTTCTTCCATATGCCGAGTTGTGGAAGAGATTTGTTTATCTTGAGCTTCATGCATTGTGGCAGATAATTTGTATAGGTGTGAAGCTATAGGAAAGTCTGTGATAATGTGAGGCTGAACACGAGTTTTTCTGCTGCGTGGTGTTTTCCAGGTTACCTTCCTGCTTCCCTGCAAGTGGCAGGTTTCTGAACCTTTATTGATGTAAATCCATCCATAGTCTGGAAGTGATTTTTCAAGCTCCAGAGGCAAAACATTTAAGGATCTATGTACCACAATAAGAACTGAAAACACTCTAAACAGTTTATTGGGCAAGAAGTTCTTCAACTTTTTTTCATAGACCTGCTTTCACCCCCATTAGGTTCCTTTGGCTGCTTGGCAGTGTGTGTTCCCATGCCCATTGGGCAACCCATTTCCATAGGTTAGGCTGCCTTATTCCCAAGCCTCCACTAACTTTAGCATTCAAGACTGGTTTTGTTATTGTAACTGGTTGGAAATATGTGCAAAAATTAAACCACTGATGCCATCATCAAGGGATGTCTTTTCTCTTCTTCCGCTCCAACAGCCTTCGGTTGTTGCCTTCTTCCCTGGAGATCCATGAATAGCCACATCCCTACCTGCCAAAGGAAGCACTGGCATGGTTGTACAGCCTTCTCAGCTTCAGTACCACTGATGACTGTCTCAGGTTCATATTCCAACGCTGCTTCCTTCCAGCTGTGGAATATTCCTCCACCGGATTTTTTGGAGTAGTTGGATGTTTCCTTGCTCCTGCCTGCTCAGGTCACACAGAGCAGCAGAACTGCTCTTAATTTAAGTAAGGTAAATTCCCAGTATTTTCAAGCTGTGCAACATGACTGGTCACTAGAGAAAATGGGAAACCTGTGGAATTTTTCTTATTTATATTTCATATCTGTGTTGCTATTTCAGTGAGTGAGAGGCTCATACAAACCAGAGGAATTATTCGCGAGTTAGAAAAAGTCAAACGGTAGGATGTGACCACACACTTTCAGTCTGCAGCTAAAAGGAGTCTAGTCCCATGTCTGTGTAAGACAAGTCCTTGTAGACGTCTCCTGTAGGCTGATAAACACTTTGCCTCTGGTTTGCATGCCAGCAAACTTCTCCAGCTCTTTGAAAAAAGACAGCCATTTTTAACAGTCCCCAAACATAATTTCTCTTGTAGAATTTGACAGTATCATGTTAGAAATGTTTTAGTTTTGTTTCTTCTACCACAGCAGCTACCTGATCAAGCAGTCTTCTTGCTACAGCTATAAAATTCTCTGAACACACAGAACAAAAGTGGTTGTATAAATGTGCCTAAATGTCTCTCTGTTTTTCACAGGGGTTTTTATTAGTAGCATCATTATTTTTGACAACCAGTATTCACTGCTTTGACAGCAAAATGTTCCCAGACTTTTCTTATTTGTCTAGCAATACATTTTATTATAAAATAGCTGATTTTTTTTTTCCCAGCTGCTGGTCTGTGAATCAAGGTTGGTAGACTGCAGCTCAGGGGTGGTGGACCAGCGTGGCTCCCACCTTGGGAATATGACATATAATACTGGGAATATGCTCATGCAACAGCTGGGTTTGGGAAAACCTATCCAGTAAGAGGGCCTGAGCATCTCTGGGTCACCTTGGGGTAGAGCTGTGTGCCCATCTGGGCCTTGTCTGACAGTGAAGCCACCAGGCTTGGAGGGAGCTGTTGGCATCTGACACCAGGGAGTTTCTCCTTTCTTTTCAGAGCCCTCCCTTCCCTTCCTTCAGGTGCCTTTGGGTAGATACAATGTGTTGTGTAATTCTTGTCCCTGCAAAGATTTCAGAATGTGACCTGAAAGCCAATGGACCTGGCTGGACTTGGTCAGATGGTGGCTCCTGTAAGTTCATCTTCTGTAGTTACTTTTTCTACTTCTTCTGTGGTTACCTTCTATTTTGGGATTTCAACTGAAACTTTTTTAATGATTTTATCAGAATTTCAGTGTAAATTTAGTAAAAATCTTCCATTTTGATACCTCTGAATTATTCAGGGTTTCATGTCAGCATACTTCTTGGGGTGTCTTCATTAAATTCATCTGTACAGACGATGGCTCATGTATTTAAAATCTGAATCTCATTTTGGAAACAAAGAAACCACTGTTTTTTAAAAGGACTACTCATCTGACCTGATACACCTTCAAAGCTTTCTGGGCAGACTGTCAGTGTCCTCCCTCCTCCACACATTTCACCATCTTCACTGTATGCTCCTGCCCCTCCTTTTTTCTGTCTTTTACTGAGCACTAGAAGAGTTACATGGACAGCTTTTACTACATCACCACTAGCAACTGACTTGGCAGTAGGGTTATAAATGCAGTTTTGTAATCACGAGCAATAATTCAATAGAAAAAACCCACCAAAGCAAACCTCATCATTTTCATGTTTTAAAGTCTTTCATCCGACATTCACACACACGACTTCTCCTGTCCCTTGGCTTTGAGTCCTAGCACCAGTCTGAGTCTCACAGAGCTGCCCACACACATGCTTCCCATCCCTCCTGTTTTGGTATCACTCCAGCCAGTCTGTCTGCTGGTGCTCAGTCCTTCTCCTGCCATCATTCCTTCTGCAGCACGGCCACGTCTTGATGGGAGGCTGCAAGTGGAGTCCTGGGCTTGACACATCGTGAGGAAGATGCAGAGAGACAAATGGCCCCTTCACAGTGCGTGTTCTCCATTTCAAGGAGGCTTTCTGTTTTTATGACAGCTGTGACTGTAAGGAACCATAAATCCCATGTCCTTGCCCCAGGTAATCCCTCCTGCCCAGTGAGAGGCCTGGCCCATTAAACACAGCATTACAGCCTCAGATTAATGGCAAGTGTTACAAAAGAGCACCACGGGTTGTGGGGAACCACAGAAGGTTCATTAGGGTGCATCTTGCAAACAAATACTGCTGAACATCCAGCTGGACTGTTTTACAGAGGTGTGGTTTACTGCACAGGCTTGGGCTGTGCAAGCAGAGTTAGCCATCCATGTGCCTAACATTTATTATAGAAATTTATGGCAGCTGCTTTCTGTGGACAGTGAAATAGGTGAGGAAATAGATTTTCTGAAGCAATCTATACTTCCCTTCCGTTCATTTGAAGGAGGATTATTATTTTGAAATGTAATAAGACTTTCTAATATAAAACTGAGGTGTCTAAAATGTAGACATCTAAATCCTGTGGACTGCTTGGTAAATCTGAAAAAGACATCTCTATATGAAACAAGCTTTTTTTTCTTTATATGAATAGTAATACTCCTCTAGTATCTTTTATATCCTTTATCCTTTCAAGTGAAGACAGACATGGGTGAGCTTTTGCTGTACGAAAGCAAGACCAGTCTCCAAGGTGTGTTCAGTAAGCAATTAAGGCAGCCTATTATGACAAATTACCCTCCACAAATTTAGGTATAGTGAATGATGGCATTTTGCTTCCGTTCTTGTCACCTTAAATTGTAAAGGGAGTTAGACCCACCTCCCTGCATGTCTCTTTTCCTTCTCTTGCGCTGAGCCAGAGCAGGAGCACGGACACAGAACCAGTGAGGGGATCTTACCTTCTGATATTTACCAGCTGCATTATTTATGAGCGTGTGAGTCAGAGGAGAGCCAAGTGGTATCTGGGCTCTTCTGGGGAGAGCAGATCTTCCTGTGTTCTGTGATGGACCTAAAACCCCACTTAGGTGCTGTTACCATTTAATCACTATGACCACTGTATGAATCATAAATTATGAGCATGTACCTGTAAAGCACAAAATGTGTAGAGCACTACAGCTAGATGGTGGGTATGGAAGCCACTGGAATGTGTCCAGTGGGTCATTTTTTAGCTGGACTTACTTCAGGAACACATCCTCATTCACGGCTGTTTAATTTCAAGCATGTGCTTTAGTCCTATCCAAATGAGCAGGGTTCGAGGATGTGCTTGAAGGTAAGAATGGGATTTTGGAGCATCCCTGACTCAGAGATAAAGCTTGGGAAAATTGTCAAAAAAATTTGGAGGCAAAAAGCTTAGACTGTAGGAAAGTGTAACTATGGAAAAGTCTCTTCCCTTTTAGGGAAAAAGTGTAGAAATGTATCCAGTTCTTTGAATGCAAACAACACTAAGGAAAACACTACACTACACATTTAGAATGAGTTAAATCAATTGCCAGCCATCCAGCCACAGAGAAAAATATTGTAATTGTAACTGTGAGCAGCAAGATGGTTCTGTGTAATAGTTAAACATCAGCGAGCTCCACTGTGTCTAATAAAATGCAGATCTCATTATGTGTTTGTTATGTGCATCGAGAGATAACTGTTCAAGTTGAAAAGTATAAAAATTTGATTTAACTCGGTGACATGTTGGATACAAGAGGGTCAGGTTGGTCTTGTAACAAATAACAGCTTGGGGCATGTGGAGAGGAGTGTAATTGAAGATAAGGCTCTAGCAAGATGAGTGGAAAACGTAATAGAGTTCAAGGATACATTAAACAAATGTATCCTGGCCCTCACACAGTAATCACCTACATGTGCCATAAGGCAAACAGCAAGTATAATTGACTCCCTGAAGGAAGATCATTACAGCTTTGGGTCTTGCTGCCTCATGCGACGATTTCTTCTTCCATTTGCAACACTGAGAATTCAGATGTGGCAAGTCCTGGGATCCTGAGGCTGCTCTGAATACACCCAGAGACATTTTCAGTGGCTTCTTCAAAGGTTAAATCTGTCAGTATCTAGCACAGTGTCACAGATTAAAAATGAGCAACATTGACACAAATATGGCAGAAGCCTCCATGATTAGGGAGGAGAGTGGTCTTTTAAGGGTTAGGATGGTCCTTTCAGGAGGATAGCCCTTTAAGTACACAGGATAACTAACAAATTTGGCTGTACTATGCCAAAATCAAAAGAAACAGCTTCTTTGTACCCTGGTGTCTTGAAGAGCTTCGATGTGATCGCAGTTTCATGTGTGTGGTGTCGAGCTCCTTCCTTTTCCCCAGTTCTTGGGCAGTTTCATCCATATCTGACTGGGCTGTAGAGCTGTCAGGGATCTGGTAGAAGTGAAAGACCTTACTGGACACTGAAGCAGACACACTGTGAACTTAAACCTTACTTAGCCTCAGCCAGTTCATGGAAGAGTAGACCTTGAAACATAAATCAATGGTAGGCTTTCTTGGTTCAGAGATCTATGTGCTCCTACTGAGGGAGCTCCAGCATATCACGGAGCATTACCTTTCAACTATCCAAAACATTCAGGTACTTACTTTCAGTCTTTATTTCCCTGAAAGCTTCCTGGAATTAAAAAAAAAAAAAAAAAAAAAAGAGTTTGAGCCAGGACTGGCCTGAGAGTGTAAGCAGTATGCCTGCATTTGTCTTCAGCTTAGCTCTAATGAGAAAGTCTTGACAGTGACACTCATTTGTTTGAATCCCAGCTCCCGGTTAGTACTGAATAGTAGAGATCATTCAAACAGACATACTCTAGATACCCAACCAATAATTTTTTTTTTTAATTGAAGTGTGGCAGACAATTAGGGACCTAAGTAACAAATGTGTTCCTTCATAAGGTTTTCTGCTTGGCATGCTGAAGAGGTAGAGTTCTAGATAGCAATCTCTAATTAATTAAGATGGCTCTGGGGTCCTGTGAAGATTGATCAATTAGGAGTAGCAGTGGATTCATCTCTTGATGTCTTTGTATCAGCATTCAGTATTAGCTCAGCTCATAGAAAGAGTGTTTGGGGTGAAATTTAAGGGCAAATAATAAGAAAGGATGACCAGAAGACCTATTGGTTTCTTCTGGCCTCGAGGCTGTTACCAGAATGCTGTCAGAACATATTTTTCAAGGATATCAGTGTAAGTTGTTAACTTCACTTGAAAATACGTGAGAAATAAAAATCAGGTTCCTTCCACAGAAAAAGAAGGTGGTAGTTCAACCTGGCAAAAATAACTAGTCTGCATAGTCGACTCACATCCATGTGTAAGAACTGGGAGCCTCCCAAAACTGCAACCACAAATGTGTGACAAATACAGTCAGCTTCTCTGTCTGTATCCTAGCACAGGCAGATAACCATGTCTACCTCTGTGTCTGCATTTTAAGGATGTGCAGGCACAGCTTTCAGCTACCCTGAAAGTGCTACTTTAAGCTTTAGCATTTGGGAAGGCCATAAAGCAGAAACATGCTCCCAGACTGCGGCTGTTTTCAGAGACAAACAATGGAATGATCAATTCTTCTTCCAGTGCTCCATGTGGAAGGTTAATCTAAGTGACCCTCTGGCCTTACACTCCATAAGTTGGAGGAACTGCTCCGAAGATGATGCAGTTGCTGTGTTTTTACGTCGGTCAGTGAAAGTTTCCTGGCAGAAATATTTTTCCTTGGTTTTAGCACTAAGACCCAATGGCTACATATGAATTTCTCTGGTGGCACAGGTGGAATTGTGTAGCTGCTGCCCTCCATCTCCAGAGTAGGAACCCTGAGTTGCTGCTTGCACTGGGTCAGCACTGGATTAACTGAGTCAGGAGTACGACCTGCAGAAAAACCAACCCTTTTTAATAGACTGTTCTCAGCAAGGTCAGCACGGAGCATCCCTGAGACACTGAAACTTCTCTGTGAGCACAGAGACGCATCCTCAGGCAAGAGTCTTGTCTCCATTCTTCTTTCTGGATGAGTAAAACAAATATTTAACTTTCTGGACTACATACAGAAAGAGAGCAATGCGGTGTAAATGTTTTATCAGCACAGATTTAGGGTTTTCACTGTAGTCACAAGTACAAAGCCATAAATGAAAACTGGAGCTCATCTCAGAGCAGTACCCAGGTTCACTCTTCACACTGCTCTGTAACATGCTCTTCAATGCCACTAACTTTATTGTCTTTTTCTGCGTTTATCCATTAACAACATAAAAAGAAATACAAGTGTTAGCATTCCTTAAATCACAGGATATTCTGAGTTGGGAGGAACTACGTAATAAAGATCCGGCACAAATAAGACCAAGTTTGTTCCTTTCTAGAAAAACATATTTTAGTAAGTCCAGGTTTCATTAACTTTTTTTCAAGCCTGCATGAATGAAAGCCCAGGCGTAAAGGAAAATTTTCATTCTCTATTGTTTTGCTGATACTAATTTTCCCAAATGGAATGCCTGTAAATGAAGCAAATTTGACGAGCTCACAAAGAATAGCTACAGGGATAATTAGCCACCGTGTTTCGCAAATGAATTTTTTCAGACTCAGAAAATACACAGAAATTGGTAGGCTCCTCAGTTGGAGCAGAAGCAAAGACTTCTCCTGAGATGCAAAGAATGGAGCCTATAAATTATAGTATCACATTTTATTTGTGGCAAATTATTTGTTCTTTCACAGACTGCTGGGAGTACTTGCATTCTTCTCTCCTGGTGCAATACAATCAGGTCCAGAACTCATTAAGAAAGTATTATGTTATATATGTATAGATAGGTATGTATGTATGTAATTTATATGGAAATGGTTATTGGTAGTCTGAGGGAAAGATAGAAAGAAAGAATCAGTCTCATTTACAGAATAGAAGATACAGATCAGATATTTGGGTGTTGGAACTAGATGATCTTTCATGTCCCTTCCAACCCAAACCATTCTATGATATTAAGAAAGACTTCTAACCTAATATTACTAATAAGGAATTTTTACAACACTAGAACAAGGTATTGAGAAAGTTATCTGTAGAAGTTTTAAAGGAGGAGGATTGACTGAGGGTCCCTCCTACTTTCCCCATCCCTACTGGCAGCTCCTTTCACCCGTGTGTGTGGAAACTCGGCAGTTTTGACAAGTCCTGCATCAGTCTGCATCTTTAATTCCTTTAGCAGTTTCCAATGCAGCTCTCCCAGTGGATCTACTTCAAGCAAGACCTGTAATGATGTCATTCCATGTCACACTTGTTGGAGAAGGTCTTGGAGCAGCAATGGTTTCAGCCAAGGGTAACTGGTGCAATTACCCTGTGTACCTCCCCACTAACTCTGTTTTGATAAAGGCACACCCAGCTGCAACTTAGGGCTGTTTTTTATCCTTACAATGTGACACACAACATCTCATTCACCTTTCCTGTGGGCTGATATGCCAGAGACATTCCTTAGCAGGTAATACAAAGGAGTATACCTCCTTTAACACTATGCCTCACTTCTGATAAAAATTGCCCTTACTCTAAAATGTGCTAATGAGACCATCCTCCTCCCCTACTCATTTATGCACAATTATAGTAAAGGTATAACTTCCTACTTGGCACTTGCAAAAAAAAAACAACAACAAACTATTATATTAAAAAAGAAAACTGTCAAGCAAATGACAAGGGATTCTCAGAGTAGTTCTGGAACTAGAAGAGAATGGAAAATAAAACCATCAGTTCCAAAGAAGCCTTTTAGGATTCAGTGTTGCTGTACAGATAAAAAGAAAGTTTTTAATTATAAATCATATTTGCCATTGCAAGCAGTCCCACCGAAGGAAAGAGGAAAAATTCATAGACAGCTCAAGCCAAAGCAGAGCCCTCTGTGTACCTGTTTTGCACATTTTGATTCAGATTAATAAAAACAGATTCTTATTCATTTTAAGAAATGGGAACGGTGATAATGCAGGCAGCAAGCCTTCTGGGATTCTCAACAACTTTCCAGGCACATTGAAACTAACACATCTTTCTGTAAAACACTGGGTACTTTGTGAAGATATATTTTATTGGAAAAGTAACATCTAGAGAGCCAGCTGCTACCAAACAAGTATGTATTATTAACAAAGGACTTGGAAAGCCTTCTGCTCACTGGAGTTAAACAAATATACAATTTAATCTAAGCTCTGAATTTAATTAACTGCGAGAAAAAAAATCAAGCTGTTGTTTTTTCACAAGCAATTATGCCTAAATATGATATTGTAGGTGCGTATGAATTTTTCATATAATCATTTGTGCACACAAATAAGGCATTTATGTAAGCAAAGACTAATTGTCTGCACAAATCTTGCCAGCTCAGTGGGCTTTCACTACATGAAAGCAACGCCCATTACAAACTTTAGATCACTTTACAGTTTTTCTGGAAACATGGTCATAAAGTTCTATGTACGGAGCTCTCCTAGTTAAATTAGGCACCGTGCTTGTTGTGTTTATAGCACAGATAATGTGCTATAAAGATCATTGTGGACCATGGTGATGTGCACCATCTCTGTTCAGTCTATTCACCAGAATAACTAAACTCAGAAATAAAAGTATTAGGGCATAATTGACCCTTGCCAGTGTTTGCTCCCATGGCAATTAAACTGAGGCTGCATCAGAGCAGAAGCTTTACGTAAAGAAAGAGTCTCATGGATGTTTCTTGGGGAGACCAAGGTTCTGCCACACCCTCAGAACCTTTTTTTGCAAGAGTTCCTTTCAGCTAGTCTCATCCCTGTGTGCTGTGACCAGACCTGCCAGCAGTGGCTTGGCTCAACGCAGGAACGTGTCACCCTGTGACTGAGCACCCCATGTGACAAGGTGGGCACGGGTCCAGTGATGTGACAGGGACAGGCTGCAAAGCTATCTGAAATACAGTGAAGGGGAAGAATGAATAATTGGAAGAAAACACATTGTCCTGAATCCCACAGGACTGAGGTGAGACTGCTGCTGCTCCAGTAGTGAGGCTGTACTTGTATTTTCAGCTGGCACACACACATATACATGACATGCACACATATGTACATGGCCAGCCACGGGCACCACAAACACCCTCAGAGCACTCATAGCAACAGGGACAGCACCAATGGCCTTATCCTGCTCCCCCTTTTCCTGGACAGTATGGAAGTACTGTATGGTACCTTGATTTGGGTTCACACTGCTCTGCCTTCTGCAGATGGGCCTTTCATGGGCTGATGGTCCCTGGGATGGGCCTGGGAGCACCTTGCAGAGTATTATTTGGGCTCCTTCTCCTTCCATTGTTGCTCTGAGCCTGTGCAGATGAGCTTTATCTCATAACCTAACAAACCAATATTGAGGCCTGATACAGGAGAGCACTTTATTGCACACCTGGCTATGACTAAGCAGTGAGACCATCCCCTTATTTGACTTAGTTCTGTGTGCTAACATGTGAACAGCAGCCAGAATTTATTTCTGGCAAATACAGGAGATATTTTTCTTGTTCAATAACGTATTTTTCTTGTTCAATAGCATACTTTTTCAATCTCGTTTTCTGCTCTTATGGTTTGTAAAGAAGATCACAAACATGATGCAGAAATTGGAGCTATTAATTTTTGTTAGAAGTAGTCTAATTACTAGAATTTAAATAACTTTGTGACAGGTGACTCATAAAATACATAAAGAAGTAAAAACGTATGTCCGTTAATTTAACTCTACTGCTTATTTAGAAAATAATTAAGAGGGAAAATCTGTGAGTAAGGGGAAAAACTACTTGTGAGTAGTCTTTACTCCTGGGAGTGGTCATCTTGAAGCCAATAAAATCGTAAATAAAGATATTCCTATGTGAAAAGATTAGTATCACTGCTGATAATACAACACCCACTCTGTGCGACCCTTAATCCAACACTGAGATTTAAAAATTACTTCTCGGGGGCCACTAAAACTGACAGGTGTCTAAACTGCTACCAGGCAAGTTTTCTGTAGACCTGCTGCTGCACATTGTTTCATGGCACAGTACAGAAACACCTTTGTTTTGGCTGTGCTGCACAGCTGGTCACCTTACTGACATCTGCTCAAGCTCGGGCAAGATTTTCCAAGTCCTCCCTCTTTCAGCAAGCACAGCTCCAGGGCTCTGTCCAGGAGCTGCTTTCAGGGCTTATTCATTTGGTGGAAGGAGGCTGTGATGGGCTCCTTCTCCCCATTTCTATCAAAAGCTTTGTGGTTAAAGAACATCCAGAGGACTGAGGCATCCAGTGGCCATCCCTACCTTGTGCCTCAGTGAAGTTGCTTTTAATCCATTCAGGAAGAGAAGGACAGACCCAAATGTTCATGTCACACATTCCAGGTCAGGGCCACAAAAGCTTTATCCTTTGTATACTGTTCCAAATTTATAAAATAAATTTCTTCTGGTACATCTATTTTAGTTAATTCTTAACCAACTTCTTTTTTTTTCACATTCCATTACACTTCCATACTGGGGATGAAATTAAGCTTTATTCTTGGATTTTGGTCGTAATTAGTTAAAAAGAACAATTACCCTTACCCTTAAGGGTAATTATAATTAACTTTATAAATGGGTTTTCTGTTTTTTGGTGGGTTTGTTTTGTTTTGGGGTTTTTTTTGTGGAAAACTGATTTTGCAGTGAATTTCAGTGATTTACCACCGTAATCTGACTTGTATTGCTAGAGAATTTTCAAACTGTTGTGATTTAAAATATCAAGTTCATCTCATATTCTTCTGATTTGACTAGCTGAACAAATGGAAGGTTGTCCCACCTGTTGCTGCAATAGCACACAAATTCCATCTGAAGGTTTGGGAAGGGGCATTATTGTGCAAAATGTGTGCTGGTCGTTTGCACTGTGCTCTTTGTCAGCATTTGCATAATGCCTGATTTGACATACTTGTAATCTTAGAGTTGTGTGAAGAACCAAAAATGATGTGACTACGGAAAATCTAAAGGATAGGAAAGCCAGGAGAACTCATTACAGTAACAGAGAAGATAGTCTGAGGAGGAAAATTAAGAGGACAAACCCCTTGGAGTGGGAATATGTGACAGTTAACGGGATTAGATATAAGGAAAGTAATTCCTGTGAGAAGGGGCAATTTAGCAATCACATTGAGAAGATGAAGCCAAGTAATGAATGACATGAAAAGAACTCAGAGAAAAATGTGGAATAGAAACCTGAGAGACAGCGATATTTATCAAAGAAAAGGGGTGAAAATTACCAGTGCTGGAGGATGCAGATGATTACAGAGGCAATGAAATTCAACAGGAAGGGAAACTTGGGAAGCAGTGGTGTAAATGATATCTAATAGATCAAGAAGAATAAGAAAAATATTTCGCTGCAGGTGAATGAAGATTTAGGTCAAGGTAGTTCTAATTTAGTGTGAAGAAGTCAAAACGGATCAAAAATGGAGTGGGAAAGAGTGAAAATTATGGAACTAAGAAAGCAAAGGCTGGACTAAGGGGCCTCAAGGGTGGCTATAAAGGAAAGCAAGGCTCAGAGAAGTGTTTTTCAAGGACAGTCCAGGAAATACATGGGACAGAAGAAAATTACTCTAAACAAGGGTTATTAGAAAAGATAAAAAGTGAAATGAGAGTGTGAATTATTGGATGAAAAGGAGAAATGGATTTAAAAGCAGATGGTTATCTCTACTTCTTTTCCTGCACTACCAAAAAAAAAAAAAAAGTGTATCATATAAAATGTTAAGGACTTTTTTACTTTGATTTTAACTTAAGAAAGTAGATTGTAATTGGGAGGGTGGGCAAAACAATAAAACCTGCAATCCAAGGGGAAGATCCCTTTCTGGAGTAGGGGAAAAACAGGTGATAGGTTGGGTATTTCTTATATAGCTGGCGTAGAAAGGGGAAGATGTTATGTGGAGATCCAGAAGAGCAGGAGAAAGGTGGTTGAAGCACCTTCCTTGAAAAAGGGTGAGAAGGAAGCTAAGAACTTGTATACTATACATTTCCCTACAACTCCCCCTCGAACACTGGATAAATAACTTTATCCAGTGAAATTGGATAAATAAAACTGGATATAACTTTATCCAGTAAAATTATATCCAGTAAAAGCAAATAAATTAATTGTAAACCGATTAATAGTTTCTGCCACAGTTCGAAGAATAACAGAAGTTAAAGAAATCCAGTTTTCTCCTGGGAAAGTGAGACAGGCCTTGCAGGCAGGAGTCAAACAATAGGTGTCCTGTATTTTTATTTCAGTAAGCCTTTCAGTGCCACCTTGTAACACCATACTTAAGTATGGGGGTAATATTTAAATAATATATAAGAAATATTATTAGAATAATATTATATAAAATAATATATTATTATAAATTAATATATAATATCATATTTTATATTATGTTGATGTTATATTATAAACACCCCTGTCAATGCAGGGATGTTTAAAATATGCCAGATGAATCAGGCTGTGAAAGTGCTCATTTCTACAACTGATATAAAGTGATGATTTCTGTTTTCTGTTATCTTAAAAGTTAGGTAAGACACATCCCCCTCTAGGCGTGGATGGTTCACTGTGAACGTAGAAGGATGCCCTGAGTCAGCTTGTGAGGGAAAAATTTCTGATTTCGGTTGGACTCGGTGACCTTTTTTCCAACCTGAATGACTCTATTCCGTGATTTCGGGAGCAGTCAGTGTGTTCATTAGTGAGGTCGGTGCTGGAACACGCATCACAACGCGGGACCCGCCGCCATCGCCCCCGTCCCCTCACGGCGGGAATGAGGGGGCGGGGCCTTGCACGGAGGAGGCGGGGCCTGACGGGGGCGGGGCCTGGGCGGCCCTGAGGGGCGGGGCCGAAGGCGCGCGCTCCCCTCCCCCCCCGCCCGCGCTGCTCGCCAATGGGCGGGGCCGGGTATCCCCGCTGCCCGCCTCTGTCGTTCGCGGCGAGTCCATTGCACTCCGCGCGGGGGGAGCGCCGGGTCTGGGTGCTGCTTCCCGACCCGGTTCGGAGAGAGGGGGAGTAGCAGGGATAGAGCCCGTGCATCAGGAGCGGGCTTTGTCCTGTGGCAGCGGTGCTGGCTGATCGGGCGGAGGGGGCCGCTTCGTGCTGGCGGCGCTCCCCTCTCCCTTGCACCCCCCCTGCGTCCCGGCGGGGAATGGTGTGTCCCGCAGCGCGCGCCTTGCTCGCGCGGTTCGGCGGCTCGGCGGGGGGAGGGGGACAGGAGAGACCCGGGCCCCGGCGGCTTCTCCACAGTGAGCGCGGGGGATCAGCGGGGAGCCGGCGGGGGGAACGCCCGGTGCTGCCGTCCGGGACCATGTTGGCGGACGACGAGGAGGAGCTGAAAGTCCCAGAGGAGATGTTCAAAGATGTCAAGTTCTTCGTGGTGGGAGACATCGACCCCAAGGTACCGGGTCACCCCTCGGATCATGCCCGCCTTCTCTTCCAGACCGCCCCAGCCCCCCCCCCCCCGATGGGGGGGCACTGTGGGAGCGTCCGCCTGCCACGCGCGGGCTCGAGGCTCGCGCCGCCTCACGGGGAAAGGGCGGGAGTGGGGGGGGGGGGGCGCGCGCGTGAGGGGCCGTGAGGGAGGGCGGGGGGGGAGCGACCGGTCTTGATCCCGATCCCGGCCCGGATCCCGATCCCGGTCCCGGCCGTGCCCGCGGGAAGCGCCGCCGCCGCCGCCATGGGAGCCGCGGCCCCGCCGCGCAGGCCCCACCGCCGCCGCCCGAGCGGAGGAGGAGCGGGCGGAGGGACTTCCTGTGCCGGGCCGGGCGGGCAGCGGGGGCAGCGCCCGCCGCTCCTCCGGGGGCACGGCCCCTCCCTGCGCCCGCGGTCGGGACGGGCACAGGGACACGGGGATAGGCCGTGGGGAGGGCTCTGCGCGGGGGGCCGGACCGGCTCTTCCCTCCCACACGGACCTTCCCGCCTCGGCGCGGCCCCTGGTGCCGCCCCAGGACCGCCCGGGGTGGTGCTGGGGGGGTTCGGGCGCGTCTCTGAGCTCCTGCCCGGCTCCCCGGGGGACGAGGAGCAGAAGGGGCTGCCCAGTGTCCGTCCAGCCCTCCGCCCCTGCCCTGGGTGGTGCAGGTGGCCTTGCAGTGAATAACACCCGGTCCTACTGTGCGAAGGTGGTTCAAACAAAGTTTCTGTGGCGTGTCCAATTAGACAGGTGCTTGAAGCGAACCATATCGCGCTTTAGGACAGCAGCTCCGTGCAAGCAGGTTACTGCATGCACTTCACACTGAAGTTGGAGTCTTTGCTCCTCTGGTATTTGCTGCAGTAAAGTCTTAGTTCAGCGTTGGGTTCCTTTAGCCTCGTGCGCTGGCACTCAGTGAGCCTTGGAGGCCTGTAAGTGACCTGGAGACACTGGCACTGACAGGTTGACATGGCTTTTATTCCTATTATGATAAAAGAAATACAGCTCTTGTGGGGAGCCTGTGTCCTGGTTTGAGCCCAGCTACCAACTAAGCACTACGCAGTTGCTTGCTCACCCCCTGCCCCTACCCAGTGGAATGGGGAGGAGAATCAAAAGTAAAACTTGTAGGTTGAGATAAGGACAGTTTAATAATTGAAAACAAGGTAAGATATAATGGTAATAGTAAATAATAATGATAATAAAAAGGGAAAGGAAAAAACCCAAGTGATTCACAATACAATTGCTCACCACTCGCTGACTGATGCCAGACTCCCCTTCTTGAACCCAGATCGGCCTCTTCCAGATAACTTCTTCAGCTTATGTACTGGGAATGATGTTCTGTGGTGTGAAATTTCCCTTTGGCCAGTTCAGGTCACCTGTCCCAGCCACACTCCCTCACAGATTCTTTTTTGTACCTCTTCACTGGCAGAGCATGTGACACACAAAAAAGTCCTTGACTTGGGATGAACTCAACCTGGCAAAACCCAAAACATCAGTGTGTTACCAACATGATTCCTATTCTGAATCCAAAACACAGCGCTGTACCAACTACTGAGAGGAAATTAGCTCTGTCCCAGCAGAGACCAGGACACCCCTGTGGTACCCTGGGGACACCTGAACAAGAGGAGCATTTACTGGGTGTGTTTTGAGCCAAGATAGAAATTCTGAATAAAACAGTTCTTAGAGTGAAATTTACCCCATTACTGATGTAAAGTTACAAATATATTTAGTGCTTTTTACTTCTTCATATAAAAGCAGGTGCCAGATTGATTTTGAATAGAAGTTTACTCCTTCATCTTTTGGGGAGGAGTACACTTTGATCAGCTTAAATTTCCAGCTGGGTTCACGGAAAACCAGTTACCTTAATAAATATTGAAACAGTTTAGTGCAAGTGAGCACGGTAATCAAAACAAATCCAAGAGTAAGAAAAAAAATAATTTATTCAGGTGAATAACTGCATGCCCACTGCCTATTAAGGCATATGCAACATAAATTGTAAGGGAAACAAAAGTCTGGAATTGTGCCTAGATGTGCTTTGGCAAATGAGGGAGAAGTAGGGCTGCTGGCTCTCAACTTTAAATCCATTCCACTGGGATGTGCACTTTGCTGCTCACACCTTACCAGGGGTGATGAGTAGATGTCAGCTGCTATTCTGTTTTTTTTTAATAAGTGCTTTTCCTGCTTTCCTAAAAGATAAACTCAAAGCGTCATGTTTTGGGAACACCAGTTAAAATCAGTATTTGATTCAGAAAGAGATAGAAGCAATGCAGTGCGGCACAAGGACTTTGAACAGGATATTTGGGTTCTGGTTATCTCTTGTTCTATTTATTTTTTATGCCCATTGTCTTACTTTTTAGTTTTGAACAATTCCTCTTGTTTCATCCAACACAGATTTTAGTGGGAGAGGATAAGATAAAATTTATATGCCCCCCAGTAAAATGAAATTTCATTTAGTGGGTATAAACTAAGACCTAAGGTACAGGATTTTACAATGTTCATATTAGGGCTTTTCAGCATTTCGTTTTCTGGTTACAAGTATGTGGTTGATACAAGTATAGGTGAAGTTCTTTAATTGTACCAGCATAACTTTCCAGTCCAGGAACTACTTAATCTGAAGAAGTCACTTGTTCTGAGAGCAGAGTTGAAGTTGACATGAGCTGAATTAGAAAAATTCCTTTTTATGAAATAATCATATGATTATTTCTGTCATGTTTGTAGTGTTTCAATTTTGTACCTGAAACTGGTGTAACTTTTGTTATAAGCAGACTCTTTGAACGAGCTCTTTAGTGCAACATGGTTTTGATACAAAAATGTTCATGCTTTCAGGACATTAGTTGCAGCTTCTTTCTGACACTGTCAGATTTGGGGGCTCAGTTTTCATGATGTTTACTCCTGGTTTTAACTTTCCCTTAAATAAACAGTTGAATGGGATTGCAACTCAGGGAGAGCTGTGTGAGACAAAGAGCTCATGTGCTGGGGCTGTTCTTAAATAGGGCTTTATTTTTATTTATTAGAATGATAGTGTCCCGTGTTACCTTGTGGATAACTGGATTTCATGCAGGAAAGTGTGTCCTGATTTAGGAGATAAATGTGTAAAATGGAAACATTGTCTCCTGTTCCAGGCTGTGGTGGCAAGAACAGCAAGCTCATGGTCAATTTTCTTGGTTATTTTAGAGTATTTATTTTGTAATGTGGTAATATCACATATCCATCCACTTCAGAACAAGTTGATTTTTTTTCTTTAGTGGAATTTTAAAGTCAGATACTTCAGTCAGGAAATGCTGAAATTGTCTCCTTCTGGAGTGGTGATTTTTCCATCTTTGTTTTTCTGCTTAGCACAGATGCTTTATAAAACATCCTGATGCCACATTTTGAGAGAGTCTCTTTTTCAGTGCTTTTCTGTCCTGGTGAGTTTATAGGGTAGGGAGTAATTGCTCAAGGACCAATTAATTAATATTTTGTTTGATGAATGGAGTACCTTGCTCTCTGCTGTTCACTGTTGTGAGGAGAGCATCCTTTATGAAGGGAATGTCCCCAGCACGTTTTCAGGGATAGGCATTGCCCCTGGCAGCTTTTGGAGGATAAGCATGGTACCAGTTTTGTCCTGCTAAATCATTATTTCTGAATAGTAAGAGGAAAATGAAACAATAACCTTAATTTTCATTTTCAGCTTTTGAACTCTAGACTGTAACATTTTAAAACGTTTTTATCTTCCTCCCCGCTACTCCCCACTACCTTCTCTGTTACTTTTGTTGAAATGAAAGTCTGGTTTTTGGGGGGCAGGATGGGATTCATCACACAGATCTCTACAACAGAGCTGAGAGAGTGCTGAACTCTTAAACCAGCATCTGCTGTATGGGCCTTGCAAAACTAGGAGTGAGATGTGCTTTGTTAGTTGTGAGGTGTTCTGCATTTTCTGAGGACAGAGCAGTGGAGTGAGACACATCCATTCCAGCTCTTTGTGGTAGTAACTTAGGGGGCATTGGTTCTACTTGTTTGGTTTTCTAGTGTTTTGGGGGGTTTTTTGTATTTCTCTTAATCACTTAGTCCTTAAAATTCAACCTCTTATTTTAAAGAATATTCAAACACTTCCAGAGCAACCATATGCAAAACCAAACATTGTGAAGAAGAGTTTTCGGACCTTGCCTGAGAGAAAATTCTTTTCAGATGTGTTTTGAGGAATATATGTTTTGGAAAAGTGTTGACATTTTCCAGATTTCTGCCAAAGCCTGAATTATTCTGGAAAGTAAATCTTCAAATTGAATGATGCAAATATGCAGAGGTGTAAACCTTTGGCAATCAGGTTTTAAATGGGATGCATTCGGAACTTCCGAAAGAGTGCTGGCCACCTACAGGAGGACAACCGAGAGAGAAGGCCATGTTCATTCCTCCAGTGTTAGTGTCTTCTTGCAGTGATGTTTGTTCACTTCTCCCTGTTCTCTTTTGGGTTTAGGTTATTCAGCTTCTGAAAGCTGGGAAAGCGAAGGAAGTTTCTTACAATGCACTGGCTTCACATATTATTTCAGAAGATGGAGACAATCCGGAGGTTGGAGAATCTCGTGAAGTTTTTGATCTCCCTGTGGTAAAGGTGAACGACTTATCCATGATACTGTCAAAGTACTTCATTGTTATAACAAAATATTCATGTTTGGATGATGACCAAATGAAACATACATTCAAAAATCTTCTATTCTTGTTGCACAAACTTTTATCCTGACTGATAGACTTCTGCTACAATTCTCTTCTCTCCCTTCTGTTGTTCCTCTGTATCTGTCAGTGGTTTGGGTATTTTTTGGTTTTCTGCTTTGTTTTTTTTTTTCCCCCAGATTCTTCCTTCAGTCATCTGTGGGATGGTGTCCTATTGGCTGTACTTTAGAAATGTTTCTGATGGGGAGGTTCTTACAAGCTTCTGGCAATGGAAAACCTCATTTTAGAATAAGCAGTAAATTTTGAGGGTTTTTTTCAAACACATATAATTGACATGGTGAAAAATGATTTTGTTGATTCTGCATATGTGTACTATGCTAATTTTAAACTACAGGAACTTGTGGAAAAATAGATTTTTCCCTCTTAATTTTAGTTTTTAAAGGGTTTTTGTCTTATTTTTTTTTCTTTCTTCCTCACAATGGAATTACCAGTAGTTTGTTACTACCTTGTAATACTGGGGCATTTTTCCAGTGAAAAATTCTGGGCTTCATGTTTGAAAATGTGAACTTGTCACTCTGGAAGTCATGGGAGAGCTTAGAAGAAGTAACACTAGAATTTCACTGCTAGTACCTTTGGGTACATGATTTTGGGTTATTTTTTTCAACAGGGTTACAGGTGACAGTAGAGAATTTTGATAGGTTATGTCATGAGAATTCACCTGAGAGTGTAGAACTATGAATTGATTCTGAAAAATGAAAGGTACTTGGCTGGAGACCTTCTGATTATAGTGGGCCTGCTGATTAATGTTTAGTTCCTTTTTCTGAAGTGTTTTTTGGCGTAGTTTTAACCTTACAAACAAGAAGATTTGCTGCTGCTGTTATGTGAAGGAAGGACATCGGTGTCGTAAGAGCACTTCCTGCTTTCTAATGCCATTTACTGAAATAATTCAGTTTTCTTCAGAACTGCTACTAACTGCTAACTCATTTGCCAAATGAGAGCAAGTCTGTCACTAATGTCACTCAGTTTGACCTGAAAACATCACAGCATGATCTGTAATCAAGAAGATTAGACTAAGTGTTAAGGGAATGGAAGCCAGAGGCAAAAGTAGCTGGTTATAGGGAATAAGGAAGAAAAATTCTTGAGGATTGAGGAGTTAAGAATGAAATGTTTTTGGCTCATTTTTTTGTATGCTGCCTATAAGGGAAAGAGAACAGCAAGAACTGAGACACCATAAACATGGTTACCACAGTATATTTTTTTACTTGTCTTTTGAGAAAGAGTAATTTCATTCTGAATGTGACGCCACTCTTTGCCCACTCTTCCTTATCTGCTGCACTGAGACTACTGTCCTACATCTCCTCCATTCTCTGCCACCTCCCTGTGTCCCTTTGAGCCCTTCTGTCCCAGAATGCTTTTGGGTAGGGGCCATCACTCTGCTCACCACCAGCATTGCTCTGTCTTCAGAAACTTTCTGTACAAGGTTATGGTTCCTGACTCCTTCGTGATGAGAGTAAGACAGGGTTTTATACATGGGGTTTTTTTAATTATTTTTTCTTAAGGGTAGGGAGAACTGAAAAAAAACAGGGAGAGGATACTGTATATATACTGAATAAATACTGTAAATGGCACAAGAGAAGGGGGTCTTGCTCCCATATTGCTGCTCAACCTTTGAGCTGTCTTTACCTGAACTCTTACAAATAAATGAGAACAGCCTTTTTTTGCAGACTAGCTACAATGTCTGTGAAACACTTAGACTTCCAGCTGAATGTTACATATTGAAACTAGTGTAGTATGAACTTGGAAGGTAATTCGTATTTTGTACATATAGACCAAGGTTTGTAACATCTTGTGGTTTTTGTTTTTTTCAGCCTTCCTGGGTGATCTTGTCTGTTCGCTGTGGAGCTCTCCTGCCGTATCCTTTTAAGTTCAAAATTAAATTAATTCTATAGGAAACATGTTAAAACAGATGCCATCGAGGGATTAAACATTGTTTCAAGTAGGTACGGCTTAAATTTTTAAAATGATAGGATGTGTTTTGCCTGCAGTTTTCCTGTCCCTGTGGCTATTTTGTGCTTCATAGGCACTTGCAGGAAAGCCATTATCAAATAGACTCAAAACATTTTAACTGGCAGGTGATGCATTATTTACCTGAGGCACCAGGAAAACCACTGGAGTGCACTAAAGAGACAAAGGATGGTTCAGAGTAGAATGGCCTATTCTGCCTTTTCTAGCAAAGTTAAATAAGGAATAAATATGGAATAACTCCTAATACTGTATTATAAATAACATTTTATAAACAGATAGTGTTAGTATTCCCATTTTTGGGATAGTCTGTCCTTGCCTTTGGTAGACCCTTGTTCGTGTTTGGCTAGGACTCTGGTTTTTAACTTGTTTGGAGCCTGTATTTTGCATATGGATGGCTCATTCCTTCCTCTTCTTATCAGTAATTACTGTCCATCTTTATTTATGTTCCCAGCAGTTCTTTCCTTGGAATTACAGGAATGGTGACAATGGCTATTTTTATAGAAAAAAAAAAAAATTGCACATCTTTTTCTCAGACCATTCAGGATAGATATTCTGTATATGGACAAGCTTAAACAGAGCACTACATTTCAGTACAGATTCAAGCAGGTGATGGCAACAAACAGTGCCAGGACTAGAAAGGAATGTTGCCAGGCATGAGATCTCATTTTGGGATGAGGTAACAGGTAGTTGTGTCTGTAATGGAAAACGAAAGGTGATAGATGCGAAAATCCAGGTGTTCATATTGGAAATTCAGGTCTTTATATGCTTCAGTGGCTCGGAATTCCTGTTTTATACCTGGTATTTTAAGATGTGTGACTTTGCACCTCTGTCTCTGTGGTGTGATCTAGGCCAGTGATTTTTGTCTTTTGTGTCTGGACATAATAAATGTGTTTATTGTCCTGTCGTCATCAGGATGGGAGTGTACAGTTGCTTATGTCACATATCTGTAAACCTTCTCTCCCGGTTCCTTTGGACTGTGACAAAAAATAGCTTGGAATTAGCTACATTTTCAGGCTTAAGTAACCTAACATTTCATTATTGATGTTCTTTCCCACGGAGAAATTGCACTATTAGAAAATTTGTCTTCCATCTGAAAACAGGGTTTTTAAAAGGGTATTCTAAGAGCTGACGTTATTAGATATACCCAGAAGAGAAATAAACAGATAAAGCAACAGAGCGATGCAGTCCATAACTAAATTGTAGCAATAAATGTGGGAATGTAGCCCTCAATGGCTATTGCTCAGGAAGTCTTTATTGTGGGTATAAGGGAATGACCAAATGAAAAGACCAGGTCTCAGTAGTGTCATGTTCTTGAGTTGCATGGAGGAAGGAAGTTTTGTCCACCTGCCAGCAATAAATGTGTTCCTTGGACCTTTGACTTTCTCTTTTCTAGCACTTCATGTCCTTAGAACATGGTGGGTTTAGATTTTATTCTGAACCTTATTGTGCTCACTAAAAGGGGTTGTTAAGTCTTAACTTTGTTTTGTTCTGTGTCAGGCACTTTATGACTTGGACTGCAGTGACATCCGGCCTTTCATTAGGGATTTAGGTACTATCACAATTGAAAAAATAAAGCAGTTAATAGGAATAGCTTAGTTTTTCCAGTTGATTGGTTTTGGACCCAGTTTAGGCAGAAGTTTGAGGTTCTGCATTTTTGTCTCTTGTTTATGTTTTAATTTGGGGATGTAATGCTCAAAGTGGTCTTTGAATTTCTGAAATAAAAAGTCCTAGAAACACCTTGTGTCAGTGAGAGAAATGGATGTAATAACAACGTTAAGGATTTTACCTTGGCTTTCCACTTCTGGTACTTGATGGGCGTTTGCCTCTCAGTTGTTAAAGGTGAAGTTTAATGTAGAAATATTTAATACAATATAAAAGCATAGTAATTTTACCTTTTTCTTAGTGGAAGTTGTTTTCACCAGGGGGAACTTCAGAATGCATAGTGTTCTCCTGTGCCCTGCTATCTGACATTCTCAAAATCTGACTAACTTGCAGTTGAGGGAAAGTAGCAGTAAAATGAAGCTGGAAGCAGACTGTGAAGAGGGATTAAGGAGTTTCATGTGTGAAAACCTTGGCTGTAATGCCATAAAGAGGGCTGGGACTTTTTTCGCAGCAAAAGTAAGAAAGAAGAAGCTTTATTTTTCCATGGTCTTGTACAGATAAAAGAGGGTCAGAGCACTTCTGAACTTGTGTTGATGGCAGGGGAAAAAGTGAGTTTTCCTGCATACCCTATTTATTTTTTTATTGCTCTGCTGCTTGTAACTGTTTCACTCCTGTTCTTTAGAGAGTGCCAGCTGCAGGCAAACTCATGGACCTCCTTAAAGTTAAATACAGGCTGTTCCTACCTTGTGTGTTAGCAGTAGATATTAAGACAGGGAGCAGACAAATGTACAGTTTTGGAAGATGCAGTGCTGAATTTCTACCTTAGATGAGCTGCAGAGCAACACAGTGAAATTCAGGATGTTCATCGGATTTGAACTTCTTGGAATATTCTGGGTAATAGAGTAATCTGTTAAGTTTTAAAGTGCTCTGGGCTTTGACTAGACTCTCAGACTTCGGGTCTCAAAACTTAAATGTTGTTGGTACATCTGTCAACATTGTGGGGAAAATAATTTTATTTCATTTAAAAAATCTCAGTGTGTACTTGTGACACAATGTACATCTCTTTCTGTAGTCATTTTTTTCTTACAAGATGTGACTGGATCTTCAGCACAAGATCATATGGACGTGTAGAAAAGGGAGGGAAGTTGTCGAAGTCAAATGGTCCCTCTGTCTATCCCAGCTCACTTCTGTCAGGCTGTTCTCTCTCCTCTTTCATGTGGCCCTTCCCAGAGTGCAGATTTCAGTCTTCCCAATCAACTTACAGTGCCTCAGTATTGTGTTGCTCGAGTTTAACCCCATTACCATGCTACAGTCTAACCCTGTTTTGTTTTGTCTGAGCCACTCTGAACACGGAGAACAATCCTAGAACAGAATCATTTAGGTTGGAAAAGGGCTCTGAGATCATCGAGTCCAACTGTTAACCCAGCACTGCCACGTCCACCACTAAACCATGTCCCTCAGTGCCACATCTACGTGTCTTTTGAATACCTCCAGAGATGGTGACTCTACCACTGCCCTGTGCAGCCTGTTTCAATGCTTGACAACCCTTTTGGTGAAGAAATATTTCCTAATAGCCAATCTAAACCTCCCCTGGCACAACTTGAGCTCATTTCATCTTCTCCTATGGCTTGTTACTGGGGAGAAGAGACCAACACCCACCTGGCTACAACATTCTTTCAGGTAGCTGTAGGGAGCAAGAAGGTTCCCCAGAGCCTCCTTTTCTCCAGTCTAAACACCCCCAGCTCTCTCAGCTCCTTCTTGCTAGACTTGTGCTCCAGACTCTGCACAAGCTCCATTGCCCTTTTCTGGACATGGTCCAGCACCTCAGTGTCTTTCCTGAATTGAGGGTCCCAGACCTGAACACAGGGTTTGAGGTGCAGCCTCAAGTACAGCGGCACAGTTACTGCTGAACTCCTGCTGGCCACACTATTCTTGACCCAGGCCAGGATGCCATTGGCCTTCTTGGCCACGTGAGCACACCCTGGCTCATGTTCAGCCACTGTTGACCAATATCCCCAGGTCCTTTTCCACCAGGCAGCTTTCCAGCCACTGTTCCCGCAGCCTGTAGCGCTGCAGGGGGTTGTTGTGACCCAAGTGCAGGACCCAACACTTCACCTTATTGAACCTCATCCATTTGGCCTCAGCCCATCATTCCAGCCTCTCCAGGTCCGTCTGCAGAGCCTTCCTGCCCCCCAGCAAATGAACACTCACACCCAGCTTGGTGTTGTGTGCAGACTTACTGAGGGTGCACTTGATCCCCTCGTCCAGATCATTGATGAAGACATTATTAGACCCCGAGTTCATGTGCCACAATTAAATTTGGTGTTAATATTGTCTAACATAATTCTTCTACATTGTCCTCATCAGGTTCTCCTGGTTTTTTAAGCATGGCCAATAAGCATTTCATAACAGAAGGAAGCTCTTCTGACTCCTATAAGCAAAGCATTCTGAGGTGGGCTGAGGGAGATGTTCTGGGAAGAGGGAAGTTTGTGATGTTACCAAAATCAGTCACAATGTTAGAGGTGTCCTGATTTCAGATTGTACATCAGTTTTTTCTTGATGTATACAACTTGAATTGGAAACAGACAACATGAAAGTTTTTAAATGGTCAAATAATTGATGATATCTGAGAAGTACTATGCTAACTGTTTAATTTCCTTCTAATATCCCTCAGGAAGCTCTGATTTAATTATTTTGCATCCTTGACATCTGCTTTCCAGTGTAAATGGCTTTTCTCCAGAATCATGTCAGATCTTTTTTGGAGTCACTGCTTGTCTCTCTCAGGTAAGAAGCGAACCATATTTCAGGCTACTCCAATGTACACTATGTGATGCTTTAGGTTTTTTTGAGGAGAGATACCAGTTTTTCTGTTGTACTGTGACTTTTTTTCTGTATGTTAGGTGAATTATCACCTGACAGTTTTTCACTGAAAATGAGACCGTGAACATTTCAGCAGTTTGTCTTCTATTCAGCTGTATGATGATTCTCAAATGCAGAGTACACTGGACTACAAAATCTTTGCTCCTATTTTGTGTTTTCTGTTTCTGCACTAACACAATATTCAGTCAACATGTTTTGCTACTAATGCACTGAAAACTGAACAGGGGTACCAATGAGTAAAGCAAGTGGAAGGGTGGTGCTTCCATGGCTTGTGTTCATAGAGTGAGTGCAGAGTGAATGAGTGCAGACACAGGATCAGGGCCAGGTACTAATGGAATAGTTGTGTGTGTGCTTTAGACTTTTTAGCCAGTTATTACTGTAATACTGTCACTAACTCTCATTGGTAATGGCTTCAATGCATGTGGCTTTCTTAGCATGGGAGGGGGACATTGCTGTGACATAAATTGTAAGAAATAAACACTTTGGTTCTTTACACAGGCTGTTAATTTAGTCTACTTGTTAAAATTCTGTTTAATGATTTTATACAGATTGTCCAAGCTAAATAACTCCAATTTGCTTGATCACTAACTTTTTTTCTCTAGTGGAGGGTGATATACTAATGTTGAGTTTTACAGGAGTGAAGAGTGTTTTTATTTTCTTTGTGTAGGTTAAGAATTATTACTTAGAGGGTTTTTTTCTTGTTGTATGTCTTTGTCACCGTTTTTCTCTGTAACTTTCATGCTAATTTGGTATTTAAAAGTTATAGGTAATACATTAGCCAGACTTGTAAATGGTGTGTCACGTGTTATAGTAAAATTCTTCCAGCTGAAGACAGCTGGGTGTGTAGAACTAAAAGGCTTTTTTACCTTCCTTTTAGGTTTCATCTGAAGACCGAAGTACGCTGTGGGCTTTGATTACTTTTTATGGAGGGAATTGCCAGCTGAGCCTCAATAAGAAGTGTACTCATTTGATTGTGCCTGAGCCAAAGGGGGTAAGAGTTTATTACATGTACGGTTCTTCTTGTTGTAGCTCTCATTTGCTTTTGAATAATCAGAAATTTTCCAACTCCCTGAAGTTAGAATTCTTAAGACTGCTCATTAACAACTAAATTCAGCACAATTATGCATTGCAGCTCTTCAGTGAATACTTATTTTCTGCATGGCTTTAAGCGTGATTAATTCAAAAGTTGTTCAGTTTCATACCAGTATTTGAATTCCCGTTTGAACAAAGAATTTTAATTTTATTCTTTGTTCTGTCTGTCTTAATCTAATTTTGACATGTCATAGTCAATAGTGTTTGTGATTTGTAGATTTGTAGATACGGAATCAGTGAAGAAAATGAAGGACAAAATTGAAAAATTGCATAGAATGCCCTTCAGTGTTAAGAGGGAGAAAGGAATAAAAGAGCAGAAGGAGGAATGGGTTTTTTCTTGTGTTTATCGTTGTGTGCTGACCAGCACAAGGCAGAGCAGGACAATACCTCCCTCAGCCAGCTGCAGTGCTGTGCTTGATGCACCCAGGACAGGGTTGTCCCACTTGCATGCCAGGGCACACTCGTATTCAACTACCAACCCAACCCCCCAATGCCTTTCTGCAGGGCTGTTCTCCAGACTCTTATCCCCCACTTTGTACCCGAAACCATGGTTATGCCATCCCAGGTGCAGGATCTGATGGTTGCTCTTGTTAAATTTCATGTGGTTGGTGATGGCCCAGCTCTCTGGTCTATCCAAATCTCTCTAAGGCCTCTCTACCCTTTGGGGGGTCCACAGCTTCCCCTAGTTTAAATACTGTAGTTTGATTTCTTATTCTCATGTAGGAAATCAAATGCTGCTGTCTTTGTGCAGTTGGAGAAACTGAATCAGGAAGATCAAGTAACTGGCTAAAGGCAGCATTGAGTGCATCAGAATAGCCTCCTGTACTACAGTGACAGTAATGCTTTGGTTGTAAATAGTTCACTGAAACTTCATGAACTGTTCAGGTATTCCTGTTCCTGAGGAACAAATATACTTGTAATTGATATAGTGTGTTAGTTCAGAGACTGAAAATATTTTAAATAAATTGGAGCTCACTTAAAAATGATTGCATGGGTGCTTTTAGTTCATCTGGTGCCCGGAGCAAGCTTTGGGTTTTGTGTTTTACTTTTTGTCCTTTAAGAACATGACCACATTTCCATCCCCTTTTTTTTTTTTAAATTTCAAATCAGTGGAAGGAGTATGACACAGTTTAGTTATTTGAATATGAGTAACTCTAAGATCAAGTTCTGTACCTCCTTACCTAAATCTTGTGAAGCTTTGTCAAGTTCCTCATGTTGTTCTATACAAATTGAGTATATTATTGTCCCACCAATGACCCTTTTAATATTTTGGAGTTAATGTAAACTATCTAAGATAAGACAAAAACATGTGGCTAGTAGAATGACAGTAAATTTATGTGTGCATACTAGGGAAATGTATTAGAATAAAACATAGGCTGGCAATGGGAGAAGAGAAAGTGTGGATGTGGGAAATTCTTGCTTCTTTAAAATGTGAGAACCTTTGTAGGAGTGGGGTTTTTGTGGTGAATGTGTTTGTTTTAAGCACATGATCTTACCCCTCTACACAGTCCACAGGAGAATCTTCAACACCACCCTAGTTGTCTCTATTAGTTAATTATGAATTAGCATTTCCTTTCTGTAGGATAAAAATATTTTAATTCACATAATCATTGAATGGGAACAATTCTATGGGATGATTAAAGTCCTTCCAGTCCTGCTGCTGTGACACACTACTACAAGGGAGTCTGCAGCAGTTTGTAACAAGAACAGTTTTGTCACTAGGAAAACTTGAATGATTGCTTTGACTAGACACAAGACGATAAAACAAGATTGTTAATAATTCTCACCACTAAGAATGAATAAAAACGCGTGTCGACAAGTAAACTTGATTTCATCTCTAATCTCTTTATTGGGGATGAATGACAGTTTCATTGTAGGAGATAACTCTAGAGAATCATTAAATTAAATTAATTTCCTCTGAATGTGCTTCTTGTTAACTTATATTGTTTGACATACAAAGAAAATTCCAATTCAACGACTTCTAAATATTAGATCCTGAAATTAGTTTCAAATTTTCTAAAGAAAGTTTTCCTTTTTTTTCCCTTGCTGTTTTGATATGTTGAGGAGTTTCCGTCAAAAAGATGTTCAAATAAATACAACACTGATTCTGTAAGATTTGTATATATCTTCAAATGATGAAATGAGAAGGAAGGAGGGAGGGATAAAATTTTCTACTTTGTCAACATTGTAACCTTGCACTGAAATGGATTTAGGTAATATTGGGCAGAATGTAACTTTGTAGTTGAGTGCAACATTACAGTTTGCAACTTCTGAGAAAGTGCATGGGAAATACCTGACTGGTTTCTGATTTGTATTTCTGTTGAAATGCATTTTTTTCAGTGACCACCTTGTAAATATTTGTCTCTACTTTATTATGAAATTCTGACTTTCTTCCTAGATGCATTTTGTTTTTGTTTTTGGGTTTTTTACCTTTTATTTTAGTGGACAAAATGTAAGTATAAACTGTATTTAAACTCACCATAATGTCCACCTAAAACCACCTGCATTTTAGTATTGACTGCTGCAGGAATTCTGAAGGATTTTTCAGAACCAAATTTCATTTTTTTCAGAACCAAATTTCGTTATTTTCAAATCTTTTGGTGACTGGGTTAGAGAAGAGTTGTACAAGTGAAGACATCACCTTCTGCAATTGTGCCTTCTGAGTCCTTTATACTGTAAATGTGGAGAATTTTGTTTTAATCTCTTGGAATTTGTGGTTCTGCACAGTAGTGTAGTGTCCTGTTGGATCTGGGAGAGATTATTCTCTGGTTTTGGACAGCCTCTTGTGATCTCCCTCTCCATGCTCTAGCCCTGCACTCAAAGAAGTTATTTGGGATTTTTTGTCTTTAAATAAAATCTTTTTTTTCCTTTTTTTTTTTTCCCCTCAGGAAAAATATGAATGTGCTTATAAACGGGACAGCATTAAAATTGTGACCCCAGACTGGGTACTGGATTCTATAACTGATAAGGGTAAAAAAGAAGAGACTCCTTATCATCCTCGTTTGATTATATACGAAGAGGAAGAAGAGGAGGAGGAAGAAGAGGAGGAAGAAGCAGAAAATGAAGAACAAGACTCACAAAATGAAGCTAGTACTGATGAAAAATTATCAAGCCCAGCCTCTTCTCGAGAAGGATCACCTTTGGGTGATCAAGTTTTCTCACCAAAATCTACTACTGCTGACAAGGCAAAAGGGGAACTGATGTTTGATGATTCTTCAGATTCCTCTCCAGAAAAGCAAGAGAGGAATTTGAACTGGACACCAGCTGAAGTCCCACAGGCATCTGCAGCGAAGCGTAGGTTGCCTCAAGGGAAGGACTCTGGGTTAATTAATTTGTGTGCCAATGTCCCACCAGTGCCGGGTAACATTTTGCCTCCAGATATGAGGGGCAACCTCATGGCTTCGGCGCAAGGTGCCCAAGGTTCTGACCGCCAGGAAATGATGGCCACGTGGAGTCCAGCCGTGCGGACGTTAAGGAACATTACTAATAGTGCTGATATTCAGCAGATTAATAGACCATCAAATGTAGCACATGTAAGTGTTGGATTTTTCATTTATAAGCTGTTGGACTTTCTCTTAGGAGCTATCGTATCCAAGAACTTCAGTTTCCTTTTCTTGTTCTTAAAGTGTCCACAGTTAAAACTTAGAGTCCGGAGTATTGGAGTTCTGGCCAAATTCGTAACCTCCCCGTAATAAGTAACTTCATTCCTAGCAGGTTCCTAGAAGTAAGAATGCAGCTGGAGAAAATGTTTGGAAGAGTAAAGCTGTGTTTAACTACAACATGGTTTAGAGTTTCAGTAATGATTTCTTGGTAAAAGCAAAAAGAAAAAAGCATTAATTTAGAATTATTTTGCTAGTTCGGGAAACCTGGTTTCATACTCTTCAAGCTTTTCAGTCAGTGGAAGGAATTATTTGTGCTATAAACACATAAAACTGTGAAATGGATTGTTCCCAGAGTAGGTTCAGTTCTAGACTGTTGTTCTGCTGGGCATCATTAAGTTGTTATATAGTATAGCCAGGATTATGATGTAGAAGTCCGGACTTACACCTTCTTATGCCACTTGTGTATTGAACTAACTGCAGCTCTTGTATTGAATTTATTTCTAGAAGAAAATAAAAAAGCAAGTGAGCGTGAGAAAAGTAAGTGCTGGTAAATGTTAGACATTTAATTAATCGAATTGGTGCCTTTCTTGGCGTGTTCATCTGATCGCAAAACTTTGAAAGGTGCCTGAGTAGTACAGTGGCTTCCAACCAGCACTGAAACACAGGGTATGGAGTCCCTCAGAAGTGTTGGTCCTTTGCTGTCTATATGATTTCTGAATATGGAGTGGAAGTAAAGGCTTCATTTTAAATCTTAGTTCCCTCTTCTCAGTGCCTGAAATTGCTTAAGGGCTGAGACTTCTGGGTAGAGGCTGAGCAAAACCACCGGCATTGAGCGTCAGACCTACAGCCCGGTCACTGTGCTGTCAAACACACTTTGTGCAAGTGTTTCTCTGTCAGTGATATTTGCAGAGCTCCAGGGCGGTTGTTGGTGGCTTGGCTACACTCTGTTCTCCCAAAGTCTGTTGGAATAGCAGTCGGACCAGTGTGCAAGGGCTTTGTAGCAAGTGCTGTATCAGGCTGCTGTGGAGGTCACCCGTGCCAGCTGCAGCACCTGGAGAGAGGCTTTGCATCTTGTAGTTGTGAATCTGCTTCCTAGAGGGAGGAATTACCAGTTCTGCCTTTTTGCCCTGTAATTTCCTTTGTCTCTGTGTCCTGCATGAGTGCAAGGCTCGGTGCACAGTCTTGGAAAGTTAGTGGTTTATTTGAACCTCAGATTTCTGCAGAATGGCAAGATCTCTTAATAATAAGGCATTTTGCAGATACAAAGTTACTTTCTGAATATAGCCCTAGGATACTTTTTAACATTTTATCCCTTGATTTTGAAATAAGTGTCCTGAAGCTTCTGTAATTTTGACTTTTGAGACTTTTAGTGGAGAACAGCTCCTCATACCGTGCCATGGAAACATTCTTTTGTTTCGTGTGTTATTTTTAGTTAATGAATGTTTACACTGTGGTGCTGTCAGGACATGAACGATGGGCAGTGCTTTCATAATCATGGTTGTACATGTGTGCTGTACCAACCACATCAGAATTGCTCTGGATGACACCTGAGATATTTTGATGTGCTTTGTAAAAACACTTGAGCCACCTCTGGTGGAGAGCTGACGGACATCTCGTTGAGAGGATCCAGTTAATTTGCTTTGTGCTTTAGTGATGGGCTTTGATACCTCTCTCACACACATTGCTGAAGGTGACACTGTGTATGTTGAAACAGGATTCACCAAAGCTGATTTCATATTTAAAAGGCTTTATGAATGGCAAGTCTAGAATTTCCTGTCGCTCCTTCTCGTTTCTAATGGGTAGTTTATATTAAAATATTTTAATAAATATGTAGCACTCATCCTAATCTATTAGAACTTTGCCTAATTTTCCCTTTTCTGATTCTTTAAGAATTCACTTGATAATTTGTGTCTGCTTAGTGTGAAATCATTTCTCTCTTAACAGTGAATTGTACATCTAAAAATTAAATTAAATTCCAGATTACTTCAGCACTCTATTTGAACCTAAAACCTATTATTCTTAAGTATGGGTAGGTTAGGTTCTTTTTTTTCCCCAAGAAGCCATTAGTGCTCAGCAAACCAATGTTTTTTTGTTGTTTTTTTTTTAATTTTGATTAAAAAGCCATATATTCCTGAATTAGTTCAAAACAGCACTAATTAATGGAGGCATCATTAGCAATTTTCAAGTGAAAATAAGACTGTGGAACTAAAATAATAATAGAATAGGTTTTTAAAATTAATATTACAGTTGATTAGTGTAATTATTCATATAGTGTTAAGAGTCACAATGCTGTTGAAGAAATCGTCAATAATACAGGGATGGGTTTGAATCTTAATTTTTGCTAAAATGTGCATTGCCTTTTATTAGGAGCCACTTGCAGCTCAATGCTTTTCTTTGTGTAAGTCCTATCTTTTAATTTTGCTATTAGCAGTTAAATATTTGTGTTTAATTCACAAGGCATTTAAGCATAGGGTTTATTTCTTTTAGGAATTGTATTTTCCCAGTAGTTCTTTAAATAGTTTTAAAACCGAATGACAACCAAAAGGTCACAAAACTAATCTTTGTTTTTCTAGATATTACAATCACTTTCAGCACCTACAAAAAGTTTAGAACAACAAGTAAATCATAGCCAACAGGGACATCCAAATGTGGTGCTGTTTAGTCAAGTGAAACTAACACCAGAGACACATTTATTGCAGCAGTCACATCAAGCACAGCAGCAACAGCACCATCCTCTTTTACACCTTCAACCTCAACAACTCATGCAGCTCCAGCAGCAGCAGCAGCAGCAACCCCAGATCCCCCAGCAGTCTTTCCAGCAGCAGCAGCAGCCTCACCAGTTTCCACAGCAGCAGCAAGTCCATCAGCAGCACCAGTTCTCCCAGCAGCAGCTCCAGTTCCCGCAGCAGCCGCTCCACGCGCAGCAGCAGCTGCACCGCCCTCCGCAGCAGCTCCAGTTCCAGCAGCAGCATGTGCTGCAGCAGCAGCTGCAACAGCTGCAGCAGCAGCAGCAACAGCTGCAACAGCTGCAGCAACAGAACCTGCAGCAGCAGCAGCTGCAACAGCAACAGCTGCAACATCAGCAGCAGCAGCTGCAGCAGCAGCACTTACAGCGACTGCACCAACAGCATCAGCAGCAGCAGATGCAGAACCAGGCTGCACAGCACTTGACTCAGACACCTCAAGCACTACAGCATCAGCTTCCAGCCCAGCAGCCACAACACCACCAGCAGCAACAGCAACAACTGCAGCAGCAACCGCTTTTTGGGCACGATCCAGCAGTGGAGAGTTAGTAATTATTGCCTTCTATCCTGGAAAAAAGTGGTGAATGACATGATGTGGGCTAGAATGTCAAAAAAGTAGTGCTGTGTTTGCAGGATGGGATTGTAAGAAATGCCATTCATAGCTCAGAATTGGTTTTACTAATTTTTAATACTTAAATAATAACTAAGGGTGATCTGGCAATCTGAAAAGCATGAGTGCTGAGAACGTTCTCTTTTCAAATATATGCACAAGTACATAAATTACACTATCAGTACAGTGTTAGTCTATGCACACTGTAATTGGTTTATTTTTTTTATTTTCATTTGGAAGAGGGGAAGGGGGAGAGCTTTCCAGCAGAATAAGAACTGGAAAGACAGGTAAAATTTTGCAAATACTAGTAAATAATGAAGATTCAGTATCAGAAAGTTGTCACACATTGCTTTGAGTTCTGTCCATGGTAGTAGAACTGAAATGTTTTTGATTGTTTTGGCTATTCATAGCTAATCTTTGTGAAAGAGGAAGTTGTCTTATGTTTTCCTTTTAGTGACCCTTCCTTCTGCCCCTTTAGCCTCCCTTCATCCAGGAAAAAAAACCACCCAGAACAAAATCAATTCCTGGACTGAACTGTGCCTTTAAGGCTTTCAGCTTTGAAACGTTGTATCCTACTTTTTTCAAGGAAGTGCACTTTAAAATTGAATGGAGTTTATAACCTGGTAATAGGAAAAGCTTAGTGTAGCGAATATGTTCTGAGATTAACTCCTCAGACTTGTAAGGATTTAATTGTTTGTTCTTTTATGTGCCAAACTATTCCAGTTCCAGAAGAGTATTTCCTACTGGGCTGTGTCTTTGCAATTGCTGATTACCCAGAACAGATGTCTGACAAACAGCTGTTAGCGACCTGGAAACGGGTAAGATTCTGCTGTATTTTTAAAAAACTATAGCATAATGTCATAGTGCCTAAATTTGAAAAGAAATCACTGGAAGTGTGTCAGCACTGTTCACTTTTCTTTAGGCACCCTTTGGTGTAATTCTTCTGTTACAACCTAAAATCCATTTTTCAACTGCTGCTGACCAGAAAAAGTAATAAAAATGCTTTAGGTGTGCAGCCTGGTTAAATTAAGTCTTCAGTCAGAACATGAGTTAAATAAGTTTCAGACTTAATTATTTCCCAGTTATTTATGCTTTTAATCAGCTGTAATACAGCAAATGTAATATAGAATCACTATCTGTCTTTAACTTCATTGTATAAAAAGACTCTTTTTTGCATATAATTCTGGCATTTCTTAGCCTGTGAGGTATCCACCTGAGTGAATACGATGGAAGAATAGAGTGTTTCTATTTTTTTGCCAACTTCTATTTTTCAGAAAAATCTGATTGTATCCTTTCCTAAATAAGAGGACTTTGATGTTCTTCAGAAACTTCTGATGGATTTTATAGTTGAATTTTCCCTACAATTTTGCATAATCAAGTAAGCTGTTGACGTTTCTAACAGCACTTGTGTTTATTGCTAAGATAGAATTGAATAGTTCATGAAAAATTGTTTAATAGTTATACTGCAAAAAAATAAAAAAGTGAGAATTTTTTTTTTGTTTATATATCTTTATTTTGCTTTTTTTTCTCCATTTATTCTAAAAAATAGACTTTTTGTTCAGAGAAAAGCTGCATATTTAATTTTGTTTTTTGTTTCCAAGAATGTTCTTAAGCTAGATAACAAACCTGGTTTTGGGGGGTAACTCTTCAGTGAAATGGTGCTAATGGTGGCAGTGTCCTAAAGAGTAGACTTTGATTTCAGACTTTTTGTTTCTTAAGGTAATTTAAAAATGGTTATACATTAGAAGTTCTGGGTTTGCTCTCTTGCCAGATCATCCAAGCACATGGTGGGACAGTGGACCCTACTCTGACAAGCAGATGTACTCACCTTCTCTGTGAAAGCCAAGTCAGTAACATGTATGCTCAGGTAAGCAAACTGGTAGCCTGTATTGGAGCATGCTTTCATTTTATTGCTGGAAAGTAATAAAATTCTCTATGTGCTTCATGCTTAGATTACAAGTACAAAGTTAAAAGTTTTTCTTTATGTGCTTTTTTTATGATTTGTGGGTTTTGGTGTGCAAACTTTCGTAGTGCACGTAGCAGACTTATTCCACTAAAAAAGACTCTCTGAGAAGGAGGATCCTGGAGAAGTAGAGAAAAACAAACAATGAAAATCAAAGCTTTGAGTTATAAAAAAAGTGTAAAGTAAAATGAATGTGTGTTTTGGGTTTTAAAAGCTGTTTGTGCGTTCACAGGCTTTAAGGGAAAGGAAGAGATGTATTACAGCACATTGGCTGAACGCAATCTTGAAGAAGAAGAAGATGGTCCCACCTCATCGAGCCCTTCATTTCCCAGTGGCATTTCCACCAGGAGGAAAGCCATGCTCTCAACATGTAAGAAGGAAAAGCTCACTTCTAAAGAATGCTTCCTTCACTGCCTGCTTCCTTACATGAGCAGTATTAAAACAGAGCTAGAAAGTGCTCACTCGAAGCAAAATACACATTTCTTTTGCCTTGGAAGAAAAGCTTCTGTTAGTGTCTGGGTACTGTGTTAATGTGGTTTGTGCTGCCAGGTGGTTTGAGTGCTCTGCAAGTCTCATTGAGCTCAGAGTGGTGAGGGGTAACACCTGCCTTTGTGAGTTACTCTCTCAGACGCCGAGGGGCAAAGATTGCATGAGTGACACATAGCAAGATGGCAGGAATCCAAGCTGCATAGCTTTTTACTAACAGCACATCTAACAGTATGTGCTGCCTCTACCATAACCCAATATTTTGAGAGCGTTTTTTTGAGGGTTTTTATTTTTCTGGGTCAATGCTTAGCAAATATCAAAAAAGGAAGCCCGTGCTGGTAATCAGAGAATAGGGAGCCACACTTCCAGTAGCCTGTGCAATGAGGAGACTGGGGAAGTGGAATTTTGTGGGGTTGAAAAACTTCAGTTCATTCACATGCATCCTAAAATGCACTGTCCTGTATAAAACAAGGTGTCCAAAATATGTCTTGGCACTGGATTTCTTCATACTGATGCAGACATACAGGATGATGGCCTGTTCGGAAAGACATAAAAAGAAGTACAGATTTGGGAAAATCAGAATATAACAATGTGCATGTGAACACAGTGATTAGTAGTAAATGTAATATGTAATGTAATAAACATAATTTAAACAAAATTACTGTCGCCTTTTCCTAAAGAAAGGAGAGAATGGCGAAAATGAAAACCTGGCAAGATTAAAAATAATGGAAGATGTGGAATTATAGTTCACCACCTATGATCAGCTGGCACAGTTTATTTGGCTTCATGGCAGAATAAAGCACAGCTTTCAGGAGATTTTAAAAAGTATAGTAGAGCAAGTAAGGGTAAGCATTTCTCTGCCTGAATGTAAACAGCAGCAGAATGAAGAGATGAGACATGTGAGAAACAAATTAGCTCTGAGCTCTTTCGTAATAAAACTACAGTCTCTGTAAATGAGAAAAAGATGACCAGAAGAATGGAAATTATTCTTCCTGAGTCAGTACTGGTGCTAGAAGCCTGACATTTTTAAGTGTAAACAAATCACTTTTAAATTGTACTGTTTGTATACAGTATATGCTTATATGCCACACTTATGATACTCTGTATTTCACTGTAATGTAAAAATGTTAGTAATGGAAAAATCTTTTCCACAGGAGTGTTCTGTAAGTCCTGTCCATGTTCAGGTATTTATAACTGTCTCTTTCTGTCTGCAGATAATCTGTGTGACAGGGTTTGTTGACAGTGACAGAGATGACCTCAAGCTGATGGCCTACCTAGCAGGTGCCAAGTACACGGGCTACCTGTGTCGCAGCAATACAGTTCTCATCTGCAAAGAGTAAGTGCTCTATCGACAGTGCTCACCTTCTCTGCAGCCTGGTGCCAGCCAGTGCTTTTCTGGGTGTGAGGTGATGGCTACAGCTCATTGTAAGAGTGTTTAATTTTGATCAATTCTGCAATTTGATAGCAATAAGCTTAGTGATGTTGTTCATTGAACTAAATTACAGCACGTTATCTGATAAATTTGGCCTTCTGAAGACAGGCAAAAGTAATTTCTGATTTTGCTGTTTTATAGTATTTCATAAGGGATGCTGGGTCTTGCATCAACTATAAGTAAAATATGTATTTTTTTAAAATGTTAGAGGAGGGAAAATGTAAATCCAGGTCTAACTTGATTCCATTTAGGGCAGAAATTCTCTAATTGACTTGCTCTAGCACACAGAACTAAAGTATTTTTCAGGCTATCTACTCTGTCACAGTTAAAGCAGATAACAGAAATACTGGCATTTTAGGTGTGTTATTAGAAATTGCTGTGTCACCTATTTCCTTGCAATACAATCCTTTCTCTTCACCTCTGAACAATAAGGCCCAACGGGTTGAAGTACGAGAAGGCCAAGGAGTGGAGGATCCCGTGTGTGAACGCGCAGTGGCTCTGTGACATCCTGCTGGGAAACTTCGAGGCCTTGCGGCAGATCCAGCACAGCCGGTACACGGTGTTCAACCTCCAGGATCCGCTCTCTCCCAGTCAGCACCTAGTGCTCAACCTCCTGGGTGAGAGTTCCAGTCACAAAATCCTGTGCTCTGTAGCATTTATAAGGGCCTGTTCAGTCAACAGGAGCGTATGTCCTCTGTTACAAATAACTTGGCAGTGGTTTCATTTTTGTTCTCTTCTCCATTCCACAGATGCTTGGAGAGTCCCACTAAAGGTGTCACCAGAACTTCTAATGGTATGTTGAATTGTTGTATATATAGAGCTATTTTGATAAGATTCACTTCCTAGTGTTTTTAACGTGTGAACACATGTATGTGGTGTGATCAACATGTCAGGGAGACTTACACAGACCTGTACTGAAGCTCCTGGTGGTACTTTCTGCTAATGTTCTCTCTATTTTATTTTGAGAAATCTGAGAAATAATCTTTTGCAGAACTAAGAAATTGCAGTGGGTATACAAAACAAAGTTGCCATTGAGACATCTTGGGCTAGTGCTTCACTCTTCAGTTGCTACATCAGACCTCTAGAAAGAGCTTAGAATTTCTTTGAGTCAGTACCTAACACTGTGAAAATGAGACCACATAAAGGTTTTTAAGACAGAACACCCAAAATCAATAAGAGTTTTGTTAAATACTGATGAAATTTTAAAAAGGATGGATAATGTAAATTAAAGGTGGAACTACTTTATTTTAGAATTTAAGCATATACCGTGCATTAAAAAGTGTCCTGAAGTAGTGGGCATGAACAAAGAAGAATTGTACCTTAAAAAAGGTACAAGACATTTAATTTTTGTCACGTAGGGTATCTGTGAAACATGCAAAACATGAGATGGGTGTAAGAGATGAGATGGAAACTGCAGCTTGTTCTGAATATGTAGAAAACTACTTCAGCTTTTGTATTGTAAATTTTCCCATTTCAGATTTATACTTGATAACTTCTTCCAGTGTGTCTTCATGTAGATAGATCCCGGTTTAGGCTGGTGAACTTTCAGTTCATTTGTACAGCAGGTGGCTGTCAGATAACATTTTATATTGCACAAAAACATTTAACCACACCTCTGGTGTTGTGGATCACTTGTATCTCAGTCACTCTGTAAACTCTTCAGAAAAGAGGTGCTTAGTAACTCTTATAACTTAATTTGTACTAATGCTTTAATACCTTTCAGCTTTATAAACAGCCACTAATGTATTCCTGACCGTAAGTTTAAAACATTTTTCTTACAGACCCCTGTGGAATTGTTTTGTGACCCCATAGGAAACTAATTTTTAAAAAACTAAGTGCTTTTAAAAATTTGTGTTCTTCATATTTTCCTGAAGAAGAATACATTTTACTGTTGCAAGATAAAAAATCCTTGAGGAGAATCAGTATGCACTATTAGTATTTAAAATAGCTTTTAACTAACTCTGATTTGAGTTTATTAACCACCACCCTTTGCATCCACACTACAGTTGAGCTCATTTTAAAATTGTACACATGCCTTCCTTGGGGGGAGTCATGTGTACAATTAGTACACATGTAGTGGTCAATGTCTTGTCTTTTGTAGCCAATGGAGAGACCTCAGGGGTCAGATGCCTAATTTAGTGACTCCTCTTCTGTATTTACTATATGAGGACCCTTCTTGTCCATGTGAAGTGGGAATTTTGTAACTTAGATTGAAAGGGACTTCTGGCGACAATCCTGTCCAGCTGCCCTCGGGGTGCCCGCACAGGAAGAATATGGTTTGGAAATAGAAAATGCTGGGCATGTGGAAGTGCCAGACAAGGTACTTCACTGCCTTCACTGTAGGCATTTCTATTTGTCCTGGGATTTGGGGTCCTCTTGTGAGGACAGCTGTCTTGTCAGACAGAGTTGATGCCACCTACCTCTTGAATTTTCCTGGTTGAAATGTCTATTAAAAGGTGGATGTGTGCACTGTTCTTTCCAGCTGCTCATACTAGCAGTTGTCTGGCATAAAAATGCCTGTCCCTGAGAGCAGGGAATAAACCCCTGTGGCCTGTTCCTCCCAGAGGAGCATCCTCACAGTAAGGCTGGAACAATGGTGCCTTGTCTTTTCTGGTCCTGTACCCCTAGCATTCCTAATTAAGTATCAGGTGTCGATTTGAAGGTTCAAAAGGAATAGATGTCACACACTCCTCACCTGGGAGCTGTGGTTTCAAGTTTCTCAGGCCAAGGAGAGCCTAAAAGCTGCACATCTTTACCCTGGGCACATGCTCTAGAGGCTGATCTGGTACTGGGGAGGTGGGAGTGTCTATCCAGCTTCTGTTTATGTAGTTAGGGAACATGAGTTTAAAACAGTATTTTTTTGAATATTACCACTCCGTGATATTTAGCACCAGGAAGAACATTGTAGTCTTCATGTATTTAACAAATGGGCAGGCTTTTCAGTCTCCTTCTCATTTAATTCACTGGGTTTTCCATTTATGTTTGTCTGTGTTATTTAAAAGAAAAAAAAAGTCCCACAATATTTTATGTGGTGTACACTTACATGGTTACATAGGTTTGGTCAACACCCAGCTTTGCTCTGGGGCAGGTTGTGTAAGCAGCAGGTGCACCATGTGTTCATGTCATTTTCATTTGTTTAATTGTCTTTAATATAGTCTAAAATATGGTTGTACAGCTTTCCTCTTTCACAGTAGAAGTTGGTTTCCCTGCTCAATTCACATATAAACATGCACATGGTCTGATTTCAGGGGGTGAGGTTGCCTTTGAAACCAAAGCAAAATGAATCCAGTCTTCAGCCGTCTTCCAAAAGAGCAAGGTAAGAACAGAGAGTAGTCAATACCCATAGTCCTTAATTGACTTCTTCTTGGAAGTTTCAGCTGCTTCCATCAGCTGCTTCCAGCCTGTGGGCTACTCACTGAAATAACTTATCAGTGGTTTTTGTATGTTGCCAGCCACTCAACAGGCAGGAATAAAACAATAACTAGAGCGTGAAGTAGTAAGAGGAGTGGGAGAGAACAGAAACAGGAGAATTTGCCCTGTTCTCAGCATGGTGATTTTTATTTCAGAAAAAATCCTGCCTGATTCTCATTCATCTGGGTCATTCTGTTGGTAAAAATTGCAAGAGTGTGCTTGTTTGATTTCAAAATTGTAATTACACAGCTTTGGGCCCAAACATCACATCCTGCTGTATTTCCTGTATTTTGCAGGATTGAAGACCTGCCACCACCTACTAAAAAACTCACCCCCGAGCTGACACCAATGGTGCTCTTCACAGGATTTGAACCTATGCAAGTGCAACAGTACATTAAGGTAACTTTCAGGCTTATCTCTTGTGAACTACGTTGAAACATTTGATAACTTTTTTATTGATGTTGAATTTTTGCTAAGACTTGATTAGCATATATTTAGTGGATAAAACCCCATACTGACTGGGCCTAGGTTAAAGTTTGTGAAATGAGTTCACGTGAAATGAGTTTTATTTGTTCTGCTTTAGTTAACTACTTCATACTAATGTGCTACTTGCTTTTACTTTCTGTATGATTGCTTTATAAAGCAAGAAAGCCCTTTATACATTTGGTTTTAGATCATCAAACTTCATTACCAAAATTAGGTGAGAAAAGTAGTGATGATTGTGCTGGATAAGACCCAAGTTTATTCTAGTGGAGTTGCTATCTGTAGTGCCAAATGCTTCAAAGAAAGCTGATAACAAAGCTTATGGCAGGTGTGAGAGAAGTTCCTATTGAGGTTCTCTAATAAAGCTGTCCCAAAACTTAACTCTAAATAATATACAATATTCAGATAATGAGAAGTAAGTGAGGCCTAGTTTGAGTCCACTACATTTCTTAGAAATATGCTCCACTTTGGTGTGCTCAAAAATATCCAATACTTTCTTTATTACGCTTAAACTTTTCTTTTTTTAAAGTAGTTGGACTTTGGAGTTTTTTTCCCCTTGCAGTGTTTGCATTTGAAGCTTGATATTAAATATTTTGGGTTAGAAAATATTTTTCAGTGTATCCCATGAAGTTCCAATGTCAGCTCCTCACTTTTGGTCAGGTACCAGGTTAATTATATAGAGAATCTGTTTTGGTAACATCTGTTATGGCTCACAAATATCAAAAATTAACTTCAGCCTCAAGGCTTGTGAAGTTGAATCTAAACCTGGCAGTGCTGATGCCATCAAGATTTTGCAGGGTTTGGGGTTGGATACTTCTCATCTTCTTGAGATGGAGGGGCAGTATTTTGAGCTGTGTGCCCAAAGGGTTCCTTGCGTGTCAGAATGGAAATCTTGCAAGATCTGCACTCATAGATGTGTTTGAGGTGAACATAGGAATAGCAGACTTTGCCATTTATAGGGGTGCAAGTGTACTGTTCATACATGCCCTGAAGGAAAGAAATAGTGGAGAGGTTGAGTCATTGAATGATACTTTTGTGTGTCATCTTTATGCAAACCATCAAAGCAGGCATGGTAAAGAAGAGCTTAAAGCACTGTCCCTACCTGTCCTGTCTGTTCATCATGATCAGTGCAGTAGAGTACACAGGGCTGCCAGAGACCTCTCAGGGCTTCCAATAACCCCTTAGGCTTTCTTGCTTGGGGGACTCCCAATGACTGATGTAACAGAATCACCCTAGTATGTTAAATATTTATACTTTAGGATATTGGTGGGGTTTCTATTTATTTGTGCAAAACGTTTGCCATAGAAAATCAGAAATCCACGGTGCATAGTTACTAAAGCTGTCCAAATATTTTTTCATATTTGAAATTTTTAAAAAGGGAAGCATTCTGTCTCTTAACACCCATGGTAATCTGATGTGCCTCACCAGCTGATTTGCTTTATTTTTAATCCCTTCAGATAATGACTGTCTTAACTGACAAGATAGCAACTATGATGTATTAGTTTGGGTTTGGTAGTTTAAACCAAGGAAAAAGGAATAGTTGCTCAGTATTGTCAAAAATACATTGGGGAACTAGTGTATTTAAAGAATATGTGTTTTGCATGAGATGCTTTCAAAGAAAAGACTAACAAAATGAAGTTTGCTGTAGCTACAGCCTTTATTATATCTTCCACAGAAAAGAGCAAACTTATTTGCTCTTGCTTTGCAGAGTATTAAATACTCTGCTTACTTCAATTCAATACTGTGTTTCACTTAAAAAAGATTTTAATTTGTAACTTACAGTTATTTCCTTGCTTAAAAAAAGCACAACCCAAAATCAAAAAACTGCAGAAGTAGGAAATAGCTTTCAGTCTTGCCAGGTGATATTTGTGTCTGGAAATACCTGGATTTTCAGTGGCTGTAAATTCTGTCAGAATTAATCAACTTTAGTAAAGCGATGACTAATACAGAAATCTATATTCACTGTTTCATTAGGAGCTTAGTTTTATTTGATGGTGATGTTATGATTTTTTATTTACGTTTTTCCTCAAGTTATTTAACAACTCTTTCCTTTTAATTTGTGTTTGGTACAACTTTCAGAAACTGTATATCCTTGGAGGTGAAGTAGCAGACTCTGCCCAGAAATGTACCCATCTAATTGCCAGTAAAGTGACCCGAACTGTCAAGTTCTTGACAGCAATTTCTGTAGTCAAGCACATAGTAACTCCAGAGTGGTTAGAAGAGTGTTTCAAATGCCAGAAATTTGTTGGTAAGTTAAATTAGTATCAATTCTTATAGTAAACTTAGGGTTCATTGACGTATTTAAATATACTTTGCTGTTTCGACTTCAGTATTTCTTACTGGTTTTCTAAAGAGTTCAGTTTTTGAAAGCGGAGATTTTGATTCTACAGCAGGTCTGTCATTGTTCACACCTCTTGAAGAATGTTGTGCAACATTTTTAAATAATTATATCAGCAGCTAGTTTGTATTCCACTTGAGTTATGAGGTTATGTTAGTATGGTTGGGTAAAGCTGTGGCTTGATTTTTTTTTTTAAAACAAGTTGTCTTTCAACAGAACATTTTGTTTCATTTAGTTTTCATTTGATTTGATACAGTTTCTTTACCTTAAATGAAAGAAAACATACTTAAAAGGTTTTCTTTAGGATGATTAAATATTGGATGTTGTTAAACCTTGTATTTCGTTCTTATGTAGCCAGTTTGTAGATTTTTACCTGTAGTTGCATTATTTAGCTTTCTTAAAAGCTGATCATTTGGTTTATGACTGTTTTGTGCTTTGTATATAATTTGTTTGTAAGAAGAAATTATATAACATCACTGCCTAACCATCATAAAGACTTAAATCTATAGATAATTAGCTAATAAAACCAGCAAACATTTTCATAAATCTCAAGAAGGCAATTCGCTTACCTCAGCATCAGTGAACTGAGAAATCAATTCATTTGAAAGCTATTTTAGAAGATGAAGAAAATCAGGAAATTTAGGATGACTGTTTTGATCTAGTACTTGAAGTACTTTACTTGTCTATTGAAATTGAGTTGATTTGTAGCTCATGGGCTGCCTCCAGTTTTGTACCTGCTACAATGATGGAAAATGTGGCAATTGTTTACAAAAATTGTCCTGCTAGTTTCCTTTGTCTTTTGGAAGAGGATTAACACCATCTCTTGTGGGTCATCAGAATTGCCCTTGGAAAGACCAATTTGTTCTCCATATAAAAATACATTTTTTCTTTATTCTTTGAGCTTAGGGATTTTAAGTTGAATTGGATTTAAAAATGTGTTTGACATAGATTTTTGTGGAAAGATAAAGACTGAAATGCTATCCCTAATAAAAAATGAAAAAATTGGCTGAATAACAGGACAAGTGAAAGAAATGGGAAAATTTCTGGGTGCTCATAGGTTGTCACAGTAATTTGAACTTAATTATTCTGCTCTTTTGTTTGCAAAGACTCAACAAATAAAAGCTGCATGTTCCTCCAAAGTTAGAAAAAGAGACTTGATAGGACAGTGGTTGTTGTTAGGTATGCAAGTGTAAAACAGTTTAGTTCTGCAGGTAACTGGGGGTCATTGTTGTAAAGTGCATAATAAGAGGGGGTGTTGCAATCATGTTAAAATTATAGGATGTTTTCCATTCAGAGCCACCCTGACCCCCATGGGTCACATCTGGGTCACATGAATGTTTGTGCTTTGTGTGTTACATCCTCAGTCTTTCTTTTTCAGATGAGCAGAACTTTGTGCTCAGAGATGCCGAAGCTGAGGTGCTTTTCTGCTTTAGTTTAGAGGAGTCTCTAAAGAGAGCACAAGTAGCTCCACTGTTCAAGGTATGCAGTTTAACGTGACATTTAAATACTTGGAGTTTTTCAGCCTGGTTGTTTCAGCATTGGGACCACAGGTTTCATATCTGAAGGCAGTAAAACAGACTGGCGTATAACAGGAAGAATTTGTTGTAAATTTTATTTTTGACTTTATGCCTATTTCCTGCCTAAGCATCATTGGGGTGGATATAAGTGGAGTAACTGGATCCTGGTGATGTGAACAAAACATGCTCAACTTATTAACAGTATTTGTTCCCTTACAAAATTTATAACGTTGCTCTATTACTTGTGAAAAGCCACCTATGGAAGGAACCTTCTTTCTTTTCTCTTTTCTTTTTTACACCAACCTGGTAGTTATAACACTTGCCCATGAAAATGGGAATCTGAGAGTGAGTTTGCACTTCAGTCTCAGGGAGTTCTGGTCTGATTCTTCTTGGAGACACCACTTTCCACCAGGCTGTTTGCTGGGATGGTGCAAGATGTTTTCATGCCCCTGGTTAAAATTACGTTGCAGTGCAGAGAGATATCTGAAATTCAGTTTGGCTGAAGAATCTCTAGCAGCTCAGATCTCCAGACTGTTTATTGAGGCAAACCACCTAAAAATTTTTACAGGTATTTTTTCAACCTGTAATGAGTAAGAATCTACATCTTTTATTAAGTTTGAATGCTATGTTTTGCTCAATTTTGCAGTGTAAATAGCAAGGGTTTTTTCTGTTTTTTTTATTCCTAGCTGGTAAGCAGAGATAATCTACTTTATGATCTGATCACCTGTAGCAGTCTGAGCAAAGTAGTAGGATAATTTTTGTCAGGAAGTAATAAATTGGCTGTTAGTTGAAAGGTAAAAGTTCTTTTGTAACACTTGAGATGTCCCTGTGCTTGAAGAACAAAGGAGCATTGTTGTTCTTAACGTGTCTTACCACTTGCAGTTAGTTTTGGTTTTGGGGGTTTTTTTTGGAACCATAGTGGTCATTTGAAGGTTTCCTGGTTGTTATTTTACAGTTATTGAAATGGGCACACCTTTACTTTTCAAATTTATCAAAATTGTGGGTTTACCCCTTCAGGGGAAAACATCAGAGGCAATTAAGGACAACTCACCAGCTGATGAATCTGTGTCCATAAGCCTCCACAGCCAACCCCAGCTTACAAAGCCTGCCCCGTGGTTGTGTAAGAGAGGAGTCACATGACAATAAACTTCATGTGTTGCACAAATCAGTTAACAAAATAATGTTTTTCCTTGTTCTTCTTTTCCTCTTTTTAGGGAAAATATTTTTACATTACACCTGGAATTTGTCCCAGTCTTTCCACCATGAAAGCTATTGTGGAGTGTGCAGGAGGAAAAGTATTATCTAAACAGCCTTCTTTTCGGAAACTCATGGAACATAAGCAGAATAAGGTGTGTTGAGTGTTGCTTTCTAAAATTTACTGGGAATACCTTCCCTTGTTACTCTGATCTTACCATTAGTTTCTTTTGTTTAGAGTTTGCCGGAGATAATCTTGATTTCCTGTGAAAATGACCTACATTTATGTCGAGAATATTTCGCAAGGGGCATAGGTATGTGTAAGCTTTCATTGTAATTCCAATAGCATACCTGTTATTTTGGGTTTTTTTCCTTTTTTTAGAATTATTATTATACAAGTATGGAGATTCTTGAAGCTTTCAGATAATAATAGAGGAATCTGTGGACTATCCTACATTTCTCCCATGGAGAAATCCGAGCCAGCTGTTTGTTAGGTATTTTTAATGGAGTTATTGTTATAGGCAGGTCACTGTGAATCTCTGGAAGAGTAGGATTGAACCTGGGACTTCAGTCCTACATGAGGCAGAATTACCTGTTCTGTGCTTTAAGCCCAGAAGGCAACTAAGTAACGTACCCTGGCTCCCTCCCCCCCAACACTAGAGAGAAAGAGAACTGAAAAAAAAAAAAGTAAACATCATGGGTTAAGATAGAAGAGTTTAATAATTGAAATAAGCTAAGATAATATGCTGCTAATACTAATGACAATACCAACATTCGTCATCATCATCATCATTACTATTAATACTAATTAATAGTATTGATTATAAATTAATACTGATACTAATGACAATACTAATGAAAAGGAGAAAGAGGAATAAACCCCTAGAGACAAAAGTGATGCACAACACAATTCCACAACTGTTCACCACCCACTGGCTGATCCCCATCCCATCCCTGAGCAGTGATCAGTGGCTCCCAGGCAACTCCTCCCAGTGTACATATCCTGGGCATGGCGTTCTGGGGTGTGGAACATCCCTCTGGCCAGCTGGGCTCAGCTGGGCTCAGCTGTCCTGGCCATGCTCCTTCCCCTCTCCTTGTGCACCTGCTCCCTGGCAGAGCACGGGGAACTGAAAAGACCTTGACTTAGGGTAAGAACTGCTCAGCAACAGCTAAAACATCGATGTGTTATCAACATTATTCTCATCCTAAATTCAAAACACAGAACTGTAGCAGCTGCAGAAGAAGAAAATTAACTGTATCCAAGTCAAAAATGTGATGGCTCGTAGTGGGGTTCTGGTAGTGGTGGGACAATACCCCTTATGTCTTTGTATGAAGGGCAGAAAGGTCCAGAGTGGCCCCTCCTGACACACCTGTAGAAGGAGGCAGAATGTCTGTGTAGGGTGTAAACTTATGTTTTTGATATTTCCAGATGTCCACAATGCTGAGTTTGTCCTGACTGGAGTACTTACTCAAACACTGGATTATGAATCATATCCTTTTTGTGTGAAGACTTTCTGCTGCTTAGGGAAGAGTGGTTTACCAAAAGTTTTTTAAATGAGGAACAAGTTAATTATAATTTTTTAGGATATATAATGTTTCTTGATAGGAGAGTAGTTTAACACCCAAACCCCTAGTTTAAATTCAGAATGGAATTACTTTTTGATAGGAATTAACTTCAGGGGAGGTGGGAGGCAGGGTTGTCATAAAGGAATAGGGGTAAAATATTGGGCAACAGGGAAAAAAACTTGTCACTAGGGAAAATACTTGTCAGGAGTTACTTCAGATGAGGAAAATAATTTTTTACTGAAGAAAATTATAGACCCTGTTTGATAAATGCAGTGGGGGGACCAGTAAGGCTTCTGTGTCATTATGAAAGTTGTATTTTGCAGTCATTTCTTACAGTTGTTCTTTCTTAACAAGCATACATATAAATTTACTTGATGGATAGTAAAATGCCTTACTGCTTTGGAATCCTTGGAGCCTTATATCTAGCTGTTCAGCCATTGTACAAAGCAACTAGAACTTCCTGTGGATGCTGTTTTCCAGCTGTTTTTTCCTAGGGATGATGAGCGGTTTAAAGCAGGAAAGCAAAAATAAACTGCATCTTTTTTAGGATGTGTAATTTTATTATGCTGAAACATAATTTACTATGTTTTGTATTATACTACCATTTTAAAAGAGCCCATTTTAGGTATCATGATTAGCCCGTTTTTAAGCATTTTAAAATAAATTATGGTACTTCAGCCAAAAGTGTAATTTGGATGTAAAAATGAAGGGCTTGCTATCTATTAAGTTATGGATGTTGAAGATGAAAATGTTTTGTACTTTATTTTTATTTCTTATACTCTATTTTCTTTTATATTGATATTTTGCCCACATTTGAAATAAATGTACTTTTAAATGTTTTACTCTATATTTTAGTGGTTGTTCATTTTTTTGAATACTGTGCAGCAATGGCACTCTGGTAAGAGTAAATTACTCAAATCTTTTTCCAAGCAATGTGAAATTATTTTAAGCTTATTTTACCAGATATGTTTTAATATATGAATCCCAGTGCTTTAAAGGGAAATAGTTGTAAATGTATATATGTGTTTTTACTGAGGCAAAGAAGCAGCTTGAAGGAAGGAGAAACTGCAACCCTGCCTATTACACTGTTGTGATAACTTTTTGTTTGTATAGTGAGTTTTACTAAATAAATATTAAAAAAAAAAGTCTCCTGAATCTATATTCAGTTGTGTTTTCTAAAACGCACAACAGTTCTAATAATCTGATTTGACCATTTTTATCAGTTTAGACTCCAGTAGATAAAAAAGTGATCCCAAAAGCATTTATTCTCTGATCAGCAAGGCATTCAGCCCTGATGCCCTACGGACAACTGAGTGTCTGCTCTGCCTCGTCATGGAAATTGCTCGTTTCAAATCTCTCTTTTGTGCCATGGCTTGAAGTGTAAATCCAGCTGGTGCTGGACCACTGATTCTCTTGCCTTTCTCCCAGTGCCTCAGTTCAAGGAAGAGCTTAAGTGAGTGACAAGTTCCTGCTGTAAGAACATGGTGTGGTAACTGTCAAGATAATGAAGTCCCACAGAGGTCAGTACTGTGCCTGTTGCCTGTTATTGCTGGGGCTGGTTCCTCAGCTGTTTCCATATCCTGAGCTACTCCTGTATTTGGCTTCTCTGTTGTAAGCAGTAAGGGGCTGTGTGAGGATCACAAGAATGGTAAAATTTCTACCAGTGAGACATTTGGTCAGGTGACAAAACGTGATAACTGAGATTGTTGTGCTTTGGCTCAAGATGGTTTTGGGTGAACTGAAGGTTAAAAACATGTGGGAGAAAATGGTACATTTTCACAAATACCCTTTTACTTGTTATGTGTTTTGTGCTTTTTCTTAGTGTGACATTCAGCTCTCCATTTGCTCTTCATTTCCTCAGTTTCCTCTTCATTACAAGACAGATTAAGGGAAAGTCTGTAACGTGGGGGCCTGAGGTTGGAAGTCCATGATATGATTTTATGCTTTAACTTTTAAAAATAGTAAAAAAAGAAGGAGCAACTGCAGTGGGATTTAATTGCTGGTTGATGAGTTTTTGTGCAAATGACTTAAATTGCTGGGATATGCAGACCTGGCAAGTCTGGTTTCCCTTTACTGTCAGTGGAGGGAGAGAACATCTCTCAAACCTAACTTAAAGAGCCCTGCAGACACCACATCTCGTAACAGTTCAGCAGACTAGTTTAGTTACCTACATCTTTCAGAACACAGAAAATAAGTAAGATGAATCCCACCCTAAAGAACTTCAGTGATGCATTGCCTAAATACTGTTTTTTAATGGAGAAATAAGTACACCTTTTTTTTTTTTTTACCACTTCAGAGTAAAATATTGAAATTGTCTAAATCTCTGTTCATCTTCATATGGCTTGAGATTTTCTTTATTGTACCAATTACCAGGTTGCAGAAAGATTTGGGGTTGCCGTTTCCTTTCAAACAAATATCAGCTGTTGCAGCTTTGGAATGTTTGGAAATGTTGTGCTACACAAAACTTAACTTGAATATGTTACTTTCTACCTGTTGTGCATTCAGCATGTCTTCCTGCCTGCCTTACCAGCCATGTGTCGCCCTGTCAAGTGTAAATGCTCGTTTCAAAGAGACACAGACGTGTCAGGAGTTCAGCTGTCCATGAAATCAAACTCGAGGCACATGAAATTGCAGGACTGGTTGTAGAAACCAACGAGACCTGGAAAAACAGATTGGTGCAAGAGGGAGAGGCAGAGAGAAGCCAGGTTTGGATGCATTGGCATTTTCAGCCTCAGCAGCATAAACTGCTTGACTCCATAGTTGCATTTACCCTCACTAAGAGTTTCAAGCTTTTTTTTTAGGATTAGCTTCTTCCGCGTTTTCCACAGTGAAGAAATGTTGAGGGCATGTAATACCTTTGCCAAAGGCTACTAGAGTGAGACATGTGAATGCAGTAGCATCTGAGAGGTAAATTTCCTTATGAAAACCATCCAAAATGCTGTCAGGTACTGCACAGAGAAGCTTGAAGGAAACCAAATGCGATCATGGAACAAATGAACCCCGTGGGAGACATGGGTGGTAATGCATCTGTTTCATCATCAGTGGAGACAGTGTGTTTATTTAGCCAACATACAAGTATGACTGATTTTATTAACCTTTCAATTAGAGTGAAAAACAGAACCTGCCAAGAAATAGTCTTTCAAGAACCACAGGAGCTGTCCAGAGCCAACTGGCTTGCACAGATGTTACTGTGCGTGTGACTAGGGATAGAGAAAGGGTTTGATGAAGTATTCTGGTACTAGGAAGCTGTTGGGAACATGCTTTTCCCCTAGTGGAAGACTGTAATACTGAAGTGTCTAATTTGATCCTGTCCTCTCTACTCAGGAAAAATGTTGGTTTGTTACTTGCAGAAACATAAGGTCCATAATACAGGCTTGTGTTCTTTGTAGAAAATCTGCCCTGATAAAGCAGGTATTTAAAGGTAAATATAGAACATGTCTGTAACAGCAAAGACTTTCCATCAGTTAGGGATCTGCTGGAAGTCAGGGAGGTATGGTTTCCACTTGTCACTCTGCAGCTTTCTTTGCCATGAGTCACCAAGTAGAACTGTAGAACAGAACTGTAGAAGTACAGCTGGAACAGATCTCTGGAGGTCAAGTTTTCAGTATCTTGAAGGATGAAAATACCACAACCTCTGTGTGCATCTTGTTTCTGTTTTTTACTACCCTCAAGGAAATAAATAAACCATCCTGATATTTAACCAGACAATCCATTGTTCCTCAAGTGGCTGTGGGTGCTCATTTCATCCTCGTGTGCCCTCAAGCAGAGTCTGGCTCTTACCTTCTTTCCCCCCTCACAGTAGGTAGTCACAAACCATTGGAAGTCCTTCTGTTCTTAAGGCTGAGCACAGTCAGCTCAGCCCCTCCTTGGGCACTGTGTACTTACAGCCCCTGATCATACTGATGGTCTTCTGCTGGACGTGCTCCAGTAAGTCCTTTTCTTACTGTGTGGGGAAGCCCAAAACTGTTAAAAGAAAAAATAGGTCCTGGTTGCCATGGCCTTTTTTGTGTCTTTAATCGATAGGTCCCGTGCCACACTGAGCAGCAGACTTGCTTTTTCTGTTCCTTTTTTTTCTCTTTCCTTTCCTTTTTCTTTCTTTTCTTTGCTTTTTCTCTCTTTTCCTTTCCTTTGTACTGCTGATGTACGTACAGAAGCCTTTTGTTCTGCCTTTCACACCTCTTGCTAGTTTGTTCTTGGACTGAGCTATATATAAAAAAATCAACTACAGTTCAAGGTGTGTGAAAGCGCTTGAGTGGAGCAATAAACACCTGAATGATTGTGTTTAGGAAGGTTGTGCAGCTTTAATCTTTAGGCAGCTCTACTGTTAAAATACCATGAAACTTACTGTAAGTGCATTTTAGTTAGTTTGTCTTACCTCAAAGCAAAAGGGGTAGATGAGGAGACAGCTCTGTTAATTTTTATATGTTTTATGTTTAAATATCCTGAGGCTTTAGGGGGGTTACATAGACTGAAGTATGTTAGGTAAGAATTACCCTATTAATGGATGGAAATTAAGATTGAGAGAAATTTATACTGGGAGTGGTGAAGCAGAGAGTAAAACCCAGGCTAGCTAAATTCAAAATTCACATTTTAGCAGCCAAGGGAGCCCCACTTCCCTTCTCTTTCCCTCTGCCTGCCTTGTGTTGCTCATAGCAGGAGTGAAGAGATACCAAAGGAGCAGAACCATGGAACAGCAGCAGAAGAAAGAGAACTCACACGAATAACACAAGGGAAGAGACAGGTTGACCCCTCAGAAAAAACCTTTACAAGTGACTCCAGGGTTTAACAGGGGCAAACTTTCCTAGAATTTCTATGGAAAAGCATTAATGCATACAAAAGTGTTAATAAGGAAGTTGCAGATGCTTCACTTTACCTGCAGGGCTGTGAAATCCAGACAGGCTTATGTCCCAATAATTTCATTTGCTAAAATTCATTCTGCAGGCTGCATTCTGCCTCCTTCTTGTTTGTTTCTTAGTCTTCAGAATGTCTGGTAGTGTTTAAGAAAAAAGGGCTTTCTAGCTGTTAGGGTTCCTAAATGCCTGAGCCTGGCTGGTGCTGCAGATGGACCAGCAGTGCCTGCCCAGCCCGTTCCATTCTGATGTGGATGTTGTCACCATCCTGAACTTGCTGCCTGAACTTCCAAGCTTTTTGGAAGAGAGAGTAGGATCCCTGTACCAGCTGCTAAGCATGGAGTGGGTTAGGAATGTGCTGCCATTTCCTTAAAAAAGTGATCCGGTGTCTCTTTGAAAAACAATAAACTCCTCCCGAGGGAAAGGCACGCTTGAGAAGCTTCCTCAGTGGGATACAGGAGCTTTCCCCAGAGGACTGAGCCCTCAGGAGATGCTCAGAGCTCTGCTAAGGGAATTTTAACCTGCAGACAAGTGTGAACAGTGAGTAATGCTTGGGAAAATACTCTCACCTTTACCAATAGAGTACATTCCTCTGATCCTAAAGCAGTGTTTTGTCAGGAGACCAGGCTGTGTCTGTCAGAGAGGAACCATCAGTAGCAGGGATCACCCCGGACAAGACACAGCTTTGAATGGGTCTGCCTAGAGTGTTTCCTTGTAGCAGGCTACACCAAAAAGAAAAACAAAATAATTTATTTTAAGCTCAAGAGTCCAAATTTTATTATTATGTCAACTATAGACTTCTAAATTAAGCAGCTACATCAAAGAGATGAAACAGAAGTTTCCCTCCCTCCTCTCTGTGGCTTTATAGGACTGATCCTCACTCAATTTCATTTAACTTGAGGTGTTGGGGACAATTGCACAGTAGTTTGTGGTGACAGGAGGTTTGTCCTTCCAGATACTGAAAATACATTAATAAGCAGTGATACATCCTCACCATTTTCATGGCTTTTGGGATTTGACATTTAAATTTAATAAAATCTCAGACTTTTATTGACAATAACTATGTGATACAGTCCTTTCCTGCAGTACAAAGAGACTTTGTGAGAGAAGACAGAGAAATGTCTTTGTCACTTGAGCTACATTTGGGAAGGCTGGATTTACCCTGAGGCCCAAAAGAGGTGAAGGCCACCAGCCTTGCAGAGGCCAGGCTGGGGCAGAGGAAGGAAGAGGAGCTCAGTGATAACTCAGATGAAGTCAGCCAGCCTTCCCAGAGGAAGAATTGCTTAGAATTGTCTATGTTCTGTTAAAACAATTAAGTATTTTCAAAGGAGTAGGTGGGAGAAGAGTGTGATTTTTCACATGACAATTGTGGCTTCTATCCTAGCATGGAGAGGGGCAGACTGGAGCCCCCAGGCCAGCTTGGAGAAATCTGAATTGCAGATGAGTCAGAAGGAGTTGAAAAGTCAGAAACACTGACAGATGTGATGTAAACCAGATGTGACTTCCTTTTGTCTGCAGTGACATTCTGCTGCTCACCTGGGGAAGTGCATCCACAGAGCCCTACAGTGGTAACTCACCCAGTACCCAAACCTGAATGTTGCTGTGGCTACAGAGATCCTACAGACAAGTGCAGTTTTGTGGTGGAGGGACTCTGCAGATGTGAATGAAATGCACTGGGAGGAAAAGGGAGGAATCAAAACACAGAAATCTTCCTCCTCTTCAAGCATCCTTTAGCTGAGGGGCTTGACAGTGAGTTCACATCCCCTAAGGGGAGAACTCAGAGGAGCTGTGGTTCAAGGCAGTTTAAATCACCTCTCCAGCAGAGTTGCAAACACAACAAACCCATCTGACTGAGTGAGAGCGAGACTCCCATCTCCCTGGCAATACCAACAGTGAGTGTGTTGGTCAGTCCAGTGCTCCTTCCCCTCTCATTCCATGCTGCTTTCACCCCTGGCTCCTTCTTTTCCCTCTCTGCCCAGAAAAGGCTGCAACAGCCATGAATTTAACTTTCCAGACTCTCTAGCTGCTGTTGGGCTGTATCCTGCTTTACCTGGCCTCCCCAGTGCCACTGTCTTTATGACCCAGCACGATGTAAAAACTAGCCAGGATATTAAAAATGCTACTGAGGGCATTAAAAGCAATGTATTTTGTGTCCTTGGCCTCCAGTCTGTCTCTAAACCCTCTCATTTCTGTCTGTGCACTTCAGTTTTCCATTCCTCACGTGAACATGTGGTCATGGCACGGCTCTGGAGCAGAAATAGAGCATTTGGTCACCAGGCAGCTTCTCCAGACTGTCTTTGCAATGAACATCTCAACAAGTTGGTTTTGTGGAGCCTTTCCCCTCTCTGTCAGCAGTGACTGATATGGCTTCATTTCCTCTCTTACCATCCCAAGAAGTTTTTTATTGTGAATTGCATTTCTACTTCCGTGCAACAGATAATATAATAAAGTCCAGTTATTACAGAAGTATCTCTCTTCATCTTGAGGGCAGAAGGCAGGTAGAAGAAAAGAATATCTGTAAACTGCTCTGATTCACTTTGCTGTAAGGTACCAAAATATGTGAAATTCAAACTAATCAAATGCAAACTCTGTCAGAGATCCATTTATTTACATTTGTGGTGCAATGCCAATATGAACAAACCCTTGGAAGCATTGTTACTGCTGTCATGACACAGAAATCTAGGAAAAGCTTTACAAGGAGAGGCAATATCTTCCTGGAAGAGATTATCAAAGTGGCCAAGCTCTGAATGTCACCTGCACCTGGAGGAAGGCTTTTGTGATTGAAAACTCCTCTCTTTTATCACCTCTCCCAACATATTTGCTCCCCAAGTCAACGAGCTGGGCTGTGGGAACCCCTGGGATCATCAGTTGCTCATGAGCAATATGCTGGTGAGAGAACAAAACCTGTCCAGGGGCTGGAGCTGCTCTGCCTTTCTCTGCAGATCATTTCAAATGATAAACTATTTACAGAGCCATTATAAAACCCATTCTCACACGGATGTGAGACCCAGGGACTTTGTAAGAACCCAGAAAGGTATAAGGGCTAAACGAAATGTTGAGATCAATAGCCAGGTCAGCAAAGGGCAAGGGAATGCAAGAGATGTGATGGGATGTGCTGAGGTGGCTCCCAGGAACAGAGCCACTGGTCCTCAGCCTGCAGCTGGAACAGCTGAGCAGCCAGTGGAGGCATAGTCCTACCCTACTTACTTTGAAAGAGTTGCAGGGATAATAGAAAGCAAGAATGGAAATTTTATGCTGGTACCTCTGAGAAATGAAAGAAAATGTACTCTGCCCAAAAATAGTGTGTGTGTGTGTATGTGTGATTTTGTAAGGCTGGGAGCCTCTGGAAGCTGACAAATTAGTAAATTATTCCATTTAAATTGAAGTATATTGCAAGAAACTCGATTTTATTGAAACCAGTTTGGGGCTTTTTGACTAGGAGGGCAAAATGAATTATTAAAGTATCAAATAATAAAATAATTAATATTGTTTTCTCAATTACCAATTGAGAAAACAAAGCAGAAACAAATCATTTTATACCACTATAATCAAACGTTCTCAGTGTGGGGAAACTGAAATGGGAATTCTCGTTTCCAGTTTTGCAGCAGCAGTGCCTTGTAACTGCTGGAACACTGCAGTTTATCCAAACTCTGAACAAATAACTAACTTTTCAAGTTAGTTATTTCCTCAAGCACCACACTAGGCATAAGTGCTCGCTTACCACCTCCTCCTTGTAGCACCTCTGGCAACATCACGAGCAGGTCATGCAGCACTTAAGGGTTCAGTCATTTATTTAGATGATGTAACTGGTGTTATGAGTTGTTTAACCTTCAGTTACATAGTTCTCCAGAAATTCATCACCCTCCCTCCACATACAAGCTGCAAAACAGCCATGGATCCCTTGCTGAGCACAGGTGAAGTTTCTGTCCTAAGCAGCCTCTAAGAACTAAGAAAAAAGAGTTGTAAGGAAAGGTGTGTCCTTCAAAGGACTGTCAGGAAAGTGACAGCTTTGGTAGCACCATCCTATAAAATTCTTAAGCTCAGTGTGGGAAATATAAAGGCAGAAACTGAACTCTTTTTCTACCTATGAAGATTTAAATCCATTCCTTCCCCTTTGAGAAACACCCATACCAAACACCAGCTGGCACTGGGTTATATTGCATAGTGGGAAAAACATGATTACTGGGCTTCTCTGCTCGTCAAATTTGGAAATGACAAAGGAGGTTGAAGGAGCTGTTGCACTCAGTGCTGCTTTACTTCTTTCTGCAGAAAGTCTGGTTTGCTTTGCTGTGGTGAGTGTGGCTCCCTGGATTTTCAGGAAAGCAGCAAGCCCTTTTGCACCATATACAGATAATTTAATATGTTTATTGAAGACTGAGTTGCCCTCCCTAGGTTTTGCCCTTTACCTCATGAATCCAGTGAAGAAAGTCCAGGTAAGTTCAGTCCCTGGGGAGTGAAGACACGTTTAACATGAAGCATGGGAGTAGCTGTACTGACCTCTTGTGATTTTCCCCAAACTTAGACCTACACCAAAAGCCCTGGAACTGGGGTTACTCAGGTACCAGAGGGACAGCCTGACAATGAGCAACAGGGAAGGAGCCACAGCCACTTGCTCCCACTCTCCTTCATTAACTCAACTCACTACTGATTAGTTTTTGCCCATCATGGCTGTTTTCTCCCAAACTGTGTTTTGTGGCTGCAGATGTGCACAGCCACACCTCTGTTTCATTGCTGACTTCTCTTGCCATTCTGTGCTCTGGCAGTTCACAGTGAATCCTAGTTTCAGCAAGGATGAAAACTCACACTAATAACTCAGCAGCATTAAAGAAGACTAATAACATCTGCCCCAGGGTCCTGTGGCTTCTGACAAGGAACACAAGATCATTTGTGCTTTGTGGTCGTGGCAGGGGTGAGGATGCTCCCTTCTGGAACTATGGGAATCACAGCACATCTGTGATCCATGTGTCACCTACACCCCACTTCTCCTCCCAGCTGTGCTTGTTGGATTTGGCTTGGTGTTCTTTATGGCCAAACACTCTGTTAAAGGCAGCACTGAGCACAAGAGGGTTTTTCTTTAGGACAGCACAGAAAAAAAGTGCTTGGAGGGACCAAATTATGTCGTGGAGGTGTTCTGGCATGGCTGTAATGAATCTGCTGATGCTGATTTGTTTTGTTTGTTGATCTTCTTAGGCTCTGCTTAGCCTGTGCTCTTGATGTTCACCTCCTGCTTCACATTTGGAGTAAATGGAAAGCTAGTGAGAAGCAAGCCCTTTACAGACAGGCTTGTAACAGGTTTACTGTTTATGTATTCACTATCACAACAATTCTAAATGTATGATGTTTGCTGGACACAAATGTCCCCCCCATAAGAATATATTAATTTAATGCTAATGAGCATTAAACATTTATCTAATGCTGCATATTTAACTGTTGAAACATTTGTATGCTGAGTCTCCCAAAGACACATCCTTGTCTCTCATGTTTGAGTTCATCTGCTATACAGCTCTTGAGCACAAACCCATGACTTTAGTGATGGACAAAGTCACTGCAAAGTTCCTCTGAACCTTAGTCTTCTCTGCTGGTCTGGCAGCATTGGGCAGGTGGGATTGTTTGTGCAAGGACCATCTGAAATTACATGGTTTACTTGAGTCATGTGAACACCAGCACTTGCTATTGCAACCCTAGAGAGCTTAGGATTCAGATGCTGATTTGGGATTTATGACATTTAAAACATGTTTTTACCATTTCATTTCGTGGGCCTTAAGATTTAAGAATATTTTCAAGCTCTTCTCATCAGCCACAGTTATAGAAACAGGTTTTTAAATAAGAATTAGAGAACCAAGGAGTTTGTGTTATTCTTAGAATCATAGAATGATTTGGGCTGAAAAAGCCCTTAAAGACCATATAGTCCAACCCTCCTGCCGTGGGCAGGTACATCTTTCATCAAAACAGGTTACCCAAACCCCATCCAACCTGGCCTTAAATATTTCCAGTAGTGGAGGATCTACGACTTGTCTGGACAACCTGTTCCAGTGTCTCACCAGCCTCAGCATAAAATGTTTCTTCACCTCTTCACAGGAGAGCCCTAACAGGTCCAGGTACTTCTTGTTCTGAGGGTCCTAGAGCTGGATGCAGGTGAGGCCTCACAAGGACAGAACAGAGGGAGAGAATCACCTCCCTCAGCCTGCTGGTCATAACACAGAAAACACAGGATCATGATGGTAATTGAGTTCTTAAAAAAAAAAATCCTGTTGTATCCTGGGTATAAAATGCCTAATCAAATCATGTTTACTACTCCTCTCCAGACTGCTAATTTGCTTTGATTTAGAATTTAAAAAGATAATTGCGGATGTGTGCATCTGCGTAGGTGGCTGTGAAAAGCCTTTCCTCTCCGTTTAATAAGCAGCACATTAATATGGACTACCCTAATTTGACTTCTCTTTTTCAGTACGATTGATTTCAGTCCCTTTGTTAGAGCAGGAGACTGAGCCGGGGAATGCCGTGTGCTCCCACCAGGGGCGTGGTGTGGGAGACGGGGAGCTGAGGGGCAGCCTCCTCTCGTGGATCTCTGGAATCCCCCTTGCCCTAGAGAAACTTGCTGGTAAAATCAGGGACAGACACTCACACTTCAGAGCTCTGCTCTTAATATTCTTGGTTGCACTTTAACAAAGCCACGTGCACGCATTTACTCCTGGTTTAGTGTTAATAAAAGTGGAATGAGCTGAAAGTTGGATAAACGTTGTAACAGCGCATCACAGAAGATTGTTCCTGTTTACTAGAACACTTGTTTTAAGGCTTAATCCTTACCTTAAGATGGTCCAAGGGATGAATCCCTGCTCCTGTCTGCCTGTGCCCTGATATTGTTTGTTGCTGACCCTTTGCAGCATCTTGCATAATCAAACGCTGCCCAGACTGGCTGCGCACCTGGAGAGCAGCTCATCTGCCCTGTTTTGGTGTTTATTTAACTCAAAAATCACTCTATAGATCACCTTGCCTTGACCTGCATCCAGCCAGGCTCCCTCCCGGGAGCCAGAATCTACCTGGCAGACCCCCGTGGTTTTTGAGTCTAATTAATCAGGTCAGGTTTTAAAGGTGAAGGAATCAAGATTATATGATATCATGTGTCAGGTGTGGGGAGCCTTCATGCCAGGCTGGCCAGCCTGGCCTCTCAATACCCATGTTTGCAAGAAAACTGTAACTATAAGCATGAAAGTGGAACAAAGATGAGGACTCGATGGCTGCTCCTGGCAACTCCTTCTTCCCCACTCACAAATCAATCCCAAAGGTCATGGCAAAGGGGCTGCAGCAGCAGTGCTGGGGTGGGATTGCACCCCAGCTGAGTGTTGCTGCAATAACCCAGAGTGGACCTCAGGCAATGCTGCTTCTGTGTATGCCGAGGGTGGATATTATAAAGGACATCCCTGAATTTTGCTGTAACCTTTGTCTGTCCTCTCCTTCCCCTGCCAACACAAATCTTCAGTGGTCCACACAGGCAGCAAGCCCCGCTGCCATCTTCTCACACAGGCTTTATCACATGCAAAAGCATGCATTAAAATTCAGAGATCTCCTTCCTTCTGATGTTTCTTGCAAAGAGACAGCAGTGGTTTTGGCCTTCAGGGATGGAAACTTTCTCTAGAGATAGTTCTTGTCATTTTTTTTCCGCTCATGGAAATGATGATTAACTACTGCAACTTTCCCAAAGTGGCTTAAAATGACAGGATGCTTGAAATATTATTAAAAAGAGCCAAGTCCTTGGGCATTCCAGGAGAAATCTCATCATCCCTGTGTGGCATCTCAAAGTCAACTGATTATGGGCAAAAACCGGGACGGTGAGATCCAGCTCCTCTGTAGAAACAGCAGAAGGAAGATGCTGCCAGGGTCCTGATTCAGCCTGTTTGCCCAATGCCAGGCTCCTCCCAGTCTCTGCTTCAGAGCTCAGTTTTGTGGCTTTAGGATTTCTAGACATGGATTTACTAATCTGAGTCGTGGGGTGAAAGATTGTCCAAGTTCAGCTTCTGGTGCAACTGCTCCATTTTTAGCTATTACCTCTCCCTATAAATGACATTTTATTTGAGCCAGCCTTGCAGTATCATTCCACACAAAAGTGACTTTACCTGAGGAGATGCCTTGTGCCAGGTGGTTCAGCTGCCCTTGTCCCAGGAACAGCTTGGGCACAGGAGGCAGCTTGGGACCAGGGCACAGGCAGGGCAGCAGGTGCCAACCCCAGAAGAGCTGCTGCAATCCAGACAAGAAGGGGAGGGAGCAAACAGGGCAGGCTCAGCAGGTGGAAAGCCAGATGTAGGTGGATGGGTAGATTTTGGAGTGTGAAGTTTTTCCTCTACCTGTTCAGCTGGGAACATCAGAAAACTAAAGCACAATGGTGTCTCACCTCCCCAGGCAACAGCTCTGACCTCAGCCTGTATTAGGCAGAAATTTTGTTTGACACCAGAGAAAGATGTGTGCACACAATTTTGCCCTCCAAGCCTGCAAAAGAAACACTGGAAAACTCACCTGTTCATCTACAGGGAACATGCATTTGAAGGGACAAAACGCAAGCACCTGGTGGCCAGGTCACCCATGAGTGTCTTTACCCTGGAGCACTCACCTGCTAGACCAGGTCCACGTGCCCCTTGTGTGGGCAGAACTGAAGCCACTGGGCAGGACTCACCTTTCCCTGCATTGCCCCTCACCACAGCCTGATGCCAGCCCCGAGGTAAGACATCTGTGGCCAGCAAGGGATGTCGCCATGTCACCAAGCAGCAAAACTTTTTCACCATCAATGTGGATTATGTCAGAAACTGAGAGCCTCTTCTGCCACTTATTCAATTTCTGAGTTACAGCAATATTGTTCCCCCTTGAGACTCTGTTTCTCATGTTCACCTGCAAAGCAATATTTCCTAAAGACTTACAAGAGTTTTTCTCTGCAAGTATGTTTTGCAGAGGAGTTACAGCATGTGAAGATTTCTCGTATGTTGAGAGGATGTTTTGCACACCTCCCTTTAGAGACACATTGCTGCACCTCTGAGGATCTGAAATACTATATCTAATAATACACTTTAATTAAAATAAATAGTCCTCCTAATTACATCTTGTCACACAGTTTGTACCCTATAATTTATCAGTGGGATGCAGCTATGAATAAAACATTAAAAACATATTCATGTGTAATTTTATTCGTACAAATGTACTGCTGCTGTGTTTCAGATTGCTCTTAGTTTAAGGAAACCATGATGTGACCTGCAAAGTCTTCATAAATGACTGCTTTCATAACTTTAAACAATTCTGCTTCAAGAAGCAGTTTTGTAGCTGTGAGGATGCTGAGAGACACAAGAACAGAGTCTCCTGTGTATAACTATTTCATATGACCATGAAATGAAAATGGGAGAGAAGAAAATGAATATAAAGGGAGTTGTAATTTATAGCCTATGCCATAAATTAGGTTTACTCAAACAAAAAGAATGAGCATCACAATGAAGGAATCATTCCAGGGTTGCTGGGAATACTTGGCACTTCTGTCTTCAGGAAGCTGTGGATTCATCCTGTCTATGTGCATTTTTGCAGAGCATCACTTCACATCTGGAGTCCCTGAGTTCCCACCCTGTACCTCTAAGGGACAGGAACATCTGGGTCACTGCAATTGTTTGCTTTTATTTGGGATTCAGAGACACTTTTGCTTCCTCAAAAGGTCTGGCTATCCAAAACCAGGCCCATCTGACTTCTTCTCATGAAAATGAATTAAAAATTGTACACATTCAACCTAAAAAAAAAGAAAAAAAAAGAAAAAAAAAAGAAAAAAGAAAGAAAAATATTGTTTGCAAGTATCTTGTGCCTTATTAGTCCTCTCGTTGGTAGAAAGAAGGGACTCTTCAGTTTTCAGGGCCATCCATAATTGTTTTCATTAACTGGAGTAGTTGCTTGTTTGGTACTCAAAAGTACAGGCCCAGCAGCCCTGGATGTGGCACAGGTGGGATCAGTCTCTCTGATGAGCCAGGATATACACAATGGCTGCTGGAACTTATTCCTTGATTCCTTACAGGAGCAAAGGATCCACTCCAAAATCAGCACTGATGAGGTAAATGGAAAACAGTGACTCCAAAATGTAAGTCAAACCTGCTTCTCGGAAAGAAAGGTAACAGTAAAAGGAATTATTAAGTCAACAGCTTTTTGTTGCATCAGTCGTTAAGGCATTTGGTCACCTCCATGAAAACGTCATTGGAGGGAATACCTGGATTTCTGCTTTGCAGCCCCTGCCTGTGGAGCTTTGATCACAAACATCTGCAAAAAGTTTCTTCTTCTGTCTCACCTCCCTTGACTGAGATGGGTTTTCTAGTTTGTTTTTTTTTTTCTTATTTTATGATAGGAAATTGAAAGATCCACAGACAAAGGAATTAGGAAAGAAGCAGGTAGTGCTGGAACTTGTTTGGACCTCAAGTCTCAAAAGGGCAATACTGTGCAGTAAGGGCAGAAAATCACAGCCCAGGGCTGATCCCTGGACCCACATCCCCAGAGCCCTCACCAAGGGTGACCTGCAGCACCCACGGATCTGGGCTGGAAAGGGCAGTGTCTTTATGGATGCCTGAAAAACGAAGGTCAACAGCCTCCTCTGTGGGACACAGCAGCACAGATCCTGACTCCTGGAATACTCGCATAACACTCGGATAACGCCCAACAGTGTGTTGTGAGACAGCAAGAGGTGAAAGTGTATGTGTGTCACTGCCGGGGAGCTTTGAACTGGGATGTATCACAGCGGGAATACGCAGTTACCCACGTCCCTTCTTGCTCCCAGCCCTTGCACTCTGTGTCCGCGACCCCGGTTCCCTCCAGGGCGCGCATCCCCAGACAGCAGCTCGGCGCGGGAAGCGGGAGAAACAGCCGGGTGACGAGGTCCTGGGCAGCTGTTCGGTGCCGGCTGGAGCGGGGTACGTCCCGGGAGCACCCTGGTGGCGGGATGGATCCTGCGGGGCCGGGATGGATCCTGCGGGGCCGGGATTCCGGCGGGCGGGGCCGTGGTCAGGGCTCCGTGTGCTGCCGCTCCGCGCGGCCTCTGGCGCCCCCTGGTCCAGAGCCGCGGGATCGTCCGCGCTGGAAAACACCCTCAAAATCCCCTCCGCCACTGCCCTGGGCACCCTGTTTCAATGCTCGACAACCCTCCTGATGAAGAATTTTTTCCTAATATCCAGTATAAACCTCCCCTGCCACAACTTGAGGCCATTTCATCTTCTCCCACGGCTTCTTACTTGGGAGAAGAGGCAGCCCTCCTTCTTGTTACAACCTCCTTTCAGGGAATTGTAGAGAGTGAGAAGATCTCTCCTGAGACTCCTTTTCTTCAGGCTAAACACCCCCAGCTCCCTCGGCTGCTCTTCATAAGACTTGTGCTGCAGACCCTTCAACAGGTCCGTTGCCTCAACGTCTTTCTTGTAGCAAGGGCCCAAAACTGAAGACAGCATTTGAGGTGCCATCTCAACCAGTGCTGAGTACAGGGAGACAGTCGCTGCCCTGGTGCTGCTGGTCACACTATTGTTGATATAAGTGAGAATGCTTGATTATTCCTCTTCTGAATATGACGAAAATTATTATTTTCCCACCCCAATGCTGCCACAACTTCCACGGGTTTATTTCCACAGAATCCCTTTGCAGGGGAGAACTGAGGTGCAGTGCAGCCACTGGTATGTGGGAGTGACATCTCTGACCACCCACCCTCTATGAAAGGGCACTTTGTCCTCACTTTGCTCACCCCAAGGGAACTTGGACATGTGTGGCATTTCTCCACCATGAACCACAACAGGCCAGGCCACTTTTAAGGCTCCATAAAAACAGTCCTGCTATGTCTCCACCAACTGATGCTGTTCCCAGTTAAGATTTTATTGGGGTGGCATTTGGAGAAGCAGACATGTTTTGGGAGAGGGTCTTTGCTGAAGTGCTGAGCCTTCAGGTCAGGTGGCTGAGCTGCCTTCTGAGAGCTGCCTGTGACAATGCCAGTGTGGACCTGTAGCCCGGGCATCCAATCCTACCCCCTGCTCAAACCTCAGCTGAGACCTCTCACCCGCCAGTGTCTCTCTCGGAGTTTTCCCTGTGGTCACACCGTGTTCCTGGTGCTTCCCAGGGCAGGCTGGTGCCAGACTCACTTCATTAACATGCTCCTTGAGGGAAGTGCTGTGTGTGGTAATTACAGAGCGCAGATGACTCTGTCAGGCTGAGTCCCCTCTGCTGCCTCACACAGTTCCTCTCCAACAGCACTGAGGTATCCTGAGGTTACAAACCCCTTCCAAACAGTGGCACCAACCTCATGCCGGGGTGCTGGCACTGCTTGAGGTGTTTCAGTGAACTGGGGCCTTTTATGCTAAACCTGAGCCTACCCAGCTCTGCTGACTGTGAAGCAGCAGCTCTTACATCTGTGCAAGGCTGAGAATCTGGAGAGAGAAAGTTTATGAATCAAACCAGGAATGTCAGGAATTTGATTTACTCGTCTGACTTTTCCCTTCCTATTCAAAACTGGAGTGATGGTTCTAAGCCAGCTAAAAGCTGATCTCATCTCTCTGCACACTCCACGAGAAAGAAATGGGTTCTATGACAGCAGAGCAAACATCACCTCCTTTCCAGGGACTTTCTCCTGTGTAAATTCACAGATATGCAGGGAATGTCACTGTCTTTCCATGAGGACATTTAAGACTATAGTTTGATGCGAGCACCTCTTTTCACACAACTCATAGCTCTGTGTCTTTGGGACTGTAATCTCTGCTAACACTGAGCAGTGAGACAGGACCATCAGAGCTGAGGGAGGGAGGACGTGCAGGAAAATTGGCACATGCACCTGCGAGGAACATTGCATAAGCCTTGTTTAGTCAAAAACATGAGTAACATCCCACCCCTGTATTCCTCTCTTTCTCATGTGATATCTCTTTTTTATCTTTAGGAGAATATGCAATTTTTCTTGTTCTGTGGCTGAACTGGTCTTTAACCCATTTGTTTGACTGTTGGTGTGGTAGTGGGAGTTGTAGCCAGTGAATTGTAAAAAAGCTCCCCTGGGTTTAAAGACTTACTTTCTTATCTAATCACATGTTTTTCAGGCATTTTAAACAAAAATCAAAGGAAATCTGAAAATTAAGGGCTAAACTTAGTAGTGAGGTGCATGCCCAGAATGGGAGAGGAGGAAAGGAGCAGGCAGTGACTGGCTCACTGAAGCAGTGAAAGGTGAAGAACTCTTCACTCAAATCCTTACCTGGACTCCACCGAGGCAGGTTCACAGTTTATCTGCACCTGGATGGAACAGGAGCACACACTCAGTGGTTTTGTGCAGACATTCAGGGCCACGTGAGTGGTAAGATCTGAATTCCTGCTTTGCCTTTTCCAGCTCTGGAGAGCATCCTCCCACCTGCCCAGAGCCTCTGTGGGAATCGTGGCAGAAGTGGAGATCGGAGTTTGGCTGCTCCCTTCGGTCCCGGCAGCAGCCGTGGCTGTCCTGGAGCCTTCCCTCTATCTCACCCCTCGTGTTTCACAGTTCTGGTCTGACAGGGACCTTGTGCTCCCGAAAGGTGGCCCAATACAGCAGATTCCCACTAGATGGAGCCGCAGCAAACCCGCGGAAAGGCTTGTATGTGGTTTTACAAGGGAAACAGCCATTGAACGTAAAGCGTTTTTCTTTTCCTAGGACTTCTTTATAAAAGAAAAATTTCCCAGGTGAGATATGTGCTGCGATATGTGAGGGAGAGCTCCCTGCATGGAAATAAAGGTTTTCTCCTACATCCTGGAATGAAGTGACCTTCTGGCAGCCCCTGCTGTGGGAATAGTATCCAGCAGTACTGATGGTCCTGTGTCAGAGGATGGTGACATTCTCGTGCCATGTCCCCGAGTCTGCTCACTCTCCCAGAGACCCCTGGCTGGGGTCCCTCTCCCTCTACCTCTTCTATGTCAGGTACCCCCATCGTGATGCACCGCTCCTGCGACACCCTCACAGCAATGCAGCCTCTCCCTGGGTCTGGCTTTTGGCATCTGAATGTTCATGAGAGCTTCTCACCCCCAGCTGAGATCTCTCTTCAGCTTCAGTGCCTGGGTTCCCCCACAATGTAGCATGAATGGATTTCACCCTGTTTCAGGGGTCATATGGCAAGGGGGGGCCAGGCAGTGAAACCTGGACTTCAGCTATCCAAACGCTTCTTCTCCTTGAGTCCATACCAGTGCTGGCAACACCCAGATCTCCTGGGCACAGCCAGGGCATTTACCTCAATGTGGGAGAGCAGACATGCTCCCAGGGCTGGTGCTCAGGGCACTGCTTGCCTGGATCAGGCTGATCCTCCTTCCTGGCTTTGCTGCCACGGAGTGCACACTTGCATTTGCCAGACAACATGTGGCTCTGGCCTACATGGCTTCTGGTGCCAGGATGGGTCCCTGCTGAGGTCCATCTCCCTTATTTTACCCCTTCTGGAGTGTCCAATGCCAATAGCTCCGGAGGAGGGTGCCCAGTGCTGGCCGCAGTCTGGGAACACCTGCCCCCACACCTCCCAGCCCTGCTGCTGGCTGCATTTGGAATGGTGCTCTGGAGTCCTGACACGTCCCTGCTCCCAGGCATCCTACAGTGCAGACATATGTTCCAAGAGCTGCAGTGCCAGGAGCTCGTTCGAGGCGATGTGCAGCTCAGAACTGGGCTGTGGCAGAGATACTGAATCCCAGAGCTGGTGCCTCACCGTTAGGAGGGAGGGTGCTGACGTGGGGTGAGGCTGTGGGTGGTGGTGATTTCATCTGACAGCAACCCCTCTTTTCTTAGAGAAGCACTGTGAGCGGACATGGGGAGGCAGTGGCAGACGGATGACCAAAGATGAAAAGTGAACAAGCTGGGGGGGGGGTAATTGGAGAGGCACGTCCAGCTGCAGACCAGCTTCACTGCCAGGTTTCACTGGGCAATGGACCCTCTGTTCTTTTGTGGCCCTGTAATTCTGACAACGTTGTGTTGTCCAGAACAGGAACAAAGGCTGTTCCTGTCCAGTGCTGCAGACTACTCTCCCCTGTCTGAAAACAGCAGTGGCCAAAGGATAAATCCATCTGTGCAGCAAAGAGGGTGAGAGCTGCAGGTAGCCTTAGCCCACATAGAGAATAAGGAATAACAAGAGCCTGGGCAGCCTCAGGCAACATATTTCAGAGCTGACAAGCTGGAAGACTTGGCTTCCTTCAAACATACCTGGTGTCCCCAGTGAGTAATGATAACAGGATCCAAGCAGGGAATCAGACATCCACACAGGCTGAAGGTTATGGCACACTCTTCAGACGAGCCAGGCCCTGGAGAGGCAGCTGCTTGTGAGAGCTGCACAACTTTTCTCAAGTACATTCTGAAAACTTTAACTGACTTTGAAGGTTGGGATTGGAGGAACATCAGTCTCTGGGAAGCGATGACTGATTCTCTTGCCCTGCAGTGCTTCAGCTGAGCATTGCAGAGCTTTGGCTCAAGGGCTTTTCTTGTCCCAGGGTCCTTTTATGGATTTAGGGATGGGAATTGTTTTACCCACACAGTCATGGTTAGGCTTCGCAAACGAAGATTTGGGAAGGTCTCTACCTACATTTGCTACAAGTGCACTGGTGGTTAAAAAGACCAATATGAGATAGACAAGTCTGGTTGCAAAAGGCACAGCAGAAAGACTCCTTAGGTGGTGTATTCTGCAAGGCACGATTCTTTTGTGTTGTCTTTTCTCCTCAAGGGTGATCCTGCGTGCGTTCTCAAAGGCATCAGCAGCGTTATAGATGGTGTGTCTCCAGGCCTCTCGATTGGAGGTCAGAGTAGACCAGTTATGATGATCAATGTGGCCAAGGCTGAGAGGTTGTTTCAGGGAGTCCTTGTATCTCCTCTTCGGGGTTCCTCTCTTGCAGAAGCTGGTGGCAAGTTCACCAGAGAGCAGGATCTCAGGGAGGCAGTGGTTGGTCCTTCATCCTGGAGACGTGTCCTGCCCAATGCAGCTGTGTTCTCAGCAACATGACCTCAATGCTTGTGACTGCTGCTTGTTCTAGAACAGATGTATTGGTCACATAATCTGACCAGTGGATGTTTAGGATTGCACGGAGGCAGCGTTGAGGGAAGCGTTCTGGGAGTCACAGGTGGTGGGGGTAGATGACCCATGATTCAGATCCGTATGAGAGAGCAGACAGCACTATGGCTCTGTGAACACTGATCTTTGTATTGTTTTTGCAACAAAGACTTTTTCAGGCAGTGCATACAGACATATGGAAGAACATGCCTAGGATGCTGGGATGTGGTTCGTGGTGGGGTCTACCTTGCCATCTTTTCTGGAGATACATCCTCTGAACACCAATGGGATGATACCTCCCTGCAAGATATCCACTTTTTTTAGGAAAGGCATGTGGTGGGATCAAGATTTCCAGAGTGCCTGGGCTTTGTCATTGGGTTGCAGACCCAGCTGAGCTCTGCTGAGTGTTCTACCTTTAATCCTAATGTAGGGGTACAAAAATGCATGATGGAGAGCTTTTCAGTCAAGTTTTCTGGTCATTTTCAATTTAGCTGCACAGGATGGAAAAAAATGCAAAAACATTTCCAATACGTATACATACTTTAAAGCTTTAAGTATTGATTAAGAATTACACCATTTGATAAGGAAATGTGTAATTTATCTGACGAAAATTCAGAAAAAATAGTCTAATCCCATCTGTCTCTTTAATTTAGAATGAAGCTCACTTTTAAGTGAAATGTTTGCTGTGATTCAGCAATTATCTCCATTTGAACTCCAGCATTGTGACAACATCATGCTCCCAAAGGCTCCTTGCAACTGAACTGAAGTAAACCAGGGGGGAGAGTTTTCCATAACAGCAGCTGTCAGCTCCTGTGTGGGCACTTTTCTACCATTACCCACTAATCCTTTTCTAAAAGCAGTAATTGCCATTCTAGGGGTGCTCTCTGGAGGCCTTATGAAGGACTTTCTGCCCCTCTCTTGGTGTCAGGTTGGTGTTGTTTTGTTGTGCCCGTGGATATGCTGAGTGACAGAGACCATGGAATACCCTAGAATGTTGAAAATACAGGTGTGTCTCCACTCAGCGCTTTTGCTTTTAAACTTGACCCAGTGATATGGGAGAACAGAGCTGCACTAGCGGGATGTAAACCTGGAAGGGCAATAGAACAGTTTTACCATCTAATCTTTGGGATTCCCAATGTGGTTGGCTGCTTTCCACCTCCTGTTCCTGGCTCAGACTACCAGGGGGTCTTTTGTTGGCCCAGCTGGCGATGTCAGCCTCCTACTTGGTGTTTCTAGAAAAAAAAAGACACTTCCAACTGTTTAAAACCTGAAACACCTTAACTTCTTGTCTGGATCCCATCAGACTTTAAGGGTGTGGGAGTGTGTGTGCGTAGAGAGAGATCTATTGATGAGTTATCTTAGAGCTATGCAATTAGCATACAGCCATGGAGCACTGTGTCCTGATACAACTCTACTGTCCTCAGCAAAATTGCTAAGGAATGAATCTCCAGCCACAACAGACTCGTGAACGAGAAGAGTTTTGATTTGACCTCTGTGCTCTGGCTTTCACAAGCAGGGTTGTCAGGTCAGAGCACTCTCCTTGGCTCACAGTCAGAGCACACCTGCTCCACAGCCACTGAGAACCCATCAGTGTGACCCCCCTGCTGTGTCACAGAGAAATTGTGGCCTTTTACCCGAGGGCTGTACATGATGGAGCCTGTGCTGCAGCTCTGTGCCGGGGCTGTGACCCTGAGCAGGGATCTCTCAGCCACAGTCTAACGTGCAGCTGACCCTGTGCCTTGGCTGTCCTCTGACTCTGGCTGCATCTCATGGTGGGTGCAGTGTACAATAAAGTTGTCTTGCTTTATTCCTGTGGCATTTTTCTCCCTGCTGAGGGACAGAGGTTTCTCTAGTGCCAGCATAGTGAAATGCCAGTTGCAGCTCACTTAATGTATGCTAAGTAAGAAATTTAATTAGCCACTGGTGAGTCTGCAGGATAATTCCTTAGTTTGATGTGCATCATTACCCCTTCTTTCTTTTATATGGAAATTCTAAATTTTGCTTGAATGTGTGTGTTTCTATTTTTTTATTTTATTTGTAATTTCTTCTCCCTGCTTACTTTCACTACCATCTCTCCCCTACTTGCTCATGACAGCTTAAAGTGAGCTATGAATTGTCCTAAATCGTAAAATAGGATAGGATAGAGTAGGGTAGGATAGGACAGGATAGAATAAGAATAGGATAGGATAGGATAGGATAGGATAGGATAGGATAGGATAGGATAGGATAGGATAGGATAGGATAGGATAGGGTAGGATAGGATAGGATAGAACAGAATGAAATAGAACGAATACAATAGACTAGACTAGATTAGACTAGACTAGACTAAACAAGACCAGACTATAATATTTCATTTGGAAGGGATCTACATCAATCATCTAGTCCAACTGCCTGACCACTTCAGGGCTGACTAAAATTAAAGCATGTTATTAAGGGCATTGTCCAAATGCCTCAAACACTGACAGGCCTGGGGCATTGACCACCTCATATTCTTACCTTTTGCACCTTCTTTCAAAGAGTTTGGCTTTTGGATGCACATATACACAACCAAGTATGTAACCAGGCCAGTGCCTTTCCCTGCATAAAGTCTACTCTCCTGACATCTTGGGATATATCTCTGGCTGCACAGTTTAAGGGATAGAGAGACTGTTGCAATGTTCCTCTGGTGAGGCCAAGTGTGTGGCAGACCAGTCTTGACAGAACTTGTTCTCTCCATATGTCACCTCTCAGGGGAGGGTGCAGATAAAATCTATGCTCTCTAACAGGGGCTAAAGAGGTCCTGCTTTCCTTGCCATCTTCTTCCCATTGCTGTTGGATAAAAGTTCCTTCCCAGAGTAAAGGATGCTTGTGGCTGTCATGTGGCTGCTCTCTCTGTATGATGATGTGTCTCACTGAGCATGTTCACAGACCACATCCATCCATCCCTCTATCCATCCCTCTATTCATCCATCCATCCATCCATCCCTCACCCTCTCCCATTTCCCTCCTCCTCCCTGCTCCCTATGGCCATGCCACTTCTTACTTATCCCTGCTAATTTGAACTCCTTTTTTTTTTTCTCTTTGCCAACCAGGGGCTGTTGACAGGAACTAATTTCTGGGCTGTGTTGCCCCTCCTAAAGTGGAAAAGGCTGAGGTCTTTCATTCAGAGAGCAGAGACAAATTGATGGATGGTGTTTTACATCTCTCTGAAACTCAGGGTCTGCTTTTTGGAGGCTTTTTCAGAAGCTATTCATGCACTGTTAGTTTGAAATTGTACTTGCAATAACTTATTTCTGGAGCTTTTCTATTGTGTTGTTTGTGCTGGCAATTAATTATTGAGGCAGCTTATTTACAGACAGTGCTTACTTTTGTCTAGCACTTCCAGTGAGATGTGAATAGCAACATTTTTCGTTGCTGGCATGGAAAGGCAGATATATCCTCTTTCAGGGCAAGACTGTAATCTAAACAATAACTCTGAGAGAGATTCAACCTTGGTTTAAGAAAAAAAGAAATCCAGCCATTGAAATCACATGTATTGGCCAGGAACCTTGGACTTCTTTGCTGTTGCTTTTTTAAAGGCTTTTGTTCGTTTGTTTACACTTTACATAAAAGCAAAGGCTGCTCTCAGTTATTCCCATGCTTCAAACTTTTAGTCTCTATAGCTCTTGCATTGGAGCACTTAAGAGCAGACAATTAAAAATCTGGGAAATATGAGTCCCTTTTCCTCTCCATCCCTGTCCCTGGGAAGGACAGATGTGCAGTGCTGTCACTTGGTAGTGACAGTTCAGTTTCCTTCCAACAAGCTGCACTTTGCTGTGCAGCTGAAGGTTGGGGACAGAGTGTTGGCTCCTTTGTCACCCCTCACCACATAACAGAGGTTGGAGAGAAAGTCCTAGTGGATGTATTTAACATCAACCTTCTCTGTCCCAGAGTTTGGATGATCTGTCCCAGTCTGGGGGGAAAGGCAGGAACTGCAGTCTGTTGTTTGAGACTCACTGGGAGAAGACATCTACTCTCCTTGTGGGCTTGTAAAAGTCAACATGATGGAAGTGCAACTCATGGTTTCCCTAAGAACTGGCTAAAAGTCAAAACCACACTGGAGTTTGTGATTTTTCTTTTCTTTTCCTTCATAGTAAGTAGAAGCCATCCCATAAAAGACAGATCTGAACCAACCAAAACCCAACCTACATGAGCACTGGCATTTTTTTCTTAACCTTGTGTCTCTCTGATTGACTTCTGCCTAGAAACTTTACCCAAGCAGTAACAAATCCACCCTCCTTGAGAGATCAACTGTGCTCTTTATCTGCATTTTTCCAGTCCCAGTGACAGCCATGATGCTGACAAGGTCATGGCTGTAATCATGTGCTGGAGGTTCCTCATTCTACTCAGAGAGACTTAGATGGTGCCTCTATCCATCACCTTCCCCTCACCCCAGTGGGACAGGAATCCCATGATGGGCTTGGTATCAGGCTCATGCTTCCAAGCCTCGTTTCCAAGTCTTGCATCTGAAATTGCCACAGTTCCACCATGGGCTTACAGCTGGACACTGTATCTGCAGGAACAGGAGTATGGAACTGGTCTACGAACTGCCCCAGGCATTTATGTACTTCCTTAACTCAGGACCAAGATCTTTGCAGTTTGATCAGTCTACTCTATCTTATGTCCCAACACACCCCGGCAGTATTTAAGCTCCCTTAGCATCTTGTTTCAGAACAGGATGTATGGGCTGTCATCCAGCAGCAGCAGGCAGGGCCAGGCAGATATTGTTCCAATCCAACCACGTGTCCCCATGAGCACTGCCAGGAGTATTTCACCCTCCCAGCACCTGCACCAGGGCACAACCTGACTACCTTGAGTTCACCTCCAATAAATCTCTTAATTCTTGTCCTTGTCAGCTGATGAGGTTGGTTGGGAGTGGAGCAGCAGGAAGGACATTGCTTTCCAACATCCCAGTCCCTTCCAAAAACCTTGTCTTGCCTTGCTTCTGGTGATGATCACCCAGAGCAGGGGCTGCCCAGCCTGTGCTTTCCAAAAGTGCTTTCTCTTCCTTTGAACGGTGCCTTTGGCGATGAGCAGCACCCTAAAGCAAGACCCCATGGCTTTTCCTGCTCCACTCTTCGAAATAACAACTGTGTCCTTGGGAGGCTCTTTTTCACTCAAAGAAACACCAATTTATTCTCTTTTGCTCCCCCCTCCAGTTGTGGCTCCAAGCTCTGGTAGCTGCAGGATGAGGGCTGCTGAGCAGGACCACAGGGCACGTGTGTTTGCACCGAGCCTGATACTTTGCCTCTGTCACCCAGCTTGACCCTCTGCTGAGGCACATCTGGGGGCTGTTCTCTCTCCCTGCATTTTAAAGATGTGCTTGAAAATGAAATGAAAGCTGCCCATGATATCCCAAGGAGACAGAAGCTGGAGAATTTCTCCTGCTGATTTTGGACAAGCAGGAGGACAAGAAAAATAATTTCCAACTTTTCCAGAAGCAGATGGTGCAAAGGAAGCATTTACTGAAGAAGGAAGCTCAGCTTTCTCTCACTGTCTGCACATCTTCACAGTTTTACTCATATCAAAACCCCTCAGAGCCTGCAGGGATAGAGCTGTGGATAAACATGAGCAGGATTAGGCATCTGGATTTGAGGCCCCCAAGTCTGTACTGTTTTCTACCCTCTCTCACCACTTGCCCTCTAGCACAGTGGAGATTACTCCTATCAGCCTCAGTTACGTGCCTGCTGTGCTCCTTTTTTCACCCATCCTCAGAAGATGCCAAGCAGACGGAAACCTCTGAAGGATTCAGTGACCTTTAAAAGGTTTTGGGTTGAGCTCTGGTGCCCATCACGGGTTGTAGCACTGGAGGTTGTTTTGAACGTGGTCCTGCTGTTGTGTGGTGAGTAACCTGCTCACCTCAGTCCTCCCAGGTCACCTCAACTTAGTGCAAAGGATATTCCCAGCCGTGAATGTTCTGCAGAGGTTTTATTCTTGCCATGCCTGTAACATGGAGATTCCCCTGCCTTCTAGAGGTGAAAGCTCCCAGTGCTGTGGTGTGGGAGAGTGTGAAGAGACCTTCAAAGGACCACACTGCTCCTGATGACATTGTGGCCTCCCAAAGCCAGGCTGCTCATGGGGGTGGACAAGGACCATCTGGGAAAGAAGCACTCACCATATAAAGTCCTTCAAGTCCACCTTCACTGTAGAGTTGTGTCCAGCTTGTGTGATTGGCTTTGAAACTCACTCCAGTGATTTATGCCTACGAGGAGGAGCAGACACCCATGGGGAAAGGTTTTTTTCATTCACATATGCACAGAGATTTCAGGGTTTGGTGTCTGGGTTCCAAAAAAATTCTGGAAATGTTTAAACAAATAAACAGTGGGGTTGGTGTTTTCCTGTCCGAACAGTTCTAAAACAGTTCAGTGCCCACTGAAGCCTCTGGGTGCTTCCCCAGTGATGTGGGCAGTGGTCTGGAAGTGCTGGGGTTATCCAGCAGCTACGGGAGCTCCGCCTGACACGTTGTCATAGCTGATTAACACCATCCATCAGTGCCTGATTAAAACGAGTAGAAAGGTTTTTTTCTTCCTCTGCAGCACAAGAGCTCTCTTATGCAGAAAGTGCTTGTCTTAATTACCACTCTGTAAACCCTCAGCGAGACAGAGCATCAGCATTGTGGCTTAATTCCTCTCTGCAGTAATAACCTTCTCATTTCATAAGTGCATAATGTAAGTGCAGGGTAATACATGTGGGTTTTGGTGGTTTGCCTTTTCTTTTTTTTGCCCCTTTCATTTATGTCAGAAGTGTCCTTCTTCTAGTGATGGAATAGAAGATGTGGGCAGTAGGATGGCAATTCTTACAGCAATTAGAGGCAGAGCCATGCTGTAACCTTTGCTGAGTGTGAGGAGTTCAGGCTGAGATTGCAGATCCAGCTTTCACAGCTGGCTCATTTCTATTATCAGCTCATCTGCACTCCCTTGCTCAGATACTGGGTGAAACCCCAGCTTGGCTGATGTCAGGGATAAAAGTCCCTTTCTTTTTAATAAGGCCTCAATTTCAACCACTTTTTTTTTTTTAAATGCCATTACTCATTTAATTTAAACAGATAAAGTTGCTTTTTAAAGTGTTTTAAGGTATGGGTACCTTAACCCTTAAACAAGAGTGTCAGTGGACATGTGAGAAAGTGTAACTTCATTGTAAAACCTGACTGTGGCAAGGGACCCTGTAGGAAACCTGGACATGGCTTGCACTCATATAAAGCAATAACAGTAAAAGGGCATATGTTGAATAGGGGTGTGTGTCTAATCTTGTGTGGTGAGATTTGTACAGGATCATGAGAGGCAGAGAAAGGGATGGACAGATGTGCTTAGAAGATTCAATGCCCCTGAAATACTGGCAAGCAGTCACCAAAAGATATCGAGGGATTTTTGAAAATCAGAGTTAAAAGTGAGTTTTGACTGGGATAAATGCAAGCGAGTGAAGGTAAAATATAAACAAATGGAAGGGAGGGTGGATAAAATATAAAACAATGTCTGTCACAGAGCAGGTAGGGGGGTAGAGAGGAGCAAGAGCCGCCCTGTGTGTCCCCTTTGCTGTGCTGGCACTTGCAGAAAGCCACAGTCCTTTCTCTGTCCTGGTACCAGATCTGGTCCTTGTGATGAGAAGCAGAGAGCTTCTGGCAGGCTGAGAGGCAGAGCAGGGGAAAAACTCTCTGTGTGGAGTTTGATGTGTTGAACTTTGTGAGTTCTTTAGCCCTGCAAATGCACTCCCTCTAGTTTGGTGTGCCCAAGACATTGGCTCCTCCATGAGGAAGGAGGGCTTGTTTCCAGGGGCACCTATGTGAAATCTCCACCAGCACATCCAGCGACAGCCACATCCACACACACACACGGTGTTCAGAGCTAGGGACAGATGGGGCTCTGAGCTTTATTCCAGGCCAAGGTTCACCTTGAAGCTCTTGAGCAAACGAGCAAATTAACAGCTTGAAAAAGCAAAGACCTGAAATGACTCTGCAATCAGCTTTACCCAATTCTAATAAGACCACATTTTGGTCAGCCCTGGATGAGACACAAGAGACTCAAAAGCCCCAGGCAGACAAAGCAAATTGTATTCTCCAGAAGAAGAGCAGGCTGTTTCAGCCTGATAGGAAATAAGGCTCCCTAGGGAGATGCCTGGAGGCAGGACTGTTCTCCAAACGGTGCCTCTGGCTTAGCACAACATCAAAATGTAAAGGTTGCAAAAGTCACTTAATGGCTCCAAAGCCCATATGATGTGTAATTGGTGTTCTCCGACAGTTTTTGATTGATGATTCTGATGAGCAAAATCAACCACCTAGGAAATCCTTGTCCTGTCCTGTCCTGTCCTGTCCTTGTTCTTTGCCCTCATTTCTAGGCACGATGTCTTTTTAACACTTAATTTTTCTATTTGCCTAATTATCTGTCTCACATAGTCATGATTCACAGCTGTAAAATGTTCTTTAGCTCCTGGATGAACATCTCATTCAATTCCCTTCATGGAAAATAAGGTGAAGTTGTTTTGCTTGGAGAGGAGGATTGCCCAAAGCCAGAACAGCAGATCCCACTGCAAACTGAGCTGGATTTGCTGCAGCTTTTGCTCCCATGAAGGTGTCCCTAATGGGCCACATCCCTGTGTGTCACCTCTGCAGGCTGCCAGAGGTGCAGAGGGGCAAAAGTTTGAGTGCAACAAGCAGGAGACAACTACAGCATTCATTTTTTTTTTTTCTTCACTGGCAGAGCCAGATTTCCCAGAGCAATGTTTTGGGATAGTACCATTTGTGGGGATGGAGGCAGAAGTTCTTAGGGCTCAAGGTCCTGGAGGGAATTATTCCAGAGCTGAAACAACATGAGAGCAGACAGAGCTGAGGTCTGTCCTTCCCATGTCTTCTCAATAAACTCAACATTCATCTAAATACCCAACGTTCCTCTTCAACAGCTCCTGAGGGCTCCATTAACCATTTGAGAGACTCTGTACTCATATGATTCAACTTTTTTAAGCATTTGAATCATGAGCTTCTGCACCACAACGTGATGGGGTAAATTAGTGTGGATCTTAGCCCAGTGCTTTTTCAAAAGATGTAACAGTGCCCAAATCTGTATTTTTTTTTTCATTACTCCAGATATTTCTACCTTGAAGAAGACATTTGCCTTTAGGTAACAGGGCATTAGCAGCCCAAACAGCAGCAGCCCCATGGGACTGGCAATGCTGAATACAGCTCATCCCAGTGCAGGGACACCTCCCCAAAAAACCCAGACCAGATGAACTGTTAAACAAGTACAATCCATCAGTCAGGGATGAAGAGGTGTTTGCCTCTTTCCCTCTATACACTATTGAAATTAAAGCTGTCAGAGTTGTACACAGAAAAGTGTCTGTTTATAGCACTCTGCAGACTGAGCGAGTTATGAAATTTTAAAGCAGACAACCACCATATGTTCATATACTGACTGAAAGCCTGGGAACTGCTAGCCTACATTTCTTGTAGTAGGTTTTCCATATTTATATTCCTTGATAGCAGCTGGACTCCATGTGCATGCACAGGATTTACCAAGCCTGTGCAGTGAAGAAGGTGCTGAGAATCTGTGGCTCAAAACTGTGGTGTTTGGAGTGTGTGACAGAGACTGAATGTGGCAAGTGACAACAAAGGTACTTTTGAAAGTGTGAGCAAGGGGTCAGTCCTGGGGGGACAAATGGCAACCCCCATGGGGCTGTTCTTCCATGTTTTCCAAGAATATTATTACTTGTAAGTTTAAAAAGCTACAGCACAAATACAAGACTCTTCTGTGTGGCTTCTGTATTTGGACACCAACCTATAAAACTTTTAGCTTAAAAGTTCTCAGCCAATGAACAATGTGCACAAACAGCCTTTTGCTTCAACATTCACACTTTCTTACTGTCTGAGGATGAGTTCTGGAAAATTTACTTTTTATTTTATTAATGAGGAGGAGGGAGAGGGAAGAACTGGAGGGAGAGCCAGATGACATAGCTGGGGAGCTGCCCCTCAGGTACTACTGACAGGCAGCAGAAGGGATGTGACAATCCCCTTTTCAGTGATGTGCTCTTGCTCTGTGCAGCATCACTGGTACTGTTCATGGAGCTTCACGAAGCATAGTTCTGGCTCAGAAAGGCTCCTGCAGGTCTGGGCTGTGTGGCATTCCCAAGATGTGTATTTTGGGAAATGCTTGAGCTACTGACCTTGTACAACGGCGCAGGACATATCTGTGCACAGGACACTGACTGAAACCCCTCTCCTGCAGCACATCAGTGCCAGCAGCTAATATATATGTATATATAAAGAGGCCCTGTTCAGAGCCCCTTTGTTTTTGATGCTGTGCAAAAGCCCCCTCCAGACACACACACCATCCTAGAAGAAACTGCCAGTTCCAAGAAGACTTGGGGAACACTTAGGGGAACACTTACACCAGGCAAAGAAAAATACATTAACGAGCTTCATTGCTTTGGAAATGGTTTGTTTGCCTACTAAGGGAGAAAAAAACATCTCTGAAGTTGGTGCCTGAGCAGCACTTATATCTCAATTATCCACACGTGTCTTCTCTGTGTGTGAGATTATGAGCTAACATGGTTTTCATGGCTTCATCAGCACCAGTTTAAGAGCAATATTTACACCTGGTCACGTCAATGCTTTGGTCAACTCAGCGACAAAGGTGATGTTTGCTGCCCTCTTGCCGGAGATTCCACTAATGAGCTGAGTGATTTATTCATTAAGGGCAGGGAAATATGGAGCTTTATTCCAGGGGCCCTGGTGGGAAATTTGCATGAAAATTTCATGCTGTTCACTTGCAGGAGCCCTGCCTGGCAGCAGGTGCCCTTCCCTGCTGCACTGCCCTTCCCCTCACTGCAGGAAATGGCCTCGCTGTGTTTTAGCAAACCCTTTAGCAGAAATATTGCACAGAAAGGGGTTTTTATTGTAGTTGGTTTTGGTTGTTGTTTTGCAAAAGTCATGGCACCAGGAAGTTTTCTACTAAAAAAAAGAAAATAGAAAAAAAAAGAGAGAGTTTGACTTTGGAGTCCTGGGTGGCTCTTTGACAGGTCTGGCCACATTGAAACAGAATTTTGCTCTGATCCCATTAAAGCTCAAAAAACCCCTTCCTACTGACTTTGGAGATGAAGGAAAGCAGAATCCCAGTTCTGGAGCAAAGGAATGGACCAAACTGCAGGTCTCTGGTGTCTGGACATGAAATTAAATTTGAGTTTGAGTTTAATTTACAAACTTAGGCTTCAGGTCCTCAAATATGATTTGCTGAAGGTCTGGTCATACTTGTGTTTTATCTTACTTTGTCCTGCTTGCTTGACTAAAGGTATTGCAGGCTATCTAATATCTATTCTAGATAATATTCTTTGTTGTATTTCATGAATGATGTGGGGGCTCAAAGCCCACACATTCATCCAGGCTGCATGCTGCTCTGTGCTGGGCTGAGCCCATCATGGTTGCTGGCCACTGGCATTTCCCTCTCCCCACTTCTTTGCAGCTGGATGGCACGGGAGAGAAATCAGAATTAAACTGATCTTTTATTTTTTCTTTTCAGTGGAAAAATGTATTGGCCCATAAAACACAACCAGCAACTTCCACACAGTCCAGTCTGGAAACCTGGCTTTAAACAGAGGGGATTAGATGTATGAACCTCAGTGGAGGGGGAAGCTGCAGCGTGAGCACAGGCAGGGGTGATGTGGGAGGGACCTGATGCCTGTGCATTAGCCACTGTACCCTCTGATCATTGCAATCCTGACCTCAACCCAACCAGCAACAAGCCACAGTCTCTGGTCTTGTCTTCAGCATCCAAACACCATTGGGATAGGGAGGAAAAGGCCTAGGATGGCTTCAGATGGTGGTTCCTTGCTGGAAGCACGACTCAAATTGCTCTACTTCATCATTTAAGCAAGTCTGGTTTCTGTCCTGCATGGAGAGTAAATTTAGGAGTGCAAGCTTTTGAGATGGTTGATTTAATGACCATTTCCACAGCTCTGCAGAGCAAGATGCTGAAACAGAGACCCCTCCAAAGGCTCTCAGGGACCACACTTAACTCCCCTGAGCACTGCCACTAAGCTTCCTGCATCCCTCCCTGCGTGGGACTTAAGGATTTAGGATATTTTCGAGGGAGAGTAGATTTTTCCTTTTGTTGATGCTCCCAGCACTCCCCGTCCCAACTGCCCCGGGGGGCCCAGGTGGCAACTGGGCTGCTGAAACTCCCAAGTAACAGATACCTTCATTAATTGCACCTCCAAAGCAGTTGACTCGCTCCTGCGACGAGCTCCTGAATAATTGAAGCAATATTTGCGGGGTTTGCACTGAAGTACTAACAGCTGTGGTATGTTTTGATATTTATGAAGCCAAATAAATTATGGATTAGTCAGTGCAGTGAGCCCAGCGTGATGCTTATTACTGCTGGAGTGCCGGGGCTGATGGAGTGCTATTCATCCCCTTTTACTTGCACCGTGTGGCTGAGTATGACTGGTGTCTGTTACTGGACCTAATAGAGCTTGCTCACAGGTTTAACTTCCAGTCCCCCAAGAGCCAATGGTGTGTTTTAATTTGTTCTTCACTCTGTAGATTTTAGAAAGACATGCTGGGACGATGTCTCAGGGTCACAGGGCATTGCATTGACTCACAGATGTGGAGATGATTTTTTTCTGTGGTAATGGAAGTGGGTGCTGGCAGAATCAGCAGTAAGTCTTGGCATTAAACTGGAAATTATACAAAATCCAATTTTCTTTGCAAGCTGGTCTGTGGGTAAATATTGTATGTCTTCTCTGGAATGTCTCATTCATTGCATAAACTTTTCTTCATAACTGAGCCAGTGCTTGTGAGATTAAACTATTCACTCCCTTTTCTATTACCTGAGAAAATATTTTTTTGTGGATGAAAATATTCTCACTTCGCAAACGTTCCGAATATATTCCAAACCTCTCCCCATCAGCAGAAGCTGCCCGCTGGGAAGGGATAAGGAAGGAGGAAATAACCATTCAGAGCAGCAGATGGCATCCTACCACTCAAAAGCTTCCCTGGCCCTGGAAAGTGTAATAAATATGTAACAGCAAGTGCCTGTGCTTTGCTTGTAGCTGCAGTCAGCAATTTGGTAGAAAACTGAGAGGTTGGTTCACTTCTTCGAAGTTGTTCCTTTACAAATCCAGTACTTTCTTTTTTTGATGTCCTTGTTTTCTCCGGTGAAAAGAGTTATCTCTAGTTGATGTGCTTACCCAGATCTACCTTGTCCGTGCAACCCACACAGTGTGCCCTCCCAAAGTGGGAGTAGGGAACTGGCTGGATAAATTGGGGTTGGAATGGGGGTTGAAACTAGATGATCTTTAAGGTCCCTTCTAGTCCAAGCCATTCTATGATTCTATGAAATTATGCCATAAAGGGCCTATTAGTCTTCTGCATAAAAAGTTATAAATTCTAGATCAGATGTCTCAGCTCTGGGGTGTTCAGTGTAGACATCTACATTTTACTACATCACTCCATGAAACCAGCTGATGCTTGTCCAAAAAAAAAAAAATCTGCAGCACTGTAGCTCTTTCTTAAAGCTTTCTTAAAAGCATCTTGATACAGGCATTCCCAGAACAGGTAACCCAGAGGCTCTGCCAGCAAGGAAAGCCTTTACATCCAATGAAGTGGTGATTTCTTTCTTTTCTTTACTTCGTTTTCTGAAGCTGGTGAGTGAGGGAATGAAGGATATTTTCTATTTAAAATCCTCATGTAGGAAAAGGCTGTGCTTTTCCAACTGTTATTGGTTATGGCAGAGATGCAGTTTTTTTTAAAGAAAGTTTGGACTGAGTTTCTGGCTGCTATTGCTGTGTTACATGATAAATTGTTTACAGCCTGTTACTAGAGACAAGTGAGAAAAGTATCTCCCATCCTAATTTCCTAGTAAATTATATAATTATAAAAATCATCACAGTGAAAACAGAAGTCTACTGGATCACAGAAACATGAGGTTTGAATTTAGTGTTTCCAGGGCTTCTAATTTCAAAGAATGTCTCTCCAAGAAGAAATGCAGCCCACTGCGTAGAGGCAATGAGGATTCAAAATGTTGCCATAGCTCCAGCTTTGGTTTCCACTCAGAGCCAGGACATCTTTTGCTCCTTTCCCCTAGGACGCCATCATCATCATCATCATCATCATCAACATCACCATCATTATCATCATCATCTGACAAACACCATATTACCAGCTCTAGCACTGACAGCCCAACAACACTGATTTCTGATCCTGTCCCTGCACCAGCCCCTCCCTGTCTTTCAGTGCCATTCCTTGTACTGCTGTCATGTGCTTACTGTTCACATTCCACCGCTGACTTCCTCAGTGACCATCAACTTCCATGAGCACAAGATGCAGGATAAAATTGCAGGCACAGCTGGCAGATTTTGGGTGAGAATGTGCCCCCTTTCTGTTTCCCCCCAGCATCATCATGGGTGCAGGTGCTTCTTGCTCCTGGCAGCTCTGAGGGTGCCAGCTGTGATGAGCAGCTCCAAGTCTCTGCCTTGGGGGAAGAGCCAGGAGACAAATCTCAGCCGTTCTCAACTCACACTGATTTCTAGACTCCTGCAGATCTCCCACAGAGGTTTGATAGCTAGGAAATATAAGAATTTAAAGTCTTGCTTTCCTCATCTGCCTTATGGGATCTGTCTTAGTACACAGACTGAAAACATCTGGGTGTGAGGTCTCTGTGTTTTTCAAAGGCAAGACCTTTTAAAACCATGTCAGGGGAGGGACTGCATCTCAGAATCGGCTTGTCTTTCCTCATCCATCTTCAACACTTTTTAATAGATGGCAAATTTTGGGTGCATCGCAGACTCTCATGATGGCTACACTACTTTGATGACAATGGAGCTGAATACAGGTAAAACAGCATCCTGAATTCCCTTATTTCGGTTCCTCCAAACGGGAATTTACGGGGAACAAAAGTCAACCAGGAACTGTCACAGCCAGAACCCGGGCTCCTGACTCTCTGAACTCTATTCCTGTGGTGCTTCAGAGCAGAACATGGAGTAGACAACTTGCCTTGCTCGTGCTTTGCTCTGGGTTTGGTTTTCAGGGTGAACAACTTATCCCACTTTGAGGTGCTCCCAGAGGAGGCTGTGGGGAGCAGGTGCTCAGGAGCCTCTGCAGGCAGGTTCCAAATACTCACTGCAAATTACCTGTCAGTTCGAGTTACTGGAGCTGCTCAGCACAAATGGCAATTCAGGACATTGACAACAGCTGCTGCAAAGACACTGTAAGGATTCCTTTTCTAGCAAGGATGAGAGAGCTCACATCAGCTCAAAGAGTTGTTTTGTTGCTTTAGAATGACCCAAAGGGTACATTTAAAATGAATGAAGGAAAAAAACCCAACCTGGAGGGAATCTTGCTATTCCATAGGAATACTGGAGCACGGTTTACTTTTGTGCTTTCCCGGGGCCTTGTTCCATCTGTATTTGCTTTTTACTCTTCTTTCTTCTCCATCATGGAAATGGACATTTTGGTTAAAGCTATTATCCCAGTGAGGAGGCAGAATGTAGCTTCATTTAATCTGAGACTTTTAATGAATGTCTCAAAGCAAAAAAAAAAAAAAAAATAAAAAAAAAATCCATTTTATAAAGGATTTCTGAATTTTCCCATTACATTTGCCTGTGGTGGGATGGGGATTAGTCATTTTTCCCATCATGGAGGGAGATGTCCCTAGCTGCCTCGCACCAGTGCAAGTGCAAGAGTGGCATCAGGGATGGTTTTTCCTCTCCCACTGGTCCCTGTCCCCACATTGATATTTGTCTCTTCCTAGTTTCCAAGGGGATGCTGGATTTGTGCTCGGACTAGAACCATGCTGAACAGGGAGAGGACAGAAAGATGAAGTGGGAAGACGAGACAGATCTTAGCAAGTGCCCTAAGCTCTGCTCTGAACCTCCAGCCTGGAGCTTAAATTTAGAGAGCAGAATAAAAATAAGCAAACATCTGTCTCAGTAAGAGGCCATGCTTGGCAATTGACATCTTGAGCTTTTTCTGTTATCTTTTCCATTTTTGCCTTTTACTCTTCTTTTGCAAATGGAAAACAGATAAAAAGTCCAGAGAAAAATGACCATCACAGGGAGCCAGCATTTACCCAGGGCAGGGAAGAAAGTGTCCTCAGCCCAGCCCTCAGCCAGGTAGGTCTGGCAGCTCCATGTCAGCCCCAGGAAAGACTGCAGGACAGGTGTGACCTCTGATCCAATATGCAAAGTTAAGACATCCAGTGCCTGGTCAGTCCCAACCCGAGTGAGCTTTGGGGACAACTTCAGAGCAAAGGCAAGAGCACCTCCCAGGTACCAGCACAGTTCCATGAGGGTACTGGCACTGGCCTCTTGCCTTTGGTCTCCCCCACAAAACACCCATTTCTCCCCATTGCAAACACCCATTTCTCTCCATTGGTCTTCCCATGGGAAAGGTGTTCTGAGAATCCTGCACACCCTTTCTCCTTCGGTCATTTTTTTTCTCCCCACTCTTCAGATGCAAAATTTATTTGGCTTGAGCTCATAGGCAGAGCTTGGATGGATTTATATGCTCCATGCCTGAACCCATACACAATTACAAACATGGCTGGCTGCCTGGCTTTGTTAATTAGCTAACAGCAATGCCTCATTTTTCCCTCTGCGGTTTCCTTCTGAATTAGTAGGGCACTGCTCAATAGTTCTCTTCTGCTTTGGGATGCCACAGTTGAACATTATGGCATCCAGGAACGCCAGTTAGCTGAGAGTACAAGCCTGATTTGTTTGGACAATAAAAAAAATACTAGTTGCATTTAGGTAATTAAGCACAATAACAGCAAAGCTATTTCATACTAATGCAATCTGCCCTTCCCTGTACCAGTGCTCCAGCTTCTTGTATACTCATCTGCTGGCAACAAAGATTAGAGTAATGTCCACAATCATTTCTGCGTTTACTGTGAAATATTAAATTTCTCTTCCTGTGAATCTGGTTGGTATCAGCTGATATGACAACACCCTGGGCACTGAAGAGGTGCAGCAAGTCAGCAGGTGCACCTGCAAAGCATCCTTGTCACCTTTGTACCTCCAAGTGTCTGCTGAGCATCACAGCCTTGTTATATGGTTTTAATCTTTTAGGGTTAAAAGGTCTTTCATGTCTTTACTAGGCCTAGAGAAATGTATGTTTGTGAGATTTAAATCTTTCTGAGTTATCACTTCAGTGAGGAGTGTGATGTATTGCAAGGTACAGTCATAGCCAGGATTTCTAATGTGAGCAAAAAATCTCCATTTTTCCAGGGAATCTGTGAAATGAAAGGATTTCCTTTTCAGGTGTGAAGAAGGTGTAGGAACATCAAGCTGTCCACAAAGTGGTGTTACAGGTGATAGCTAGGGATGGCCCTCACTTGTCCCCTGGCTGTTTCAGTCTGGGATAGTCACTCCCATCCCTGCAGTCAGTGGAGAAAAGGGGCACAGAGAAAAGCTGCCACTCATTCAAGGGAGGTGTCTGAGGCTGGCCCTGACAGGTTTCTGGCTCTCCTCTTGGCTTGAAGAGAAACACATATCTGAATTTAAGTGGGGTGACTCCTTCCTCTTGTCCTTTTCCTGATGGAGAATCATCTACGGAAAAACCTGCTCTCGCAGAGTCTGTAAGTCTTAGCTCTTTGTTCCTGCTTCATAACCCACGAGCAACTTCAGGGAAATGAAATAATGGTAGTGTTGTGGTTTAACTGAAACCAGGATGGGATGGAAAAACAAAACTCCCTTTGGTGAAGTTGTTGTGCCTGGCTCATGCCCTCAGGAAACCCATGTGCCGGGTCAGGAGTTAGAAAGGGCAGAAAGGTGAATTTTTAACCAAAGAATAGAGAGTGATGGTGGTTTTCTTACTGACTGCTACTTTGGGATCGAACCCACTTTGTGGTACTTCATGATTTCCTCAAGAGAATGGTTTGTGTTGGAAGGAACCTTAAAGATCATCTAGTTCTACCCCCCACAACCCCTGCCATGGGCAGGGACCCCTTCCACTAGACCAGGTTGCTCAGAGCCCCATCCAGCCTGGCCTTGAACACTTCCAGGGATGGGTCATGCACAGGTTCTCTGGACATGTTCCAGTGCCTCAGTCCCCTCACACTGAAGAATTTCTTCCTCACATCTGATCTAAATCTCTCCTTTTTCAGTTTAAACACGTCGTGGTAGTGTCCTATCACTCTCTGTCCATGTAAAAAGTCACTTTCTCTCTTTTTTATAAGCCCCCTTTAGGCACTGGAAGGTGCTCAACAGTTTCCTCAGAGCCTTCTCTTCTCCACGTGGAACAACCCCAACTCCCTCTGCCTTTCTTCATAGGAGAGGTGCTCCAGTCCTCTGAGCATCTTTGTGGACAAGATCTAAATAGCAACATGTATTTATTTATAAAGATTTCTTTTCATGTTTCTGATCTTCACCCTGAAGTCTGGGCTCAGTTCAACCAGGAATAGCACTTTCAGCCACCTGATGCTTGTTTAAGAACTTAACACAAAATAACAGCAGTAGCAACCAGGGTGGTAAAATAATGTTTTATTCCATGAATGAACAAACACTACCATGCCACATCCTAAAGTTCTTTCTACAAAAGATTGTGGACAGAGCAGATTTTTACATTTCTCAGTTCAAGTTCATTTCAGGCTTTTGAGCCTGTTCAGAGTAGCAAAATCTGGACACGCAGCATTCTTATTGTCTATTTGGCATTTTTGCCAGATAAAGCAGATTTTATACTGTAGTTCTTGTTCACACAATGTCGATGCACTGTAAAGTAAAGAAGATAATCTGAACCAAACTAGGTCATTTCTGTGGTTTATCAATACATTTTTTTCATGATGGTCAAAGTACAACCAACATTCAAAGCTTAAAATAAAGATAAGAAAAAAGACACACTAAAGAACACAATGGAAACATCATCATTGCTGTCAGGATGTGAGTTTACCCACAGTACTATGTAAAAAGTAGAAACCGGCATTGACATTCAAGCTGTTAAAACAAGGAAAGAAAACTACATTAATTGTTATATTTCCAAGCTAGTACTTCTATAGAGTCCTGATCAGCAAAGAAGTGTTACCGCATGCATGCCGAACACAAGACTAATATTGGATTGGGGATCTGACGAAGAGCTGACTTACATTCCTTTATATACAACAAAATGAAATATACAGTATTAATACTGGCTGTACATTTGGTCAGAATATTTTACAAGGAGCGACACTAAGTCAAAATTCTTATGACGTGGGACGTGGACGAAGGTTGGATTTCTTTCTGAGAGTTGGATGTTTTCACAAGAAGTTTTAAAAGTTGCTTTGTACTGCTAGAACGAAAAGTTGTATCTTCTAAAGCAAAAATCCTTCTTTTTTTCTTTTATGCTTGTCAAAACTAATGCGAACAGAAGAGATAATTAAATGCATTTGGAAATATGCTAATCATTGACCTGGAACAAAACTAAGCCACAGACAGCATGTGCAATAAGTCTCTGCACATTGGTTCTGTTTAAATGGCTTTATAAGATGATCTGTGCAGTAGCTGGTACAAATTCCTGCTACCACAGCCTCAATTAGCTGTTCCCCAACAGGTTGCCAACCAGTTGTTCCAATACTAAAAGAAGAAACAGAATAATCATGACTGTCACATATTTTTCTGCATTACCATAAAAAATATCTCAATGTTAAGCTGATTTAGCTTATATATGTGCATATTTTTCAAGGCTGCCAAAGAAAATACTCAATCTTGCTGGCAAAAGCTATTCTGGGAACACGAGAGTTTTTCTTTGCTTTACTCTAATGGATTTTTTAACATCTGGGTACCTCAACTCCCATTGCCTCATTAGACCCCTGAGGTCTAAAGTGAGTTGGTTAATTCAGTGTATGTTTTTTCCCCATCCAGAACAAGCTGAGAAGCTAATAAGGTAAGCATGAGACCCAATGAAAACAGAAGTAAGAGCAACACAGAATTAATGAAATAATTACAGGAAGGTAAAGATTGGTGTAACTATAGTGATACTTCGTGCAATTGAATTTTTATGTCCTGTAGCAATGACAAACCTCCTGAAGATGGAGAAGAGCAGGCAAGTGTGTATGAATCAGTATCCTTTAAAATAATTGTGCTATAATCTTTTTCATGTATTAGGTTAGATTTTTTTTTTTTCTGACATAGTGTGATGCTAACTATAGTAACCTTAATATGGATGATGGATTTCACTGCTACTGCTTGACTGCTTGAATGCAAAGAGACATTAAATCTTCCAGTCCTCAAAGCGGTTTCTTGGGGTGTTCCTTCAAGTTCAGTGTCTCACCACTTTCACTCGAGAAGTCATTTGGTGGCAAACAAAAAAAAAAAAAGGAAGAAAAAAAGAGGAAAAAAAACAACAACCAAAGAAAAAGAAGATGTTGGTTGTGATGGATTCATTTCAGACAGCAGTTTCTGCTGAGTTCACCATGCTTAATGTTCTTCCATTTAGGAAGGAGTTGCTGTCAAGTAAAGCAGATGAGCTGCTTTCAGTTTTTTTTTTTAAATACATGCTCACAACGTAACACCTCTTCAGGAAAATGATCCAGTTGCATATTGTCAGAGAGATCTACCTTGTGCTTGGCACGGACAAATAGGGTTAATCTTCATCCTCCTCCTCTTTCAGTGGAGTTAGTGGGAGTTTGTCCTGAACTTGGAAACATGCCACAAAGAAGTTGACAATGGAGTTGTATAAATGCTGCTCCAATGCTGCATTGCTGAAGTAATGGCTTTCATCAGGGTAAATCTGCAAAAACAGGTAAATGCACCCCTTAAGGAACTTGAAGTTTGAGCACTGACCACCCACACCTGCAGCTCAACCTGACCTGCAAACCCACTGCATCTCCCCAGCACTGTGGGCCTCCCCATGGATGCAAGAGCAGACTCGCACATTCCTTCACAAGGAACTTTTTTGGGGGGAGGATTTTCCATTTAATTCCATTCTGAACAAGTTCAGCCTAAGAAGAACCAGACCAGACTTACAAACAACAGTGCTTGCTCCTTGTGAAAACAGAAACCCCCCCAGTTTTGCAGAGATATGGCATTAGGTTTGACTGACTAAAATGAGTGCTTAAAACAGAAGTAATTGAGTTAAAAAATTAAATAAAGTTTGCTGGAGGAGTAATTAAATACAGAAAAATCAGGAAGCTAGAAATTAAATAGTTTAAACTATTGAAGGGGGAAAAAGAAGTCCCTTAGGGCTGGACACTTGCAGGCAGGACTGAGGTGTCTCTCTGCTGATCTGGGTACCTTAGTCCAAGACACAGGTCCCTCAGGCCTCCAATTCAGACCTCAACTAACTTTTGACATGTGTCAAGCTCACTGGTGCCTTCAAGTTCCACTGTACTAATTCTTCTGCATTGGAAAATGGGCAGGAGCACCTCACTCCTTGTAGTGCTGACCCAAATCCATTCCCAGCTCTTTGCTTAGACACTCCATCCCACCTGCCTGGAGCATGATGGAGTGAGCACACCCACCACATGAAGCTCTGCAGGAATGCAGCCAGAGGGAGCTGGTATTCAGCAAATCAAGCATTATTAGGACTTGGGCATTGCAGCACAACCACCTGTACCCACGGGCTGGGATGAGGTCCTGGTGTGGACTGAGTCTGAGTGAGTTGCACTCTCCTGGTTGTGGCTCGGGATGTCGCAGAGAGGTTGGGACCATCCCCATGGCTGGTGTGGGGTTCATTCTGGAAGCTTTGATAGCTTGGACATGGGCCATTCAGCAAAACAGGGATATAACTTGGTGGGGCTTTCTAGACCACAGTATGTAATTCACAGTGGGGTGTCACATTTAAGCGACATTTCTCTTCTTAACTTTTCTGGTTGATTTAATTTAGATCCCTGTTTCCCCTGTAATTCATCCTGAATTTGTTCTGTTGTTCCAAAAGAAACTCAACAGGCATAAATTCCTTAGAGGTTTGTCTCTCACAACCTAATTTACTGTAATTTAATAATTGTTCTACAGCAGTCCAAACCAAAATAGTGGTATCACATAAGAACAGGAAAGGATAAGCACAGGGACATGTTATATGCTGATACTACTTCTATTGCCAGGCTGAGTTTTCAAGTGGCTTTTCAAAACTTGCTTCATAACAGCAGTTTGAGTTCAAATTGGGAAATAACTGTTCAAATATGAAAAAAAGAAACACATACTGTACCTGCAAGCTGTAATTAGCCTTTGCCCTAATTAGGTGTGTGATAAGATCTGTAGTATGCTGAAAATGGATTTTTTCTGTAAAAACAGATTGCAATCATTAAAGAGGCAAATTTAATTAAGAAAAATCAAAGCTATCACAAACATATAATGAGCTCAAAGGATGGGCTAACTTACCATCAGCGGTAGCATGAATGATCAAAAATGTCTGTTCCTTCAGTAATGAGACTCTGTGTGATAATTTGTTGATCTGTGAAGGTAAAGGTTGCAATGAGATTAAAAAACTTGCCAGAAATTAGCAATTTACATGGAGGCAATAGAAACACTTAATTCTATTTAACCCTTTTTCTCAATGATAATAAGCAGACACTAGCACAGCATATTCTCCTGGCTGCTGGTATCAATCTAGAGGTGAAATAGACCCCACCCTCTGCTTCCAGGCTCAGTGTCAGCAGGAGGAAGGACTCAGAGACCCTTGACTGTTCTGCTAATATTCACTAAAACCTGACCTGCAGAACACATGGAAAACATCAAAGTGGATTTCAGGTGAAACCATTGATGAAAAGCATGCCCAGGTGTCAAATCCCAAGAACTCTTCAGGAAGCTGGAGTGACTTTGGTGAAGTTTGAAAGCCAACCTCAATGAGCTTTAACAACTCTGGAGAGGATCCGGCACGAAATTCAAGTGTCCACTGCTGAGAATGGCTTTGCCCCCAGCTGTCTTACAGATGCACAGGGGAAAATAAACACAAATCTGAGTGACTGCAGATGGTGCAGGGTAGGAGAAATGAAGAACTTCTCCACTCAGTTAAGGACCCTGCCATGCTCTGCAGATAGCTCAGGAGACAACTAGAACTACCACTGTTTGCTTAGGCCAACTCATCAGTGCACAAAGAGTACATGACAATTCAAAGTCCTCATTTCTGGAATATTTTATCTTGCTTTCATCTGTAATGACCTTCCTTCAAATTTCTAAGAGGAAAATAAGAGTTTGTACTGATCTAGAAATTATGAGGGCAAAATTTGAGAGTCAATGAACTCAGAGTTTAGATAACCAGGATAAAGATTACCCTGTGAGTACACAGGGTGATACCTGCCTTCTCTGTGAGAACACAGTGCCAAACCTTTGCTGCCTTCCTATCTTCTGGCTGAAGACAAGGCTTAGAAGCTGAACAAAGTTTTCTCTATAAGCTATTCTGTTTGTGTGACTATTCTTTATTAGGGTTTTCCTCTGAGTAATTGCAGCACAGTATATAACTGATCCCATCACACATACTAAACAATGTCTTGTCCCGTGTCTCCTTTCCCATGTCCTGACACAGAGTTCTGCCTGAAATATCACATACTTTGAGAAAGTCAAGAGGAGCTGAGCTTCAGTTGAGTTAGAGTCAAAAAGTATATCTCAGAGAGAATCCAATTGGCAAGACCAGTGGCGGGAACTTTCAAGGAGGTTGTGACACTGTGTCCTCTTGGGCACAGCTGAGCCAATCTTTCAATCTCTAAAACTGGTATAACTGTATTTATCCAATTTAGAGAGACAGACATGAGGGCTAATCAATAAAACCTTTATCCATTATTAAGACAAGAAAAGCAGCAAGTAGGCTGAAAGAAACCTTCAGAGCTTTACTAGTGAGTCTCTCGCACATCCTTACTCCCTCCCCAAAAGAGAACACATGGAGGAAGAGCTAAAACCCCGTTCACATTTTATTAGGAAAATGCAGTGTCCATGCAGTTACCTCATATGCTCTGTTATCAATCCCGTGCAAGCCCAAGTATCTTTCAGAAAAGGCTGAAGCTTGAAAAGAAAAAAATGCAAACATCACTTTCAGTCATAAGTGAGTACACTGGTGCTTCTGAGTCAAATACTGCAAATGCTAAAAAAGGCCTTATTTTCTAACATTGCCTTAATTATAGAGGACACATTTCTAAAAGTTTTTGAAAATACACTTAAGGATATGTGTGATACTACAGTCTGTCATTATCACCATGTACTTCTGGTTTCTAAATCAGTCACAGAAGAGCCTTTTTTTTCTTCCTTAATGCAACCAAGATAGAAGAGAAGAACACTATCATTTTCTGTCCCTTTATCCTTTCTCAAGGCCTTCTCCATCAACAGCAAGTCCCCATTGCTCTCAGAGATAACTGTGCAGCTCCAGAAGGGTGGCTGAACACCACTGACTTCCATGGCAGTCCCCTGATTTTCAGTGGCACTAAGTGCAAAGGGAACAACTGGTGTCCCTGAGAGAAAGGACCACCATGTGCAGTGGAGTCAGAGACAGAATGGGTGTGGCAGACTGGACCACAGGTTGCATGGATGGATGGTTCAGACAAGAAAGCAGCACATTCAAGGCAGTGGTTGTGGTTGGTGGCAGAGGCTGGAGAGGTTTTAAGGCAGTTCTCCTTTATTTAAAAGGAGTAATAATACTCTGACCACCATGGCTGGTCCCACCGGTGTCAACAAATTTGCTCGACTGGGGGGAAAAGTGTTTATGGCTACTCCTAAGAAGACACAGGATATAAAACAGGAAGGATCTTGGAGAATAAAGGTGATAACTGGGAAAGGATAGGGAAGAAATATCATTTGTGGTCATATTTTACCATATAGTTTGAAGTCTGTCACTGGGGAAAGAGCAGCTCCGCAGGCAAACACCTGGTTCTCTTCACCGGCTGGAAGCATGTAAGTGCTCAGGTAGCCACCATAATCCTGGAACAGAGAGGGGGCAGGGGTGTCAGTGGTCCTGCTGTGAGGCACTGCTGCTTTTGTGTACAGAAACAGGGCAGCTTAGACCTTGCAGCAAACACCTGACTATTACAGAGCCTTTAACACCTTGCACTGAAAGAAAACAAAACAAGGGTTATCTCCCTGTCTTTGGCACACGTGGCTGAAGATGAGCTCTACACTTGTTGCACTTTCCTGAAGGCAGGATGGCTGTGTGCCCAGGAGCTGGCCTTTCTCATCCCATTTTATGGTTTTAGCTCTAACCAGGTATGTTACCTTTCCAAAACACTACCCCAGTCTTTTGCTATTTAAAATGAACATCGCAATTTCAGTGTCTGCTGTCAGCCTGTTAACAATTCCCTGCAGAAATGCTGCTGTATGTGCAGCTCTCTTCGCCCACTCCAAGCCTGCATCCCCCACAATAAAAAATTTCTGCTCCCAGTCCCCTTCTCATCTCAAACTATGTGTACTTTATAACTGCTGTTTTCCGGCCAGACACACACTGTGGTGCAAATCAGCCTCCACAGTGTTGTTGTACACTTGTGAACACGATAAACCCACATTCCCACAGGCCTTAAGAGACAAGATGAAAACGAAATGAAAGTCTGCAATGGGAAAAAATAATTAATTATCTGACAAGGTTTTTCTGAGCAATAGTCACTTTTTGCACTTGGAAGTTAATTTAAAGAAAGCAATTGACGAACGTATTGATAAAATGAAAGCTTCCATCTTTAACATCTCTGAGCAAGATGCAGTCTATCTCAAAAATAAATATTAATAAAAAAGTCACCACTGACATATTCAATAAGTCAGGATTTAGCTCAGCTGCTTAGCCACATCAGCCAACTTGAAGAGCACAGAAGAACAACGAGAAAATGTTACCTTCCCAAACACACCGACTCGCGTTTTATCAATGAAATGCTCCTTCAGCATTGTCCTAAAATATGAGAGAGGAGAAACAATGGGTTAAAAATATTTTTCCCTCAGATATAGTAAACACAGTGTAATTTTAATCAGCTTTAAATTAGGGTGGCCACAGAAAAATTCATAGAATGGTTTGGGTTGGAAGGGACTTTAAAGATAATCTCATTTCAACATCCCTGCCAAGGGCAGGGACATCTCTCACTAGACCAGGATGCTCAAAACCCCATCCAACCTGGCCTTGAACACTTCCAGGGATGGGACATCCACAGCTTCTCTGGGAAATCTGTTCCAGGGTCTCACACTCTCACAGTAAAGAATTTCTTCCTAATATCAAATCTAAACCTGCCTTTTTTCAGTTTAAAGCTCTTAACCCTTGACGTAGACAATCTAAATTGTGTCATACAAGCTGCTTTCACATGAGTCTGTTTGATTTAATCTTGCAACCTCATGTGTTGGATTTGACCAAGCAATGGCAACAAATAATCTGTAGTACCTTTGGAAGTCATAATAAGATATTGCAAAGCTATTGCAATACTCTGATAGTGGTTTTAATGTGATTATGTGCAGAATAAATCTAACAATATGACAGGATTTGATATTCAGGATTTTGCACTGGTTTTTCTGTTTAAAAACTTTAAGGATTTAAAGATGGGTTTTTCTAACCACCAGGCAAGCAAAAGATTAATGTAGGAATAGATATTCAAGCTTACTTGTTTGTAGCTGTATGACTGCACAGAGCTAAAAATAAGCAGGCTTTGAACATGTGATACAGATAAGTGTGCTCTAATTTAGCTCTGTTTAAGGCTTGTTTTTTTCCTTCTGCACTGGCTGGCATGAGCTCCCTCTCACATGCCATCACTTGGTCACAGCTGTATGCACAGTGTCCTTCCCTCCCATCTCCTTGCTCTATCCCACACATCATTAAAACAACCACGACTAATGATGGTACTGGGCTAATTATCATTAGTGAAAGAATTTCTTCAATAAGGATGTCACTGACCGGACAGCATCCAACTGATCCTTCTCTTCCAAAAAGCCCAGCCTCCTCTTGACCTCGTGCAGCAGCTTAGTGCCCTGGAAGCCACTCCCGCGGCCGTCGAACTTCAGCACGATGGCGTTGTGAGAGCTGACCATGACGCTTTCCCACGTCACCTCAAACCTCTCCGTTACGATCTGGCTCCCGGGTGTCCCGTCTCTGACACAGAAACAGGCATCAAGCAAAGGCAGAGGCACCAAGCAGGGGCCAAACGCCCTCCTTGGGACTGTGATCTTGCCGCGGGATGGGGACCCACAGCTCTGTCATGCTGGGTAAGGCTGGACAGGTGTCTAGAAGGGGAGACCACTCTCTGCAAGGATGACGTGCACAAGACTGATTGTGTGGGATGGGTTTTGAGACTGGGTGGAAGCTGCAGGTTGGTTTCTGCCCCTCTCTGTGCACACCAGCTATGGCTGTGCTAAGCTGAGCTTTAAACCACCCTAGCAAGCACATCCCTAATGGGCAGGATTCCTCCCATGAGCAACCAGGGCAGTGGCACAGGTATCATTTGAGTTTTCCCTTTTTTATACCTCCTCTAATCTACATCTATTTTCTACATTCCCCAAAGCTGCTGTTTTTTTTCTGTTGGAGGGGTTTCTGTGAGGAGCTTGACTTTGGAGTCCATAGGCACTACCAAAATATGTTGGATGAAGCTTGAAGACATCAGGCATCTTTTCCTTTACTGGTAAGCGCTGGGGTTTCATTTACTGCCCCATTCACCCAGCCCTGCCCTTCCCTCTGCCATGGGGTTCTGGAGAGCAGCAGTAGATGGAGCTGACAGTAACTTCTGTCATCAATGCTTCACACGAGTACAGAGGGAAAGGACGCTTTTAAAGTGATAAAACTGGCTTAATCATGCCTAGTTTGGCCTAAAATTGGGGAAAGGGTGGGAACGACTCCCTCTTCACCCTTCTGGTTAGGGTCTGATCCTGTCAGACAAAGGAACTGTCTCCAGAAACACAGACCCCACTTCAGCCAGACAAATTGGAAGAAAACAAGCGATGGTGATGCTGACTTTAAGCAATAATTTAGGACTGGGATTACTGTAGAGCCACTGTCATTTTTATCCACTTTTTGTCATTTTTGGGGTTCTTATAGACATCAGGCAACTCCCTGCAGGATTTTAATGCTCATGTGACTCCAAGTCATTTGCATTTATTCAAGCGAGACCCAGACCTATCCAGCTCCAGAGGCAGCCTAATCAAGTGCCGTTAGCTTGATGAGTACCAATCTTCCTCAAGCATTTCCATAATGAAGTACATTTTCTCTGCAGTAATTCTGTGATGTAACGACACGCTTATTGCAGTGTTTTTGTCCTTCATGGAGGGATGTGCAGGACGGTGTTCAGGCGTTTGCCAGGCATTCATCATTCCTGCACAAGGCTTCTCTCTCTCGTGGGGTGTTCCCTGGCAGGCAAGCGATGCAGTGGGATGCAGCAGGGCCAAACAGGTTCTTCCAAGGTCAGTGAATTCCCTTCCCCAGTTTCTTTCCAAATTGCCAGAAAAAACCCTCAGTAATGTGTATTATTATTACTAAATGTTGCATAAGAAATATCCATCTGCTTTGCCCGCCAAGAGGAAAACCTACCTACCTAATATAAATGCTAACATCGTGCAGATCTTCAAAGGTTTCCAGTTCTCTCTTTACTGTCACTTCAGGGAACACCAGCACTTACAAGGGAAGGATTTCTGCATGAGGGCATCTAAAACTTAAGTTCTAGTAAGGCTGACTGAATTTCACTCTAAAACTACCTGTTATGCAGGTTGAGTGCCCTAAGGACTGGGACAGAAAGTCAAAATCCATCTTTTATTCCTCCTCCTCCTGTTTCTGCCCCTCAAATTATTGAATTGCAAGCGTACATGGAACAGTTTCATAAAATCCTACAGTTTACTCTGCAGGATTTCACTAGGGTGCCCTCCCGGTAGCTGAAAACCTTGGCTCAAACATAGGAGAGAAGGGACGTACATCCAGCCTCTTCTAGCTGTGAAGTGAGAAGGGAAAGGGACCAAAGTGCTGCACTCTGACATTCCCTGTACAAAACATATTTTAGAAGTTTCTGATTGTGGCCAAGGTCTCCAGAATGCCCTAATAATGTGAACAAAAAGAAAGGACAAGAGAGAACTTACACAACCAGAAGCAAGGGGTAGTGCGCGGTATCCGAAAAGATTGCAGGCTTTAGGATCTGCATTGGCAATTCTAAGCAAAAAAAGAACAAATAACAACATGTCTTCCATGTGGGAATGTTGACATAACTCTAATAGATGTTTTTCGTGTTTTGGCCAAATATGAGTAGGAACGAAATGGTATTTTATGAGGCAGTGGCAAATAACACCTTAGAAACACAGATGTCGCCAAAGAAAGGACCCATATTGTGATAGCTGAGGTGACAAGAAATGTAAATTGGGAGTGTTCAGTCATGCATCACTTTTACAGCATTCAATTAACATCTGTCAATAGCTATAATTTTCCTTTTTTGGCAGCTGAATGTGTGATGCAGACAGAAATCAATATTCCAGGGCAGCAGAGAAGGGGGAAAATTGGCGATGAAAATGGTAATTTAAAACCCAATTAAGTATGGTGGCTGGGGGAGAGAAATATAATTATTTTGCTATAATGGTGTGAAGACAGAGGTAGAAACAAGTATTGTAATCCTAGCTTCCTAAGGGCTGAATTTTGCTGCCAAACAGGAGGCAAAGGTGCTGGAGCCCACATTGTTATACTGGTGCAGAACCAACGTAAGGGTGAGATGTGACCACCAAAGCTTCTTTTAACTGAATGGCATTTCCGTGGTTTTGAATCAATAGGCAAAACTGACACCACACAAACACTCAGCCCATTTATTTTTAAAATGTTAACTACAATCTAGATTAGCAAAGGCCCAGCAATTAAATCAGTATTAGGAGCATTTTCTGTAGATTAATACACAGATTAACAGCGTGGTTTAAGTGGTTTGCTTTGCAGTCGTCGCCTGACACTCTGCCTAATTAGTTATTCCATCTGAATGCTAATAGCTGCAAATTGGATCAATGGCCCAGGGACAGCAAAAAGGCCAGCGCTTGACTTTAAATATTATTAAGTGCTACGTGCAGTGTTCTCAAGGCTGTTCAGCCCAAAGCTTTCAAAACACAGGGAGGGCACAGCAAACAGCCACATGGCTGTGGCCAGTTTGTATTTATTACACACACACGTATTTTTTGTTAAATGAGCAGAATTGCAATGATACTTGCAGTTAAGAAATTTGGCATCCAGCTGAGTTATCCCTAATAAACTGCAAGTGTCACACAAGCTGGCTCATGGGGGGACAGGCAGGATCTCAATGACAGGCTTTCCCCCCATCTTCTCCTGCCCATAAAACCTGGGAGTGAATGTCTGTCCCTGTTATCCTATGCACTGGTTTATGTTCCTAATGCCTGTGTGGCAAGCAGAACATTTTAGGGCCATTATTTTTCAAATGGCAACCATCTCTCAGGCTTTGCTTCACATTTTATAACTCCTGGTAATGGTTGAAATCAATAGCCTGTCCCCAGCACACCTCATTGCTTCCATTTCACTGCCTGAGAGTTATGCTCCTTCCTGGCATGGGAAGCCAGATGGGCCACACCTTGAACTCAGGGTCTCTGGGGCTTATTTGGAGTTGCCACCATACACAGAAACTGGGATTTTGGGGAGCCATTGCGCAGCTCTGAGTATGTGGATTTTCCCCATATAGGTAAGTTATAAGCTTACAGCCAGAGGAGATGCTTTTTAGGTTGTTTCAGGTACAACTACAGAGACAGGCAGAAGATGCTTACATTTTGGCTGTTTGCCACCAGGCTTTTTTCTCTCTCTTTGGCATATAGATGCATTGGGGATGATTATACAAGTAGTAGAAATAACACACCAGCTGCAGATAGAAACAGCTCCTAATTTTTACTTTCTTTATTCCAGGTGAAATATCTTTTGTCTTTTCCTATATAGCTGGTTTTTTTCTCAACCCTATCAAATCATATGGCTTTCTTAAAGAATCTTGAATGACTGCAATGGGCAGTCACTGGAGAGTCATCTTCATTCACTGCAGTTCAGACTGTGCCCTGAAAGGCAGCCACAGCTGTAGCCAGCAAGTGGGACACACAGTGTACCACTCCAAACTGATTTCAGATAACACACCACACAGCTACGGCAAATGTGCCCCAACAATAGGGGTACCCCGTTGTGTAATTTCCCAGAGTGGCTTTTTCCCTACAAAGGAGTTTCAAAAGGAAAAAAAACGCCCAACCCTATTATTTTGCCTTTCTTCAGCTGAATTCTCATCAATTTCTGCCTCTGTAATAACCTCCTGATGTAGCACATCCTAAGAGAGTGCTTTGCAAATTGTGTGAGTTTATTGAGAGTCAAAGTCATTTTTCCTCCTGCCAGTCTACCCCAGATGACTGTATCATTTCACAGCTATAGCAGTGAAAGAGAAAAATAAGTGAGAAGAAAGGTGCTACTTACTGTAATCATCTATCTTGATTTCCATGTATTCTACCTTAGGCATTTGCCTGTCATTTACAGCCTGCTGCACATTTTCATTTACCTCCAGCTCAAAAATTTCTGAAAGAAGAAGGTCAAGAGCATAAAAACTTTTGGCATTGTTTGTGAAAATGCATTTTGACATTTTATAGCCACCTTAATATATATAACACAAGTTTCCTTGTGAAAGGATTTCCTTCCAGTCCTCACAGATGTCTAATTCAGTTAAATCTTTGAAGTTCTGCATTGGCAAATTGTATTCCTGAAATAGTGGCATTCATCTGATTTGCAGGAGATGGGAATGTGACCTGAGTTAGTACGCTACTAAGGGTCAGACAGCCACCTGACATGAAAACCTAGATGTCAAATGAAGAGGTCCTGAAGTCTGTGTCCAAGTTACACATAATAAATGGGGAAAGGGAGGACACTATGGAGGACTTTAGGACAAGGTTGTGCTGCTACGCAACATAAAATCCATGGGAAGGAAAGCCATGGTGAGAAGAGAGTGGACAAAGCTCATACAAACCTGCAACATCAGGGTTTGGAACAGCCTTGGTTTTTGGAAGGTTTCAAGAATTGTTCATTTTGTGTGTCTTACCCAAGGAGTGTCTGGGTCTGAAATAGAGGATTCCTTCCTCCTTCCCAGGATTTAACCTTTATTCCCATATCCTGGGCACGTGATCTACCCACTGAGCCTCTTCTAGAAAAAGTGGCCACCTCCAGCACCAGAAAGAGCAAGTTCTTCCCAGATGGTAAGGAAAGGGCCCAACACTTCAAGTTTTATGTCCTAGTGGTGGGAAATGTCTCCTGGTGATGGAGAAGCTCCCAAGCCCCACAGAGGAGGAATTTAAGGGCTGGGACGATCCCACTGTGATGGCAAGGAATCCTGTTCTGGGGAGCCTGTTGCAGTGCTCATCCCCACGGCATCAGTCTGGGTGTGACCAGGGGGATCCAGGGAATTATCTCTGCCACATGAACCCAAGGAAAGTTTGACATTTTGCACCACATTATGCATTTCATTGATTGTAACTTCCCTTTAGAGACACATTGATAAATAGATTTGTAACCCCAGCTCCTCAAGTAACACTTCTGGTACCTGATTGTCACGCTCTCACTGCCCATCTCTGCTGAACAGGCAGGCATGGTACAAAAACTTGCCCTTCCCCATTAATAAATTTCAGAGATCTTTCAACAATAATATATTGGTTCAATGATTATTCACCCTGCTTCTGAAAAGCCCAGCTCTTCTCTATTGAAACCACAGCCCCCACAAAAGTGGCAAAGCAACAGCCTATTACGTTTGGTTAAATATTAAGATTCTCATTTAATTATGGCATACACAAGTAGCTTTATCAGCAGAAAGGGGCCTGCCACGTAGGGGAATTTAGTCAAGCCGTTTTATTTGTTCATATAATTGCATTCACAGAAAGCCAGGAAGACTGTGGAGGATATAAAAAAGATTGGCATATCTCCTAAAGGACTCCCCTTTTTGCTTTAGGACCACAGGGAGCTTGAGTCTGTGGAGTACAAATGGTCATTGCTTAATTAAATGTAAGCACGCTATAATATTCAGTGCAACTCACTATTATCAGATTATTGCAGAATATAGAGGCAAAGTCCCTTTATAGAGTAATGGGCTCGTATTAAATAAGTAAATTCAGTAACATGCAATTGTCAGTTGCCCTTTATTCAAAAGCAAAAGAATGAGGGGGATGGGGGGGAAGGAACCATGGGAAATGGTAATCATATGTAGAAAATCATGAATTTCAGTAGGGGATGTAGGTTGAGTTCTCTGTGTAATAAATGCTACCCATATATTTCTGTCAAAGTAAAACTAGTCCTGGCGTGTTTTATGTTACTTTTTCAAGCCCTTGATTTGCTGTTTCTTCATTTGTTTTATAGCATCTGTATTGTATAAAACTATAAGGAGGCTATAACACAGCTCATGAGAGCACTGTCCTGTACATGCTGGTATAGCCAGTCTGCCAATGGTAAAATTAAGGTGTTGTGTTTAACGGGGAGGAAAAAGGAAGAGACTTTGGAGCTGCAGGTCAGAGCTAAGAAACCCTCCTGGCTGAAGAGCCTTGTTGGCATCACCTGGGCTGCTCTGGGGTTATGCTGTGTGGGGGATACACTCCTGTGCAGAGAGACTTTCCTGTGATTTACTTCAGGGGGAAATGAAACAGCCCAGCATTTCACAGGAAACCTTTAGTTTGAGAGTAAAATTCCCTGCTTTGCTCTGTTCCTTTGCAGAGACAAGGGCAGTGAGTTGCTGTAAATCCAATTCAGTGAAACTGATACTCGATAAACTGGTATCGACCATGTACAAAGCAGACAGAATAAAGGTGTTGCTTATTATTTGGGTCACAGCCATGCCTGAAATCCTTAACTGTAGGTTAACACTGGGCTAAACTCTGTGTTAAAATGAAAGATAAAGTCTCCCATCAAAAGGGTCGAAGCAGATAAATCTTGGTTTCACATGAGACTCAGTCCAAGACCCTGCCATGAACTCTCCTGAGACTCATGAAAGAGAGAAAGGGGCACTTGGTGTAAGATACCTGTACAGAGGGGACAGAGAAAGGCTGCCTGTCTGAGGGTCCCTGCCATCCTGACTTGGGGTGAAAAATGGATCTTCCTGGATATTTTGCATTGCTACAGGTGTGAAGGAGGAACTCCAGAGACTCCATGGCTTTCTGGACTCTACATTGCCAGTCTGGTAATGGCTACGGACAGTACCAAATATTTTGAGGGAAGAAACCTGGTTTTGGAATAATTCCACCTTCACACTGATGTAGATGCAAATCCATAGCATTAAAAAGTGCCTTACCAAACAATAAGTGCTACAATATCCACGGATAGATCAGGAAACCAGGCAGAGGCACCCCCTGTGGGGCTCACACCTCTGTATTATCTCTGATAATTCATATCAGAGTGATTTTATTAAAATAGAGATTAAGCTAAATATTTCTTATTATCTTATTTCTTGTATATGCGACATAAAACAAACTCTGTGGAAGACTAACAAAAAGACACAAAGAGATTGGAACTGTGAATTTTTTTTTTGAGAAAGCTGATAACCAATATCATGCCCAAACCACTGTGTTTGTAGCCCAAACAGAAAGCTGTTGTGATGGCAGCACAACAGCTCTTCAAGTCCCTCTGCCTTGCAGAAAACTTGCATTTAGGCACAGCCTGGGCTCCCCAGCAGTTTAAGTTTACCAAAGAGCAGCCAAATCTCACTGTCCTGCCTGGCTACTTTTCTCTGAGGAATTGCAAAGCTCAAGCCCATTCTTACTCTGTGCATCTGTTGTGTTGTGAACAGTCACCATCGGGACACGGGGACCTTGAAAAGAAGAAGAAAAGAACTTGGTTAAATTTCTGTCAAAGCACACACAGACACACGTGAACCTGGTTTCGAATTCCGTGGAGCTGAAGACTCTTGAGACTCGCTTTTCATGCAAGAATAATCTAAAAAGCAAATCACCCTTGTATTAGAAAGAGTCTATGACTAAATGACAGTACTGTAGACTCAAAGACATGTGAGGTTTCAAAGCCCTTTCCCAACAGACCACTAAATGCATCTTTCCCTAATTTGTAAACATTATAATTAGCACAAACACAATTAAATCACTTGCCTTTAAAATTATTCTAATGACACCCAAACATCACAGCACAAAGCATTTACATTTTGTATGCTATGGGTAACTGTTGCTGTTTTGCAAATTATTTTTTTCTTAATGAATTAAACACCAGTTTGGCTCTCACACTAAAAAAGCCTCATATTCTGTCTTAAAATGCAGTATTTGGGTATTGAAATCAGTCAGTGTTATACAAAGAGGATCATCATTGCTATGCAGTGCACATGAGTGTGCCACACAATTCACTGCCATAGGATGCTGCAACACTCAGTCTTTATCACAGGATGCTGTAGGATGCTTTAGTCCTTAGCACAGTGATCTGGATTCATCTGCTTGTTCAGAAAGTCACCAAGTGGTTGATTGATAGAAAAATGGGATGGTAGATGAGATGAGGTTCATATTATAGTTGTCAGCTTCTTTCCCTCTGTTTTCCAGTTGGCATCTGGTGACTACTCTTGAAGACAGAACACTGGGCCAAGATGGGCTGACCCAGGACAGCCACTCCCCCTGTTACTACCATGCCTGTATGTAGATTTTTCCATGAGCTTGACAGTATTGCTTGGGAAGGTGGAAGAAGCACTGTAGTGATGAAACAGTGCTCACCTTCACCTCAGAGACAGTGGTTATCTCACTTTTCTTCCCTTTCTCCACAATGTGATGTGATACAACAGCAGCAAGGGTGAGCAGCTGGGGAAATCTGTCTGCCCACCAAAGATCCCAACAGCAGGGCCAGCAGGTTCCCACACCGTGTGTGTGAAGATCATAGAACCATAGACCCAGAGAATCATTTAGGTTGGAAAACACCTCTAAGGTGATTGAGTCCAACTATTAACCCAGTATTGCCAAGCCCACCACTAAACCATGTTCCCAAGTGCCACATGTACATGTCTTTTAAATAGCTCCAGGGATGGTCACTGCATCACTTCCCTGGGCAGCCTGTTCAATGCTTGACAACCCTTTTGGAGAAGACATTTTCCTAATATCCAATCTAAACCTTCCCTGTGAAACTTGAGGCCAGTTCCTCTAGCCCTATTGCTCGTTGCTTGGGAGGCAAAACTGGTCCTCACCTGGCTACAACCTCCTTTCAGGTAGTTGCAGACAGTGATAAGGTCCCCCCGAGTCTCCTTTCTCCAGGATGAATAACCACAATTCCCTCAGCCACTCCTCATCAGATTTGTGCTCCAAACCCTTCTCCAGCTCCACTGCCTTTCTCTGGACACTGTCCAGCACTTCAATGTCTTTCTTGTAGTGAGGGGGCCCAAAACTGAACATTGAATATCAAGAACCCAAATGTTTCTTAAGCTTCAAAAGTAAGACAGCTTAAAGAGAGTGTTATTCACTGAGATTCCAGCCCCTTTAAGACATCTTCTCAAGACATCATGAAGGTGAGTCCTTCAACCTACAAGCAATGGGTTGTATGCTGTGGGATAGCCAATTGTGCACCAGCAATTTCTGTAGGGCTGGCTGACAAAAAGCCCCTGAAATGCTGTGACTGACAGTGTGCACACAAATGGCAACAAAAGCAGGTTACTGTGAGCCATCCGGACCAGTTTGGTAGGTGAAATAAGTTCTTGAGAGCAAGAAAGACTTTAAAGCACTATATTTGTGTCCCCATGCTGTCAAGAACCCACACCCCATTGCATACAATCAACAGTGTTTCACCTAGACCTTGCCTATACAGAGAAAAGGCAGGAAAGGATTTTATTTATAATTAAGATGACTGATATGTCAGACTGACTTTTATTTCCATATAATTGAGAATTTTCTCCCCTAACAATCCAATTCCTTTGTTTGCATCATTTTTTTTAGAATGCAGCAAGGTGAATATAATGCACAGAGGAAAACAGGTTTACTCACCAGGATTTAGCTGAATTTATCTTTCTCCTACTGATATACATTGATATGCTGACCATATTTATTTATAAATCTGCCCTGCTTTCCCCCTGCAGTCCCAGAAGCCAGACTGCTGGAAAAGCAACAAACCTAATAAACATGGGCATGATAAAATCATCACTGAAAATAAAAGGCATCCTCCCAAATGACTTCAACTGGAGTTAGAGCAGTCCTTTAATTAACACAAAAACACATAACAAAAAGAAAGGGATAAAGAGAGAAATACAATGCACATAATCCTTTTATTTTCTAATTTTTTTATTTTTCTGTTGGCATTGATAAAGCTATGAGAAGCTAATAAATAAAGAAAAATGCCAGCATGTAGTTTAGAAAATCCCATGTATTATCTGTTGTGTTTCCTTAGTCTCTCACTACTCAGTACTACTATTACTATTATTATTACTACTACTACTACTACTACTACCACTACTGTCATCTCCCCAAATCAATGTTATAAAGTGAGCTCCCATATAAAGATATTCAGTTTGAGGTAACATCAAATTAAAAAATATTTTAAAAAGTGAATCAACATCCTTGAAAAAGCAGACTTCTTAGTTGCCTAATTTTGTTTTTCAACAAATGAGGAAAAATGGTAAAGACAGAAATCTACACAGTAGAATCATCAGGTTTCTGAGAAAGATTACTCTTACTATTACACATTCTCAGTGATGACACTCCAGAATGCATTTCACTTGAGAGCAGGCTGAATCAAGGAGAAAAAAAAATCACTTTTTTAGAAATGACATAAATTGCTTATTTCAATGCCAATTTTTAAAGCAAAACAACCTGGTTACATGCTAGACTGTGTCTTTTAGTACAGACACATCAGAAGTCTTTCAACACTCACAAGTTGAGCATCTAATGCCTGACAGGGACAGAAAGAAATTCTTGAAATTAGCAGTGTATATTCATTAACTGCCTGCCCTGCTTTATTTCTAAACCTACAGCGGTGTGACAGTCTCATTACACATGCCATCTGGTAAATGCCATCCACTGTCATGTGTGGATCTGAGAGGGAAACCTAATTTGTTCAATGAACTTCTGGGAGCTGACAGAAGCAGAGCGAGGACATCCTCTGCTCCATGTCTCCTTCCTCCAGAGCCCATCCAAATGGGCTTTGATGGGGACTCCTGAGCCCTGGCACATTCTGCTGCTTCTGTTCTGTGATCAGCACTGATGAGTGCCCGTGCCTACCCACCCCTCCTGGAAACTCTGTGACTGCTCTGCTTCTTGCTCCGGACAGAATGAGAGCACCAGGAGCAGGCTGGAGTTAAGCACTTGCTTGTGTTCCTTGAAGGATAAAACACAAAGTGCTCCACTTTCAGAAAGTAAAGCAGATACTGAGCTGCTTTGCCCTTATTTGCAAAGGTGAAAGAGACCCAACACATACCCCATAACCTGGGTGACTGTTCCCAAAATCACAGGTAGGCCGCCTTCTGTGTGACATGGTGAAGGTGATGCTGTGGGATTTCTTCCTGCAGCCCTGGCTGCAGAGGGGTGAGTACAAGCAGGGTTATGATGCTCCCCAAGGTGTGGGACCCAGCACTGCTGCTCCCTGCCACCTCCTCCCAAATTTTAGGGTGCTGTGTGGCACCATACAGGCTTTGTACCCTGGTTATCCCTCTCTGCATCCCTCTGTTGGGAGTGGGATGGGCTGCAGTGGAATGCCATCAGCTGGAACTGCTTCACCTGGCTTGCAGGCTCCACTCCCCTTTCCTCTCTCCAGCATTGCACCATCCAAATCCAGTAACCTGACAGAAGTTTTAATGCTGCTGCTTTAGTTAGAACTTAAGGGAAAGGACCAAAACTACTGACAGAACTTCTGTGTGTAGACACAGTCTATACATCCTGAATAGATACATGGTTAATAATGCTGCATAAAACTCTAGTTACAGGAATGAGATTTTCAATTATTACAGCTCAAAGTCTGGTTTTATCATAAGGCCTTTGACTTTAAAACCATTACTGTCATTATCCATGCAAGAAGTAAATTGAGCCATATCACTACAATGACAAGAAGCAAATTTATCACTGAGGAAGTAGTATCCATTGTGATCTAAAGAGCACAGAAACTCAGTGGCTCAGTAACTTGACAAGAAAAAATGTTGGCCATGGTTTGCCATCAATTTTTAAGCAGTTTTCGCTATTATTTCCAAGAGGGTTCTGCTTAAAAGCTATCAGAAGGAAGCAACTCTAGATATTTAGGTGGTAAGGTATAGATTTCCAGAATAAAAATGGAAAATCATTATACAACTTCGAAGAAAATATTTACCAGACATTTATTTTGCAATACTTTTTGTATTCAATAGTATTCCTGATGTTTTCATGATCTAAAGAGCACAGGGAATTGTATCAGTTACTATAACTTTAGAATTAAAGTAGTGATTATAAAAAGAATATGAAGTAAAGTTGCAGAAAAGGTAATCAAAGTTACAGAAGTGTTTAAAAAGGATAAAAAGAGGAATTGTCTTATTCTTCTCATCTGTATTCTCAAAGGCTTCAGTGTTGCAGTTAATTTCAGAGCAGAAGCTAAATTCACAGTGTGTAAACAATGAAAATTCAAATGCTCTCTGCCAGTGCCACCAGCATATCTCTTAAGCACTGATGAATGATTTAAAAGAGCAGCTGCAAGCGATGGGAGCTGAAAGGGTCTGGCTCTGCACAAGTGAGATAATTGGCAACAGCCATCTCTGTGTACAGATTCCAGATCTCTTTATTTGCTAATCCATGAATTATTTATACGTGCTGCATAAAGTTCATATGTTGGGGTGATACTATCAGCCTAATAAATAAAGACATGGGGAGTTCTGTGAACCACTGCTTACAATTAAAATATTTTTCCCATTTACAGTATTTTACGGTCGACGCTATGGACAGATGTTCGTGCTGTTTGCTTTGGCAACCCTGTTGACATAAACATCAAACAGATTTGTGCTGCTATTCTCCCTCCCCAAGGCATTTAATTTTTTAATCTAATCTTTACTTCCTCAAATGTAACTTGTCTTGTAAAATAATCAATCCTGGCTTGTTCTCAGGCAACATGCAGTATCAAACAAACCACTCTAATGGTACTGCTTGTCTCTGCCCTGTCTGATACTGGTAATAAATTTCATGCTTACTTTATGTAGAGCAGAAATAAATGTGGTTTCTCTGAAGCAGCATCAGTTAGCAGTGACTAGAGGGCAAATGAACATGAGATTTGGTTGTAATTCCACTAGATGAAGCAGGTCCGATGAGTTCTTCAAAAGGCTGCTCGAATAAATAATCATGGTCAAGTCCTCAGTTCATTCCATGGGATTTTGAGAGGTGCCTATGAACAGTGCAGGAAGCTGGGCTGACATTAACCAGCTCATCCCACTGTCTGTTCTGTGGTCACTGAAGGACATGGGGCCTTCGGGTACGAGCAGACCCTCCCTTGCTTCTTCGGGAAATTGTGTATCACAAAAATATTGGCAAACACCCTCTAAATATAATTGGGTCTGTTGATAGAATCCCTACTGGTGTCTCGCTCTTCTGGTAGGAACTGACTTCCAACTTGAAGCTGTACGGGCTGTCACTCCAATTTACACCTTTTTGGGTTTGTTCCAACAGTCTGTTTTCTACTAAGCATGAGTATTTCCATTATAATCAGAGTTGTCATGTGTCCCCAAAGCTCTCACCCAGTCAGATAAACTAGATTATTTTAACTCCCTTTTTCAAGACAAAGTTTCTTTTCATCTTAGTCTTTAATGAAAGAGAGTTTTACATTCAGTTCCTCCTTGCTGAACAGAAACGAGCAGGACTCTACCCCTGCTGCTGAGGATGTCTTAAGTGGTCCTTATACTGGCCCTTGCAGTGAAACTGCTAATCGCCCAGTTCTGTGGAAAATTCTTTGCCTGATCCATCCTAAAAGAGCATTCACCTTTTCCATGACCACAGCAGGCAGCCAGTCTGCAGACATCCAGTGATCAGCCCAGGCACCCATCTGTTCTTCTGAGGCACTTGTAACTCTTGAGCTTCAAACATTCAAGAAAAATTCTTGCCCTGAGTCACCATGTGCTTAATTTTGCTCTTCATACTATTAATTTCTCCCACTCCAGCCCTGCAAGACAGCCACTTTCTCTAGTATTTATCTCTGCCTTCTGATGATGCTTATCAGCTTTGTGGTCTTAACAAATTCCATTAGCTTCATCCAGCTTTGGTTCTCAGGCTGCCAGGGACAATCAAAGTAAGGTCATTCCCAAGACCAGCTCCTAATGAACCCTGCTGCTGATCTCCAATTAGCTCTATATTTCTCCTCATCATAATCTACTTCCTGCTTTCATTTTATCGGTACTTAACCTTTGCTCACAATCCTTTCTCTAAACTCCCTCCTCTCCCTCTTAATTAATATCATCCAATGAGGTGTCACATTGGCTGAGCATTTCCTCCCTTCCGTGAGGCTTTGGCTGAGGTTTCCAAAAGCCATAATGCAATAATGCGTGCGGATGGAACCAAAGAGGAACGCTGAAAACCTACAACCTTTAAGGAATGTTGCAGGTACATTCATCCATTGCAGTGATAAGATCAGCTCCAAAAAGGAGAATTTACTCACAGATTTCTGGAACCTGACAGAGCACCATGACTGTGTACCCAGAGTTGCAAGCACCAGAGGCAGGAGGGAACAACTCCAGTTCACATGGGGGGACACCGACTTCCAAAAAGCCTGAGGTATATTGTTCTAATATGCTGGTTCGGTTTATGGAATCTGAACAGAAAAATCTCCATACTCAATTCCCTCTCTTTTTCTGGTTTCTATTCTATTTCCTGCTATTTCTAATTGAATTTAAACTCTTTCGATTCACTTTTAATCCAGGCTTTCTGCAAACTCTGGAAAGGGATGAAAGCAAAAGTTAACATTTGTCCCTATTTTTAAAGTTTCTTATTGGATTAGTATATGCTAATCCTAAGAGAAATACCACATACAGACGAACGTGTTTGGCATTTCCTATATTCTCTGACTACCTTGGAAAGTCACTGAATAGTTCAGGATGCCCTGGGAGGTTGTGCATTCTACATTTTTGGAGGCTTGGAAGGCAAGACTGGACACAGCCCTGAGCAACCTGATCTGATCCTCTCTGACAGAGCTTGCAGTAGGAGTTTGCACTGGAGACCTCCTAAGGTTCCTTTCAGCCTGAATTCTCCTATGATTTTGTGATTTCATGTTTGAAAAGTATCACAATACAATGGTGAGTGACTGGAAGAAGTTTCCCAGAGAAGCTGTAGATGTCCCATCCCTGGAAGTGTTCAAGACCAGGTTGGACGGGGCTTTGAGGAACCTGATCTAGTGGAATGTGGCCCTGTCCATGGCAGGGAAGGTTGGAATGAGATATTCTTTAAAGTCCCTTCCAACCCAAACCATTCCACAATTCTGTGAAATTCAAGGGAAAAGGATATTTCCTTGTAATTGCAGTATGAAAGAAAACATTCTCTTCTCAGTGCCATTTACATCTCATTAACAGACAGAATAAAACCCCATTGCATATTTTGTGTTTACTCCATTAAAAACCTAGCGTAAATTGATATTAAGTAATAACTGGTGCTGGATATTAACTTTAAAAAAAATAACCCATAAATAACACTGCTTCCCATTGTCTGGTTATTAAGCTGTTTTCCTCCCATGAGCTCTCAGGTTTTAATATATCCTTGACGTACTGGCTGCATTAATAAAAGACTTAACAAGCATCAAGCAAAGAGAAAACAAAAGCCAGCAATAAAACCCTACAGCTGGTCCAGCTGGCAAACAAGGTGAAAGAAGTAGTTTTCCTCAGAGGAAGCTTTAAATCTTGCGGGATGGTAACATCTGTACTACCCACTGCAGGATAATGAGTTCAACCAAGGTCGCTCATGTGGCTGGAAATAACGCACATGCACCCTGGTCCAGACACGCAGGAGGCCACTGCCTGATTTGTGAAGCTTCATTATTTGAAGCATTGGAGGAAGCCTGTTGTCATGGTCATTTATCTCCTACGAGTGGAGCTCGGGTAAAATTTTATATGTGCAGAATGACCAAGTGACAAGAGCCCTGGTTGGAAGCAGATGATAGATCACCTTCCTCTGGGCAATGCCAAGTAGCTCATATTTACAAGCAAGAATCAAAATGAAAACGGGATCAAAACATGTAAAAACACGTAGTGCTTTGCAGAATGAGGCAATTTCAAAGGGGACAGGAGTTTCATTCCACAATCTTTTTTCATGCTCTGAAAATTACAAGCATTTTCTATTTAATTTTATTATTAAATATTCATGCATATTATTTTTTTTTTTTCCACTTATTCTATGTCACTGAGTATTTACAGGCAGTTTACACCACCTGAAAGATGTAAAAGAATACAACGAAGTATTTTATAACATAAATGGTCTACTTAAAGGAAGAGAAAATGTACTGGAAAATCCACAAAACCCACCATTTTAATTAATCTCAAACTATACTAATAACTATGTTGCTAACCGGAGATAAAAAAGAGGTTCTTGTCCAACTTCCAGACCAACAGTACTCTCTTTTCCTGGAGAAGAAGTTATTGTGGTACCTTCTGTTTGTTTTTCATACTAGCCTGCTATTTTGAAGCCATCGGGGCATGTGAGGGAGTGAGAATGAGCACCCCCCCCCCCAGCATTTGTGACCCAGGAACTCCTCACAAAGGGCTTGAGAAGCAAGAACCAACCTCGGCTGTTAAGTAAGAAAGGGAGTCAAGTGAATGCAAATGTGAATTATATAGTAATTATAATATAAATAGGGCCCAGAGATTAAGTCTGTGCATGCTTTCAAACAGCAGAAACTAATTTAGGCTCCATGAGCCTCAGGAAAAGTTCCAAAAGGTCACAGTTTGCCTGGAAGCATTAATTACAGCCTCCCGCTACTGGGTATACAAAACCCCAAGCTTTGTGGTAATCATCCTTGTATGGGAAACCACTCTGGTCACACCAGATAACAGTCACCCAGCGACCTAATATGTGAGCAACCACGGGGAGTGCCCTGGGGCACCAGCACGCTGCTGTGCTCATTTAGCATCCAGCTGGGTGGGGACCTGCAGGCACATGGCTGGGTCATGCCTGGCTCCTGGAGGCCCTTATCACATTGCAGGACAGTTAGCTGCACTTCAGCATTAGCTCCGTGTTTCTTCTGCATCCTGGATTTTGTTAGACAGGTATTTTGGCTGGGATGTCTGGATTGTGTGGTCGCACAAGGACAGCACCTCTTAGGGATTGCCTGCCCTGCTCTAGCCAGACAGGTAACACCATGTTCAGACACCCACAGCACACATTGTCAAACATTGGCTTTCTGCCCCTTGCTGTAGACCCCAGAACCAGGACAAGGGCAGCTCAGATAGTTCAGAAAACCTGAACCCCCATGAGCTGCACATCAAGAAATAAGTAGCAAAAATTTGTTGTAGTATATTAAGATACTTGCCGGGATCTAAAATAACATTAAATCTAAGCCAACAAATGAAACCCATACTTTGTTTTTTGAATAATATAGACTATAGATACCACTCTACTCTGGTATGCAGCAGTAATAAGCTGCAGACATGAGGTGGCCCATAAAATACTCCCAAATGATTCTTGTGGTGGTCCTGTGCAGGGGCAAGAGTTGACTTCAATAATCCTTGTGGGTTCCTTCCAACTCAGGATATTCTGTGTTTCTATGATGATGAAATCCTCACTCAGGCTCCCTAAAACATTGAATTGTGCATTCCCATCCCTACCTCAGCCACTTGGCCCCATCCCAGCATGTCCCACTCCCTTGTGAGATCGGAAATGTTTGTACAATCACCCAGTAAAGCAGCAGAGCAGCTTCTAGAACTGATCTCAGAAGAAAGAAATAATGTTATGTTTAATTTTCATTCAGTTAAGCTCTTGGGCCCAGCATGGAGTGAGCCTGTTTGTGGCACAGGGAGCAGATTGGTGAAAAGGCTCCCGAGGTGGACAGAGGATGGAGCTGCCTCTTTCAATGGCAGCACTGACTTTGACTTCCAGTCCTTGTGGACAGACAGTGCTGTGTTCCTCCAGGATGCACTGAGGAAAAATACTGTGAGGTGCCTTATAGGTGGTTATTATATTTCACAGCAAGGTGAGGTGGGACACAGAGGTACAATCTGTGAGGGACAGCAGCTAGAAACAACCTTTCCCTTAATCTCCTCCTCTCAGTCAACACCTGGGAGTTATTGCTTATGGTTCCTGCAGTAAAGAAAGTATTTAAAGTTGGCTCTCAACCTTGGCTGAAGTCTTCAGAGCTACTCACATGACTATATGGAGCTGTAGCCTGTAGCTGGGGCATATCCCAGTGGTAAAATCCAGGAATCAGCATTTCACATTAACTTAAACCAAGGTGTGCCTATTGCACTTCTCTATCCATAGACTCTTGGCTAATAAAACTCATTTTCTACGCTAATACTTATTTCAGCATCTAATTAGCTCTCTTTAGACCTCAACAACATAATTTATCTTGATCCTCACCAAAGCTCACCCGAACTGCCAAGCTCTGGCCCTCTTAGCAGGACCAGCTGCACTTAGAAAGCATTTCCTTGAATTTCAGTAGGAAGTATTTGGAGACTAAGATGCTTTGCCCTTACCATGATGGGCAGGTTTATGATATTATTAATTGACACTAAACACACATGCTTCAGAAATCTTGCCAGGCAACAGGCTTCCAACCAAACTAAGTAGGGATTAAATGTATATATTTTCTTCCTGTTCATTTAATGTTTGTTTCAGGCCCTGGAGTGAGATATTTGCATGCACAACCACAAGCTTTCCCCGGACATCTACCAGAGATACCGTAAGTCATAAGGAGTAGTCGCCTGAGAAGGTTAAAGAGGAACTTTAGCATCTTCATCTCCCAAAAGCAAGAAAAAAGAGTTTTTACCATTTTAACTTGGGTATTATGAACAGAGAATGGTCCTAATGAAACACCATCCTGGTAGTGTTTGACAAGCAAATGCTTTTTTTTCCTCTGTTCAAATCCTTCTGAGAAGCTCAGTGCTTCCATATCACCCAGAAGGAGCAAATTGCATACACATCTAAGGACCCTCCATGCCAAAAGCCACAGGAAGATATTCCCCCTTGCAGCTGCACTGGGTCTCCCCGAGACCATGGCACACTCACAGTGCTGGGAAAACATATAACACATAATGATGTGCTTTAAGTCAAAATGGGTTATTATACTTTTCATAGCTACTTTACTGCTGTGATAACTCAAAACCCAATCCCTCATCCAAGAGATGGTTGCCTGTCTCCAAAGGCACCGAGTGATGCTCCAGGGGCATGGGAAGCTGGTCTTGCTGGAGTCCCATCCCTCAACATGCCAAGGGGCTGCTGTGGGTACCTCCTGCTGCAGCTGCTGGGAGTTAGAAGCATCCAGCACCTGGGAGGACTGGTCCCACAGTTATTAAGGCCTGTGGTGTAATTACAGACTCGTTATTGAATTGCTACTGAGAACACGCCTCGCGTGGAGCTCTGAGCTAAGGGCAAACTCTGCAGCCATGCCTTGTTAACTCTTCACTCCAGTATGATTTAATCACTTTACATGCTGCTTTTGTTACAGCAGTGCTCTCCTGCATACCAATAGCTGGGTTTCTGCTTGGAAGGTTTTCTGAAGTGAACAGACCAGACCGAAGATTCACTGAACCTTTCAAGACCGCTCTGGTAGTTTATCCATCCAGGAGCCTCTGTGCCCCTTATTGTTACTGCACATCTGAGCACTGCAGTCAGAAATGGACTTTATTTTCACAATGCCTCAAGGAAGCTGGAATTACAAGACCTGGCTGAGTTCCCTAAAGGAGATAGTGACAGTAGAAAAAAATCAAACCCGTGTGTCCTAACTAGCACTTAGCAGCTGGTTAGGACTTCTCAGATCACTGTTACCTAAAGGGTCTTGGAACTCTGCACGTGTAGATATGGATCAACAAATTAAGACAACTGTTATAAGAACCACCTGTTTGTAAGTATATGTATCGTAGGTGTCCACATCCAATTTAGGATTTAGAGAAGCCAACCATGATTATTTTGTAACAGAAAGGTAAAAAAAGAAAGCAATCCACCTACTTTTTGCAGATATATTTGCCTAAATATTGAGCTGTTTTATAGTTCATAAATAGCCCAATATATCCAAGGAAGAGTTAAGCTGTGTACTTTCATTATAGATTGCACTGATGTTTACCTGAGGATAACAACTGCTAATTACAATCTGGTCTCAGGAATGTTATTGATGAGACTGTGATAAGCTGTAAGATTTCTACATGATATGTAAGACAACATATGGGCAATGCAGTTAGGTGTAAAATGTTATGAACTTTTGTTTTGTGAATCATCGATTTACGGCTCCTGACAGTTGTTTGTCCATAGTTAGTCAAAAAAAAATAAATCCTCATCTCCAGATTTTCCATTGCTTTCCTGGGATGGTAGGTCTGGCCCAAACTGCACAGGTTAAAAGGTCTGACTAAATGAAGGAACTGAGAAAGATGTAGAAAGAGGTTCATTATTCTCCTGCCTGAAGGCATGAACCAACCTCTTATTGCAAGAGCTGGGCAGACATGTCCCTGATGGGAACATTATTGCAAAAATCCTGGAAAGGGTAATTATCCACCATCCACTGCTGGAGACAGGCTACAGAAGGAGACACATTTCTGGTCTGTTCCAGGAGCCTGTGCTGCTTTTCCTTGGAGTACTGTCTTGCAATATGAGGAAGGAAATGGAGGTCATAATAACTTGACTCAAGATGTGTCCATAGGCAAACCACTAATTCTCACTGTACCTCTGCTCCCTACTTGGTAAAAGCATGAAAATGATCACCTGGGGAAAAGTTGTAAAGGGCTTATTATATCTTTACATAATTCAAATTAAACATTTAGTGCAGAATTTATTTTACCAACCATAAAACTTCTATTCTCTCTTCCTGTATCCTGATAAATATCAATATAGGATTACCCTGAGATACTAAATAATATTAAGCTCTCACTGTTCAAAGAGTCATAGATGTACAAATTACTGCCAGAAATGTGTGTTTGACATGTTTTTCTCATTTTGATGGAGAATCTGAGGAAAAACGGGATTTGATTTGCTCAGGGTGAGAGACAAATATTATGATCTGCACGAAATTTCTTCCAAGGCAGAGACTTTTATTCATAAAGTTAGTCCTTAGCAGTAGAAGCCCCTGTTTTTTTGATGAATGTGACAGACAAAATTTTCTCAAGAGTGATATGCTAGAACCTGTACATTTTTGCAAAGATATTTATTGATTAAAACTCATACTTCTAGGATTTTATGTGATTTTCAGGGGAAAAAAGTTCCCCAAACTCAGCATTACAAAAAGTACAGACTGAATCCATAAGAAGATGGGCAAAATGAAACATTACTTTGCTAGTGAAATTCATCATCAAATCTATGTGATTTATTGGTTATAATTTAGCTTTTCTTTGGAATTCATTCAAGCCCATCCAAATCAGCTGGTAATCCCACCAGAGAATAAAATACTAGGAGATTTTCCAAAATATGTATCTCTTCAAAAAGGACAACATCCGTATGCAGTAATGGCATCTAAGTATAGCCACAATAATAGAAACAATGCCCAGAATTTTATGTTTGTTCACATTTAAAAGCAAAATAAAAATAATCCTGGGGCTTAAATCTTGAGCTGAGCCATGCCAGTGGTGCTGGATGCTGGTGCTTCAAAGGATGTTCCCACCCACCCGGCTGCTGGCTGAGCTTATCTCATGCTGTGCAGCACTGGGCTATGAGGCAGCATTAATGAGGCAGCATTAATGAACCAGTTTTCCCACTTTTCTGACCACCTCCAGCCTCCTTTAAAAGTTCTTTCACATGGGAGTGTTGGCTAGTGGTTTTTAGTAAAAAGCCCTTCCCATGTTATTAAAAGAAATCAGGAGAGGGGCTAGTGAGCAATCACTAACCGCGTTTAGAAAGGTGGCACTGATCAAGGACGCAAGCCTGTGTTTGGCTCCTGGTCCCAACAAGCATAAATGCTGAGCTGATGCATTCTCCTAAAGCAGCCCTTGTGTTAATCCAATGATTTCACTCAATTCCTTTTGAGGAATTCACCCACACTAGATTCACCCACACTAGAAATTTCTCTGTATATGGCAAACTCCAGAAGTACCGTACATTTCAGACTTGTATCATCCGTGTGGGCAGGAGCTTCTGCTTGTGCCCACACCAGTGGGAAGAACAACCTAGACACCTAAAAGGATTCCAAAATGTGGTTTTAGACCTCTCCATACTGGAAGGCTGAACCTTGCTCTAGATTATATGGCATTAAAATGTATTCAAAAGCGAAGTCAGGACAACCTGCTGCAAAGCAGAGCCAGAACATTTGATGAAACTTGGTAGCGAAAGTCTTTGCTGACTTTAACAAAAATCTGGAAAATAAAAGAAATGTAGAATAACAAAAGGATGCTCAGCCTTTCTAATGCTCAGCCTAAGCCTATTAAGTGAGAGCAGTAAGTAATGCTCCTAAGTGTTCCCATGTCCAGATCGTATTTCCACCAAGAAGGAGTAAAGAAGATAATTAAATCCTCAAGAAACAGTTCAAGGAGCTGAGACGTTTACAGCTACATGCTGCCTCTATAAAGAATAAATTTGCAGCACTTGTCTTTAAAACTCATAAAACCTCAGACAGAATGAGTTACATGTACAATGGCATGAGGAACTTGACTCAGTTATCACTAATTGGGTTGCATTGCTTCTTCATCAGTATGAATCAATCTCAAAGGAGATCCTTAAATTGCTAAGTTTTTCTATTCAGTGCTTTTGCACCACTTGTTATCTGTGAATGGGACTGAAACATGATTTTATCTGGCAGGATGTAAGACCTATAAATCCTGTTTTTAAAGATTTCCCAGACCTACAGGCATCCAGGGCCAGGAATGCAGTTACAGAGTTGCTGTCATTGCTGTCCTGGGGAAAAGCAGACGTGTACCCAGATAAATCCCTTTCCTGTTGGTTCTTCAGGTATTTTATCAAGCACAGCTCAGTTACGACATAATTTTGCTCTACAGCTGGAGAGTTACCTGCTAGGAAAGGGAAACGTTACTTCATTCCTGTTACCTGTCATTACTGATCTACAGCATCTAGGCTAAGCTACCAAGAACCACAGTGCCAGAGAGGACATCCAAATCAGGTGATAATATTTTAACACTTTTGTTAGAAGAGCCTATTTTCTCTAAAGAGAGAGACAGCTTTAAAGTCATTTGACCTGCACAGTACTGACAGTAAAGGATACCAGTCAGCTACAAACACAGGTTTGTAGCAGAGATAATCTTCAAAGAGACAGGATAAACAATAGTGATTTTATGGTATTTTGAAACAAAGCAAACTTACTGTTTCTGGAAAAGTAGGAAGGATTTGAGATCTATAGAACATGACAGAGTTCCCTGTTCAGTTACACTGTTGTTTCTTCTCAAAGTGAAAGCTGATTTTTCCCAAATTGGCCACCGAATGAAGGATAATACACAGTGCAGTGGCAAAGGTACTTCTCTATCACCAGCAACAATGCCAAGTATGAGACAATAGCTTTCTCTTAGCCCTTGTTACAGTCATCTCCCCTCTATGTAACTGCCAATCTTCTTTGTGACACCCCTAAAAATTATTAATCCTTTCCTGATAACCCATGATTATGGAGAACTTTAATTAGCAACCTGGTAGCCATTCCACAAACATCGTTTTCACTGTGTATTAAATGGTATTAATTGCAGTAATGTATGCATGTGTCAGAGGACTTGAACTCCAGGTTCCAGAAAACCTTTGCCCGTTCTGTGTGTCCAAGTGAAATTCTTTGTGATTTCACAGATTTTTTTATGGGAGTGAAGACACTGCAGCCAAAGCTGCTACACGGAATGTCGGAGTACCAGTTATCCCGCAACAGAAATGGTGGTACATCCTTTCTTTGGCCATGGACAACCTCATTAGGGCTCAGGTTTTAATAGTGCTACACTGGGGAGTAAGGAATCATTGAAGACTGAGTGCACCTGTGTAAAATGGAAATACTGAAACATTCCACAGCTGACTGCAGTGGTAGTTATTGACAAGGCTTCATCCTTCAGAGGAGAAGGAGCTATCAGCTCCTTCAGCTATCAGCTATAAATGGGCTGTACTGCTTTACTGGCTCGTGTAATTCAGCCTTGTACCCTATGTGTCTGAGTCCCACTAAAGAAACAGGAACAAATTGCTTTCCACATCCCACACTTGTAATTTGTTATCCTTTTCTCTATGCAATTGAATTTTACATCCCATTCCAGATGAGAAAAACCAATACCCAATTAAATTTATGTGTAAAGTAACAAACTACTTCAGATCCAATTTCTGTTTATCTTTAGAAGGAATCAGTGGAGGTGCCTGGGCTGGTTTATGAGAGGAGGCAGAAGTGTAAACCCATATTTTATGATGAAAGTGACAGTAGGAGTGACCTTGGTCCAGCAGATATTGCTTTTTCAACAGTGTCTAGAGGAGATAATCTAACAACCCGTAAAGCATCATGTTTCCTTATATCCTGCTACAGTAATTCAATCATGAGCATATAAAATTAGATGAAAAATAAGGTAACTAGCCTTCTGGGACTGACTGATTGCAATAAATGTTGCCTCCTGACAGTAAACATTACACTGTCCTCTTTCAAGAGAGGTTACCTTTTATTATAGCACACTCTTCTCATTTCATCCTGTGCCAGGCAGCAATGCTGTTAAACACAGTCTGCAGGACAGCAAACAATTTTTAAGGCAATTATATTTTGCCTTTAAAGTACCACAACAGTGACTAGAAAACTTCCAGCTCTTGACCTTTGGGATAAAATGAGCAATGTCAGACCTTTCTTGGGTTTTTGTGTTCTTTTTTTTTTTTTTAAAGATACATATTTTCCCTTTCCCCTGCCTTTCATTTAAGTATCACTGAGTATTTTATAAGCACCTATTGCTTAATCAAATCTTACAAACCTTGCCATCATTCTAGAGAAGCTCGTCTGAGCCACAGTCGTGTCTGTGTCTCTAAACTCAGTGAGATTTGCAATGGAAGGTCACAAAGCAAGGGATGGTGGGAGTCAGTCTCTGCCAGTACAGAAATTATTTTTAGGCCATAAATATTTGCCCATGCATTTGTCCTGTAGAGAGCTGAGAAAATAAAATTTTTTAAACTATTACAGGCCAGATCACAGTAAAATAGTTTACTCCCCTTCAAAGATACACGAGTCTGACATGAAGTCATACACCAGTGACTGCTACAAACACATATTTCTGTAGGTAGTCACAGAGTGCACAGCAAGACCTGAGCTCTGGCTGCTTTTATACAATGTAGATGGAGAAGAAAGAACGAAACAGCAACAGGAACTGTCTGCCGCTGTCTGGTCAACAGCATCAACTCCAACTGTGGCTTTTTCTGGGAAGCAGAGATGAGAACTCCTGGCAGAAACCCTTGGGTAGCAGGCGTTGTAAAACAAGCACTTGGTTGTCCTGGTGGGCTTTTCTGCCTGCTTGATAGGTAGGACTCCTTGATACATCCTCATTCAAGCTGCTTTCCCACCTATGTGTCATATGGGTATATGAATAAATAGAATTTCCTGCTAATAGAAAAATTACTAGAGTATGACTAATGATCAGTGATATAATACTCTGAGAAAGGGAGATAAAAGCTCTGGCTAAGCAGTCTGAGGAGCTGTGGAAAAGGAATTCTCCTATTAGTGGATCCCAGCGATTCTCCATCAAACCATACACCTATTTACATGACTGAAGTCTGATGGGATGATATTTTTATCCAGAAGTAAGTCTGCACTTCATCCAGAACAGGTGTTTCCACTGACCTGACTCACATCTGCTGTAGCAGAAACCAAAGGGAGCTGCCTCTGCTCTAAATGTACCCAGAGCAGACATCTGGTTAGATGGTCCTACACGAAAAGTGCTAAAATGAAATGCTGTTCCTGTAAACTGCCTGAAAGCAAAGAGGATTGAAAGATCTCTCACTCAGTTATGTAAATAAGGAATAACTCCACCAAATGTAATGTTTTGATATATTTATAAAATCACTGAAAATAGAAATCCTAGCAAGCTTTCTGTATTTTCCCAAATATACATATTTTTTAAAGGTATCTGAATGGAGACACTGACATTAGCTCCATTGCTCAAGCTGTTCTGTATTTGCGCTACCAAGATATTACAGTTTGAGAATTTAGTCCTGAATAATGAAAATTCAGACAAAGATATATTCAGCAGATGTAAAGAGATCTAACTCTAATGACCTTATAATTGAGGTATTGTTTACAGCAGATGAGAATCTGGCCCACAGTTTATTATGCAAAATCATTATCTTGTGCACTGGATTAACGAACACACTAATACAATTCATCAATCTCTTCAGGTATCGTTGCAGGTTTTTGTGAATGAGATATAACATAATCAAAAACATATCACCTCATAACTGCTGACAAGATCCTTTAGAAACCTTAATCTTGTTATGCATAAATGCTTCTAATTACAGTAAAACAATTATCTTGGTGCAAAGGAAATGGACACATTCTCTGGTAGCTGCTGACAGCTGTTCTTGAAATGAAAACAAGAGGGAAAATATGCAAGGTTTTTCTTTTAAAGGGACAAACTTCATAAATATAATAATATTTACTACAGAACTGAATGTTTATTGATCAACGACACTTCTCTGGGTACACCTGCCATAACTATGGATTCAGATTTACAGGTAGCCCATTAAGTTAATTAGTGCATTGAACTTTTAATGCTATTTTTCTGTACTGTGTTGTCAGATATTTTTTTAATACCTCTAAATGCCTCCAACATGCACTCTGTTCTTCTCTCTTAGGGGAAGAACATGTTTTTACAATTGTCCAAATCCAGACATTTTGCTTGATACTATGTAAATCATTCTACTTCTTCTCCACTGTATCTTAGTTATTTCCCATTTTGCCATCTCAGATACTCCTATTTTATCCTTGGTGTTCACCACAGTTACTGGCAGCAATGGATACTTGCCAGAGAAGGGGCAGTCCACTAGATCCGATTCCTCAGAGCCCCATCCAACCTGGACTTGGATGAGGTATCCGCAACTTCTCTCTGTTCCAGTGCCTCACCACCCTCACAGTAAGAATTCCTTCGTAATATCCCACCTAAACCTACTCTCTTCTCTCCTGAGCTGTTGAAAATAAGGCATTTCTTGTTGGCTCCCTGCTTTTCAAGTCCTGTTTCAGAGGACACACAGCCATCTGAGAAGCTTCAGTCACAGTACCAGATGACCAGGGTGTGTGCATTGTGCGTGCAATTTAGGATAATTAGGCAGAATTAAATTACATAGGAATAAATGCTATGGAGTTCTGCATTTAGTCCCAACAGAGCTGGAGGAAACTGACTTTTATGGCTCATCTCCTTAACCTATCCTTAACCTATTGGATATTCTCAGGCATTTTCAACACAGGAAATCTCTGTTGGACCTGTAGATTATGCCAAGTTAAAGTAAATTTATGATGAATGAGCAGTGAAGCATGAGATATTCTGTACTCACACTGTCCATTAGGCACATTTCTGTAAACAGCCTTTTCTTGGCAAACTGTCTTCTCATTGTAATTTACTTTGAATTCCCGTTTTTCCACAGTATTGGTTGATGTGTTTGGAACTCAGTCCCAGTCACCCACAGCCAATCTCACCTCGCTGGCTTCTCATAAACTTTCTGATGTTTTATGTCCTCCAGGTTTTGCTATTACTTTAACTTAAGGATGCTTGGAGTGTCAGAGGAATATACCTCTATCTTCAATAGTTACATATGCACAGAAAAGGGTTGCAAACACCTGCTTTGTAGTTACAAATAAAAATACACAAAAGAAAGAAAAATATTAAGAGCAAAGCTTCAAAAGCAATGCGACCCAGATATTTATGGCCAGTCTTTCAAAGTTGCCCACAGGTACACAGGATGCCTAAAGATATCGGTGCTGGCTCTAAATCCTACCCTTGGGCACAACAACTGCAATAACAGAAGCCAACATACCTTCACATGTCAGGAGGAAGTATTCCAGATTGCGGCTGAAGGATGCACTGAAATAAGTGCAGTTTTCAATCAGATCACAGGACAGGCACCGCCTGTTGAAGTTTCCATTTGTGCTCGCACTGAAAAGGTCAATACACGTCCATGAAGGTCACTGAGCAAATGTTGTCTGAAAGCAACACTACTTGAACCTTACAGTAGAACAAGAGCATGAATATAATGTGTCCAACATTATAAGAGGCAGAGCATTTCCATTTGGTTGAGTTTAAATAGCAGTAATGGCTTTTTTTTTTTTTCTCCTGTCTGAATGAAGAATATATAAATGGATACTGATGTCATTTTGCAAGGTCAGGTGGTATTGAAGGAAAGTATAGTTTTTAAAAGAAAATGATGGTTGCAGTTGCACAAGAGGAAGTCATAATTTGGTGGATAAAGGCATGAAACAAAGGAGTAGTGTTTCTAGACTTATAACAGACAATAAAGAACTGGAATTGCTTTTTAAAAGTTTCTTATCGGTTGCCTCACTGGTCTGATTGGCTTGCTTCTGCCTCAGAGGCTAAATGCTTTTTTGCAGTTTAAATAGTAGCTCTTATAGCATCCAAGCAGAAAGGAGAGATTGCATTTAGGGATCTGTTGCTGAAGAAGGTAATGTGGCCTGTCCATATGCTCAGAAGTGCTTCTAAAAGTCTACTACATGTTGAAGAATGAAATGCTGATCATTAGCGAATATTAATAAATAACATTTTGCACCATTATAGCATTCTGAAACTTCAAGAATATTAACTAATAGATCTTTCCAGTATTACTGTAAAGCAGGTGAGTGTTTTTTGCTACCATTTCAAGAGATGGGGCTGAGCAACCTTTTTAGGGCCACAGAGACTGAAATGAGTAGATCTTGGGTTCTTGTTTAGGCTCAGATTGTGTCTCTGACTTAAATCCTACTTACATCTACTAAGTCAGACACAAAAAAAGAAAAAAGCCCTAAATGGATCTTCATCAGATTTCACCTACCAGTGCTCCAGTGGAGCTCTGCCAATGAACATATGCAAAGGCTGATGCCTTTGGTTTGGGACAAGAGACAAACTACATCACAGGAAACCGACTCCCCAAAGTGAGGCCAAGATCATTGTAATCAAAGTAAGGTAATGGATGAGGTCAAGGACACTGAAATTTTGGGCATCTCTTTCTCTGTTGCCTATGTGGGGAGGTGAGGCTGATGAGGCACCAGGGTGAGATTCGTGCCAATCCGAGGAGGGGTGGGAAACACTTTGTCTCATGCCAGCAGCTCTTGAGCAGCTTTGCCTGGACTCAGTTTTTAAAGTGAGATTTTCTTCTCATTTCAATAGCATTGAGATATATACATTTTTTTCTTTTCTTCAAGAAAATAAACACTGAGCTGAGCTACTCTCAAAAAACTGGGGAGTGCAGTGAACAGGCATAGAGGTCTCAAAAGGGAAAAATGATTAAACTACAGGTAATTTAGTTTGCTCAATTTTCCTTCCCACTGGGGAAAGAGAAAGGCATGATACCATGTGAGAGAAGGAAATTGTACTGAGAAGAAAAACAGGACAAGTGGAATAATGATTCCAAAGTGTTTGTTGAAAAGTTTGGCTTTCCTCCCCTTTGTAATCTGCTTCCACAATACTTCACAATAGCTACACTAGCAATAGCTTATTATAAAGTAGTCTTTTACTCATCAAACACTTAGGGAGGATACTGAACTGTCCTGGAACTGCAGAAAAAGGTTTGTAAGCATAACACACTGTTAATTCTTTTCAGTTTTGTGAAGAGGTGAGCTGCTATCAAATTTCCATGAAAACTGTTATCTGAAAGTATAAGAACAGTTTATACCATTAGTTTATGTAATTCTGGATTCTTTCAAGTGTGTAAAGTTTTGTGACAATCTTAAGACCAATTTAAAATTGGCATTCCTATGAGAAAATTGCTAAATGTAAAACATTTCCAAATGTCAAGAGCTTTGTTCACTATGGTTACGCTGTTCTGTCTATTCCAGTGACACACTGCAAGATCTTGCAATGCCACTAAAGACAAAAACTTAAGAAACTGCTTCTGTTGCAATTGCTTATGTAATGATTCGTGTAAGCCTGAAGAAATGGGAAATTCTGTATGTGAGGTTAGTAAGGCACATACCTGTATAAATGTCTCCTCCTTGGTAAATCTTCTGTGCTGTGGAAATAACTGTGGGGGGAAAATCAAAAAGGCAATTGCACCATTAAAAGTGTGTTTAGAAGTACCTCATGAAACATCATCTTCATTCTCATCACCATTTTCCTGATCTTGTAAAGGCAAGGAAAGTTTAAACTGAATTAGAAAAACATAGAGAGGGACACATCACTGCAGAGGCTCAAGCAAGGATGTTGTAGAATGCACTGCAGTTAAAGCAAGCATGGAAAAGTTGGGGTCCTAAACTGGTCCTGTCAGTGAACCAAAAAGGATAAGTGAGAGACATCCAGATTTTTACGTTAAGATTTATGGCTCAGAATTTCCTTTAAACATATTTTTTTTTTGTTTAGAACCAGTTTTTACTCCTCTGACCACCTTTTATTCTTTGAGCAGTTAAACAGCAAATGAGGGCCTGACGTGAAACCCACTGAAACATCCTCTTAGAAAAGGAAGGCAGAGTATGAAGCAGAGGAACACTTCATTGTCCTTGTTTTGTGCTGAGACTGTGGTGAGCTCCTTTCTGGATGTTTATCCCAAAGCCCTGTTGTGCAGTGGCTTCTGAAGGCAATACAGAGATGCTGCTGGAGGTGGCCAACCTCAGTCCAACACGTGGGGATGAACTGATCCTCCAGATGACATTTCACGTGAATAAGGATGGACAACAGGAACAAATACAGCATCCATGGGGTGAATAACATCAGGAAGCATATTCATCCCTGCTGATCTGCTTCCAACAAGCTGCACTTGTTGGCATACACTTTGATTGCACAAACTGTACGTGTTGTTTTCTGCTTGGCTGGCCAGTTAAAATGCAAATAAGACTTTGGTGCCAGTTTGTTGCTTAGACCATTCCTGGAAGTGTTCAAGGTCAGGTTGGATGGGGGCTCTGAGCAACCTGGTCCAGTGGAAGGTGGCCCTGCCCATGGTAGGTAGGGAGTTGGAACTAAAGGATTTTTAAGGTCCCTTCCAGCCCAAGGCATTCTGTGACTCTATGTTTCTATGATTCTATATTGTACTGAGTTATTGGCAATTGAGAGCATTCAAAACTTTGAAGAAGCGTTGTGCTTTTAATGATCACTCAAAGTTTATTATATCCCAGAGACTTTTTACTCAAGTTTCAGTGACATTAAGTTACTTAGAGGTGAGAACCTCACATCCACCTGAAACTTTGCCGGGAAAGGAATCTATATGTTGTTTGAGTCCAGAAAGCCTTGCAAATATTCTATTATGTAATTTCCTGAAGTGTATTTGAAAAAGTGAATATTTACAGAAGTTATTTTACAAGCACAAAGGGCAGGTGTGAAGAAGGGTGGGGTTTTTTGTGGTTTTGTTTTGGGGTTTTTTGTTTGTTTGTTTTGTTTGCTTGTTTTTTTAATTCTACCTAAATACTTTTTTTTTCCCCTAATGCATGAATATTTTTGCAGGTCAACAAAGGATTCTTTCTAAAACTGATTCTTTAGGTGGTCAGTGAAGATAGACCTCTTTCCTTGAGAGGCTAAATTCAGAAGTTGCAGCAGGAGAAATTACTGCTCTGCACAAATATATTTAATATTTGCAGAAAGAGAGGTTTGAACTGTACAGATAAAATCAAAGTAACACAAGATATATGTAATGGTGTGATAGGTTAAGCCAAAAGGGAGACAGCTTCTCCTTGCTTTCTTATCTCCCCCTCATGCTCATACATTTCAGATGTATACACATCATCGTTGGAACTGACCCCACAGCCCAGGGCTAAACAAGGGAAGACTGATTTGTCAGGTCAACGTTTACTTACATTTTATGCCTCTTTTCATCATATGCCAGTATCTTTGTCACATCCCAATCGCCAGATGTAATAGCCTGTAAGTTGTCGCTGCTACTGTTGGGCTGCCAGACAGAAAAGAATATTAGATTACTTTACTCTTAAAAGAAAGAGCACAGCTCCTCTTCTGAAGACGACAGCTCTTTGACTCCATTGCCCATGAAGAATAAACCTTCCATCTGCAATTTCCACCACCCCACTTGCTATTTCTGTGAATCTGCAGGCATAGAAATAATGGGGAGTCAGAATCATCTTAACCATAACTCCACTGAAGATAATTATATGAATTCAGCACAGAGCAGCTTCAAACCCCTTCCTCTAATCAAGCATGCCCACATGCTTCTAATTAATTTTTTATGGCAGGGCAGTGATTTACTTATTTGTTTACAGCTGAGGTGGTATTAAAAAAAACTAAACCAAAACTATGATAATATTTGCAAAGACACAGTTGGTTGACCTTTTACTTCTAAGTGTTTAATTTGTAAATTCATGTTATCTCATGCCCAATAAAGCATCATTGAAGTTTTTTTTTTTCTTTTATGCACAAGACCTTTCTACATTTGCACCTCCCAGTCTTGCTGGTCCAAGCACAGATACTACTTTTCACTGCTGTCTGCCTCAGGTGGCAGTGAGTGAGTTACCTGTGATGATGACATGGCAATGTGGTAGAACTTTCCACGTCCTCCCTGGGGAATGGCTCGGACAAAGAAAAACTTCCGACCGTCCTTGGAAAAAATCGGCTCTTCGTTCTGTATAAGCAGCAAATTTAAGGATTGTTTTACTGTTCATTTATTGTATTTAGAGTTGCTCAGCACTGCAAACCCTGGTGAAATTAATTCACAGTGAAACAGAAAGTGCTCCTTGACAGCAACCTGAGGCAAACAGAAAGCCCACTGAAAACTGAAGAAAGTTTTGAAGATTATTGCTTCTTGCTCTTGGGAGAGCAGACACTTTTCAGCTGTGGGAAGACGGAGACAGGCAACAAGGATAGTCTCTTTGCTATAAAGTCAATTCCCATTTGCAAAGCCAAAAGTACACATATACAGTTGACTGCTTGGGGCAGTTGGAATACAGCCTTTAGAGCTCGTTTGAACCTTGCTGGCACAAGTATGACAAACCCTGTTTACTCTGCTGGAAGAATGGATTTGTTCCTGTCCTGGAGGAAACACAACTAACAGCATCTAACTGCTGTCTTTTTCTCCTGTCTTACAAATGCTTATCTCACTGAATTATTTATGAAGGAGAGGATCTCTTGCAGAACTGTCTTTGACACAGAGCTCCCAGGTGAATGTGGTGATTGACTTTTAGTGGGTGACTAGAACTTTCAACCAGAGACAGAAGAGACTCAGCAGAAGGAAAATCAAACACCACATACGGCAAGCAAGCATCTCCTGGAAGGATGTCTTCTTTTTGTAGAGGAATCCTGAGGCACATGAGAAGTCACTGCATGAGATGGTTGAACAGCAGGCTACAAGTAAAAGCAGAAGGATGGTCCATATGGTGTGACACAGGAGCACTGTACCAAGGGAACTGGCTACATGACGCTTACTCTGAATCTCCAGTAGTTGGGACTAAATAAAGGGCCAAACCTCTGCTGAACCTCTCCTGTGATATCAGGCTTTTCTGTGGCTGGATGAGCCCTGCCTTCCTTGGTGGACCCTTTGTGGACCCTTTGTGGACCCTTCTTCTTCCAGGGCAGTCAACAGGGAGACTGTTACTCAGCCTCTTCTGGGTCCTCCTTTGGCTTTCTGCTTAGCACATGTCAAGATACCACAATGAACTGGCAAGAACTTCATTGTACTGGGAGACTTATGGCTCATGCAAACACTTACAGCAAAGGAATAAACATTTTTATTTCCCACAAGCTACCACATTATTCTTGCTGTATGTGCCTTTGCTCCCAGGTCTTTACTGATTAATTCTTTTCCACTATTTATCAGATTTATCAATGCTATATTAGGTGTTCAAATTGTTCCTTTTTCCTTTCATTTTCCCCTGCTTAGGTTTTCAGTATATTTTAAAATATGCCCATTTACAGCGTCTTGCAGCTCTGGGAAATAATGGTTTCATTTGTTTCTGACATTGTTCTGGAACCTGAAACATGAAACTCTATATTATTTCCAAATGCCTTTCATAACATGACAAAACTCATTGAATAATGACTGTGATAGCTCGGGCAAACCTTCTGCTCGACAGGTTTTTTTTTACTGAGGTAAGTAGCAATGATTTCACCCTCCATTTCTATATCTGTGCCTTCTGCATTATATATTCCAGCAATCCATCTCTGCCAGCAAGAGCAGGCATTGTGCAGATGAGTTTGAGGTTCATTCATAGTTACAGGGAAAGGAGCTTCATGGCACAGGTGACAGATGTGAGGTTTTAGCACTGGGTTGATGTTACAAGATGGGCTGTTTGCACATTCCTGTTACTGGAAAGACAACACATTAATACAATCAGAGCTTTGTGACAGAGATGATGACAGATCCCAGGTGGTAAATGTAGGGACAGGCTGAAATTCTCTTGTAACAGGATTTTTTACTGTAGGGAGCTACACTGAGCACATTATTAAAATATTCTGCATGTGATATGAACTGTCTGAGCCTTTGGTCGACTATTATTGACTGAATCCCACAACACCAAAACAGAACAGCCCTCCTTGAAAATAATAGAGCAGTTTAATGCCAGTAAAAGAAAATACTTTTACTATGCAGCAGGTAGGAAATGTTTGGAAGTTTTTGCCACAGGAGGTTTATGGAATCAGCTGGTATCAGAAGGGGCAAAAAAGGGATTGAAGAAATTCATGTTTCATTAATAGATCTTAAAGGGAATAGACATGGTTATAGTCTCAAATGTCTGTAATCTTTTTGTTGTAGATGATGGTGAAATATGAGAGGACTGGACTGCAGAAAGCAGACAGGTCACACACTGTCCTTAAATAAATCAGCTGCTGTGCCTGCTGAGGACAGAATGATGGGACAGAGGCAGTGGTGAGACCCCGTAGGACACTCCTGAAGTCCTTATGTCTCTTCTTGTCCTTTTGCTCAGCCAGATCTCCACATTTAGACAAATGAATTCTGCCCAAGTAGTCAAGGCTAGTTTCCAGAAACCCTCTGCCTTGTGTAGAAGAAGGACAAAGCTGTTTTCCTGTCAGCTGCGGGTAGAAGTAACTCAGTGCTGCCGATTCAGGTACAAGGAAAAAAGAGTCAAGTAACTCTTGTATGATTCCACAGCAATTAAAGTGAAGCTTAAATCTGACTAAGTAAGTGTGACTAAGTGTCCCATTTGCCTTTCTGTCTGCTCCGGAAGCAGAACTACCCAGAGCTGCTCACCTGCGATGGGTGATTGTCCCCTGGGTGGAGGAGGAAGGAGGTAGGTGTCTGTATACGAGGACTACCCACTCATACTCAGAGTTGAAGGAACAATCACTAAACAAAGGATGACCCTGTGGCTGGAGACCGAATTCATAGCACTGCACTGCTATCGGTAAAAGAAAGAGGCAGCAACTCTATTTCCAGCAACTTCTTCATTGCTGTGTATAAAATGATGCCACCAGACTTCAGCTTTAGTGGAAAAGATAAGGTAATGGGAGACTTCTGAAGGGAACTGTACTTCCCAGTGGGTTCAGTGCTTCAGAGTTACACAATAAAAAAGTCAGAGTGTCTGCAAATGATCAGGAGAAGAAACCCAGGAGTGCCTCAGAGGCTTATCCCAAGTTTGGCAGAATCAAGATGAGTGAGGGGACAATTCTAAATGCAATCTCAGCTTCTGTAGGTCTTAGAGAGGAGCACAAAGGCCTGGAGTAAATAATAACAATTAAACAAAAATAAATAAAGTGTATTCAATTGTTTTGAGTGGGATAACTGAGCATCACTGGGTCTGCAGCCACCAAAGGAAGGCTCCTGTAGTAAAAGAAGGAAAGACAAGGTGCATACAGCATGGTGAGGAGTGCATAAGCATTTCCAGCCTTGAGGATTTGCATGATAAATGTGCACTGGGACAAATATTTGAAAGAGAAATTACCCAACTGATGGTGAGTCAGAATGTGTGAGAGCTACATGGAAGTACAGCTCCACCAAAACCACCCACACATTAACATGGGTCAATCACCTATTTCAGCACCACATACTGCAGCTCCAAATTAGTTTGTCTGTGCTCAACACACTCCCTGTCTCCTGTTCTTCTGCAGTGCTTCACGTGCTCTTGGATGGATTTCACACATTTCCTCACCGAAATCAGTGGTAAAGCAGACTCTTTGCATTTTGGTTTTATTACTGACTGAGAATTATACTTCCATAAGAATTATGTTTTTCTGGTTCATCCTCAAGTTTTAAAAAGGGAAAAAAATTAATCTGAATAACCCAGTCCATTCCAATTGATCCTCTGATGCATTTTCCCTTCCTCAGCATCTCCTGCCCTCTCTGTCTAATCCACTTTTGCCCAGATCCTAGAATTAATAATTTTGCTGTGTAGGCATTTATTCTTTCTGGGAAATGTCCCAATAATTTAAGTGTCACAGGCCCATAGCTCTGATAAACAGATAGGTGTGACATGGATCCTTTTGACCCTTTGTATATTGGTAAATGCTTTGTTTAAATCCAACAACAAAAAAACAAACACGTGCATTGACTCCACTGGGATAATGAAGTCACCTCCTCTTTTGGGCAGAGGGGGAAGATCTCTTTCCACCTCCTGGCACACTCAGCCCCTGGGGCAATACCAAGCTTCATCCTCTATACCTGTTCCCATGCTCAGCTGTGGCTGGGTGCACCATACCTGGCCATCTCAGAAGCCAGGGCACCTGCACCAAAATACAGGGTCATCAGCTGGAGAGAAGAGGAGCCTCTGCCTCTGGGTACCCATCCCCTCCACTGGATGAAATCAGGACTCTTTGTTTAAGTACCAAAAAGATTTTTTGTAGCCAGAAGCTGCTTTTTAGCTCTGGCAGATGACTTTGGGTATTTGAGTTATGGGGCTCTGGGTCCTATTTCTGTTGTGTCCTTTGTCTATAGTCCAACATTAGGTCAGTTATGGGATAATTCCATGGCAAAAGGGCTTAACAGGGTGAAAAAGTGGGTCTTGTTCATAAGTTTCTCTGAAGTCTGCTTTTATTTAAAAGATCTCATTTCGTACCTCCTATTAATTACATGTAAGAATAATTACCGGGTTTTTATGCAAACAGGATTAAGGAAAGGGAGTAATAAAAGAAAGATGGTGTGAGGTGTTCAACATCTCAGCCTTTTGACAGTGCAAGTCTTTAGTTTCAGACTGAGGTCATCTGAAACACCACTGAAACGGGGGACTGGAAAGTAAAATGCAACCCAAAGAAACTGTTATCAGGGGAGGGCAGCCAACCCACACAGAGAGTTTTGGAGGTTATAAGTCTCTAAACAATTTTATGGTAATCTCCTGATCCTGCCAACGTCAATGTCAAAGCCTTTAAAGGGTGAGTTTCAATTGCACCCTGGTTTATAATTAAATTTTTTTTTCGGGCCACATTCACAATTAAATAAATAAACTAATTAAAATGCCAGTAAAGTTTATCTTCAGCAGGTGCTCAGAAATTGTGTTATTTCTCCCTTGCTGACTCATTGTCTGTACATGACCATCACTGGTACTACTGGAAAATGGCTTCTTCACAAAAATTGAAACAAAATTGTTTACAACTGTAATTACTGTCTCAAAGAATTTGTATATTTAAGCAAAAATAAATGTGTGGCTTTTATGCTCAGAAGTGCACAAGCAAGTATATTAATAAAAGAAGTAAAAACTTCCAGAGTCCCTAGACAGTTTTAGTGAACATGTGCCACCTCATCTGACAAAGAGTGACAGATACTTTCTAGAAAATCCTGTGCAAATATTGTATACTTCTCATCATGTTTTAAGTAGTTTATCCTATTTTTCAGCTACAAAGACGGTGACTGCAGTATTTCTCTTTACCTGTGTTAGGGAGAGGTTCTCCAAAGATTTTGGACTTGTGTAAAATGTATTCATGAACTTAAGCCCACAAGGAAATGAGATCATTTACTATGACCTTCCACAGACTATTAAATGACACTGAGTTGCCAAACCACTACAACATAAGTCAAGTTCATGAGTTGTACACCCTATTTCAGAACTCCCTGTATTTCAGACAGCTGAATAAAAGTCAACCCTGTCATCCTTGGAGACTGCCTCATGTCCCTGGTATAAACTCCTTGTCTCCTGCTCCCAGCTGACCGTGAACTTTGTCCCTATTCCAGGAAGACCAGATGCACTTAAATTTCCAAGAAAAAGGTAAAGCCTGTGTATGCCTTTCAAACCATGCATATGGAGCACTTTTAAGGGTTTTTTTAAAGAAAAAGGCAAGCAATTAGACTCCTTGGTCCCATTGATTTAAAACTAGGATACTTCTCAGAAGGAGGCCTGGTCAAAGGAGCACACAGAGCAAGCTGGACAACCAGGCAGTGGGTGCCTTCTTCAGGGTGAGCTGAATCCTGCCCAGGGTCCATTGACTGTGTGGCCCCACTGCTCACCACACTGGGTGTCTCCAGAGGGGATTTGGCACCTGGCTGATTTGCATGTATACTAAAATGTCTCAACCAAGGAGCCTTCATCCCCAGCTGAGTCACATTCCTGAGCTCCTTCAGTAGCTCAGGAATGCACATCAGCCTGATGTGCAATTATCTCCTTCTTGAAGAGGTTAGTGGACTCACACTAGCATTTAACATTTTCACATCATTCTCATAATCAGACACGCCATGAAAATAGCTTTCCAGTTATCTAGATTAATGTGTCATAAAACAAAGGGTAAATACAGAAAATAAAATTATCCTAGTGATCATATTCAGCCAAAACTAGAATTTAAAGTGATTTTGTTGTCAGAAACACAGGGGAAAGAGCTCTATAATTCTTCAGACTCTTACAAAATCTTTTGAAGGGTGCTATCAAATGTCTCCAAAGTCCATAGAAAATGTTATCTTAGTTTAGTACTGAGATGTCTGACTCATTTGGCTGTAATGAACAACCTTCTCTAACATCAAACTAAGTGTGTGCTCTCAATATAAGTATACGTTCTTTGGAGATATAGTAAAACAAAATATATCTCCCTGGAGCAGTCCCATTAGAGACTGACAGATCGTTTACTTCAGATATTGAAGATAAAGCATCATTTTTAATGCCTGTCCATGTAGTAGGTAAGTAACTAAAAAACCACAGCAGTGTAAAAACACAAGTTCTGCTATACAGTATTAATTCTATAAAGTTCTACTATACTGCAGTAAATAGCAGTGAAAGCATTACCACTATCCTTCAACTTATAAAATAAATGAATACTGTGAAGTCCTTTTTCTTTTTTAATATATGATATCTGGGCAACTTACCTCTTGATTTGTCTTGTCTTTCAAGCTTTTTCTACTCAAGCCAACACAGTTCTTATGAATGTAAACAATACTCCAGCAGTTTTTAGTCTATACCTGTGCACACTAGCAAAAGATTATTTGAAATGCTTGGAGCACAAACTCTATTTCCACTGTACAATCAATTTTTATCTGGATCACACACAGCCCATTGCTGCAGGACAGCCACTGGAACAGAGGAGAGCATTGCTCTCGCTTATGAACTGACGTAGTGTCATTTCTACATGTTCTTGGCTCCTCTGAACAAGCTGTGACAAAAACATGAAATGCTTTAAATCTGGACTTGGAAAAATATATAGTAGAAGATCTTTATCAGACATGCTGCTCCCTGTCTGGCATTCACACATTGCTTGAAAAACAGTACAGTGTTGTGGCTGAATTGGTATCACAGCTTCTGTCTCAAGAACAGCTTAATCAAACCTGAGGTCACTTCACAAACTGATTCCAGAATCACACAAAATATGCTGAGTTGGAAGGGACCCACAAGGATGACCGCGTCCAACTCTAAGCACTGCACAGGACCATCCCCAAGAGTCACACCATGTGCCTGAGATATGATCTTTAAGTAACATAAAAAGTCCTATCTTCATGATTTTGTCTCTGAATGGAGCACAGATCCTCAATTAAAATGACTGGAAAACAACCACCCTACTGTTTAAATCATTATCAGTCTCAAGGCAGGGTATCAAGGGCTACCTCTGAGGTTGTTGAGTCCTACACAGATACTGTCAGTGGGTGAATTTTCACCATCAGCTTTTCATCTCTTTTAAATCTGAGTAAATTGCAGGCTAAGAACTACAGGACATACCAGAGAAGATGGCACCTTCAATAAGAACTGAGAGACTCTTTCCTATAATTCAGATCATGCCATCTTCCAAGTATCTTTTTCAGGTCTGGTAATCAGATTTTCTCTTTGGTGGAAAACACAGTGTAACAAAAAACCTGCCAAAAACTTGACTGCAAGGAGAAGATCGATATTACCTGTCTGTGTAGCCAGGCGTCACTCTCATCTTCATGTTTCTAAAACAGAAAAAGAAGAACATTAATACAATACTTGTCATTTATTACATTTTGCTCATCAGTGCAGGAAGCTGTTGGATTGAATTTGAAAGGTTGTTCAGAAATACAAAGAAACTGTTTCAGGAGCGGAATCCAGTGGCTCCTCTCCTTGCCTTTCCTCTCCAACAAATAAGCATACACTAGATCAAGAAAGCATTTTACTCATACAGACCAAACACATAAATCCACAAGATATATTGTTCCCTAAAGAAATAAAGCTTTTTAAGAAATAAAGGTTGAAATGAACGTTACTAAGAAATTTTCTGTGCAGTGCTCTATACACAGAATTGCATCATTTTTTCAAGGGATGGGTATATCAGGACGATTTTCTACTCTGGAAACACCTATGTCAGTTTAAAATATAGAATGTGTTAATACAGAGCTTATATTCATACACCATTTATATTAACTGCATTTATAGAAGGGTTAATTAAACTACAATTAAAATGGGTGTAGATAAAGATGAGCTGGTTTTCATGACATTAAATATATATAATGCAACCAGAATGTTGCAAAGGTGTTCAGGTTACAAACTGTTGAGATGTGTGTGCTTGCATCTGAACAGATGTATTTCAAGACAAGTAATCACTCTCTCTCACACACAGAGTATTCTTGGCCTTGTAGGTGTTAAAAAAAAGTAAATATTGCAAACACTGTTTATATTCTGTGTCTGCCTAAATAAATATGTGCCAGCTGTTGTGTCATGAGGTAAAATAACTTAAACAGTTTCTCCTTCCTTGGGTTATGAAAACTGATGGCAAGTGACCCCTTTGCTTGTCTCTCCTACCTTCGTGCAAACTCCAGTGGTGGCATCACACAGCGTCAGGATTGACACATTCTGGGCCCTGTTCAGCCAGTTTACTGCCACCTTGGTGCTGGTTGCCCATTTCACCATGGTTATGTAGTAGTCCCTGCAAACACAGACATACATAAACCAAATCACAGACCTGCCATCCCTAATGAATTCCCGCACGGCAGAGCAGTTGGGGGCTGCCACAGGCAAACGGTCCAGGAGATATCCCTGGTTATTAAGAACATTGTGTCTTGATGTCTTTAGGCTGCCTTATGTATATATTTCAACCCCTAAAAATGACATTTTTAAGGCTGTGCAGGTGTTTTATCTGACACTTCTGAAAGTTATTTTCAAAGAAGTGACGAATACGGAGATAAAGAATCTTTCAAGCTATTCTGTCTTCTGAGAAGGACTGAAATGCCTGGAGCTACAAATTTATGCACATGTGGAAAAGAAATTGCAAACCATTTCCATTCTGAGCACGCTAACTGGCTGACTCAGACCCACCACCACCAATGGCTGGATTCTTTATGCTTATGAAAAATTAAGGGCCTCTAATTATGCCAACTGCACACTTAAGTATCCACGAGTGGATCCTTGCATTAAAAGGCAAATACCAAGAAGGATAGAGTTGGGAACAACATGAGATTTCTGTAAAGTAGATGCAGCTGGTTGCCATAAAGCAGATATTTCAGGGTTTCATTGGCAAACCTCCCACACTCCCAGCACCATCCTCTATTGCTGGACATGTTCAGGTTGTGATACCACTTGAAGTAAATCATGAGTGTGGGCTGCACAAAAGTCCTCTGCGCTAGTGAGCAGTGGAACCACCTAGGCTGGGCTGGAAAATACAGGATCAGGAATAAATTCACTGATGGTTGCCTTCTCAGAGCCAGGGTATGGTGATGTCCACCTCTGCAGCAATTCAGGTCTCCACCACTTTATTTGTAGGGTACAACTCTGGCTGAGTTGCCAAAGTTGGTGATGTTATAATATACTGCTGGGCTTTGTGGGCCAAAGACATCCTTAAATTATAATATGACATTTTACAGCATACAGTCTATAAAAAATTTATTAGTTCATTTGTTTGCTATAAAATATGCATAAGGAATTGTTGCTCTCATTGGAAATAATGTGCTTTGTCACTGGAGAGTACTTCGTGTTCTGGCAAACGCTCCTGCATATACTGAATAAAAAGGGCAAAACCACAAAGGCCTGTTTGTCTAGAAAAATAACAAGTTGGAAATTGATTTTGCAGTTTTCAGTAATGTTTACTGTCTGAAACTGGCTTGGGAAAAATAACAAAAAACCTCAGCACTTGCAACCAGTGCACTGGATGGAAGGATACGCCCAGGTGAGACAACAGCAGTCTGAAAATTTAGGGCCTGAAATAAAATTGTAATTTTACTCTATATCTGCAACGGCATGGACCCTAAGAGGAAAAAAAAAACAACAAAGCAAAATTAAACTGTATAACTGTCTCTTTTTTTCTTTCCAAAATGAACTGACCAAATTCAGCCTACCCAGAAAAGGAATGTAAATTTAGTACCTATTGTGGCTTGGAGCATTTTTTCCATAATTCCAATTTAAAGTTTCAAGGTAATATATTCAATTTTTACATCCCTCTCACTGTTTGAACACCGAAACCATGGTTTTTTTTCTCAGGAAAACCATGAGTTTTTTTCCCTTATTTTAGGTGACTCAAGAGTTTCCCTAACACCCTAAAGAAAGGCATAAAGTCTCAATTTCTCTCTGAAGCTTCTCCCAGCCATCAAGGCCATGGATAACTAACCCACAGATAACTGCAGATACTTGTATAGTCAGTATTCTAATTTCTGAGTAGTGTTGAGTCTTTCATTTATTTCCCTTCACATCTCCTCTGTAGGATAACCAAGTTTTATGGTTCCCATTCTGCAGAAGAAAATGAGACAATAAGGTGTGATTCATCTCAGTTAATTGTAAACATCTGCTGCTCCAGCAGCTGCACTGGTTGAGCAGCCAGTGGGGAGAAACGAGAAGCCAGTGCATTTCCCAAGCCCTCTCCACCTGACCTATCCCAGATTTTATATGAAGCTGATTTAAGGAGAACTTATTTTCCCCCATAAAGCAAAATCTAGACCCCATCCTAGTAAAGACATTGGTGGTTGGGTTTGCAATTATCTGAGACTGGTTATTCTGCAGCACCCTTGTTCATATCCCAGCTTTCCAGGGCTGCTTCCTGGAGGTATCAATCAAAAATATTAGGTATGAATCTATCATATGAATACTTACTGTATGACCACAGTAATAAAGCCATAAACACCACAAAGAACACAGTGATATGTGGCCAAGTGACAGGCTGTGGTCCCTGGGGCACATATGGATCCTGCCCCGGATTCAGGCTGGAGTTGTCTGAGTTTCCTCATTATTTATTTGTGCCTGCCCTATGCAAGGACCAGTGACAATTTCTGCACTCAGGGGAAATAACGGGTTCCTTAATTTCCCACCTGAGATGCAAATATGACATGAGAAATAAGATGGGTCATGATCCAATTCTGACCACCTGATGATGTAATTCTTGAGGTTCAGTGGTTTTCAGGCATTAAGTGTTATAATGTTTTTTTATTTTTCTTTGCCCTGTAATTTCCACCCCTTTCCTTTCTTTTTCTCATAGAAAAGCACGACTTGCAGAAAATTTGTCAAAAATGTTCATAATGAAAGATTTTTAAAAAGGAAAAGTTATCAATATTGTACATTTCCCTGCAAAATATGTCTTTCCATTATCAGCTATGGTTTTTGGTTTTCGTTTGATTGAAAAATATCTAATTTCTGTGGAAAATTTCTGACTTATTTTAATTTTTAAAGAAAAAAGACAGTGGCATATCTCCACTTTATTATCTGCTTTATTAATTGTACTAAATCACTTTGCTCCAGACAAAAAGAACACGAAATACCACTCTGTCCATAGATCATCTACGTGAACTGACTGAGAACATTGAAATGCTTCAGACAGAGATCCTTATCACCAGTTTCTCCTGCTTCCCTGAAACTCTGTTCTGTAACTAACTGTACGGTGCATCCCTCTTGCCTATTTTAAGGAAATGTTATCACACTAATCCTCTCATTTCAGAAAACATATGCATAATGAAAATGCACCCCTATTGCTCTAGCAGCACTACTTATGTCATGCCCTAGAGATGGCAATTGCCATGGCTTTGATGAAATATACAGACACTAATTAATTATGATGTATTTTGCATCATTTTGCAATATTGATTGCGACCAAATAAATTATGGCCACCCATAACCATATAGAACAAATTTATTAACAACACTTGGATCCTGCAGTCTGAAGTTATTGCTGTAATTAAAATGTTTCTGAGCCTCTCTGTTTACAGAGAATGTTACCAACAGAGAAATTATGTTGTCCAGGAGCTGCCGTTTTGATACCGCCACGGGGATACTGTGATGGGAACACCACAATCCTGAATTCCTTCCTGCTGTATGCAGATCTAAAGTTGTATTTTTGAAAGGAAATTGCATTTATGCCCATTTGGTTCGGTCACAGGTCATACATCTTTTGTTGCATAAATGGATTTGGAGTATTTTAGAGTTACTCAGTGTAAACATGTTCTAAGGCTGACAGTAGCTTTCCTATTAAAGAAAGGAATTGTCACCGTAAATAATCCCACTGCTTAAGTGTCCTCTTGTCAGACGACCATGCAGCTTTATCCACAGTCCTTATATCCTTATCATGCATAATGAAAGTCACACCTGCACCCTCCCCTGTCCCCCCCACTGCCCTGATTTGTTAGCCCTGTGCTGTAACTCCTGTCTTTATTAGACTGGAATTACACTAATTTAGCTACCAGCTGAAAACCATGAGCGTGTGCATTGGCTGGATGCTCCTACAAGAACAAGTGATGTGCCTGGGAATGGCAATCCTGCAGCATTGCATATGGAAGGGTCATCGTGGATAGTTGAGATGTAGAAACAGGGTCTGATTTTGCTTGCCCTTCTACAGAGCTATTTCAAGTTTAAATCAAAGTTATTGAAAATCTGGATTTGGGTTATAATCTCCAATCTTTGCATGGAGGAGCACCATGCACTACCTTCTCTCCTGAACAATGTAGATGTACAATGTAAACACAAACACAAATGCTAAACACAAGCTTTGGTCACACATCAAAGTCCAAGACAAACTTTTAAACTCCTGCTGAATGAAGACTTAAGCATGTAATTAGAAATGGATTTCTAAGTAGTTGGCTGAATTGCAGGATAACTTCTAAAATAAACTAATAAACTGTGCCCTAAAACCAGCAAAGAGCTTTCTTTCTTATTTTTAATAAAGATCAGGCAATGTATGTGCAGGATGTCCACCTGGTTTCATTTCTATATTCATGTCATGAAGCAGTGAACTCGTGTTTGCTGTGCTACAGGGTGCCCTGTTTCTGCTTCATGGTCTCTCATACAGGCTGCAGACAATATCCCTCCTATAATGCCTGTGATTCCAAGTGGAATGAAGGTGTTCTTATAGATTTGGGGACATTCCGTCAAGTTGCCAAAAAATAACCCCACTCTAAAGTCAGTTTGTGTCACAGCAATTTCAAATGAAAAACTGATAATGTTATACAAAATAGAAGTAAAAAGACAAATAATTTGAAAAAAAAAAATTAAGCAGATTTACACAAAGTGAAACTTCTTCATAGCAGCAGAGAAAGAAAAATGATCTAAAAAAAAGTCAGGCTCTGATCTAAAACCCCAAGACAACTGAGGTCCAGCATTCCAGGGCAAGAAAGCACCTACCTCATCCTCTGATCATCTGGTGGAGTCATTTCCAGGTCATGAGTGGGTCCATTCAGACCAATCACATGCAAAGAAATAGTTGGATTTTCCATTCCAGCCTGGATTTTAAAATAATAATAAATTAACATATCATATACAACACAGAATGGTTTTGATTTATTACATCCCCATGGATTTTAATTGTATGGGGATATGGACTAGACTGCTGTGGTCGTTCACAGGAAAACTGCAACTGTAGTGATGTGGCACAGTGTGGAGAGGTCAGTAGGCACAAATAAAGGGTAATTTTACTTAGGACACTCGGTAATAAAAATTTACTTTTCATAGCAACTGGAAATATTGATATTTCATGCACCTTTTGATAAAAGATTGTCTAACAGGATGATGATCAATATAGTAAAATAGAGATTCATTTTGTACTGTAGGAAAGGGCATCCCCTGCTGAACCACTGTGATTTCCACAAGACCTGCATACATGTGATATCTCTCCTGCTAAATTATGGTTCACTTGGACCAATATGTGAGGTCTTGGGTAATCAGTGCTTAAAGCAAGACACCCAGAAGAAATGACTGCAGCAGACACCCCTGTACTGCTTTAGAACAGAAAATTACAGCAATAAGAGCAGCAGTGTGTCTGTACTGGTAGAGAGCTGTGCTGGTGCTGTGCACCCACTGCAGGTCTCCACAATTATGGACTCAAGAATGGCTCTTAAGTCTTCTCTGTCTTTCACTGTGTCCTGTGTAATGCTCAGGCACCATTAAGGCTCTGAAACCACACTATGTGTCCTCTCACATTAGGCCATCCTGGATATTCTAAGGAAGCCCAAACACTACATTTTCCTTCTTTATTTTATTTTTTTTTGTATCATAGTATAGAATATATGTATGTATGTATCTATTCATCTATCTGTCTCTAAATATAGAAACATATATAAATATAGAAATTCCAAACTCTCAGACATCAGCAACCCTATACTAGCATGGAAACGCAGTTGCTTTTTTTTAGGTGTAAAAAGAAAGGATTTTAAAATTTTATTTTCATTATATTTAGAATTACTCATCGAATCAGAAAACTGCAATTTTACAAATGCAGCTAAAGAGTAATGGAGACCACATTCACCAGGGAGCAGCTGATATTCCCTTAGATCTGTTTATTTTCATTGCTTATCAGTGTGCACTATTATGCAGTCCCCTGCCTGAGCCTACTGGAAAGAAAATATAATTTATTTCTGCTAGAGCAATAGGACTGATTATTTTATTTTCCCTTACCTTTGGATAATGATATGTTTTAACAGAAGGGTAAGGGCTGCCAGTGTATATCGGGATCTCCATGCTGGGGACTCTGGAGGCATTAATTGTTGCATATGCTAACCTGGTGCCATCAGGAGACCACCAATGAGCAATGTGAGTCTTCAAGATTTCCTCTAATTAAAAAAAAAAAAAACAAGAAAAAAAAAGGAGAGAACAGAAAAAAAGGCTATTAGAGGTAAATTACTAGTTAGCAATAAATGAAAGAGCGTAGATAGGAAAATCCCAGTCTAATCACAGCACGGGGAGGATGCCACAGGAATATCAATTAAAAATACTCATCAAATACACACAAATGAACACAATTGATAACAATTACTCTGTATTTATAGGCTATTAAACATAATTACCTTGCTGAAGAAACATCAAATTATTTGTATTAGTGCATGTATTCATGACAGCATAAAAGGCCCTGCTACTCCTGCTATGTGTCCTGCACATGGACACATGTGTTCACAGTGCCATACTAGACACCTATCAATCAACTCAAACAGCATTTATGCTTAGATACAAGTGCTTCAGCAACAATTTAAATATTCTAAAGTTCTGTTACCAGTTGGGAATAAACAAATATAGCAATTTTTTAATACTCAAGAAAGGCTTCTTTACAGGATACCAGCCTTTAGAGTCTTGGATACTATCTTGGCTTTTATCCCTATTTCACTTTTTAAAATACTTTTGCAAAGCAATTTTCCATAAGTAGCCAAAGTCAGATCCTGATCCTTTTTACCACTGAATTTTGGGATTATAGGTTTTTTTCGAGATTTCAGTAATGATGTTTCTGTTGAAAAGGTACTCAGAAAGATGCCCATAAAACGTGTCAGAGTTCAAGTATTTAAGGAGGAAACAATATTGCCATTATAAGAAATTATTTTGAATACCTAGTTCTCATTAAACTCAAAGAACTTCTAATTTCTAATACTTTTCTTATAATTTAATATTCTTCATTGTAAAGATGAGTTCATCTTACAGATCTCCAGAAAAGCTATAAAAATTCACTCTTTGTCCAAAGTGTCTCCAGTTACTGACATTTGGAAGACACTAACTTGGCTTTTTAAACCTCTCATTTTGTGAAAGGCAATAATGTAATCCATTTTCATTAAGAGGCTTAATATCATGTGAGTCATTCCTATTTAAACCACCAGAAGGGCTTTCATATGCTGTACAGATTGATGGGCAGGAAGATGGGTCCCATTACTTTAATGTGAGAATAAAAATTAAAGAGGCTGCAGAGTGTTTCTAAGCCTTCACCATGAAGTCCTGCTACACAGGTCCAAGCAGTTCCAATGTCTGCTGTCATCACTGGCCTTTGGAAAAATGACTGAGGATTTTCCAAATTTAGACCCACCAGGTTTGTACACCACTCTATGAAGAACCCCCAGTCTAACCAGGACACCCCTCTAGTCTGAAGACCAGAAACTCACTGAGTCTTTTATTTTTTAAAAAAAATTGTGTGAGCAATCCTTGGAGAATAGACAATTACATTCATCACAGAGCAAATAAACATTTTGTTAATCCAGACTTGCATATGGCTTGAGATAAAACTCAAGGTAACATCAAACAGAGTACAAGGGAAAATCATCCTTGACACTTCTGCATTTTACAAATAACTAATTAATTAATCAGTGCTTAATGGCAACATGTAAGTGGGGTTTTGGAAGCATATTTAGGAAGTCACAAATGTTGCATGGGAAAGCACATCTGGTAAATTTGCTTTACTGCATTGTCCCACCTGTTCTATGTACATTTAAAAGATGCTGCTTTTGACTTTTATATTGGTTGCCCATTAAGGAGATAATTAAGAGTGTAAAGGAAAAGGAGTAAAGATGAATGGCACATGAATCCTTGACATTTTAACATTAATTAGGAATGACTTTATTCAGCAAACATTTTCTGCAGGATCTCAGACTTAATGAAGCAGTTTTGCTGAAGGTCACACACCCAGAAAGGTTTTAGTGCAGGTTTTGTGGTCCTCTGTTAATGAGATTTAATTGAGTGAACCTTTGCCTTGAAACAAAGCCAGGACCTTGCTGTTATTAGAGAGATCAGTTAGTTTTAGCAAACCAGGGAACATTCTCATGAAATATAAAATGGGTTAGTACCAGAAAGTTTCATCTAAAAGTAAAGCATAATTTGCAGCCCATTTGTTCTTGGGGACACTCTATTCCTTGCATTTTCTTAAGCCATGACACACATGCTCAGAAAATCACTTGCAATCAACACTCCTTTCTAAAGTTAGTTCAGAACCTGTCTCATATTTATGAAAAAACAGGTTTTCTTTAAACACCAAAGCCCCCCTATACATACAGCCCATGACCTCCTGATTAAGAGTATAAAGCGATAATTGATAAAAACCTTTGCTGTCTTCCCCAGTCCTTACAGTCACTGAGTGCTACATGATGTCGGGATGTTGTGAGCGAGCTGCTGAGATCCCTCACAGTCAGATGCTGGTGGCTCTGTGCTTTGCTTGCCAGTCACACCAGGGCATGAAACCCCAAAAACAGTGAGAATAAAGTGCGTGGTTGCCCTAACTGAACAGGGGCTGTTCAGACATGCTGGCTGGGTTCAAGCACAGGGGCTGAGGCAAGTCAATGCTTATCCCATGTTAGCATATTCAGTATTGAATCACTCTGAAACAGCTGGATGACCTTGCTTATAAGTAATGACTCTTTGGTGGGGACTGAAATGTTTGTGTATTTAAACCTTTTTTAAGCTGAATAAGATTCAACTGAACACTCTTTTCAAAGTTGTGTGAAACAAAGAGTCTTCTAAGTTAACAGACCCTCAGGAAGAGCATTTGATGTCCTAGGTTGGAGTATCTTCAGTGACAGTTTGGTACATATCCATCTTAGAGACTACTGTATCATTGGATGAGAAAAGAAACTGGAAGGAACAACTGAGGTGTGATGAGAGGAATTTTTCCTGAGCAGATTTAAAGGTTGCTGCTTTTTTTTTTTAAACTTTTTTTTAAAGGTTAGTGCATCACGTGGGTGGTCATCTTTGGAATCAAGACCTGAGTGGCATCAGGTTCACCAGAGTGAACCAGGCTGCCTGAAGTGGGAATGCCATTTCTTCTGAAGACTGTGTTTCCTGATAGATACTCTTGCTCACCATCAGGAAGCCGAATGAGAAGTCCCTTACTGTGGTTCTCAGCTGCCAAGTAACAAGATGTGGTGAATCCGGGATTGGAGGTAACATTTGGCTGTGATACCATATGGTCAATCCCTGGAAGGACTGTACAGTGGATCAGAAATTGCATGGACGTTTCTACTACGTGTGTCATCAAAAACTAGCCCAGCATGTGTATAAAATGTAAGGAGCCACCTGCTTGTTTCAAGATGCAAGTTAATTCCAGCAGTACTTGCAAGATCAATGAAATGGGAGACTTGTATCTTACTTTAGGTAGCAAACTTCTCAAGGAATCATATGAAATGGATCTGGAAGACACTTCAAAAAATCATACGGTTCATTCCTCCATCAACAATATCCATCCTGTAAGAATCTTCACAAGTGGATTTTGCTATTTCTTTTGATACTTGTGTAGCACTTTTAGCAGAGGTTTAGCCATAGAGCTCAGATACTTTTTGTTATCATGTCCATCTCTGTCTAAAAACTGAACTGTGCCACTGACGTGCATCCAGACCTCTGAATTCTCTTATAGACTCAACATAGGGAAAACCACAAGGGCTTCATCTTCTGCACCCTCAGTGGCAACCAGCAGGTTCTGGAACAACCTGTTGCATTCACCACGTTTGGAAATCCACACAGGCGGTTTTAATGTTCTGAACCATAACCTGCCATTGCAGTATTTCCACAGGCATTTCCATGACAAATCCACTTCCCAGGCTCGCACAGAGTTCCAGACTGGCAGAGCTCCTCCTTATTAATAAGCACATGTAAATGCCATGACCAAGGGGATTTCTTCATGCATTTCTAAAAATTCAACTGGTTCTGCAGCCTTTGTGCACATTCTGAATCATATTGGTGAATTTTGCCTTTCTGCTGAGGGTGGCAAAGTTCTGGCTTGCTGTTTGGGAAAAGATACAGCCCTCACCAATGATTGACTGAGAAATCCATTGGTAGCTTAGAGGTTTCTTCTAATTTTTCAAGTTGACACGAATAACTTGTAATTTCCAAGTGTGAGTTAACAAAACCAGACATGCACAAGAAGATAATAATACTTGGACAGACCAGTCCTATGACAGGTACCATTGCAACCCTTTTCTACCACCTTCAGAGAAAAAAAAAAAGAGTAAAGATGATATCAGGAGGAAAGATTGAGAAAAAGAAATAATTTTCAAGTGAAAAAATTATATTTGCTTTTTTGTCATCTTCTAGAGATCTGAATGTCATGCCCACTTCTGGTGAAACACCTTGTGTTTACACAGATGGGCTGCAGTTAACAACTGCATGTCACTGACTTCAGAAAGGTAATTCCCATTTCTAACAGCTGAGGAGGCATCCTTGCAGACTGAGCAGAAAGGTTTATTTATCTGTAGCTAGAAAAGTTGAGGCTTCCTGCACCTCAGGAGTCCAAAATAAGGGTGCAATGGACAGAGGCACTTAGGAAATTTCAACTATTAAATCATAGAATCATTTGTGTTAGAAAAGGCCTCTAAGACCATCAGGTTCAACCATTAACCACTGTGTTCACCACCAAACCATATTCCCAAATGCCACATCCACATGCCTTTTGAACACTTAAACCAATTTGGCTCATACAATCAAAATCCTCTTCTTGTTCTGAGTGTTGCATTTTCTTCTTCAGTAGAAAATCAAATCAATATTATGAATGTTGCACCCCCAGAATACAAAGACAGATAATAAATAGTTTGATTCTCCTCCGAGTAGATATAGATACATGCATACACACAAACACAAACATATCTAATTTTCTCTCAACAGTCTGATTAATTCAGAATATTTTAATTTTTACACCTAGTATTATGTAAGTATTTTGCCTGACAGAGGGAACTTCCCCTTCAATATTATTAATTGCTGATGTGGTAAAGTATGGCAATTCTGGGGAGCGTAATCAGTGGTTTTGTTTGTGTGATGCATTGTAGCTGATGCTCAGATCACGAAGTATTTGGTGTGTTGAGGATATTTTGCTGTTTTATTAAAACTGCTAATAAAAAGGAATTTCAAGCAAAGCAAAATTAAAGCCTAACATAAAGGCCATGGCTTACATTAGGAAAAAAAGCTCAAAAGAAACTGTCAGTAGGATGCATCAAAAGAACATGAGAGGAAGAGAGATCAGAGAACAGAAAGGGGGTCTAGGAAAAGAGAAAACAAAGACTTCTGAGATAGCAAAACCCCAAGGGTTGTCATAGAAACATCAAATAAATACAAATGCTTATTTGACAGGTGCCATCTGTTTTAAAATCAATTACTAGATCATCTCAAAGCACCAACCACATGTCCGAATCAATTGCTATTGTACAGTTTGAAAGCAAGTATTTTTAGCCAGTTAGGGAAAACTTATTGTTCATATTTGCCTTCACTGACCCGTGTTTCAGGGATGGCTGCAGAAGACCACCATGCCATCTTTCATTCATATACAATACATTTTTTCTCTCTGTATAAGTCTTCACTAACTTCCATTAAATCATTGTAATAGGTATAAAATGAGTGTTAAAGCAGCTGTGTGTATGCAAATAGTATAAAACTCTTTTATATTACTATATCCAATTTACATTTTCCTGTGTTGACATTATTTTGTGCTGATGTCAGCAACAGCCCTGCAGCACTATTGATTTCAGAGCAATTAATCCTCTTTCACAGTTGTCTAATTGAGTCAGGTGGAAAAAACCACAGTTTTGCAGGGCCGTTGAACAATTCAACAACCTTTTGGAGAAAAAGAAAAATTTAACTTTTTGGCTGAGCACAAACTCCAGGTTTAGCCCAGTCCCACAGTTCCTGTATACAAAAAACAACCATTCTCAAGGTGCTTATGTCATTGTCCAAGAGATCCTTAAGAAAAACAAGTTGCAACACTGACCTCCTCTTCCTTTATTTCTGCTTGGAACACACAGTCTCCTCTGCCACTGACAGCTTATGAAGAGCAAACTGTTACTCGCTTTCATGGTGTTTTTGAGGACATGCTTCAGAGAGCACTTTATAAACACCGAATCCTTGATCCAAAATCTCACCACCAGACAGCAGCAGCATTGTGCAGCCACGGAGCCAAACAGATGCAGGCAAGGAGCTCCCACATGTTTGGCAGCCACAAGAAGGTGGCAGCCCCTCAACTCAGGGAAAGGAGTCCAGCCAGAAGTTCTGCATCTCCTCATGAACGGGGAAGGTGTGGGCTGCAAGTGTCATTATTTCCCCTTAGTCATGTGGTTTAATTGCTTGAACACATGTTGTTTTCTGCTCATGCAGTCTTGCAGCCCCTTGCTCCTGCAGAACATCATTTTGAGACAGCAGGAGAGGGTTTGGCCAGTGCTTTTGCCTCCCTGTGGCCTGATGCTGAGGGCCTGGAGAGAAGCTCATTTTAGCCAGATGGTTCATGCTGGGCACTGAGGACAACCCCATGGGACTCTTCATGTGTTCTGCATGGTCAACAAGGTCACATCTTACCTCCACGTCCCCTGTGTGGGCCCCAGAGCTGCTGGGTAGCTTGAGCCAAGGCCAAGCTCAGCAAACAAGCAAACCCCATGAAATGTGAACACTAATGGGCCATGATTCACCTTTTTTGAAGGTGGCTCTGTGTGACAACACCACAAGCAGCTGTGCTCTGGCAGAAGACATGTCACTGTTGCTCACTGATACCTGGTAAGGACCCCTGAGGGAACAGGGGGATGAAGAGAAAATGTCCAGCAAAGCCAGAGTGTGCACATCAGAGACAACTGATGTTCAGCCTGGTTCAATCCTGACCACTCCAACCTGGGCTCCTCATCTGTAGTCCCAACCACTGTTTCTCTAGGACAAGAGTTAGGACATCTATCCCCATGAAGCAGGATGAGATCATGTTAGGAAGGCAACTCCTGACAGAAGAGACTTTCTGAGAATACTAATTTTGTCCCCCTTTGAAACTGCTAGTTTAATGATTGTGGTTTGGGGTTTTTTTTAAATTTTTTTTCCCCTCAGATCCATTGATTCTTCTAATTTGTTGTGTTTACAACACTGTAGTTGTTATATGAGTCAGGGCATTGGAGTGTTGTTTACAAGATTATCGGCAAGTAGCTGCCAGACTTTCTTTGCTATCTGAGTGCTTGGGGGCTTCAGAAGCTGGTGTTACTGAACACCAGCCTGATCCTCAGGTACATCTCTACAGCTCCTACAGAATACATACAGGAGGCCAGGCTCTGACTGTAATAACTAAAGAATAATGAATGTTTAAATCTCCCTTTATTCATACAAATGGATTTGTTGGAAAAAAACCCCTCACCTAACACAAGATACACACAAGCATGAGATGTCATCTGAGAAGTGCACAAAATAAGAGAAGAATTTAGCTATCTGGAAATGGCCAGAGAGGCTCCTCCAGGCCATCTTTACGTCATGACACAATGAGCACATTCAACTCTGCAAATCTCACTGGAAAAAGCCACATAGAGGAACTGTCCCTCAGGTCTCACACGGTCCCTGGGTCTCCATCAGGAGCCATGAGCAACTCCCCAGGAGGTTTAGCAAACCCTCCAGAGCAATCACAGCAGGCAGGTGGGATTACCATATGTCACACACAAAGCCACACTATCCTATTGGCACACCAGTATTTTGGGGCCTGCTTTGCAGTAAAAGCTGTCCTCTTTGGACAAACACACCAGAAAAACATTGAGCTGCCTCCACATCCTCCCTCTGCGCTTTTCAGAAGTTACTTTCTCAGCGCTTCTCACTTTTTTTTTCCCTGTGCAGCATCCTTAAGAATCCTTAGCTGTTTGCTTTCAAAAGCATTAATGATTAACACTCACAACAGCTCCTAAAAATCAGCAGGTGTCCTGCTTTGGTGGTGTGAGTCAGTCAGTCTCAGTAACAACATCTTGGACCATGCTGGCTAGACTGACACGCAGACATTTCATCAACGGCGCCAAGGCTGTGATCTGTCAGGATGTCCAGATGTAATAATGAAAATGGGGACTGAATTATGAAAGTAGAAATATTAGAGATCATGTCATCAGCTATTCCTGTTTCTTCTCCAAAGAGCAAATGCATCTAGGAAACCCATCCGCAGTGGCAGACTGATGTATGCCCCTAATGAATAGTAAGAATGTATTTTTCCATCACCTGGCATAAACACCAACCCACAGCCTGTTGTCAGCTCTCCATTGAAAGCCTGCTAACTAGAGGCACTAAATCTGTAGAAACCTTTCCTGGGAAAAGTCTTCTGGGTGATTTGCACTGTAGCTCACTGATGTGGGTAAATGCTCATTTGCAAAGTTGTATTGTGCCTTCTCAATTGTTAAGGACCTCCATGAGACAGAATTCACATTGCCAAAATGCAGTAGGGGTCCTTATAGTCAAATCTTTTCTTCTTTCTTTATTCCCCACTGCCACTAAACAGGTTGCTACGGCTGGAAATACAATTTGCTTATCTGTGCAATGCAGTGAGACAAATCAAGGCTTTCATTATATGCTGAATATTACTCTATTCAAACCTGCTCAAGTAGCTTCCACTTCACCTTTCCTTTAAATTAGAAGTTACAGGTTCTTCCTAACTAATCTATGGGGTTTATGATAAAAGGAAGATGGACAGCCAACTTTGGCACAGGGAATCCATTTCAACAGCTACAGACATATCAAGAAAGTTAGTGATCACAAAACCCTCTGAATTTGACTATCAAAAATTCATTAGACGATTGCAATAGTTCAAGAACACAAGTGCCCAAAAGCAATCTCTTTTAATGTTTCATAAAGAAATATGAGAGATAAGAAGAACTGAACAGCTTGACATTGCTATTAAAGAACTTGATTCTTCAACCCCATGGACTTTTATCAGCACTTGCACAAGCTGTCTTTCATGTGAATTGCTTGCATGATTTATTCACCCTGAGCAGCACCTGATAGTCATCCAGCCTGCGTGCTAATAAACGTCAGTTAATATTGCAAAACACAGCCCTGCTTTATGAAATGGGAACTGGAGCACACTAACTGAATTTAGTTTAGCTCCAAATTCCTTACCTGGTTTAAACTGCTACAGTCATTGAACAGCCATTAAAAAACCACTTTGAGTATATATTGCCCTGCTATGGCAATATTCCCAGAGGTTTCAACCTGAACAGTGATTCAGGATCTGGCTAACAGAGAGATTTAGCTCAATAATGACTCAGAGGATGAATCTGATTTTACAGCACTGAATAATCAGAGGAATTACTGAGATCAATAGAGTCACCCAGGAATAATAAAAAAAGAGAGCAGGATAAAACCAGAATTCAAATTAGCTTACAGCAATATTTCAGAAAAAATGCTCTTATCAAATAACAGGAACATTTATTATTAATGAAGGTAATGGTATGTAATCAGGTTATGCCACTGATGTATCAGTGGGGTTTGACTGTGTTTATCAGAGTGGTGGCACTTGCATGTTGAACAGAATTCCATTCTTCCTAGGTATGTGTCTTGAAGATCCTCCACTATGGACTCAGGAAAGCATAAAGAAAAGAAAAGCATTTCTGCAGGATAATGTCCACCCAACAAAATCTCTCTTATCCCTACTACCAGGAAATACCTTTTTTTATTAATATTTTTGAGCTGTAGACTCCTCTGTAGTAAGTTTAAGATTCTGGGTAGACCTTTATTGCAGCCTTCCAATACTCGAAGGGGGCCTATAGGAAAGATGGGGGCAAACATTTTAGCAGGGCCTGTTGTGAAAGGACAAGGGGTAATGGTTTTAAACTGAAGGAGGATTGGTTTAGATCAGATATACAAAATAAGTTTTTTACAATGAGGGTGGTGAAACACTGGCACAGGTTGCTCAGAGAGGTGGTGGATGCCTCATCCCTGGAAACATTCACAGTCAGGTTGAATGGGTCTCTGAGAAACTTAACCTGGTTAAAGATATCCCTGTTCATTGCATGGGGGTTGGACCAGATGAGCTTTAAACGTCCCTTCCAACTCAAACCATTCTATGATTCTGTGAAATGCTGGCAGAGCACAAATCAATTTGTAGCGAACAACATTTCTGCCACTACAACTTAAAGGCCCCTTACGTTAACTCAATAAGCACACGCCCAAACAAGGACAGGTAAAGTAGAGAAACACCTTCCCTTCTACTGAGGTGGAAGGAAGCAGAAAGAAGACTACTGTGAGTGTTTCCATTCACATTTGCAGGGCACAAAGGGTTTGAAGGCCTTCAAGGATGCTGAAGTGGCTCTGGGGGATGAGCAAGGTGGTGTCACCCAGCTCAAGCTCACGAGAGCTTGGTCAGGCACGGGGTGCTCAGTGCCCTGCCCAGTGAAGATCTGGTCCATGGCATGTTTCTCATCACAGGTACTACCCCCACATATGTCTGTACTCACTAACATTTTTATTTTTGAATTTCTGGCCCTTTTAAATTCCTTGAAGAGTCCAAAGTTTGTGTCTCTAGTGATTACTGGTTTTACTTTAAAGCCACAACAACTAGTCTTCTAATGAGAGCTTTAACTGGGTAGTGAATTAAATATCAGATGATGGTGACTATTCATAGTGGCAATGGAATTCCAGAGATTCACAATTCTTTAAAAATTTTGTTGTTTTGATGTGAGTTTTATATTCCCTGTTGTACCTTGTTTCTCACAGTTGTACATTGATTCCATTATTTTCTACTTCTTGTTCTCAGATGACAAAACTCCCTTCCATAAACCAGCATATAAAAATTTCTGAAAAAAATATATCAAAATGTATGGAAATGTACATACAAACAAACACACAGAGCCATGCAGTAGCAGTGAAATGAAATTGCCTGTATAATTGGATCTAAAAGTGGTAGGAAAAAACTTATTAAAAATGAATATCATAGAAAGGCAATTAGGAATTTTAAGGAAAAAAAAGCCCTGATTAATTAACTGCAAATTATAAGTATTACTTTGAATTGGGTTGTACAGAACAGGATCAAATTACCAATTATACTTGCCTGCTTTGTTCAAAGATCATGAATGTGCATTTTAATTTGCACTGGAGAAAGCCAGCATGTAGAATTTTGCAGAAATCGCTGGGGATGAGGGGGAACTCCCCCATTACCATATAAATGACATGCACAGACTTATAAATGACATGCAGTAGATCCAGCTCGTATTGTTCCTTAGGATGTAGCAGGCAAATACCGGAAATTAAAATAAAGCTTATAATCTACCAGATAATAAATGTAACCCATACCCCACAAATCCCCATCTACCAAAGATAATTTTGTCTGCTGTTTTCTGCTGATTAAGGGTGGCTTTGGAAAAAAACACCCACCTCCTTTCCCTTCTTTATCTGTTGCATTTATTGGCAGGATGGAGATGGCTCCATTTTTATCTACCTAACAGCTTACAATATCTAATGTAGATTAATCTTTATTTCCAAGGTCATCATAGCCTGCTCTACCCTTAAAAACTTTCTATTTAGTATTGAGGACAATTCCTACATAAAAACAAAACCCCAAAACCCAAAAAACCCTGACTCATTATAGCAACTCCTGTTCTGCCAGTATATTTTTACCACGACATCCATGACATTAGCAGTGCTGCTGTGTCGAGGTCATGGCTGACCAATATTTCATTATTGGTTGTGTGGGGTGTTTGTTGAGCACTAGGCACAGCCAGGGCACAGGACATACCAAGCTGTTGAGTACTTTCCCACCACCAGACTATAAAATGTGTGTTTTGAAATGCCTCAAAATGTTCAGATGGCAAACATTATCAAATTGCAAAGAAAATAGCATTGCCCTTGCTGAGTAGGACCAGAAATGGTCAGTTGTACTCTTTGCCATTTACTGTTTATCACTAAAAAAAGTAATTTTCTAAGTCATGTTATTCCCAGAATATTTGGATGTGGTTTGCACTCAGAGGAGCCAATTTTAATATACATATTGTCCTTTCTTTCTATGACTTCCTTGGATGACTTTCATCTTTTCTTGGTAACTTTCCTCCTGGAAAACCAGCAGCTCTGGGCTGGCTGAACCAGATGACGCAGAGCTGTGGCAGTGCCTGAGGTGGATGTTCTGCCCTGCTCCTGTGGGCACAGAGACTTGTGTGTGGGAAGCTTCATCAGGGAGGGAGGCTGCAAATTACTCTTCTGTCTTCTTCCAAGTGATATTTCTCTGTCATTCCGTCCAGCCTCTGAAGATTGTGTGCTCCAGCCTGCAGCTATAAATCCCAATTATGTTGTTGGCACTTTGGGTGGGAGGTTTCATCTTCATCAGGCTTAGCAGGATTCCACCAGGATGTGAAAATACTCAAAGCATGGTTACATCATGATTACACATATTTTTATTATTTTTTTCTTAGTATGAAGAGTATTTCTTTAAGGGGGGCTAACAGGATGTCTGGTTTATGTTTTCCTGATCTACATTCCCAAACTGAAAAATGGATCATGATATACTGCTATAAACGCAACTACCTGGCTGGGTAATTGACTGTAAATTATCTTTCTGTGTCCTATATACTCAGAGAGATGGTTTAATGCAGTTTTAAGTCCAAATTCATAACTGGAATTAATAATGTATCTAGTGATACATACTTACTAAGGATCCAGCTCTTGTTTCTCGGTGTGATATAAAGAAATGTAACAGTGTCATGCTTGCCCAATAAGGACTGATGTGTTTGAAGGAGCCAAATCCACTCCTGTGCAGTCAAGCAACTATTCTTCCCTTTTTCAAGTGGTCAGCAAAATATGCACTCTTTCCACCAAGCTAAACTAAAAGCTTAAAACGAAGTAAAGTCAGACTGCAGAAGTGACTCTCCATCTTCAGACCCAATTTAGCTGCTGTGTTGAAGGCAAACAGCTGGTTTGTCCTCTAAACAGTATTTCAGCTGTGCTTTTAAATGTGTATTTTCTTCTAGAGGAGGAGAACAGGTCAATCATGGGACAGTGCAGGTCGGGGACCATCTCTGGGTGCCCCAGGAAAGTTATTTTGCTGGAACCAAACCCAATGTTTTGTGATCTAGTGTTTATCAAGCACTTGGTGGACTTGCATTTGTAATTTCTACAGTCCAAGCAAATAATTCATGCAGTGAGCATCAGTTCTGTGAGGGGAACAGATAGTTTTAATCCTAATACCATTCAGGGGCAGGCCTGGGCTTTGTGCAACATGACTAGATCTATCATGTTGCTGCCTTCCTCCTCTCCCAGGGAAAGAAGCTGTGCCACAACTGGATTCTGCAGTGGCCCTTTCACAGACTCAATCGGACAGAGGAAAACAGACCTCTCGGCTTCTCCACTCTTCCTGCAACTTCCCTTCAGCTGAGGTGCCATTCTGCTGTGCTGTGCTGAGAGATCTGCTCATTAAAGATAATCTTGGGCCTTGGTAATTAGGAGATCACGTACTACAACACTTCCGAATGGCAGCTCACACCAGGAGAAAATTGTTGTTACATCTGCATTTCTGTCTTGCTACTCCCACCTCTCACCTGGCACCACATGCTCTCTGCTAACAGAGCCAGAACAACACCATTGTCGTTACCATTTCTCCTTTTTGGGTTTATTATTCTGCCTTGCATAATTTTAAATCCCGCAAAAGCGCTGAAACATTCCTGATGCATGCCAAGCTTTCCTGGTTCACTGTTTGCCAGGTCAGCATCCAGTTCAAAGTATTCTCACTCACAAGGTCAAAATCAGATGCCCAAAATTCATAGGCCAGCTCTTAAACAAAAGGTGTCCCATAAGCAGCCTTGTGTTGTTCTTACTCCAACAACATAACATTTTAACTGGGTCATTCCCCAGAGAGAGTTTTAAAAGGATCCCGAGCTCCTGAGTGGCAGAAGTGAGTTTTTTGTTCATCTCAGTGTGCTCACTGGAGCCATACAAGCAGGATGACAACTTCTCCCACCGTGGCTCCAGGTCTAGTGTTTATCAGCAGTGCCCATGAGCCAGATCCACAGCTCCACTGACAGACCTGCTGAGATGGGGAAATTTACAGAGAAATTCCCAAATCTACTCCCTGCTCCATAGTGCTGGACAACAATCACATCAGTTTCCTGAACCTTCTCCTGACCCTTCCATCCCATCACTATTAAATATCCTCAGTAGTTGCTGAGAGATCCACAGTTGTATCAGATGTCAAATATTAGAGAAAAGAGTTGAGAAGCACAAAAGGATTCTAAAATACCTACATTTAGCCGGAAAATTATTTATCCAGGGTGTCGTCACACATGACATAATCTGGGCAAGATGTGCTACATCTTATAGGCTTTTAGACCCTTATCAAGAGCCCCCACACATACAGGCCTCAAGGCAATTCACAGGTTGTTGGGGAGAGAAGGGTAGAGAGGAGGGAGAGGAAAAAAAACAAGATAATTTTAAAGCACCATAATTAATCCTTTCCCTCCTTGTGTATTTATGCAACTTTGTGCTGTGCCTCCAAGGGGCAGCACAGCCTCAGCTATCACATCTGAAATCCTTCAGCTGCTGGGGATACAGCTCTCACCTCCTGTCCTATTCTCACCATTTCTAACCTGCTGGTGATATCCAGAATAATACACAACAGTCTAAAGGTTAGGTTGGGTCAGTTCAATAATCAAGTGAAGTTTAATTTTTAAAATGAGATACTGAATCTTTTAAGTCATCTCCATGCCTACAGTCTGAGGCAGAGACTAGAAAATCAAAATAAATGCAATAAATACAATGATCTCCAGATAATTCCCACCAAGTAAGATTTATTTCTATGTCTGTTTTCAGACTGTTGCCTTCAATTTTAAAAATACAATAGCATGAAAACATAATGTTTTGCTTTTAGGAGCTGTTTTTCTTCAGTTCTGTTTCTTACCAGTTTCTCAAATCTTTAATCTAGCTATCATGAAAGCCTCCTTTAAAAAATTGCTTTTGATGTAGTCTTATGCAGTAGCTACTGGTGGTTATTTTTTTCCCCTGCTATTGTTGTTAAATCAAATACAAGGCAATTATTCAACTTTGAGCAAAAGCAAAACTGATGTAGGAGGCAAATGCTTGTGAGTCATAAGTGCAAAAAGGATAGGGCTGAAGTGATTTGCTGCTGTTTTCTGGGATTTGCAAGGCAGGTAAGAGTCCATCAGCCCCTTCACAATCCAGAACAGAAGTAACAGTCTGACAGAGCCGGGGCAGCTTTAACAGCAGATGTTTGCCTCCTGCTCATAGGGTGCCCCATGGGTTGGAGAGGCTCCTGTTCCTGTCAAAATCACTCAGGACCAGTCCAGCCTTCCTGTACAGTGATTTGCACAGACACATCTCTCCAGCTGTGCATCCCTCATATGCGACCAAAACTGAAGGGGACTCGCCAGGGGTCTGTGCTGGAGGTGATCCCAGGGATATGATGAAAACAGCCAGATCTGGGGGTTTGCACAATGTTCTGCATTTTATTTGGTTTCTGGGGTCTAAGGTGATACTCTCACCTCAGTTTTGTGTCCTAGTTTCTCCCATCTCATCTAAAACCAGGTCAATAATTGTGCCTCAGTTTGCCTGTTTCTAAAAAGATGGCAATAATTCCTGTTCTACCAGGACATTATGGGAAATTTTATTAATTGGTGCTTGCAAAAGGCATTAAGATCAAGACAGAATAATTGCTTCAGTGTAGGTCATAATTAGACTTGTACCAAGAGATACATCTGAGCGTCATCTGTGAAGCTCATTTAATCTTATTCTCGCATTTTAGCTACGAGTGTGTGGGTGCTAAGGAAGGGAGCTGTTCTTACAAAGAAGGGAGCTGTTCTTACAAAGGCAACCACTGTATTTAGTATTTAGCACGAAGTTCAAGCACTTTGTTACACTGACACCCAAACAGCCCCTGCAAGGGATGTTAAACACGGTAGAGACCAGAGAACAGTTCATGCTGCAGTGAAGACAAGAAACAGACCTTGCAGTGGAGCAGGACAGAGCTGTCTGAAGGGAAAGCCAGCGAGGTCACCAGCAATCCCCGCCCTGGGAGGAGAGGCTCTCCTTGGCTGAGGGTCATCTCAGAGGCCAGCACTAATCTGATCAAAAAGGGGATTGTGAAAGCTTATCTGACTCAGACTGTAAAATCATGCTCTTGAATCCTAATAATTTCTACAGCAACCAGTTGTCACGTCATGAGGAATTACGAGCTAAAGTTGGGGGGGAAAGAACAAGTTGACACACTTTTGTGAATCCCAAATCCTGCCATAGGCAGAACTTTAAGACTTTCCTTTTAAAAAAAACAGTTATATTTCCATAGAGCGTGCTCTAAAAAGTACTTTGTGAAAAAGTAAGGTTCGTGTTTCTAAACGTGATACAAATGGGGATTATCCCATGAAGTATCCCAGAATTATGAAAAGATTTTGATAAAAATCAAAATTTATGCAGAAACTTTGGAGACAATTTCAAGAAGACATGTAACAGAATGATGGATTTTTGTACTCATAAAATCTTTTAAATGACATAATTTCCAAAAGAGAACCTTTTTTTCTTATTCTTTTCTGCAGTCTGCTCACTTTTCCACTGAATATTTTATGTAACAGCATTTTGAATTAAAATTCAAGTCAAAACCAGCACAAACACACCATCAAAGAACCGACCGCACACGCTAATCAAAAGTAAAATAGGATTTCATCTCACATTGCTTCTTTCTAATCAGGATGCTATTTGCATACTATATTTTTTTCCAGCAAATCATGCAGATTTCTGGCTGTTTGCAGCTCTCCTCTCGAATCCTGATGGAGAAAGTAGCTGCTCCAGCTCTACATAGTCTTACCACATGGTGGCAATGTAACCTCCACCTTCACTAAGGAGGTGAGTTGTCTCTGATTTCCTCCTTCATTACTTCTTATTCACTCTAATTATCATATTTGTAGGTGGCAATTACAGACTTCTGAGTTTTCTGCTTTCCATTTCCTCTATAAATTTAATAGAGGCTTGTTGGGTTTATTTTTCAAATAAACTCTGCAACATTTCTAAGGACATTAAACCCTGTAATATAAGAGTTTTTCTTTCAGTTAATGCAATATTTCATGTTTCTCTGATCTCTAATGAAGTTTTGAGGACCACTCTGGAATTATTCCCTTTTGCCAACAAGCATTTGCATGATCTTCTGTGTTAACTCTTTCTTTCCTAGACAGTACCTCTCCTCTTTAGTCTATGTTACTTTTCTTGCCTCATTGGAATTGGGAAAAAAAAGAGAAAAGTCTGAATTTATTTAAAACCAGCTTAAAAAGAATGCATGAAACACAAAAAAGAAAAATTAGGAATATATATATAACAACGACAACAGAAAACAGTAAAAGATTCTGCCTGTAAAGGAAATACAGATGCAGAAGAAAAGGTGATCCATGAGAGATCAGTCTTTTGTAAACCATAGTAAGGAATAAAATTGTAGTCTACATTTTAAATTATTGTGCTACAGAGAAAACTAAAAAAGAATAAAATCTATTTGTTACTACTTCAATTTGCAATCAGTATGTAGAGATAGTCTGGATCTAAAGTATGATGTAAACCTTTTTTCCTGCATTTTTCAGAAAGTGTTGATATTTCTCAGGCTGGAATATAACTATACCAGGTCTCAGTAGAAGGTATTTTTCTCTGTTACCCAGCCCAGGCACTACAGATTTAAGCCTTAATTGGTTATAGGCAAGAATACAGCACTATGTAAGTTAAAGAAAACACTCAAAAGGAAAAAAGTCTTGAAGTAAAACTCAAAAAAGTTTAAGAACATGTACATTTGTTAGGGGTATCAACTTCTGCTTAACTCTATAATTTTGATCTGAATCTAACATATAAATCAGGGTATTGTACATGCTAAATGAGATTGTAATTGTGAATTTTACACCTACTTTTCTGGTACATCTGTGTGAATTATGGGAAATATTATTCAGCTAATAGTTTGGAATTGAAGAACTCTGCCCAACAGACCACAGTGGTCACCCTTCCCTGTATAATCAGTATCAGGTGAGATGAAGAGTAAATCTTTTCTTGGTGTAGCTTACATCCATATACTCAATACAGCTGCAAGGCCATCTAGGGGACTTAGCTACATCCCAGGAAATTTTATGGATAAAAACACAGAGCACTTGATAGTTTGTTTTAGTACTATATGATGCTTCCACTCTCATTGAAATCTGAAAAAAAAAACATTTAAAAGTGAAAATACATCCCTTCAAAATCCATAACTAAGGAATTCACTAATAAGAAGTATTTAAAATTACTATAAAAAAATTACAATATTTATCTCTTAGTAGCATTTTGTGTTCCTGTGCTGTTTGATGTGACTCAAAACAACAGAATATTTTTTTCCAGTGCAGAGTGACACACGAGAACTTGGCAAATAGGGCACAACAAACTTTTAGTCATTAAAAATACAATACAAACAAACAAACAAAAACCTTCACAAAACAAACAAACAAGTAAACAAAAACAAAAAAAAAAAGGAAAGAAGAAAGATATTCTAATCATAATTTTCTTGTATGCAAACAGCAGCTTGTCAAGCTGGGAGCACAAGCTGGCTGCAAGTGTGATCATTCAGCACCGGGATGACAGGTGAACACAGAAATGACTGTGATCCTTTTAGAAGAAAAGAAATGGGAAGAATGGTAGTAAATCCAGCTCTGCATGGCTTGGCTGTGCTGTGGAACCAATTCTCAAAGTAGGAAACTCAGTTTGCAATGGAAAGAGTAGAAAGCAGGCAAAGAAGCTGGGCAACACATAAGTGGTTGGTGCTGCTCTTGCTGGAGGCTGCAGACCTGAGCAGATATCGCAACACAGGTTTATTCCTCACTCTTATCTCTGGTGCAGTATCTGGCCCTGCTCTGGTAGGCAATGAAACCTGGCTCGATACCTATCACCTCCTCTGCAGCCTCTCAGAAATCCCATTGGATGTGGGAAAAGGCTGCAGGGAGGCAGAGCAGGGTGAAAGGCAGAGCAACACCTGCTGTTATTTGCCAGGGATTTGAAGGAAAACATCTCCTACACGTTACAGTGTTGCTTGGTCGCTGCAGTCCTCGTCCTGGGGTGGACTGAAGGTTTCTGCCATCCTCCTGGATTCACTCCCTGCTGTGTCACACCGGCTGCTGTGCACATGTGTGTGGGGTTTGCAGGCACCTGGCATCCCCATCCCGGCACACAGCAGCCAGCACATCCCTGGCCACCTATATTTTACTACTTAACCATCCAAAAGCTTAAATATCATCTTTAAAATACGCTATTTCCCCCCACTTTTCTAATTACCATTAACTCCGTGGCAGTTTCCCCTTAGACCTGTACCCACTGAAGACTGGAAAGTAGCTGGTGCAGGAGCTACACCATATGGTAGTTACTTATAGCAACAACTAATTGAGTGTTGAGGGTGATATAGTCCCTGGATGCTTCATCTTCTAGAAAATGCTGGTATATCAACCGGATCACTTTAATGATGTGCTCTAGTTCTCCAGTTTTCCCGATCCAGAGCAAAATCCAGGTAGAATGACCTCCCTGTCTTGGTTGTTATCAACACTGCAGTCACCACTGGACTTCTTTGCCCCAGTTTGAAAAATGCCATGTGCTGCAACACCCAGGTCCCTCATGTTCCAAAGATCTGAGGTCCAGTGGAGAGCTGGTAGCTCAAAACACTGGCGGAAAAACAAGTCTTGTATTCCCAGTACCAGGATCTGAGCATGCTGGTTACCATGCCTCATGCAAGGCCAAGCACATGCAGCACAGACAGGAATGCTGAAGGTCTTTTTTCACATACAAGGTTTTAACCTCTTGCCTGTTCTGTTGAAACAGTGAACTTGAGCTCTGTGGGGGCATCCCTGGTCCCCAGTTAGCCCTTGGCAGTGATTCACCCTTTGTATTTCCCATGTCATAACTCCTCTGTCCTCCTAATCACAAGCCCACTTCGACCTCTGACTCCCTACAGCTGGCATAAGGATTTTAAGTTGTAGTTTTTTAACTGCACTTCAACTTGGTTCTTTGTTTTTTCAGCTTGGTTCCTTGGTTTTTGTTGTTTGAGTTTTTTGTTAGTTTGTTTGCTGCTTTTCTATTTTATCTTATTAATTTTTTTAATTACAGGAGCTGAAGTACACAAATCATAAGCTGACTTGTGTCATCATTTTGGATATTCTTTTGATTTCCCTGCTATTATACAACAACGGACAGGCCAACTGTGAGACTCACATATCTCAGCAGAATTTTCATCCCTTTCATGTAGCTTTCACTCATTCTAATTTGGAGAGAGTACATTCATTTTTTTCTTTTTTTTTTTATTTCTTAAGGCAGATACTCTTTATTCAGGCCAGGAAGCAGTGAGACAAAGAGGATAGCTATTTAAACAGCCAGTAGCTTTTCCACTGGCCCCCGAATTTCCATAAGCAAGGTTGTACCAAGGAAGAACCGCGCATCGAGGAAAAAAACTACAGAAAATTACTTTTTAGGTCAAACTGATGGGATTATGCACTAACATAAAATTTCTATGGCTATCTTTCAATTTCATTGTTTCTTTCTGTCCTTTTAATCACTTCTTGATTGCAGCACTTTAAAAACATGAAGCTTGCTTGTTTTCTTTAAAACATGTTTTTCAAATAAAAGTACTTGGACACTCCCAGAAAAAGAAAATGAGCAGTTTTCCTCAGGGGAATAATGAGGTACATATAAATGTATCATAATAGAGAGCTCCATTCCCTACACCCATCTTGTCCAAGCAGTTTATGTGTATTCACCCTGTTATATATAAAAACAGGTATTCTGTAAATTCTGAAGGGATATTCCAAGAGCTCTTACAGTGACTTTGTAATATCAGAGCCAAGATGTCTAACTGCAAAGATATCAGAAAAAGCCATCAAAACTGTATATATAATCATAAAACTTTAGATCTAGAAGCCCAAAGAAATTGTCTAATCCCTCCCTTGCACTGAAATAAGATTGATGTTTATCTCAACAAGCCATGACAAAAATCTGTCTAATTCACTCTCAAAAATCCCCCAGGACAAAGGTGCCTACAGTATCCCTGGGAAACATGCCCTAACAGCTATATTTCCACCCAATAATACTGTACATAGATTTGTACAAATTAATTCAATTCTTTTAATCTCACAACATTCTACAGCCTGGAAGACTCTTATGTATATCATAGGCCACAGGCTCAATTCTACCAACAAGGAAATGATGCATTTTTGTTTTACCCACAGTGAATCTGATCACCTAAATACATTCTCTGTGTTTTATCCTATCAAGCCACAGATATTATTCTACGGAGGAAAAGCACAGCTCTCAAATTTGACTGAATTGGAAAATAACATTCCTCTCTTAATTTTCTGAGAATAATATCAGTTTAAGATATTTCCTTTGAAACTCTGACAGTGGATATAAAGCATGAATATTACAGCAAGACCCTATCATTCAGCATCCTGGTGTGGATCCAGAGCATCACTATTAGCTTTCATGGAGTTATTCCAGACTTCAACTTAGCATGGCATAGGTCAAAATCTGTTCTGCAATATTTAAAGTGCTAGTATACTAATTGGTTATTAAAAATACCAGCATAATCAGAAAATGAGGACACAGATCTCCAATAGACAATTTAACCCAAGGCCACTGTAATGAAATTGGTGCAGAGAAACAGAACTCCTGTACAAGCAGAAAACCATAATAACTCTGTTACACAACTTATAAACCACCATTTTTTTGGGAAATATTTGACTCAAGTGATGCAACACCTATTTTGTGATACCTATCAGGCCTTCAGGGCAAACAAACCAACTTCACTCACTGAACACCTCTTAAGGGGCTGGCAGCTACTGGCTGACCAGTGACATCAGGGCTGACAACTGGCTTCCTTCCACTGCCCCAAGGAGATCACTGACCACAGTAAACAATATTCTGTTTTCCTTCCAAAAGCCATCCTGAAAACTGAATGATGGTGATCCAAAAATCAGAGGATGACAGGTGTTGGTTTTGGCCAGCAGCCTCCTTCCAAACAACCTTCTGCAGAAAGGGAAGGTTAAAGACTGGGCTAGAGCTGGCAAGGTTTCTCATGGTGCAGTGCTCGATTTTGAAGCCAGTCCAGGTAACAGCACATTTTAAAGTTTTCAGGAGCTTGCTGATTTCTAGGCAGGCATTCACAATGGGCATTGCAAATGGTTCAATTTTCCCTGACCTTTGCCTACTGAGAAGGGCCAGAAGCCTGTTCTGGTGATGCAATCCGTAATGTGAGCTTCCCTGGGACAGGGGAACCTCCACCAAAGCAAGAAGGTGAGGGAGCTTCTGCCAAACCTTTCATGACATTATCTGGTGAAATTTAAGACTCTCTTTTCCTCTGCTTTTACATGGAGAAGGCACAACAATGTTGCATCTATTTCATCTTCCTTGAAACAGAATTATGTACGGTGGAAATATCCACTTCAAACATATGGCTGAGGTGAAGAGCTGCTCTTCAGTCTTTCTTTAACTGCAACTAAACTGGGCAGATTTTATGCCCATTTGGTATAAATCAGCACGCACACAAGGTGCACGAAAACATAGTCACCTTCAACAGGCAGCTGAATAATGGCTAACTGGGACTTGTACAGCCCCAGGAGCCACACAGGAGCTGCATACACTGAATGGGCAACAGTGAATGACGTCCAATATGCAAAAGAGAGAAAAACTTGCTATTTTAGTATGGTGACAATGTCACTGAAGCACCACACGGTTTTTGCTACCTCGCCTGAACAAGCACACAAATGAGAGAACAAATTCCATGCGGCTTCCCCAAACCCCCTGAAAAACATCAGCATGCACTTGAGGGCAAACTAAGGGCTGTTAGCTTTGAAGTGCATTTGTGGCCCTATCTGATGCCATTTCCCATTTCCAAATGTTTCCCATATTCCCTTCACCCCATAGCAGCTGTGTAGAATTGCAAAATTATCCATGTCTATGAAATATTTTCTTTGTGACTCATAATGTGAAAGTTCTTAAAAGTAAATCAAAATCTATAATCTCTGTCCCAATGATTCTTCACATATCTTGCCAAAAAGGAATCTTTCATAGTCCCATTAGGGCTGGTGCCTTTAGCTGTCTGGAGCACTGGCTTTTGCATGGAAAGAGATTTATTTATCCAGAGTATCTTAAAAAATGCAGTGATGACTCAGTCTAATTCTTCATCTCAACCTCCCCCAACAGGTCTTGGAGCTACTAATTATTGGGAAAGGTTAACCCTGACTGTGAAATACTAGGATATGTCTCCTCCCTCTCTGGTGGCACTGAACAGGAACTTTAGGACATACTTGCTTTCAGACTAATTATGAATGTCCCTTTTCAAATCCAGGCGTAATTTGATCATCAAAGTTCCTGTTTCCAAGCAGAAACAGCATTCTCATATTATACAATGAAAAATTGAGCACACCACCAAATTAGTTAAGGCATTGCTGCAGCAGAATTACTGAGCATTTTCCCAGCACTGAGACTTCTTCCAGAGTCTCAGAATTAATACTTCTAAACTTAAGACATATGTCTACTTAACTTGCATGAAATACTATAAGCATAAAAGGTACTGCTCAAAATAACTGATATTTGATTTGGCAGCTCCTACCAGGTGCTGCTCTTCTGAGACCAGTCATACATGCTCTAAATATACCCTCTGATATTTTTTGTGAGATGCTGATTAAATTATGGAAAAGATTTTTCTTTATTACTGTGTTCTCTTTCCTCTCTTTATAAAGTCTAGGAAAGGAACAGAAGCACTATTAGCATGAATCAGCCAGGAGCTTTGGACGTGTAGTTCCCATAAGCTCAGAGAGAGTTTCAGGGAAACTTACGTGAGGGGAAATTGGGACCCTTTACTACATCTTGCAGCAAAAAATTCTGCAGTTTCATTGTCTTGATGACGATGACATCCTGGCCTCTCCCACCAGGTGTCACTGCGAAGTCACGTTAGAGGATCTGTGGGTGATCACGCAAGACGCAGGCAAAACGAAGATTAATAAGGCACACGAATCATCTCCGAAAAAAAAGAGTCTTTTTTCCCCTCCTCCTCTTGATTCCTAGCCAAAAATAAAGCACAGCAATGCCGATGTGCATTAAGCTCAACAAAGCAGATATCAGTTTTGAGTGATGGTTGCGTGTAGCTCATCTTGTGTAAGAGTTTTAAACGTGTGTCATGAGAGCTGGGGCTGAGGTTTCATTGCCAGATGTTGTTCCCTCTGACATGAGGATGAGGAAATGTCCAGATGAGACGTCACAGCCATGGTGTCAGGACTAAGCCTGGAATGGGGATGCTCTCTTTGAGATGATCTTTAGATTTAGAGACTTCCAGGACAAACCCTTTTGATCCTCTGGCGGTGACATGAGATGAGGGAGTAACTCACATGCAGTTCTTACTTTTACAACCAAAGTCCCTAAAACCCCAAAATGTGTCCCACAGACCCAACTGCAAAATAGTTTCTAAGTTTTTCTAGTTTCTACTCCTACAACTGTGGGCACATGCAGCAAAACGCACGGAAAGCCCCTGTTCCACACTTTATGGGTGGAATAGGACAATCTATAGGTGAAAATCCTTCCTTCCCCTCCCACCAGTGGCAGCAGCACACACCACTGTGCCACATGATGCTCCTCCATGATTTCCAAGCACACACTTAGCAGTGGAGCATAATTCCAGAAGTTATCTACCTATATTTGTGAACACACATTTGCTCAAAGGAGATCACACCGGGACTTTAAAGCAGTGCATCCCATAGAAGGTCCCTGTCCTACTAACAGGACACTGAATTACTCTGCTGGGGTGTTCCTGGTCTGGAAGTAACGTGCCAGTATGGAGGGAAGTCCTCCTGCCCCATTCCCCAGGCTTCAGCATCACACAATCCTAAGCTTAATGAGCTTCCAAACTGCAACACAGGGACATCTCAGCCTTCTCTTTGTCACTTAACAGGACCACAGAGGTGACTTCTGCCAGACTACCTTGCTGCCACCCTTCCTCACAATATCTGAACAGCCTCTCTAAGTGCTTGGTGGCAAATGAAGACACTTTAATTACACCAGGACAGAATTCAATCCTGTGGAAGAGTGTCCCAATTAAGTGTTTAAATGAAATGAGTTTTACCTGCACTTTACTTTTTAAATGTACACTAGTTTTAAAAAAATACTATTGTTATAAAGAACATATAAATACTCTTATCCTATTGCTTTGGAAGTACTTTTTGCTATACCAGCACCTGTTTTAAAATTATCTTTAAGATTCATTTTTGCTGAAACATATTCTCAAACCAACAATGATCATACAGCAAACTGAAATATAAACCACTCCTTGCTGCTGCTATGCATTTAAATGTGTAGCTGATTTCAGCTGCAGAACTTTAAACTCTCTTTTATAGGATATTACTCCATTTTAGTGTAAGCATCTATCAGGCACAGCTCTGAAAATGTTCAGTCAGACTGTGAAAACATTGTCAATGCTTATTTTAGTAATAAAACCCATGTTTAATCTATGCTTTCATGTTACAGTAATCTATGTATCAATCTATAACCTTCCAGCTAAATGCACTAAGTAGATTAAGCTCTGATTGATTTGAAATGTTTTTCACTATATTATCAAAAGTCTACAGATCAGCATAAATACCTCGAAGAAATTTTTTCCCCTTTGGCAGACTTACAAAAGCAGAGCTTAACTTGAATTGAAATGAACTTCTGCATTTTTCCAGGGCAGAAAACCTGTCACTTCTACTCTAGATCTGCTCTGCTTCTGGACTTAGTAAAAACCTGTGATTAGTAGTACAGTGCATCTATTCTGTTGTGACAAAAGCAATGACAAAAGCAAAAGTTATGAAGAAAAGTGTCCCCTCCAGGTCTACCTTTCATATGAAGTGTAGAATGAGTAGAAGGAGGAGAAGGAGTTACCCCAAAGGGTGTCACTGCTGGGATTGCCATTTGCAGAGTGCAGTGTGAAGACAGTTCACAGAAAGGGGAGGGTGGATTGTTGTCGATGTGCTCCTGCTACGTACAACAAAAGACATTCAAAATCAGCTTCCACAAATAGAAAACACCAAGTTTTGTTATTTTCTGTGCTGTATTCAGGGAAAGCAAGAAGCAGGCTGTGAGCTGTCACAGTAACCAAGCGGGTGCTGCGAGGAGGCTCGGCTGTCGCTGCCAGGGGTCACCAACTTCAGCAGCAAAAAGAGCACGTGAGGAAGAGGAGTGCGCTGAACTCTCTGTGATCCCGCTTCTCGCAGCTCCTTAGCAGACTATCTGCTGTAGATGCCTGCACAGATGGAATGAGATTTCTACATACGCTCAGCATCCATCCCGGTGGCTCGCTGAGACGACAGCAGTGCAAATGAACACGGGCCTGAGCATCCCACCCAGCTCCGTCAGGGAGGTGGGGAAGGCACGTCTACAAACGGCAGCGTGAGAAGAGGAAAAAGAGCCCTGAGGTGGCACATTCAAGTCTTTGCCCAGTTTTCAAGCATTTCGAGTCAGGTAGGTATGGATTGAAAATGTTGCTCCAGTTTATCCCGCTGAAGAGGTGGTGCCCGAAAAAAGAAGAAAATTTGGAAAAACAAAGGCACTGGTAACAGTGTGTTGGCAGAGCATCCCAGCTTCTGCCAGGGCAAAGCTTCAGCCTCACTGACAATGACACCTGAATTCCCATGGACTCCGATGGGGAGGTGTCCCTCATCTCTCAGTGGTCCTTATCCATTTACCACCATGCAATACCCAACTTCTTCTGGGATCCTGCTCCATCCATCCACGCGTGTAGACAGCTGGTATCTGAACGTGGTAGATCCATCTGAACGTGGTAGATCCATCCGAACATGGTAGATCCATCTAAACGTGGTAGACACTGTTGCCCCTCAGCTTTTTTCAAGCATCTGCCACAAGTCCTCAGCCCCAATGCTGGTCCCAGCCTTACCTCCATGAAGTTTGCACAAGTGATGTGGTGCAAGAGAAGGAGCTCAGCTCACACCGTTCAGCTCTGGATTTGATTTTGGATTCTGCACCTCACTACTTGGGAACGTTTATATGTTGGGTTTTCCTGTAGGACCTTCTACGCCTTGCTTGTGAAGTAAGAGAATTATTTAGTTCAATATAAACTGTATTTGGACACAAACTGACATTTCCAAAGGGATGGTATCTCTTAATTCCTTCAAAACATGCTCCCAGTGAATAGCAGGCTCAGTGGTTCTAATCTGCTCGTGCCTCACAGAGAGGTTACAGAACCTGGCTTGGGATAACCAGACTCTGTTTGATCATACATTCATTTCTTACCCTGGTACATTAACATAAAGTTTACAAGCAAGTTCATTATAAAGGACAAACGTGAAAGTCAATGTCAGCCAAGAAATTGCCTGAGCAATCTCATAATTGAATAAAAATGTGTGTCAGCAAAACCAGTGCCATCATGGGCTTGCCGGAGTGCTTGGAGTTCACGGGCTTGACAAACTCCTCTCAGCGTGGTGCTGTGTGTGAGACTCTACAAGAAAACCTTATGTACTAAATGATGTTTATCAGCAAGATGTGGGTGGTAGTAGTAGGTACATTTGACCTACAGAGTGAAACAGGCCTGCCCACAACTGCTGCAGCAAATTAATACATAAAGAAAAAAGTGAAAGGAAATTAGCATTCTGTAACTTCTTAGCCACTCCTCTGGTGTCCTTCACAAGGAAAAAATTTACTTGCAAATATTCTGTGGTACAGTGTAAAGACACATTTAAATATCAAATGTAATAAACTGCTATCAGATTTTTCCACTGATGTGTTTGATGAATTTATACACTGATTTATGGAAACAGCTTCTTAGAGAGTGGCAAATAAAGTAATTTATTTTAATTCCATAATTTTTGAGTTAGATGTTCTCAGCATAGCTGTGATACAGAGTAATTTAAGGAGCGATTCATATTCTTACACCAATTAATGGCAACTGGCACCTTGCAACCTATTCTGTTCTATTAAGCCTCAAGAAAACTGGGAGCAGTCAACAGGACAGAGTTAATAGATGTGTCTGGAAACTTTCTCTCTGTAGAGGTAAAAAAACCTTGGAACTATGATGGGAGCTGTAGGAGAAAGTGTGACTTTAGAGGGAAACTGTGTCACAGGAAAGAGACAGGTCCAAAAACCAGGATCCTTGTGAGAAGGAACTGCTCTCAGCATTAGATAGCAACAGAGAGGGATGCATGTTGTCTGCCTGCTATATTTATATGTATATATTAAAATTTTAATTCTGATACCGTATTAGCTTAAAAGCCCAGAAGAACTGGGGATAGCATGGATACTTTCCTAAGCCAGGGAGAAGGTGAGATCACTTTGCAAGCAGCTGCTCACAGACACCTAAATGGCTATTTGCCAGCTGAAAGGATCAAAGCAGTGCTTCAGAGATGACCCTCTACCCTGTCAGGCTCATTTTCAAGGGAAAGAAGCCAATTACTGGGAGAACCTCTTTGATTTTAGAAATTTTTTTTTTAGGTAGCAAGATTTGGGCAGCTTCCAGGGCCCACCTAGCACTGTGGAAAACAGATAATCAAGTACAATTGTTTTCTTGCTTCTTCCTTTAAAATAAAACCCCTTCCCCTCTCCATTTCTGTCCTTTTTGTGATTTGAAAACTGGTACATCTATAAGTGATTGCAGGGGCCATTAAATAATGAAGCAGTTCTGTTCATTAAAGCTCAGTGATTTATTACCTTTGGACTAAGGGAAAGAAAACAGCCTGAAAACAGAATTCTTACATCATTTCACATTATTTCCAGTCCAGCACATCAGGCAACTGTTAGAATAGCAGATTTTCAGCTCCGTGCTCCACCAGTCCCCAGAAGTGCAATGCTGGATGTCTAATCCAGCCAATTCTGTAAATCTAGAGTGTAACTCAAACTCATGACTAACTACTGCCCTAAATGTTGTGTCCTACCTTCGTACAGCCAGTCGCTGAGCCCATTGAAAATAACACCTTCCTTTCCTGTGGAGACCACTCGGATGGCTTGTTTCCCCACATGAGCACAGTAATAGATGTTATTCTCAAAGATAAATATCTGATTTGAAGGGAAAAAAGAAAAAGAGAACAGCATTAAGCAGTGGCTCCATTATAAAATGTTGCATTTTGCTTTTACAATAATCGGTAGCACAAAATCACATTTCACATTTTTAGAGTGTCTTTTGTCCAAAAAAAAGGATTTCCACAACTTGCTTCCAATGCCATCAGCTAATAGAAAGATGCTATTTTACAACAAACTGAAGCCTTGGTGCTTTGATACAAGTTTTATGTTTCTCACTCCTGTCTTTGTTTCAGAAATTGAACAGTGCAGTTAGAGGGCATGACATGAAGAATGCCGACACTCAGGATTTTGAAAAAGTGGTCTAGGACACAGTAGCAGTTTGCAGAGCTGATGCTGATGCTACGTGGTGACTGCACTGGTCACTGAAAATGGCTCCTTGCTTTTTTCCAGCTGCTCCTGCTTCCTTAAAACACAGCTGGCAATCTTTTAGATAAATCTGAATCTTGTTTTTAATGCAGATCCAATGAGACAACATTTGCTATTGAATAGGGATAGTCTATGTGACTGTACCATATTGGCCAACCAAACATGAAGAGGCTGGTGTTTCATCTGGGGAGCAGGAGTTTATGCTCCAAGGACACAAAGGGGTGTGCTAGACCTCCCACCCTTCCCCAGTTCCCAGGTCCCCTTCCTCCAGGAGCCAGGGTAGGTGGGACAAAGGCCATGGGGTCTCACCTCCCTGCCAGCATGGATGCAGCTGCCAATAACCTCCACCCCATATTTGGAAACCTCCTCCCTCATGTTGCAAGGATCTAGTGTATTCAGGTTGCTGAAAGATTACATGATCAAAATGTCATGGGACCTCCCAGCTCCTTGGGAAGCCAAGGGCAGGCTCACGCTAAGGACTGCCATCGGCTACCTCTGCCTGCCTCTGCAAACACCTTCTCACAAAGCTGGTGCTGTCTGAGGGAAAGCAAATACATCTTGGAGAAGAATTAAGAAATATAAAATTCTTATCAATCATAAAATTTAAATTCAAGATCATCAGGAAGGTAATCTAACATAAGACTCCTAAATAAGCCCTCCGTTCTCTTTTAAAGAAAATTTTTTCAGTCATTAGATCTACTGCTCTAAGAATGCTCCCATGAGTCAGGCTCTTCATTTAGGTGTTTAAATGCTGATCAGTGCTTTAGCCAGTCATTACATAAAAATATTTTTCCACAGTATCAGTCTTTATAATGTGGTTAAATGCTTTGTTCTGTGTTTTGCTGTCACCAATGACACACTGCATCCTGCTCTTAGTAGAATCATAGAATCACAGAATCATTTAGGTTGGAAAAGACCATTAAGGTCTTTGAGGTCCCCTCCAACATAAACTATTTTATGATTTTGCAATTCTATCATCATTGAGTCCAACTGTTAACCCAGCACTCCCAAGCCCACCACTAAACCATGTCCCTCAGTGCCACATCTACACGTCCTTTAAATACCTCCAGGGGTGGTGACTCCACCACTGCCACAGGCAGCCTGTTGAAATGCTTGAAAATCCTTTCAGCAAAGGAAGGGTTCCTAATATCCAGTATAAACCACCCCAGCACAACTTGAGGCCTTGTCCCCTTGTCTTATCACATGTTACTTGGGAGAAGAGACTGACCCCCACCTGGCTACAGCCTCCTTTCAGGCAGTAGAGAAGTTTCTCTTCAGCTTCCTTTTCTCCAGGGTAAACAATACCAGCTCCCTCTGCTGTTCCTCATAAGATTAGAGCTCCAGACCCTCCACCAGCTCTGTTGCCCTTCTCTGGACACGCCCCAGCACCTCAATGTCTTTCTTGTAGTGAGGGACCCAAAACTGAACACAAAATTTGAGGTGCAGCCTCACCAGTGCTGAGTACAGAGGGACAACCATTTCCCTTGTCCTGCTGACCACACTATTTTTTGATCCAGGTCAGGATGCCATTGGCCTTCTTGGCCACCTGGGCACACCCTGGCTGATGTTCAGCCAATGTCAACCAGCTCCCCCAGGTCCTTTCCCACCAGGTAGCTTTCCAGCCACTCTTCCCCCAGCCTGCAGTGCTTCAGGGGGTTGTTGTGACCCAAGTGCAAGACCCGGCATTTCACCTTGCTGACCCTCATACAACTGGCTCTTCTTTTAGATGGGCATCACATTTGCTGACCTCCAGCCAATTGGGACCTTCCCAGTTAGCCATGACTAATGGTAAATGACAGAAAGTTGGCTCAGAGATCACTTCTGCCAGCTGCCTCAGTACCCTTGCGTGGATCCCCATAGACTTGTGTGTGTCTAAGAGGTGTAGCAGGTCACCAACCATTTCCCCTTGGATTATGGGGGTTTCATTCTGCTCCCCATCCCTGTCTTTAAAATATTTTTAAACTCTATTCAGACTGCAAAGATGTACTGAACAGGGTATCAGAAAGCTACTTAGACTGAAAGACAAACTGTTACCATAATTTAGTAGACATTTACAGATGGGTTTTTATACACTTGAAGATATTGGAATAAATGTTATATATCTTTACCATGACACTAGAATGCAATTTCCCATGTTATGAAAAGACAGAACTGTGAAAAATACTTGCTTTCAGTTTCTGTTTCACATCCTCTTACAGTTTATGTTTCACCTAAAGATGAGCTGGAAAGATTCCAGAAGAAAGTATACATCCTAATTTAATTTTGGCAGCAGTTATAGTGAGTTTGCCTAAGGGTAAAACTTATGACTGAAACTGTAGCTTGCTCTTCTTCCTTTTAAACTAAGAAGAGCTGCACTCAATTCATAGGTTTTGAAAGTAAAAAATACTTTATGGAAGTACTACTTTCTCCTTGAATTTTAGTAAACAGAGGAGCCAGATAAGGGTTTCCAAGTAAAGAATTTTATGTGTTAGCTAGTCTGCATATGGGAGGGTTGTTGAAGCTTAAATATGCATAACAATCAGGAAGGCTAAGCAGAATAAGATACTTTGGACCCAAATAAATCCAAATCTCTGTGTCTGAGCCCTAAATGTGCTGAGGCTGCTTGGGTGGGAGCTGTTCTGACAGGCACACAAGCAAGTGAAGTTATTCAAGTCGTGCAACCCTTCCCTTGCCCAGATTCTTCCAGCAAAAGAAGGTTTAACGATATTTTGTACTGTATTAAATTTTATATGAGTTTACAGAAGGTGGATTGACAACCTGTGCCTGCCCTTCCCCTTGTAAAGCATTGGAATGCTTTCTGTCTTCACTATTTTGTCTTTCAAAGCTTCATTGCACTAATCAGGCTGTATGAGGTATCTGGTAGCTGCAATGGAAAAATAAAACAGTGCTCTGATTTCAGACTGTCTCCCATATAATTCAGAGCCAAACTGCAGCACCTCATAGAGAATTTAAAATTATCCTCCTAACTACAGTGCCTTGTACCCTAAAAATGTCAACCATAATCAAGATAAAAGATAACTGAAGCAGCACAAGGAAGATTTCTGTGTAATGTATCTTATAAATTAAGAAAAAGCTTTTGAACTTCCTGTTATTCATCAAGAAAGAAATGTCTTTGGATTACTTCACATTCTGGGTTTGAAAGATATTTGGTGATCTTATGAAATACCTATATAGTATTTTTTACTGTTTTGGTTTTATGACATCAAAGCAGTGCTTTCTATCAAATGATCAATTCTGTCAGATAATTAGAGATAAGAAAATTTAGTAAAGAAAAATAATAAAAAATATGTACAGACACCACTTTCACATTCTTTTATGCTTGCTTTACCTAGCATTTCTAGTCAAATGTAAAATGATGAAAGAAGGGGTAAAGATCAGTTTTATGATTTTCTGTACAGGAGACAAAGGCTAGAGCCAAAATTTCTGGGGTCTTCTCTTTCGGTGTGCATATCTGAGCAAAACTTTGCCCCAGATGTTCTTGCAATATATATGCCTTCAAATCCAACACTGAGCACAACTAATGGCATGGAAAGTCAACCTGTGCTAAGCCAGGAAGATCCCCATGTTGGATACCATGTCTGATTTCATCATGACATGTTCAACACGGAGTAAAGAGAGGACATTCTGAGAGAAGTAAGAGGAATGGAAACATCCATACATAGACCAAAGAAACAGAAATTGCTGACTCTACAGAATAAACCGTGACTTAGGTTGTACAAGATAATGGACAGGACATAAAAAAAAGGAAAATTTTCACCATTTTGTTTTTCCAAATCAATAGAAAAATGAAAGAAACCTAGAATACTTTTCCTATATGAAATCGGAATTAACACGTAGAACTCCTTGCCACTGGATCTAACAAAAGACAAGAAATTCCTTCTCTTCCTGCTGGATGTCATAACAGATGCTCAAAAGATTAAACACTCAACAAAAATAACTAGAACATCTGAGGGGATTAAGATAAAGTTTTGGGGTTTTTAAATGCATTCACTTAATCCCAGGGTAATAAAAATCAATGGGGATTTTGCTGTTGGCTTTATGTGGCTCAGAATGTCACCTGAAACTTTCAGATACAACTACTTTAGCCTCAGGTATCAACACACCACTAATTCCTGTGGTCTGGGAAGAAATCTCTGTCTGTTTGCAATTTGTTTTAGAACTGATGACTTCAAACCATTTGACATCCTTGTGTGACACAACTATTGGAGAAAAAAATACTAGACTGATTGGACCACAAGCCTGAGGTGGGAAGAGAAGTCAAAGATTAAGCATCCAGTAAAAGAAATTTATACAGTAAGGAAAATATTTGAACTGACAACAAATTAAACTTTATTCACTTCAAACACACAAGAGCCTTAACGACACTGATTGATTTAAGGAGGATTTCTTCAAAATGTTTTTGCAACTGCTTAAGGGCTTCTAAAGTAGTGCTCTCTACTAAACTGACCCAGAGTGGTATTAAGTAATTATGCTGCAGTAATTAAAGTACTGGTACTTTTAAATGGATTAATTTATGGACCTTTTCAGGAATGCAATGACAATAATCTCTTTAAGAACACTTCAAAAGTCACAGTGACCAATTATTTTGAGCAAGTGAATACTACATCTCCTTTTGAAGGTGGGTTGTTCAACCCACCTTCCTTCCAGCCAAAGAGGTGTGTGAAATTCCTATTTCTTCAGAGACCAAAGGAAAATAAATTCATGTGCACTAATCTACATTTTTACTGCTCCTATTTATTTTCCGGTTGTAAGGTGGCAGTCTAAGTTTATGTTCTCTTTACCCCCCCCATTTCTAACATGTATAACTTGTCAACTGAATGAGCTGCATCACTCAAATTTAGCATCTCCAAGCATAAAGTTAATGCCTAGGTGCTTATTACTTTAAATTATTAGCACATTGAGAAGTGTGAATGTTTCCTACACATTAAAAGACAGCTTTCCATACTGCAAGGTGAGCCCACAGGATTTATCTATGAGAATAGATAACATGGAAAGGTTGGCAATTTAACACAGAGAGTTTGATCAACAAGAACTGGCCTTCATGTATAGATAGGCACAAAGTCTTGGCTTGACACTGTTTTAAATTCAGAATCTGCTCAAGCTTCCTCTGAGGCTTAAAAAGATCAGACACAAAACAGAAGACACAGTGAGTGGGGAAATAGAACTACAAATGAACATGCTATCTCCTCATCCCACATAATGTACTTCATTGTTTTCTGTTTTTAATGTCAAAGCCCTCTTTTACTTTTCTCTCTTTCTGCTCTTTTGTTGGAGAACCAGTTTACCTGTGACTGTATTCTGAAGAATTAAAAAAAAAAATACACGGTAATTTCAAAATTTTGTGCATGTCTCATAGATACTTTTATTTATTTTGCAGAATCAGTACAAAAAAATCTGCGTAAAGTGACCAACCTGCCTTTGGTCAGAGCTGAGCCCATCAGAGATGCTGGTAATGCCCCTGTGACAATGTATTTATCAAAGGATAAAAATGCTGGGTTTAGATATGTGAGAGAGGAGTGAGAAAATGTGAGAAAAACAACCCTGCAGGCACCACAGTCAGTGGAGAAGGTTCCCTGCAGGAGCCCCATGGTGGAGAAGCCTGTTCCTGAAGGACTGCAACCCCCAGGTTGGAGAAGTTCGTGGAGGACTGTCTGCCATGGGAAGGACCCCACGCAGGAGCAGGGGAAGAGCGTGAGGAGGGAGGAGCAGCAGAGAGGAAGCAATTTGAACTGACTGCTACTCCCATTCCCCCTCCTCCTGCACCACTCAGGGGGAGGAGGCAGAAAATTCAGCAGCAAAGTTGAGCCCAGGAGAAGGAAAGAGTGGTGGGGAGCGGAGGTGTGTTTATTTCTGTTTCATTTCTCACTGTCCCTCTCTGTTACAACCAATTGGCAAATTATTAAATTAATTTCCCCAAGTCGAGTCTGTTTTGCCCATGATGGTGACTGGAGAGTGATCTCCCTGTCCTTATCTTGACCCATGAGCTTTTCATAGTATTTTCTTCCCCAGGCTCATTGAGGAGGTAGTGTGACAGAGCAGCTTGGTGGGAATCTGGTCGCCAGTCAAGGTCAACCCACTACAACAATGCCACAGTTTAATCAAGGACATTTTTTTTAACTTTTCAACATAGGACAAATTCCTTAAAATACCTTAATTCCTAATAATTTTCTTTTGGGTGTTAATGATAGGAACATCTTGTGCTGAACTGCATCTTAACTATCTACATATTTATATGGTGCTATCCATCACATTGATCTGAAAGACTCAGGAAAATACACAGATTTACTTTTCCAATATGTCTAGGAAGCAGAAAAGCATTATGCCTTTATTTATATGCTAAATAGCTGGTTGAGGTCTGTAACAGAGTCATGGCATATAAATGGGGTTTGGAAGTGTCAGACCATGAACACAAGTAGTTTTGATTACAATCAAGCTCTTCCTGGAAATGCACATGGAGAAAGACCTCTCCCTGCTCCTCTCCATTTCTAACGCCCTCTAGATCCATCTAGATATCTTGGAGACATCCCTTCTCATGATAGTTTTGCTTTTCCATGCCATATGAAACCTGAAAGTCGGGGACTGTGAAAACGAAAAGCTGCAGAGAGAAAGACTCCCTGCTGTTTGCCCAAGTTAGTCTGTACTACACAGAATTAGCATGCCCATCCTCAGCCATGAAGCACCTTGAAGCAGATACAGTAATTGTGTTTTCATTTTGTAATATCAAGGAAATCTGATGAGCGTTGTTCCAGAAGGGTCTTGGCATTTTTCTGTTATTACTCTTACATCAACGTTAGCAGAAAAATGTGTGATCAATTCAAAATCAGTTCTAAAGCTTGTTGCTGATTGACTATGCATTATTTAATGAGTATTCTGCCAATTTCTTCTTTTGAACCTCATAAAATGTAAACTTTGATGTTCAAATAGCTACCATTAATGCATTCTGTCATTAGTGTTGTTCTCAATGCATATGACATGATTACGCCAACTCTTATCAGTTCTTCAAAAAAGGGTAATAAAACCATAAACTGCTCCTCACCAGTGAGCTTACATAATAAGATCTAGTATTTTAATTAGGCTTTTCTTCTTGCCATTTAAATATAGCTTGATAACAGGTGGCAAAAAGATGTAAGACAAAAAATTTCAAAATATTTTCATTCTCTCCATCAATCAGTTCATGTTCGCAATTTAAGAAAGAGGCAGATAGCAATTATGATGGAGGAGTCAGATAAAGAATTTTTAAATCAAATCTTTTTCTTTACGAAATGAAAATGTTATTATTAAGACCGGTGATGAAACAATGAAACTCTTCCACACAATCAGCACATCGCAGAGAATCACATCTTGATAAATAATTGACAGAAAAGGCTACAGTTTCAGCTTTTCATACCAGGGTTTATATTTACTTTAATTCAAAGTAAGAAGTAACTCCTTAAGACAGCAAGGCTTTAGAGGACATAGTATTTTCTGAAGGTATGCCACAAACAGATAAAACTTAGTTTAATTCAACTTTAACCTGCCCAGAGGTGGGCAAAGGTGATGTTTAGACCAAAATGGGGACTACATCAGTTTAAAATGATTCTGCAGGAAAGCTTTTAGGACAGAAAGCTGAAATAACCCCAGGGGACCACTAAAGCCAGAGAATACAGTAGTATGGACTGATGCATATAAGCATTGTGCTGATCCTTAAACACATCAAAACCAGTCATGGCTTCTCATTGGGGATTGAAGTCTTGGACACATCTGATATTAGTGGTGTAACAGCTTAAGTGCATGGAAATCAATTCAGTGAAAGGAAATGCAACTGTTTCCGCAAAGGAAGCCATCAGATTTACTATCAAAGACAAACAAAAAATCTACTGCTTTCAGTGGCCTTGATTACACATCTAGGAAAGGAAATGCAGCAGAATCACCACTTTTAAATTGTCCAAATCTCCTGATTTTAGCCACATATGCTTGGAAATTACCGATATCCCTCGTAAAATAAACATTAAGAGCTTCATTTTGCTTTCATCACATGTGATCAACAAAGAGACTAAGTCAGAGAAAACGAAAGCATTCCTACATGTCTTCAAATAAAGAAACATTTTCTATATCTATGAACAGTGTCTAGAGCTCCATGAACACCATCTTAAGAACTGTTGAGGGAGGAGGTGGCTCTCAAGATCTGGAGGAGAATTCTCTCTAGGGCTGGGGGAGATGGTCACCTTGCCTGCAGGAGGTGGGTAGGGGTGAAGATAGTGAAGAAGCAGTGGGAGACTGTCAGAGGACTCTGCAACACCAGAGATGCCAAAAAGGGTGTTAAAGGACCTTCTCTGAAACCCTGTGTGAAAGGAGGGGCAGGCAGAGTCTGAGATGACTGTGCTGGTAAATGGAGACTCCTGAAAAGGGGAAGGCTGGAAAGTGGTGACTTCAGGCTCTGTGAGGAAGGGTCCTGATCTGCTGACAGAGCTGGAGCTACAGACCAAGTTCAGTGCCCCAGTTCTGGAAGTGGTAGACCATGCTAACAAGAAAAGGTAGATGTGGATAAGAGACACTCTGGTGAACAGGGTTGAAGGAGGCTCACCTCAAACAACACACAAAAAGAAGCAGAAGATGAGTACACAAGTCCATGAGGAAAGCTTTCATATTTTTCCAAGGAAACTGCCACAGTTGGGTACCTCTATGTGCCTGAATTCTAATGCTTGCAGCATGGGGAATAAACAGGAGAAATTACAGAATAACAAAATATTCTGAGTTGGAAGAGACCCAGTTTCTGAAGGTATGGGCAGGGATCACCAAGTCCAACTCATAAGTGAATGGCCTCTATGGGGATCAAACTTACAACTCTGGCATTATTAGCACTGTGCTCCTACCAACTGAGCTAATCTCATTAAGGCTTGTGTGCAGCTGTAGAGCTACAATCCCAATAGGATCACAGAGACTGATGGCACAGCTCACACTGTAGGGTTGTGATGGATGGATAAAGGCTCTTTGGGAAGGACTGGCCAAGACACCAAGGAGGAGGAGCTTCCCTTTATGCAACAGAGCAGCAAAGGTGCCTGGAGCTCTGCCTGGTGATGCGTGAAGGGCCAAATGAGAGTTTACAGGTCAGGATTAGCAGGCAGACTGGTGTGAGGGATGTTGTGGTGAGCGTCTGCTGCCAACTGACTGGTCAACATCTTCAGTTACTTCTTCATGTAACTGCAAGAACTCTCACATTCTAGTGCCCTGGTGCTCATGGGGGACCTTAACCATTATCTGCTGAAGGGTCAACAACATGGGCACAATAACCCAGGAGGTCTGGGGGGGGGCATTGATGACATTGTCCTGACACAACTGAGCAAAGAGTTGATGAAGGGAGATGCTCTGCTGGTCCTCACACTTTCAAACAAGGATAAACTGCAGAGGAAGGTGAAAGCTGGGAGCAGCTGAGGCTGCACAAACCATGAGGTGGTGAAGTTCAGGATCACAAGGGGAAATATCACAGCAAAGAAAGCATTAAGCTCCGGAATTCAGGAGAGCAAACTTTGGCCTGTTCAGAAACGTTCTTGGAAGAATCTCACTTGGATTCACTCTTTGGAAATCAGTAGAGTTTGTAAGATCTTGTAGGTTTAAAGGTCTTCAGAGACAATCCCAAACTGGTAAAACTAGTACTTGAGATAAAGTCCCATATAACGGACTAGAGTAATGACATTTCTGTGATATGGAGACGCATTTCCAAAATTTTTCCTTTTAAATTAGGTACAGAAAAGATTTTTTTTCCTCTTGATTTTCCCATCTTAAGTCCTTCAGTGTATTAATATTCTTCTCAGGTTTCTACAAACATCCTTACAATGTGCTCTGTGCATTTCCATTTGTATTCTGTGAGCAGGTGAGTCCACAACACACACGGATTCTAATCACACCTAGAATCTGCCAACGTACAGCCAAATAAACAATTATCATGATTCAGGAGATTTAAAATTACATGTTTCAAGAAAAACATGCTGTCCTATTTTCTGTTCTTCAGGGAAGAAAAGAGGGTTTGTTTCACCTCAACAAAGAGAACCATGTCTGCTTGGATTTCATTGCCCTGTATTCTAATGGGGTTATTTTAATTTATAACTGCCTTGTCACATAAAAAGAATGAAATACTAAATGTACCATTTAGTATAGAACTCTGATTCTGCTTTTAAGTTCAGCTTAATGGATTATCTTGTATTCTGTAATCTAATATCACTGATGGTTATGTAGGACATCACGATAAATTAGATTATTTAATGTGAGATGATACAGTGTTTCATTTAAAATATTTTATTGTGTTATAGAATGAATACCTGACTCAGGAGAGCACAGATATTACTTGTGTCAGCATAAGGAAACTGGCAACTGGGATTCAGGATTCTTTCAGGTGCACGTCCGATCTTGGACAGTGAGTCAGTCAGTGTAATATTCCTCTTTAATTAAAAGCTTAGTTGTAGAAAAAATCAACACCTATTCCAGCAGGTGAAGAGCAGAGCTAACAGAATTGTTCCTGAAGCTTTCTCATACCTCTGACAAGTGGCAGTTTCTGGGGAAGGAGAGACCAACACCGCAAACAAAGGTGAAACACTGGAGGTCCCTTGGGTGTCACTGCTCTGCCCTGCTCGTGGCATCCTGATGTCTGTCACTTTGTCATGCTCTCAGCAATGATTGCTGCTATCTAAAGTAAAGGGTACCTACTTTCACAGCACAAAACAGCACCTCTCACAACACAACGCTTTTCATAAGCATTTATTTCAATGGACATCATCTACCAACCACAGTTTTGTAAGATGCCAGGAGCCCTTAGACAGGCAGATACTTCGAGCACTTAGACCTCTGAAATGAAAACTACCCTTCACAAAAAAGAATTGTTCGATATCCATAAAGCACAATTGAAATTTAAGGAATTTCTGTAATAGGAGGGAATTGTTTTCAGTGGAACTGACCCAACGCTGGAAAGTTGTACTGCCAGGAATATTTTATTTTATGCAGCTTCAGTTGCACATAAGGTAATGTGGTAACATATAAAGGAAGAGAACTCAGTGTTTTCCCTGTAGTAAAACAAGATGGGGAATTGCTCTAAGCAAGTGAATCCATTGATATATACACTTGTTGTAGATACACACTCAGTTTCCTTAATGGAGAGTGTGATTGTCTGCAACATTTAATGCATTAATTCTGTAAATCTGCTGTAAGGTAGGAATATATTGCTGTAACCTAACCAAAAAACAAAGTGACATAGATAAAGTCACAGAGGAAGCCTGTGGCAGTGTCTCACCCCCAGGGTGATGCCTGTATCATATTTGGGTGTAAGGGCATTTACTTTCTCATTTATTTGTAAAACTTCTATGGCAAATAATCTGTTTCATTTTTACGTCTGAAATCTTTCACGCCCACAAAAAGAGCAACATCTTATTTAAAATAAGTTATATCTTTTTTTCAGTAAGATTCATTGTAGCACCTTCAATTATCTTAAACATCTTGCTCTTTTGCCACTGGTGAAGGTGCAGTAGCAAGGATGCTGAGAGGGGAAGAGACAGGACCATTCTCTGCAGAGCTCATAACACTGACTGGGCTGAAGCCTCCCTTTGGGGAATGAGGACCCAACACAACAAAACCTCTGATGCCAAAGGAATGACAAGGATGTGCAAAATTAAAAACAGGACACTACTGCCACTGTACCAAAGAGCAGAGCATCAAAGGAAAAAAAAACCACAACCAACGAACAAAAGAAAACCTAAACACAACACTTTTCCAGTGGAATTATCCAAATAAAGTGAGAGGAGAGGGGAAAGGGAATCCCCAACAGGAGCAACATGTCCAGGTGTTCAGGGTGTGTGTAATACATCTTACTAAAATTTCCCTAAAAAAAATCATATTCTGACATTGGAAAAGGGGATGAGAGGAGATGTCACGTTACTGTGCTGAAATTCTCATTTTTCCAGAATGCAGGGCCATGTAAAAAGTTGTCTGAATATCCCTTACCATGCTTAAATAGAGCTTATATAGACATCTGGGGGGGGGGGGAGCCTTTCTTTCTCGGAGCTAGCAAGATAAGCAAACCAGAATAATTACATACAGCAGACCACAGCTAAATATTGATTCAGATGTTATTGAAAAAAGAGAAGGTGAGAGAACAGCAGCTTGAAAATAATGATGTAAAAATCTATGAAATAATGGTAGAGACAAATAGACCTGCAGCAATTATACACAGAGCAGTTCAAAAGCCCTGCTGGAACAGGAACAACAGCAGATGATTCAGTGCCTCCTGTGAAAATGGTCCTCCTCCCTTGATATCTGTGCAGTCCTTCTGCTTGGAACTAAGCTGGCATGACAGGCACAAATTCAGGCAAGGAAAAAAATTCTAATTAGAGGAGTCACTCCAGTTTAATTCCAGATGTCATCACTGAACCAGCTTTTCTTGCATCTAGACATCCCAGTTGGCAAAACATTGTACTACAGCCTTTAAAAAAAAAAAAAAAAGATAGCAAGCAAGGTGGATAGGTTGTGGTCATGTGCAGCAGGATCTATCATTCAAATGTTTTAAGAAAATCCAGTATTTATCTTAACTGTATTGCACTTTTTAAACAGCAATACGTATGACAATAAGCTATTTACCAGCTTCAGCATTCACTTTTTAAGGGCACCTGCAAGCCCCTAACTTGGCAGGGGCTGAAAGAATCACTCCACCTTTTTTTTTTCCTGCCATTTGCATTTCACTGAAATAAAGATTTCTTAATGCATCTTCTGCACCTGCTGTGAAACCGAACTCCTGTTACCTTAGAACCAATTACAAATTTGATTGCAGCACAATCTACAAAGAATAACAGTTAGTTCCTGCTCCAAAAGGAGTTGACACTGGAAAAAGCTCATTGCCTACAAATGCAGGAAAAACCCAACTTGCCCCTTTCGTGGGGCTGCAGTAAGTGTGAGGGCATACAAAACTTCCAACAACCCTAACCCTCTTCCTGTATGTTTTTGGTACTTAAAGAAACAGAGTAAACAGTAAAAAACTGAGTGGTCAGGGGAACCTTCAAAAAAATGTTATCCTTCCTTGAAGAATAAATACTATGATCTATGAGAGAGATTTTTTAGAATTATAACTGCTGCCTCTAAAGTTGTGGAAAACTGCTTCCCCCAGCATCTGATGTGTCACCATTACCATTAATATCTGTCAGGCCTGTTACAGATTCTGATTTTAAAAAGAAAAAAAAAAAGAAGAAAATAGCAGCACAGCAGAAGTTCCTCTGCTTTTGCAACTGGGATTTTAACAGCTCGTGTGAACTGTATTTAGTGCTGTCAGTGTAGACAAATATTCACTGCATTTTATCAGAGCACTCCTCCTGCTTCCTCCTTCCTTTGGCAACAGGGCCCACATATATTCCTAGCTTGTCCTTAAAGCAAATATTTTGAACCTGGATGCGCTCATTTTGGGATAACTTACATAAAAGCCTCCAGAGAGCTTTGGATTTATTCACTGAGCACCTTAGCTGCAGATATGCACTGGACAGTCTCTTACTCCTGAAGTCCTCCCTGACTTTGGCCACGCTGTCAAAAAAAATGTCAAAGGAAACCTCTTCACATTGCACTTATTTTTCTCGATAAATAGACAGGTCCAAGCCTGTCAGCCACAGAACTTTTATGAAAGCTGAGTTCAAGATCATAGTAACTACTAACATTTGCTTAGATACTACTGGGGCAAATGTACCACAGGAATCTCACATGAGCTCTTGGCACGTGGGCCAAGCCTCGCTCTAAGAGATGTAACGTGAGGAAACCGGTAAAATATTTCAGTAAGATCAATTAACTGAAGGTGGGGGTTTTCTTGGTGGCAGAATTAAAACTTTAAAAGTGGGTAGCTGTTGAGTCATAGATGGCATGATCAGAAAAAGAGAGGAAATATACGGAGTGAAGATTCTTAATGCAGATAAGCACACTCAGAAGAGAGTGAAGGTACAGCCTAACACTTTTTTTGCAGTCCTGTCATGGCACCCACATCCTCATATTACTGGAAAGTATCACACAAACTCAGAATAATACAGCCTATTCACTAAAAAAAACCACCAAGCACCATGCTGAAGGCCAGTGGGCTGATGAAACTGAATACTAAGTGTGACTTTGTGCACCATGGAAAGGATGGATTTTTCCACAGACATTTTGCAAAGTCACTTACACCCACAAATAGCGTGAATATATCACACTGCTATTCCAAGTTAACAGTGTTTTTCACTCATTCTACAAAGGCATGAATGATGGCTCATGTTGCAGGACAAATGAGAGGAATGAGTCCCTTATTAACACCCAGATTTAGGGAATGTGGTCCCTCTTGCACTGAAATTAGTGGCTCTTACTATTGACTCTGGAGCTTATATCAGTAAGGGCCCCATGCTCCCAACAGTTTTGTAAGACTTTTAATTTGTTAGGACTTTGGCTGAGATCAGACAAAAGCTGAAGCATTTTTCTGAGGTGCCAGAAGTGAAGGGTTCTTTTGCATTCTAATCTTCTGACACAGATTTGCTCTGATTCAGTATCTGCCATTATTTAAACAGCTCAGTTGGCATGTGTGGCATTCTGCAGGCTAGTAAGAAGTCAAGAACCACGCTCTAAGGAGTTCATCATCTAAAAATTGGCATATAATTTAATGAGAAAGGACAAAGGAAAACAAGATAAATAGCAAACTGCTCCTGGGAATATTCCACTATTTATTTTTAATCGTAGAGAATGCAGATCATTCAGGCTGCTTCTGTCTCAGATTTGTTTCTTTTTTGAATGATTAGACATGCAAGAGAGAAAGAGGTCAGGCACAGCAACCCAAAGTTCCCCTAGGAAGCATGAAATGGAAGCTACAAAGAGAATAAGAATTTTGGAATCAAACCCTCTTACTCTCCTGCCCTGCCTCTCCTTTGTGCTGCCAAAAAAGAAGAAACCAGGAGATTTCAAGGGGAAAGCTTTCTTATTTCCTGAAAATTGGGGTATCTTCAAGGTGATACAAAAACCATCTGCCCTTTGCTCCCACCTTTCCTGGGAGATGCAGCATGAAATTGGATTGCAGCCTGTGCACAGAGGGATGCTGCACCAGGGCTGACACACACTGAGGTGCCTTACTGCTGCTGTAGGACCACCCTCAAATATTCTCACAGATGTTTGGCCCTGTAACCACCTGAAACCAGGGGAGCTGACATGCAGTTCCCAGTATTTTACTCTTTTCCATCCCACTCAACATATTTCCCCTCCTTCTCCTGCAACACAACTCGATGTACACTTAGAAAAAACATATTCACACTATCAAATTTTAATAGACTTTAAATTTTCTCTGTCTACGCATTCAATGTTTTCCTCACAAAAGGTGACATGAATTTTGCTGCCAGTTATATTCTGAGTAACCCAATTAGTCCTGAAATACAGCACAGTGAGCATTGTGTTTTTCCTCTCATTTATAATGCTTGTACATTTTTTTTTTTTAAGCTTCTTTGGTAATTCTCTGCTGATCATTAGATATAAATAGATTATATTGATGCATGTAAAAGTCTGGGTTTTTTATAAACTACAGCTATAATTTTATTTCAAAGTAAACTGGCAAGGAAAAGAGCATAGAGGCACATATGTTAGAAGTATGAAAGATAATGCTTAAACTACCAGCGAGGTGCTCTTCATCTACCCTGATTCCAAATGCAAGAACAGGGACTAGAGCTCAATTACAGGCCAACAATTTTACATATTTTGAAGTAAAAAAAAAAAAAAATTAAATAAAAAAAAGTAGCATGCAGAACAAATCCACTGCAGCAAGACATTTACCAGATTCATATGGAATTCAACAGCCACAGGGATATTTAAAGGTACTTAAAAATATACAGCACGTATTCCACAGAAGGAACATGTACTAAACTTGATGTCTTCAGGAATTCTTAGGGCTTTAAGTTCTCCCTGTAAATTTCTTAATAAAATATGGTGGAAAGTGGCATTGGTTATTTCAGCGTTAAATGATACAGTTGGGAGTAAAGAAAACTTTTCTTCTCCTGGACTGTATATACTGCCTGTTGTATACATCATTTGTCTGATATGAATATTTTTCCTTTCTGTATGGTTATGTATAGAATCCATGGTAGAGAGGGCAATGGAGGCAGTAAATTGATCATCTTGACTTTGGGATGAAAAAACTTAAATCTTCTTTCCGATGTGGAAGTTAAGTAAACCCATTCAGCTTGGCAAAATGAACATGAGTGTGAATCAATAATGTTCTGTGACTCAAGGTGCTGAAGGCACACAAGTTCACAGCAAAACTGTATTAAAGAAAAGAAGATTCACTTGTGAAGTGGAAAACATCACTAATGCAACTCAATATTAGCTTTTAATTAGCGGATGTATTTTTTGCTATACGTTGTGAAACTCAGTTTGTTAGACTTAAAATAAAGCCAGTGAACAGTGACGAAAAAAATGCTGTTCTGTTTTGGCTGTATTTGCTATGTCCTAAAGGTATTCCCTACCCAGGGTAGAGGGGTTGAAGGAACACGATCCTTAAGATCCTTTGCAACCCATTCTGTGATTCTATTTTTGAATATAACAAATATTTTCGAATATATTATATAATTATATGTTATATATATAATTGTTATATAATTATCATCAGTTGGCCAGAAGCACAATTATGAGGTTCCATTGGTCTTCCCCAATGAACATAAAGGAAAGAGCTTGGTCATGATCAGACCCCAGTCCCTGCGAATCGATACAAACTGCTCAGCAGTGAATTCTTGGGCAACAGACTAAGGAATTCGAAATGGCACATGTTAGAGGATGAAATTTGGCATGTGCGTGTGTACAACGAAAGCAATGAGCTTCTCAGAAGTCATTTTGCATGGAGGTAAAGGCTGCTGCATCACCTCTCTGATCAGATTTGAAGTCGGTGATCTCCCTGATGGAGCAGAGGAGAGACTTTCCTGTTCCTGTATCTGTTATGTTTTCTCCAACCCAATTTGCAGACTGGCAATTATAATGTCTCCTATTGCTGTTTTTTAAATCATAAAATTTAAAAACAATCTAGTTAAGGCCACAGATAAACAATCCCCAAGAGAGGACTGGGGACAGGAGACATATGCCAGATTTTTCTCATATAATGAGCTTTCAAGGCTCATTTCTTGGTATAAAACTTACATAGCAAAAAAGAAGTTGCCACTTTTTCTTTTCTTGTTACAGTAGAGAGTGTTTGGAATATGTAAAACCTTAATGTTGGATTTGCATCAGGATATGAAGCCAGGGGATTTGGACAGGAAATACATGCTCTGAAAAATGGGCACATTCAGGATAGCCATGGTTGAGGGATAAAATACTGGAGATTTCAGGATAGTTGCAGTATGAAAAGCTCCATGAAATATAATGAATCCCTGACTAGTGATGTTGTTGGTTTTTTTAAACAGCTCTGAAAACTGTCCAGAATACACTTCTAATTCTGTCTATTTTACAAACAACTACGGGGCAAATTCAGGGCACCTCTGTTCTAGACAGCTGCATTCTCCAAACAGGGCTGTTAATATTAACATATCCCCAGTGCCAAGTTTGCAAGTCTGAAAATGCCCTTGTGAAGCAATGAGATGCGAACTAAATCACTGTCTGTTATCTCTATAATCTGTCCTGTGTCCAACACCGGGAGAAGCAGGTGCATCCTCTCAAAAAGCTTCCATAAAGTGTTCTTCCTCTGCATTTTTAGACACAAATTCTCTGCATTGAATGTATATATTTGGGAATTTTATAAATAAATTACATGATAAAACAATCCCCATAAAGATGCTAGAAGTTACCATATATGTTTCGAGAATCTAGTCAATAAAGAATTATTCTTTCTTTACTTCCAAGCAATAGCAGCATGATGTCTAAATGCATTTGCACACTTGTTCTTTCTCTTACCAGCTGTTGCCCTTTTGGACCCCAACCAGCATACTGAAGCTTTGCATTGCTGACCTCAGGGGGGTACAAATTCTGAGGATCCCTGCAGAGAGAAAAAAATAAGATCTCAGCTCCAGAAATGTCCTTGTTTCAGCTGGTGCACACCTGCTTCAGAAATACACCATGAACTTGTAAGATGCCTTTCACCTGGAATCATCCAACAATTATTGCCAGATTTCAATAGACTTTTTTTGCAGTAAGGTAAACACTACACCCGTAGCAAGTGTTGGTAATACCAAGTATTTAAGTGACAATTTCTGTTACTTACTAATACGAAGCTAAACATATTCATTCCCCTGCTGACTTGCCTAAGCCTCAAGAATTAGTTAAGGGATGGCAAGCAGTGTAACTGTATTTATCAACACTGATGATGTCCACAAATGATAAATAATAATTATATATTTGAATCCTACTGCCACAAGAAAAATATAATTTCATTTTCTTCACCCCATGGCTTTTCTGCCTAATAATTTCCCTTTGAACATGATGGCAGAAAAGTTAAGCAGCTGTATAACAACTGATATGCAGCCTGGCTTCAAAGGCAAAAGTTCCTATTAATACCAAATATCTAATTTTTAGACAATAAAATCAAAATTCTTTTCTAGTTCTTTCATCCACTACCTTCATTTTGTAGCAGAACATCAGTGAGACATAACAAATACGATATAGAAAAAGGAGGTTTTTTTGGTAAATGTCAGAGCAGCATAATGTCATTTTATCACAGCAGAGATAGCATTGACTTAACTGTATTTATACTCAGCTCAAATAATTACATTACATATTCTAAAGTCACATTGGTACAACTCTGTGTATAGTAACATTCCACAAACAAGAACACTAATAAAGCCTGTATACAATATGCCTCATTAACAGATCTCAAACTGCTTGAAAAAGTAAGGGTATTATCATCACTGGCCTGCAGCCAGGAATAACAAGGCAATTTGAGGCCAACATTACCCAAAATCAGAGAAAAGAACCAAAGCCTTGCTAGCCTTTAAGCAAAAGCCCTTCTTGTATAGTGTTTTCTGGGCCATGTTTTCAAAACATAACAAAACTGAATGTAATAATTAGACACTAACTGAATTCTCCTCACTGTCTGTTTTGGGACCTGGTGCTGTACCACAGTTACACTCCTGCTCTGCTCTCTTGGCCAGGAAGTCCCTTGGCTGCACATTCCCACTGCACTGGTGCTGTTATAGCAAGTTCCAAACACAGCAGCAAAAGGAATGCTCAGAACTGATTTTGTGCAATCTTTCCAAAGTGAAAAAAGCTGTCATCTCCCACGAACTCCTGATCTACGATCAGCTACAGTAAACAGACCCAAGGTGAGGACCCCCATGGCCACACCCCTTCCATAATTCTTGCAGATAGAAGAGCAACTTCCACTCTCCTGCTAGAAGGTCCATAGCAGTGATTATAAACCATAACCCATAAAGTCTGCAAGGCCCCTGGGAAGAGGTTCATGGAGCTGACTTTAAATTGAAGTGCTCAAGGTCACCAAATTAGAGAATCATAGAATGGTTTGGGTTGGAAGGGACCTGAAAGATCATCCAGTTCCAACCCTCCTGTCATGGGTAAGAACACCTTTCACTAGATCAGGGCCTCATCCAACCTGGCCTTGAACATTTCCAGGGATGTGGCAGCCACAGCTTCTCTGGGCAAGCTGTACCAGTTTCTCACCACCCTCACGGTAAAGATGAGAATGTGGAGGGGCAAGAGTGGGTTGTTGAGGTACTGACACTTTAAATCTCATTGTAGCCTAGGGTGCCCAGATGTCTTTTGGCTCTATGTGCAAAGTGCCATCCACAGCTGCTGCCAGGACAGTAAAATTACATCTTTTCTTATGGTTTTTACCCACAAGGTGTCTTTGTGGGTAGACTACAGTAATTTTTGTAAGGTATGGATAAGAGAATACAAAACTCTCATACTGAGAGTAGCCACACAATTCCCATTCCAGTAAAAAGACTAGCCATACAACTTGTTCTGGATCTTTTCAAGCTTGTATGCATTAGCTGTTTAAGTTTCCAGTCAGCTATGTCTGTTAGCAATCAATCTCTTTGGTTAGCTATCTTGATTATCTTAACAGAGAGTAACCTCTGAGCATAGAAGGAAAAGAAAAATAGTGAATCAAATCAAGACCTCTTATGGGAGAAAAAGCAGTACTTCCCTATTTGTCAAATGAACTATCTAGTTCTTGGGTTATTTTACCCATGGTGAGAAGAAGAGCAAGAAATTACAATTAGGAGGGGGAATACCATCCCTAAATAAACAGATTATACAAATTGTGAGAACTTAAAGCTGTAATGCTTCAGATAACACAGGTGAAGCTAAGGGACAGACATGCCAATTACAGCGAATAATTCAGACTAGAGCTCAGACGAGTCCTGTCAGTTCTGCTCACTGCATCGTATTTTAGAAGAGGAAAACTCTAATGCAATGAGAAATGCAGCATAAACCAGCTTTGGTAGCTGATAAGGTAGAAGGAAAGGCACCCCATTCAACCTATCAGCAAAGAGCTCTGCTGCAGACAAAGAAAAAAAAAGCAAAGTCATCTTCCCTCTCCTAAGTATGGCCAAGGGAAAATGGAATTGGATCTCCTGAGTTCTTTCTCAAGTTGTTGGGCATGGCTGGGAAACATCCTTTGTAGCAAAATCTTGTTTGTTTGCCTTGAAACATTTTGATAAATATGTGATAGAAGGGCTGGATGATGGAATTGCCTGTTGTCTGGAGGTGCCTGATTTCCAAACCGAGTTACCATAAACTGCCTCTATACTCAGGTAACAGCATGTACATCCAGGTGGTGATGCAGACCACTGAAGGCAGGTGGTAGCCAGGCATCCATCCTCATGCTGTGAGCTATTCCTTTCTACCACAGGCTATAAAAGCAGACTAAGATCCTAGTTTCCCCCCACAAATGTTCCCGAGAGACGGATGTCTTGGTAGATTTTGACTTGCTCCTCATCTTTTGAAGAGGTTCCTCTTCCCTGGAGTAGCGACACTCACTCACTCTCCTGCAGCAAACTCCAGTAACACGCACAAGGGGATGGAGAAGACATCCCTCCTTGCCAAGCCTGATCCATCAGGCTTCAGACAAACTGCAGGAATGACCTGGAGATGGGCTGCATCAGGAGTGGCCAGGGGAGACCGGGCCGCCAGCAAGCTCAAAGGCAGAACTAAAATGTGTTCACTTACTGGTGAACCTGACCATGAAAGACCAGATTCCCAAACACTTCCTTGGGCTATGTTGGGTGCATGGTCTGTGGTGGAATATAAATGAACTCCCTCCCCGGTAGCCCCAAGAAACCCATTTAAAAACCCATTGTCATAGACTGCTTTGGGGTGGAAAGGACCTTAAAGATCATCTAGTTCCAACTCCCCTGTCATGGGCAGGAATGCCTCCCACTAGTCCAGGTTCCTCAAAGCCCCATCCAGCCTGTCCTTGAACACTTCCAGGGAGGGGCTATCAACAACTTCTCTGAGCAAATTATATCTTCACTAACTATATCTTAATTTCTCTGTGATATTATATCACCTAGAGAGAGAAGGAGGAGGATGAGTTGTCTACACAGCTGCTCTGGGTGAGATGGTCACAACTCTCTAACGCTCTTGTTAGAGGATCTTAGTGATCCTCAAACTGAAAAAACCTTTTGGAGAGTATCTGTCAAACACATTTCCAGTTATCTCATATTATTCTGGACCTTTAACTCTCCCTGGTAAAATACCCTTAAGGGAGTCAGACCTACAGACCTATATCCCAGGAGCACTCGTCCACTTCACAAGTGTTGCATAAATGGGATCTCATGTCAGTCAGCTCCTTCTGGGAGGTATGTTATTACTACTAAGCTAGCAGTCCTCCACTGCTTCACCCTTCCTTCTCCTCCAAAGCAGCCTGCTTAAAATTCCTCTGTATTTTTTTCCTGAATCAATCAATATTGTGGGTCATCTCAGCCTCCACAAAGAACCAGTGCTCCTCACAGACCCTCATAATTAGGGCTTGTTTGGATTTGAGCCTGTCCCTTGTGAGCTCATTTGTGCAGGATGCTGGCTTGGAAATGGGCAGTTCTGAAGGCAGTCTGTATATCTCTGGTTCCTGGTTTGGATGAAGAACCAGCTTCATAGCATCCCCACACCATTTTCACTATTTCCTTATGAAAAAGAACATTAATCCTAATTTCCAGCCAAAGAAATGGCAAGACCTTATTAAATGGTTGCCATTATTTATTTCCTCTCTTAAAATGACTGATTTTAAAACCTGGGAAAGAAGGGAATAATGACATTGTTTTAGGCCAGACAGAATATGGAGCAGGTCCTGTATAAACTCTTCCACAGCAAGACGACATTGTCTGGATCAGAGGCTGTTAAATTGCTCCAGCTACAGGTGTGACTTCAGCACAATGTTCAAAAACCATTATTGAAATAGTAAATTGAGAAATTTGCTCATTTAGATGAAGTTTTCTCCCAAAAAGTCTCCCCTCAAAATTTCCAAACAAGGAAACTTCCCGAGTGCAATCAGCATGCTGCCTGCCAAATCATTTCTGCTTGCAATAGGTCTCAGAACATGTATGTAGAACAAAATAATCAATCATATTGGATTTCCTGCATTTGACTTTAAAAATTATGGAGAATAATGAGGAACTTGTTTGAAAGAGTTTGTATTGGCTTTTGCTGAAATTTTTACATCTATGTGTTCCCTCTTTGGACATTTTCTCCTAAAGAAGACCAGTTTCCCTGAGAGACTTCAAGGCACTAAGTCTCCCTCTGACTATAAATATGGCAAACTGTTCTCTATTAAGTTCTTCAAAAACAACTTAAAAAAAAAACACAACAGAAATTTTCCACTGTAATTGAGGGATTGTCTCCCTTTGCTTCAAGAAAAATATTTTGCAATGCCAGACTGAAAACGTCTGAAACTGATAAAAGCAGTCAAAGTCTGAGGTATGGCTGTTCTTCTAAGGTCTGTTTTCATAACTTTTAATTTTAAATACAGAGCAACAGGATTGGTATGGAAATTCTCTGCATATGCTGCCACTGTGAGCAAAACCACAATTTGCACTAAAGGCTGCTCTGTCTATCCTCTAAAGAAATAATCAAAACTATGCATATGAGCCAGGCAGAGAAAAACTTTGAATCTCCTTGTTTAACTTACAAATGCCATAACTTTGGAAAAAAAATACTATATTATTAGTATATTAAGATGTCAGTAGTATATGCAAAGAAGTTGAATAAATAAAGACAGCTAAAAAAAAGCATGGGGAAGGCAGAAATATCCCCTCTTGTTATCTGCATCAAGCCAGCACTGAATATTTTGAAAGACAACAGTCTTAAGGACAACAGCTCAGAGTACTTCAAGCATTTTTTATGGATAACTATAAAAAAATTATCTATCTATCTAAACTATCTGTCTCAGCAGCAGAACTCAATGTCTTCACATCTACTTCTAATAGAATAAAATCAGACAGCAGCTAAGACAGATTTCTTCTTCCTTAGAAAGAAGGAAAGAAAAAAGAGATATAAACCACCACATAGAGAATAAATCTGGACAGGCAATAAAGAAGTGGGAACTTCATCGTATTTAAGAGTTTTTGATGCATGATGAGAAAAACAAACACACTGGAGAAAACTCGCAAAACCAAATAAAAGCATGTAAAACATACATATTCATAAATGTACAAAGAATCATAGATAAGGACATGGAGAAAAAGGGAAAGATTTCCAAGAGGTAAGAATGCCACTTATTCAGAAGTAAACCAGCAATTTTAATGACTTGTTTTTAATGTCTAGACACAATTAAATTACTTATTTACTTCAAAATTCACCAAGCAGAAGAGGAGACAGGTGCCATTAAGAAAATTTCTCCCCAGGAGCTACAGAGCCCTGCTGAGACTTCCAGTGAGATAGAATAAAATATAATACAAATGGGAATCAAAGACTTGTCAGAACTTATAAGCAAGAAATAAGACTCTTAGAGGATGCAACTAAAAGAATCCTCCTAGAATTCTAATAAAAGTGCTTAATTAGATGGGAAAGGCTCTTCCATTCATCTAGGCTTGTTCACTGTTAAATATTTAATGCACATACTCACACATACACATATTTTCCTTACAGCACTTTTCAATGAACAAAAGTAGGAGGTGATGAAAGAAGTTTGAACTTATTAATTTCAACTGCAGATACACATCAGTTCATTCAGTTGTTCTTAAAAATACCAGAGTTCACCAACCATTTTTTCCAAGATGAATGAATTCTATGGATTTAGAGTACAAAAGATAAAAAAAGCAAGGGAATCTAAAACATTTGTCTCTAATTTGGCAATTCTATTGGATTCAAGCCAACAATATGAGCTCAGAGGTTCTTTTTTATTATAGTCTGCAAGCATCTATCAATGTAATATTTGGTACTAAGCCTGCAAAACCTTACACATTACTAATATCACCTTAAAATCATAGGATGGTTTGAATTGGAAGGGATCTTAAAGATCATCTTCCATAAGCAGAGACAGAAAATCTATTGCTTGTCAGAAAAGGAGCCACCAACTCCCATTGGGAATGATGTAAAATGATGGCACAGGCTTGCCTTTCCAGTAAAGGTCTAAAAAACCTGATTTAAAAATGCATTGGAGACTGGTACAAAGCTCTGAGTCACAGTGATACAGGCTGGAGGACTGCAAGATGCTGATCAAAATCTAAGGGTTTCCCTGAGCAAGGAAACAGTGGAAATGGGCCTTGGATACTGGTACCATTACTTTTAAAATGATGACATTACCACGTTTCTCATGTGACCTCTCTAAATCACAGATGACCAGGTGAATTTTTACTGCATTTTTTAAAAGAACTTTTGTTCCTGGAGTCACATTTTGTCCCCTAAAGAGACAAAGAGAGGTGATAGCATTCAGGTGATAAACATAACCATTTTAAAGTAATTTTCTCTTACTCATATAATTTTCTCTTACTCTATAGAGGTTTCTCAACCAGCTCTGACCTCAGAGCTACTCAAGGTATGAGGTAAGGCACTGGATTTATCAGGATTTCACATGTATTTATCTACAACAGAGGCACAGAAATATGAAAATCTAAATACCTGGATGCTCTCAAGAAGGTTAGTCAGAATTGCAGCTAGCTAAAGATCAGCTATCCAAAATATGGGGAAAAAAAACACAGGCTGAAGAGAAACAACTTGGTAAGCACCGAGATGTTTAAGAATGAACTTAGAAGAAGATTTTTCACAGTCACAAGCCTGGGATGAATGCATGTGGTTGTTCACATGACTCCGCCCGTCGACAGCAAAGGATATTTGTGATGAAACCTGAGCATTTTCCATCCAGCTGACCTTGTCTGACTTTCAAACACTAATAAAAATATAGCACCATGATGTGACGCCTGCAGAGAGCAATATGGGATTATGAGTACATAAAATGAGATACAGAAATGATCTCCTACACCCAGAGACAGCAGAAGTGCCTCGTTACAAACAAGACTTCACCGGCTGCTAGGTCGCACTTCTAATTGGGGCAAGAGATTGATTCTTGGGCTTGTGCTCTAAACTAATTTAACAGTCTGTGTTATTTGGTTTCAAAACAAACCAGAATGACTCAGTATTCTCTGTTTCTTTTTGGAAACTAAGAGTCTTTGAGCAAATCTTATTTCTTCTCTTGTCAACAGGGTAAGGAGATCTTGGAGGTTCGTGTGTAGGTTCTCAGGAGTATTGAAACACCCTTCTGAACAGCCTCTCACCACACAGATCGTGTCATCATCAGTTAAAATTAACAAGGCATACACTTTGCAGCACCATTATTTCCATTTCTTGTCAACAGCGATATGATCACTTTTAAACAACACCACAACTGGCCTCATTTCAGGTACAGTTTAAAAGTGGATGGAAAAATACTCTCCTTATTCAAATGACAAGAACACCACTACGGCTCTGTGTTTCTGGCCCATAATAGATACAAATAAACCTCAAGCTGATGAGCAAGAGGAAATGCTTGCATTTGAAAGGGGGTGTTACATTTGCCTTCACAGCTCTTCATATGGAAGGCCATTTCATTCCTCTTATCTCCTTCTCATGTGTGGTATGGGAAAGTAACCTTTCCTATTCCTGTCTTATCTCCTCAAATTTTAAGTGGAACACTCAATAAGTGTTAGGGTAAGGGGTGAAGAGGTATCAGGGCTGGTGTGGCACAGTCTGGGTGATCATACAGGTATTTTATGACCTTTGCCATAAAGAGACTTGCTCAGTGGCTACTGTACCAAGGACAGCCCTGGCTGTAGCATTCATTCTCCACTCAAAGGGCCTTTCTTGCTTTTTAAAATTTCCCCATACCCTTCTTCCCCATATGCTCTGAACTCCCCAGGAGGGAAAGATGCTCATTTTGGGATAACAAGAAATTTTTAGACTATTAAATTTGGTTAGTGACTACCTGTGTAGCAGTCACAGAACCAAGTAGGGAGGATAACAGGGAGCCAGCCATAGGACATGGCTCGTGCAGAAGTGCTGTGGTACAGAATACATATTTCTCAAAGGCGGGGTACTATCCCATTGTCAGTGACTGGCAGAGGTCCCTCTATAGCCCTCACTATGTAATCTGAGCCCAGGACTCGTTAAAACCCCCAACAGTGAGGAAATGCCCATAATCTTACAGATTTGGGTCCTCAAAACTGGCTTTTTCTTTCAGGTGCCCACAAAAGAAACAAGCCTGTGTTTTGTAACATGCAGCGAACGCTCTTTGTGCTATATAATCAAACAGCAATGCACTGAGAGTTTAAGTAGTCTGAAAGGGTTTATCACCCAACCACAGCAACAAATAATCAAGGCTCAGGCTACAGGGTGTCTCCACAGCCCGACGGCAGTAGAGCAAAACCAATTCCCTGGAGAAATGTATGTTTCTTGTTCCTGTTCTAGTGGAAAGCCCCTCCGGAACCTTGAGTACTAGGGCAAAAATGCAAACAAAAAAATACCAATTCCCACTATGAAAATCTGCCTACAGAACAGTTTTGTTCCCAGGAAGGTGATGCATGGAAGCAGCAACTGTACAGGCTGTGGTTAGTTACCTATTTGGTGCTATGCACCATCATTTTATACATTCTCTTTCATCCACCTTTATTTCCCTTTTCTGTCAAAACTCTGTACTAACTCAACCTCGCTGAGTATGAATAAGGAGGAAAACCCATGCCAAGGAGCCAATTTTTGGTGATGGGATGTGCTTGCACCCTCTAGCAGTGTCTATGGTTTGGAGTTTCACCACAGTCTGGGGACCAGAGGAGGTTCATTTGCTTTGAGACATGAACATTTCCAAATGCAGATGGGTTTCTCACCAGCGAAGCACATTTCATTCAAGAATAGAATGTAATAGGAGCCCTGCCTCCATTTCAGGGGGTGCTGTCTCAGAAAAACACTCTGGGAGAGTTTGCTTCAAACCTTTCTTCTCTCATTTTTTTTTTTCCTGATGAGCCATAAGCTGTTGACCTTTTCTGTAACGTAAGGAGGTTGGTTGCTGGGCTTTTCTCTGCTAAAGTGCTAACATCTGTGCCTAACTATTAATTACCCGAGATTTTATTTTTTTTTTTAATCATTACTCTAATTCTTAATATCAAATCCTCCCCTCGGGGGACCATTCGTTATTATTATCGTTATACATGGTTTCTAAGGTGTCCACCCACATCACAACTGCTTTCTGGAAGAAAGAAGCATGTGGTAAGAACTGCTTTGCCTACACAAGAAAGGAACATTTCACATTAAAAAATGCCACGCAGTGACCAACATGGGTGAGCAAGTGGCAAATCCCCTGGGGAAATGATATGCTGTTGAGCTGCTGAAGTGGATTTCCTCCCACCAGCACAGCCAAGAGTCCTGCCTGAACTGCCTTCCCAGGCTGAGCTGCTTTCAACCTGTCACTGTTTGGAAGTGAGTGATGCTCAAATAGTGGCTTTGCCTAATGAAATGCTGGCTCTTTCTTTTTAAAGAGGTACAAAATGTATTCATAAGCAATAAGCTGGTATGTGATTTAACCACTATTTCGGTGATTTACGGAGTGTTTAATTCAGAAGATTATAAAAAGCGAGAAGCCAAACAGCTCCATAAGGGCTTGAGCCAAATACCAGTAAACTCAGATGAAAAACTCCTCTCCACTTCAGAGGATGCAAGGTCAGGCTCCACGATCAAGCTACAAAATTTAATTATTCCTAGGGCCAGTTTTCTGTTGTCAAAATGCAACTGAAAAAGCACATGCCATCATGAGGATGTTCTTATTTATAGGCTGGCATAAAAGCCACTACACTGTGCAGAAGTGCCTTAATTAACTATATGCACTATCTCAAAATGTGTTAAAACTATAGAATGATAATTGTCAAAGAGGGAGGAGAGACCAGGAGGAGCAATAGCAGATCCTTCACAAACTGCAGAATACATTTTTCTACTTATTTAACAAATTTCACATTTTTATTTGGTTTTACATACCTTTTTTATTTTATTTATATTTCAACCTGTACAGATCATTATTGGGGGAAAATATTCAGCTCCTCTAAATAAAATTGAATTAGCTGAAATCAGATTCTATTAAATACTGTACTTTCTCCTCTTAAAATAAAATGTGGGCACTAGTACAAGTTTATAAACATTAAAGAGTGAAAGTGTGTAGCACTCTCTACAATAATTATCACATTTTGCCTCCATTAGGTACAATTTCTCTTCTTAAGAAATTTGCAGGTGGGGACATTGAGGCACAGGCGTTTTTAATGCTACAGAGAAGGGACATAACAGGCCAGACCAAAATAAAATAGAACAGTCTTGGTCAAATGGGCAGATGTCTGAAGTAGAGTCAGTTCCCTGATGTTCTTTTATCCATGATTTTAAATAAGAAAACACAATTTCCTTTTACTGTGAACGTGGAAATGGGAGCATGTGCAAGGGAAACCTTGTTGCCTTTTGAAATATTATACAATAGGATACATACAAAACTGATTAAGTGTTCTCTAATTAACTTTAAAGTCCATTTTTTTCCTGCCAGTGGCTTGCATAAAAGAAGGAGACAGGAAGAATAGTAAGAGCTCTGCAGAGACATCTATAGACATCACTTTGAAAATTTACCCACAGTGAAGCACCGGCTCAGTTCCTCCCTCTGTTATCACTTCTGTGGATCTCCAGCACTTATTTGCACTCACTCCCCTCATGGGACTTCTCTTGAAGTTACTGGAACTCAGCGTGGGGGCCACGTGCAGGATTTTCCAGACCCTCTGCAGTGTAGGCAGGAAGAGCTGAGCTCATCTCCATGAGTCCTCCTGCACTCCACTTACTCTGAGTACTACACGAATTTGGAAAGAAACACGAATTCTGCTTAGGAGTAACTGTGTACAGTTCCCTCCTTCTCACACACAAAACCAGTGAGGAGTGGGAATAACTGCTGATTTTCTCACTGATCCCGGTAAGCCCATTTGGAAGCTCCCATTGATATGGCACAGTTGGATGTGCTAATGCCATGCTAGGAGCTCATATGAGAAGGTCAGCACTAATCCCTGCCACTTGGCTGTGTCCAGAAGGAAATGGTTCATGCAGAACTAGGTGACCACTAGGAGATCTGAAGAAATGGGCTTTTTTTTATGCTAGGCTTTCTTTAAGGGGATAGGAAGACAACTGTAAAAAAGCATAACATTTCTGCTGGCCAGAGCAAAAAAATTAAATATAGAGGTATCCCCTTGGATATCAATCCAAAATTAGCTCTTGTTTAGGACAGATCAAACCAGTGGTCCAGCAGCACACACTGGTGTAAAATGACCTTAACAGAGGTGAGGGAAATCCTGCAATTAGGTTAGGGGAACACTCTGGTCAGTCCTGGCCTGGTCACAGACATGGTGAGCAAACTGAGCTTTTTCCCTTATTTCAGTGAAGGATATGAATGACTAAGATAATCCATATTGGACTCAGTAGGAGTAAGGTTATTAAAAACCAGAAGAGAATAAAACAATTTTCCATGCCCAGATTTCATAAGCAGGCTGTTGCCTGCATTGTACTGCTAAATTTTTAATTTTCCAAAGTTAGAAAGAATAATATTAGGAAACAACTGTACATGGTATTGGTGTTCCACTTTTTCCCAGTGCTTTGCAGGAGAGCTCCCTGTTCCACATCTGGACCTGCAGATGCTATTGCAGTACCTATAAATTACAGCTGGCTGGCAATTACAATTCAGCGAGTGAAACTGTGGGGTTGTGAGAAGAGCTTTGCAAAAATATTTATAATGGAGACAGCTGCAAGCAGTTATCGGCAGATATATCTGAAAAGCAGCAGCGTTCAGAGGGGAGTAGATGGGACAGGATGGAGGTGTTCAGCCCAGGGAACGTGAGGCTGGTTCCACTAGATGGCACCCGGCGCCAGCATCGCGTTTTTGGATGAGCAGCGGGAGAAAAATGGGTGACACGAAGAAAAGCTGAAGTGAACGTAACCCCCTACACACCTCCGCCCAGGAAAATGAGAGCTGCGGATCTCAGCCGGCTCCCCCTGCGGAAACTATAAACCACGGGCCATTGAAAGCAGAAGGCAAATGTGTCAAACCAGTAGGGGGTTCTACCCTGAGTTTACCAAGAGACTGTGAGAAAGCTGAAATAACAACAAGGGAGATACTAAATCTGTGCAGTCTCTTTCTTCCACCCCTGGTTTATTTTAATTTTTAAATCAGATGTTTTGAGTCTACATTATTGGCATCTATTAGCTGTCCTATAGAGAGACAAATTGTGCTGCTACCCTTATGTGGGAGTTTATTTCGACAACAGCTCTTATGGAAAAATGTTGCAGTCCTGTATAAAATGCTGTTTGGGAACATATGTGCTAAGGACATGCCCAAACTGGCTTGTCAAATGTATTGAGAGCTCAAAGTGAAATCTGGAAAACATTGGTGTGAGCCCCTTTTGACTTCAGACAAGATCTGAATCTAGAGAGCCTGCAGAACACGGCAAAAATAATTAGAAATTTTCCTTTAAAAAACAATTTATGCTGGCAGATTAATGTCATGTTATTTAAAAAGTGATGCCACAGACTAGGTTAATTGGCTTCCTTATTAGTTAGCCTCAGCAGGGGTGTAGCAAGGGCAGTAGTGGGTACAAATCCTAAATTGTTTGATGAGGTAGATCATAGCTGAGGATGAGGAACAGGGTAGAGATAGCACAGGGAAAGTCACACTGTCACAGGCTGTTATCAGGAATGAGTGTCTGACAAGCAGGAGGGATACTGGGGAGGGGAGTGAGTTTGTTCACCGGCAGACACCGCTGAGCTGGAAGTATGCAAAGGGGCCAGGGGCACACTCTGACGTGGTATAGCAGTGGTGCCTACTTGCAGAAGAGGATTAATGCATGAAAAAGTTTGTAAGAATGGCAAAGGGGTTGTTGCTTAGTGCAGAATTTTGCCACTCCTATTATTGTCAGGTGGAGAGCAAGGATGCTGCTTGTGCATTGCAAATTTCACTGTCACCAAAGAACCTGGAATGTCAAACTGAGTTGAATGCCAAACTTGTGCTGTGTCAGTGTGCTTGGTCCTGCCCTCAACAGCCTTCCTCCACACGAATCCATCAGAGCAATATTCCTGTGTTAAATATGAAATAGGGGATGAAGAGATTTTTACCCCTTCATCCAGCAGAGGCTCTACTTTCAGATGATGTGTTTCACCACCTATTACATCATGTTCACCTGCTACACCTGTCCTCTGTCTTCATGTACCACCCTAAAATATAAGCAGAACTCCATAGGAACTCGAGTTCCAGGAACATGGTAACGTGCCACCCTTTCCACCACTCACGTGCACTTGAAAGATCAATGCAATTGTTACTGTACAATATCTTTTGCAATGCCTGTGTATGTACCTAAAGCCTAAACTTTTTAAACCACAACTGCACCAACAAGAGGTGCTGTGATCCCTCCAATCCTTGCCCTGCTCATGGTCTCCTGATCCATCATGCTGTGGGGATACCAATGCCTGACACGTCAGTGTGCCTTCTGCCACCCTCTCACTTTCCAGATCTTGCTCTTGTGATGGATGCTTCTCCTCTGACTCACCCAGCTCTCCAAATCCTCGCACCACTGCCCAACCAAACAAGAAGAGCAAGGAGAACCACAGCTGAGTGTGCAATAAAGTTGATGCTGGGAGGAACAAGGAGCTGATTGTCAGGGACAAACAAAGATCATGCAGTAGTAGAAGACTGCTGGACCACTGTATTGTCATTATTTTAGTATTTCTAATACATACTATGCATGATACTTCTATTTTTTCCCACCTTTGTTTTGTCTGGAATAGAACTGTGCTGTCAGTCAAATCTTTTTGCTCTTAGCAGGTTTGCTGGAGATACAAAGCTTATGTGTTCATACTGGGTCTTCATCCTGTTGCTGAACACCCTTTCAGCCCACAAGCTACTTCTCAGATACAGCACCAGAAAGATAGAGTTTTCAAAAAGTAAATAAATCAATTAAATTCATGGGAAAAAAATCCCAAATCAACTAACCAACCAAGTAACAAATAATCAAACCAAATCAAACAAAACAAACAAACAAACAAACAAAAAACCAAACCAAACTAAACCAAACAGAAAAACCCCCCCAAAAATAAAAGCAAAACCCAAAGACCAAATTGAGGCAGGGAAGGGAAGAGACTGAAGTCTAGAGCATGCCACATGAACACTAAAGCTTTAACATGGTTAAGGGTGATAAATCTCCTAATTCCCCTGTTCCAGCCATATATGGAAACAATTTAACCTCAAGCTCATGATTTTTTGTGGTGAGTCAATTATAAGCTGCAAGCTGGAGAGAAGCAGGCTGCACAAGCTCCAGGGCTCACAGATTTTAAATCATGTGTCTCTCTAGTACGCACTTTTTTGTACAAAGCATTATTTCCCCATCACTAAATAGAAGCCAAAGGAAGTTATTTTAGCTTTGTTGTTGTTGTTTTTTCAGGGTTTTTTTTTCTTGTTGGGTTGCAGGTTTTTTTGTGGGTTGGTTGGTTGGTTGGTCAATTTTTTTCCTGTTGGTTTTGTGTGTGTGTGTGCACGTGCACATGTGTGTGTGTGTGTGTACAAGTGTTCTGAGACAAATCCTTGAGGAACACCTGAATGTAGCTAGTATTTTTATGAGGAAAAAATGCTGAGAGATGTTTTTATATCTTGCCATTGTATCTGTACTTCTCCATCATTAAACTCACTGGTTACTATACCAAAGAAACTGGATTCGAAAGAGGACAGGGGAATCAAAAACGTAGGTGTTGCAGTATCTGACTTTGAAGACTTCTGCTCTTAAGACACCACACCTGTGTAAAAAAAAATCTAGTTCCCCTAACGACTGCCCAGGGAAAAGGTTGCTGATCCACAGTATATAGGCACAGTGGGAGCTGCCTACAGAAAGCAATAGGAAATACTGGGCACACAGGCATGACCAGGATCCTGCCTTCTCCCAGGGGCAAAGCCCTGGCCCATGGAGGCAGAAATCAACAGGACTTTAGGACATGATCCAGTGTTTTCCTAAATGAGAGACACAGTAATCCATTTAATACAGTGGTATGGGTGAGAGAGAGTGGATAGAAACTAAAAGGGGAGGTTCAGCCTGGATCCAAGGAGAAACTTTCTCCCCTTGAGACAGCCAGGCAGCCGGGTAGATTGCCCAGTGAGGCTGTGCAGTCCCCATCCCTACTGGTTTTCAAAATCCAGCTGGATAAAGCTCCCAGTAACCTGCTCTGAGCAGGAGGTTGGACCTTGGAAGAGTGTTTCCATCCTGAGTTATCTAGTAATCTTATGATCACCCTGTGTATAAACCAGGTAGACTTTTTTAAGGTTTGCATATTTTGCCATCTATTGCAAAGATCCAAAACATCTACTATCTGTTTAGTCATAATGTATAATAAGGGCAAGTTAGTGAAGAACCTCAGCAAGTATTAAAATGATATTTTTTACAACCACAATCATGCACAACGCTCTACAGAAATGGCAGAGCACAACTATATTGTCCCTTTTTACCATTTCTGCACAGCTATTGCCACCAAGATACTTAAAATATACGACCAAGCACAAGCTTCCTGGCTTTTAGCTTTGTATTTAATGACAATGAATTGAGGAATTTTACTGTGTAACTTCTGCATATCCACTGGTTCTGTGGAAATGTCACTCCAAAACACCACGTACCACATATGCCTACATATGACTTATTGGTATGGTGGCATCCCACTCCTGACCAGTTGGGCCAATGCTTAAATTGTATGTTTGTTTGTTTGTTTGTTTAAAGTATCTTTTAAGGGAGAAGAAGGTAGAAACTAAGGGCTAAATTCTAAAGAAACAACACAGGTGAGAGGAGTGGTGGGGTGATGGAGTTGAAGCCACAGGTAGCCTGCAGCCCCATGAAGAAAAAGCATAGAAAGGGGGGATTTAGAAAACTGCAACAAATCAACGCTGAAGAATCAAGGAATCACAGAATAATAGAATGGCTTGGGTTGGAAGGGACCTTAAAGACCATCTAATCCCAATCCTCTGCCATGGACAGGGACACTTTCCATGAGACCACGTTGCTTAAAGACCCATCTAACCTGGCCCCTCAAACGCTTCCAGGGATGGGACATCCAGACATTCTCCGAGCTACACATCCCAATGCCTCACCACGCTCCCAGGAATAATTTATTCCTAGTATCTAATCTACCCTTTTTCAGTTTGAAGCCTTGTTTTATCACTCCATGTCTTTGGAGAAAGTCCTTCTCCATCTCACTTGCAGGCCCCCTTCAGACACGGAAAGGCTGCAATAAGGTCTCCCTGGAGCTTTCCCTTCTCCAATGCTCTGGTGAGTGGCCAACCATGGCTCTCAGCCAGACGCCACCTCATCTGTATTCTAGACAAAAACTTGAAATTTGGAATATGAAATTCATGTAGTCTGACTCTCTGGGGAAGATGACCACTTCTGCTTCCAGGCTTCGTCATCTTTTTCACAACACACAGCTCGGTGGATGCTGCAGCTGAAAGCCAGACCATTGCAAAGGGCTGTCACTGGAAACCATTTGTCACAATACATGTTGTTTTGCAGGATTCTTAATGGCTGAGTTTTAAAATGAAGACATTGAAAAGTTGCTTACCCATGAGGTATTTTGCTGAGGACATAATACGCTGTATATGAATGCTGATACACCTGCAAAATGAAATTAAGAAAAAGACAACAAAAGAAAAAATATATTAGTAATTGTCACCTGTGTTAATAGAGCTCTTTTTCTACAAAAATGATCTGGCATAAATGGCTGGGAAGATCTTATAAACACTTCAAAATCTACAGCAAAAAAAGAACAATACATTAATCCACTTAAAGCTGTTGTGTGTTCTTTTTATTTTGCTCTTTATACAGCGTTTGGCAAAATCGTATACACCCAGACGTTCGGTGTCGTTACCATGGCTACCAGGTCTTTGATTAAACTGGGGGCACATGGGCTCTGCAAAGGCTAAATATAGAACAGTCATTAATGAGGACACCTTGGTCAGCTGGAGACATTCTCCATCATTATAACTAGACACAACAGGGATATAACGCGTGGTTTTTGCTTTATTCCCACATAACTGAAACAGGGAGTGATGCTAGCTGATCTCAGAGAGGGCTGTCAGACCCCTGTCAGTCAGCAAATAAAACTGTATCGACTCAGGGCATAAAGCTGACCTCGTGTTTCTGTGACCTGCTAAATTGCATGTTCATATCAATCTGTGCTCTTTGGGCCTTGGGGAGGAGCTGGTCAGCTTGCACAGCAGCTCAGCACAGAGGGGAGAGTTTATTACTTATTTTCTAAGTAGTAAATAATAACAACAGAGTCAATGTCAGCGATTTAAGAGTTGCTGATTTTCCACTAGTGACAGAACAGTCTCTAACAGTGATCAGTGGTTGCCCAACGTGGGCAGTGCTGAGCAACACAGAAGTCAGGGCACTGGTGTGAAAGGTCTAAATATGAATCACTTTATACAATTTTATACAGGCAAGCACTTTTGCAATTCTGTCCTGTTACTGTATGCTACTAAATAAATAAATCAATCTCCTAACAGACAAAGGAGAAACTTCTTGAATACTTGCTTCACCAATCAAGTTTGTCTGATCAAAATAATTTTTCCTAGGTTCCTATGTTTTTACACAAGTATTTCTTTTTTTATGCCAAGAAACCATGAGATGAGATGTCCTGGATGATGCTGCCAGCCTCAGCAGGGGCCATCCCAAGCACTTCACCAGCATCACAAGTAAGCATGATTCACTACCCATCACTCTTGAGGGTAAGCCTGCACAGTGGTGTCTATAACAGGCTTACAAGTTTTGGGGCCTCAGTAAAGAGACAAATAAACACAAGGCACATCATTCTGCAGATATTAAAACAAACTTCTCTGTTGCAATCTGAGTCCAAACACTAAATCCTCACACTTCTGCATTAGCTCCCTGAAAAACAGGCATAGAGGCGAAAGCATTGGATTTTTATATAAGAAATGCAGAGACTGATGCCAGATTGACGTGATTCCCTTCTTCCCTGTGCAGTTCACTCCTTTTATTACAAGGACATCATGAGGTCATATCCCAAAATCCTATTTCCTTTTAGGCATTCAGGTCCATAAAGACTCCTCCCTCAAGGTGATTCTCTGGTGTGTTGATATCAGGGAAGGTCTAGGAATATAATAAAATAGGAATTCACTACAAGCTAGCATTTATTTTAATACAAGTGTCCTTTTTAGATCCACCATTTCAGCTGATGTCAAATAAATTACCATTTTCTCACCCTCATTCAATCATATCAAAGAGCTCTTGAATCTTATAATGCTGATACCTGAGACCTGGCTGATGCATGTGGCCTTAGTGTTTATTCCAGCTTTGATGAAGTTTTAAAACCAATACATTTCTTAAAGAAAAAGCACTGGTGGGCTAAATCTGTCTACAGATCTGAAAAACCTGGTAATACATTGCCACTAAACACTGAGCTACTTTTGTCTTCAGATATCCTGGCATTAGGATGTAGAAAATGATGTAGATATATAAATTTTGATCTGAGACCAGGACTGTTGTTCAAGGTTATAAGCCAGGCTTTGTTGTTGGATATCAGAGACATAAGCCAGCCCCAAAAATGAGTATGAACAGATACCTTAGGTAAAAACAGAAAAATGTAGCAGGCTGGAGGGAAAAGAAACATCCAGGGAAGTTTTGAGCAAGACATCTGGTACAGAGTCCTATAGCCATGCTGGAGAGTTCAGAGCTGTCTTAGAGCCATTAATGGAGACTGGTAAAATATTTTCTTTGCTGAAATAGTTTAGGATTGAAAAAGTTGTGGGACATTCGGAGAACTCCTTTATTTTGTGGATGTCATTTGGCCAGACTCTAAAATATCTCCCACCAGCTATGCTATAGCATAGTCTTCAGTTTTGCAGCTGGCAGAGCTCACTCACAGGAGCAATGCTTTCTCAAATAAATCCCTAAAATCAGTAGGTTTGCTCACAAGAACTCCTTGTATGAGCAAAGATTTCAGGATCAGACATTTATTATTATTACAGTTGTGAAGGACACAAGTGCATACAGCTCAAAAGTCCTTCTCAGCCTTACTATTTCAAACCTATTAGGAAAACACACTGCAAGCAACTCTCCTAAGCAGACAAGAATCCAAGAGAACCATAATTTATGTCCTTCTGAGAAACTAAATGGCTGCTTTCCTCTTAGATATGCAAACCAAACAAAGTTAATGCAAACCAAACAAAGTTAATTCAACCTTTTGAGAGGATGACTATGTCTGCTTAATATCACAACTAAAATTTCTGCTGGGGTCAAGATGAACTAGGCTATTCACTTACCAAACCCCACAACAGGGAAAAATGCAGGGAAGAGATGAGCATTCTTCTGAAATCCAAAGCCAAGCCTCAGAGACTGGACAGTGCTTAAAAATTAGTATTCATTTAATTTAACCTATCTGTTTCTGAGGCGTGGCCAACAAACATAACTGTATTAACTCTCTGTGTTGCTCTTCTCTATCAAAGGATGTGGTAAAAACCACTGCACTGATTTGATGCTCTTATCCCTCATTTTTGGCCGGATCCCAGAAGCATACAAGTCCTCTCAGTGCAGAGGCATATTTGAGGATAGCAGAGTTTTCGGCAACATTTTTGCTCTGTAGCTCAGTGTGCCAAGTCACCCCAACCAGCACAAGTTAGAACAGGTTTGAGATGGCTCTGGAGGGCTCCAGGTATTACCAAAATTGGGTCACAGAAGCTCCCATGCCAGCTGTCACCAACAAGTGCTGTAAAAGTCATTACACTGAAACCACAGTGCCAGAAACACTCCCTCTGGGCTTCTCATCCCAGGTCACAGCACAGATCTTGTTTGCTTTCAGTCTGCATCATTCTCTGCAACAGGTGCATGTTTACACTGAAAGCACGAAGGGTCTGAGAGACGGGTCTATCTGTTCCCACTGAAGTCTTGGAAAGGCAATTATCTCTCTAAATTTCAGAAGAATACAGAACTAATTGCATATGACAACACCTTTCTGTGAAGCCACTGACCAACAGAAGAACCCTGGACCTGACCAGATGACAGCACAAATGGAAACACTGCAGCACACAGAGCAGCACGAGAAGAGCATCTGCTTCTCCCATGCCACCAAATTCCAAAATAATAAGGAAATTTTGGCTCCAATAAGATACAGAAATAACATGGAAGAAGAAATTTCTGTACTCTATTACCACAGAGCCAAGTATGGTGTGAGTGGTAGAGTAATGTCTCCTTGAAAGCACATGCTTAAATGCTGTAAGGATACAGGTCCTAGTTCAGCAGTGCTTACTGAAATAGAAACTGTATGTTATTTAAGAATAGAATGGATCTGGAATTATTTATTCATTGTTACTATTCATACACTTTATGTCAGAATCTATAGCTCTTGTTCTTGCCCAAAAGCAATGCAGAAATATATGATGTAAGTCCAGAAAAAATGTGAAATGGGTTTTCAGCGTCTTTTGGTTGGCATGAAAGATAACACTACCTGCTGAGGATTTATCACCAGCAGTAACCAGCATTTATGGAAAGGCTTTCTTTTATGTTTGCATGACAAGGTGAGGAATCAATATGAAGAAGAGGTACCTTCTTTCAAGAGGTTTACAAGTAAAGAAAGGGGAGAAAAGCCCCTAGAGGAAGGCTCCCCAAATCAGCCCAATCCACTCATCTTTCAACAGCCTGTTCTATCAAAACAGCTAATTTACAGTCTTATCACTCAGCATATAAAACAGCTCATGGATCTGAAATTAAACCCAGGTGGACTGGCTGCTGTCATCTCGTGATTATTACTTACTTGATAAATACAGGAATAAAACATGCTTTGCATCCATTTTCTAAATGGCACCATAGAGCCATCTGGCCCTTCATGCAGGTTAGTGTTATTTACATTAAAGAATTACCCAGAAACTCACAAAAAAATCCCATAAAACTTAGAGCCCACAAGGGAACAACTACAGGGCAGGGTGGAAGTGTAAGCTGTGTTATAAAGCAGTCTGCAAGGCTTAATACAAAATTTCTAAAGTTTGGTGCCTTTCTTCTTTTTCAGGAATCACATATTTCATCCAAAAATTCATCCCAGCACCCCCAAATAAAAATGAACCCTCTAAATAGTCATCGGAAATAAAACTGTAAGACAGTTTGCTAAAATCTGAAAATAGCAAGAATATATTTCAATGTAATTAATCATAAAGCACTCAGGAGTTACCGAGGCAAAAAGTAACTTTTTATTCCATAACAATAAAGTATATCTCCAAATAACAGAGCCCCTCAGGATTCCTAGCAGACTCAAGTTGTCTTTGTAATCTATCTCCTTTTTTACTCCATAGTAAGACAGTAAAAATACAGCACAAGTGGCTGGTGAAACAGGAGCTGCCAGATCTGTTAAAAGGGTTTCCCACAAAGAGTCCCTAAAAAGACATTAGCTGGAAGTCGATTATACAGCCTATTTTCCTACTTGTGCTATGAGCAGACAAATCCCCAAATGCACATATGAATGTCAAACCAATTGAATAATCCCAAACATTTGACATAATTACCTACTCCACCTTTCAGAATGGTCCTGGCACCCTTAAGCAGTAACTCATGCTGTGATGCAGAATATGCAGGTAGAAGATACTTTGCCATTTGGCTTTTGATATCTGTGATATTTAACCAGTCTCTGAAGCTGACAAATTAAGAGGGAAAAGAGAATAAAAGAGAATGCAGGAAGGCTGATGCTATGCATTGGCAAAGAGATCACGATTTTTGGTACCCTGTTATCTAACAATAACAGGGTAATGGCATGAAAGGGTGGAGAAAACAAGCTCAGGAGGAAAATAACAAGCAAACATTAGCCAGAGGTTGTGTTTCCTTCTACTTACGTGGACATACTGTGCATGTAAAGGATACAGGAAAGGATGACCTAAGTCACTACCACACTGTCACAAGGATTTTTCTATTGGTCAGTCACCAACAAGCAATTATGGTGTAAACTTTACAGGGCAACTATGTCATTCATACAAATCTTCCAGCAGAGAAAAGGATAATTATCTGACTAAAAATACCTCACTGCCGTAATTAGTTACGGTATTCTCTGGAGAATTAAAGCACATCGCCGTATCTGTTTGTAGAATTTCTGTGTTGTTGAGGAAAGTCAATGTTAAAGACTAAATTTTCACTTAATGAGTCAACATCATTTGTCTTGATCAAAGTTTTTTATAATACCATCAGTTTGTTTGAACCTTTCCATTCTGTTGAGAAGAAATCCTTCTTTTGCCTTACGTGTTGAACTGGCCCTGCAAAGGGATGAAAAACTCATTCCTGTCACTGAACACCAACTTCTAGGTAATGTTTTCCTCAATTGCTGTACTTTCATTCTCCCGTGAATTTGTGATTTAGAGCACAAGGGATTACTTTGGCTGAGGCATAGTTAGGTAATGGTCTTTTCATTTTTTCTATCGGGGGAGACAGACTCGTCAGCAGCACTGTCCTCAGCCCAACTATTTTTGCAAAGTATTATCACCATTTTATTGCTAATAGGTGCTCCAGCTTGGAATTAGATTCTCTCAAAAACCTCATGATATCTATTCCTTTTGTGTCACTGTAATAAAAAAAAAAAACAAAACCACCAAAATCCATACTGGTATTCTGTACCCTACACTTAGTGAAGCTTGATTGCTTGCAAGAACTAAACAAATCAATAAAGCCATATAATTTGAGGTCTCTTACGCATTCTCACCTTCCAAATTCATTGTGAACTCACCTATTTTGCTTTCCTCTAAGACAGCATATTCTCTTTTGTCCCTACATTGAATTATCCCTCTATACTTTATCACTTCCTGGTAATGTACCTCTCATACAGTCTCATGCTGTGTGTCAACCTGTTTGTACAGCCCTCTAAGAAACACTGCCCATTTCTCTTCATCCTCTAATAAATTAGAAAACCATAATGAAATGCTATCAACGAGCATTTCCTGAGCATTGGTTCAGCTGGCAGCCAATAACCCACAGCTGTCATCAAACACCTGATTTGGGATGCTCTTACCCACTGTACCACATCCAGCTGATCAGCCTCATGTGTAATATGCCCACAATCACAGAAAGTGCACACTGAGAGTGCTGTGCCACTCCAGGACAGTCTGGGGAGCTCAGGAAAGGGCAGAAATGGGGAAAACAGGTTTGAGCGAGAAAGGTGATAAGAACAAGGGGTCTCTGGATCAATCAACATACAGAGCATTTGGCAGCTGGTTGCCTCTGCTATAATTGTCTCTGTATTCCAGAGGAACTAACTTAAGTTAATGTCTGGGAACAGGGAGGTAGATATATACCTGGGGAATACATGTATTAGAGTTGTCATGGGAAGAAACCATTTTTCTTGGAAAGAGGAGGGGAGGATCCTGACCCAGCAGGGCAACTCCGCCTGAGGGAAATGACAGAGCCAACACTAAGCTGTCAGTGTCTCAGAAAGGCATAATCGGTCCACACCTCATCTCAATCAAACCATTGTGAATAAGGAATTGCTCCACTCATACCCAGGAAAGCAAGGATTGAGTGTGCCCAGAACCAGGAAGAAATTTTAGGAATTATTTGGAAGAAGGACATGAAATGCTATATACAAGGGATGGAGTGGAAGAACACAAGGAGCAGTGGATCATCAGGAAGAGTGTTTGCATGGCTCTGTTTTTCAAATCTTTTAACAATTTAATCTCTAAGACTGAAAACTAAAACACTGCATTACGAGCCCAAAGGAGACTCTCTCTATAAGCTTGTCCTTGGTGTTTAGCGGACAACCAGAACAGCTCTCCAGTCATGCAGTGCTGTGAATGCCCTGCTACCCACACCAGAGAGGCTTCTTCAGAGTGGCAACAATCTCATATCAAGGTCACATCAGGAAGGGAGAGCACATTCATACCTTGGGGACCTGCATTTTAGATGCATTTGTAACTGAAGCTCAAGCCGATTGCGATGGGGTCACGCGCCGCAGGCAGCACGCACGGTTAATATGTAAATCTGTCCCACAAACATACAGAGGGTGTTCTGGGATTAGAAGCTGATTTTCCAGGCACCAAACCAAAGGTCTCTGAAACAGCAAAGCCAAGGAGCTGTTCCTTTGCAAATAATGTCATCTCAAGTTTGCACAACAACCATAAATAAAGTGTGATGGCAACACCCCCCACAGTAATAGATGGACTGCCGTGTTGTAAGATAATGCTGTTAATTCACCTTCCACAAACTGATTATCTATCTCGGTTGTTTTGTGATAATAATTCTTTATTAAAAGATTAGTTTCCAAATTGCACTTTTGAGAGCCTTATAATGCTGACAGTGCCGAAAGGGAATTTCAAGGCCGGCTTTAGGATTTATGACTTTGTGACGCAGAGGAGTAGAGTGGATGTTCTTTTTGTTACAAATGCAGCTCCAGAACCCACTTAGGCCACAGGTATTAACATACAGTTCGTGTGCCAGCTCTCACCCCTAGGAGAGCGTTAATCCAATCTGCCAACTGCTGCTGCACTCTAATACAGCTCTGCCCTGCCAAGCAATTACAAAAGCCTCCTTTTGCTCCCGAGCCACCTGTCCCTCACAGCGCTTCACTGGCACCAGCAAGCCCTTGCAGTCACTGGCTTAAAGGACAACTGTTCCATTTTTAACTGGTAAATAAAACGGCAGTTGCAAAGCACTCAGTAGGATTTTCGGACCAGCCTTTGTGTACTTGTTGATGCTCAGGTTATTGGGAAGTAGCTGCAATGAAGTTATTAAGAATTAAAAATTAAGGTTATGAATAATGAGCTCGTTCTGTTGTTGCTCTTGTTTCAAACTTTTATCAATATTAACATCACGTATATAAATTCCATGGTTCCCTTCCCTACCCTCTGTTCAGAAACTTGGAAATGAGAATTCATACATAGTTAATGTTGTGATTCTACCATATACCAAAAAATATATCCAAGAAAAATGAAAAGGATGAAAAAAACAACATTATTATGTAATAAGAGTACAAAAGTAGCTTAGGGTCAAATAAAAGTTTTAAAGTAGAGAGCATTTATCCTGAACCCAGGAAACATAGAACACTTTCAGATCCATACACAGAAGAATGTACAATCATGATCCTCTTGTAATATCTGGAGTCATAATAATAACTGTATTAGGTCAGACCCAAAGTCCATCCTGTTCACTATCCTGGCTCAGTAGCCCAAAGCCAATTTAGAAAGAAGACTAGAATTATATGATTTATAGTCATCCTTCCCCAAAATACTTTCTCAGGCTCTTGTACTTTGCAACTTGGAGTCCCTCTCTTTGCAGCTGTCTACCTTGAGGGATGTCCCTGCCATTGACCTCTCCAGTCATTCTTTACAAGCGTTTACCCTTTTTGCACCTACAATCTCATGCAGCAACTCCCTTTTCCAGACAGTGGTGCCAAAATCCTGTTTGGGTATGATTCCTCTGAGCAGCCTTTGGTGTCTATTTTAGCTTTAAATTTACACCCTGGATTACACTGTTTATAGAGGCAATCCAGGGTAGCTGATAGAAATGGCGAGTTTACAGGGTTCACATTCACTTGACTGACTCTCACCTTCGTTGCCTTTGGAGTTACAAGTCTGAAGGCTCAAGGACAGCATGAGAAATCAATGTTTAACACTGCTTTTAATGAAACTTTAGATAACGCCTTCTTTCAATGAAACATTTCTTCAGCTGAGCAGAATGACTATGGAAAGGTTCTAAAAGCCTTTTTTTTTTGTGAAGTTTACAATGCAAATTGTCCAGCTTTGTAGCAATTATGTAAGAACCAAGCCATGAAAATGGGTTGAATGCTTAGTATATCTAATTAATTTATTCACTTTTAAATAATTCACTTTAGCGCCAGAAATTAGCAACTGCGGAACCACAACATACGTTCTTTCTATTTAAAAAAATTATAAAAATTGCTTTTTCTACTATAGCAGCTGAGAATGTGAACTCTACAAAGTTAGCACTGTCATTGAAATCTTTCATGGTCTTAGGCTCAGGGCACTCTTAGAAGACTCAAAGAAAGGAATCCGAAACAAGAAAGATGAGACCATCAGAGAGTGCTAGAGAGCAACAGTTTAAAAGCACCGAAGTGGATGTGAAAGAAATAAAAGTGTTCAGATACATGTGAGGGACCTTGGCCCAAAATCCTCTCTGAATTCAGTGAAAGATTAATTTTCCAGTTCCATATGAGATCAGAAGACTCAGAGCTGTATATCAGTGTACGTATGGACCTAATTCACTGGAAGAGGCAATTCTGTTTTCTGACATAAGGCAAATAAACTGAAATCACAATGAAAACAGCAGGACACTTTGTGTGTTATCACTGTGATACTGTGGACAACTTCCAAGGGGTAAATGGGCTGCGGTGATGACGAGCATCTCTTCAGAAAGCCATCAACAGCATCACTGTGTGGGGACTCTTCTGCTCTTGCACATAAAAATATGAGGACTCATGCATTTAAAGACATGACAAAAGCCCTATGATTCGTTTCCCTTTTCAAGAAAGAGCTTCTTTTGAGCAGAGAATAAAAGAAAAAAGAATAGAAGGTTCCATTTTCAAATCTAGGTCATTAGCTGCCCAAGGAGAAGCCTTAATTACTGGTTTTAACATGGCACTGGTAAAAACAGAGTTCTGCAGGCAGTCAGAGAGATAAAAGGCACTTGTTCAGGGTAAACACAGAGCCACATACTCCTTGGATTTAGGCATGTAACTCGGCTAAAGAGGAGAACATATGCATCAGAAGATTTGCATTTCTGAGTACAGGAATTTCATTGGGGTGCTCTGCATAGCAAGAGCTGTTTTTCCAGAAGAGGGCACTAAATATATTTTTTTTACTATTTCAGTTATTAAAAAGTAAAAAAAAAAAAAGAGACTGGAAATCAGAAGAATTAGATCATAAACTCCTGCAGGCCACTTCCTATGTTTCCACATAGACACCAGAATTAAATTGTTTCTGATTTTGCTTTCTAAAGGCTTTTAAATCCCTGTTGTTTTCCCATTTTGCATCCTATTTTTAATATATTTCTTTCCTTAACATTTTAAAATAACGACCTACACTTATCACAATCCAGCACAAAAAACTGGGAAACAAAATTATGCTAAAAAGATGGAACTCACCTCTAATGTAATTCTGAAGCTTCTCTATGTTGCAAGGAATTGAATTCTTTGTAAAGTTCTATTTTTTTTTCATTAATTTTCATTCTACTATTTATTTCATTCCTCTTAAAGCAAAGAAAGTTCCCCCAGGTTTCACTAAGATAGATTCTCACATGAATGCAAGAAAGAAAACTGCAATTATTTTACCGCTAACTATCTGAATTATACTATCTAGAAAACTCTGTAAAAATACCTTACCTATGCTTTACTAAAAAACAAATTGCCGGTTATTTTTAAGGCATTTTGTGAATCTTATTAGCACATTAATCTCTACCAGTTTGTTCACGTTAGCTCATCTATACACTCAGAAAAGGAAGCAGAATGAGAAATAGAACCTTTTGTAAGCTAAGAAAAATTGGTTATTTTTGTATCATAATGTCTTGCCTTGAGTCTTTTTTATTTTCTCTTCTCTGTTTGATGAAAATCTCATTTACTAAAGAAAATATTTATGGAGGAAGACTGCTGATAGCTGATACTGATACATAATATACCTATGTACTCTTGCATGACAGGCTAATTATTTCTGAGTTTTGATGCTACTCTAGTCTTCCCTGAAACTGTGGATCTGCTTTTCAGTTTACTGATGTGTATCTGTGCCTGTGAATAAATGTAGGATACAGATTATTGGCCTTTGCTACACAAGCAAGGCTGTCCAACTTGGTTTGAAATAATTATTTTGCACTCAGTCACGTCTCTGCAATTTCTATGGAAGTCTCCCAGCTCAAAACAGGAGACTTCTAGTTTATTCCTAACTCTATTTATCTGCATTATTAGATGAACAGCAGGAGTTAATCCACTGTTTTTAATAGAAAGCAGTTAAAGCTCAGAGGTGGCACGGCAGCTGAAGTCAGCAGACTCAGGTTTTAATGCTCTGCATTTCATGCAGTTAATATTTTGTTGCAATAATAGCAGTAAATAACAGACTCTGGAATGGAGACTTGATACAAAATTGAGATTTGATGCAGTTTTACCTAAACCATTGTTATAGAGGGAGAAGGAAACTGGAATATGGGGACGGAGGACTGCAGGAAGACTGGCTGTGAAGAGCTTTGCTTCCCAGCTCAGGCAAACCCATCATATTGTGTTTTATGAATGTACTCAGATCATCATTTCAGAAGATCAACTGGAAGATCACCCAGTTCCAACCTCCCTGCTTTGGGCAGGGACACCTTCTACTAGACCAGGTTCCTTCAATGTTGAGATGATCCCACTCCAAGAATACCTGCTGAGGATGAGGTGAGCACCCTTTCTTTGCATTTAAGGGATGCAAACACATTTTCCATGAATAATAGACACAAGCAGCCTCCACCCAGACATTCCTCTTTGCTGACACTCATTGCCTTTTATGGAAAATAAAGAAAAAGTATGCAGATGTGGGATATGTCTTTTAAGTCCACTTTTTTTTTTTTTGCTGTTTCTACTGAGTTACAATGACAGACCCTTAATTTTAAATAACAATCCCTTGCCCCATGGCCCAAGGAACTTAACTATTAAAATTTCCCTGCAGTTAATTTGTTTCAGCTCTTAGTGTGCTCTAACTCCTTGTTTAAGCCACTTTTTTTCTGTAATTAAAACAAGCTGTGTGAAAGCAGAAGAACTGATATTAAGAGCAAAGAACCACTCAGGCTACATAAAGAAACACAGTTTCTGCTGGAGCTTTGTTGGGATTTCAAATGAATCACAAAGGTCCTCCAAACCAAATAAAATAAAGAATAGGTCTGACTTATTTTCTTTTCCTGTGTTAGTCCAAAATTGGTCCTGAAAGTTAGCAACATTGAAATTATTTTCTGTGGTTTCTCCTTCAAAAGAGATCTCTAGGATTAGACTTGTCCGTAATTATTGCTCCATTGGCCTGTACCTGTGTCAAAAATTTCTATTCTGAATAAACAACATGACGAAAACTGGACAGAGTCATGATTGTTGAGCAGTAAGAACAAATATTCCCACCACTTGATAACGTTTACTCAATTAAAGTGTGTGTCCACCCTCCTGTAGTAAGAATTTTGTAAGCATGTGCAGTAGACAAAATTTGGCATCAAAAGGGCTCTACTGTCAGAGGCATGGCTGAGGACACCTGAGAAGACAGTGTTTGCACAACGCTGTAATAGAGTTTTGAAAACCCATAAATCCCTCTAGAGTTGTGTGGCAAACTTCCCTCCCTCTCTGCGCCACTGCAGATATCAAACATTAATTAAGCTGAAACAGCTACTGATACCAACACACGACAGAGAAACTCAGCATGTTGGTATGTCTGACAGAGATACTGCTACTTCTGCCTGCACTGAGATTCACAGGTAGGAAAACCTCCCAGCTGCCGAGGTTTCATGTATTAGCAGCTTTGGTTTATTCAATACGAGGTGACAGTGAAAAGCTGATGTCCTGGGTTAGATACACTCCCCCAAGTCAGACAGAAAAGCAAATGGAAGTGTATTAATGTTTTTGAATCAACCTTCTCCAGTGCCTTTGAAAATTCTGTTTTGTCTATCTTGCTGAAAATTGCAGATTAGGGAATTTCTGCATGGTGGGTTTGAGATTAGAAAAGATAGGCTGTCTTTCACAAAGGGTATTTTAAATAGATCATATTCATAATTAAAAAATCCCACCACGATCTCCTTTTAAAATAAATTATTGCCTCTAAATGTTGTCAAACAATAGCTGCTGCTTAGGTTTCAAATCCAAAGTAAACTCTCACCCACAAAATTAACCTTCTCTATGTTCTTAGCACTTTCTTGTTAATACAACACTTCTGGACACACAAGCCTCTAGCTTTAGTTATGCAAATGTAGCTGGAGTGCTGCTGTCCTACTACAAAGAGGATAAAAAGAACTTTATTAAACAAGGTTATTTACACTACTGATCTTGGCTGTTAAAATAATATGACTCAAAACAGGATCTGCAAGAATAAGGAGAAAAAAATGTGGTCCCCATCTTCAGCCCTGGAACCCCAGAATCATCTCACCAAAAGCCCCCACAGGCATACTCATAAAAATGCTGCCATTTTCAGAAACTGTGAGCATTTAATTGAAATATTAAAGATTAGCTGAATGGTATTAGTAATATTTATTCTATGGAAAGCAACTGAAGATGTTGCTTTCATGAAAAGACCCCAAATTTAGCAAACTATCAGATTTAATGAGTGGTTGGTCTGTGTGGTTCCACTAATTCATTAAAAACTTGGCTTCTGCTCACTACAAAAGTACTGAATGACTCCTCTGGTGAGCTGAGAAAAGAGAAGATACTTTGCTTGAAGATACACACAGGCACAGATGTAATAACTGAAAAATATTTTAACTAATATAAACTGCACATTATTAAGACTGATTTATTTTCTTCTTTTTATTTAGGAAGTGATTTATCCTAATACATTATTTATCCTGATAACAATACCTATCTCTCACAAGTATACAAAGTTGCAGTGCTTTAGGCTTGAAAATGTTGGAAAAATAGTTTTAGCCACCAGCTAATAACAGTGAACACTGCCCTTTTATTGTGCAGCTTTCCAGTAGAGGAGTCCTTCTGGTTTATGAGCAACAAGGATTCAAAACTGCATTCATATTGAAAAAAAGATATGAAAAACCATAAACATAAACTTTTTCCTTCAAAACGCCCCACTCATAAACTACTGATTTACAGCAAATGCCAAAAATTAAGCAACAATCACTAAACCAGGTAGCATTATTTTATGGTTCTAATATTCTATCTGTGCTCACTTTATCATGGAATCATTATAATTTTCACTGTTTCTGAAAACAACACTGGGTGGGAATGAAAAAAGTAAATTTGTAATATATTTATTGCCACAGAAAGAAAACAGATTTATATAAACCTATTTCTAGCCGTGGTAAATCCATTTCAATTAAGTAATAAATATCATGGCTACAATATGAGTAGTATTACTGATGATAGTTATGACAATGTCTAATTTTCAGAGGCATACTTATCATAATAATGGTTATCACCTAGCTCAAAAGGAAGATGTGAGGATTCATTAATATTTATACCCATTAATGTTTTGGAAATAATAAGTGTTACATTATTTTAATTTTTACACAACTAATTAAAGCAGTATGATGCTGTAATTGAACCATAAGCACTAAACCTGTTCATTCCACAGGACAACCAGTGGAATAGGTTGTTATTGAAGGAATTGAAGGAAATTGAAGAAATAGTAAGAAATAGTGGCAAAAACAATAGTAATATATTGCTTTCTGTAAATAATGCTTTTTTACTTCATTCACACTCTAAATACAAAGCCTATGGTCTGGCCTTGGTCTTTTTGAAGTGTCTTTGGTCCCATCACTCCTGTTAGAGACGTGGCAAGAGTCAGGGAGAACAGAAATACTGAACTCACCATACGAACTACTCTAAAAAATAATAGTTGTGTCTGTTCTAATTACAACAAAGATTAATTCTTTGCAGCCTTCAGCATTATAAAAAAGCATTTCTTTAACTGCAAAATAGGTAACAGCATCTGTTGAAAAATGCTAGCTGTGAAAGTCTCCAAGCCCTAACTTTATTCAGATACCTTTGCAGTTTGGTTCACCCGAATCAGCCAGGATGCCTGTGTGCAATTGCTCTTAACTAGCACAAACACGGTAATGGACTGGCAAATTGGAGATGAAGAACAAATAGCTTTAAGAATAATCCTGGCCACTTCATTTCCTCTCTTGCATGATGACAACACTTATTCATAATAAAGGCAATTAAGTATTCCCTATTTAATGTCTCACTGTGTCACTCAAGAGAATCACTTTTCTTCTCACCTATTTCCTCTATTTCATTTATTTCATTACACAAACTCCACTCATAACTCTACCACAGAAAGCCACACAAGGGGTTTTCTTACTCGTCTTTACTCTTACTCTACCACAGTCCCTCACAGAAATGCTACTGGATTTAAGAGGTGTTTTGTCACTTGGCTATTTCAGAAATCCCTTTTGGAGATCATGGAGAACCACAGAGGTGATTCCAGCCCACAGACCTCCGTGTCTCCCTGGGAGGTATGTAGGGAGCATGGAGCTTGCCCAGCAATGCCATGTGCTGGGCAAGAGTGGCTTTGGCCTGACACCACCAGAGACAGCCTTGACCCTCTGCACCCTTTCTGCTGAGATGCCTCAGCCAACCCCCATTTGTCTGTGTGTTTTGGGGTGACTAAACCCTGTATCAGAGCCCCATGCACTTGTTTTGGTGAAGGATGATTTGAAATCAAAGCTTCTCTACAGATGTGTTTATTCCCCGATGCTTTCCCCAAACTTCACCCTGTTGTTTCAGCCTCAGGTTGCACCTTGCTTCAGTGTAAAGAAAGAAAAAACATACAACGGAAAAACTGCAGGAGTATTTGAAGGCAAAGAAGCCTGGTGCCTTCCCTGTGACCTTTCCAGAAAAAGAACAAATCTTCTGTGTTCAAGGTTAGAAAAGCTCCCTATTAGCACAAGGCTTACCCAGAATATTGCTGCCTGAAAGATTAAACTTCTGTAAATATAAGCACTGCAAAAAAGCATTTACAATGAAACCTGACAGCCTGACTAGCCACAGTGTACCCATGCCAGTCTCACAGCTGCCTGCCAAGCCTCCTGGGAGAAATATATTTTAAGGAACATGCTTTAATTCATTATCCTTTAAGATGATGAAGGGATACAGCAGGAAAACACATATTAGTTGCCTCAGTGGCTTTGCAAAATAGGTGTCTGCCAGTTCAGTGCTGTGTTATTCCAATGTGGGTGTCAGTGCTGTTACCCAGATCAACACTGAGCAGAGATGCTTCTGTGCAAACAAACAGAAGAACCATAGGAGGAACTATTATTGGCAGGAAATGACTTTGCAGCACTTTTCTTTAAAATATTCCACTTCAGTGGAGTGACACACTGTGCTTTTGCATTTTGATGTTTATTCCTAGCTACTATTAAAAATGGAGATTGAATCCATTCATGTCAGAATTCAGATAAATGATAATTCACATTATGCATATTAAGATATTATACACATATGTAAATACAGCACAACTTGTACTGTGTACAAAAATGATGAAAACATTTATATCCACAAACAATTAAAAGGCAGCACATCACACTTACAAATGGCAAAAAAAAAAAAAAGAAACACTTTCTAACACCTATAAAATAAGTACAAAAAAATTACAAGACATTCCCTTTTTGAAATTGTAGAATTAATCTTTAAAGACATGTCCTTTGCCAATACATCTCCTGAAATTTTCTTTTGACTTTGAAACAAGGACAACTGCCCACAGCTTTACTAATCAATTTCTTGTGTTGCAGAAAACAGCATAATTTGAATTTTGTCCAAGAATACAGTTTGAAATACAGAAAATGTGAAAAGCTAACTAGGATGCAATTATTTGTAGCTACAGTCTGCATACCAAGTGAGAAGAAAGCTGAAGAAGTAATTTAACAGTTATTGCTGCTTTAATACTCAAAGAGCCACCCATCACGGCTTAAGAATGCAATTATCAAGAATGAATCTAACTACCTTTTTATTAGTATGCTTCATCTTAAAAAAAAACAACAAAAAACCAAAAGAAGTCAAACCAACAAACTTTGTTCTCTCCATAAACATGGGTCTTAGAGGAAAAAAAGAGGGGGTTTTGTTTTGTTGTATTTTGCTTCAGAGGACTATATCAGGAACTCTTGCTATATATGAATACCTGAACAATTTGCAACGTTCTCTTACACTGTGTTCACATATGTCACACCCTGAAATCTTCCCAAAGGTCATTTTTCAGCTTTCCACCTTGGGTTTTTCTCTCTGGAAGAAGATGTGGTGTGAGGAAAGGGGCACATGGCTGTGTGCTGCTCTGTCTTCTCAGCCAGGCATCTCAAGGACCACAAACACATTTGCCTGTACCTCAAACTCACAGATCTGCAAGCACTGACTAGCAGAGAGGAGGATGCAGGGGAAACACATCCAGTCCATCCCTTTCCATTCCCATCCCCATCCCCCTCCTTCCACATTGCCTACATCAAGCACTCCTCTACAGGCTGGGCACAAAGTCACAAAAGCCCCCGTAACTTTGCTTCTTGCAGATTTTCTGAGTGGGCAGCCCTTTCAGTGGATAAAGGTTGAGAATAAAAAGTGAATTCATCATTACCCTTTTTTAGACATGATTTTTTTTGCAATCTTATATTTTTGTCATTATAGACCTTTTTCTGTCATTCTCAGAGGAACTGAGGAAGCCCTTTCTCCTCAGGGGCTCTTCCGACTTGCACAGCGCATCTGAGCAGCGTCGGCACAGGGCTGCCAAAGCCAAAGGCCAATTTCCACTAAAAGAACTGAATTTTACAAAACATCTCTGGTTCACAAAGCAAGAGGCTTTTAGGGAAAGGCTCTGCTTGCTCAGTGGCCCTTAGACTGTCTTCCCCATGTTTAGAATTAACTTAACACTTCGACATCCATCTCTGTCTAGAACTCTGATAAGCTTCAGGTAAGTGAAGTCACATCGGCTGTAATTTCCCAGGAAAAATCATTATGAATTATTCCTAACGTTTCTGATACAGTTTTACTTTAACATTTTCTAACACCAGGCATGGTTCCCCTGACTTTTATAGTACTGAGTCAGGAATAACTCCAAAGATGATAGCAGAGAATTCATATGAGCAACAGAGCCACAACATCTACTACCTAAAGGATTGACAAATTTCCTTTGGTTAGCAGATGAAGTTTTATTTATGTTATGGAAAAAGAATTACAGTTTCTAGTGAATTAGTTATTTTCATTTTGAGGAATTGGTGCAATTCTAGATTATGGAAATGAAATGTATAGGGCTTATAGTTCACCCAAGTAGTACAGCACAGCTATCATTCAAATATTTCAGGCCTTATACCAGCAGAATTGAAAAAGAACATAAATATTATTCATGAAGAAGAATTTCTTCTCCCATGTTTGATTCTTTGGTCATCATTTAAAAATGACTCATTACACTTTTCACTTTTGAAGTTTGGAAGAAAATTCACTGTAATCTAGAACTTAGTAGCAACCTAATGGTGATTTTTTTTATGAGTGATTTATATCTAAACCTCTGAAGAAAAGGATTTATAATGAAAGTGATAGCTCAACCCTAACTGCAGCACTGGGAATGGTGACACCATAATTAATGTATTATTTCAGTTGTGGGAGACACTGACAGTAGCTTTTTATTCTGGGGAAGAAATTTATAGGGCGGCTGAAAAAGGCACCGTGGAAAAAAAAAATCACAGAAGAGGAATAGAAATACTTGTAGCAAAGACATGTCCTTACAATCCCCCTCCCAAAGAGTATAAAATCCTGGCAATGACAGTGTTTCCTCTACGGTCTAATTTATACCTTTCTCCTCTACTAGATGGCAGTGTGACATGCTCTCAGAATTGCTAAGTGAGGGGGTTTCTTACTTTGTTTCATAGGAAGCAATTAATTTGAAATATCATCTTACTGGCATAAAAGTGGAAAAAAAAAAAGGTTTGCTACTGGCTGTGTATTTTGAAATCAAATCTAATTTACTTACTGGTTCAACATTATAAGCAAAAAGTGCATATTCCCGGTCAGGTGATACTTCATATCGGATGGCCTTTAGGGAGACCTAGAAAATAAATAAAACATCGAAATAAATGTTTTTGTTTTCAAGCTAATGACACCTAGAATTAATTGTTATGACCATGTCTCTAAAAATAAAGAACACTGCCAGATTAAGTGTTTTGGAAAATAAAATATCACATCTTTTTTCAAACACCAGAAATGTTATGTGGGCACCTATATACCCACATAAGAGAAAGACTAAATGCATTGTGACTCAGAGCATGCAGTTATCTCAAAAAATCAGAATTTTCTCTTACTGCAAAGTGGCTGGTGAGGTGGCAGCTGTAGGCAGTAGTTAGAAGAAAACTCTGATAAATGGAAATTTATTAATTCCCTTTTGTTCTCTGTATCCACTGTCCAGTGCAGGCAATGACAAACAGTAAACAGCTTCTGGAGTAAACTAGTATTAGAGATACCACTACCTCTCTCAATTACAACACTGAGGAAAATTATTCCATTTTCCCCAGTTAAAAGTCTTTGGGATGCTGTGGTGATAAGGCTTTCCAGGTGCACCCTGACCTGGGTTCTGCTAAAAGCAGCACTGTAAGTCTTGCTAACAAGAAGAGATGCCAAAATATCTCAGACTTGTCAGGAGTCACCTTTTTCCTGCTCCACTTTTCATTTGTATAGTGAAGCCATTTCTCCTTGCCAGTGTGTTTCAATATAATACATTGCTGGCACAGATGGCACCAAGGTCAAAGAGAGGTGGCACTCACATGTCACTCATCCACTCACTGCCTTTTAAACCTCACCCTCTCACCTAACACATTAGATGTAAGTCCTTGAGAGATTCCCATAGAGCAAAATGGAAAGGGGAATTTGGGCTGCAGGGAAATGGGGAATTTGAGCTGCAGAGAAATGCAGAGCACCCCACTGGGGGAGTCCTCCCCAAGGTCAGTGATGCTGGATGTGGTGTGGGAGGAGCCCAGGGGATGGCCAAAGGTGGAGGGGACTGGTCATACCATCATAGAATGATTTGGGTTGGAAGGGACCTCTAAAGGCCATCTAGTCCAACTCTCTGCAATAAGCAGGGACACCTTGCACTAGAATAGGTTGCTCAGAGCCCTGCCCAACCTGATATTGAATGTTTTTAGGGATGGGGAATCCACCATCTCTCTGAGCAATCTAAGGGGCTGATGGTCCAGCACAGATCAGGATGGGGGAGGTACAGGGGAGTGTGAGAGCCAGCAGTGTCAGCATGAAGGGAGATTTTATATAATCTCCATGTTATACTAATAACATGTTATACAATAATATGGAGAAAAGAAAACATCCCAATGTACCAAAAGTTTTCTGACCCAGGGCTGTGAAGGAAGAGTGAAAAGACAACATGCCTGGGTGAGGTGTAACAGCAGCTCTTGCACTGGGACTTCCTGGTTTAATGGGGAGGTGATCTGAGAGGGCAGAGGAACAAGGGCAGAACAGGCAGTAGGAAGGTATGAAAATGTAGGATTATCTTACAGCGCTGTGCTTTTCTCACAAAAATTAAAAAAAACCCAGTGGAATAAATGGAGGCAAAATAGAAGCAGTTTGACTCCAACAGACCTTGACATTAAAGGAAGCCAGCTCATGACTTCACCCTTAGCAGAATTGTAAAGAAAGGTAAAAGAGGATTGCTTATGTGATGTAGCAAAGGTTGAAGGTTAAATGTAGCATTTGAAGTTTAAGGTTGGGTCCTGCAATAATAATTCAGTGATAAATTCTTTGTCTCATTAAAAATAATTAATACAATTAATGTACTAACTTCTGCCACAATGCTGGCTTCATCAATTACAGAAAACAATGCTACAAACCACTTTTTTCACTATAAGTAGTACTCTACCACCTACTAATATCTTTTAAGAATAATTTCTTAGGGTTTCTCTCATTTGCAACTCTACTTCCACTCCTCAACACTAGTCATAAACAACACTGAAATTACATTTCAACCATTAGGCAAGAAAAATCAGCAAATACGCAAACTAAAGGACAAGTATTTGCATGGAGGAATGAGAGAATGACAACAACCGACAGAAAATTATATCAATTGTCTTCTATATTAAACATGCAAAGATGAGAATTATGCATCTTTCAATTATGTATGATATGCAAGACTAGCTTCAAATATCTATATGATACTTTCCAGTAGTATGAGAGAAAGTGAGCTTGCAGGATAATAATAAAAGCTGGAGTTCATTCTCACATTATCCATCACTGCATAGCCCATAGTATTAACAGTGTATTGCTTCTCCTTGACAATACAAGAAGTTGAAACCCAAGTCATTTTCTGCTTTACTGATCCAGCTGCAAGAGGACCATGAAATTCAGCTACTCATTACAGAAAATACTTACAATTTTTTTGTTTTCTATTAATATTGTTGAATTATTAGTTTCGACATTCCTCAGAATCACTGTGCCATTCTGGTTTCTATAAATGAATTCAGTATCTGTAAGGAGGAAAACAAAAGAACATTAAGGAAATCTGAAATTGTTTGTGTGGAACCTAGTTATGCACTTGAACCAAAAGCACTGCTGGGAACTTCCTTCTGAAGAACACAGATTATTTTTTAAAACAGCCATTGACAAAAGTGGCTTTCAGGACAGTCATCATGGACAGGGTTTCAGGACACTCATGGTTAGTGTTTGTCACGTGTTTATTGTGACACATTTTCCTGTAGCTGGATGCAAGAGAGTGACCCGTTTTGAATGTACATCCACTGCTTGTTACATTGCTAGTGTAGAAAAGACAAGGTCAAAAAGTATTCCTTAGGCTTAAAGGTTTCCAAGATCCACAGTCTCTGTAGGAGTTTAATAAGCCTAGGAAGGGAAAGGCAAATCACCCTCTACAAAGCAGATTCTGGAACCTAATATTGTGCAGATATTCCAACTCTGACATTTGTTTTGCGAACTTTTACCGGAGGAGATGCATGTAAAGAAAACACCATTTTCACATGAAAAAGACAAATCAGCTCATCTCTATTGCACTTTGGGACTACTGCAGCTCTCAGGACATTTGGACAAGGACAAGAATCCCTCTGGTAGCTGCTGCACAGTGGGAGGGCAGTGTCCAGCTCTCAAAGCTCACAACATACTTGACAGAAGGGCTGGGATAGACATATGAAAGGAACTCCAAACGAGTTACAATAATAAAGGGATGTCCTAAACTGAAGCTCAAGTTTGATCAGTGCTTATATGCACTGCTCCACAGATAAAATGTAAGTACCAAGCACACTGCCATTAAAAGAGTCAGCAGATTTTCTGGGCACAGGACTGGGGTTATACCTTTTTTGCAACCTGGCTAAATTGAGACTGAGAACTGATGGATCCTACTAAACTTCTGCTTCCAGTTTCAGTTAGGGAAACAATTCCTCATTGCCTACCCTCACTGTGGCTACCCCAGAGAGACTACCATGGTGCATCCCACCAATGTCAGGAACACATGAATGGTTTAACATTATCCATGGCTTGTCCTGGGATGAGTCAAAAAGGAGTTTAAATCCTCCAGGATTCGTACAAGCACAGATCCAGCTCAATGTAACCTCAGAGGTGTGCACTGCCCAGCTTGGGGTAACCTGCTAAAGACAACACTGGGTCTAGAAACTTTCAAAACTTTGGTGTACAGACCTAGCACACTTCTTATTCAGCTTTCAGTCTTTTGTTTCCAAGCTGGTGATGACAATCCTCATCACAGTCATTACGTTATGAAATGCTCTGAAAGTGCAGACAAGAAGCTTCTGCGCTCTACTTATTGCTATCAGTAAAAAATCTCCTTCTCCATATCACAGATTTACATGTAAGTTGAGGAAGAAAAAAAAACTGCTCTGAGATTGGGATGAATCCCAACCTGTGAGGTCAAATGGTTGCTGCAATACTGATGATTCTCTCCAAACCACAAAGTTTTAAAGACTTTATGATTCTCAGCGTCCAAATCAGAGCAACCTCCCTTCAGACTCATAGGCAAAGTTCTCAAAGCGTCTCTTTTTTTTAAATTATGGAACAAATTTTATCACCACCTTTGTCCCTGAATAAAAATGATGGATCTGAAATAGATTAAGGCTTGCATTTGTCTTTAAAATATTCCTTCATACAATTTATGACTGGACGAACTAAGATTCTTAAACCTGGGAACGAACTGATTGAACAGAACTGTGACAGAAGTCAAAAAAGTCACAAGCAGTATGGAGAAGGTAAATAATGGATGCTCATTCCCTGCCTTTTCCAAAATAAATACTGGGAAGCACTAGATGCCACAAGTCAGCGTCAGGTTCAACACAAATAAAAGGGATTATTTCTTCATGCTGAAGGCAAACAAGCTGTAGAAGTCACAGTCACAGAGTAGAGTGGGTGCCAAGGCTGCAGGAGGATCCAAACAAGAATTAGAAAAATGGAAGGAAAATCCATCAAAGATTATGGGCCTTGAAGGGAAATGCTTTTCAGGAAGCCCTCGAACCTGCCATTGTGAAGGACTAGAAGAATACCTTGAATCATCATCTTGAGAAATTCACCTGCTTTTTAGAATCTTCCCTAAACATTTGCCCTTGTCCTGGACCATATACCAGAGGAGACAATCTCTGGGGTCTGATTCAGCACCAACTTATTTACAACTCTAACTTCCAGTTTCAGTGTCCAGATCCTAAAGAAATGTCTTTTTGCCAACAATTTAGGAAGTAACACAAGAAAAAGTATTATTGCTTCCTACACAACTTGTCTTTATATCTTGAGGCCATGAAGGCTGAGGAATCATTTTATATTTGAGGAAAGAATAGAGTCCAAATTAGTATTTTCAGGTATTCCAGAAATAATAAGAAAAACTGAACTTGTGAGACAGAGTATTACCTAATTATCAGACATTTCGGAAAGGATTACTGCTTTAATAATCACCCTATGTCAACAACACAGAATGTTTTCCAATTACACACTACATGCTAGGCAGAAAAAGCATTTGGATAATTGTAAGCCTCTCAGGATATTGCCTTATTACAGGAAAAAAAAACCAATGAAACTCATCTCAAAGTTCAGTACACAGGTAAAGTAGCTTATTAATCTAATGAGTCTGTGGACCTGTTTTTTGAGCATCACAGGAACTGAAGGAAGTTACATTACTGCCCATAATGGCATTGCTACTAAATTTTATTGTTCCCTGTGCTCCAAAAAAGCATAATGTTTTAATAAACTGTGAAACTTAAAGAAGATTACATAAAAGTTGTTCCATGGTTGGAAGTAGGAGACAATACACTTTCCCTTTATTTGTTAAAGTGTAACAAGTTTAAAATCAGGTGCTAATCTGCTGCATGTATATCTAGAATGTATAAGGAAGAATAAATGAAGCAGTGCTGATTTGTTAGGGCTGTAAATCTTGCTATTATATTCAATACAAGCCATCAACACAGCATCTGAATTAATGAACAGAAAATTGGTCTGCTTAAGAGAAGAACAAATTGATCTGCATTATATTCCAAACAAAACACTGTGAGGTTTAGCTGGTCTTAGTCCTCAAAAGAATCAATGAATAATATTCCTGGACTTCTGTTTTGAAATGTGTGATTTGTTCCAGTGCAAAAGCATTTATTTAAATGGGACATACCTCAATCAAAGACAGAAAGCAATGCAGCAGCTTCCGTCTGTAATGAATTCTGTCCAGTGAGCTGATGAGAATTTGCAGCCTGATTTATAGTTGTCACCACAGCTGATAAAGGTCATCACTGTATCTCATTTTTTATATCTACCTTTCTTTGGGGCTGGTGCTCAGTATAAATGATGCTGAAAATTATAACTTTCAGGCATAAAAACATTTATTCCATTTCTTCAATCTTTCTTGGATTTCTTCCATCTCTTTTTTACCCAGAGAAGTTGTGGATACCCCACCCCTGGAGGTGTTCAAGGCCAGACCGGATGGAGCTCTGAGCAACCTGGTCTAGTGAAAGGAGTCCCTGCCCATGGAGTTGGAACTAGGTGATCTTTAAGGTCCCTTCCAACCCAAACCATTCTATGATTCTTTGATTCAATAGCAAAGCTCACTTCACCAACTCCTCACCCCTCTTTCAACTTCCAGGAAATTGTCTGGTTGGTAGAATGTATTTAGTGTCTGTGAGTATAGACACAAATATGTAGTCACACTTACAAAAGTGATTGATTACAAAAAACCAGTGATTACTAGAAATAATGGAGCAGCCTTGGGGCTGTACAGAGTCAGTGTAGAGGAACGGGGGATCCTCAGAAGAAACTTCTGAAAACCTGATATGCAGAAAGGGTGAAATCAGAAAACCCAAGACCAATGACATATTTGCAGTGTCAGATCTTCTCTGTTTCTTTCTACACATCTTTCTTAAATTCAGTCAGGAAATATGCACTCAGAATAAACAGACCTAGCGAGAGGGAGCTTGTGTCCCTTGCAGTCACTGAGCCCTTGCCAGGAACAGCACACACCTGGGTTTGCTTAGCCTGGTAGCTCTGCCTGCTGACCTCCTTTGTAGGATGAAAAAGAAGATAAAAATATGGGATTTTTCTTAAGAAAATAATGCATTATGCACTGTAGTCCCAATGCAGGTTTTGCATTTTCAGGCATGCTAGCTGGCCAGCCCTTTCCAAAGTTTTTCCATTGGAAAAGGCATGGGGTCTCTGGAAATTTACCCACTTGTGCTGTTGCGATGCTGAACCTGGAACTGGCAGCTGAAACTGAGGAGAAAGATCACGAGGCTGTCACTTGGTATCATTCGTGGATCCCAAGTCATCAATTCAATCTTCAGAGGCAGCCTCAACAGCCAGTAAGAAAACACTGGACAACATAAAGAGAGCAAGATGACAGCATGGACCATTTGCCATGATATAAAAGAGGAGAGTACAAAAATTCACGGACAGTTGATAAACTGACGTATTAGAGAGAATGCCCCACTCCTGGAAGTGTTCAAGGCCAGGCTGGACGGGGCTTGGAGCAACAGGGTTTAGTGGGAAGTGTCCCTTCCCATGGTAGGAGGGTTGGAATGAGATGATCTTTAAGGTCCCTCCCAACCCAAACCATTCTATGATCTATGAAACAGGCAGGATATATCATCTATCATCCCTAAAATAGGGTTGCCTCACTATGGACCACTGAAAAGGGCCAGGTTTGAGTCTAAAATAGCATAAGCTATTGCTGTGGTGAGAGACCCAGCACTGGGATAGAGGAGCACTTACCTGAACCAACACTGCTTCCATGGTCTTCATTGCTATGTGTCAGATTGGACACCAGAATAAACAACTCATCAGAGACAAGAAGGTTTAGGACAACTTTACTTCTAGAAGGAGTAAATTTGAGCGCTGGCAGTGTGAAGAAGTTGAAGGAATTACATCCATTGACAGGAACACAGATTTGCAATATCATCAGTGCTCACAAATTTAGTGTTGACAAGGTGGTGTTAGGTCAAAGGTTGGAATCAATGATCTCAGAGGTCTTTTCCAACCTAGTTGATTCTGTGACTCAGTAATGCTGGCTTGTAAGAGAGAATGGTTAATAAGATACTAGCAGGACCTACATGCTTTTGAGGAGAATCTTCATTATTTGTCAGAGATTATGGAAAGCAGAAAGTAAAACTTAGTGACAAAATATGAGAAGTAATAAGAATTTAAATCTAGCACTGAAAACAATATTTTTAAGGAAATCAAAATTTCCTATCAGTGCAATAACTGGTGAATTAAAAGCAGACAAAAAAGGTTATAAAATTCACACGAGCAAGTCAGAAGCAAGAGTTAGTGAAACAGAGAAGGCAGGATCAGGAGTGTTAGGACCACTCCAGTCTTTTAGAGCCACAGATTTAGAGGAAAAGGTAACTTCTCAAGTCCTGTAGTTTCAGATCAAGAGACATGAAAGATAATTGAATGAGGTTCAGTCTGATGAAAGCCAGCATCGAGGGAATTATCATTCTCAATCCCTAAGATTAAGGCAGACTGGTGAATAAAGGAAGTTTAAGTCCTGAAGTTGTTCTAAACCATTTCAGATAAATGAGCCTCCAGATACCAGCATAACCAGCATGATTGGCAACCATACTATGCTGTGTCAAGAGAGCAGAAGGCAGCATGTCCTGTGGGATGAGCTACATCATCCCCAGGGACCCAGGTCACAGTGCACCAGGCCACGTGAGCTGCTGGGATGGAGCTCTGCACTGGCACAGGGAGTGTCATGTGGCCAGCAAGAGAGGACTGGCACCCTTCAGTTTTTCCTCATAAGAGGAAAAGTTGTTGTGGGGTATTTAATGACCTAAAGCAGTCAGACCTTCAGGATCTTATCTTGCATCTGAAGGATGAGGCTTACAGATCCCCTGAAGCACTGCCCACTGAGTCCTGTAGCACTGCCCACCACAGTGCACAGTATTGCTCTTGGCCAGGCTGAGCCCACCTTCACTGAGGAGACAGCACTGCCTGAACCAACCAAGGGGTTTCTTGGAGTCCTCACAGACAGGTATCTATCAGACACACCCGGTCAGCACTCACCATCTGACAAGAAAACAGGCAGGAAGACTGCAATTTTAGTAGGACAGATATTTCTTCAGATAGAATTGGTATTTTCAGACTGGTAACACTATGTACTACAGTCGTATTCATCTGGAAAAATGCATGAGGATGAGGCAGTGGAACTAAAAAAAATATTATGCTTGTTTAGCATTTCAGCAAGTTTTCTGAAGGGCCAGGTGAGTCCTGGCACAGTGGATGGAGACCAGAAGTGGGGAAAACAGCGGTTTTGGGTGGAGAAGGTGAACCCAGACTATCCAGAGACAATCTGCAGCACACAGGAAAACCCCACTGGCTTGTAGTGATTACCCACATTTGCAGGACTGGGGGAGGCTGACACTTCACACTGTAACAGAGTATGTCTCTGTGGGAACAGCACCACGACTGAACCAGGCACCCAGGCTGGCTGTGGCTCAGCAGCAGGGAGTGTTCATCACTGTGACTACCAGCATTTGCATCCACAAACCAGCCCATGTGCAGCAGAGCCCAACGTGAGAGAGCAGCTCATCAGCATCAGCATCCCCACAGCTCACGTGAGCATCTCCTGGAGAAAGTCAACTGAGGAGACTTAGGGTTTCCTGTAAAAAAGTGGCTTTCTGAGTGGCACACGGGGTGGAAATAGGACAAGCTGGGGTTAACAGGTTTCTGTGTGTGAGACTAAAACCTTAAAAAAAACCCCTAATACTGCCAGATGCAGCAGAAGCTTGGCCTTATCTTCAGAGACTGGTTTTGAGAGAGAGAAAACTTGGACATAAAGGAAGCAGAGAGGTAAACAACAGAACAGGGTAAATTCACAGAGGAAAGAGAAACTGTCAGAAAAACAATATAGCAAACATTAACAAGGATCACCAAACAGGAGGAATAAGGTGCAGCATGATATGAGCAGGGAGGAGGATGAACACAGACCGGCTTACGGAAATACTTATTTTACTTTGCTTTCATGAAAGGGGAAATTGCATTTTATTTACTAGCTCTGCAGGATTATCGACTCACTTAGCACAGTGTCTGCCTAACTGGGGTCATGTAGAAGAGTGGACTTCGAGGACCTGCAGTCCCTGGGGCAGGTAGGGTTTACTCCTCAGAAGAGCACTAAGAATAGACGTTGAACAAATGCTAGGACTGTGCATGCTTGCTATCTGCTGCAAAACTTCACCACATAGATCAGAATGCAAAATAAAAGCACAATCAGTCCCTGATGGAAACCTATTCAGGTGTCCAGACAGATGCAATCACAAACTCAGGTGGAAATAAGACTGTTGTGATGATGCATTTAGCGACAGGATCTGTTGTTCTTTCAAGACATGCTGCAGTGCATCCATTTCATATTTATAACATGTACCCACAAACAAGTGACTCTGAAATTCCCTCCCCAAGGCAGAAGCAAAGATTTTTTGATATGGAACTGCTTCCCAAAGAGAAAATGCAGGGAAAGCTTCTCATCCTCTGTTCCCTGGTGCTGCAGTAAGCTGGGATAACAGAGAAAGTGGGAGGCAAGTATCACGAACAGTGAATAGCAACAAAACCCATTTCCATACTCATAGCTTTATCCCACTCTCAGTGAGAGCTGGTCCTTAGAGATGATCCCTGTAGACCCTGGCACTTGTAACTCATCCCAGTTCACTGCCACCACCCTGCCTTTTGTCTCAACCCACCTGCACCCACCAGCAACTCCATTTCCTCCTGCCTTGCTACTCTGGCAGAAATAAGTAAGAATTTATTAGACTTTGTGATGCTGACACAAGGAGCAGCAGGGAACAAAGAACAGCTTGCCTTTAACAACATTGCTACAACCTTTAATTCCAGGAGACAACTGAAATACCATTTTTAGCTTTTTGGTATTATGGGTCATTATCCTTTTATTGTTCCCAGGATTTTTTTTTTACATGTGAGGCTGAAAGAAAGACTTCTTTAAATAGGTGATTTACCATAATTTTGCTAAATGCTGTATAACACATTGCACTGGTATATTAAGTAAGTGCAACTTGATAGAATGTGCTTTATTATGCAAGAAGTTGTTTTAATTGCTCATCATCTCAATGTAGTTGCACTTGGTGCACCAATATAGTGTTTTTACAGTAGTACTAGCAAAATAAAACACAATTATAGCTTAGGAAAATTGCCATATCAACATGCATCTTCTAGCAGGCTTGTAAATTAACTTGTCAAAAGCTAAAACTGTAAAAATCAGTAATGCCAGACTGTTTCTCTTTTTTAGCTAATCCCGAATCTTTCAAGATTCAAATAAAAAAAAGAAAAGCTTATTCCATATCATTGAGAGAAGACTCAGCACCAAGCCTGAAATCTGGGCAGAGTGTACCTTTGAAATTTCAGTCCCAAATTTGAAACCAGGTATAATTCTGCTGCTGCCTCATTTATGAGACAGAACTTCCCTTCAAAGAGCCCCAGTCTGGAAACTCTGCATGCTCAGATACCGTCTCAGTGGCACAGGCTTGAAAAGCTGAAATCCGTGTGAGAAATCGAGAACTTGTTTCAACTTCAAATAACTCCCTTCCCCGCTTCTGTCTGCTTTTATAACACAGGGAAGGGGGAAAAGAAATACGCTACAATTAGGAGAAAAAAAAGAATGAGAAATTCCCTGATCTAAATCCATTTTTAGTCCATCCAGGGCAAACCACCTTGATTACAGAAACTACTGCAAAATCCCAACAACAACAACAGTAAAACCGCACACCTTGTTGCTTGCTGCCCTCAGTTTCTCTCTCTGAAAGGACTGACAGCAGCGGGGGTGCTTTGCAGCACACTGAGTTGACTTTGGTGTATTCCAGAGCTGAGAAATCTTCTTCAAAAATTCTCTGCCATCTTCTTCTCCTGTTCAGCTGGGCTCATGCTATGTGCTTTTCAAACCCTAAATGCTATAGCAGGAATAGTGCAGATGACCCCTGGGTTACAGGACAGCTGGAGATAGCAGATTACACTCAGCCCTTTGATTCCCTGTCAGAAACCTCTCACATTCAACACAGGCCAAAAGCAATTTGACCCCAAACAACTAATTTCCCAGAAAATGGTCCCTGATGCCTTTATCCATACCCCACATAATCTTCATGGTCTCATCATGCAACTGAAGAGAAAAACAAAGTGCAGACAACAGGTAGCATGAACCAGCTTATCCCAGCTCCACAATGTGACCAAGGTGGGTGTGCATCCCCAAATACAGAGTGGCACAGATTTTACCAGGAATATAAAAGCTCCAGAGCTTTTGCCACTGCAGTTGCTACCTCAGATGAGAGCCCAAGCTATCATTCCTGCTTGGTCATACCCACCTTGCCTGTTCCATGCAGGAACACTTGCTCCAAACACTCCCTGGCTGTCACTCAGAGCAGTGCAGCATCAGTCAGTGACACCCACCGCTCGCTCCTCCCTTCTCTGCCAAATGCACCAGGTCTTGTCTGCCTCATTTAGTTTGGCTTCACACAGAGGAGTGCATAACCCAAAGCATTACATCTAAACATAATAATCCATTTGACACTGAGAATAAAAGGAATCCATGGATAAATTTTCATTAAAACGTGACCCCACAGCTTGCTTTCTTATTTCCTCTGTGCATTCCCTTTCCGCCTTTTCTTTGCCCCTAAACAAATTACACTTGTTAGTGGTCATGATGGAGAGAAAGAAGATACAGAATGCTTTTTTTTTCCCCTTCTCATTATTATTATCGTGGGCAGAGTACTTAAATTGCAGTACAGACTGAATGAGATCATTGTATATTAACAAGGAGATATGCTGTGTATACAGCTTCAGGTAAAGTTTTAATTACCTTTGCAGGCAATATTTCACAATCCCTTTTGTTACTTTGCCATTTCAAACGCGGTATGACTGTGCTGAAGCCTAACTGTGTGAGGAGTCTGTTGGAGCCATGGGCATCACCCTGACTTCAGGCTTTTGAAAATCAAGGCAGATAAACATGAAATCCAATATCTACACATTTGGGTTACCAGTGTGTGATTACTGGTTCTGGACTGGTCACAGGAGGGCACCATATTACAAAGCCACTGGAAACATTTTCAACGCTTGCAAAGAACTCTTAATAAATAATTGGAGACTATGCAGGGCAGGGGACTGGCAAGGAATAGCTCCTGGAGGAGAACAGTCTTCCTGCACCTAACTGCAAGGGAACCATTAATGAAGAAACATTTTGCAACTATACATACAATCTTGTAATTTTTAATCCAGCTGATGAGGGAATGAAAAAACAGTGTCAGCTAAGTAGGGTAGTGAGGCAACAGAACAGGTTACCCAGAGAAGCTGTGGATGCCCCATCCCTGGAAGTGTTCAAGGCCAGGTTGGATGGAGCTCTGAGCAACTTGGTTTAGTGGACTATCTTCCTGTCCATAGCAGAGGGGGTGGAACTAGATGATCTTTCAGGTCCCGTCCAACCCAAATCATTCTATGATTCTATGATAAGTGAGTACCTTTCCCTTAATATCTCACATCAGTTAGGTTTGCTTGTAGTGACTGGGCCAGCTCCTACAAGGAGTCCCATACCAAATGCCAAAAATAATTCCTGAATTCCTTATTTTACTTCTTCTTGTTCCTATTCCTCTCTCCACTGTGGAACTGACATCATGCAACACTTACTGCCTTCTGTGATGTTGGTCTTGAATCAACAGTGTTTTTTCGCTAAGAGGGCAAACATGCTGATGCTGGTGCAGAAGCAAAACAGCTGATATGAAACTTGGTTTAAGGTTAAGAGCGATTACTCCTTTCTTCCAGTTCTCATCCACCTTTTGTCCAATAATATCTTCTCAATGAGTTAACAACCTTCAGCAGATGGCATTAAAACCAAAGAATGCCCTTATTCAATGAAAAGAACTTGACTTCCTCATATTTTTCTTTATTTATCCTTACATAATTTCTTTATAGCTCAGGGTAACTCTTTTTATCGTGCATTTTCATTCTTCTGTCATGGTCTTTATCCTTCTCTGGACCATGTCTATCCCCACCACAATCTATCTTTTTTGGACGGAACAACCCAAGCTCCATGTATGATCAAGGTGATAACGTCTCTCAAACTGGATAAAAAACAAGTCATTTTCAGCATTGTTCTCTCCTGAGTATAGTTCAATATTTTTTCCCCTAAAAAAGTTGATTGCAACAGAAAATTGATTACATGTTCTCAGTTTCCTGCCCTAGGAGAAGGATAGGAAATAAAAACTATGAAATTCTAATAATCTCTCTCCTGTTTTCATACTCATACTCTTCTGGCTTGATACTTTAGTTAAATTAGCAATTCTGTGCCCATTAGGAAAGAAGAAAAATCATTAATATTGTAATTATTGGTATATAGCCCTAAAACTATCTTTTTTTTGTGATGCAAGTTCTAAAATTATCTTCCTTTGTGAGGTATTAAAAATAAAAAATAAATAAAGAACATATTTTTATGTTAAAGGTTAATTTGCTTTAAGGTCATATCTTATGCATGCTGCCGAGTTTAGTATCAGCTAAATGCTCCAAGGCAAAAGGTAATAGCAAACTCCCACAAATGCTGCCCCTGGAATTAACACCTGTGAGAAGGAATATGTGGAATACATGGAACAAATATATATATGTACACGTATACTCTCGGGGATATTTTAACTAAGTGTTTTAAGGCATTTTTTATGTCACAGTTCACAGCCCGCAGTCCCCCGGGAAGGAGAATAAGGAAGGAAAAGATACCTCCAAATTATTAATAAGGGTCTTGTCTTATGCGTGAGTATTCCAAGCAATTTGTCTTGTAAAATGAGTCAGTCCATCAACTGAAGCAACAACAAACAGGGAAAACAGCTTCACGTGGCCCAGCACGTGTGCATTGACCCCCCCGTGGGGCGATGGGCCAGCTCAGCCCTCGCTGGCTCCACTCTCCACTGATGCTTCCAGCTGGGAGAGCATCCAGAGCCAGCTGCAGGAGCAGGTTTGGGTATGGGCTCTTGTCCACCAGGAAATAGGAAAATTGACTGCTGAGCGGAGAATAAGTGTTTTATTAGGGTGTTGGGTATTGGAAAATTTTCTGGACACTTTTCGGGCAGAATTGGTGGATTTTAGAAGTTTGTCCAAGTCTTGGTGGTTCTTCTCAGACTACCTGAAAGTACCACAGTATTCAGATCTCCTACACTGTATGAATGGCAAGGCCAACACTTCCAAGCAGACCCTGGAATGGTTTACTCTGTGAAAATGAGCACATGGATCATAACTGCAATGAGACCAAAGTCTATCCTAACTGGTGAATTCACCACCCATTGTACAGTTAATTTTTATTAGGTCCAGTGCATGCCAAAATAACAATCATTTATCCAATAGATCCAAACTTTTGCCCCTTATGCTTCTGAGATGAAACTTTTTTTAAATTTTCTTGGCTAAAGCATTGAAATTTCCCACTGCTCTCATACTAGACTTTGTTTACTTTTCTCCATTCATGTCATCCTGCCTTCCCTGAAAAGTTAAAATGCTTTGAAGATGATTATACAGATTTTGTGAATTACTATGAAATTTAAGCATTGGAAATCAGATATAAGACTTCAAGAGAACCTGACATTTCAAAACTATCTATTCTAATGAAAGTAAATATTGCCTTCTCTCCATTTACCCTCCAAATAAGTTTAACATTTGAAGGACCATTTAGAAATAACTGTGATAATATTTATGAGTACTAAAAAATTATTTATTACATTGCTTTTTTGAATCAAAGCAGAGTATTTCTGTGGGTCACCTGTGCCCAGAAGCTGGGACTTTAAGTCAAGTAACAAAATGAAGACTTGGCATCATACCCAGCTGTCAGTGTTGTGAAGGCAAACTCCCTGGCCAGCCATACACACACCTGGTTACATGTTCAGCTCTTTCTCTCCCTCACTCAGATACTCTAGGGAGTTGCTTCCCATACTCCTTTTCCTTGCAATTTGTTTTGCTTCTTTTTTTCTTCATACTTGTGTCTTACCTGGGGTTCTTTTCCTGCTGAGCATGAGACTTAGAAGTGTTTTTTAAGAGGTGTTGTACTCTGATAATCAGGGGATGTTTCTCACCAAGGGTCAGCTTATTTTCTATCAGAGATTACTCCTTGTTACTGGCAATGGAAAGAGATGTCAGCAAAGTATTCAGCTTTAAAACTTGGGAGGATGTGTACAGACCCAGTGCTGGTTTCATATGAAGATTTCCTGCTGGGGACCTAGATCACCTGCTTTTATGACATCACGATTACTCAGTGTGGCATGTGTGGCATGATTCGGTACAGGGACCTACAGATTTTACCTCTAAAACACTGCAAAATCATCTGGCTTTTCTTTAGGGTCAAACAGATGATATTACATTTATACACTTCAAGTGCCATGAAACTCCAATACTGTGAACACTCTTGAGAAGCCAACTCTGTTATTTCTGGGCAATCCTTGTGTGTAGTTCCCATCCCATCTTCTCTAAATTAATATAGTAGAGATGGAAAACATTCATCCAAGGTACTGATCTAAGGCTGATCAGACAAAGAAAGCTCCCAGGTATTCTTCCCCATGCAACAGGCCAGAGAAACTATTTGATGAAAGACATGGTGGATGCAAGAGGCTCTGGAGGACACTTGGCACATGTCTTGGAAGAGAAAAATATTTTGGGATACTAAACAGAAAATATAGAAGAGGATCTGATAATTCCCTGACCTAAAAAGAGCATGAAGTTTGCTGCCCTCTTGCTCATCCTTGCGCACACACATTTTGCCTCTCATGGAAACAGGATTTGGGGCTGGGCAAACCTTTGGTCTCCTGTTCTTAATTGAATTTCCACTGATGTAAGGTTTTAAAGTATAATTATATTCCCTTGATCATGTCTAATTATCTCATTCTAAATTTCTTCTAATGAATTATATAAGTCTGTTGCTATTTCTTGTAAGAAAAATAAAGTAATGCTTTTCATACATTCAACAGCTTTATACAGCCAGGAGATCCAAGCTCAGAGGGAACTTTTTTCTTAGATAAGTAAATCCTTGCCTGCTAAATTTCCAGTTAAAAAGATCTGACATAAATTTTAATCACCAGAAATACAGTATTTCCTGTCTTCAAATTATTTAATTATGGTATCTCAGCATATATTTATTTAATGTTCATTAAAAGGAACAAGTAGAATACATACCGGTCTAATTAATCCTTGTTAAGCATTCCATGCTCAACAAATGTCCAAGAGCAGTGGAGTAAGCTCAGGGAAAGCTATTGAGTCAGGAAAACGTGATTTGCACCAAGTAAAAATCTTCAGGCAGTGTGAAAAATGGAAAATTGACTTGATTAAAATTAAAAAAAAAAAAAAAAGAAAGAAAAACTAAAAGTAAGCAAGTCTCATCCTAGAGAATAGAGGGCACCTAAAGATGGACCGTGTGGAGACATAAATGTTTCTGGAAATCACTGCTGAAACTACCACAAGTGTGTAGTAATTGGAATCAGTGGCTTAACAAGAGGCCAAACACCCTGAAGAGCTCTCCTTCCTCCATCACACATTTACAGTCCTCCTTTGAATGTGCTTTTTGCCCAGCATATCCTGAAATTATGCACCTCATTTCTTCCCTCTGTTTTTTCCTAGGTGCTCATCTCTTAGGTGCCTCTTTCCCAAAACTCTTCTACCTTCACACCAGCCAGATGTCAGGAAAACCTTCAGCAAGTTCATGCAAACTCTCATTCTTGACCTTCTTTACCTATAGTTCAAAAATGAGTCTCCCACCCATCTGCTCAGATTTTCTTAGCACTGTAGGGTCTAAATGAAATTAATTTCTTATTCTCTCCCAAAGCAACCCATCCTTAGGGTGAAACATTGCCAGGCTCCTGGGGAAGGGAGAAGACCATCACCCTCTGTTGTGTCCAGCTTGCTCCATCACCCAAGAGTATGGCTTTCCTTGTTTCTGTTCCTCCTCTTCCCTGTGTTATACTCTTCTGAAGAGGCAAAAGATAAAAAAAAACAACTTTATTTTAGTAGAAATTCAACCAGCAGGGCTGCAATTATGACCATCCTTTTTAAAGGCTTATCACAAACAATTTTTGTCGCAGCAGTTCCCCTTACCCAGGGATGTGGGAAGTGCTGGGAGCTCACCCTTACCTGCTGACAGGTGTTAACTGGGGAAGTGCATCCATCAGTGTCACACTGTACCTCTAGCTGTTCACCTGGATTTTTAACTAACACCCACTGAGAGAACACCTAATCCCTCTCTCAGTTAAACCCCTGTAAAACCAGTACGTTTCCTTCGGCCCTGAGAGCCAGCAGGGTTTTGGTTTCAAGCCACTCTGAACATGATGAAAAAAACCAGATCCTTTTTCCAACTGGATTCAAACTGTTCAGCACACAGGCAGAACTGCCATGTGCAGTTCTTTCCTTCCAGCAGTAGAAACACTACTGCTGTGAGCCACGTCTTTAAAGTCCCCCACAGATGCTACCGCTCCCCGTGGCATCATGATGTTTCCTTCCCACTTCCATCCCTGCTGCTCTCCTTTTTTTTCTTAATCAAAAGGCTCCCCGCTGTGAAGTGGGTGCTGTTGCAGTACATCTGCCTGGCTGGCATGTAAAAGGACCCAGCCCTGAATTTAGCAGGTTTGCACTCACCACCAGCAATACTGAGCCCAGAAATGCCACGGGGCACCTCAGAGTGTGGTGATGGGGAGAAGCAAAGAGGGCAGCTTCTATCTAATTCCCATTGATTTCTACCTCAAATCTACAAACGATTTTAACACACAGTGGAGCCCAAGTTGTTCTAGTTTTCATAGGCCTCTTACAGCTTTAAATTATTCCCCAAAACTGCTCCTTGCTGGCATATGCAGTCACATCAGGAGGTATTGCCTGGCTTCTGAGCTACTTTGAGAGAAAAACACTAATTTTAGTGGAGTTGAGATAGACATGGGGATGGGGAATCTGTCTTTGTTAATGGATATAAAAAGTCTAGGAAACCAGCCTGCTGGTCTAACATATGAGACAGAGACAGTCATGTTGCCTTTCAGAGGGAAGCCTTTTGTTCCTGCTTTGTTTTAAAAAAATTAGTGGGAACAGAATTAGGCAGATACGGGGAGTAGGTATTAGCAGAACCCAGGTAAGTAGAATTGAAGTCCAAGAAATTTTCCTGCCTCTTCTAACCATCTTTGCTTTGCTAATTGTTCCCTTTGATATTATCCTAGCAACTAAATGTATTTTTCAGCTCTTCATCTTAGGCCATTAAGCCATTTCTCAGGTAGTACTGACTTCCAGAGTAATTTTCACTCTCTGCACAACTCCAGCCCCTTCTCCACCTGGAATACCTCCAAGATCCTCCCTGCTTGTCTGGGCTTCTCCCCTGAGTGACTGCAGCCTGTCCTCCCTGCACAGCATCACTGTGTAAGTGTCCTCCTCACCACCCGCTCTCTTGCATCTCACTTCTCCCAGGTGACCTCGTGCCACCAGCCCTGTCCCTGGGCCAGACTTTTCACTCAACCTGACAAGATGCAGAGACATAACAAATAGAATGCACTGAATGCCTGAGGCCACTTTTTACTGCACATGGTTTTTAGATGTTCAGTAGCTAAAGCCATATGTTGGTATCTCAAGAGTATGTTTTGACTCAGAGGCTCAACAGCAGCCAGTGAGAAGCAGAGGAATGGTTAGAGTTCAGCAGGCTCTGGAGAAATTATTTATAGAGGCTCCTAAATTTAGGGTTAGGCTCATATGGAAATCTTGACCTCCTCAAGACATCAAACTACTAAAAAACACCACAAACAACCTCCCTATTTGACCACTACGGTGTTACTTCTGCTTTTCCAGGGTGCGATAATTTTCCCGAACAGGACTTTCTCCAGCATATTTCTCCTTCTAAATTCAGAAGTTGCTGTACACACCAAAGAATTATTTTCTCGGTCCAAGAGCAGCACAAGTGCCCCACCAGCACCCCAGCACTGTGGAGAAAAAGGCATTGAGGCACACCCAAAGCCACAGCACCGTGCTCCTCCTCAGCTTGCTCCTGCAGACTGTGGTAATTTTTAGAAGAGCCAAATTGATTTCTCATTTCATTCTCTTTAGCAGTTATGAACAAAACAGCTACATGGCAGAAATGCTCTGCTCCATGGACTATTATGTTATGTTAAAAAGTCATTAATTCCCAGGTTTCCTGTCTTTGGTGAACAGGTTACTGTCACTGCTGAAGTCCAGCAGTTGCCCAGCAGCTGAAAGGCAGTAGGTCAACTTCTCTTCAGTGCTCTCAGAGGACAGATATGTAGAAATCCTTGAAGGAGATGATCCAGGATGGGTTATAAAATCAAAATTATAGTTCTAATGGTTTTTCTCACTTCTTTCTCAATGTGGCAGTCGTGAGAGAGCAAGATCTTTTACCTGTCTTTTACTTGTCACTTCGTGAAGGCATTTAGATTAAGAATAGCAATCGATCAGCTCTAAAGTACACAGACACTTCCACTGGCATGAACGCTACCTAAAAGCTCACTTAACTAGCATCTGTATCTTTATGAATCATAACAGAGGGTTTCTGAAGGCCATCCCCAGCAAAACCATGACATGCTAGACCAGAAGACCCTTCTTGGTCCTTCCCCTGTATTTTTCTCTGGTCCACATAGCATGTTCTGCTAGTGATGGTATCTTTATTCAGCATAAGGTCACTTTTGCAAGGTGTCATGAAGTAGGATGTGAGGTTTGGCAGACCACAGTTGTGAGTGGGGCAAGTTTTCTTTGAACCATTAAGACCAGGAAGCCCATTCATTTAACCCTTCCTATCACATATTTAAAACACATTGAAATTAATGAACTAGTATTTCTATTTAACAAGGTGGGCAAATATTCTGATAGAGTAACCCAATTTTCTTTATGCCTTCACCAGATGTGAGCATTTTCTAGCTTACATTCATTTAACTTAAGGCAAGAACTGGGACAAGTGTGTGGCCTTCCTCTGGCAGCACCACAGTTCCAGGATGCCTATATGAAGGTCTAGCTCCTTCCTAACAGACCTCAAACACCCAAGACTCCAAACTGCAGTGCCTAAGGAAGACAATTTTTTTTCTTGGATGACAAACAAAAAGATGAGTTTTTCTTTCATGCCAACAGCCCAACCTTGCCAGGGAAAGGTTCCTGCTGCCTTACAATTTGGTTGGTCATTTGCAGGCTGTCAGCTGCTCTCTACCACTACCTGACAGAAGGTTGTAGTCAGGTGGGAGTCAGCCTCTTCCCCCAGGTAACAAGTGATAGGGCAAGAGGAAATGGCCCTGAGTTGTGCCAGGTTTAGACTGCACATTAGGAAATATTTCTTCACTGAAAGTGTAGGCAAGCACCGGAATTGGCTGCCCAGGGAAGCGGTGGAATCACCATCCTTGGAAGTGTTCAAAAAACACGTCAGTGTGGTGCTTAGGGACGTGGTTTAGTGGTGGACTTGGCAGTGCTGCGTTAACAGATGAACCGGATGACCTTAGAGGTCTTTTCCAACCTTAATGATTCTGTGAAGCTTTTGTCCCATGGAGGAGCAGCCCAGAGAAGCCTGCACTCCAGTTAACCATGCTGTAGCTCTCTAGCAGGATAATTTTAGTCTTAAGAGCTGTCAAAGCAAGCACCTTAATGCAAACCTTTTTCACAACGAAAAATATTAACACTTACAATGTTCTTAATATCTATGCAAAGCAACCTATAAATAATTCATTTACTCCACACGCATCTGCATCATTTGAAATGCATCAATGCTTTTATCAATACAGTGCAATGGATTTACACTGCAGAGAAGAGGCTTGGGGGCTTTTGGACTATCCAAGTATTGTTGATCCAAGCATTATTATTAAAGGTAAACTGAAATAAATTACCTCAGTTACTACAAGATGCTTTTTTTCAGCATGGTAAATAAAACTTATTAGTTCTGGGTCATTAAATTCAATATTAGACTTTAAAACAGCCCAGAGCTCCTATGATGCTATTAGTAAAACATGCAACAAAACATATGTGCTTCGGTATTAAAGATAAAAGAATTACTCAGTCATATTTAGATATTAGTTATTAGTGCATTTTTCAAAGAGACTTCTGAGATAAAAGCCTAGTTGCCATTCTCAGAGGTGAGCATGGTCCTGGCTGTCACTGGATGGCAGGTTTCCAAATAACTGAGCCATTTCTGAAAATGTCATTCAGAGCCTTTTGCAAATTTACCCACTATTCCTCTTCACACAGGAATAAATACTATTTTGCCAACATTGCAGGTGAAGTGATTGGGCAGTAGGAGAGCTGCTTGGAGAGCAGGGTTTGATTTTCACATTTTTTTAACTTCCTATGACCCCAGACACGTCCCTTGGCGCCCTGTATCTCAGTGCTCCTCGCTGCTTGACTACATTGTGCCCTTCATTTCAACCTTTATTCTCCTCATTTGGCTACAACCACTCTGTAAGGACTGTCTGGCCAGTGTCTAGCACAAAGAAGATGCACTCCTAATTAAAACCTCCAGTCACTAACATACAGCCCAAAATCCTGACAACAGCCACTGCTAAATACACTCTGTCTTTCAAGATGCCAAAAGCAAGGCTGGAAAATATCCCCTAAAAAGTAAGTAATGATGGCACGTTGCATCCAATCGATCACAGTAACCTCTGTCCATACATTAGAGGCCACTGTTGTGTTTTTCTAACTACAACAGCAGCCAAGTACTTTCAACGTGGGCAAAATGTGTTTACCATTAAGTACAAAGAGAGAAGATAAGCATAAGTCTCCACAAGTGGCACATATGGTTTGGTCTCTACTGCTTTCCTTGACGCTGGGCATGATGCTCCCTCCCCACGAAGGAGCATTCCCAAGATGCTGGGGATCAGATTCACAACTGACAGGAATCACTGCAGCTCAACAGATCCACAAACCAGCACTCATAACCCAACTGGCTTCTCAGGCCAGGTCTAGGTAATGACTATGAATTATTGTTTGCAGGAGAAATCAGATGACTGAGCTCCTCTTCAGTATAAAATGATGATGGCTTTCTTTATCCTGGTTTTCATCAACCGCCACAGGAACATTGTAGCATCCCATTGAGCCTTTCAGAAACCTGAGCTAAAATCCACCGTGAGAGGAATTACAGGAAAAGCCCAGTAACTGTGAAGGTAATTACTGTGAAGGTAATGTGGATCTCACAAGCAGAACTGCTAGGCATTTAGGGACTAGACTAATGAGCAGGCCACCTGTCGTGGGAGAAGGCCGTCATGGGACACTCCTGACAGGCTGTGGAGGGGGATATGAAAACAAGGAAATGTTCAAATACAACATTTAAGATACACAGTATGAAATGAGCCACTGATTGGAGCTCATATGCATGCTTAGTATATGGACAATGTAATTCTACTTGTACAGGAAAGGGAAGTTCACAATAGAGGACGGCAGCGTAGGGTACAAGGCACCAAGCAATGAGGAGAAGAGCATAGGAGAATGCTTGGGATAAATAGGGCTGGAAAAGAGACACAGTTAAGATTCTTTGCACTTAGACTGCAGGGAATGCCATTTAACCACCAGCACAATCTCAAATTCCTCAAATTTCACTGCTTTACACCTACTATAGTATAACAGAGCCCCATCCAACCTGGCCTTGAACACTTCCAGGGATGGAGCAACCACAGCTTCTCTGGGAAACTTGTGCCACCATCACTGTAAAGAATTTCTTCCTCATATCTCATCCAAGCCTATTCTCCCCTCCAGTTTGAAGCCATTCCCCCTTGTCTTGTCACTACATGCTCTATGAATGTGTTGCTCCCCTCTTAGCAGAGTCAATGACAAGAATGGTCAGGGCAGCAGAAGACAATTAATCAAAATATTCTTTCCTCTCCCTAAACCACTGGACAAAAATGCAAACTGGAATTTGAAATTACAGTGGCATGACAGAAATTGTAAGAGGTTCAAATTTCCAACTTTGGCAGATCTCCCACTTTGTGGAAGTAAATTTAATTGCAATTCCAATAAAAAAGGTGCAAACATATCCACAAGTGAGCCACAAGTTGTGACTGAAAGCTGAGAAAAAGCCTGTAATTTTTACACTGAAAGTGTATTTATGTCAGTTTTGAGACTGGTTCTTTTTTTTTAGCTAGTTCCTTTAAAATCAATGGAATGACACTAAGCTATTGACTAGAGATATGTTATTTCTTCGCTTGCCCATTGAGAATCAAGAACACGAGCTCATTCCATCAATTTCAGGGAACTTTCAGCATATTTGTACCACCCTGAATATAAATATTTTATTTATTTTAATGCTTGCTCTAAGACTCATTCAAGACAAAGGATGTCTTGAATCCTTGTTCCTTCAGAGTGTTTGAATCAGCCCCTTGCTTACTGGGAAGAACACAGGATAATGTGTTCCTGTGTTCAGAATGACTGAACTGTTTCAGGAGCAAGCAAATCCCTCAGATGATTCAAATACTCCTAAACATGCAGCTTGCTTCATCTTTGGCAAGGCCACCAATCTCCTGTCATCTGCAATAATGTAGAGGGAAAGGAAGGAAAAAGAGCTTTGAAGAGCCAAGAGGACTGAACTTCGCAGATTTCTGAATGAACAAGATATTTTGCTGTATAATTAACAGAAGAAGGTAAAGAAGAATACATAACAGGTATCCATCCTTTAACAATTGTGTGGATCTCCACAGAGCATCAACTCAGTTGGTGAACTGATATGCAATTTTAAATATGCAATTTTAAAATATGCAATTTATTTTTCCTAAGGTATTCCAGCATTCTTGCTATACTAAGTTAATTAGTTTGGTTTTGGCATTTTCGGAGTCTTTCATCTGCATTCTGAAAACTAAGAGACCAATAACAACTGTGTGCTTAGGAATCTGGCTACTGGTCTTCTGCATTGCTTATCAGGGACTTAATCAAGATTTCACCACTCAGCCAGCTAGAGAGAGCTGAAGAAAGCAACTATAATGCAGAAAAGCAATTAATGTTGTAAAATGGGTTTGGGTCCTCAGATGATTGACATTGCAGATTAGCATCTTGCCCTTAAATGCAAAGTCATCCTTCAGTAAATCTACAGAGTACCTATTGGCTTCATAAAATTCCTCTGGACATATTAAAAGCAGTGTCAATTGTTGTCTGTATCAAAGCAATAGAACAAGTAATTCTAAAATATCTATGCATGTTTGCAGAACATGACTTCGTGTTTTGTACTTTACAAAAACAATATTTTAGTAATTTCAGATCTGGTAAGGCTGCACTGGAGTCAGTAAGGGGACATGACAGGATTTTAAAATAGTCAAGATCAGACTCTTAACAAAAATTTATATTGCTTTAGCATCTGACCATAATTGGAACAGCACGGGAAATGTTACTTTTTTTCACAGAAGATTGCAGTTCTGTGGAAAATAAGCCTTATATCCACATAAAGTGATACTCATCAGTGGGAGGAATATTATAGTCAGCTCTAGGGCAATACTTCATTCTCTGTTCCTGCAAAAGTTTACTTAATTCATTATTATTCCCTCCACTATATTCTATTTGTTATACTCTAGCAAATAAAGAAAATAGCAGTTAGGTTCTCAATAAAACACCTTTTCCTTCATTAAGGCCATTCAGAATACCCATGCTAAAAGGCAAAGGATGCTGGATAGAAAATTCTGAACTGTAATGCAGATATTTCTGTTATTATTCCCAGAAAGTGGGTATGGGGAGCAGCATTCCCACACAGAACACAGCCTGAAAAAGAGCTCCTGCCCACTAACAGGTGTGTTTTTGAAGGTGTGTATCATCTGCAACTGCTTTCCCCCCTACTTGAGTGGGTGGGAGAAGTTGCAGCTGGGGAATGTGTTAATTCAGCACTACCCTTTTAACACTCACTCTTTTCATTACAAGTATTAAAATTGTTCCCAATGGGCATAGCAGACAAGGAAAGCTAAACACAAGGAAGGACTTGATCCAGTTTCCTATTAAATTCAAAATAAAAACTAATAACTTCCATGATAATAGGACTTGGACAGGAACTTACATGAACAGCATACAACAAATCATTTTATTCTTGCCAAAGCTTGTTTTGACTGCAGCAATTTCCACTGAGAGCTGGAATCTACATCCCCCAAAGTAGCTCCACTCCACTGCAAATACAACATGCATTAATTCAAGTATTATTTGGTTTTCCCCTGACTGGAAAATGTAAGGCAGCAGAGGATAAAAAGAGCACATGGCTTGTGTGCAAGCCCCAGCCCAGCTGCTGCTGGACCACTGTTTGCCTGTTGCTTAGCAATGCTTCACCTCTATGCCAGGAAAAAATGTTTTGATGAGGGAATATAAATCTGCAGTTTTGTTTATGGTGAAATAATAACTGATGGTGCTCCAACCACTTCTTTCAACCCTGCGCTAACAACGCTTACTAAGCCCTGGAAGCTCTCTGAGACAAAGGCTGTAGTTTTCCATGCCTATCTATGAGCCCGTGGGAGAGCCCTAGGCAAAAAGTTATAACAGAGCAGTTTGCATGTTAAAGAGGAGAAAAACTGGAATAGGAATCTAAGGATTTAAAATAGGAATCTGAGGGCATGATTCTGGGCAACCAGCTCTAGCTGCCCTTATTTGAGCAGGGAGTTGGACAAGATGATTTCCAGAGTTCCCTTCCAACCCCAACCACTCCTTGATTCTATAAATTCAGAAGCAAAATAAAGAACTGGAGGAATAAAGGACATGAAAAATAGATGTGCAGGGAGCAAGGAAGCAAAGCAAAGACACTGTAAAATGCTTATGCCTCACTCACCAGTTATCCATTTAGCCTCTGGGTCATGAATTTTGAAATCATCACTGAAGAGATCTTCCACTGTTATCTTCTTCTTCTGAGACAAGCTGTTATCTTCAACTGCAAAAGATTTAAAACCAAACTGCCATTAGTTCAGCTTTGAAATGTGTCTGAAAGTACAGGAACTGTGAATAGTGCCATGCAAACATCTTATTTGGAAACAGTCCACACACAGGTCCCTTCCCATATTTGGTGTTATAAAATGACCATCTAATGGTTCATTAACAGAAACCTCTTTGTTATTTATGCCTGGTCTCAACAACTACAAAAAGGCCAAGACATGGTCCAAAACATACATTTTCAGACAAAATGTGATCAAAGAAGATTTTTAAAGTCATGAAAACACACCTATAGATGTCATAGTGATACATAACATCAACTATTCGAAGTATATTAAAGCTACTTAACACTAAAACATTTCTGAAATCATCAGATACATTTTCAAAAAGCATTTTAAATGGCCAAGCTTTTACAGTTTATATTTTTATTTCCTTAAAAACTGTCATACAGAACCATAGTTGCAAATATATTTAACTTTATAAGGGCTCATGCACATTACTTCAGAAATTCTCAAAGGATTTTACATGGGAATCAGACTCTTGGTTGCAGAAATATGTCTGAAAAGTCTGTGAGACATAACTCTAAATCCTTAGGTGTTGCATAGCTGGCCCATGCTAGTTTTAACTTTTAGTGAAAAGATATACAGTTTCATTTGAAAACATGGAAATATCAAAGCTGAAAATTTTAGAGAAAAACTAAACCCAACAATTTTGATTAATATATTCCTTCTTTCCTGTCTTCCCATCAAGTGCCTTTTTTTTTTGTTATGACAAGCAGCCACCCTCTATGAAAAATTTGTTTTCAACATTCAATTTTTGCTGAAATAATATTTTCATGGAAACATTTCAGTCAGGTCTTTCAAAGACAAGATGAGGCTACATTCTGAGTATTTCCACAGCATCTCTCCTCACTACATTATCCTCATACCTGAGGTCTGTTAGCATCCTGCAACCTAAGCTACCTTTAACTTTGTTTAGTGCTAAACTTATGCTGAACATTCATGATTAGAAACGTGGAATCAGGTAATTAGTAGAAGGAAAAAATCTTCTTTACTATACTAAACTGATACCCCTGAGCTACCTGAAACGACAGAAAATTACCTGTGAACAGTGTTTTGTCCCACTGAAAGATGTTTCAATACAAACTATCATTTTTATCAAATTAAATTATATTCTTTAATGTTCATATTCTTCTCAAGTCTGGCTGAGTTTTCAATGATGCTGCTCAATGTGGCTTCTAAATACCAAAACACAGTAATACAGGTCCTCAGCCAAATCCCTCCATGTGACAGCACTATGCCAAGTTATTCTGCATAATTTTATTTATCAAAATGGAAAACACAGGTGACAAGAACCCCAGAAAATGGTTCCAGTTAGTTTCCACCATGGTGCAAGTCAGAGGCTGCTTGATGGGTCAGAAAGTTTCAGCCACCTTGGGATGCCCACCTTTCTTTCCATCACCACTGGTGCTCTGCTACAGGCAAACATCAGATGCTTTTCTCACACGTCTCCTGGGTGTATTGCAAGCACCAGGGTGTGTGGCCAGCACACCAGAAGCTCCTTTCCCACCTCAGCATACCTGCTTGATCCCTGGGCAGACCTAGCCCCTCTTTTCCCCCAGATGACCTCTCTGTGCACAAAAAGCAGTGACCACACCAGGCAAATGGGCAGTCTTTCTCCTTTCTGTAAAATCCCACCTTTTTGTAACAGTGTATAATATACATTTATATATAACTACTGTGAACAAACAAATTGCTCTCCTGCAGAGCTGGTCAAAGGATATTTCTTTGCTCTTCCTGAGTATCAAAAGTCATACAAAGCTTTCTAGGCAATGCATTTGACTGTCTGACAGCATGTTGTGAATTAATGCTTGGTACCATCTCTGAAAAATGTTTCCTATGGATTTCGCAAAAATTTTAATGAGGATTTGAGTGTACTTTCTTTTATTCATCTAAAGGTCAGATTTGAAAGGAGAAAACTTGATGTATATCTCAACAAAGCTTTAAATATCAGGAACACGTGCAAAAAGTCCTTGTTTGCCTCCGTTTCCAAACAGAGGGGATGAGAAAGCAGCCTCTGTCTAAGCAAAATGTCTAATGGAATTAGAGGAAGGCTTTATTTTACTCAAAATTTCTGTAGGCTGGGTCCTTTTTTCAGCTTTGCTATGTGTGTGTGTATGCACAGACATGCATATTTATAAAGCTTTGCATGCCTTTGTATAAATGCACAAAGAACAGCTCCTGGATGGGACCTCTACAGGTGCCATATGCTGCGACAAGTGAGCAGCCACCAATTAGGGAAGGCTCAGACCCACTCTGTTATCATTTGTATAAATAGTTTCACATTTTTCAACGGTGGGTGGAATGGCAGCACTCACACACATATGAAATCAGAGAACCTCAGCACAGGCAACAGCACAGGCTGTGTACTGTAGAGTAATGAAATGTAAACTTTCACACAGCCACTGCTTCTTTTGAGAATGTTGTTCCAGAATGCCAAAGGATAAATGAATCATAGAAATGTTGAAATGTTTTCAGGATTTCATAAAATAAGACACAAGCATCAGGTAGCGATAAAGCACTGCTACTGTAATGACCATGTCTGCTGAATGCAAGGACCACTGATTCCAGGTTATGAGCTAATCTTGAAGGAGGGTGAGTGACCTGCCCCTGAGAAATCCATACCAGTAGGGATTTCAGCCCTTCTGCAGCTGAACCAAGAGTCAAAACCTTTAAAGATTTGGACTGATTTGAAGAAGAATCTTGAAGAGACAACAAATCCCCTTTTTCCCCAATTATTAAATACCTTAATCATTATCTGTCCTGCTAAGCAAATCTTCCCCATCTCCCACTTTACCAGTTGTTCTTGACTTTGCAGAAGACTACCCAGGAGATTACCCAAGTTTTCACAGTACTGGTGCAAGTTAAGGGTCCAGTTAAGCAATTTACTTTGAACATGGACTACATGTCTGCATGCTGCAATCTATCCCATATATGCCCCAAATTACTCTCTGTAGGCACTGTATGATGTTCGGCACTGGGTTTAGAGCATCTGCATTTCATGCTGTGGTACTGCACTGCAAAACAGGCCTTCAAACCAACACCAAAATACTTGGAGAAGAATAGTTTCCCAGCCAGGAAGAGGGCTGAGATAGACAGAAACAAGTAAAGGACTCAGAGGTAAAATGCAAAAGGTTATTTGTACTGGTAGGACAGTGTTAGGTTGGACTCTAACATTATCATCAGAAGGAAGACTTAAAAATAATTGAAGTATTCTCAGGAACTGTGCTCTGCCCAAGCCAGACTGCATTACCCCCCTTGAGAAATTTGCAGTGAAGAGGGGGGTTTTTGTTTGTGTGTTTTGGTTTGGGCTTGGTTTTTTTACCTGATGTCACTCTCATTCTTAGCAGCTCCCCATGAACATTCACAAAACTGCTTCACCTCCTTTCTTTACTGTTCTCCCACCCCTTCCTTGCCTCTTGTTCAAGTATCCATCACTTAATTTTCAGTTTGGCTACCAGAGGATAAACATTTCTTCTTCCAGAGAACTATTTTATGGTAGGGAAACACAGACTGTGCTTCTCCTTTTGGACAGGCTCCTCCAGCTTCCTCACTGCTTCCTTGTTGGGACCTGCTATCCCCAGTTAGGATTAGCAATGTGATATCATTATGTTTGTCAAATCAGCCTCTATGTCTCACTTAGCACTGGCTGGTGGAAAATGCCTGTGAAATGAGCCTTCCATTCCCTTCTGCCATGGCACATCCTCGTAACAAGTTCCAGGGCCAGTGGCTCAAAAGAAGACTGAACTCAGCTGCTGCCAAGCCACAGCAGCAACCTAAACTCTCTAATTTACCCTTGGCAGAGTCTCACCATGAAGCACTCTGGATCCATAATAAAAACAGGAGCAGTACTGAGCTCAGAGTTTTTGTATTTGCATGTAGGACACAGATCTGAAACATCAACAGGGCAAAAACCAACCCAAGCCCCATTTGCCAGCAGATTAGGTAATTAGAAATCTCAGAAAACATGAATGGAAATTTTAGCCTGGAAAAAGACTTTGTATATTTCCAAGTTTTAAGCACGGGAAATCTCTCAACAGTTCTATTTGGAGTTGTTGCTGATTACATACTAAAAACTGTGTGATTTATGTGTGTGCATATATATCCCAAAGGGGGAATATCTCTGTTTATGCACACACAAATATAAATACACAAATACACTCGTGAATTTTATTTATAACTCAATGTGGCTATTTCATATTCCCACTTCACACTATGTAAAACAGAAGGTCATTGTAATAACTGATATTTACTTGTATCTTCCTAAATTAGAGAACAATAACTACAGAGTCTCAGTGCTCACTACACCTTCTCTGTGTAGACACTTACCTGGACAACAGCACTGCAGTATCTATAGTCATGACAGTCATTAGAGTGGATTTTATGTGTGGTTTTCTCTGTGGGAGTAGGAGAAGTCCTAAACGAGGTCTATAACGCATCCCAGAATTTAAACCAGAGCTGCTAAGTCCTCACCAGATGTCATTCTGAACATTCTCCCAAGGAAATTGTTATTACAGGTGGTCTTGTAAAAGGAAAGACTTGTGACTTCAACTGTATTTAAGTCTGTACAGGTATGTTATGCTTCTCCCCATGTATCCACTATATGAAATCCTGCTTTTGATAGAAGTGGTACCCATGGTCCACTGTGGTCCATCTGTGCAGTCCTATAGCTTCAAGACAGCTTCTTGAGGTATGGGTTTAGGAATCTAGGCTTTCGTGTGCATCTTTGAAAAGCCTGTGACTGCATTTCTGTAAAACTGAAGGAAACATTCCCATATCTAATAAGTTGTGCCTGATGTGAATATAGTCCATTCACCATTCCCCAAAACATCTCAGAGATGAACAGCACTGTCCAAAGGTGTTGAATCCGAACACCAGCAAAGTTAATTTAATAAATGATCCTTAATTAAGTTTAACCTTAATTAATTTCATTACATAATTACTCTGGCACGACTGCGTGCTACTTACATTTACATTGAAAAGTTCTGGATAACATGAAACAAACTGAATATGGCATGAAAATAAATAACCAAAAGGGTAATATAATGATTGTTTCACTCATTTTCAAATTAACTCAGTGCAATCCTGTATTGCTTGATTTGCCACTGTCTCCAGTTCACACAGCAGGATTGTGGGATAAGAACTGTGTGAGGGAAGATGGCTCAGACCAGCTGGACTACATGTCAGTTCACACGTAATGAGCTGGAAATTTCTGCCACACAACTTCCATCTCGTTTTTCCACTTCACCACCTTGTTCTCTTCCATTTCCTACGGTTTCATTTCTCCCTTGCCTCCATTCTCCTCCTCAGCCCTGTGCTCTCTGTCCTGCTGTTCCCTAGATTATATCACTCGCATAAACTCATCCAAGAAGGAGCCCCTTTTCTTCTCCTCTACAGGGGACCTTCACCTTCTCCTGTGTTTTGTAACTCCTCACCCTTTCTGACACTGAATTCTCTTCTCTGTGTCTTGTGTCTCACTTTGTTTGTCATTTCATATTCAGTTCACAATCTTACCAGAGCTGGGAAAGTGTGTTATTTCAACTCCCTAAGTAGGCATGGAAATTTACAGGGCTGTATAAATATATAATAATCAGTAACCATAATGACACCACATTAAAATTCAAGCCAACAACCTCAGTAGCTACTAGAAGAGAAGTAATTTGCAGAGGTTATGTGCACAGAACTTTGCTGAAACTTGGTAAGGGGATTAACTTAAAGAATTCCTTATTGGGAAGTTACTAATTATTTTCTGTGGTTAAGTGTTATCTGGTAAATCATTGTCTGAAATTGTTTTGTAAACACCATGGTCTGAACTGCAAATCAATCCAGCTAAATGGGACGGGATTTAGGTGCCTAGGCATAGGCATCTAATGCCATTTTAGATGGTCTAGAATATACCACTCCACTGGCAACTGCTGCTCCACATAGACATGAATTTCAGGAGTTCCTGTGTCCTGACTGACTGCTCTGTGTGGGTGTCTCCCCTACCCTGGCACATTTAAAATGACAGTCCCCATCTATGCTTAGGCAGTCAAGTTCCAGTCCTGTATCCTCAGCTCAGCAGCCCTGATTTTGAATTGAAATGTAAAATTCTCAAACAATCATCCTAAGAAAGGCCTTGAACTCGGCATCACATCAAGGCAAAGACAGGAAGGAGTATTCCTTTGATGCTGACTTTTCAGTCAGTTTGTAACCCCTTTACCCTTGGAAGTGTAAAATTACAGAAGAAAAACAGAATGGGAGTGAGTTAAAGGTTATAAATACCTGGTGTCAGGAGTATAACAGAGGTGACAATCAGGGAGCAGATAACGAGAATAACAAGTAAGGCAATTGCAATTCCTTTCCAGTTTCTTTGAGGAGGATTACTCCCCACCAGCTCCTAGAAACATCAAAAGAAAATGGACATTTAGAAAGAACACTTAGACAAGGAAACAAGCAGCAGAATCCAAATGCTAAGGTATGTCCTCAGAACTGTGCCCTGTGGCCATGGTGGGTGAAGCCCATGAGCCAAATACAATCCATGCTGTTATAATACATTGTGGCAATAACTGAATCCATCCCAAGTCATTATACAGTGAAGAAATGTAATGTACCCACAGGATGCTCAATAGTGAGACCCACGCTCTCCATCTTCTCCTGGCGTATGGGCACCTGCTGCCCAACCCAGCACTCATCCAAACTCACTTAACAGTGCTGACTTCCTACCAACCCTCATTAAGTCTGGCAATAAGGAGCTTTACAGTAACTTCCAAGAGACTTTTATAACAAGATGTCAGAGAAGACTACAGGAAGATAAATAATTCACGGGGGCACGCATGGAGATAAAAATCAATACGGATATCCCCGCGGTGAACTCTTCTGCCTTCCCAGAAAACAACACATCTCCTCAGGGCAGGCAGTGTGCATTCCTAGGCCAGCAGGTCGAAGGAATTGAAGAGAGGCTTCTCGTCTAGCATATACATTAAATTTAATCACATCCTTAAAACTTTACAATAAAAGCTCCATCAGTGATTAGCTTTGACTTCACTGTAGTTGCACCATATGTTCTGTCTGCGACGTATGCAGCACCCCCGTTCTCGAGACTGAGGGGTTTATGAAGTGCTGAATTCGCATTCACAAGATCTTGAATATTTATTGCACTTTATTCCTTTCATGCTTTTTGCCGGATTCCCCTTGGCATTTTGCATTACATGTGATTTCATGCACACACTGAAGCACCCCCAGGAACTGTATGAAATATCAGTGCACTCCAGTTTCCTGGAAGGCTGAATTCACTTAAAGGATCTGGCCTCACAGCCAGAACAACGCTGGATGCTCTTCCTCCTAGTCAATCTCATCTATTTAGGATTTTTGCCTAATTTCCTTTATTATGAGAGATGGTGTGTCTAGAACAGAGCTGCTGGAACTTCTTTAAAAGTCTGTTCTTTTTTTTTTTCTATTTTAAATTTTTCATTATTAGTTCTTCTGTAATTCAGAGTTTGTTTCACTTGCTGTAACTTTTCTTATACACAGCAACAGGACTAGATCAGGGAGGCCCAGCAAACCTCACAGATTTGATTTCAGAAGACACTGGAAAATATTTTTCAGCATTTCCATATCAAGAATTCACTTCACAAAGAAAGATAATGTTGAGAGTCCCTTTATGTTGGGGAATCTATCCATTACAAAGGCTATAAATTTGCAATGGAAAGTCAAGTCTGAGGCATTAAACATCTGAGGTAGCATCTGTGCTCCATCGGTTATTCTAGTTCTGGAAAAGACACAAGGGTTCTCTTTCTTCCAGTAAGGATGGGTAGAGGTTAGCACACCCTCCCCTCCTTGCCTTCCCTCATTTGCACTTGGCTAATGGAAATGAAAAATACTTAGAAGGAACAAATGTATTATTATTGGTACTGGAAAAAAATCTGAAAGTAGGTCAGGAGCCTTGAGAAATGCAATTTTCCAAAACAAGCAAACAAAAAGAATTTAAATACTTCCATTTCTATAGACTCTTCACTCTAAGCATGAATACAAATGCTAATTAATTTAGTCTTCTAATGCTGTTTTTAGGAAACGGTTATGGTCTCCATCTTTCAGGTGATGAAAACAGGCACAAAAGAGAGTCTGTGCCTTTCCTAGGAAAAGAAAATTATAAATAAGTCAAGTAAAGAATCTGGGGTTTCTTAGTCAGTGGTAAAAATATTCTTTCTTTCACAGCAGGGCACAGGGGGACCTAGAGGGATGACAGGAATACTGGGGAGAAGCAGCTGAGAAACCCAGACAAGCCCTCACAGTGTCTGGGGACAGAGGTAAGACAATGACAGAGTTACAGAACTGATGGCAACAGTCACAGCCCTTAAAATTATCTAATGTTCTCACCACAAATGGTCAGAAGTTTTAAAACTGAAAAAAAAAAATAGATCATGGACTTGAATTATATCTACAACCCAGTTGTAGTTCAAAATCTTAGTAAAGCCTTGCATTAAGTGTGGTTTCCCCATCCCTGAGTCCCGAGTGTGACAGAAATACACACACATACTTAAGCTTTCAGGATATCTGTACTTTCACTGAATCCATTATCAAGTCATAATTCTATTAATTCTTCAGGCATCCAATCAATATTTGAGCAACATCTCAACAAAAAAAGACTGGGAATTTCTAGTGTATCAAGAGGAGGAAAACTATTCATAAGCAAAACACTGGGGTTCAATACACTGCAAGGAAGCAGAAAAGAACATTTTCACTTTCTTTTCAAAATTCTAGCAGGAAATTTCTCTTGATAAAAAGCAAGAAGAGATAAATGACACTTCAAAGAAAGACAAACAGCTTTATTCAGCACAGGCTTGGAAAGCTACTTGTTTTTTCCTCAGTCATTTGAAGTCTCTTTTGATAGAATCACTTACAGCAAAACTGCAGACACATCATACACAGGTATGATAGCACTGATACCTCACACCATTCCTATTTGTATTTCTGTTAATTCCAGAGAGATGTTGCTGTGTCACTGTGACCAGCTTTGACCTCCAGGAGATTACAACCTCACCAGAGGCCTGTGATACCCCATGGCAGCAAATTCCTACCTTTCACTTGGATTTCCCAGCAGTGAACATCAGCTGCCTATTCACACTGCTCAGGAAAGCCTCTGTGCTTTGGAACTGAAACCAGGAAGGTGTTTAATTAAGCCTTAGGCAGGTACAGATTGAAGCACATAAATAATGTTCTTGAAGTGGCACCTCAAAAGGCTTGTTTCCAACACACAGCACAAAGCTAGAATTTGCCCTTTTCCTGAAAGATCCCAGTTTGCAGACGTAAACACGGAGATCTAAATCAACCAGCAAGCAGATGCCCTTTGTGACCATGGCTGTTAATCCTAAAGATACCAACTTTGGTTTCCATACTGAAATCTGAGCATATGACACAAATAGAAATAAACCAAGCACACACAGTTTCTGCTCTGAGGGAAACAAGATGATAGAAAAAATTAAAACAAAGTCACTCATCAGTAGGAACCACCTGCTCTCTGCTTCACTCTAACACATCTGTATAACCTCAGCAAGAAAGCTAAAGCCCTCCAGCCTGGTTTTCTCTTTTTTTTTCCTTTGCTGTTTGTTTTTCACCTCCTTCTTCCTCTTACATGAAACTTTAATTGATTTTGGATTCAGAAAGTAAACCAGATGTTACCACAGGTTTTAACATAAGCATACTTCATTGATGCTGCATATTGAAAACTGTAAACGTTATCAATTTCATCTTCATTTATGATTGAAAAATATCGCTACCCACCTGTGAAGTTGACTTTGAAGCCATAAATCTAGACAACCTACAGTATTTTAAGACTCTAAAATACAGATCTGTGGTGACATATTTTCCTGCCTGTGAAAGAATCACTGTACTGACACGTTACGGATGAAGGCTGGATGTGCTCCGATCCAAGATGCTGTCAACAAAATTATTTCTGGCATGTTTATTTGAAACCTGTCAAAAGTCTGCCAGCACAGTGACCACATTACAAAATATAACAGCTTCTTAAAACAATTCGTCAAGCACAATTTCTTTTTTTTTTAATAACCATGTCTACATTACTAAATGAAAGAAGGACAATATAGACATCACTTGTCAAGTATTGGCATTAATTAATTAAAATTATACATCCTGGACCAAAATCTTTGAAGTATCAGTAGTGAGAGAGTCATGGTGGGCCTCTTAGTCTTCTTCAACGCAGAGCTGCCACTTTTATGCAATAACAATAAATCCCAGGTGCATTATACAGGAATATATACATTCCAGATAGAGGTGCTATACGTGAGGGCCCTTCCTGAAGCAGGTGACACTGGGCCATGGCTGTGGACAGGAGACTGAGCTCTAAACTCATTTACAGTGGTGTAAATATGAAAGAAAAGAAAAAGACAAAAGAGAATCCAAGAAATGAATGGTATGATACAAAATCAGGTGCAGGAAGGGGTGGCAGGATCAGGGTTTATAGGAGTGATTTTATAGTTTCCATACCTGCCATTCTTGCAAGCTCTGCTTCTTGCCTTCTTTATTTATTTATTTATTTCTAAATTTCAACCAGAAGTATTACACTAATTAACACAGGAAATGAAAAATCTACTAACAAGCTCATAAAACTGTTAATTGAAAAATGTGTAGTCTATGTTCCCCTCATGCTACCTGGTTCTGAATTAAGACTTTTGCCTGATGACATAACAGTAAGTGTGATGTCTCTGTCAAGTCAGCTCACCAAGTTCAGAACATGGTGCAGAATAAAAACTTTGCTGAGGAATTAAGGTATGGGAACACTGCTGTCCTGGGTAAAAAGTCCTGCAGAATTCAGTGGAAAAATAATCTTGCTGTTAATTAGTTCTTTATAATACAAAATTGCAGCAGATTATAACTGCTGAGTCATAAACAAATGAGCTGAGGAGTGAGTGGGTAACCCATACAGTTATTAGATTATTAACCTTATGTTGCAAAAAAAGAAACACTAATTGCAATGATAATGGCAGTAAACTAGATGCATTGCAGTGGTTACAGCAGGAGGTTCACTGAGACTCCAGGTTATACTGCTGATTGATACTGCCTTACTGTCTTATCACAATCCTCCTGTCTGGATCCTCCACTGCTCCCCTGCCTTAAATTTAGGATGGAGTTTCTTCACAGGCAGCAATCATTTTTGCTACCCTGCCTGGCACAGTGGAAACCTCAGTCACTACAGATCTTAGGCAGCATCATAACACAGATAAACAATAATAGGCACATAACTGCATAATTCTCACCTCTGAATTCAAGCTGAGTTACTTTTGCTTGGGGATATTTTATTTTCTTCCTTTTCCTTCTCCTCCCTACTCACCTCCCTCCTCCCCTGCTGCTGCAGATCACCCTGAGCTGTGCTCCAGCTGGAGTGTGATGCTGAACAACAATCAGTTTGCAGATAGACACAGAGCCCGAGCCTGGGGCTACAGTAAACTCAGTTGTTCAGATGCTAAAGGTGAGACTGAGAGGAATAAAAACTTGCTCTGTTTTTACAAATGAGGCATGGCATGTTACGTGGGCTTTCCTGCAAAACCCCAACAGAAAGGAAAGGGATAAAACCATCTGCCTGTTGTGGTGGTGAAAGACAACTACGTTATGTTTTTCTTCCTCTTCTGTTAATGCTTTTACTAACAGGGAGCAATGACTTAGTAACAGTTAACATCTTTGCTGTCTAATCCCCAGCACTGTGAGAAAAATCTTTTACCCTGCACACAATGCAACACATTCTCCTGCCCTGAATTTCTGGGAGGCTCTTTTATGAATGCCCTAAAGCCATTCCATTTGGCCCTGTAGCTCCATGTCCTCTCACCATTTTCTGCAAAGTGCACATAGGTAAATGGTTTGAGGTTGGGCATTAATGAGTGTTTGAGAGTGAGGAAAAGGCTGTACCTGTAACACTCAGCTCCCTGTAAAATTAAACCTTGCATGCTTTATGCTCTGGTAGAGCTTCCAGTCTTACATGTTTCTATTACAAAGCTAACAGGAGAAAATGAATGCCATCTGCATCCCACGCCTAACTGTAGCTTAACAGATGATGGGTCTTCCACAGTTTTAGAGCAGAAGGCACTAAATTCTCAACTAGCATTGACTGACACAGATCATTGGCTCCACTGGAGTAAAGCCAGTCTGTGTCAGCTACAAATGAAACCTGGAGCTCCTTCTAAATTAAATATATACATATATATATAATATATCCGTAAAACGATCTAAATACAGTAGTATCTGTAATTCCTAGCTGTTCTGTATTGCCAAAATGGATATTTAATAACTTCCCATCATTTTTATGGGCATTATGATGAAACAGTTTTGGATCAGCTCCAGACCTTGCAGCACTAAAAGAATAATACAGTGTCTCTGTTATTTTGAACTGGTATCTCATATGACTTTTGCACCCAAGTAGAAGTACTTGCAACACCCTCCTACACCCTTGTGATGTATGCAAATAAGCAGCTCTGCCATTTGAAACATTCCCAAGCTATTCCTAGTGCTTAGGGACAGAGTGATTCCATGGAATTTCCAAAACAAATTTGAAGTTTGGCACATGGACTCCGAAATTCTGCCAGAAGCCTATTTTAAAGGTGACAAAAATTCAAGCTGCCAACACCATCTGGACCTGTTGCACTGGGAGTGGTTCCAGCCAAGGGCACGGCCACCTTCTGACCCAGGGACAGGAGAAAGGAGATGGCAATATCCTGTGCAACCTGGGTGCAGCACAGGATATAAGTGATTAGACATACTTTCAGCCAAGAACTGTGATGGTCTTGATTTAGTGTCATCTTATTAATCTCCTTCACTTTCCCCCCATCAGTTTGGTTCATTTGTCTGCTGTAATCCAGATGTTTTTATAGCACCTGGCACGGTGGGACTGTGAATCCTCACAGAGGCCCTTGGCTGCTACTGTAATTCAAGTCATAATTAAAGATCCATTCCCAATACTGACAGAGCCCATAAAATCAACAGCATTCCTTTGATTTTATTTCAGTGTTTGATATAAGCACATGCATTCACCCACTAAAACAGAAGCAAATCATCTCCAAGGGTGAAATATTTGCCATGGCACAAGTAAAACTTGGTTTGATGGTTAGGATTTTATTGCAGAGGAGTCCGTGTGTTCATCAAATCCACAAAAAGGCTTGGCATGCCCAAATGCCACAGACTATATCACTGATCCCAGGACTTCTCCATGCCACAGCACTTGCTTAGCTCCAGTTTTTCCACTACAATGCCCTGACAGCCTGGCTCCCTCCAAACTGAGCCACAACACACACACATGAGCCTGTTCATACCCACGCAGAAAGCATCTGCAAAGAGTGATATTGCCAAGGCATGCCAGGATGACATCTCCTTACTTAAATTCTCGAAGAATTATGATCTTGAGAAATGGGAAAAGAAGCTTCTCTGAAATATTTTAGGGGTTGGGGAAACCACCTCTCAGCTCTGTCTTCTCCACTTATTCCAACAAAATGCCATTCTGCTTACATTTGCAAATAGACAATTGCAATTTTTAGTGAAACTGTATTTCAGAAAAAAAAAACCACGACAATATCATTCAATTTATGGCTCTGAACACCAAGAAATAATTTGTGATAAGGGAAGTAGTCAGATGTTTAATCTTCCTGGGTAGAAAGACAGCACTAGAAATTCTGTTCAATTTTATATTTTATTAACTAGGCTTTATTTTTTTAATTTATTTAGTTTGCAAACACTTTGTTTCTAAATGGTACAGGAAAGAAAACATAAGGCAAACAAAATTTAATTCATAAATAATTTGCTTGGGAATAACACAAAAAAGAACTGTGAAGACAGCCAAGGTTTGAGATCACTGCAATTCAGAGACAGTGGGAAGAGGAATTATGAAATCCATGTGCACAGCAGGGGGGACAAAAATGGATTTATCAATTTCACTTTGCATTCTCCTGAGGTGTCCATCCACCTCAGGATGCAGAAGTTGCACTGTGTGCTAAGAAAGTAAAAATTACCTTGCCAGATTACCTACAAACACCTCTGCAACACAATAATTCCAGGAATTCAGGTGTGAATTAAAGCAGTTGGAGTCTATGGGAGGATTGTTTCTCTTTTGGTCGACACATGTAACTCTCAGTAACATGCAGAAAGCTTCATGCACGTGTGGGGAAATGAAATAAAAACAGAAAAAGTAAAACATCCACAGTCTAACCTACCATGCCCACCACCATCTACAGCTGCCATCTGAAATACATCAGCTGGTTTTTTTTTCCAAATATGTTCCAGCATTGCATCTTGCAGGATGATGGTGGATTGGGGATTTCAGGTGAGGTTTGTGGCTTGCACGAGGGCTGCAAGGTGATGGCTCATGAAGGTCCCGCAGCCCTGGGAGCAGTTGGGAAACCAGGTCAGAGACAGGATTGACTCCTGAGTCCTGGAGTTCCACAGGGAGGTGAGGGACATGGACAGACCACAGCAAGAGGATGGAGTGGGATGGCTCTGTATGGAGGAAGAGGCTGCAGGGACGATTCAGTTTTTGTGTGGGGGGAGAGAACATTTGCTCAGAGTCCATAATAATGGGATTTCAAAAGTAATGAAAATTACTTGAACCTCCATTGCGAGACACAAAATTAAATCCTTTTATGTACTGAGCAAAGGAAAATGTCCAGACTAACAAGCATGTGATGGTAAAATCTGTTTTGTGTGCTTACTAAAACACTCTCCAAATTTAGTAAAGAACCTGCAAAAATCACATATTTCTGTCCCCCGTGGGACCTCAAGCAATGTGTTTTACATAAAGGTTGAATCCAGAAGGAAAAAAAAAAACAAAACAAATAAGTCAGAAGAATTTCACAAGGGACAAAAGTTCCTCTCTGCTTCAAGCAAGAATCTGCCCTTATTGAGGACAATTACAACATTTTTAGTAATATGCCTGAGTCTTTTAATCATTTCCATATAACATAATTAATCAGACTATAGTGCTGGATTTTTCAAGCATCTGAATATCCTATTAAAAACAAAGTACAGTGTAGCAAGTGTATAAAACACAAACTCCAGAGTTATTCTGGATGCTAAAATTCAGGTTAGTTTTACACATTTTTAAACAATTTATTTTCACACACCAGTCATTGACAGTTTTGAAAAAGACAAATTGTTTGATGTGTGAAGGCTTCAAAGACAATGCAATTTCTTTATTCATCATTGTAGCAATATTTATATGAAGATGCTACTTATCTTATAATTATACCATTAAGAGAATCTTAATTTAATTAATCCTAGAATCTTGTTTCTAGGATCAAGTCATATTTGATATGTGGTCTCTAATTCTGTAGTATGTAGCTAAGATTTTAATGAAAATTGTGAAAGGAATATTATTCTGTGACACAAATTTTAACTAAGCTGAACAATGGAAAAACAACGTGTAAGTGTTTTACACCATGCTTTTAGACGAAAAGACATCAGCAGCTGTGGGAGCAGAATGCAGTATGAAGTTTTTTCTCTCCCAGCTAAGTCCCCTTGTCCCCAGCTTGTACAGCCAAGATCTTTTTGCTTAGTCTCCCTTCCCTTCATCCTGAATCTTTCATTCCTGGTTTCACTAGTAAATACAAACCAGTAAATAAAGCCACCCAAACATTCAGTTCTCTTGTCCCAAGGGTTATCAGCTGAGCAGACCTCTTACCCAAGAGCCAAACCCTCCAAAACTGCAATGCAACATGACCATATGGCAACTTCTTTAACAAAATAGTCCCTGGCCCACTCCGTACTCCAGACTCTTCTGCAGCATTCCTGGGACAGTCCTGCTATAATGGGCCAAAGCCATGCCTGGGAGCATGCTAACAAACCACTCCAGTGATCACCCATGCTTGGTCCCCTTCACCCCTCCAGGTCATTCCATCATATAAATGCAACCCTAAACTCCATCCAAATCCCAAATCAGAAACCTAAGGACTAATTCCCAACTCACCCCTAGTTGTGTAATTTTTACTCCTAAGGAAAATCATCAGACTGAGCCTGCCCTGTTACACAGAAGTAAGGAGCAAGGGACACAACAGCAAAACGTTATCTTTTCCATTTTTATGGAAGCAACCTGTGCTGACATCTGCGGGCATCACTCAGATGATGAGGCAGAGAGCAGAGTCCACAGACTGTGAGAATGTCCTCAAAATAGCCGGGAGACATTTCAGTTCTCCTGATGGGATTTGCTTGGGTTTTTTCTCTGACATTCTTGAACCAGAAACCACTTCATGGATATTCTGATTTGATATTCATTAAGTTATTTTTTAAAAAAAAAAAAAAAGGAAAAAAACAAGTGTTAATTCCCCCGGGCCCTTGTCCAGCTATAGCTTAGGAAAATTGTGGTTTGAGGAATTATGGCTCTTCAAAGGGTACTCGGGCTTTTGGCAGGAATTTCCAGGCACTGGCTCAGGATGCCGCTGTCAGGCAAAGCGACTCCAAGGTCTCCAAAGGTTTACGACTCCTATGCTTGGTCTGTTTTAATTGATTTCTGGTTTTGCTAGGGTTCTCACAGCACATTGCAAGGCTTTTCAAAGTAATTTTATTTTAATTTTCTAAGTAATTTTATTTTAATTTTCAAAGCTTTCTGGTCGGCAGGAAACACAACCAACAAACACTAAGTCATTTTTCCTTGGGAAAGCAAGATGCCAACTTTCTTTCCCATACTGAACTATGTTAACTGTGGCACAACACTACAGGAGCGTGACTCATGTAGACAGAACACTTTTTTTGATCATCTTTCATTTGAAAGCATTATCCTTAATTCAATAAAATTCTGAGATTCAGTGAGTGAATTATAGAATAGAACTGAGAAATCTACGTTCCCACTCAAAAAATAAAAAAAAAAAAAAAAGAAGCAAAACTGATTGACACACAAATTGCAATTTTTTTCCTCTTAGAAGATTATTTCACGAGGGTCACTGCCACCAGTGCCACCAGCAGTAAAGCCACTGCATCACCACAATCATTTTTAATCTTTCTGCACGATTCATGTTACCTCCATAACAGCACTGCCAAAAGCATCTCTTCTCCTGAGTCATGTTAGTGGTTTATTCATAAATGTAGGGATATAATATTGATTTAAACATGCTATAGAATTTGAAAAGAGAAAAATCACTCAAGCAGACTCAGTGACTTCTGTGTGGCAGGTTGATTGCATCCCATGGAAAAAAACTCCATAGATGGAAGGAAAAAGACAAGTGTCCAAGAAAGGAGTTTCTTGTTGTTCTCCCAAGGAGTAGGGTTTGGCTTCTGAAATCAAGGGGTTTTTCAGAACCAGCAGGCACAGCCATGGCCACATTTCCCTACAGAGCTCAGTGAAGCTTCAGATCAACTCCTGATCTAAACATACCTATAAAAGGTCTTCTATCTTCATCTTCCTGTCCATCTCACTCATTTTGCAAGACTTAAAGACATCCTGAACCCATGCAATACTGCAATGAACCTTCCAGTGCCCCTTGTAAGCCCCGACGTGGTGCTGCAAACAGCATCATGCACAGGCCAGTGTCCTCAGAGGTGTTCAGATCCTTAATTCCCTGTGGCTTCTCCAGGACTCAGGCACAGAAACCCTCCTCAGGACCTGGGCCTTGGTGCCTCTCTCCTCCTGATCTAAATTAAAAGATAAAACTCCTCCATAACTGATAAAAGTGTTCAGAAGTGACCAGACAAGTAGCAGTGAGAAGGTAAATTAGGAGGGCTGGGATACTGGGGTTTTTAAACATAGAGATGCCTTAGCACAGACATGAATTCATTTACCATGTGAAAAATCTATTCAGAGCATAATTGGAACTCTACCAATTAATATACTTCACAGAAACATCTCTCTAATAAGCAGAGTTACAGGGATCATTTTTCTTTGACACACCGTAAGGGAATGAAAAGGTTAATGTAGTGTATGTGAGTGCATTTTTAAAAATCAATTTAAGGGAATTTTCTCTGCTGTAAATTAGGCTCTGGCACCAGGGAAAGCCATCAAACTCAAATTAACAAAAGGAAAAAAGAATTTAATTTAAAACTGCATTGTGATTGTATTGCTCATTGGTGCACACACGCAAAAAAAATCAGTAACATACATTTCATTTTTACCTTCTTTGATTACTAAAAGGCTATTATCAGTGAAAGATAATGTTGAATCTTAATTAAAGCAGGACTTTCCCTCCTACCAGCCTGTAAAGCTCAACATTTTCTGTAATGCAATACAGAATCATTTTGGTAGGGAATCCCGTTTGTCAGCTCTCTTTACATTCACCAAACTGTGACCTCTCTACATCTGCTTGCACATGCTTCTGTAAGCTCAGAAAAAGCAGGGTTTGGCTTCTGAACTCCAGACTTCCCATTCAGCAAGACCTGGTGCTGGGCTTGCTGCAGCTGAAGGTGTGAAGCTTCGTTGGAGTCAAGACATCTGTCTAGAAGAACTGAAACAGTTTTCATGTTTCCACTAATTTTAACTGACAGAAGAGTGAACATCAGGTGAAATCCTACTTTTTTCAAGAGATCCAAAATTGTTCTCCTAACTTCATGGCATTGCCACAGGCTCTCCACTCTCCATCATCTGACTTGCAAACTATGGACTCCCCTCCCTCTCACAACAACTATATATAGGGTATCTTCTTCACCTGGAGAGGACACCCAGTAGTAGAATGACATTTACACTCAAATCACAATAAGAACATGTCTTCGAGGTGACACAGCTCCACACAGTGTTTCCCAAAATTATCACCAGTCATAGCCCTCATGCTATTCTCAAGTGACATTTGCTGTCACCAAACTCAGGAATTGAAAGGTGGCTCTGAGGACAGAAAGATTTTATGACATGTTCTGTGTCAACGAAGTGAAGAGAGGATATGACACAACTGATCTGTGTTCATATACTGGCCACAGTGCTGGTTGCCAAAAGATATCAGCAGCACAAGAAAGGAACAGACAAGTCATATGAATGACTCAAGATAAATCAACTGCATTATTTTCCTTCCCCTTCACTGACATAAATACCTACATCGTTTCCCTTGTGTTTTCAACAGCTTTTCATCTGATTCACCACTGAAAACCTTCCTCTATAAAGAGCAGATAATGATCAATATTGGCCTTAGCTCTGTATGAGAAGTCAACTCTTCAGTTTTCATCTCCTTTGAAATGGGAAACACTGTCCTTCCATACACTGAGTGGAGCTGGACCTTGGCTCCTCTGAAAAAACAGCTCACAAGTCAATAGCTGCAGCCCCTTCCCATCAGGTAGGACCAAGCAACACTGGAGAACAGCAGCATGGTTTCATCATCTCACCTAATGCCCTCCCCATATGGTGAGGGACCATGGCTAGTGAATAATTAATAACAAATAAGTGTGATCAGAAGTTCAAAAGAAACAGAAGAATTGCAGAAGTAAAAGCCAGTGGTTTGGGGGTTTTTTGTTTGGTTGGTTTTTTTTTCTTTTTTTCCATTTTCTTTCTCTTTTCCCATGGGTTTCTTTGGGTTAAAAGGGGAATAAAAAGACCCTTAGAGACTGTGGATTCCAAGTCCCAGACTGGGTGAGCCTCTTAGTAACTTGGTCTAGTGGAAGGTGGCCCTGCCCATGGCAGGGGGTTTGGAACTAGATGATCTTTAAGGTTCCTCCCAACCCAAACCATCCTAGGGTTCTATAATTCTAAATCTGAAATCCATTGCCATGTGTGCTCCTGAGAGCGTGCTTCCTGTTGGTGTGATGTGTCTGCCCTGTGTCTCCCATAACCCACAAGGGCATCTTGAGCTGTGCTGTGTTTGAAACATGGATCTGGGATAGGTGCTGGGGCACTCAGCCTGGGCTAAGCTGCAGGCTCCTGCAGCCACATTGTCCTGGGACCCCAGCGAGCTAATTTAAACCTGTGACTTGTGACAGTGACTGCAAAGCAGACGTGCTTTCATTTACTTTTTAGTGTGAGGATGCAGGAGGAAAAAACTGTGTTTTATGACCTCTCCTTGTTAACAAGAAATATGCCAGGACTGTGCCTTAGTGCCCAACACTATTTTTTTGTGGCATTGGAATAGCACAGAAAAAGCACTGCTTTTTTGTAGATAGTATTTTGCCTTTTAAAATATTGCTATCATAGCCTTATAATGTAAAATGAAGAAGTCATATTATGTTCAGGAAAACTCATAGCAAACTAATGGGGCACTTCAAACCTCGTATTGTTCTCTTTTTCATTTTCTTGGCAGGAATTCAAAAAAATAATCAGAATCTAGTTCATTCTCTTACATAACCCTTTGTGAAGGACTCTTAAAATTCACATCAACAGCAACTTATTCCCACTTTTCCCTTAATTTCCATTTTGTTTAATGGCTTCATCATCATTTATTTGTGATTTTGGTATTTTTTATTCCCTCCTGAGTGAAAGAAGGACCTCTCCTGGGTAATAGGACAAGGAGTTGGAATCTGCTTCTGTTGTGCTCCTGTAAAAAATACATTAACAAAAAAATTCCCTTTACATGGAATAAGCCCAGTTCTATTTCTGTTTTTTCCCCTGAGGTCTGGTAAGACAATTCCAGTGATGCCAGGTCCAGATGCAAGCACCACGTGAGGAGGTACTCTGAGTACAAGTTACACAGCACATCCCCTTTGCAGACTGAAGACATGAAGTGTAAAATAATCAATCTTCCAAGGCCCTAACGAGCCTTGTGCTACAGGCTGTACCACGCCATCAGCTTCTAGAACAACAAAAATGCCTGGCACAGAGAGAAAAGACAGCTAGAGGCTTGTACCAAATGTCTTTGTGAAATTACAGGACGTACTTAACCTTTGTCCTACAACTTTTCATGGGAAATGAGAGCATTTGCCATCCAGGTAGGAAGTCATTATCCCCCATGGGAATGAAAAATGTCTTGATACAATCCTGATCCTTTGACAACAAGAATTCTGAAGTCAGACATTCTCAAAAGATGAGCTTATGAAACTTCTGTGTTTGGGTTCATGCTCAGCATTACCAAGAGCCTCCTGTATTCTATACCATCCACACTTTACATATCTTTTAATTACAACACAACTAATTTTTCACTTATATGAAGTACTATATTACGAATTCAAATTCCTAAACCAGAAAATGCACCTGTTGCAGAAAAACAGTATGTGGAAATACCAAATGAGAGAAATGGTTGAAAAAATTTAATTTGTACAGGCTTTTTCATGCTTGTACTAATTCAATTTTCTGATTTTGGACTAATCTCTCTCTCCATCAGTTGGTCACTCCATGGTAGGAGTAACCATGCATGGTGGGAGCCCATGGTGTGGTTCCAGTTTTGGATCCAGCAATGTTAACCTCACTCAGTAGGGTGCTGATCCCCAAATCTGCATACTCCTGCTTCCTCACTGGTTTGTAGCTTTTGCTGCCACTGTTCTGTCAATAGTTTTATTTTTCATAGTGTGAAGAGATGGAATACCCTCATTCTAGGAACAGAGATTTGGGGAAATATGGAGGGTTTACTAGGTCATCTATACAAGATAATTGGGCAATTGCATCAAAAGCAGGGTTAGGATATTAAAAGCCATTTAGGTGCCTCAGTTTCCTTGCAGACAAGGCTCCCAAACATCTATAAAAATTGATGCTCCAGTTCCTAAGCACCTCTCCATATGAGCATCCTTTAAAAGCCATAGTCCTTTGGGTTCCCTGTTCACATACAGTGAAAAAGAAATAATCTCCCACGATAGATTTTGGGGGGGGGAGCAGCCTTGAAGGTGAGCCTAACACATGAGAGGTTTGCTGGGCAGGGCATAGAGAAAGGGTGCAGCTCCCCTTCTTTCTGTTCAGCAGGACAGGCCAGAGCTCACCCATGACACACCAACCTGCCTGCTCAGCTCTCACTTCCAGCAATGCCTCCTCTGAAGCCGTGCCAGATAACGAAACACATGCTCCTGTGCTGCAGCTGGTCTTGCATCCGTGCCCAGGGGCAGCACATCTGCGTTATGAGCAGCAAGGGGGGAGGCAAGGACACAATTTCAAGTGAGAGGAGCAGGAGGTAACAGCTAATCAACTGTTTCCATCACCTTCTCAGGACAGGAGCATTTGAACTTGTCTGGGAGAGCAGCGTTGGGTGTGCTGTCTGTTATCTGCTGCTCTGCACAGGTAGATGTAATGTCTGTATATTTTATTAGCTCCTGTTATGCTGCATGAATGGAAGCCACATACAGTTCCAGCTTACCACTTTCACCATCAATTATTAAAACATTTGTTGCAGAGGGAAGAAAAATCCTGTTTCCCTCTGCAGCTTCTGGGGTCATTGTAGCAGTCACAGCAAACTGCCTGAGCATCCTTCACGGAGTCTGATTTGGCAAAGACCACTGCCATGGGTAGACACAGAATCAAGCAAGAGGTGGGGATGCTTGGCCTGCCTGATAATGGGGATGCACTTGGAATCAGCCTCTGGAAAAACGCTTCCCATGTCCATTAAGGATGACATTTACCTTAGCCCAGATGGCACTCATCACCCTCTGTGCACCATTTAAGCCCTGAGCTGAGAGGGATGGTGCGTGGCGTGTGGGGATGATGTGTGCAGTTCCAAACTGCAAGTGTCAGCCATATGTGCATTTTTATTATTTTTTTTTTTTTTTATCTTAAGGGAAATGTGGGCAATTAAGCAAAGGAATAGGAAACAGGTAACTTCAAAAAAAAAGTAAAACATGACCCTATTATAGCTATGTTTTGCTTGTCTGTCAATCTTTTAAGTAACTGTACAGTGTGCCTCAGCATTGTAGACTTCTTCATCTAAATACAAATTTAACTCTGTATATTATGGGCAGCTCCTAAAATCAGGAACTGTATATAATATTTTACTAAATCCTTTTGATTCCAAATAGGTATCATGCTGCTGTCATTAATGTATTATCCAGCACAATGGCTTTTTTGCCTCCTTTCTTATAGGTTGCTCTCCTACATCTACAAGAAAAATAGTGCCAGGTAAGTGCAGTGGTTTCCTTTGACCCCAAATGCCCATAGGCTCAGCTGTAGATGAACTCAGGAAGAGCATTTAATGGAATACCTTTTTCTAGTAGGAAAACCATTTAAAGTTGTTCTGAAGTCCCATGTACTTCAGTGGGATGCAGATATGAGTGCCTAGGCACTTCATAGACATTTTGGTATATGACTTACCAACATAAACACTTGTTCTGCAGAGAAATACCCAAGATACAATGGAGGTGTCTACAACAGGGATATCCCTCCCCTGGTGGGAGGATTCCCACTCTGTGCACAAACTCCTGCATCACCTCCAAGCAGCACCCAGCCCTCTGTGCATACTGTGGGGAGCTGAGCCCCAGCTCATGGGTTTCTGTTCTCAAAGTGGATCTGGCCCTTAATCAGGAAAAGAAATGAAATATTATGGTGTTTCACAAGCTAATGACTCGAGAATATAAACTATATTTGACACAGTATATTAAAGATCTTATAAAACTTCAACGTGGCAGAATATGCCCTGCGTTTTCCTGCTTTTTAATAAATCAGATAAAAAAAATGCCACAATATAACCATTAGACGAGAAGATTATCAGGAGCGTAAAAATGAGAAAAACAGGCTGCTACCACACACCTTGGAAGAAAAAACACAACAAGGTGTTTACAAGGTTGGGATAGAAAACAGAAACTCTAATTAAATTTTTATATGATTGATGCTGTAGATTTAACCACTCCATTACTGAAGGCAAATGATGTTTCCTTTCCTTGCTTTAGGCTGCATCTCAAGGGGGTGTATAAATAGTTAAACAGCTATATCAGAATTCATCAGTTTTTAGAGAAAAATTAAACCTCAACATTGATATCTGTGATATAATGACTTAGAAGTCAGTGCATAATTAATCTTGGTATTAACTGGATACCCTTGTGGTATATGATTTATTATGGGTTATTAATCTAACTTCTTCTATGGGTATTACTTCATGCACACACAATATAATAACTTTTAATGCAGTAGCAGGTGCTACCTCATAAAAAAACACATTAACATATTTGGAAAAAATACTATTGTATCAATTGATCAGTCCAGTCTCTACTGGACTTAGTGATGGAAAACTAAACCTGAAATATAGATCTTATTTCATCTTCAGCCTTACTGTCCTTTTCATACTGTATTTTTCTTATTTCAAAACCATAACTATAGCTTCATATACCTATACCCTTCTTAAATGTATCTGTATTCAGGGAGCATAACATATAACATCCTCTATTCTTGTCTCTGTTTATATCAGGAGTTCTCCATGAGGATTAAGTATTTCAAGAGGCAGCTGAGTCAGTTTAACTAAAAAGGCTCTTTTGGATGATTCTGTGATATGCTGTAGGATACAACCATTAATTTTATTTAGGTTTGTATCTCTAAATTGTCTTTCTCCCTGCATGCATGCAAGATACTATGAAACAGATGGTTCCTTACTCATCAAAGCAGCTATCAGAGATGCAGTCCCTGAGATAGCTAGAGAGGCCCCTACTTGTCTTTGAGGAATGTTTCCAGATAGAACTAAAAGGGAAAGCCCAGAAAAAATCAAACAACTTGAAAAATGCTCGAAAATAAATGCAAAAAAAAAGCGTTTCTGCAGCAGCTGACAAAGATATGGGGTAATCAAATATAATAACCATAATTGACCACAATTGAAACATAACTGTTCAAAAAGGACATTTCCTGTACTAACATCACTTCTTTACTCCTTTCTCAGATATTATTGCTTCTCAGACCATTTATAGACTTCTCTAAATTCAGCCAGCCTCCCAGTGAGGTAAAGGGATGATTCAATAAATTAATAATTACCGGAATTTGCTGAGGCTTCTAAAGAAGATGGCGATATTTGGGCTGGCATTGCATGGGGAGGATGAGATTCAGGCAGTTTACCCATATACACAGGCATTAGACATACCCATATACTCACCACAAATAAAAGAGAATTTACCACTAGTGACTATCACTCTGCTTAATAACCAGATTTTCAAATTCTCTTCAGTCTTGGTAGTGTATGCTGAAAGTTTTCATCAAAACTATGGACCCCCTGTGTTACAAATGGTCGTAACATTACTTGTAAAGAGCTTAATTAAAAGAGGCAGTGTTGAATCTAAAGGCTCTGTCACTGCTGTCAATCTGAAATGTTTCATCATCATTAGGATACCTCTGAGACAGCCAGTAGACGAAAACCATGGCATTCCCTGAAATGTTTAAGGTGCTCCTACCAACCCTGTCCATAAGAAAATGCTTTTGCAGTCTCCCTCTACATATTGACACAATGTCAAAGAGTTAATTTGTTAATATGAACCAAATTCATGTGAATGAATTAGGATCTATTTCAAGAAGCTCTGTCTTCTGCTACCTAATCTTGTCTCAAGGCAATGCCCTGCAGCAGATTCACAGCTAAAACTTCAGTATTCTGGCCACAGTAAAAAGCAGCTATGCTCACCATATGTTTACTGGTTAAAATAAGATCCTTGCAGAGATGTGATGGATATCTCCTTGGAAGCAGGCAATGAGCCACCACAGGGATGTAGGAGTTGGTAGCAGCCAGTACAGCACCAAGGTCCAAGCAGGTGGCAGCACCTGCCAAAGCGACGACGATGCTCATTGCTCCCCTCCTTAGCTGAGTGTTCACACGCAAAAACTAGGCTCTGTGTCCCAAAGTTACTCTTTCAGATGAAAAGCCACTAGCTTTCCAAATTGCTGTAAAGTCCTAAGCCAGCTCCATGCTAAGGTAACAGCTGTTTGAACATGATGCCCTTAGAAAGGGGCTTGCTGTGCTGTCACTGCGAATAACGGGAAATTGCTTTAGTTTGGTCTTCCGTAATCATTCCCAGCAATGCTCCAGAGTTTAAAGATCTAATCCTGTTTGTAAAATTCAATTAGACTTTGCAAAAAAAAAAAAAAAAAATTAGTCATAAAATTTTGGATAAACAGATCTGAGCTAAGAACAAAGTTGCACCGCTGCTCCAGTGAATTTCAGGATTAAAGAAAATCAATATAGTGTCATATTCCTGTAAAATATTATCTGCAGTATAGCTTGTTTTCTCATTTGGGCATGAAGTTAAAACTGAAGTCCAGTTTTCACTGACTGCTTATATGATATAAACTTTAAATAAAATAGTAAAAGGAAAATCACCTTCCATACATGCATGTTTCTTTTTAGAATAGGTGGTCAAGTAATGCCCTGACTTTTGGAGAGACACAAGAGGCAGAAGCCCTGGGTCTGAGCACACACCCAAAGGGGAGGCAGCACAGCAGCACTTGCCATTCATTAATCTAACATAGCAGAAAATTTGCATTTGCAATCAAATAAAAATTAGTCAAGCTATATTTTCACATGCTATCTTTCCCTGTTTTTTTCTGCTTTCAGGGATAGCTCAGTGGAGGGGCAGAGAAGAAGTTGAGGGGGAAGGATAGAGAGCTAGAGATTGCAGATGTTCCTCTGACTGATGGTAACTTACAAACCCCAAGTGCAGAACTGCACAACTGGGTTTTGCTTTCTCTTCTAAAGCAGGCTCTTGTAAGCCTTTACATTAATAAATGTTAATTTTATCCCACATGCCTCCAGTAGGGTCGCCCATGCCAGACAGATCAAAACCGTAGGACCAGATTTAATACATTCTTGGGCAGGATGAGCTCTTTAGCCTCCTGGCAGTCATCCTAGGAGAAGGACAACTCCAATCCCAAACCCGGGCAGATGGAGCTCGCTTAGCCCTGTAAGGCCGTCCATCTAAGAGAAGGTCACTCTAATCAAACCTACGTCCTGAGGACCTCACTGCCACCGTCCAAGCTCGCTCGGCCCTGGCAGATGAACCTCAGGATTAAAGGGTGGGTTCAGTTCCGCGCACACTGTGTCTCACCTAAAAAATCCATTGCGCAGGCTTGAAGGCTTTACCCACATGCAAAAAGTCCTGTAGCGACGGACGAGGGTCGAAACGGCAGGTGAAAGGTGCACTGGGAGCCGCAGACCCAACCCTGCATGCAGGCGGTTCAGGATATTGGTCATTTGAGACTGACCGGAGATGACAGTCTCTTGGGGCAGCACCCTGAACGACCAAGCAGCCTTTTCAAGGACAGCACTGCTTGCTCCACTCGGAGAGGGGCCTAGAAAAGGTGACCTAAACAAAGCTCATCTCCACTTTCACCCGGTTGGTTAACCGCAGACCAACGGGCATCTTCCTCCAATGCGGTCGCACAAAGAGCAAAAGACAAAGGCATGCACCTGCCTCCAAAGGTGTACCTAAATTAACTCTAGCATATTGGAACATCAGAACCATGCTCGATTATGCGGGTAGCGGACGTCCTGAGCGTCGGTCTGCCCTAATTGCCCATGAGCTGGCTCGTCTCAACATCGACATCGCCGCTCTCAGCGAAGTTCGCCTTCATGAAGAAGGCAGCCTCAGAGAACATGGTGCCGGTTACACACTCTTTTGGTAATCATGGGTCATCTACCGCCACCACCTGCGTCTCCTAGAACGCTTCCATCAGCGCTGCCTCCGTACAATCCTTAACATCCACTGGTCAGATTTTGTGACCAATACATCTGTACTAGAGCAAGCAGCTGTCACTAGTATTGAGGCCATGTTACTGAGAACGCAGCTGCGATGGGCAGGGCACGTCTCAAGGATGAAGGACCACCGCCTCCCTAAGATCCTGCTCTATGGTGAACTTGCCACTGGCTGCCGCATGAGAGGAGCCCCGAAGAAAAGATTCAAGGACTCCCTGAAACAACATCTCAGCCTTGGCCATATTGATCACCATAACTGGTCTACTCTGGCCTCCAATCGGGAGGCCTGGAGACACACCATCTATAACGCAGCTGTCTCCTTTGAGAACTCACGCAGGATCACTCTCGAGGAAAAAAGGCAACGCAGAAAGAACCGTATCTTGCAAAATACACCATCTAAGGAGTCTTTCTGCTGCGCCTTTTGCAATCGGATATGTCTATCACGTATTGGCCTCATAAGCCACCAGCGTGCCTGCAGCAAATGTGGATAGTGCCTTCCCAAATCTTCGTTCGCGAAGCCTAGCCATGATGATGATGATGATGATGATGTTAATTTTATCCCACTGTGTCTACAAGGTGATTTTCAAATTCCTGTTGATTTACCAAAGAACTTAGGTGTTCAGCACTTGTAAAAACACGGCTGTTTCGATAGACACCTTCAGACAGATTTAGGTATTTAACCTGAAGAGTCAACATTTGTAGTTCTCCAGCAGAATTAGTTGGGCTTTCAGGGCAAATTTCTACATCATCAACTGGATATTGTTCTAACCTGTATCCTTACCTGGCCCCTCTCCAGGTGACTGTAGCTTGTGTAACTAAGTGTAGCTTGGGCCAGGCAGGGGGACTCAGTTGTTCTTACCATAGCAACTCCTTGATGTGGCTTTGATTTGTGCCACAAGCAAAAAAAAATCCAAAAAACCCAAAACAAAACAAAATAAAAAAAAAAATCCCAAAGGAAAGTTTTGAGTTCAGTCCAAGAGCATCAAGTGTCCAACTGAAGCTGCAGCCCAACAGAGCTGAACAGGGTGAAGGTGTCAGAGTGTGTCCTGCTGCCACTGAATGGGCCATTACAGTGTTTATTGATCAGATGTCAGGTTTCTGCAAACTCAGGAACAAATCCTTAATGATCCAGGGAGAAAGGAAGAAGCTCTTTTAGATTTACATTAGATTGAATGCTCGCTGTTTCTGGGATGCATGCTTTTCCAGAATCAATGTGGACTTTATTCCCAGAATAATCTGATAAAATCCTAAAGAACTGATAAGAAAATCTCAGGGAAAAGAAGGTAAAACAGCCTTTTTCCTCTCAAGTATTTAAGAGCCGGAACCTATAAAGAATTGTTGAAGATCTGCCAACATTTCCAATGATTTTCAAAGTCATTCCATTTTTAGTTGCTCCAGAACTGCTGATATCAGCAAGCATGCCCTTCTAAATAATTTATTGGCATTTCTACATAAATTAGACACTTAAAGGTGAAGATGCCATGAACCTTATGGAGGCTGAGTGCTCACTACATGGACTATAATTCATCAACCCAACAGACAGATTTCCAAACTGGCTTAAACCCCAGCAGGCTCACGGCTTGGAAATAGTTCAAGGACTCCAGAGATTGCAATACGTTCTTGAAATGTCACTTGCAGTAAAAGCACATTCTACACAAAAATAAATCACCATAAAATAAGGTAGAAACCTCAGAGAGCTATAAATTGATCATTGAAATCACATGTTAGTTACTGCTCACAAAAATAAGCAATGCAAAAAACCACATTTACTTCAGCTAAGGACAATGTATTAAAAAAGACAGGACAGTTTACAAGGCAGAGTCATCAGCTAAAACATGTATCTGTGTAAAGAAATTCTTCAGTAATACACTTTAATCCTGTCTATTTCCAAAGTCACCAGGGACTTTTTTTTTTGCCAAAAAACCTATATGATAACAGATGACTAGTTTGCAGGATTTGGCTACTGGAAAATGTTATGTTGGTATTTTACTCTGTAACTGCTCTACTTATAAAGCCTCTGGTCAGCTCAGAAGGAAGCAATCTGAAGAAGAGGACGAATGATATTTCATGAAGAATGTTGAGGATGAGAAATTGGTGAATTAAAAAACGCTTCCCTAGTATGGAATAGATCAAAATCTTAAATCTCCAAAATTTGTTTTTAAATGAAGAAGGAAAAAAAAATATCAAAGAAGGTCCCATCCTGGCTAGAGAATCACTGCAGCCAAGGATATGTGGGAACTGTTAGGATGGATACATCTTTTAAATGGATCCCTGAAATACATTGTTGTGAGGGGTTGATAAATGCCAGTGATGAATTAAATGCTAAAGGGGATGGAAAGGTGATAAAAACAGCATTTTCATCAGAAACCATGAGAATAGGAGTGGCAAAGTCACTACTTGAGAAAGAAGACAACAAGATAGAACAAGACTAAAAATGGAAATAAGCAGGACAATCAGTGCTTGTATCTCTTGTGATTAATTTCCAAAGAGTCAAAAAAAAAAAAATATCATCAGTAGCTCAAAAGAGTTATGGAATCAATAGTGATGGCCTAAAAGTCATGGAAAGACTGAGCTACAGCAGGTGAAGAGTGGAGGAAGCTGCTGACAGCAGAGATAACAAGTGAGTGTCAGTGAAGGTCATTCCACCTCCCTGATCTCTGGGTGACTGACCCCAACCCACCAAGAGAAGAGACAGCAGTGCTCAGCCCTCCCTGTATGAACACGGGGGCAGGGGCAAGAACTCCTGCTTGAATACAAATCCTGGCTACATTTATTAAATGGGCTGATGCTCTCATCATTGGGAATTCACAGCAATGGACACAAAGGAAAATGCCAGCATAGCGACCTTTTCAGCTATCAGCCAAATAGTTCTTTGCAAGTGGTTTTTTGATCTATTTCATAGCACAACTCAGATTATGTGGGAGTCCAAACAAAATGAATAAACTAAATGGATGATGATCAATAAAAATTTCGAGCATAAAAAGAATTTGTGAATTCTGGGATTTTTTTCTATTTGTTCTTGAAAATGGGTGGATCATAAATGTTTCATTGCCTGTCCTTACTCAGTTACTACCAAAAAAAAAAAAAGATTAGACACTTGTGTCCTTGCTGCAAACTCTGAGCTTTGCCTTGCTCCCCAGCTCTGTGCTCTTTTCAGTATTTGGTTTTTACTCTGACAAGTCAGTTCTCCTGGCACTATCCAGATTATGATTTTGAGGCTGAACAGAAAATAAGGCATGGTATCATCTTCCTTGTGAGAAGAGATGCAGTCACTATAACGATTTAAACCATGCCTGACTACCTACCTCACTACTTGCCATTCCTAACATTACTACCTGTTTAAGATGAGACACCCAGAGGAAACTGGGTCCTGCTCTCACATTTACACAACACCATTACTTTTTCTTAACGACGAACACGCCCTGTTTAATAAAACCCTGGTATCAACTTTATTACATCCTGCACTGCTAATGATTTGGTAGTCACCTAATGCATTAATGTTGATTCATGGCTCACTTGAAATATTTATGTAGTACAAAGCGCTTAAGCGAAGGTCAGCTGCATGCAAAGCTCCAAAGAACAAATTGCAAGGTTTTGTGTTGCCTCTGGCTCCTCCTGAGAGGAGCATGCCTTCCCCCACCCTGGGCTAGCCCTGGTTGTGCCCCCACACATCTCACCCTGGGGCTCCCATACAGACTGGTCTGTTCCTCTTCCCCGGCTACTTCCCCAAACCAACCAAGTGCCAAAATTCCATACTCTGCATCCACTCCACATTAAAAATGACTGAGGCCCTTATGTCAGGTAACTAAAATTCCCTAAAAGAAACACCATCATTTGAGGACACCCAAGAACCAACCTCAGAAGGATGAAGCAGAAGCCCCTGTTACTAGAATATTAACAAATATGTTGATATAGACAAGTTGAGAATTGCTGAATATGAAGCACATCAAAAGATACGTGGAAACAGTTGAAAAGCACAGAATGGTCCCTACAATATCAGGAGGCACCAGTGACCCTGGCAGGCAGGTAGGACCTGAGTTTAGGAGATGGTCCAGAAGCTGTGGGCAGCAAAATGAGCCATATGGCAACAAGCATTAGATTTTATTACTGAAGAAAGAACTTTATTTTCACTGCTTTTTACATTCATAAAGGAACAAATGCTTTCAGATGGTTTCATCATGATGCCTCTGACATTAAAAGTACGTGCTGGCCCAGGGAAATTCAAGCTATAGGACATAATGCAGACACTATGGGATCCAGAATAAAGGCAGAGAGATGAATCTCTGAAATAACTAGATAGGCCTTTAGAATCATAGAATCATTAAGGATGGAAAAGACCTTTAAGATCATCAAGTCCAACCTTCGACCAAATACCACCATGCCCACTAAACCATATCATGAAATGTCACGTCTACTCATTTTTTGAACACTTTCAGAGATGCTGAATGTACTTTCTCTAAGCATAAAAGCAGTACACTGAATCCCAAACATAACTGCTTCTGCCAGCCTGTTCCCAAGCCATAGGAGACAGGGTAGACAATACAATTCCACAGGCTGCTAAGCCTGTAATGAGCTTTTAGTCTCTTTTTCAGTCTATACCTCAAAGCACATAGGAAATGTCAGTACTGCAGCACTCACTTTATGTGCTAATTCTGCATGTGGTTTGTGGTTTTCTACTGGAGCATTTTAACATAGGCTGTTGTCTACAAGATGTTTTTGAGGCTCAGAGTTATCTATGAAAGCTGGGGTTGGTGAGGAAGAGTCTGACAAAACCCTCTTCTCCCCTATATTTTGTTCTCTTTGCACTGTTTTTTGCTCCCTGTCTAGTGACATGAATCATGGAACAGAAGGAACAGTTTAATCAATAAAGTGTTTAATTGCTAAAAATTATTTCACAACCACAAACTTACAGCCAAGAGACCACATTATCTGTCACTGAAGATGCATTATGAGGGAGAAACAAAGAGGTTTAAGTGTCATTAGCAAAACAATAATAAAATAACCAATAAAAATTGAAAATATGACTTAGTGAGAGGATATAAACATAAAACAGTGAAGTTCCCAAGATGGAATCATATTGCATTACAGATAATTCCATCTAATGTGGTTTAAAATGGCAAGCTGCATTTGTATTTAAGGTGTGCAGACATATTTATTATGAGCAGCCACTTTACTCTACTGCTTCATAAATTCAAGGAAATATGCAGCTTCCATCAAATTGAATTGCATTAAGTGGTCACTGCACCTTGAGAAGAACAGATTCTGTTGCTCTCAAGTGGAAACAAATCTGAGAACAGGAATTTCTAACTATTAGACATTGTGTCATATAGCAATGACTGAATCAGGTTGATCCTTTATATGCAACACTTCCTTGAATACTTACTCACTTTGCCAGGAAGTGATATGTAAAAGAGCCCAGTAAAACATCTGCCTCAGCACTTCTGTTGTAATTAAATGCAGTCACATGTTGGCACAAGTAATGACCACCATCTGCTCAAATCCATGGCTAGTCTGTCCTTCACCACAAATCATGAATTTCCACATGTCCAGCAAAATACCAATTACCAGCTGATTCTCCAAAGCACCATATGAATAATCTGAATATGCAACATGCCTGTTACAGATGAGTGCTAATATATTTCGCCTCTAAAAATGCTCATCCAGTTCTGGATGCTTCAACACTGAGAACATTAAACGCTTAAAAGAAAATATACTAAATGACTGGGGTTGCAAAGTCAGGTCTCAAGAATTAGATAAAGCCAAGATTTATGTTGTCTCTTCAAGCTGTAAGCACTGGCATACAAGATCATATCCTGGGTTTATTTCACACGCTGGGTGTGCCCAGTGCTAATATTTCCCTGATTATTTTTATTTCATTAGTATATCTCCCCTTTTTGCTACTCACCATTCAAATCTCATTACATTGAAAGATTATTAACTCCCTTTAAAGTTTTCTGTTAGCATTTCTACACCCTCAAATGATGTCTCAGTACTTTGTGAAGTCTACGCCCTCCCACTGCTCACATGGTGGATTTGCACATGTTCTGCAGCAGACAGCCTCCAGGACAAAGTTCGGGCTTCAGCAGTGCTTCAAGCTCTCATTCCTGTCTGGAAGGACTGGGAATGGCTCTGTCATCAGCCTGCTAATAAATAACTGGACATCACCTCTTCTAAGATTTGCAGTCATTAAGGTTATACTGTAGATGTCAATGTTGACAGGCGTTATCAGCTGTGGATGTAGGTGTGAACAGTGCACTTGTCAGCCTGCTTTTCACCAAGGAGCACAGGCACAGTCTGAAACCACATCAGTCTAAACCCATCAGGTTTTACTCACTTACAGAATTTTTCTTCCCAACAATTTTTTGAAAGAAGTGAGAATTATTATCCTCTTTTTACAAATGTAGAATCATGGTCTGGACGGATGAATGTCCAAATTTACTTCCAATTTGAGATGACTAATGCAACATTCACTATGTCAGTCTCAACTTCTGCAACCAATCTTGAAGACATCTTATTTCACTACACAAGCTCTGCTTAATCTCTGAAGTCATCAAGCCTGGAAAATGAATAGGATAGAGGGTCCAGTGAAAAAACCACCTGGGGGTGAACATTAAAGACTGTGCAAGGATACCTGTGTATGTAAGAGACATGTCATATCTGCATGCAGCCTGATTCTGCTGATCAATTTGCAGGTAACTTCTAAGTGAACACTGCTAATGAATGGGAGTGTCTCTCATGCTCCTGATTCTTCTCTTTCTTTGCTTTTATAGACCTTTGATGAATAGCGAAAGATTTCCTGGTAGTTCTCTAAGAGCAATGGCCACACATTGCTACATGGGGAATTCTGATAAGACATTAAAAAAAAATCATAATAGGAGTAGTAAAGCATTGGAACAAGGGCTGGAGAGGCTGTGTCATCTCTACACATGAAGAATTTGACAGCTGGACTGCATGAGGCCCAGAGTGACCTGATATAACTGCAATCCAACCCTGCTTGGAGTGGGTTTGGGCTGCCTTACTGCAGCAGTACCTCCTACCTAAGAGTTTTTCTGCGACTGTCCTTCTGTGATGTTTCCACACAGCTTATTCTGCACAGTGGGGTGCATCCCACTGCACTATGGGCATGTTCATTGCTCAAATGAGAAGGAAATAAATGGAGCACATTCCTGACCCACTTCATTTTGAGGATACCATTCGTACAATCATACTCATATATGATCAGTTATTTATGCATGACCCCTTCTAAGTCTCCCCATGACTGAGCAAGCATCATACAAATATATAGTCCCAGTGAGGTGCCACAGTTTGGCTGAGGCAATTAGATCATCATTACTGGAAATAGTAGTGAGCTATATACTGTCTGACATAAGTAAATTCAAGGGAATGAAATACCTCGTTCCAAATTAGAGTATCATCCATCTAGACTTTCTGATAGTCCTGAAAGACAGATGGTCTAGCAAATGGCTATAATCATCATATGGGTACAGTTTAACTCCATAAGACATGTTAAAACAGCAATATTTGCAGACATATCAACCTGCAGAGGTGAATGGGGCCTTCTGACTGGATGGGTTCAGTGAAACACAATGGTAAAATTTCAGAGGAGATTTCCTTCAGATATTCTTCACTTTCAAAAACTAATTTCACAAAGAACTTAAAGATGACCTAAATGAACTGATATATCATTAGTAATAATGAATATGTCAAGCTCTGACTTCATGATCCTTGCTTTGAAACAACTGTTCTCTGAGACAGTTGAAAGACCTTCCAAGGCAGGAAAAACACGAGACCACACGTGCCTCAACAAACAATGTCGAAAAACTACACCTTGTTCAGTAAAAAAGGCCAGAGCCCATTCTCTGTTTCTGAGGCCAAATGCCACAGCAGCTTCTCAAAACATGATGGTCATTTTTGGAAGGGTCATAGGCCCCCTTCTTCCCCCAGCTGTGCCTCTGGTGTTCCTGGGAGTGTACTGACTGCCATGGGACAAAGCACTGAGGAGTAGCAACTCCTACAACAAATAATCCCAGTTAGTTCTCAAAACAAGAGCCTCTGTACCATACTCATTTTAAAGAAGAGGAGTTTCTGGAAGCACATACTGTCTCAAAAGAAAAAAAAAAAAAGAAAACTAAGAAGTTAATCCTGACATGATTTATCACCCCTGTCACCTCATGCAATACTTCAGTTGTTCCCCGTGTCATGATCTGATCCTGTAGTCTTTTCTCCTCTAAGTCACCCTGTTTTTAGAAAAGGGAGAAAAGTCTGCAGGATTAGGTCCTGAACTCCAACCAGTATTCTCCTCAAAGGAAAATGATGCATTCTGCCCGCTCAGAATTGCCATGAGAGTAGGTGGCACAGGGAAATGTAATATTTATTTGGTAAATAAGGTTAGGTTATACTGCTTCACTTTTTTCATTTGAAGAGAGTAGAGAATTTCCTTCTCCCAGATTTATTGGATTCAGTAAGTCACCCATGAATAGAGCATGGGGGGATGGGATGCAGAGTATCTGTGGAAAGATCCATGCAACACACACAGATGGGATTAGTCTACTCATTCCCTAGATGTAATTGCAGTTTCACAGAAATTCTGCTAAAAACACATTTATTTGGCAGTAAATAAGATGACTAATTGCAAAGGATATCTGCACATAAATTCCAGAGTGAAATTTCTGGCACATTTCTAATTGTCATATAAAAGAAAATGACACACTCTCTACTCATTTTTCCTAATTAAATGCAAAATATGAAGTTATTGGTGGAAATGAAGTCTATTTCTGTTTAACCATGAAATGCAGCATATGGTTCCCTGATTATTGGTACACTGTGCAGCAGAAGTCCTGGGTAGATGATTTCAGGGGATGATCTGACCATGCCTGCTGCTGAGATCCACAGAGATACGCTCAATCCAGATTTGAAAATTCTTCTGTATAGAGTTCTGTGAAGGATACGTGGCCCTAAGAAATGACTACTGTATCAGGGCTGTTTGTTTGGGTTTTTTTCTCCAAAGTTCTCTAAATAAAGTGTCATATAAAATTCAAACACAAACTTTGCATGATAATCAAGGCATTAGAACAATTGTTGCTTGCCTGTGACTTGTTTATAAGAAAAGGCTCTTACAAGCACCCAGTACCCAAAGTAACATGAGATATAGTTGGCAGAAGATGAACTCAGATCTTATCTATCCCTAAGCCAATGACAATATTGACTCTTCATACAGGATTTCTAATACTGGAAAGAAAGTTAAGAGAAATTATGTGAAAATCATTTGCTGACAGTTTTGAATAATGAAGCAAAAAATTCCTTTAAAATAGCACACAATGTAAGATATGCCAGTAAATGTAACATTAAACAAAACTGGCCCTGCAACAGCAGTACAGTGTAAGTCTAGGACAGACCAGGCATGTTTCAGTAGTGCAGTGGGAATTCAATGTTGCTGCCTTTATCTGTACACACAAGAAGAGCTCTGTCATTCTGTCCACATAATGAGATGCAAAATATGCCAGTTTATTAATTGCTTAACATCTACCAAACAGCACAGTACTTCCCAAATGGGAAAACACATGCTAAGAGGGAAAAAAAACCCAAACCCCACAACCAAACTATAATTTAAAGTGTGACAATTCTCAGCACTGGACATAAAAGGGATCCAGTAGGAATGCAGTTGGTTGAACACCATCACTTGCCCTGACTGTGAGCCCTTCTTTATGCATGAGGATTTTGAAGTCTAATGAGTATGCACAGAGCATTCCCACTGATTCACCACCACAGAGAAGAGATTTGGCTGGGATTTCATCCAGAAAACAGCTAAGAAAATAACAAAACACAGGTATGGAAAAATCTCTGCTATGCTCCAGGATTCTACCTTCCCTCCATAACAGAGCTACCTCGTGTGACTGCAGCTATTCTCCCTGCTTTGCTGCACATAAACCCTCTCTAAAGCGCATTTCTGACACTTTTTCCTTAGGAAATTCTCCCATACACAAGGAAAATATGCTGCAAGCCAGGGCTCTCACTTGCAAATCTCATACATTGAACTCATCTGCTCTGCACAGGAAACTCAAATGTCAATATCACGATCAAAAAAAAAAAAAAAGCCAGAGAAGCACCATTCTCCTTTTGTTGTTGTTGTTGTTGTTGTTTTTTATTTGTTTGTTTGGGGGTTTTTTGATAATTGAGCTCTGCCAACCCTTCAGTAATCAAAGATCATCAGTCAGACTCATACATACACCAAATTATGAAAAGCCATGGATATTTTCAAACAGGAAACCTAAAATGTAACATTAGCATTCTGGATTTGATCTTTCCAACACATTCATTTCAAGGTCTTTTTTTTTTCCCTTGGCTGCTCCAAGTTGAGGTTTGCATGTGGCCACTTGCCTCCTGGAGCAGGGCCACAAAAAGAAATGCAAAGTATTGTGAGAACTGTGATAAAAACTGCATCTTACAACCCAGATAAGCCTCCTCCTCCACTCATGCTTTGCCAGAGGGAGACAGGTAAGCCCCAGATCTGCCACTCTCCAATTCTCATGTGAAACTTGTGGACATGCTGGTGGTTACAGACCACTCCTGACAGTGGGAGAGAAGGCTGCAGCATTTGTAGAAGCAGTGTGTGGTCAGGATTTTAATGGGATGGGTCAGGAACACAAGCAACAGGGAACTCATGAGGAACAGGCCACACACGGACTGGTGAGAACTCAACCTTTTACTGTCTTTCCACCTTCATGAACACATCTCAGCACCAGGCCATTGACTCATCAGTGCCAAACACAAAATTTCGGATCATGAGATCCACGTACTGATCATGGTTATAGTGACAGTCCTGAGATGCTGGCTACCCCTGGAAATTGTTAAGTCAGAACCAGTCTCTTCAGCTCAGAGATATTAATCTCCTTTCATTTTCTGTCGCTTAAGGAGTGTCAACACTGATAGGACTCAGGACACAAACCTCTCATGTTATTTAAATATATCAGTTTCGGGGAAAACATCAGCAAGATACAGCAACAATATGAGCAGCTCTATCAGCCAGAAACATTTTATATCTAAACCTCAAATTCCCTAGAGAAATCTTCAGACTCAAAAAGCAGTAAACCACTGTATAATTCATCTTCATAATCTTGATGTGTGGTTCTTATCACTGACATACTACTACACTCCTGGCTTTTATTGCAGTCTGACTCCTGTTATAGGTGTCCATTTGGCCTTATTGAGGTATAATGCAATAAAACCACCTTTTCCTGTTTATTTCTTTTGGAGTCAGCAAGGGACTCAGTGGCATTTTCCTGATGGGACATTAAAAGCTAGACCTTACATTTGTTTCAGCAGTGTAAATCTACTGCAATACCACTGATTTCAGTGACAAAATATGTGGTTACATCTAGAGAAAACTGTATTTATTTGGTGGTACAAGCCCTTCATATATAGCTGGAAACCAGGAAAGAATTTAGAGAAAACAAAGCTGTGCATTTGTCTTTTTTTTTTACTCTTCTGCAACTATCTGCTAGTGCCTGAGACAAGGCACTAGACCAGATGGATCTTCTCTCTGCCTTCCTAAGGTCATTCCTATGTTCTTTTTTAGAGCAAAACCTTCAGACGTGCACCTAGCCTACTCATCTATCCTGTAGAATTGCACCTCAGAATCCATTTTTTTAATTATATAAAATATTTGGGTCTTGTTCAAGTGGAGATGTAAATAATGCACTGTATAATACATTTTAAAAATCACCTGGTATTGAATAAACCATTTAATTTAACTTGGTTAATTTGGAATCAATATTATAATTAATTCTGTACTTCATTTGTCTTTCGAAGTGGCGGAACAAACTAGTTTATGTCAGTTCAGCCTTGTAGGAGTGTGTGAAACGCTGGGGCTGTATTCCCTCTTACCCCTGCTAAGTAAGACTTATCAGTGGAAAGGTTCCCCACTTCTAGGAGTGCTTTATAAAAGTAATTCATGACAAAAGAAAACAAAGTTTCACAACTTCATTCATCTGATCTAGTGTCTGATTTGATTTTTAAATCATTAGTTGGACTGAACTGTACTAGCTTCACCTTTAGGTAAATAATGAGGAATTGCCTGCCCGGTGTTCCTGTGGAATGCTGAAGTACTCCTGGGCTCACTTTGCTTGAAAGACGCTCCAGATACAGAGAACATCAGAAAAAAAAATCACAGTTCTCCTGGCTCTAGTGAAGGAAGAGTCTAACGTGCCAGACTCCTCCAGTGCCACCCAGCACAGTACCCAAGTCTCCAGTCGGTATCACAGCCACCAGACACAGTTTCCCTCAGCTTTACAGAGAAAAAAAAAACCCTCAGATTTACAATACAGTGCGTATTTTACATGACAGCAAGGGCAGCAAGTCTTCTAGAAAAGCAGATTGTCACCAGTCCTGCCACTCTTTTGTCTACTAATGACTCTAAAGCTGAAGGATCATCAGAAATGCTGCTCATACTTCATTGGTTTTTCTAATTACTGGTCAACCAGACACATGACCAGGGAGAACAGGCTGAGAGCTCACAAACAGAGCCCACACTGCAAAAAGACCAACTGCTACAGTGGTTAAGTCCTTCTCTTGCAGCAAAGAGCTACTCTGCAGACCTTCAATTCCCTGTGATGTCCAATCCAAACACACCACAGGTAATCATTTTTTAAAACCCTTTCCAAAGCGTTGCATTTATGTTGTATGTCCCTCCCTCAGCAGAATGACCTTCCTATCCCACGGGACCTGTGCAGTGAAACAGAAATCAAGACAAGCTGGAAAACTCTGCTTTCCACTTGTACCCTGAGAGCAGTTTTGAGGTTCCAGTGCCCAACCAGGAGCACCAGTCTCTTGGTTTGGTGTGATGTCAAGCAACATTATAAGTGAAGATCAGTGATGTGTAAAGCAACCAGAAGGCTGTAAATAAAATAGTTAGAAAATGTATGCCCTCATGGAGATATCAGAATGATTTAACGATTTAAAACTTCCTTTCCAGAGTCTTTTAATTCCCACAACTCTTATTTAGCTTAATGAGAGCTGTGAACATGCAGATTTATTCACCAGTATTGGCAAACTCCTGGTACTTTCTTAATGCTCCTATTCCTTTAGCTGTGTGATTAACAAAAAAGTGCTTCTTTTTAGGGAAAAGAAAAAAAAGGCTTTTCATGGTGCAGGGAGTTTTTCAACATCATTTGAATGATCCATTAGAGAGTCAGAATGTCAAACAGTAATTTAAGAAAACAAAACTGTTTAAATTTCCATATTTCTTGGGCAAACATTAATTTCTTGAGAATTCAAATCATGATTTATAAACACCCAAGGCCAACATCCCTGCAATGACTAAACCCCCCTTGATGCTTTAGCTGACCAGTACAGTAAGTACCTATTGATAGCTCAAGTTAACTACCAGTGAACACCGACCTGGAAGCTGGGCTTTCTTTGGTGGGACAAAAATATATTAAAAAGAAATGCTGTGTGCAACGATATCAATTCCCAGCAGTGTTGCTGCAATCTGCCAGTGGTCCAAGGGGTGATGTTCAACCCATCTCTAACTGAGAGGCACTTCTCTGATCCCTTCTCTTGTCACTGACCCAGCTGGACTTCTCAGGAGCCCTCTGGGGATTGTAATGCACTGCCCACAGCCCGAGTCAGACAAGTGAAAAACAAGTGTGCATTTGAATGACTTGCAGATCTTGGAGGCTTTGTCCTTAACATTGTGCTGCTGGCAAAGTCACACTCTCCTAAAGCAGGAGACCATCAGAAATGACAAAATCGGGACAGATCCCTGATTAATACAGTTTGCCTCACTGCCCTTCACTGTTTCTCCAGTGACAAAAGCTGAATATGGGGCTGCTGTTGAAGAGCAAGGCTGAACCCAGATTTTATTAAGAAACACATTTTGCCTTCCCCTGAAATTCCTAAAATTCCTACTTGCATGGCTCAAACCTCTCTGTGGTCATTTTCATCCTCACATAACAGATGCCCCTCTAACACATGTGCTACTGCAGGTTTACTGATTAAAACAGCTCAAAGAAGAGTCTGTGTGACTTGGCTTTTAATAATTTCATTTAACAAGAAAGAAAAAATTAGACAAACCAAAAAACTCCTCATACTTTATTTATTTGTCTTACTGGATAACAATTTTTGGCAAGTGCTGCTACCCAGCTGAATTTAACAGCATACTAAGTTGTTGCAATACTGACAAATACAGAATACACTTGTTATAACAGTGTTAAAAATGATGACAACAAGAACCCAAGCTCTTCTCTGAGGATTTCTGGGAATTTTGTGCCCTTTTCACAACGGAGATCTCCAGAGAAATTCTCTTGTGCCTTACCCAGTTTAAAATATTAAGATGAGCTGCAGCAGGTAGCAAAAGCAGTAGTCAAATGATGTTCTTCCCACACCAGCCCTGCTAACTTCAAAGAAGATGCACAGGGAACAGAGAACAATTAAGACTGGTTTTCTGAACATGCTGGCTCAATAGAGAGCATCACTGCTAAATTTTGTCCAGTAGCTAAAGTATAATTTCAGTTACAGAAATTTTGAGAGACTTACGAGAAGCAAACAGGGGATGGAAAGGCATCCTAAATCTCACATTTAATAATTAACCTTTCTGAGACCAAAAGGGATCAAATTCAAAGCTGAAAACTACTTAAAGATAGTTATGATAGTCAAGAGCACTTTATAAGCAATATTCTTAATGTAGTTTCCACTCTCTTGGGAATGCCAAGTACTGGTTAGCCTAAATATGTGTCAGAAGTTATATCATAATAGTGTTTTGGTACATGAAAAATACTCAAAATGCAAAAACCAGAACTTTGCTGCATCTTAATGTAAAACCATCCCTGGGATCTTTCTTGGACATCTGGTCCTTCTTGTTTGCTTTTTGAATTAGGTATGATATTTTCATCACACCAGATTCCTCGCTTTGGCCTTTTTGTACTACATGTGCTGATAAAATACAGGGGCTTGTGAGCTCTTTTGAGGAAACACACTCAGTTTATTTGAATATCCAGCAGCAACTATAATATATCTGGACAGAGAAACAGAACATGCCATGTCTCGTGCTAAGAAAGCATCTTGCAACTTGCAAAAGGTAAGATAATATTTCTCCTCCTAGCACAAGGGCAGAGTAAGTTAACAGACATATATTTTCATTCTTCATATTCCAGCGTTCCTATGGGGGAAAAAACCTGTGGCAGGAGGTCCATTTGAATAAATATTTCTAACACTTTGGAGCTAGTCAAATTTTTTTAAACAAAAGTGTTGAACCTGCCACAATCTAGTCACTGAAAGCAACACTTCTGCTGGGAATGTGCTAATTTTGATGAAATCTTTAGAAAAGGTGTTTTATGATTTGAATGGACTAAACACGGGAGAGACCACGGGCAGTAACAATAAAGAGAGATAAAATATAATTAGGTGACCAAGACCAACAACTCAGAAGTAGGTCAAAAAATTTACCAGTTTCAGAGTTGAGAGCTGAACTTGGCCACTTGTGTCCCAGGTGAATGTCTTTATTCTGCACATGGCCAATCTGTTTTTCTAGTCCAATTAATATTTAATTGTTTATGCAGCTGCAACAAGAAAGGCTGAGAAAAATCCAGCCCAGAGCAGCAAACTGCTGAATGGTTTGCACATTCCTCGGGGAAGCGGGAGAATGGAAAATGCTCTCTTTCTCTTTGCAGTTTGCCTAGAAGCTCTATTTTATTTTTTTTTACGAAGAACTTACCCTGTTCTTGGGTTTGCACCCACACAAAATAGCAAAAAGAGCATATTTTAAAAGAAACCACCAAAACCAAACCAAACAAACCCACGCACAAACAAAAAAACCCCAAACAAACCACAGACTTGGGCATCTTTGTTGGACAGAAATATTTCTCCCATATATAACCACAAATAAAATGAGTAGTGTAACTTTGGTCCCTTATGGACTCTCAGAGTTAAGACTCTCCCCATTTCAGCTTTTCAGCAAAAGATCCAGTTGCTCCCTCCCTTTTGAGGACACCTCACAGTAGGTTCTACATCAGTAGCACCCACACCCAGAGCCCTACTGGCTTTGGCACTGACACTTTTCTCTCCCAAGACTGCAACCCAAGGTTAGTAGAAGTGATCAGATTCCTCAAAGATTGGCTCATATTAACAAAACAAACAGAAATAAAACCTGAATTTAAAAAAAAAAAAAAAAAAAAAAGAAAGCTTTAATACAGAGAAAAAGATCTGTGATGAGATCTAGTTTACCCAAGTCTTTTATGTGGGGCACTCCTACCCCATCCCTTTTGAGATGGGGCAGCTGTTTCCTTCTGTACTTTTCATCTCCTCTCACCTACCTTTTTGAAATCACCCAAGGTCACTGTTATTGTCTGTTCTCTAGCCTGGCTAAACCCCTTCTGCAGATGTCAGAGGTGTGTATCAGAGCAGATGGCTCTACATTGTCTGATATCCCTTGAAACCTCAACTGGGATGTGTGATATTACCAGCTAACACAGGCCTCCCTCCCTCCCGTTCCTGGTTAATTTTTATTAGCAAATTAAACACTCAATGTGTGCCCTGATGCAGTAGCTACTCAACACATTGCATCCATTACTTATCACAAATGTTTCTCCTGCCATTTCTATCCATCAGTGAACTGCAAATCGAAGCAGCACAACTGTGGATAATAAATGTTTTTCAGAAGGTGCTCAGTACACTGAAGTTACAAAGGGATCTGTGGGAGTTGAATGATTCCAACATCTACCACAGCACTAAATACCAGCTGAACCATCCCTGTTCCAGGAATGGGGCACTTACAGGTGATGTAGCCAGTGACATTTCTGCAAGAAACTATGAGCTATGGAGGCAGCTTCTACACCACAGAAATTAGACACTGATCTGTGCAGAGTCTAAATCTGCACCACATAATGAGAAAATGGCTCATCTTCTGGCACTGCAATAGTCAGTGTGCAGTGGCAACATTTATTGACCTATCCATAGCTGTGACACAATTAATGGCAATTTGATTCCAGCAAAAATGCATGTGATTGACCCTACTTCATTAGTCTGGAGAGTATTTTACAAACTGAGAGCAAAGTGTTGTGATTCAGCAGATGAACTACAACAGCTGATTCATTTAACCTTATTTCAATTCCGACAAACCCAGTTACCTTTCAGAGATAATATATTAATGAAACAGCCTCTATACAAGTATTGGTCCAAGATTAAAGAAAGTAAGTGTCTTTTGTCTGGATTTGTATTTCAAATAGATCTCCATGTGCTTAACTTTATTGATTCAAGCAGTAGGTATATGATTAGACAGACAGATAGATGGAGTGTTTCAACCGATCTGCATTCACGATACCACACAAAAGCATTCAAACAGCATTTTAGCTTTAATCTCAGATATCTGACTCCACATAAATACTTTTTCTAACCAGAACATCAGTTTAAAAAGCTGCAGCTGGAGTAATGGTACGGAGGACTGCAGGACACTTTTGCTAATGACAAACAGTCTCAATGCCTTTTAATTTTAGGCTGGGAAAATAAATAAGGCAGCTTTTCCTAGCCTCCTGCACTGGTGCAGGCACAGAAAAACCCTTGTGGGGCCTCAGTGAAGAACTGAGACTGAAAAACAGCCTTGACATTGACTTAAGTGGGCCAGAGCTCCAGTCCCAAGAGGCAGGAGTAAAGTGGAGCTAGAGCAGCCAGAACTTGAGGGGCAAAACAGCAACGACAAAAAAGATTTTTGACAAAGTGTTTGATTAATAGAAAGCTGATTTTTTTCCTTGTGATGTTTCCAAAATGAGTCTGCTCCTGCCTCTTTTCAAAGGTATACTTGCCATAAACCAAGAGAGACAATGACATTTTTAATTTGGTTCAAAGCTATTAACTTTTTCCCAGCCCTTGGGGAAGAACCAGTTTTCATTTTTGCTTTGGAACTGTTGTAGAAAGAAAAAGTGATCATTTGCACAGCAATATGGATGTGATAGCCTTTGGAATGGGAAAGTGCAGGATCAGATCCATGGTCCTATGGCCTTCCCATACCCTGGAGATGCACCTGGACACTATGGGAAAAGGGAAGAGCATGCAGTCCACAGGGTGAGAAAACACACTAATTACATCTGGTATTTTCAAAACACCAGAAAGAAATTAGGGAACTAATGAAGTTGCTTAATTCCCCTAGGCAATAAGATAATTCCAGCTAGACCAGAAGTGTGAGACAGTACACAAAGAAAACTGCTGTCCCTTTTGGGTCTGGCTGTCAGCTGGGATAGCTCAGCATTTCCACAGAAAGTCAGAGCTGTTTTGCACCCATTGAGAATGGGGCCCCATTTTTAACATTATCTGTATGTTAAAGGAAAGGAAAACCAGCTCAGATCAGACAGCTTATATGCAGTAGCCTGTTAACACAAGATCCACTATAGGACATGATCTGAATTAGGAAACATCTCACTCACCCTGACTTGTCATTGATCACACCTCCTTTAGAGATTTAGAACACATGAGAGGAACACTTTAGACTGAATAAACTTCCAGAAACCTCCAGCAGTGAAAACCAGCATCAGTCCTTTCAGGTCTCAGGTTCCTGAGGGAGTGGGAGGAGGAAGAGCACCAGCTGGCACAGACTGAAGCATGCTGTTGCTGCAAAGGCTACTTGCTTTCACCTTCTTCTCCTTAGATTTTGTTAAGATACTTGTTATTTCTGCCTTCAGCATTCATTCAACACATCTTGCTGGGTTGCTTTGCTATGCCTTTTATTTTCTAAATGGATGGTTCAAGCACATGATTAGCCCTCAGGCTGAGTCAAAGTAACAGGCAAATTAGAAGCCTAGAGGAATTAGGAGCCAAAAAGGCACTTGGAAATGAGCATTGAAAGATATTTACCTTATCTCAGACCTTCATGCCTCCTTCTGCTGTTGCAATAGCCAGGAGCAGATTGTTCTACTTGTTTCTTATGAAGCTGAGGGATTTAATCTTATCTGGTTTCTTGCACCAGAAGTGCATAAAACTTGCTCAGGGTCTGCTGTTTTGTGCAGCTTCCATTTTACACTCCTGTCATACATCATCCTTACTTGCTTGCTCAGTTTTTTTCTTTTTATTTTTTTTTAAATTCCTTTATTATTTTTTTTCTTTTGAAGATAAGCTGTGTACTGCAGAGAAGTTCAGCCTGTGTTGATTAATTCAGCAGCTGTCTCCCTTTGTTTTTCTCGTGAATTTTAAAGATGTAGACTGGATAGTCTTGAATCAATGATATGTTATCAGGACTTTTTTTTATTTTTATCCTAAAGCAAGTAGTAGCCCATTGCTGATTTCCAACACAGAATCACCAGTCATTTCGATACAGTTCAGCTTTAATGGACTGAATCATTGGCTGCTTTTGTCTCTTACATAAAAGAAGAATCAGCCTCAGTAATCAGAGCTAAATCTCAACACCAAGAGGAAAAAAAAAACCACTCTACTTCCCGGTGCCAACCCCCCCCACATGCCCATGGCATAAAGAGAGCACTGTTAAAAGCACTGTTAAAGCCCCTTAGGCAAGGCCTAATAACGAAAGATCTTTTAATCTGGTTAGAGATTTGACCAGTTCTTTGATTATGATCACCAGAAGAAAGACACACTTCACCTATTCAATTACCATTGGATTGTCCTTAAATTATCTGTAGGAAAATTGACCTGGCAGTTTCTGCCATTTCTCATTTTGTACCTTTTACCATCTAAAAATGTTCAGGTACAGGTTCTCCCATGAGACAAAAGACATTTTTTCACCTTATTCTATAAACTCCCTTTTCTGATTATTGTAAGATGTTAAAAAAAAAATACATGTTTTCCCTTTTTTTCAAATCTACTCTTTTCCATATTCAGATTAAAAGGTTTTTCCTACAAAAGACAGTTTTGCTGTGTTTCAGTTACACTGGCATTACAAGACATACTTCCCCATGACACATACGTGTTCACTTGCGTGTATCACCTTGGCAAAAAATATTCTCTAGGAGAGAAAGGTTCATGAACCTCACCTCTCAAATACATTTCTAAGTATCATCTTATAATGTGACACCCCTAAGTTCAGCAATAGGGCATAGGAAAGGACACAGATCCCAGCCCAGCACTGGAGAGAGAGAACCATCTGCTCATTGGGGTGGTTGTTTTTTAGTGAAGGCTCCTATTCTCTAAACTTTGGGACAATAATTTCTGAAAACATTGCTATACAGAGCATTCGGGGGAAAAAAAAAGGTAAATTAAAGCAGACTGCTTCAAAATTAGGGCTCTCAGTGTTAGTCAAAGGGACAACGTGATCAGGACTTGCCAGCAAGGTGAAAGGCTCAGTTATTCCTGGCCGGGAAGTTATTGTTATTCATGTAGATGCTCTAAGTTCTGCTCTTGTCCTGGTGGTATTTTAAGTGTTTTTAACACATTCAATTGTCCTAACAGGAGAATCAGTTGAAATTCAAGCCAAAAGGAAGCAAGGCCAGGCCAAAAGATTTCAGCAACTCGGTGGTCCAGCTCAGGACTGTGGCACAAGAGAGAGGCATTTCCTCTGTCTCCCATTGACTCGGATATGCTGGAAGCAGCTCTTCTGAGAAAATAAGTATTTGTTACTGCAGGATGTAACAGTTTCCTACCAGATGAACTCACCTGGAAGACTGGAGGGTTTGAGTACAAAACTATTAAAAGCTCCACAACGCAGAGCAAGAAAAGGGAGCCATGTAAGTAATGGATTTTTTGCCCTTTTTCTCAGTCTCTGGTTTCTAGACAATTTTGGTTGTAAGAAGTGTGGATCTGCTACACAGATTGCACTACAAGAGTAACCAGTGACAAACAATTCCTACTAGTTGAAACTTGCCAGAGTAGTAACCTACTATTGTATAACTCCAGTCTTATCTACAAAGAACCTAGATTGTACTAACAGTACTGGAACACAACCAAGCTGGCGTGAAAGCATCAATTCACACATTCTTCATGGTTTTCAAGAGAGAAACTGAGTTGCACTGCAGGAATGAAACACAGACACACTCCCTGCCCTCTAAATAGGCAAAGTCCTCTGCAGGCTTTTCTGTTGGGCTGCACTGCCAAAGGAAGCAACAGTATTTCAGTCTCTCAGAATTACCAACTGAGCTACTGGCCCAACAGTTTCTGAAAAACACAAACAAATTAGTGAATTTTAAATATGATCATATGATCATGCACCAAAGGAAATAACTTCAGAGAGATACAGCTGGAAAAAAAACCCCAAACAAACAGAACATTTTTTTAAAGGATGTTGAGCTCACCTCCTGCTCCCCACAATAAAATGAATGAGATGCCCTCTTATCCCTCAATGAGAACAAACACAGTAGCCTGAAAATCTGACACAAAGGATATATTACAATGCCCTTGCAATGTTTCGTACATGTAAGACCAGTTTCCACTGCACCATTATTTCTATTGCAAAAGGTTCTAGTCAAAATTGCTTTCACAGTTTCAGGCATTGTGACTGATGCATGACCCAGCTTAAAGACAAGTGGAGTTTTATTTGAACTACACGGAATGTCTGAATATGGAAAAGAAAGGAAGAGAGAGCAAAGGTAACAGGAATAGAATAACACGGTCCCACAGATGTACAGCCTGACCATCCACAAACTCAGTGTCAATTAGAAAACCGATCAGTTGAGTCACTAGTTTGTTAGATTGAGTCCCTTCTTTTTGGCTAAATTAAGGTTAATGGAAAGAAAAACATAAGGACTTAGCTATATTTGTTCAACTCTGGACCCTTCACTTTAAGAAAGACATTGAGGTGCTGGAGTGAGTCCACAGAAGAGAAAAGCAGCTGGGGACGGGTCTGGAGCACAAGTCTGATGAGAAGCAGCTAAGGGAGCTGGGGGTGTTCAGCCTGGAGAAGAGGAGGCTCAGAGGAGACCTTATCACTCTCTGCATGAAAGGAGGTTGTAGCCAGGTGAGGGTTGGTCTCTTCTCCCAAGCAACAAGTGATAGGACAAGTAGAAATGACCACAAGTAGCATCAGGGAGGCTTAGATTGGATATTAGGAAAGAAGTTCTTCACTGAAGGAATGGTCAGACATTGGAATAGGCTGCCCAGGGAAGCGATAGAGTCACCTACCCTGGAAGTGTCAAAAAAATATCTAGATGTGGCACTTGGGAACACGGTTTAGTGGAGGACTTGGGGGTGCTGGGTTAACGGTTGGAATTGATTACCTTAAAGGTCTTTTCCGACCTTAAGAATTTGATGGTTCTATGATTCCATAGTTGTTTCAGAGACAGGTGAAGTTTTCTTGAGGACATTGCCCCAGTTAAGAATTATACAAACTACTGAGGAGTCATCAGGTGAGATACTGTTCTCTGTATGTGTATACTGTCTGTTTGTATTTCTGAGAAATTTTGCTCTCTGTAACAAATGGCTAGACCTTGAAAATGATGAGATTGCATATAAATAACAATATCATCAAGCTTAAATTACATAAATGCATTATCAATTTCTCTTTACAGGAACAAATTCTGTTCCACCTTCATTTATGTGTCAGTACAAATTTTTGAAGAGGCACACACAGATGGTGTAATAGTTTGTGTCATGAGATCATTTAGTAATTAACCATTAATACAATAATCTTTGGGCACATTAGGGTAGTGTTAAAGGCCTAATTCAGAACTGCATATCTTTGGAGATCTTGCTGAAAACTTCTACTGTTTTCTCACTTAATTTTACATAAGTAAAGCATGATGGTACATATCTTCTAGGAGAACATCCATATGCCCTTAATCCAGGGAGAAAGAGAGAAAGAGGGTTATATCCAGGGAGTTGCTTTGATATTCTTCCAGTTTCTACTTGAATGACAAACCCTATCTCAGCTTTTTGCTCCCTTATTCTCATGGGAGAGCAATTTCAAGAGAGCTACCAGTAGCCTTGTTGTAAACACCTAAATAACATACTTTATCTGTATAAGACTGGCAAGAATGAAAGATCTGAATATCTTTCATAGAGAAATAGATAGAATTTTGGCTGAAACAGAGGCAGGACACTTCAATCTCAGTACAAAGTGGGACACACTGTTCTGAATTTCGTTTAGTTATGTTAATCAGCTGAACAACTTGAGAGAAGAACGTCATGAAGGGTAACCAAGGGGAGAGGTGATAAGGCTCATTTCCTTATCAGCTGGACAGAAAGTGGAACAGAAAGGGTTTATCAAGAAGAAAGGCTTAGAAAAAAATTGCAATTCAAAATAAAAATGAATCTGTTGTGTCTGTATTGCTAATATCCAGCAAAGTTGTGCACTTTATCCCAAATTTCCTTCCTCAAAGGTATTCTGTACATCTCTCTTGAGAACCAGGATCAGCAAGGCAGAGATAAAGTATTTTGCCAAAAATGTTCTTCTCTGAGTACTGGCTCTTCTGTCCTTTTCCAGTTATCAGCACAGAAGTATTTGGGTGCAAAGTCACTGTTTCACTCACATAACTCCAGGAAGGTGTTTGGAACATTAGAGGAAGTACATCACATTGTGAGGTTTCCAAGTAAAGAGCCCATTGGTGATTTGGATGTCAAGAACACTTTTTTTGTGGTGGCTTTGGGCATACTTTGGAAGCTTTTTTATTTGTTGCTCTCACACTACCTGATTCTAAAAAGCTTCTGATAATCAGTTTGGTGAGCTTTAGGAGAGCTGTTTAAAGAATAGAAGGGAGAGGATCAACATGTGTTACTTTTCCAGCGCAGGAGGCAGCCACAGAGTGATTTTCTGTATCCCATATGGGATAGCAACATAAAAACCCCAGACATTTCCTACTTGTGTGCTTAAGAGTGTTGTTCAGGTTGGTTATTCAAAAATGTCACTATTTCCATAAAAAAGCATCCTGCTGCATGGCAGTTGTAATGAGATGGGCTGTGTGCGTTTTCCCCTCAGTGTAGATGCAGATGCAGTGATAGCTAACTACATCATGAGCAAGGGCTGTGTTTTGAATAATAGCTTGTTGTGTAGCAGCAAGTGTGTAGGTTTTCTATGAAGAACACTTTATAGATTGCTCCTTTTGCTGTTGAACACGATACCTACAAAGTTTTCCTGGTATAGGAATATTCTTACGACAATTTGATGGAGGACAAGGTAGTTAAAGTATTTGTGCTAAAACAAAACAGAGAAAAGACTTGCTACCTGTCAGACTGAAGAATTACATGTCCTACTCCTTTCAATCACATTGTAAGTGTGAATAAACTTGCCTGCTATCCCTGCTGAAAATTCACTCTGGATGTCCAGCTGTGATTTGATGATGCTTTACAAAACCCCATCAGCTGTTAAAGTCCATTTGCTCTGGAGATTTCATTATGTGAATATTTCAAAATCCATTTGTCAATGAATAGCAGAATGGCCAGTGCTTTCTTGGGGGTTAATTCTCACTGAATGTTTGTTGCCTTTCTACTGACAGCTGAATGACAAACCAGTGCAAGCAAACTATTTGAAGTAATAAGAAACAAACCTATTTCTATGCTAATATGTTTGAAACACTACATTTCTCTGACAATATTATAATGTTGGAGTCTATAAAATGTCTACGGAATATTTGTTCTGTTTCTGTGTTAATAAACAAGAATTCATTATTCTAATTTTGTCCTTCATTCTCTGTAACCTTTGCAGAAAGAAAAAAAAGGCTCGTAAATCGTGGTGATAAATTAGCACAGAGAACTAGACATATTTACATGGACATAGACTTCATATTGAAACACTAATTACCGCAGGCAAATTTAGTTTTCCCTTTAATCAGATTTTACAGGTAATTAGCAGTCAACTAAGATTAATTACAATTCATTTTGTGTTAATGTCATCTTTTGGTCACAGAAAGTTTACACAGTATTTTATTTACCAGATGTAAAGCTAATTCTTACATAGACATACCAAGGTTGCACAAACATGTTTTTAGTTCACCGCACACCTCTTACTTCTCTTAGAAATATGCTTTTGCATGAATACCTTTGGGTCTCCAGAGAGCCATGCAAGATCCCCAGGCACACCAAAACTCCTGTAAAGCTGCAAATGTCCCACCCAACCAGACCTCCACATTATTCAGCTGCACTCATAAGGGTTATCAGGACTGTTAAGCTCAGTACATTCAGTGTGAGACCACACTTTTATATTCCACCCCATGTTGCAATCCATGTGCTGTAGCCACTCAGAAGTCTTATACAGGAAACTCACTGCCTCAGGGGCTAGTCCTACCTGGATGAATCAATCTGATTCACCAAATCTCACTCTTAAATTAATAGAGCCTCCATTTCCCGTCCCCTCCCAGGCCACTTTATAGAGATGTGTGAAGTCCCTCGTCAAATAATTGAGCTCACATTACAGAAGTTATTCTCTACAGAATCAAAGAACCTCTTGACCTGTCACTGTTCAGGGATGTGAAAATGGAGAGCAAAGGAAATGAGGTTTTAGGCCTCATCATGAATAGTCAGCAATTAGAGCTGCTAACGAAACCAGAGAGCATAGAAAACTACATCTTCTGAAAACCTGATCAGAAAAAGAGCTGTAAAGATCATACACAAAGCTCAAGGGAGGCTCATGGGCTCCAGCATCTCAGGAGGCATCAGGGTTTAACTCCAAACATTCCACTTCCTGGGGCAGGACATTTGAAAATGGTATCTTGGGTATACCTCATCTATTCAGAACAGAGAAAAGGTCTATCAAATAAAAACCAGAAACTGAAAGACAGAAAACAGCAGTAACCAGTTCCCAGGAGAGCCACAGGGCCTCTGTGCAAGTGGAAAGGGTGGCCCTGAGCAAAACTCACTAGTGAATAATCTCTGCGAAAGGGCAAATCCCTCTGTGGAGAACCACTGGCCCTGTTTCACACAGGCGTGATCTCGCTCAGGTCCCAACACATAGTGCTTCCCTTCTGACTGCCCCTAAGCCTTTATAGACATGGAAAACTCTAGGATGTGGGTGACACCAAAATTCTGTGAATGTGGGGACTTGGCATCACAGTCAGATGGAGGAGGTAAGGGCAGGGAACCACTGAATTGATCTTTCCTCCTGTCACATGCAGCTTGTGCTAACTTTGTGCTGGTGTCAAGTGAGAAAACACTCACTGATGGGTTTTAATACTCCTCTCTAAACCAAAAAGGCTTAAATGTCACAGTCTGACCTCAGACAAGCAAAACCAAAATGACAGAAGTCATTGTGGAGATTCATACAGACATTTCTCTCCTCTGTTTTCCATTGCTTTCTTCTCATCAGCCTCAACAAAACAAAACCAAGAAACAACCAGAAGTACCTGAACCAAAACTGAAGAAGTGGATACATAACTTACAGTGACTGTTCAGTGTGTCTGACTGCAGAGTACACTGGAACTGCTTAGCCTGAATGAGGAAATAAATCTGATTGAGAGGCAAATAACTGGGACTATTTCAAACTCACTTTAGGCAGCAAAGCAGAAACACACACTCAGTGTGTGCTCTCTGCAAAGCTTCCAGCTGCAGTTACAAAAATCACAAAATGCATTTCTTGGTGTAAGACCAGAGTTTGAGGAACTTTTTCCCGCATAACAACATGGAAAAGTCTTTTCCATTATATCAATTCCCTCCTGCTCAAGTGAAAAGTCTCTTGAGAACCTCTGCCCCAGATAAAACCAACCCAATGCCTGGAGACCATTGAGCAGGAGAATGCTTGTCAAGTCCTTCTTACAGTGGGGTAACATGGCATTTGAGCTGCCCATGGAGCTGTGATAATGTAATTCTGGAGTCACAATACAACTGAACAACAAAAACCCATCAGAACTCTATTTTTAACTTCTTGGGATGAGTCATTTGGCAGTGAAGTAGTTCAACAATACCCTGCACTGATAACCAGTTTTCATCCAGTAATTTCTAAGCACTTTACTTGGTAAAGCTTAACCTACTTCATCCCTGTGAACTAAAAGCTACTCCACAGAGTTTTTTAGAGGAAAAAGTGAAAGAAGGTCCAAGATGAACAAATGGTATTACAAACTGTAATGATCAGTGATAAAATTAGAAACAGGAATAGAAACACTGACAGGCCAATTTTCATACATTAATCTTGGAAGAGTATTTCTCCCTGCAACTGTGTTGCAGAGGTGATCACAATGATTGACTGCAGCAGTCAGACCTCCTAATAGAAACAATTGTATTAAAATTAATTAATTTAAAATTTAAAGAATTAATTTAAATTAATGAAAATTAATTCCGCCTGCACATCAATTCCATCTTTGCATTTTCCTAATTAGACCCTACAAGCTCTTTTGTTTATCGATCATACATCTACCACAGACAGAACGTCATCATCACTGTCTGGCACCAGAGTAGCTGTCCAGGTCCACACTGGCCTCTGCAATAAGTGTCTGACTGTGAGTCTGTGCCATCCCAGCACCATGGTGCCATGCCAGGCTGTGGGGTCCCACATGACTGGATCAGACACTCCCAGCTGGTGTGAATAGGCATTACACAGATGTAAAATTCCTGTTACCACTGTGTAAAATTCCTCTTCCCCCATTGAAGTAGATGTGTATAGAGAAATGGCTTTTCCTTCCCAGCACTTCTATGTCTTAGGCTTTTATTAAACTGGGGAATGACAGCTCTACCAAGACCCTAATATCTGCTTAATATTAGGAGGATATTTTTCCTGTCCCCTTCATCACCCAGCACGGTGATCCATGCAATAATACAGGAGTCAACCAGGTGATGCAGAAAAACTAAGTCTACCACCTGTACTCAAGAAAGCAAGCTGAGATGTTAAGGCCTATGGAGGAGGACCTGTTGCTCTTATTCCTGCACAATTCCCACTTGAGGACATGGACAGACCTGACATAATGTTTTTAATGGTCCCAGCTATTCAGACCCTCGAATCCAACTCTATAAGGGTCCAAGGGATGGCCCTTACTGCTGCTGAGCAGTAATGCTACCACAACGTGGTTTCAGAGAAAAACTTTTCAGATGAAGTTGCTGCATGTGTGAAACTAAAGTAATAAATGTGGCAAAATAACACTGGGGCTCATGATGACATCTGTGTGTTTGCACAGCACCTTGCACCAGTCCTGCCTGGGGCCTCAGAGCAGTGCTTGGCATTAATATTGTTCCCTACAGACAGCAAGTTCATTAAACTCAGTCAGGAAGCAAACTGAATTCAGTAGACAATGGAAACAGCACAAGACCAATTAAGTGAGACTTCATACATCATAAAGGTGTAAGAATTCTTAGAGGCTTCCACTAGATTTCAATTAAAAAGTCCTGTGTCAACAAGCTAAACAAGCCATTTATCAAGAGGAAATAAAAAAATGGAGACAACTTTCAGTGCTTACATAAGATAGAGTATTTAAAAGTATTGTAGCTTATGCAATATTTCAAATGCAAAGCGAGGATACAAAACCCACTTTATGTCAAACAAGTTCTTAATACATACTACATAAACTTTAAAATCAGCAAAAATTTATAACAAATGGGTTATATCTGTCTTTGCTAAGAAACTTTTAATTCTTTTCTCTTTCAGTACTGCTCCATAGGTACTGCTCTCTAAAGTCTTAATTCTTTAAAATACCTGAGGCTGTTGTTTATATTTTTCCAAACAGCATGTTGGAGCACACCAGCACCAGCTTTTATCTCTTCTACAGGCTTCTTATCTTTCATCCAATCCAGAGTATCAATATTGTCCATTGCTGTGCTCCATTTTCTTCCTTTGACTTAATTTGTACTGATGCAATATTTTCATTCTTTCCCAGTATCTCCTTATGACAGAAACACCTTCAAGAGCAGTCAAAATACTTTAGTTACTTCTCCCTGGTTCTGAGTCACTTACCTCTATTCTGAATCACTATGAAACACTGCATTAAGTGCTATACTTAGAGTATATTGCAAATATAATGGGATTTGAAATACATTTCAAAAATCAACTCATGTCATATATCAATATGAGCAATGCATCAGGAGACTGCAAATACATAACTATCTATAAGTAGAAGTAAAATCCTCATCCTTCATGTAAATTAGACAAATAAGAGAGCAAGTTAGCTATTCTAAGTAATGTTGGGCATCTAAGTTTAAACTATATTTTCAGAAGATTTTGAGGGATCTCATCCTCTAACTCAAGAGAAAGAAGCATTTCATGAGGTCTGACTCATTATCTTGGCTCATGGATTCCCAAACCATGGTGCCTGGTCCAGTAGTCTCTGGGCCACTATCGGTCCACAACACACCCCAGAAAAGAGACCCCCAAAAGGTAATATGATTCCCACATTGTCAAAACAAGAACAGAAACAAAACAGAAAAAATGCCAACAGCAAATGAAAAGGCAAAGTTTTACCTAAACTATTTTCTTATGTAATTCTGCACAAGAAGGTTTGTAATTCTTTTTTAAGAGTATATAGTCTGCGAATAAGAAAGGGTGAAGACACTGATGTATAGACATGCAGAGAGCATCCAGAGAGTGGATGCTCTCAGAGTGTTGGTGTACCTTGCTTTTTGTTCGTTAGCCTGCTTTAAAAAAGCCAAACTTTACAAGAACCTGTTGAGAGCTTGAATCCTTATATTTTGCAAGTTCCCAGCATATTATGATACAGCTAGACATGTCTATAGTACTTTCTTAAGGCTTCTATTCTTTGTAGGTAACTGCTTTAGCTGGTGCTTTCATATGGCATAACCCTTATTGCAGACAGGATAGGACCATGGTACAACTTTTCTCTTACAATGTAGTGCACATTGTGGCTGATTGGAGATTGTTAACTTGGAGTCTTCTCCTTGGGATGCTGCCCCTCTTTGGTTTGAATTTGAGCTTAAAATTGAGTTTACAGTGCACAAGCCGATGGTCTGTTTGGCATTCTGCGCTGGGCATCACGCGGGTATGGAGGACATCGCGGGCATCTCTCTGTCGCACTAAGATATAATCAATGAGGTGCCAATGCTTAGAACGGGGGTGCATCCAGGTTGTCTTCAGACTATCTTTCTGCTGAAAGATAGTATTAGTGATGGTGAGTTGTTGCTCTGCACAGAATTCTAGCAGAAGTCGACCATTGTCGTTGCAGTTTCCAACACCATGCTTGCCTAATACTCCTTTCCAGGCTTCAAAATTCTTGCCTGCTCTGGTGTTGAAATCACCAAGGATAATGATCTTATCGTCTGCAGGAACCTTTTGGGTAAGGAGGCGCAGGTCAGTGTAAAATTTATCTTTTTCAGCAGGGTCAGCTTGGAGAGTTGGGGCATATATACTAAAGATGACAACATATTGCTTGTTGTTTAGCGGAAGGCGTAGGGAGATAATACGGTCAGAGTGACCTGTCGGCAGATTTTCGAGTTTAGGGACAATGGAGTTTTTGATCATGAAGCCGACTCCTGAGAGGTGTTTTTCGGTTCTGGGCTTGCCTGACCAAAAGAGTGTGTAACCGGTACCATGTTCTCTGAGGCTGCCTTCTTCATGAAGGTGAACTTCGCTGAGAGCGGCGATGTCGATGTTGAGACGAGCCAGCTCATGGGCAATTAGGGCAGACCAACGCTCAGGACGTCCGCTACCCGCATAATCGAGCATGGTTCTGATATTCCAACATGCTAGAGTTAATTTAGGTACACCTTTGGAGGCAGGTGCATGCCTTTGTCTTTTGCTCTTTGTGTGACCGCATTGGAGGAAGATGCCCGTTGGACTGCGGTTAACCAACCGGGTGAAAGTGGAGATGAGCTTTGTTTAGGCCACCTTTTCTAGGCCCCTCTCCGAGTGGAGCAAGCAGTGCTGTCCTTGAAAAGGCTGCTTGGTCGTTCAGGGTGCTGCCCCAAGAGACTCCCTGAAACAACATCTCAGCCTTGGCCATATTGATCACCATAACTGGTCTACTCTGGCCTCCAATCGGGAGGCCTGGAGACACACCATCTATAACGCAGCTGTCTCCTTTGAGAACTCACGCAGGATCACTCTCGAGGAAAAAAGGCAACGCAGAAAGAACCGTATCTTACAAAATACACCATCTAAGGAGTCTTTCTGCTGCGCCTTTTGCAATCGGATATGTCTGTCACGTATTGGCCTCATAAGCCACCAGCGTGCCTGCAGCAAATGTGGATAGTGCCTTCCCAAATCTTCGTTCGCGAAGCCTAGCCATGATGAGTGCACATTATAAAAAATCTTCATATAACCCCTCTTGATTCAATGTTTCCCAGTAGTACTAGTCCAGCTTTCTGCGATCATTAATGAAAATATAAGGCTGGAATTTCCTTCTTCAGCAACAATACACAGCAGGAAACTGTGCAGTATGACTGAAAGTGATTAATAAGACTTCCTTGAAATAGGGCACTGGCAAAATTCCCCTAGTACTTTCAAACTCCAGTCAAGAGAAATCAAACAGAACAAAACAAGAAAGTGGTCCTCAGTTTCTATACTGAGGATCAGAACAATGCTCTAGCTGAGTGGGTACCCTATTTCCAAGTGTCACTAACACTTTTAACCTCAGAGAGATGCATATGTGCTCCACAGACAACTAGGAGAAACCCAGAACAAGTAGGACTCTTTGATAACAGCACATTGGAGTATAAAAAGCTATGCCTTAGAGAACAGAAGGATTAGTTAAGCAGAAAACCTGGCCCTGCACGGCCTCATTTAAAACTCCCAAATTGAGTGAATCCTTCAAATAATTTAGTAACATTATTTACTTCAATAAAGAGTAGATTCTGCAGGCCCACCAAAGGAATATTTCAGTATATTTAGGTTCTTAGGCAATTTCCATCATTTCAGTTCTGATTTTATGATGAAAGTTAAGGACTAAGCTCTGAAGGGTGTCCTTACTCATCTGCTTTCTGGGAAGGTAGGTTATGTGTATTTATCATTGTGAGGTTAACTACTTTCATTTAAGATTATGAGGTGTCCCCTTGTTTGATCTTGGTAAACTGGGATAAAATTTCATCCTTCCTAAAGATGACTTGCTTGATCAAAAAATAATCCAGCAACTGATAGTGACACCAAAAGATAGATTTTATTAAGAGATGACACAGGACAGTCATAACTATTTTGCAGAAGGAAAGAATGAAACGCCAGCAGTTAAAACTGAGAGCACCACAACTGAGTAAGAAAAAGAGAAATCTCTTATTTAAAATGTGCTGGGGGAAAGAAAGAACCTCCAACGAAATTCTGCACACAGAGATGCAAAATATCATCCTCTCATACACCTAAATCATAACCTATTCTCTACTTCCAGCTCAATGAGTGCCCTGAGGCCAACAACTGCTGCCTTGGTGAAAGAAACCCACACTACCACAGTAAGAGCTTTCCTCTTGAACCAAAATACATCTTCTAAAAGCACCTTACACGTGTGGACAAACCTATTAAATAATTAGTAAATAAGAAATAGAGTCTTTAAAATGGATGTCCCAAAAATGTAGCAAAATACTGAGAACAAGTATTACCTACAATTTTCAATAAAGGAAGATCTTTGGGATAGATCAAACAGCCTGGACTCCCTTTTAATTAAATGAGACAGCACAACTGTCTTTTTGTAATCCTTCGAAAGAAGAAACTAAACCCTAGAATTCTTGATGTTTTGAGCCTTTTTTAAAAATGCAGAAAGTGCAAGTATCAATGCATTTATAAAATTTACATAAAATGAACGATATTTTATTCTGTGTTTACATGACCATTTAAAATGTTTCCTGCAATGGATTGTTTCCCTTGGATTGCAGACAGCAGGGGAATCCTGTACAAAAGACTGCAGACTGTGATAGCCCAACAGTGATACAGAATTCAAAGCCTCACTACTGTGAATTTTACGGTTCTCTCTTCAGCGTTTCATAAAAGGAAGACAATCAGAGAAAACAAAATGTATTTTCATGGGTACTTCTAAAATTAACATTGACAGAAAAATTTTCAGCTGAACATCACTGTTTGATGTGTCATTATTATATGAATGAAAATTAATTAAAAGATACCTCTAAATTTAGTAAATCTACTTGCAGGAGCCCAGAGTGCAGGATTTGTCCACAAATATGACACAACCAGTAACATAAAGGCTTGAGAAGGTAGTAACTGTAATAACAACTTGTACTTGAATTATGTATCATTACGGATACATAATTAATATGCTTATGTAACTAGAAATTGAAAGAAGTGCAAAAGATATGGGTGAAAAAGGGGGCACAGAGTAGTTTGGTATTTAATAAATGCATTGGGATACAACTTAGATCGTGTATATTTGTAACACATCTTGAAAAATTAAGCTTCCTTGTGACACTTTCATCTGGCTCTGAAGCAGTTGGAAGCTCTTTGTCTCAACTGCATTTGGAGGAAATCAAAAGCATTTCCATGCATACGGAATCTCAGTAATGCATATGAAAACAGATATCCTCACTCCACCACGCTTGTCCTCTTGGAGATAGCAGCTCACCAAAACAATAATGTTAGTTATTGAACAAATTCTATCTTTAATTGGAACTATTCCACACCTGATATTAGCCTCGTGCTTGCATTTATCTCATTAGTAGTTACTTGCTTCCCTTTCCCCTCAGTACCTCTTACTTCTGCCCATCTCTTCTATATGGTCCATGCTGTCTTTCTGACAACAGCCCTTTGGGGGCCATGACTGTTGCTTACCACAATTTTTATTCATGCCAGCACAATACAGCTTAAATTGTTCCCGGCCCTCAGGTGGTATTTCCTTAATGTGTATTAATATAAAATAATGAAACATCTGTGTGGGATGGGAATATTCTGGATGCTTTGCAGAAATCAGAAGAAAGGTAGATCCTCCCTGAACCGCGTATGACTCGAAATTCCAGTTTGGCAGCCTTTTCTCCACGAGTACATCCTGTGGGTAGACATGAATCATGAAGGATTAGTGCCATTTGTAGCAGCCTTTGCTCAGAAGCACATGTTCCTCCCTGCAGAGCCCTGGTGAAGCCATGTGGTGCTGCGTGGGCAAAATGTTCTGCTACATGAAAGTCTGGGGCCATGAACTCAGCTGATGAGTGGTTATTGACTTTCTGGCTCTGGGCATCAGGGAAGTCCTGAATTTTCAAGAGAAGAAGGAATGCCACACTGACTTCTGCACACTCATTTGAAGGCTAATGTTAATCTACCTCATTTTGGCTGGAAACTTTGGACACAGGCTGTGTGGATGACACAAGTAAAGTTGACATTTCACCAAAACTTTATGTATCAATAGAAAAAAACACCACCAACAAAAGGCTGTAATTTATTAAAAAACTAAATAGCTGAATCAGAGAACATCAAAGAGTTTATGATGGGGAAAAAAAACCTTAAGAAGGCTAGTGTATCTCTGTTACTAGAACGTGGGGAGATGAGTAGACTGATGGTGAAGAAAGAGAGAAAACTGTGGAAATTAAGGAAAGCTAAACATTACAGCTATAAATCTCCAGTAATATACTGTGTGGGGATTATTGATTTGCCAAGCTCTAAAAGTGTTTTCCTATTCAGACCTTCACAGGAAACAAATCCAATGCTTATGCTAATATAACTATCCAACAAAAAACCCACACATACATGCAATTCCAGCTGGAAGCCATTGGTCTGCCTGGAGTCCTTCAAGCAAACTACATTCTTTCAGGTGGAGATTTACCAAGCTGTTGAGTCTTTACTACATGACTTTTCTCTCCAGTGTATATGAGACAGGAAAGCTTCACACTTCATTTGTGGTGACATATGCTATTCCCTTGGGAATTACTACAGACACCCAAGATTTACAGCCCACTCCCAAGCAGCAGTATTCCTGTCACTGAGCACTATGAAATCTGAATTACTGTGGTTGAGGAAACCTTGTGGGACAACTGCTAAAAACTACAGAAATCTTGAGAAATGTAGCCAAAATTAACAACTTTCAATTCTTTTTTGCTCAGAATCTCAAACTTTACCTTCTAGACAGACTCTTTTTCAACATTAAATCAACATTTGCTTATGCAGAGTTCACGAATTCTGGTTTTCTTATTTCCCTGAAAGTTCATGTTGCTGAAAAGCAAGTATCAAATCTCTTCCAATACACACAAAAAGGGTCAGGGAACTTTACAGCTGTGATCTGGACAGAGTTACAGCCCAAGTCAGAGAATTGGCCGTGGAAATGGAAACCACTCCATGTGCTGATCAGCCAGATGGCAGATCAGCCAGACCATGCAACTGTTGGGTTCATGTTCTACCCATTCGCCCTTCAGAAGCATTAATTTGAGTTTCTTTATTCCTGTACAGCCGCTAATTTTCATATTTGGACTTAATACTTTTGAAATCACTGCCTGTTCTGTCACATTTGGCTGAAATCAGCTGCTGAGTCCCACAGTTATTGGCAGAGATGGACAGAAAGCTGAAAGCATAGACAAACAGCATGGTTGTACATACCCTTCCAAATCAAGCCAAGAGATGGTTTTTCAATGAAAAGTTGTTGGTATCAATATGCAAACACTTTGTCCTACCAGAACGTACAGTTTTAGGGACAAACTAATCTTGCAAATCACTTTATTCTACTTTTTTGTCATAATGCAAGCTGTCTACGTGAATGACCCTGGTACACTTTTCTTCATTCCTCAGCAGCCACTATCACTTTCTATATTTTCTGCTGCATTCCCAAATAAAAAGTAATTTCAGATTTTTTTGTTTTGAAATTACACTGGAACTACTTTCACAATCCCCTCCAGTTGTGTGCTGTCTTAAATCTAGTTTCAGTGTAAGCAACTGAGACATTTCTACTGTATGATTTACAGCAAGTAGGTACATGATATTCTGGCACATACTGTTGTTCTTTGTTGAGCTATACAAAACAGTTTATCCTTGCAAAATGCAAAAATTCTGCTTTCAAGAGGACTACGTAAATAACATATATTTATAACTTAGTTCATAATCATTTAGTCTATTGTCCCTACATTCTCTGGAAGCATAAGGTTTCAGATTCTCTGGTTCATATATGTGAAGCTTAGCTTATGATAAATACAGAAAACTAAATAATTTTTGCATACTGGAAACTCGAATAGAAAAGGTTAACCTAGTTGTAATCCTTTCAAGTAGAAAAGAAATATCCTATGAAAGCCAAGCAACTTTCTTTAATTTCAATGGAAATTGAAATAATGTCTGTATATATTCTGTAAAAAATTTATATTTTAGTCTTTCATGAACATATATAATTACTATCTGATATGAATTATACACAACTTAATATGAAACTATGGTTATGGAATTCAAAAGACACTACAGAAATTACAATTCATGTAAGATCTTTAAACAGAGCATTAGCTGGAACAGTCTCTTAAGAAACTGAATGCTGCTGGACTCTTATGGATCTGCAGGATTGTGTGGAAGGCAAATAACGTCGGCTATTAGAGAGTATTGCAGGAAACCAGAAATGAAAAATCACTAAAAAAAAAAAAAAGAATATAACCAAAAGGATAACAGGAGGATTCTGATCCCTAATCACAGATGTCACATGCTATTTTGGATGTCATGGCCTATCCTGCTTGGTTTCCCTCTGCCATTCCAGAAAGATGCAGGTCTTTAGTTCTCTGTAAATGGTAAATGTCAATGCTATGCAAGTGCCTTGAGCAACTAAGGGCATGAAAGTGGCACTAAGCGTTTACATTCAAATAACTGAATACCATTCTTAATGCTAGGGGGAAAAAACCCCCTCATAATCATATCTGAAGTAATTTGCAGACACAGGGAATAACTGTGAGGTAATGACTGCCTGTGTGTAACATCATTTTGGCCAAACTTCAAGCTTTGACTTAAGGTCAAAGTATAAACATGTCTGACACAGTAGCACCATCTTTCAATGGCACTAACTTCCAGATCTTAGAAATAAGAAAGGCTTTATACAATTAGTAATTATCACAGCAATTCAGACTTCAGTCTGGTTCCTACTAGAACAGTCTCACATAAATCTGTATTTTTGTGTGCTTGTAGGCCCTATCCTATAATTCCTAGAAAAAGACCGTAATTGATTTTTTGGTAATTCAAAATATATTGTAGGTCCATTAAACAAATAATATAATTTAATAATGACTCTGATGACTAATACTATTCCTGCTTATAAGCAGCAATAAAATTTCTCAACATTATCCTTGCCCTGATACAGTAGGGATGCGAAGAAAAATGCACATTTAATGCTTGAGGATGGTTTCAGGTTCATTGGTCAAAGGGGCTTAAGTGAGTAATGATTGTTTCACAGCATTTCAAATAGAATACCTTTATCAAAAACAGAGAATTGCTTCCAACACAGTACTTCAAAGAATGTGCCCCAGTCACTGCCAGAGTATTCCTAAAGGAACTTCCAACATCCTATTGTTAATTCAAGCTTTGTGTAACACGCTTTGTGTAACAATCGCTTCTCCTGTGCAATAATTTTAAGCCAAAAACATCTATCAAGGTCCATGCAGTGCTGAACAGCCATTTTTCTGTTTACAGGTATCAAGTAAAATCATTAAATACCACACATTTTTCTAATATTAGTAATAAAATTGAAATAGCTCATTGAAATACAGTTAACTACTCATAACTAGTTATGTATTTGCAACACAGAAAGTTGCAAAATATCATTATAATAAAAGGCAGCCACTAAGCAGGACTAGAAGTCTGAGGAGGAAACCATGTGAAGGCAATGCAGTTACTAACAGAGCAGACAGAAGTAGATGCAGGAGTAGTAAATGTGCAATTTAAGACTTATTGACTTGCCCCTGTATTTCAAGCATACTTCAAGCAAAACTGAACCCATAAGTCTTTCCTTGTAGATATTTGTAAGTAGATTGAAGACATTTCCCCACATTGATATGACAGGCATCCTCAACTCAAGAGAGGAGTAAGGAGGGATGAAGGCATGCAATAATATTGAATCAGAGCTGTACTGAGAGAAGGTTCAGAGAGATACTAAAATTGTCCTGATTTTGACTACCTTTGCACCCACAAATTCCAGAATCCTTCCCTTACTGCTCACAGTATTTCTCAGACATCGCGTCTTCAATAATTTGGATATCAGATGGGGAAAAAAAAAAAAATCAAGCCTGCAGCTAAATTCTGGAAAATATATGTCATCTAGACCAAATTGCTAGGAAATAGAATTTTGCTGAACTATCACAGATTTGCAACAGTTCATGGAAGATAAATAACATGAGCTTTTAGCAAGCATTGTAAGTTCCTGGGAAAGAAACCAACAGTCACAAAAGAAATCAATAGAACTAAAAAGACAACAGTGTTTCAAGTAGTAGGGGTTTGTGCTTCCAAATATCACTTGCCTGGTAGGTATTTTTAAAATAAGACTAACATTTCAGGAAGCCTGTTGTGCCACTCCTGGTTACACTACATTCTCTTCCTATTTATAAATAGGAATCCCAGTTCCCAGAATTACAAATTTGGTTTGGTTTTGGTTTTTAAGTGCTTTTTTATTTTTTATAGAGTTTTCTGTCATGATGTGGAGAAGTTACAGTTGGAATATTTAAACTGATTGCTGTAGGTATGACAGACCATATCCTGTTCACTTTAACAAAATAATCCCAGTGGTGGAGCCAGTTGCAGTGGCTGGTGTAGGTGAACAGGTACTCTGCAAAGATTGGGATTGTCCCAATGGGATGGACCAACCTGCAGACCTGGAACAGCTCAAGAGTTGTAGAAAACTTCTAGCAGCTGAAAAAAGTTACTTCCTATAAACTTCTCCCAAGAATTGTTCTGCCACAGCAATGATGAATGCTGTTCCTATTCAGCTGAGGAATAGCTTCTCCATCCAGTTCTAGAAAAGAAGCTGAAGTCTCAGAGTAAACGGAATGAGAAAATACATTAGTCATTAGCTTCACCATTAAAAGAGGCTTTGTAGTGCACACCATAGTTCAATTGCTGGTGAAATATCATTTTCTTCTGTCTTCTTTATCTTATAGAAATTTACTGGGATCAAAGGTTTTACTCTTTCTCTTGCTAAATCAGCTAAGTTGGAGCATGGGACTGATTTTTGTTTCCTTCAGAGGTACAGACAGCAATTTCTGAGACACCCACCAAAGCCCTGGGTGGGCACTAGTACATGGTGTTTGGTCTCAGCCTTTCAGCAATATAATCTTGCTCCTTGTAAGAATAAGTCCTGAAGTGTGGTACATAAAGCAAGATTTCAAGCTATGAAATAACAGAGACTTCCAGAAAGTTGACTCACCTTTTACAGATGAGTGTATGTGAGTGCACACCACATGAAATCCCCGCTGCTTTTGAGAACACATTTAACACATAATATTAGAGACTTCGTGATGCATTCCTGTTGTGCAAGAGAATGAAACCTTGTTATTCCTAAGACTAATTTATATAATTTCTGTCTAACATTTAAAGTCCTATCATCATACCGACTGCTGCTATCTCATTAGGGTTGATAGAAATGTTTGTGGGTTTTTTTTGCAATAAGAAACACAATAAGAAATGAAACAATACATAAATGTGATTTAAAATAGAGAGTACGGTACTCATAAAACAGATGAGATAGTAGGAGAGAGGGAATAATGAAATCACTTTGTTCAAATTCCCCTCTGAATTGTGTTGCCAGAACCACTGCAGGCAATAAGCAATGCAGAGCCTCTCTTTTGTGCCATCATCCAGTCAGGCTTGCTGAGCTGCATGTTGAACTTCCCTCCTGAATACAACAGTGAGAGAAGAGAATCCACTTGCAAGTGCACTTTTCCTCCTTTTCAGAGTCCCAGTGAAGAAAACACTGATTTTCAAAAAGTCACACTCTTTTGGGATGAGCACGTTATTCGTTCCCATTGATTGTTCCTGGCTGTTATAATGCTTTCAGTGTATAACCCTGTACTTTAGGATCCTTATAAATCTTAGAAAGAAAGTGACCTTTCTATTACCTTATTTTTTTCTGTTTCACTGCTTTTGCTCATCATCAACATGATCTCTCAACTATTTCTTCATTTCTTTGGAAACAGAGACCATTATAATGACCAGAGCTACTTGATATTATTACAATATGAATAAATACAAGATAACCTAAGAACAGGTGTTAGATTTTGTGGTTGAGAATGGAGGGTATTGGAAAGTCAATTAGAAAACTTAATGAAAATTTAGACAATGATTTTCCAGAAAAAAAAGTATCTTCATCCAGTCTAGTCACTCTAGATGTGGTCACCTCTGAAACAGAATTCAGCATGATAGACCCTGTCCAGCATAGTAAAGAAACATTCCCCTGTGATGCATATCTCAGTTTGTAGCTGGGTGTATCTCTGTACTGAAAGATTATTATTGCTATTTGATATCACAGCTCCCCATGGGAGGTAGAACCCATGAAACAATGGAAAAAAAGGCAGGATGCTAGACCAGTGGCTTCCATGAGAGAGGGAGCTGACAGGTCTTTTCCAAAGCACCCTTTTAGTTTGTGAAAGTGGACAGCTTCCTGGGGTTAAGACAGGTATTTCAATCCAATTGCTAGTCTCACTGTGAGGAATACTTCAATTTTCTTCTGCTACTTCTAAGGAAATCGTGTTTTCCCTGCAAGGTCCCATAAATTGCAGCAGTTAAAATAGCTCTTTTTTACTGCTAAGAAAATGTGCAGGATCAGGGAGTCTATGCCAAGGGTACAGTAGAAAATTATGCTGGTGGTGGAAGGAATGCACTGTAACATCAACTTCAGCACACTCTGATTTCCAAAGTCCCAAAGAGACATAGTAGGTACCATGAATGCGCTATGACAAAAAAAATATGTCTTCTGCAGAGGAAGACAATTATTTGCTAATAATGTAAGACATTGCTTATGTAAAAGGGATAGAAAAAGTCTTAAATTGGTGAAGGAAAAAAGGTAAAATCTCAGCATGCAAGCTGGAAGACTGTATCTGCAAAGGAGATGAGAAATGAATTAACATTGCTAAAATTGAAGTTCTGACCCAACAGCCCAGGATTCTGCCAGTGACTCTGCTAAAGATTCTGTGTCTGACTTTGAGGAATTCTCTCCTCTTCAGTGAGTGTGAAACAAATTCCGCTCTCTGCAGGCCAGATTCTGCCTCTGTGTGTAAAACAGGAATAAGAAAATTCCATTTGTCAATTTGTACTTCCAGATCTTCGTGGCAATGACTGATAAGAACCTGACACAATGGGGGTTTGATCTCTAATGCTTTCTGTAATGCAAACAATACTAAAACTTGACTCTGGGTCATTTAAATACCACTCAGTGCGTGTCAGATAAAAGCCTCTGTAGGTTACCTCAAGGTTTCTGATGTTCAGAACCGGGTCAATGGAATTCTGCATTCAAGGTTAATAAGAGAAATTGTGCATACTCATGTTATGCACTAGCAAACAACAATAAACACTGCCAATACCTAATTTTAGCATCTCACATACAAGGTTGTTTTTAATAGAACAAGCTAACAGCCCTTAGGAATGACAAGAAGTTCACTGAGTTCAAGCATTGAGGACTGCATTTTTTCCGAGTGTATTTTTCAGACAATGTGCAACATAAATCCTGGTTTGTGACTCGAAAATACTCAACACTGGTCTAGTTTTGCTCCCACTAAAGTCATCCATGAAGTCCTGTTATCTTTACTGGCAGCAGAAACAGGACAGAGCCAAGTGTTTTTGAAAATCCTATCTATATTCAACAATAAGAGACAAAAATCTACCTTTAAGCTTAAGGCTCACACACAGGCAGTAAATTGGTCAATATCACATTTAAGCCTCAAGGTCCACAGCCCCCTGTGCATTTGTGCTGTGCAGGAGTCTAATTATACATCCTACACTCTTTCAGCTGCCTCAGACATTGCACCAAGTGGTTGGTGCTCACACGTAATGAGGTCTCTTCAATATTTCATTTGATCCTCACCGGTGTGTGTGTGGCCGTATTTGCAGCACACAATCCCAACCTGCTTTAAAGGCAGAGTTATCAATTTTCTCATAGCAGATTCTATGGAGCTCATCACTACCATATGTGAGTGCTTCAAATATTAATTACTTTCTTTCCACAGCACCTCTACGTGGCGAAGGGAAGGCATTATCCCATTGCACAGATGGGGAGCTGAGTCAGAGAATGATTAAGGTCAAACGTCTTGCTAATTTAGGGTGTTTAATTTCAGATGCCTCAGAACAGATTTTATTCAGAGCAATTATCATAACTTTATATAGTTAAGTATAGCTCCTATCTAGTTCAATTGTAGATAGAAATGTCTAGCACTTCTGAAAGTCAGAAAAGAAAAAAAAAAAGTTTAAAATCCAGAGTCTTACTAAGCAACTACATCCAGCTGAGCACTGGGGAAAAAAAAAATGGACAAATGGGAACTGTTAAACCCGTGAAAAATCTGGTTTAGGGGATCACTCAGAATTACACAGAAATTACAGCACAAGCATGTGAGGGGCCCCATGACAGCATTTAACCCCTCTGCCATCAGACCATCTTTTTTGGTCCTTATGCATCATCTGACACCTTCAGCAGCAGAGCCTGAAGTCCTAGATAGGAACATGAGGATTACACTTCCAGAACGACTCTTCCAGTAGTCTTCTAGATTACTCTTCTGAAAGTCCTCAGATAAGGCATTTGGGCTTCTCTCCACCTTCCTAACATTAGCTTTTTATTTTGGATAGGACAGGTTGGGTTTGGGTGGGTGGGTATGCCCACTTATGTGGGCATGTCTGCATGTATTGCTTGATAATATGTGGATGTAATGACAATCAAAGTAATATATTGGGTAGTTTTAAATCATTAGAGGCAAAGGGCTATCTTAATTGGAAAATAATTCTTAAAACCAGCATTTATTGCATTAACCAAGTGCCGGAATCCACATCTTTTGGAAAATGCAGGACTGTCCACCCAGCTCTATGCCACTAATACTGCCAGAGCCAAAAGGAAGGGGAAAGATACTCAGAGTATTTCAGGACAGAAACTATCTATGGTTTCAGATTCAACAGAGAGTGACGATTTATTTCACTAGTGACTTTTCCTCTTCCCCACACATATATTTTTAATGCAATACATCTATTTTCAAGGAAAGGCTCCCTCTCCTCCAGACTCCACACTTTCTCTAGGTCCTTTTGCCCTCATTACTTGTAGCTTACTGAAAATGCAGTTGCTATGCCATGCTATGAAAAGAAGAAAGAGAGAAATTTCAGGGATTTTTCTGAAAACCTCATCATATTTCTTTTCTCAGGCCAGCGACCCGTGGCCACAAAACTATCTGTCTAGTAGGGCAGATAAAGCAGCACTGTTCACACATCCCTCATGCCATTTCTATTTGCCCACTAAGGAATGACATATACTCTGCCCCTCAAGGGAAGCAAACACATTTGCAGGTTATAAAATACTCCTGTCTCTGCTGGTGACAGGAGACACTGAATTTGCTGAGGGAAAGGGTAGTTTTGTGGAGAAAGCATTGAAGACTTGGGAGGCAAGGGTTAGGAGCCAGGTCTGAAACAGAGCTGGATCACCTCTTTGTGCCTCTGTCCTCTCCCTGTGAAAGGAGAAGCACAAATTAAAGGTAAGTGTGCAGCCTATGATAGTTAGGAAGACTAAGCAGGTAACCAAAACAGTCTGTTCAGGCTTCACAAAGCTGTGCCAGCATCCCAGCTGCTGAGGTTAAATTCATTAGCAGTTGTGAGGCACTTGCAAACAGGAGGAGGTTCTCTCAGTGCATCTGACAGCCACTTCTGGGGCTCATTTTATCCTCTCACTGCAAAGCATTCTCCCACATCACTTGGATATGTTTTTGACGCAAACCAGCAGATATCATAAAATTCTCCTTCCTTCAGGAAGAAATAACAAACCACTTCAAATTCAAAACCATCTGCAGAGGAAGATGGTAAGCTGCAGAGAAAGGCAACTATTCCTTACTCTAGAGATGAGACATTTTTTGAGAGAGATGCACTAGTCTGCTTTTTATTTCCCGGGTTAGTTATTATTTAGGCCAGGACAAACCCAGTGGAAGTTAGAAAATGCTGCTTCTCCAAGGGGAGAAATAGTGCCCAACACCTTTCTGGAAGCATTTTGGCCTTAAGACAGTGATTTCTTGCTTTCAGGTTCAGAGTTGGATGGATGCTGCCAGGCACAAGGATTCATTTGATTATTTTCGTGGTGGGCTGTATGCCTGTATATCTGTGTGTGTGTACAGGGGCATATGTAATTAAAGTGTGCACATGTTCTCCTGATGGATTATTAATATCCACAGTTACTTGCTAGAGCCTGGTTTAGGAGGAGATTCTTTAAATGGCTGTCAAATCTCTAGAAGTGCCATAAAGATCCAAAGACCCAAGTGTGTCTGATCTTATTTAAAAGAACTAAAAACTGAGTAATCAAATGAATGGATGAATAAATCATTAAAATTTTAATGCTTAAGCAATGTAGGACATGTCTACAAACTGCCTGAAGCCAGTGCTGACCCAAACTGTTCGTTCCCACAGCACTGCAATACATGGACTTGGAGCCTGAAACACAGGAGCAAAATAGCCCTGGGCAAGTCACTTTACTTTTGTATTAAGCTTCCCTTCCTGCCAAGTGTGGGTAATACAGTTTACCTACATCACTGAGATGTCAGAAAGAATATTTTTAAAAGCAATTCAAAGACAGAAAGCATGCAGAATGCGTTAGGCAATATTATTATATGTGGAAAGAGCCATTTTAGCAACACACATCTTTCTGTAAAGAGGCTATATTTAAATAACGTAACCCTATAATATAAATAGCTATTTTAGAGTATCTCCTGTCCTAAGGTCTTTCAGAGTCTGTTACATTTCAATTAAAAAAAGAAAACAAACTATATTCTTTAACTAAAAAGGTCACTTCACCTCCATTATTATCTTTTGGATGCAAAGGAAAAGGCAAAACTCAACATGATTATCTAATGCCCTAAAATCTGTGAAACTGCTGCTTTTTCCTTCTTAATACTGACCAAAAGACCACCCTCAGTTTCCCAAATGAAATGCATCATTTGACTACACAGCAGCTCAAATGTATTTGTTTCAATTGTGCTACCTTTTTAGATGTTTTCAAAAGAAAACAGAGGGAAAAATAAATGACCAGTAATGACAGAAAGCTTTTAGAAAACCATCCTTTTTAATAATCAAGAAAAGTGAGCCTTCAAAGCCCATGCATAAGCACCTACATAATTGGCTGGGTTTTCAAAGCACTGAGTTTTCAGTGGTCCCCAGTGAGACCAACAATAGCTTTTAGATGCTCAACAATTTATCACAATTCAACAATTTCCCTCCTGGGCATTATTTACCAACTATGTGGTATACAGAAAGCAAAGATATTTGAGACTGTCATTTTTGGTTGGACTTGGACAACTAACTCTATTAGGCTCCCCTAAAACACCCTCAAGTATTTCCACTTGTTTTATTCCTGGATCTTACAACAATAAAGAAACCACCAGACTTAAATGAACACTGCACACTAGGGCTTAAATGCAAATACTGTATCATGCTAGTAAAGGTTACATAAAGTAATGATTAATTAGTCTTTTTCCCTGTTCTGGTTTTACTTGTCTGTCAACAAAAGACAGTAGATGATTGCCTGCCTAAAATATGCATTATTTCCAGCTCTGTAATATCATTGAAAAGCAAGCAAGTTCAATTTACCAGCAATAATTTATTGTGTAGCATTAAAACTCTGCAAGCAATCTCTTCTCATTTGTTACTTTCAACATATCCCACAACTATCCGACTTTCTTCCTGGGTTTTCATATTAACAGGTCATCTCCTGCCAAATCTCAGAGACCTAAAATAGCCTCTGTAGCTTGTTGAGTAGTTTCAGCTGTGTTTTACACATGCAGAGTGCATTCCACAATGTAATGATCGCATCATTCAGCGGCTTTATCAAGACAAAACTCAGGAGGATATATGTCCCAAATGCTCTAAAAAAACCCAAAGGACCTATCCCAGCTTTGCAAAAGCTGAATATGAGGCCAAAGTTTGAAGCATTGCCCAACTGACAAAAAGAGTAAGTGTCTAGCAGGCACTGAAACCTGCTTCTAAAAATGGGCGGTAGCCCTCCGTGCCACCCTCAGCCATCTGCCTCTGCTGCAGTGTCAGAGCAGGACAAATCCTGCAGCCAGGCAGCAGGGAGCAACAGCCTCCTGTCCCCCGACCCCTTTGCAAACCACGTCCCTGCAGGGAGGAGGGAACCAGAGAGACTAGCAACAGCAGCAGCTAATTCTGCAAAAATCTTTCTTCCCTTAAATCCATAGCTCCTGCAGGCAAGAGTCACAGGTGGATTTATTTATTTACTTATTTGTTTTTAAAGAAAACTCCTAGTCTTCTCTTGTTCACTGGAATTTCACAAATTGGGCATCAGTGATTTTATTGGTCTGTTTGCTTAAGCTAGTAGTCTGTCTTAATACACATTTTTTTGTGTATCCTCTCCTCCCTCACAGGATATGACAGCAAAAGGATAATGTAATGATAGTACACATTTGCAAAAACAATCAGCACAAATGGACAAGTGAATGTCACACCTTTTTTTCAGACAGACGTAGATCCTCATTTTTGCATACTGACAACACAACCAGTCTTGAAGAATCCCTTAACTCAAGTTGATCTGCTCTTGAGTTAGTTGTATTATCCATATTGATGAATAATATAAAAAATACTGTTCAATAGGGGTTTTTTTGCATAGGGCCATGGACTAATCTTCTTGGTAATTGAAGGCTTATATGATGGAAAGAAACCCTACGGAAACTGCCAAGACAAGGAAAAGTAATGAAGTATAAACATCTGAGTGTCACCTAAATTCAGTCTCCTTAGAGCAACTGTCATCTCTTGTTTTACCAGTAGTTTCAGCAATAAAAATAAAGTTATGCATTACACCTGACAAGCAGCCAACCACACATAAAAACACAAACAGTATTTGGTGAATAGTTTGCAACAAGTGCATTCCTTTTTTTCCTCACTAAAGCAGTTTCTCCTTGAGTGACACAAACCATTTACTCAAGAAATGGACCAAGAAAAGACAAAACATAGGCTCAGTGGATATTGGAGGCTGTGTTTCTTGCAACCCATAGGCATTTGTGACCAAAAATATATGAGCCTGGATAGAACAGAATGAAACATAATCTGGAAGATGGTTTGAAAAATGTATATCACTGTCTCCCTACACAAGTGAAAGAGCACACTTGTGTAGTTTATTATAATCTTTCATTAACTTCTTCCCCAAACTTCTGCTACATCTATTCTACTCCGCAGGATTACACACAACTCGTGTATTACAGTAGACCCTGCTGTAGTAACTTATATGAAGAAAGAATTGATTCTTACTCCAACTTTTTCACAGAGGTCAAAGAAATATGACAAAAAAAGCTATTTGGGAAACAAAAGCAAAGAAAAATAAGCTCTAGTTGCAGTGAGAGGACTAGAAGTAGCATGGGTACAGACCGTCCCAATAGGATTCATTTAGGATTATATTTTTAGCCTCAAGTACATACTTTATTTCTCATGTGTATTTTACATGGCCTATTGAGCTCAATTACTTCATATTTTTGTGTACATAAAACAATGTTTCCAGAATGCTTTATTACAGAAGTAGCAACCAGCCAAGCCCTCTCTTCTCTCCTAGAGCAAGACAGGGAAGAGACTTGTTATATTAATTGGGGGTGTAATTAACTCCAGTTGTATCAAAGTGGGACAAAGAGTTTCAGTTTTCAGGTATTTTAAAACCTCGAAAATAAACCCAGAAGTTTATCACATATTTGGGCAGCAGAAACAATTTTTAGAACAAGGAGAGTTTTTCTGGTTTGGCAATTCCCCAACCCATCAAATCTTGATTTCAGTCTTTTTTGGTTTTACATTTTAATGCAGACACATGCAAACTCTTAGGTAAAATAGGTTTATGGTTGAAACATGTTCAACACGGAACCATAGAATCATAGAATGGTTTGGGTTGGAGAGGACTTCAATGATCATCCAGTTCCAACCTCCCTGCCATGGGCAGGGACACCTTCCACTAGACCAGGTTGCTCAAAGCCCCATCCAGCCTGACCTTGAACACTTCCAGGGATGGGGCATTTACAGCTTCTCTGGGTAATCTGTTTCTGTGCCTCACCACCCACACATTAAAGATTTCTTCCTTATATCAAATCTAACCCAAACCTCTTTCAGTTTGAAGCCTTTTCCCCTTGTCCTGTCACTACATACTCTTGTAAAAAAGTCTCTCTAGCTCTTTTGTAGCCCCCCTTAAAGCACTGGAAGGTGCTGTAAAGCCTTTTCTTCACGGTGAACAACCCCAAATCTCTCAGCCAGTCTCCATAGGAGAGGTGCTCCAGCCCTCCAACCATCTCCATGGCCTCCTCTGCCCTTATGTTGGGTTCTCCAGAGCTGGACACAGCACTCCAGGTGGACCCTTACAAGAGCAGAGTAAAGGGGCAGAATCAGCTCCCTTGACCTGCTGGCCATGTTTCTTTTGATGCAGCCCAAGGACACATTTGGCTTTCTGGGCAGCCAGTGTACATTGCTGGGTCATGCTGAGCTTCTTGTCAATCAACACACCCAAGTTATTCTTCTCAAGGCTGCTCTCAATCCCTTCTTCACTCAGCCTGTGTTTGTGCTTGGGATTGCCCCAATCCAAGTGCAGAACCTTGCACTTGGCCTTGATGAACTTCACCAGGTTTGCAGAGGCCAACCTCTCAAGCCTGTCATGCCTGTCTTTGTTGGGATGCATCACTCCTGAGCTTGGAGGAGGTGATCCTTGAATATTAATGATCTTTCTTGGGCCCCTCTTTCCTCCAGGGCTTTATCCCATGGGACTCTACCAAGCAGACTTCTGAAGAGGCCAAGTCCAGCTCTCCTGAAGTCCAGGGCAGTGAGCTTGCTGTGTGCCCTCCTCGCTACCCTAAAGACCTTGAACTCCACCATTTCATGGTCACTGCAGCCTGGGCTGCCACTGAGCTTTACATTCCCCACCAGCCCTCCTTGTTGGTGAGAACAAGGCCCAATACAGCACCCTTCCTCACTGGCTTCCCTATCATTTGGAGAAGCTTGTCATCATCAACACATTCCAGATCCTCCTGGATTGCTTTTGCCTTGCGGTGTTGTGTCTCCAACAGATACTGGGGTGGTTGAAGTAGCCCATGAGGACCAGGGCTTGTGACTGTGAGGCTGCTTCCATCTGTCTATACAGTGCCTCAGCCCCTCAGTCTTCCTGGTCGGGTGGATGGCAGCAGGCCCCCACTATAAAGCCGCCTGTCCCTTCCCTTCTTTTAATCCTTATCCATCCACAGGCAGAGCTCCATGGAGATTTGAAAGGTCTCCCCAAAATATTTTGAGTTAGATGATATAGTGGGAACATCCCTGCATGAATGAACTGCATTTACAGAAAAACAACTATGAGTCATAGTTTCAAACAGGTGGAATTTACAGCAGGAAGATCACTGAAGATTTAAAACTTGGGCTTAGCCTGTGACAGCAGCCGTGTGCTATTGTCTGCATGGAATTCACCTTAGTCTTTATGGGATTCACATCAGGATGCAAAAGAGTAAAAAACCCACAAGATGTTCCCTTTTGGCATGACAGACAGGGTGACAATCTACTACTGTAAACAGTGATTTACTATGCAGGTGCTAGGAGCATTATAACTGACCGGAGAAGTTCTAAAACTCATAGGAACTTACAGGAATTTATAGAAACCTACAGGAATTTATAGGAAGCACACTACCTAGTGTGGAGGTTTGGCAGGGGACTTACTTGGTGCATTCTAGTCACCTCAAGGTCAGAAGACCACCAGTATGAACAGCATTTCCTCACAAGCAAGACGTTGAGAGCCAAAGGTTGGTAAAATAAACCTTCTGAAACAAAGGATGAGGAAACCAGGCCTGTAAACTTATTCCAGCATGTGTACACAGCCTAATTTATATTGTGATCCTAATCCTGAAGTCCGTTCTCAGACAGAGTTCCATCAAGCTCCATCAGAGTTCACACCTTTGAGGACCTAAAAGAAATCTGATTTCTGAAAGAAGCATTTCTCCCCACTGGGACAGAAGGGTACAGAGAAGAACTGCTTATAATATCAGCTTTGTCTATTATAAAAGCCACTTGAAAACAGTATGGACCAGCTGAAATAAACCTGTTAGTTATAGGTTTGATGCTCTTGTTGATTTAAAGCCTCAATTTTCTACTTAAGGGTTTTCAGGATGGTGAAAGGTAGTACAGGGGCCAGCTCAAGGCTTGATGAAGTCAATAGATTTATTCTTAATTTAGCCATTCATGCCAAACATCTCTTCATCTTATTTCAGATGCTCACACTTTCCAGAATTCCTTAAAACTCTCTGTTTTACACAGGAATACTCTGTGATCGTACAGTCCAGTATCAACACTGAATTCCTTCACAAATTTGAGCAAAAGAGGCCTAACTGATAACAACACAGTATCCTAATCTCCCAGAAGGGCATTGGAAAGCCCAGTTTGGAAATAAGGCACTAAACTTAAAGAAGACATCATCTATTTATTTTCTATCAACCTCAAAGATATTATAGGTAGGAAGGTAACATTTATCAAGTAGATGAATAGTAACAGGTCAGCTAGTCCTGCCAAGAGATACCAGTTTGAACAAGCGAGCACTGAACAGTCTTCAGCAAGTCAAACCATCTCCTAGTGCATATACATTTCACTAATGGACAAACCTTATGTGCTTAGCACTTTCATGAGCTATTTCAATCAATTCCTCCTTGGATTTTACTGTCCCATCCATTCACAACTGCTCTTTGTTTTATCTGGCTTGTTTAGCCTGGACTGTTGGAATAAAATTTCTTAATTATAGCATGATTTGCAATGGCCAAGTCAACCATCAGTATAATCCATGTGAAACCACGTGTTGTACCTCATAAGGAAAACATAACGGAAAATAAATCAATTTAATGCAACTGAAACCTCCAGTGATTAAGCTCACAAAGATTAATCTCAATTACTTGTTAGATTCAATGGATTAGCGTTCTCGGTAACGTTTGTAAATTAAACTTTTAAATCACAGATATTGGGACATGAAAATCGGAAAAAAGAAGGCTGTTAGTACTATTAGATTCAACTAAACTGTGAAGTGCCAGGGATTCTTAAGGAGAGGAAGCAAAGTTCACATTGCTGAGTTGCAATATGTTTTTCCCATCCAACCTTGAGCTTCACTCTATCAGTAGGCACAAAATGCTGCACACGCATTTGAAAATAACCTGTTTCCTCCTGGCCATGAAAAAAAAAGATAAAAGTGTAAGTCTGTCAGCACACTTAAGGACAGTTACAACTTAATGTACCATTTCTTAATTCCTACAATCACATTAAGATTAAGTATCAGACCCCTTTAACCCGACACAAAAAGAGTTGAGAGGTTGGTCACAGTGTGTGATTAAGCTAAATTAATGACCCAAAATGCATTCCACATAATATGCTACTATATATATTCACCCCCAGTCAATTATATGTTTATTACAGTATCTCTGACAAGCTAAATTAACAATAAATTAATGCCTAAGTTGTGATTTCACTTTTGACAATATCATACTACAACTAAGCCTTAAATATCTGCATGTAACTATTCAGCTACAGACATAAGGAAGGTAATGGAGTCAAAAACTGTGGACTAATTGCTTCAGATGAAGGCTTATTATCTCTCCAATTTCAAGCTCAGCAGCAGTTAAGTAGTAACAAAAACTACTTTAGACAAAGTGTTGTGAATGTTTATGTAAAATTTACTTTTATTTTACCCCTCTTACGTTTTTATAAGCAATAAAAGCAACAGCCATTTTTTTTCAGACCAACAAAGGACATAATCTGAAGGCTTAAAAAAAAAAACAAACCAAAACAAAAACCCAACAGTTCAGCCTTCAGATTTGCTTGGTTTTACTATTTCGCTCAGACTCATCCTCTTCCCCTTTCTAATGGGTTTTTGCATGACATTTTCATGTCTAAGCTCAGCTTAAGTCTTCATAAGTATTTGCTTCACTCTGTCTCATCCTCCTTCACCATGAGGACACACTCAGAGCTTGGCTCTCCTCTCAGCTTAGACTTGATATTCACATCTGTAAAAGTGATTGCAACGAGGGCACAAGGCTTTCCCACGCAGGGATGGTGATAGTGTGTTTGACCACCAAAGAGCTGGGAGGGACACACCAACTTTGAGGGAGCAGCAGAGAGATGCTCCTGCTCCCTTGGTAACTCACTGGGATCCCATCACTAACTCTCTCCGTCCCAGTAATGCCAATTCTAACAAAACTAGCCTGTTCTCTTCCCATGATCATCTGCATTTCAGCTTTTTAAGGTGGTTGTTGGAGACAGGGAAATGCCCTCCAACAGCACCCCTCACTTACCAGGGAAGCAGGGAGAGCCTCCCATCCTTTCACCAGCCTCTCCTGCCAAGGCCACTGAGCGCAGAGGCACAGCCACCGTGCTGGCACTGCAGGGCTATTTGACAAGACAAGATCCCAAAGCACAGCCCCTGTTATGCCTCTGTGACCAGATGTTGTTCAGCAGAGTAGGACAAATCCCACTCCGAGAAATTATGGTCTATCTGCACTTTCCACCTGCAGTTTCTATCACAAAACACTGTCTGATAAGAGTGATAGCCATACATTGCTCGCCAGTGACCACACATCATATGGACAGCCCACAGGTTGCCTCTCAAAACAAAGCTTTATTCCAGCAGCAGTAAGGGCACAGGCAATCGGGGCACCATCAATTTCCTTGATCTGTGGAGGATTTTCACCAGTGGTCTTGGGAAGCAGCTATGCCTCTCCACTTCCATCACACTTAAGAGCTCTTTTCACAACTTCCACAACTTTTTTCAAGGCTTTCTCTCTACAGGTACCAGACTCTGGGCTTCAGCCTTAGCTTATCACCTAATCCTGACTTTTAGGAAGATGATCTCCATCAAACTACCCAGTACAAAACTTCAGCTTCTGGCTTCCATTTCTGAAAGGTTTTGGTTTAACCCCTTACCATGTATATCCTTGATTCATCATCCCCCCCATTTACTTTTCCATTTCACCTCTACGGCTCCTAATTACACTGCAGTATTTCTACTAAAAAAAAAAAATAAATTAATTACTTCTTCTTGGAAAAGGTCCCTGCATTATGCAACAGAGAGCTGAAAGAGGCATCTCTATCTTACCTTCAAGCATAAAATTTCTTCAGGTTCTCAAAATCTTAGAATCAGATACAATCCCAAAATTCCATACATTATCTCTTTCTCATTTGCAAGTTTGCTTATAGCTCTCTCAAGTCCTGAAGGGATTTACCTTTATCTTGATATTTTTCTGCTGAAATTCTTATTCATATCTAAACCTTCAGAATGAGTGCACCTCTCTGATATCTCAGGTACTTGTGCAGCCTGAGTTACTACAGTATTTCAGAACTCCCTATTTCATGTACTTATCCTCAGAAGACTCCCAGATATTTGGTTTTTTCCCAACTTAAGACAACAATTGATCATCTCAGCAGAAGAGAAGTTGCTGACTGCCACTGAGAACCAAACCCTCTTGCTCAAGGCCACAGTGGAAGTCTGCACACAAGAAGCACTAAGTTCCGTGCTCCACTCATTGAACTGTAATGCAAAGCCACTCAATAATCCCACTCAAACTTTGTTATTAAATCAGAAATTAATATTAATTTGCCTTTCTATTCTGGATCACTTTCACTGATTTCCAATACAGGTCCCTCTCCAAATTTATATTTCACAAATGTTTCAACCTTGCTGAATGCACTTCTCTCACTTCTGCAGTTAGTCCTTCACATCTGCAGCAGCCTTTTGGAGGACTGCACACAGCTTTCCCATTCCATTGCTGCTGCACCCTCCTTTCTCTGAATCTATTTCACTTACTGAGATCCCACTTAAGAATCACAGAAGGCAGGACAGAGGAATGAGAGGAAAAAAAAAAGGACAAAAGATATGAATGTAAAACACAGAGAATAAACTACATAAAAAACCAGATATTACTGCACGCTACATCATTTTATAAGTGCTGCCTTCTCTGACATCACCCAAAGTGACCATGATTCACCACAACTTGATGCACAATAAAGATCACAAAGAAGCAGCATTAAAAGCATAAGAACTGAAAGCAGGTAAAACCATTGTTCATTAAATGCCTGTAGCAATGCACAACACTGCTAATGGACCACAACTGGAATGAAACATTGAATTCTCTAAGAGTTAAAAAAAAAAATTAAAAATCTAAGATTTTTTTCTCGCGATGTTCAAACTTTCATGACCCCTAGATAACTGGTGAACTTCAGAGACAAATTATTCTGTCTTTATGCAGCAGCAAAAGAAAGCTTTAGTGAGAAAGACTGCAACACAAGGTACCTCTGCCAGAAATGGAGGGAGCAGCAACCACCAACACTGTACCAAGGACAAGTGGCAGACCACATCCCACTTGGTCAAGGTAGAGACAGCGAGTAAAATTCACACAATCTCAAGCAGCATCCTATCAAGTATATGAACCTTTAAAAGCTTCCAGAAGCAATTCCATTTCAGCACTGAATACCAAAAGGGATTTTCTACAGTCTCCTCTTTTTGACACTCCAGCTTTATGCCAAACATGCTCCTTTCCACCTCTGTCTCCCCTTCCCTCCCCATTGCTGCCTGCATTCCTCACATCAAATTAACAGCTTGAAAAGACTGCCAGTTTGATGCAATTTCATGTTCTTGAATACAGTGTTCTTAGGAGTGCTATTATGGAAATTTAATCTCCTGAGAAATAGATCAGATACCATTAACAGAATGAAACATAAATGTTCTCTATGAGTTCCTGGAGAAAGCCTGTGTTGGGTCTACAATAAAATATGTAATTTGAAGAGTTGTTATCAAGAAAAAAAAGGTTTCATATGAAGAATTTTATTTTATTTTAAAAAAATTATGCACTTTAACAATGAATTCTAAATGGTTCCATTAAAACTAAAGAAACCCATTGTTTCTATGCAAGTCAGAGTCATGTTTCTCCTTTTACCCTTCTCTTTGCCAGACACCTTCCAAAAGTGGACACTTCCCCTGGTTTCTGCACAGCTGTGATAATCTGAGCCAGAATACTGCAGCGAGAATGAGGGATTCTCACAAGCAGGGACTCACCTTTGGGATATGACAGTTTTCAGCTCCAGCCAAGAACGTAGGAGCTCTGTCACAAGCCACTGAGATAACATGCTAAATTAGCTCATCTCCTGGGAGACTCACTCCCACCTGTTCAGCAGCTCCAGGCCAAGCTCCTTTCAGCCCAGTGTTAGATCTGGGTACAGCAGAGGTGTGTCATGGTGCTCTTCAACTCCTCTGCGTGGATTTTATGCCACTGGGGTGCTGCAGTGGGGAGTCTGACTGTGCCAGCTAATGGCACTGTGAATCAGGGCTGTCTTGTAAAAATTCACAGCTCAATCTGCTTACAAACATTAAGTTATAATGGTAACCTCAAGCCTTGTTAAAACAGACAGAGGATTCAGCAGTGGCTCTTTGTGATCTAGCATACAGTACGGATAGTATTGACAAATAAAAGGGCAAAGTCCCTTCCTTATTTAAAGAGATAAAATTCACAACTTATGATAAGTGCCTGAACCTGCTGTACACTACTGCCTGTTTACAGTATGATCCTATACTCTTTGGACACAATTTGTGTTGCTCATGTGCTATAAAGAGGCTTTAGTGTCACAGAGAATCAGGATTGTTGCATTGTTTCAAGCAAAGCATGTTGAGCCAACCAAGACACCCAGGGACAATGACTTTCTGGACAGCAACCAGGTGAGCAGAGCAGGTCTGGAATGATTTTAAGTCACTCTTCCCAGGAAAAAAAGAAAAAACCAAAAAACCAAAAACAAACAACAAAACAACAAAACAAATATATATCTTCAGATACAGGAACATAGATCACATGAAGTTACATTTATTTGGCTGCATCCCCTCATCCCTACTAAAGACATATGGTTCACATCTAGTACTTCTGTTCAGTTCAGAACTGCACGATTGACCAGATCTCTCAGTCTGACCCATCTACCATGCTCTAACTCACATTTTATAGTACCCTCAGAGTGCACAAACTGGCTTCATTTTGCATGAAGCTAAGTCAGAAGATACTGAACAACTAAAGCACATTCACACCAGTTTGGAACTACTCTGGAATACACCCCCCCCACCACCATTCAAAATATGTGTTTGGGACCTCAACTCCACCTCTCTGACTCTCATAGGGTGGCTCCACACTACTTCCCAATAGCACACCCATACTTTTCAGTTTAATCTACTCTGGGAATAAAGTAATAGCACAGGACTAAACTCACAATGGCTGAGAATATTTATGACCTTGAAAGAAGACAGCAGGCACACAGGGATTGACAACCCCTAAACAGGAATCTCAGAATTACCTGAATTATAACACCATAGAGGAAAAGCCTGTAAAATGCAGCTAAAGTGCACACTGATTTTCTTGTTTGGATAAATTTACACAAATAGAGGCACTTTCCAGCAAAGTATATTAGATTCTCCAACGGTACTCATGCATCAAGATACTACAGGCTATTTCTGTGAAGTACAGGGTGGCAGGGGAACATTAGGAGCATGAAATATTAATCTTTCCATCATTTTATTCCTGAGTCTGGCCAAGGTTTTCCAAGTGAAACGTGTTGTCTCTCCACTTGAAGACACCACATCTATTATTTGCAATTCCATCTGTTCTGTAAAATTCAGAATTGATTACCTTAATGACAGCTAATAGGCAGAACTGTTCTATTGATCTGATTCCACTACTCCACTGAGCCCACTTCAGTAAGGCAGCCCTCAAGCTGTTTTGCCTCGTCACTTAATTTTTGGTCTTTTACATGGGGCTCCATGCAAACAGTCATTAACAACCTTGTCTAGGACATGAGCACATTTCAGAGCAGCATCTTGCTCCCTGTAAGCCCATGACAGCTCTTCTCTATACAGCAAAAGAAATGAGAACAATCCTTTATTCTGAGTGTTCAAATACTCAATTAACCAATCAACCCTTTAAATATGTTTTATAAAAGGTGTTCTTTGACAATCTGTGATCCCCGTTATCCTTGATATGCTGACTCACTTTTTAAAACACTTAAAAGTCTCATTTTAGCATTATGGCTGTTATCACACTCTCACTAAAAAATCAGCCCCTTTATCTTTATATATGACTGCAGAGCTATTTGCATTCCCAAAGGCCATTAAAAGTAACAAGAACTGGGCTAAATTAAGATAACAAATTTACAGGCGTATGTTAAAACACAAAGATCTTCAGCCTGTGTAAATAGCTAAAGTACATTGTCACAGTACTTGACCTGTTGTTGCTATTTTATTTTCCTTTTTTAACAGAAAAGTGGTTTGAATGGTGCATCCACACATGCAGCTAACAAACCCCAGGACAGAGAACAAGATTCTCTAGTCCGCTTGAGCTGGATCCCAAGTCTATTAGTGTCTACAGGCTTTGCTACGGACTTCTGAGCACTGGGTCTAGCAGAAAGCCAGCTGTAATCATTGTACACTGCATGGTATCCAGCTCCAACCACTGAACAAGAAACCACAGCTGTGTCAGCAGCACCCCAGCGTACAGAGTCAACCACATCCAACTTACAACTTGATCAAGCAATCACAACTTGACAGCACGAGACAGTATTATCACTTACAGAATGTCTTCTGTACATGATGCCCAAAAGACTTAAAGTTCAGACTCATGAACAGATAAGCAAGGTGATAAATGATTGGAATTCCAAATAGTTTAGCTGGCAGGGAGGTGAGCAGCATTGCTTATCAGAAATAAATTGTATGGAAGCATTTTTAATTACCTAAGGAAGAAAGGGATTGTCTGGCTTCACCAGCTAAGGCAGTTGCTTATCTCCACATCACAATCATTTTCTAATTATTATCATTTTTGTAAATCTCAAGACAGAACATGACTTCATTTGCATATAGACACAAGTCTAAAGTAGATTTTTAAATTCAAGCCTGCAAAGCTTCTGCAGATTTCTCCAAACTTTTCCCACCCTGCTCCTGCAGTGTCTTTTCATGCCCAGCTTCTCTTTGGGTTAACATGGTAGGACACAGCAAAGACTTAAGCCAACTGTGTCACTTGCTTGCTTCTGGATTCCGGGAATGTCACAGCAAGGAACACAGAACAGGGATGGACACAATCTCCTACGACAGCAGCAGCTGCTTCTGAAAAAGACTCAGTCCTCTACAGCCAGACCAGCACTTTGCCTTCAATTTTTCTCCCACCTACAATTTTCAGTTTCTTGATCAGTTTTAAGCAAGAAAAAAATCTCAGTAATTTTTGAAATGCATAAGCCTGGAAATAGAATTTTAGCCAGAAATAGAATTTGGATAGAGCCTTTTTTTCAGATATGAACTGTTTTAGATAAAATAAGGGTTTAGATCTGCTTTTGGTATTGGAAGATAAAAGTACACTCAAATCAATGGACAGAGATTGGATTTGACCCCCTGCTGTGAAGCCATTTTACTAATAATGCATTGTGAAAACAAAAAAAGAAATTATGGGAGTGAGCAAAGTTGTTCACAGACTCAAACATTAATATTCATCAATATCATTGATATTTATATATGCTTGATATTTCTATTTCATGCTCACACTAGGGCAGAGCTGAGAGAGGATGTACTTTCAGAATATTTAAGCATGCCATATGGGTATAATTGCAATTCAATCAGTTATAGAATATACTCAATTAAGATTCTGCATAATACTAAAGACTTATTCTGGGCATTTTATATGAGAAGAGCGAAGTAGCAAAGACATGGCATGCCAACAGCAAAGTGGCACTGGGCAGATAACACCACCTGGAACAAAACCACCGCTCCTTTATAAAAGGTAACACACACTTCTTGGCTTACAAAACCCAACACTTTTACACAGCTTTAAGAAGGAGGAGGGGACAGCCCCACAGCTCTTTGTTCAGAAAAGGCACTTATACACCCCTGCCTGCCAGAAAATACAGCTAGACTCATTTTAATCTGTAGCAAACAGTGACAAAAATACCTACTCCAAAAGCATTGGACAGAGAAGCAAAGAAGCCCAACAGATGCACGCTTAGACGAAGTTTCTTTACCCTGAGTATCAAAGTTGTTTCCTTCTTGTTTTCACTGAACCATTGAGCCTGTTTTGGCCATTAGTAAAATGTCACCCTGAAAATGCATATTATATGATGCTATTTCTGGTGCCTACTGTCTTCCCATGCTTTCCCTTTCCTCAATTCCCTAAACCAAAGTACAAACAAAAAAAAAAAGAAAAAGAAAAAGAAAAGAAAAAAAAGAAAAACAACGTGTGAGGCTCTAGCCTATCAAGGCAGGAAGAACTATTTTAAGAATTAATTTGTGCCCTGAGAGAGATCTGTTTAAATTATCCTCCCGTGCTGTCCTAACCAAAGATTAAAGTGGTGAACTTCCAATGTCTTAAGGAGACGAGGAAAACTGAAGAACTGGAGCGTCTGGGCTCCCCCAGGCACGGGCCCGAGCACGGGGAGGAGAAGCTGGTGCTGAGGAGAATGGAGATGCTGATCTGCCAGTGTGCCCAGAGCCCAGGAACCTTCATCAGCCTCAGCTGGAGCTCAGAGATCGCAACCAGGCTTTCCCTGATGCCACCACTTTCTAGCTATGCCTATCCTTTATGGCTGAGGATACATCCCCTTTTTTTCCTGCCACCCGCTGGTTTTTTTGACAGGGAAAGTTCTGACTTCATTCTGTCCTGGTAAGTGCAGGCAGACAGGAATATCCTCTATAATATAGGTTTGACAGAGAAAATGAAGTCTTTAACTTTCTACCTGTACAGAAACACATGAAACAACTACCATGAGAAATAAATTAATCAAGTTTAGATATGGTGTAAGCACGGCAATTTTCTCCAAAGCCAATGGGAGTTAAACCTACTCACAGCTGCTTTTTGGCCCCCCCTCCATCCCTGCTTGTTCATGCAAAGCCTGAGCACACGCTGTACCCTGAAGTGTCCCTCCAAGGCAATGTCAGACAAAAAAATTCCCTTAAAGTGCATGACAAAGTCAGAAGCTGAACCTCAGTTTTACAATTTTATATCCATCTGCAGAGGAGGGTTTAAATACTCTCACCCCTTTTTCCAGCAAGAAGGGGCCTCCATCCCAACATCCTTTCCCCCCCCACCCAGCACGCATGTAAGGAACAAGTTACAGAACAAATCTCTATAGTCTTCAGCAAGAGGTACAGGTTGTTAAAAATAGCACAATTTCAGCTTACACACACACACACCGAGAAAGCAGACCTTGAACACAGCTACACAGCACTTTCCTCCTGCCACTGACTGGTGACTCAGTACACAATTTTAGGAATGCACACCAAAAAGATTAAAAAAAAATAAATCATAATAATCATAAAAGAAACACAGAGCTATATAAAGCAAATCTGTATTTGTTCGAAATTGAGGAAAATAAGCGTTACCTGGTCTTGTTGTTGGGCTTGTTTCCCTGATGCATTTTGCTCCTTGGCTGTAGTCATGCTCACCTATTTGTGCCCACTGCAGTGGCAAACAGGATTTTACTCTGTGTGTGTGTGTGTGTGTGTAAGCTTGTCTGTGTGTTCAGACATACACGCACACACACACACACACAAAGACTAAAGGGATACGGATGAGTAACTAGTCCATCACTTAATCACCAGCTGAGAAATTTCCCACCCCCACAAAAAGAAATAAATAAAAATGCAACGCAAAAAAATCACTAGTCTGGCTGTCTTCCCCCTTGAGCCTCTAAAATAAAAGCAGAAGCAGGAGCAAAGAGAGAGAGAAGGATGCTGTGGGGGCTTCTTCAATTAGCAACAGCCTCTGCAATCGTCACAGAAACAATGATAACTGCTTGGCAACCAGCAACTGGCAGCTCGGAGCCGGAGGCAGCGATGTGGTCCTCGCTCCCCACCTCCACGGCGGCCGCCCGCGCCTTGCGCATGCACCGGCTGCCTCGGCGCACACTGTGCAGCTCGCTGGGGATGTGCACAGCTCGGCACTCATCTCCCCTCCCGCACCCGGGCAAAGGGGCCGCAGCCGCCCGCCGCTCAGGAGCTGAATCCCGCATTCCCCGGGATGCCGGTGACGGGAGTCGCGCGGATGCGGAGCTTCTGGCAGACGCGCTCTCGCCTTCTCCCCAACTTGCGGAGGTTTCAGTGCCCTGGCAGTCCCCGGCTGCGAAGCAGAGCTGTGTCAAGGGCAGCCTTTGCCCCGCTGCAAGCACGGATTTGGAGGATGCAGCGTGCGCTCCCGGGGGAGCTGGTTCCCACCGGTGGGATGCGGAGATCACCAACGCTCCCCGGGGAGCCGCTCGTCTCACTGGCAAAGGGTGGCACGTTCACGTGCCCTCAGACTTCCCCGGCCCTCTCCATGTCCCTGACACAACGGGGGCCACTTTGCATGTCTGATGTGGTGGCTGCCTCCTGCGCGCCGGTGGCTGCCATGTAGGTCACGTTGCAGGGTGACACCCCGGCACACGTTCCCTGCTCCGATCCACGCTGCCATAACGTTCCCTGCTCCGATCCACGCTGCCATAGCTCGCTCCCTGCAGATTCTCAGCCACAACGGAGATCTCTCCAACACGGCAGAACTGTCAAAGTAGCCTTGCTAGCACAGCTGCCCACCTTGATGTCAGCACGGGGTGACACGGGGTGTGCCTGAGCATCAGGCACAAAGCAAGTACCACTCTCCAGTAACCTTCAAGGGGACCTCACATGGTTGGACAAAACTTGGAGCAGCATGGAGATTGTTCAGAATTTGCTTGAGGCTGATGCAAGTCCTCACTCACCTCAACATCAGGTGACGTGAAACTGCCATGTTGCTGCTTTTCCCATCCTCACCTCCTACCCAGCACACCCAGGACTGAGGTGGGATCAATACTAGGCTGGATTGAGCCCAGATCTCGCCAGAGTGCTGTAGCTCTGTGTAAAGCTAAATGTTTTCTCACTCACATGATACTGGGATCTCTGCTGAGTCTGTAGATAACCAGCTAAGGAAAAGAAACAGCAGAGTGTTTATCTGAGAAGGAAGAGATTATGCCCCCTTTGATCCTTAATTTTACAACATGCATTTATTATACAAGGTCACGTTCACTAATGCCATTAGAGGCAAGGTCTCCTTACACCTGGGATAATTTTGATCCTTGGTTCAGGGACACATCAATGGCACGCCAAGTTTTTCTAGAGATATCTACTAGCCACCACTGGGACCCCCTAAGCATTTCTGTATTTTCACCATTACATGTCACAGCAGTTCATAGAAACCATGAGAGGAAAGATCTGCAACATGGAATTGCACTGATAGGAAACTGGATAACCTTGCCTCATCCCAGGTGCCACAATCCAGGCAACAGCTCATTTAAAAAAAAAAAAAAGGCGAATAGCACCTCTCTAACAAGAAACAGTAATTTGCATTTAAATCTAACAGTGCTGATTTCTTCCTGGGTTATACTCAGACACAGTCCTAGCTTACATTGCAATTCCATCTCTTTAGTCCCAATAGTTTTAGTCACAATATTTTATATGTGTTTATAGTGAGGTTATTGCTCACACATTTTTTCCCCAGCCATCGGAACAGAATTGTTTTCAAGGTCTTATACAAGTGGATCAGTTTGAATTTTCCAATTGGCTTGGTCTACTTTTCTACCTGTTGTGAGTGGTAATGAAGGCTTGCTTTACTTCTGCTACTTTTCTTTCCAAGAAGAATTCAAATGAAACAAAACTGTCTTTGGAGTTTGTTTTTTTGTTTTTTACTCCCCTAGAGTACAACCTGGACATTTCTGCAAAACAGATCCCTTTTAAAATATGGGTCATTAACTGTGTCCCTGACCCCTCAGTACTTACACTGGCAATCCCTGAACTTAATTGCATTGATATCAAAAATTAACATATCTATACCTATTTACATACCTATTCAATTCCTTCACAATTAGCAACCTAAGACACAGTTTTCACTCAGTTTCTGGAAATGGCCACTCTTCCTTACAGTGTAGACTTTTTTCGCACTAAGCTTGCTGTTGGACACATAAGAAGTTAATTATGCTAATTAGTCCAGCAGTTAGCTATGCAAATGCATATGGCTGAGCCTCATTACATGGGTGCATTAGGATGCTGACTGTTCTGACTGTGTCTCCCAATGCTTGGCACCACTACCCCAGTATTACTGAAATGCCTTGATCTCTCTGCCTGGCAGTACCTCCCTGTCACTCCTGACCTGTGAGGGGTGTCTCATCCCCTCAGATGGCCACGAGTTGCTGCTCACTGCCAGGAGGATGTGAAAGCAGGGGACAGTGACATCCTCCAGCTCTCTGTCACCACCCTTCCTTAATCAAAGCAGTTCTGAGGTTGCCAAACACTTCCTGAAGAGACACTGGAGAAGGAAGTAGAAATGCCTTTCAGAAATGCTCATTACTCACGGGCAGAGAATAATCTGCTTGCATATTAGCAGGGCTGAGGCCATCCATCCTGACCTCCGTGCTATGTTAGGGTACCAATTTTATTGCTTGGCTGAGTCATCACTGATGAAAGATTAATACATCCCTATCAAAGGACATAAATCTGCATCTGCCAAACCCAACAGCTGCCCAGGCAGAAGGATTTATACAGACAGTCCCATTCAGGGCATAGCAAGAGGCACTGGCAGACAAAGACCCTGGGAGTATGTCTTTCTCATCCATCCCATCTGATCACAAGGATTGTTCCTCCCTACCAGGTTCAAAAATGCATCAGGTTGTTCACCCCCTACTACCTGTCATTACAACAGGTTTGTCTCCACTCACTGCCTGTGCTACATGAAAAGTCTGTCTCCAGGCTCACTCCTTGCCACAAAAGCTGCATCCCCATCATGAAAATCTTACATTAATTCATGTAGTCCACGCTATGCCACCATTGTGACAGCTCAGGAAGACCACTATGAGCATAGACACCTCTCCTTGTTTACCAAGATGCATGTACAAAATTCCAGCTACAACCATGTGAATGGCATCCCCACACATGACAGCAATTAGCTCCTCCAGCACCAAAGCAGGACAGACAGACATTTCCTTCCCATCAGGAGAGGAACCAGCGACAGGTAAAGGAAAATGTTCCCAGCTTGTCAACTCATCTTCACCCAGACTGCTTGTTTTAACAAAATCATGCAGTACTGCTGTAATACAGATAATTTTTAATTACCTTGTAACAAATTAGTCACACATGTCCTAGAGCCTTTCCTGTTCAAAGCAAAGTGCTTCATTCTCCTGAGACTGGCAGGAACAGGCTTGTGGTCTGGGATCATTCTCAAAACTCTCCTTGGAGTTCACACAGTCACCACAAATCTTGCTCATGCTCAAAGACTGTTGAAAACCTTGAACATTGCAAATAGAAATTAATGTCCCCATGGCTTTGGGAAAAAAGGTGGACTAAAACCTTAAAATGTCATCACCATGAAGACCTGTGAACTCTTAGGAGCTAAAGTACAGTAACCATTGCTTATGATGATGCATTACAGCAACACATGGTAGGAAAAGAAGCAGCTTGTTACTGTTCCAAACATTTTTAAGCAGATCAGTTTACTAGGACCATCCTTGATTCTGCCCCTCCGTGCGAGTAGAGGTCTCTGCTGTCCATGGGTGCAGAGCAGCTCCTTCATGGAAAGCAGCAATGGACTCTCAGGAGTCAGTGCAGAGCATTCTCAGAGGCCAGATCCCACAGCAGCCTGTGCTCACAGCGAGCCCTCCAGCTGCACACATCTGTTCAAGGCAGTACAGACTAAGGACAGTGATAAGTCTGTAGCAGCAGTGGGTGCAGTTATTTGATGCAGAACCCTTGTGTTCCATTAAAACCTGGGTTTCTGGCTGCACCATACTGGGCTATTTATTCCCCTTTCATTGCCACATCCAGGAAGTTGAAGCCAGTGGGCAAAGTGGGTAGAAATTCTACTTGGTCAACAATACCTTTGCACAGTCTGCTAATGTTCTCCCTTCTCCAGATGAAGACCAGATCCCACGGGGAGTTATGTATCTCACATTTTTTGTGGGTCTAAGCCATTAGTATCTAGGGTGCAGTAATGTGTTACCTCCAGCAGAACACACCACACGATCTGCTTCTGTACAGCCAGCCCCTCTGAGCTTCACACTCACTGACAGTTCCCACTGGTTTGGCTGGTTTTGCTCTCAGTTCAGGAAGGACACAAGGCCCAGGAAGGCACATAATCTGGCAAGATATGACAATGGAAAAATCAGAAGTAGGTTACAAAGGAGAAGTCCTAAGGGCTACAGTTCTTTTTGAAAGTTACAGTAGATGTAGTAGATGTTAGAAAGATAATTCAGGAAGAGAGACAGACTCTACCTGCACAGATATCCACTATAAGGAATGTGAGATGAGCCTGTAAAAATGTTGTAGCCGTGGATTTTAGCATTCAGTCATTTGAAAGGTGGATCAAAACTGGCCCACAGGATGCAAGGGAAACAGTGCTCAGTACACACTGGTGCTGCTTTCCAAGGCGGGGAGGCAGCAGGGTGGGGACACAAGGCTGGCAGCTCCTGGCAGCTCCTACAGCAACTGTATGAGTAGGTCTACCTGATCCATGCTCTTCTAAGACCAGTAGCATACTCCCAAAAAGGTAAATCCATTTAATCTCTAGGCTGATAAAATACATTTGCAACTGCCCTATTGCCCCACCATTCCAACTTTCCTAGAGAAATTCAAAAAGGAACAAGAGGGAAGGGTCTGTACAAATCAGGCTCTCCATGGCATCACCATGGTCCTTAAGATGTGCCAAGGCACACTGGAATTACCCCTCTTTAGTCCCAGTGCCAAAATCTCATCCACACAAACAGCAACAGCACAGCCCCTCTTCCTTCCGGGCCTGTAGGGCCCAGATGCAGTGAGTCAGAGTGGTCCGTGTCCTCCATGGCAGATCCTTCTGGAGGTCAAGCACTCCTCTTACAGGGGATGCCAGAGCAGAACAGAGCTGGAAACCTCTGCATGGCTAAAAAACTCTTTATAGAGGAGTTCATACTTTTAGATGCTTCAAAAGCAGCCAGACATTGTGGCTATTCATTCTGGAGATTTCTGCTTTGTGCTCATCTGAATAAGCTTTGGAGAGGGAGAATTTAATTTTTTGTTCTGAAAGCACAGTTTGTGCCCTGCCCCTCTCCAACAATGTGACAACAGTAATATCACATTATTGCACAGCAACGTCCCCAGTTGGATTTTGGAATTGGAAACACTGCGATGGTAGATCAGCTGACATCAGCTTTACTCCTACAAAGGCTGCAGAGCATCTCTATTGCCTACACACCATCCTTAGCACTGCTCCTCATAACAGTTCCTAATAGAAGACCATAAAAACACTGTAATCCTGTTCCAAATTAATCCTTATCTTTTGCAAGAGTTCTCATTTTGTCAAAGCATCCCAAAACTAATTTTCTTATAAAGGAAGAAAATCTTTGGCCTTTAAGGATATATATTAATTAGCTTTATTTTGCTCCAGCCCTGATACTGTCACCCCTCTCTGTTTGTCTCCAACATGTTTGTTTGACCATGTTTGTTTGGTCATGGGAGAGTCTCTATGTCCAGAAGCTCCACTGAGAATGTTTCTGTCTTGGGGATCCACTCAGATGGATGATTTTCCAGATTTCAAATGTTCTGTGAAAAGGCTAGAGGCAATAACAGATTATGAATATAGTTACAGATAAAAATATATAACACTTCCATTACCCATGACCAAGATCATTAAGAAAGCAATTTGGTGTGCTATTTTCATTTAACAGGCCAAATCCGGTTTGTTTAGTCAGTGCCATTAATTAGTTATTTGCAGGAATATCTGTTCGTGCAGGGGATACACTTCAAAATGTTCCCACAAACTTGAGAACTCCTACTATCTGAGACAGCAGGTATGTGGCAGCGGGGGACACAGAGACAATGGGCATTGCAAGAACCACTTGTGTTTCTGTGTAACAGTTTCATGGTGTTGCTGCTACTTGTCCATTACCACAGCCTCACTAAGTTGCCTTTTTTTTTTTTTTTTTATCATGACCATGAGAAGGTAGTTTAAAGTGATCATAATAGGTTTATTTGAAGCACTATATTCTGCTGCTTCCCATTTCTCGCTGCCTCTCCGAGTTCCAGGACCCCACAGTTCATGGTAAACAAATAAGACAACACAGGGATGCAAGCTGTGAAGAAGCCTGCTCTTTCATGCACAGCTAGAGCTATTTTGCATAGCACTTTCCTGCCTAAATTGGAGCGTGACTCTGGAGAACACAGCAGGTATTTGTGCCCTTCTCACTTCTGGATTACGTACACACTTTGGTTTGCTTACCCTGAAGATCAAGTGTGTGTGCTGACAGTTGAAGTGGATGATATTTTTCAAAAACATTGCTTTTGATCCACTGTGGGGTTATTTTTTGAGTTGGTGTATATATTTTAATACATCATTCCAGTCTCAAAGGCAGATGATGAGCACTGCCATGGTTATTTGGCGCTGTGTTACCCCTGCAAAGAATACAGACTATGTCACTGGCTTTTCTCTGCCCCTCTGCCTGTTTCTGCTGGTGTGACCTTGGCAGCTGTAATGCAACAGATGCCTCTTTCTCACTTGTTTATCTGTGTGAGAGAGACTTCTGAGGCCCCAACTTCAGTGCCAGCTGTGAATTGTCTCCAAATTGTTTTTTCAAAGTTTGCCTCCTCACAGTCTGGCTTAGTATTTCTGCTCCCTGCACTCTTAGGGATCAATATTCACTGACATTTTCCCCACATACCCCCTGGTTATTTCTGGGCAGCAGCTGACTTCCTTACTTATTGACTCAGTATGTGCTGGTTTTATCTGTTGTTTTAGGAGCAGAAGAATTTATTTCTTTGCTCCCTACCTGTTTTTTTTCTCTTTACTTAAATGTAAGTTTTATACAATAGCCAGGACATATGTTTTGTAATCCAGGTCAGAAATTGTAAAAGATATCACTAGTGATGAGAAAAGAGAGATAACAAAATAACCCCTTCCAACCATTTTCAAACAGAGAATCCCCATCTTCACAACAGCTGCAAACATATTAGGCTATTTAAAGCCTACTGCTTGGAAAAGAGAGAGCCTCATTTTCATTTTTAGCTGCAACAGTGATTTATGGGATGAATAAATGATCTGCATATAAGATGATGACTGGTTTAAATGTAAATGTTGTGAAAGACTTCTTATGCAAGCACATACATTGCCTGAGAGATCCTCGCACATAAAAGCCACAGCTGGAGCAAGTGGCTTTTTAAGCATTTGTTTTATGAAGTACACTTTTCATCGCAATGGTTGTTATTTTTCATTCACGGTTATATCAGCTTTAACAAAAAAAAAAAAAAGAGGACAACAGGAGCCAGACACTTTCAATAGTGAGGTTATGCAAAACACTGACACCGTTAAACAGATGTATACAACATACATTCATCTTAAAGATGTTGCACTAACTTGAAAGTTATACCACGACAACGGATGAGGTCTCACAGGGGATGCAGGTATAAGGACCAAACATCCTCAGTTTCTGAACATATAACTTGATATGTGGCTCCATCATGTCCCACAGTCTGGGCAGGTCTGAACCCAACTTGATGCTGTTGGAGAGATCTCCTTGGGAACTTCTACCACTGGACCCTGATGAGTGGTAGCCCATTGGACACCATGTTAGCCTCATGATAACTTCCCTCAAATGTTCCCAAACAACACCAAGAGAGGCAAAGATATCAGCTCTGTCACCTGCACTAGTGTTTTCATTGGTATTTACTCCTCCTCAAAATCCTCCCTGGAGCTGAGGGGCTTTTTGTGTTCACTCCCCTAAGTTACTAGTGGGGGTTGTGATGTCTGTGAGGGTTTGTACACTGATGTGTGTTTTCTCAAGTGTTTCTAGATCTCTTGGGATGAAATCTGTTATGGTAACCATATGTTGCTGCATTCCTACCAGCTCTATGGTAGATAAACTTTTCCACCAACCAAAATACCCTTCTCAAAAGTCTGAACAATGAAAACACTGCCAACACTCGTCTTCTCTGAAAAAGGCACAAAGGGACCCAGGGTCCTTCCTGTCTGCTTCACATCTTTATTTTTGGAGAAGACAAACCCACAATATTTTCAGATTCCTGTACTAAAGTCTGAAGGTGTAAGGAAGAGGCAGAAAACAACTTGGACATAACTCCACTGAGCAGAGGAAATAAGTGGTGCACAGATTAATGTGCACTTTCACTCACTTTCCCCCCCTGTGCCTCAGCACCCACACCCTGCATTCACCTTTCTGGACTGCAGGTTTTGAACAGTACCTGTACCAACCCAGAGGACAGACAGAGCTTGTTACCAGTATGTTGAATGCCCTCTAGTGGAAATGCTATTTATGGAAAATGGGCAACTGGAAAAGCCCACACAGAACCCCTACCACAGAGGTAAAGGTTTACTAAAAAGGATAAAGGGGAGGGTGAACAGATTTCAATTATTACTATTACAACCTCCATAGTTGATTTCCTTGTGATGAAGCAAACATAAACTAGAACAATGTCTTGCTCTAATTTTTAAAAACTGATCAGCAGTTTTGATGTGCCACTTGTAGCACCTTAGTTTCATTCTCAATGGCACCTTTAAAAGTGTGCTACCACTACATCTTTGTTTTAACTGCCTCAGTGAGGTACTCTTCAACTTTGAGAATACTGCACCAAACCAGACCCCCAACTCACTTGAAACCAGGTGACACAGTAAAGAAAGTGAAAACCTTACTGCACGATGTACAAACACATACAATACATAACTGTCTCAACACAAACCTAAATAGCATAATTAATTCAAGTAATGTAGTGGTGAAGTCTTGTTCCATCTATTTATTTGATCTGCTTGTAACACAAGAAAATTGATCTTACTGAAACCTTCTGGAGAACAGTAGGGCTCTGAGCACAGCACAGACCTCTAAAAGGACATCCTTTACTTAGCATTGATAATGTTCATTAATACAGAGACAGAGCAGCTATTCAACAATGCCACCTTGGGCACTCAGGCAGAGCTGGAGCAAGGGCAGATTGCACAGCACCTGATGTGCCGCAGGCAGAGGAGGTGTGAAAGCCCTCACATCACTTCTTGAAATGACAGAGTGCCTCAACCTTGCCCTAACCTGTCCCTACTGGAAGCAAGAACAAGTCTTTAAAAGACTGTGACTGTCATTGGCAAAAGAGCAGCAGCACAGAGGTGGGATGTCCAAAATGTACAGGGAGCATAAAAAGTCTCTTGCCAGGTTCAAGACAACTCCCTGTGTTTTCCCATCTGAGGTGTTTGTTCCTCTGAGGTCTTACAGCCAGGATGAGGTACGTGTGCTGCCTCTGGATGTCTAAGCGTTACTGTAGGGTTTAAGGAGTGGTGAGCAGCATTCATTGAGGGATGGGGACCTCTGCTTAACACACTGTGATCACTATGACTTTGAGATTGACCCACTACAGTTGACAGAGCTTCATAATCTTTTACGAATATTAATAAAATACATTACTGTCTCCCCAAAACACTGCACAGATACTCTGATGTACTTAATAATGTCTTCACACACACGACCCAAAACAACAAGTGCATCCTTTCTGTAACACTCACTAGTGAGTTTGTCTCCAACACAGTCTTCCCCTTATTATGGTTTGATATGGTATCTTTCCATTTTACCATATTCCAAAGACAGCGAAGGAGAAGTGATGACACAAACATTTCAAAGTAGCCCTCAGCTGTGAACGTGTCTCTCTGAATTCTTGCATAGGAAAAAAGACCTGTGATTTCCTCTAGTTTAGAAAATAGCAAAAGAATGGAATTTGAGGTATTTGGAGACTAACAGAAAGTTCCAAACTGCTACACAAAGCTAGGCAAGAATGTGGACTTTCCCCCCGAATATATAACCCTTACGAAATCCCTCAGGTATGAAATGTGAGCTCAACTGTGAGAGAGTGTACCAGACTGAACCACGTGCTTGTTACAAATAACCAGTTCATGTCTAATTTATATACCTCCCAAACTGCATGTAATTACACAGATGTAACATGCCCATCCTATGCACACATGCAAAAATCAGATGCAAGTGGTGCACTCGATTGCCTACATATGCTGTAACACCACACCAATGTCCACAGAGAGACAAAAGCTGAGCCCACTCATCTTCCAGTTATCGGTCTAGCCTGCTGTTATCCCAACCTATGGCCCAGTTACAAGAAGAGATACAGAAGGACTTAAAACCCGTCAAATAAGGTCAGAAATAAGAGGCCACAGCAGATCAATACCATGCGCTCAGGTCAGGCTTTGTTGTAAACAATGTGTTCTGAAAAACCCTGGGTCATTGCCCAGCTCTACCTGTGAAATATCTGCAGTGTGTTATGTCTGGAAAGCTTACAAAGTTTCACCTTCATACACGAACTTAAACTGCAAGAAAGTCGCATCACCCATCACTGCATACTCTGTTGAGCAAATCAGAATTTTTAAAACAAGACATAGCAGATTTCATCACTCCTGAGAACATCATCAGCCTTTTATCACAAATATTACCCAAAGACAGTCTTTTGGATATATTTTTCAGGGATAATAAGGCATCTTAGGGCTTATATTTATTCATGGAATCAGCAGTCTTTTCATTTCTATTGTTCACCTTTGTAGATCAAGACTTCTGCTGGTGTTGGAAGTGACTACAGAATGGGATGTTTAGAGCCTTAAGCTGCAAGAGCCTGAAGTAGTGGAAATAAAAGTTGACCAGCAGAAAAAAAAATATTCCATCTGCTTTATAGAGCAATCCAGAGCACTGAGTAGTTGCTTAACTTCTCACCTTGTGTTGTAGTTTAGTAACCCCAGAACAAGCAATAGCTACTCTGAAAGGATTAATAGGAGAAAGCATAATAGATTGATGGGAGATGTATACACATTCATGTTTGCCAGCAAATCTGAGCTCAGCATGAGAGAGAAACTATTGTTCAAAGCTTTAACAGTCATGATTCTTCAGTAGTACCTTGTCTGATCACCTCACTCCTTCCAGTAGCCAAAGAAAAGTCAAAGCATACAGGAAAATTCTAACCAACAGATCAGGCTTTTAATTATGTTGAGAAATTAAGTCAAGAGACAAGCTTTCAAAAACAGATAAATCTGTTTTCAACAATTTTTCCCCCTTCATAGATGCCAGAGACAGGCTGCATGTGATTAAAAGCTACAAAAACAGCAGTTACAGTCTAGAAAGGATGATTTCGTTTGGTATTTTCTTTGAGCCGATTTCACTTCAGATAGTATTGGCAGCAGAATGACACAGACCTGATTCAACAGATCATCTTAACCGTTAAGTACTAGTCTGAGATTTTTGCTTTACCTACATGGTAGTGGTAGAAGGAAAATGAATATATGCTTATAGTCTACCCAGCACAACAATTTAATGCTTTCTTATCAACTGTTCCATTAGGATGGCATGAATTGTAATAAAATAAACTCTTTTTATCTCATTACTAAATAAACTTTCAGTATCACTTTCTTTGGTAGAGATACATACCTTAGCAACACAGAGGTTTCAAGCAGCAAGCTTAGAGAACCTTTTTTAAAGGTCTAATTTTTTCCCCAATAACAATATGGCATGTTAGCAGAAGTTAACACAAACACAGATAGTAGAATTAACTCTTATGATACATGTACTCCTCTGTTGAAAGAGTAGAGCCCACACCGAGTTGTGGACCAAGGTACCAGAATGTCTCTTCACTTTGATTTTCTTTCCATGAGGAAAAGGGGTAATTAATTTACTTTGGATTAATTCCTTTTTGGGAGACAGAAACTTAAGTATATTCATCAGATTTTTCACTGTAAATGAGGTTTGAATTTCTATAATCAAAGATACTTGATTGCTTTAAAAGGCTGATAGAGTTTACATCGTGGCAAAATCCTGTGCATCTTCTCCCGGGCGTTAAAGCTCCTTGATGTCACTCTGGCTCTGTGAAGTGCCTATAAGTGGCTCTAAGTGCAATGCACATCAATTTTAAAGCCTCCTTACATAGTCAGAGGAGTGCTATGCAGACACGGTATAAATGAACATCCATTTTTTGTGTGCTGAAGTCAAACCAAAAAGCATCTATTCAACAGAACAGTCTGTAGTATAGTATACAATCAATACAGCCAACGTATTAGAAACTCATTGTAATGAAATTAAATGAAAAACAAACTTTTTTTTTAATACATTATTTATATGACAACAGTCCCCAGGAGCTGCACAGCTGGGGGTTCCCTGTGCTCTGGGCTAGAGATGTTTCCAACAGAACACCAGACCCTGCAGAAAATAATTTACAGTCCCAAAAATTTTCTGCCTGACACCTGCCCAGCACACTGCTGCCTATTCCTAAAGAGACCATTTTTACTATTAGTGACTTTCTCTCTTCACAGAGGACAGCTATTTCTTTTTCCAGTGCTCACTTCTGAGGCACCCTGTTAAAAGACTCTTTCTGTGTGTGCAGCATTGCATCTCTCCCCATCCTTTCATAGACCATTTCAAAGCACCCTTCATAGATACAAAAAGCTTGAATGGTTCACATAATCATTCAGTAGCTTTAGGTGATGCTACACCTCCATTTGGGTTGAGCAAGGATTCAAAAGGTACAGTTCCCTGCACAGGTCCTCAGCCAGCAGCTGAGATTTGATGCAACCTCCACTGAACTCACCATTCTGTTTCTTCTTGCAGTGCTGGGCTTGGACACATAAACCACAGCCTTGCTGGGGGCTGAGACCTGGGCTTTACCCTGCAGCTCAGAGCTACCAAAACACGCAGCTCTGGGCTAAGTATCAAGAGGTAATTCAAAGTACAGGGCTCTCTTCCTTTTGTACAATGCACATCTAAAGAGTCATTCATGGATGAGACTCCCGATCCATACATAGTGAGACACAGTGGCATATTTATAGTCCAGAATCCATTACAATTAATACTGCACTATTTACACTCATCTGCCATAAATCTAATACTGTTGTTATGGCTGTCCCACTTAATGTACTCTAGGAATGCTCTTCAATCCAGTATCAATTGTATTTGCAAATAAACTAATGCTTTGGGTTAAACAAAGTGAAAACATTCTTCCTCTGAGAAATTTAGAGCTTTGCATCTGCATGTATTCCAAGTGAATCTTGTGTTTTATTCAATTAAGTACGACAGAAGACTACAACGATCCAGAAAACATTAAATGAAAACATCGATTCTGCAATAATAACGTTGGATGAGCCATGAACTGCTACCAATAACATAATCATGACACATCAAACTCGATTACAACTTCAAAATAGTCCTTTAATTTCACAGTAATTATTTAATGTTGTTTTCAACTCGACTCTTTTTTACCACTGACATTTGCACTAAGCTGCCTCTAATTTAAAGCTGGTATTTTGTGACCCCAGTCTAAATACTTGGCACATAAACTATCAGGTAGCATGAATCTTACAGAATAATATGTGTTCTCATCCTCTTCCTCTTTGACATCACTGTTTGCAACACTAGATTGTGCAGGCACATCAAGCCTGCTGTTTTGTACCAAACCCAGACATTTGTTTTCATTTTTATTTTGCAACCCAACGGGTCCCTGATGATGGTCTGGACTGGTCAAGCTAAGCCTTACGAAACTCAGGAGAGTTTTCAAGGGGAATGTCTTTGACACCTTTCCTTTCTGCATCAAAAAAACCCAACCAACTCAAACCCCAATGAAAGCCCAGATCCAGAGGACTGTAAATGAGACATGGGGATAAAGAATTTCCAAGCTAATCCATTGTGCCATCATGGACATTTGACATAACCCAAACCTTTTGCAATATAGTGTCATATAATGGGTGCAGCTTTATCAGACACCTCATCCCAGCCTCAGTACGATGGTTTTAAAGGTAATACCAATTCTCATTAGATCCACAGCACAGCTCTTAAAATGCACTTTTCCCTTACAGATCAGGAGTCTTTCCAGCAACCTTCTTTATAATTCTGTTTATTATCAGCATCAATTTCCATTTCACCAGTCACCTCAGAGGAACAGCAGATGCCTTTCAACATTTACAAGGCAAACCAACAATAATTGCTTTACCCACTATGGAAACTCTGCCAGTGCTGGGGTGAAGTAAGGCAGCTCTTCCCAAATCACAGCCAATCCTAATGACAAGCTAGTCAGACACAAAGGAATAGCACCAGCCTGTTTTTTCCAGGATTCCCTTCAGCTATTGATCCTTTACTCAGGGCTGAAATACATTTGCAAAGAGGGAAAGTATTTGTGATAATAGATAGTGCAGATAGACATTTTTGGAGAGGTTGCTAGAAGGTGTGACTTAATCTTCAGGAAAGGCTGATGTATGGAGATTTCTTTAAACTCCTCACTCAATGAGGCATGTGAGAAGCCCAAATTCCATTAGAAAGAAGAAAACAATCAATTTCTGGCCTTCCTGAAGAAAGAGAAAAGCTTGACTTCATTAGTACAAAAACTGAAAAACCCAGTAGAGACTTAAAGAGGCCCAAAAATATATATTCCCTTTTAAAATGTCACAACTCTTTTTTTTTAAATTTTATTTTAAATGCTGATATATTTTTCTATTCTTTTTACTGTGGATTATTACTTCTTGCACATTCAGGTCTGACAGTACAGCAGCTCGTTCACCCAAACATTTAGCAAACTTGACAATACTAAGCTCTAATAACTTCAAACCCTGAGAAAGCACAGGAACATCATCATTTCATGCATCAGATCTGTTTAAGAACAAATACAAAGTACTGCTCACAAGCTGTAACAGAAACAGTATTGTCCCAGCAATAAAACCATGGAATGGAAAAATCACTGAAATATTACCCACTTTCAAGTTTCATGAAAAAAAACCAAAACAACTAGAAAGTGAACAGGATTTTGGTCATGCTGCTTTCACTGGAGAAACTCTAAAGGAAAAATAACAGTTTAATGCAAATTATTCATTTTCTCCTCAGCTTGAAGAAGATCACATGATCAAAAATGAATTTTAACTAGTTTTCAATATTTCAAATGTAAAGGTTTTTTCTGGTTTTGAAATTAATTGTGCTATTGTTATCTGTAATAAAGTGATACTAAATGGCATGAGTTCATCAATCTGTCAAATATTGTAATAAAACTGGAGCCTGCAAGTACAGCCACCTTATAAGTGAGGCCATTTCCAAGTGAAGGATATCTTTGCAGCAGCAGGTAAGATCAAAAACAAAAAAAACATTACACTGGATCAAACTAATGATCAGTTTAGTGCATCTTGTTGTATGACAGCCAGAATCAGTCAAATTAAAGTGCAAAAAGACTTTCACAAACCTGCCTAAAGGCACAAATTTTCTGTTGTTAAGAGTTATTAGTATTCCTTTCAAGAGCTCTTTCTATATATTTCTCATCCTTATGCTGATAATTGTGAGTGCTATTTGTTCATGTAAAAACAGGAGTGTAGAGAAGACCTGACTAGAAAGTACAAGTGGGTGAATTAAATGTGTAGAAAGCATAATTAATTCGAGAAAGTGTAAAACCCAGAAAGTATGCTGTGTTTCCAACTGAATTGTCATCCCCAATACTTAAAAATTTACCTAAGTCACCAAGTTTGACTATCTCTCCTAAAATGTGCTACTGCTAATCAGAACAACAGAAGTATTCTTAGTTTTGATATTCTTACCAGTCGTGGAAGAATTTTTCTCTCAGCTCCTTTTGTGGCAACAAGCTTTTTGTGTGAAAATAAAGTCCTTAAATTCACTTGAATTCAAACAGTAGAAATGTCAGACTTGCCACTTGTTCAGAAACTTTTGGTTTCCCTTCTTGCAACAGGACTTCAAGTGAAGGGAAGCATTTGGGGGAGTGGATAAGAAGGAAAACTATTTAACAGGGAAATCTCATAGCTCTGTTTTCTACTACCCTGATTTCTTCCTTCCTCTACCTTCTTGTGTATCTGTTCAACAATGACCATGCCCATTTCTCCATTTGCATGAAAAGAAGGGGAAAAGATGTCCTGATATTCTGTTTAGTCCCATTCTCTTTCTTCATCCTCTTCTACTGTGAGAGAAAAGGGCTCCAATATTCCAGGTGCCTTGGCCCTATGCCCCATTTGCATCCCTTCCCTCTCCTGTCCTAAGGTTATTTTGTGCAGCCCCAGTCAGTGACATACTTCTTATTGCCTGACTGCTGAATGACTGTTTAGTAGGTTTATTTGCTCAACAACCTACTACCTTCCCCTGCAGAACACCATTCATTTCTTCAGACCTCAGCACCTCTCAAACACTCACCCAAATGTGCCATCCCAGGACCTTCCTATTCCCCAGCTGTGCAAAAGGTCCATTTACTGCAACCAGCCTTCATGTCCCAGGCTTCCTCATCATCCCAGGGACAGGCAGCAGCATGAAACATCTCCCCTCCCTGCAGTGCCCTCAGCTCCTCACCCACTGCTTTTTATTCTCCTCATTCATGGGGTAAAATTCAGGACAATTCCCTTCTCTGGGCTAGATCTGTCCCACAGGTTGACACCCGAAGACCCCTGTGTCAAAGTTTGATGTCCTCCTTGTGATCTCCTTTCCAAAACTAATTTTTTTAAAGTTTTTTCCCCAATATTTAAGAATTTCCCTTTGTGTAGGATTTACTCAGGCCTCAAAACACAGTCATCAGCCATCTCTGAGCCCAGCCCTGCATGCAGCATTCCCAGTGAAGCCACAGTGCTTACTTATATAATTATATTTATATAATTATATTATAATTACCCTCTGTATTATCCTCTGTCCCATTTTTCATGCATTTCAACATCTTGTTTTCATTTTGTTAATTCCCTTTTTTCCCTGTATCCTGCTAAGCTCCAGGCCTCAGTGATGTATTGTGGTGATGTAGCTCCAGAGGTGCACTGTCATCCAAGCAATTACTGTTGTCCATTATCAACTAATTTCCATTGTCTACAGAAAAACTCAAGGTCACACTATTGCACTGCAGCTTTGGGCTGATCACCCAAAAGAATATGCTGCTAATAATTACTATTTAAATGCTAGAGCACAGGAATAGCAAACACATTAACAGTGGTTCAGCTATGAAGATTATGCTGCAGGAGGAGATTACCACAATGTTGCATCCCTGAAGGTGCTGAGTACTTACAATTCCTATTTGCATTCCTGCTGGGTCAGTGCAAGAGGGCTGTCTGGCATGATAGGATGCAGCACAGAGAGCTGCAGCACAGGTATGTCCCCTTTACACCATGGGACAGATCCCATAGGGTCATGGTCTGACTGTAGTCCCACCTCCTTTGAACAAAAATCACACCTGCAAGAGACCTGTTATAGCTTTTTCAGTCTGCAGAAGAAGATAAAACACCTCAAGAAAGAAATGCACATAACCAAAAGTACGGGGGGGGTGGGGTGGTGGAATGAATGGCCCTTCAGTCAATGTCCACTGCCTCAGGACACCCAGGGTCAGCGTAATGCTGATCTCTATCACTTTGAAACGTGAGGAGACAAGAAGAACATCACACACATAAAAGGGATGAACAGCTGCCCATTGCTGTTGCTTCTGGGAACTCCCATCTCCAGTGTAGGAATCCTCCCTGGGGAAGGAGCCCAGCTGAGAGAGAAACATTGAAACTATCATATGGCATTCTTCATCTCCTATCAAATATTTCCTGACATCACATTCAGCTGTGCTTGAAACAATCTAGTTTGCCATCATTAATACTTTATGAGGCCAATCATCACCTCTGACAGAGCTGAGCTCCTTCAAATACGGAATTGTGCCTGAGGGGCAGCCTCTGCCAGGGGGACATGAGGTTTTACACAGTACAAAGACTTGCACAGCCTTGAATGGCTTGTGGTTCTATCCCTCACTGAACCTGAACTGTGGTACTAGGAAGGACAGGATTCCCCCCTTTTTCCTCTACAATACTTTTAGTCTAAAGCTTAAAAACAAGTAAAATATTGCACAAGGATATATAAGAGCCCATCTGATGCTAATAGATAATACACAACACATGTTTGCTCTTCAAGTCTGTTATCCCTCTGCAGTGTTACTGACACTATTTGTTCTTGCTGAGCTAATTTTTAATCATTTCCAGGAGATAATGTGCATTTATTAAGCAAATCAATATTTTGTATGCTATGCTTTCAGAAAAGTCAGATAAATTATAGACTTTGCTTGACATTTGTCTTCTGGCACAATAATGTGTTTCAGAAACTCTAGTGAATTTATGATCTAAGAACTCTCTTTCCCTGAGTCCAAGCAAAACATCTTCTATCACAAATATTCTTCCCAAAGTGTTGCATTGGCACTGGATTTTTTCATGAGCATTGCTTATATATACCAACTATATTAGCCACTCTCTGCCCAATCCTCTCAAACTACCCCGTCCTTGGAGATGGACCAAAAAATACCTGCCAAAGCTTTCAGTGCCACTTGCTGCTTCCATCTCAGTTCTCAGATGTAACTCATCTGGATCCTGTGCCTTGACAATTTTTAACAGCTCTAATTGCATAACTATCTGCTCTGGCATAATCATAAAACCTTTTAGCATTTCTTATTGCCCCCAGGAAAATGTATTCTTGTCTCTGATATGACCTTCAGCTTTTTCTCTAAATACTAATGGCAAAGAACTCATGGAGGCTTTTTGCAATGACAGTCTCATCTGTCACTCCCTACTCGTGTCTCTTAATGCCCTGATGCACCTCTTCAATCCCACATTATTTCTGTGATATTAAAGGACATTGCTGCCCTTTATCCATAAGCCAGGTGCTACATAAGTGGCCCAGCTTAATATTTTGATGCCTTTTCCTATTCTCTATCCAGTTTTTTTTAAAGGAAATTCATAATTAAACATTTCCTCCCTCTCTTTATGCACACAGACACATTCATTTGGGAATAGGTTTTGGTTTTGTTCTACTTTAGATAGGTAATTTTCTTTATTCAGACCTCCAGCACATTGGGACACTCACAAGAGTGAGTTACTCACAGTAAAGGATTTCTTCATAATATCTAATCTAATATCTACTCTGCTTCAGCTTAAAGCCATTCCCCCCCCGTCCTATCACTCTGTGCCCTTCTAAAAGGTCCCTCTCCTCCAACTCCCTCATAGGCCCCCTGTAGGTACTGGTACATGGCAAACTAAGTCTACTTTGCTCATAAAATGCTCTCAACTAGGCCAAGTTTATTTAAGCACATTCCCTTCCTCCATTCCACTCAAACACATTAATTTGTGTTATGTGGAGATTAAATTAACTCCATTATCCGTGAGTGTTTATAATCTCTATGTCCCTTTGTAGTCTTTTCCTTTCCTGCCTATTACTCACAGTTCCTCCCTACATAGCACCACACACAAATTCATTAACAGACTGTTTACTCCCTCTTCAGGATCATTAAATGAAGATGCTAAATGAGACCTGACCTAACACAGACAGCTGCAATAAGCTTATCCTTGTAAACAGAGACTTTGCCATTTATCAAAAACTTTGTACTAATTTTCAGTCCACACAAAGTTGTTTATATTGAGGCAATTTCTAAAAGTTTTCAAATTCAGTCTCTGCCCATTATTTTACCCTGACAGAAGTTAGTAAAAAAGGCCTGTAACACACAAACAAGAATTCTTCAAGACGTTAATCTGAACTCTGAGGAAGCTCTCTTCAAATCATTAAGAAAAGCTGAGTACATCTATGGACACATGAAACAAAGCTGGAGACCCTTGGTTCTCTCTAGCTGGAGAGGTTGTGTGTAGGGTACCAGTCACACTCAGCCCTGGGCTGCTGAAGGATGCAAATCAGTTGAAGAGAGAACAGAAGAGGCCCACAGATTTCCAAAAATGCATCACATCTGAGGCAAAACTTGAAAGAATTCGGAAGGTTTAATTTAGAGAGGCAGAGGCTGAGGAGATGTAACATCTCTCAGGAATGGTGTGGGTATAATTAAACTTGCCTCCAGACAAAAGGGTGAGCTAGATGACCTTTAGAGATCCTTTCCATTCCCATTTTCTCTGATGTTTTGATTGTGTAGGTCATCTGCCCAAACTTCTCTTGCAGACAGCAGCTATCACAGCCAGAAACCCTGCAGCCCTAAGCCTTGCATTTTAGACCCCAAATGCATCCACTGCTGCTCCAGGATTGCATCTCCCCTCAGATCCCATGGCTGAGGCAGTAGATGCTCAATCCCCTGACAAATCTGCATTTGAAGGGTAGGAAATTCAGCTAGGGTTGTATTCAGGATAAATGCTGGAACCACTGCACCTCAGGACACCGTGGCCATGGTGAAAGTCCCCCAGTGAGCAACACAGAGCATCTCAGCTCTGGATGCTCCACTAGGACACCCACACCAGGGAAGGGAGACACTCAGCAGCCAGTAAATCACTTCTGGGGAGGTAGGTCTCGGTGGCCCACTAAGCACAAGGAAGTAGCTTTCAGCCTTGCTGTCTGTTACATGATTCAATCTGCTCTTCACTGACACAAGATATTCCTCAAGTCCTGCTGCAGTTATCTTATTGGCATTTTTTTACACTTCTAACCATCCTTTTGGCCTTTCTAATGAAGAGGTACTCAGCACAATTACCAGAGATCACTTGTCTCAAAGCACTTGTCTCTAGTCTTTATTTCTGCTAATAGTCGGAAAAAAAATATTTTCCTTCTTTTTTTCTTTTCCTTAACAAACAAGACCATGAATCATTCCCCACTCATCCCTTCTTAACGATCACACTGGGTAGTGGTCTCCACTAACCCTTCCTAGCCACTGCCAGCAAGCTGATGAAGGAATATCTACCTTCCTACACCTATCCCCATCTCCAAAACAGCTGCTTTTCATGCTCTCCTTCATCTGTGAATTTGTACAATCTCTTTACAGATATAAATACTTTAACTGTAATAAGGCTGACATGTTTTCTTTCATAGTCCTGTCCATAAACCTCAGACTAAATCTGCTGCCTAATTAATTTGCACTCAGAGTGCCTGTCTCTCTCTCCTTCCCTCTGAGCAATGCTTCTGCTGTGGTTTGTGTTCCCTGCTGCACTCACCATATCCTCCTCTACTTCCCTAGGTTTATTAATTGCTCCTTTTTCTCAGGCATAGCCTTGTCTGTATGGGCTGCATACAGCTGGACAAAACTTCTTATATTTAGAAATATTGTCAGCATGGGCATTTGGAAGGGTGGATATTTGGGTTTAATCAGATACTTTCAGTAACTTTGTGCATCTCTCCTGTTTGATCATCAAAAGGGAAAAAAACTACCTATGTCTGTATTAAAAAGCTCTCTCTGAGAGCTGGTTGTGTAATCCAGCTCACAGGGTGAAACTCTTGGTGAAACAACCACACCAAGTCTTTTCTTTGATCACAGAGGTTCCCATAAGCCTTTCCCCCCCATTCCCTCTGCTCATTTACCTACAAAACACGCTCTCACCCCATACCCTTCAACTCCTTGCAGCTCTCCTCCTGCCCTGGCTCCATGCAGAACCTCATCCCCCTCATGTCCCCAGGCCAGGCAAGTCACCCTGCATTTCAGAAGAGAAGGGGAGACCATTGCCAGTTCTCCATTCCCCTCCCAGCAGCTCAGCTCCTGCTGACCCAGACAGCCCAGAGCGTCCTCCGCTTTCTGCAGCTGGGAAGGCACCAGGGGAGTTGAATTCACTGTAAAAATACATCTCTTACAACACCCTGCTGGCTGCTAATGACAGTATAGCTCCCTCCACCACCAAAAGACAGAGGAGAGGAGTATATATGAAAAGCTGGCTGTGTCAAGCCTCAAACAGAGCAATGTTTCTTGTTGTCTCCTTTCCCACCTGCAGCCAGGCATTACTGGCTCTGAGAGTTGGTGGAGCATCAGCACTGGAGGTTAGATTTGCAATTACCACCTGTGAGCAGCGACCCACATATAGGAAAAAACACTAACACTGAATAATTACAGACATAAGGTAATGGATGCAGGAGTACTCTGTGCCAATTTTGCAAGGAGAAGGCGAGGCAGATACTCCCTTTGCCTGAACAAAAAAAAATAGAAAAAAATAGTCATCTCACTTTTCTTTTTCCTACCCCAAAATATGTAAATAATGCCCATTCCTATTCTAATCCACTGTTTCCTGCTGGAGAAGCAAGGATTCTGGACCCTGTTTGCCATAATGCTGAGGTGGAAGGAGAGCAGGATGAGTTCCCACAAATCCCAGGCTGGACAGTGCCTGACCAGACTTCCCATGGCCTCGAAGGCTGCTGCTCAGCTCCTACCAGAGCCTCACACAATGCCTATGAGCTACCCAGGACTCACATGTGGTATGAAAGGAAACACTAGCAAAGGAATCACATTTGGAAACCAGAGGCAATGCTACTACCACTATGGAGATTTTGGCAACTGCCCTTAATCTATTTATGTATATATGTGTGTGTGTGTGTGTGTGTATACACATATATAAATATAAACATATACACATAAACACACTTAATATGCAATTTAATATGAAATTTTCTGTAGTGGTTGGTTGACTACTGCTACAGATTGCTTGTACATCTATATACAACAGCTCAATGTGCCATCTGTATATATTTCTGCTTCATCCATGGCTACAGCCTGGCTGTCTTCTACACCAGGTATTACTTTAATTAAATGCTAATACTCAGAAACAGCTGAGCAAGTGCCTGAGCAACCAGGTAGCAAAATCAAGCAATGAGGTAGAGAATGGATTATCCAGATCCCAGTGCACAGCATACAGAAAACTATTTACCAGGTTTTATTTTCCCTGGTAAAAATACTGCACTTCATAAAATTCTTTAAGTTACAGGAAATGAAACAGATAAAAGAACTAGCCCCAACCTTGAATATAGTTGGGCAATACCATAGATGAAATCAATTTGCACAGACTGTGAAAAATGAAAAATAGGATTATAATGGATTATTTTAGTAAAAGATTTGGATGTTTTGTGTAAATGTATTTCGTATTTTTTTTTCTCAAGAGAGATGTTTAATGACAACTGCTGAAAATCTATAAAATGCAGTACTTAGGAGCACCACGTGTAGCTGCCTTGGAGTTGTGAGTGAAATTGCATGCAGAGTATAAATATATGTTCAGCAGCAAGAGAACTACTAACAGAAGAAACAATATTAAAGTATTTCTATTGTAACACTTTGATGCTACAAATCCCAGGTGAAATCTTACTGTATCAGGCACAAAATTCATGTAATACCCAACCCAAAAGAAAGAAGTTTGTGGAGCAGAAAAAAATGCTGGCATATTATTAAAATGTCGATTATGTCTAACAGAGTATTACAGACACAAATGTTCAACCCTGTAAATCCTGGAAAATATCATTATTACTCAGAAAATTTCACTACCCCTTACATCTGTCCAACATCTTTTTCTTCAAACATCCATGACCAGCAGAGCTTTGCCTAGTGCACTGAAAAATCCATCTACATCCAGAAATGTAAACAGGGAAGGAAACACACACAAGTTTTTACATTTACAGGAGAACTGTCTCCTCCTTGCCAGGAACCTGCCAGGAAAAGTCTCTTTCTGAATCAGGCAGAACACTGAGACCTTTCCAGGTCCAGATAACCTCAGCCTGATACCACCATTCTGGCTTCTCCAGAGAGTCTGTCTGGAGATAAAAACAGGCTACATACTACATGTTCTCTTTCCCAAGGCAAAGTAAATGAAAATTTAAAACAAAATCCAGGTGATATGAAGGCGACAGAGCCTTTAAAAGACACAACACTGGTGAACAACACATAAAATAGCGAAAAATGCAGCACTTCCTTTCTTTCTAATCTCAGCTTGAGTGCTCTTAATTTAAAAACTCATCAGCATAATTATCTCTCTTTTAAAGAGAGAAAAACTAGTGCCCAGTGATGACTTATGGTCACTACAAGTCATTATCTTTGCTTAGATGTGACTATACTTGTCACTCTATAAATTGCACAGATCAATTAGGTTATTCACATTACTGAACTGTGACAGGTAATAACACAAATGCTGCTCCAGGTCCTAAAGATACCCTGCTGTGGATTCTAAGTACTTGACTTATTAGGTGATAAGAGTGGTTTCTTGAGTTTGGTTTCTATACAAAAACTAAACACATGAACAGAGCAAAGAAAAATGTTATTTATAATCCTAAATACCATACCATTCCCCAAAGTGACAAGATCAATATTGCAGCTTGGCACTTGCTCCTGTGACAGATGGTGCTATTAAAATACTGAACATATCTTTTCTGCAGGAAAAAAAATCATAAGCGAGGACATTATATGTTGTCCTCATCCAATTTGCATTTCAGGTTACTAAAAAAATGGTAAAAAAGTAGAAAACACTTGTGTGTTCTTCTTTCAAGTATAACAAAACACTAAAAAGGACTATTATATCCTTTTTTAGAAGAGAGAAGTGAAGGATGCTCACAGCAGTCTAAGGACTATCAAAAAAGAGTTTTCATTATGTTCCCAACTGTATTTTGCATTAATTTCACCAAGGCACTTTCATTTTTAACACAAGTCTGTATAAGAACAGATGAGGTCAGGAAGATTACTGATGTCTTTGTGAGCAGCTCCATCCTGTCTGCTGGGAGTCTTTTGCAAAACACACCTGAGAAAAGCTCGGGTAAGAGTCAGTTGTTTCCCAATTCCCCAGATATTTTAAATGAAGATTAGTTTAGGTACTTACAATGGGTCAGCAGTCGCAGAGCTCATTGTGCTGCTGAGGAACCTCCCAATTGAAATTCTCTAAGGGTGAAAGCCATCTGCAAGTACTTTTGCAATCAAGATTACTCACTGACAGAAAGTTCTCCGTTTTTATTTCTACCTATTAAGATTTCCAATTTGTTTTAATTACCTCCCCTCATCCCCATCTCTAGTGTTTAATTCTCTATTGTGAATTTCTCAGAGTTGCAACAATTGGCTTTGCTCTAGTTATTTATTTATCTACTCATTTAGAAATTCTTTCTTAGGCGAAGAGGAGGCATTGGATGTTGAATCAGGAGTTTTTTTGTATTAACTACAGCTCTGCAAAGATTTTCCTTGTAGACTTAGACCTGACCTTTCCTTCCTTGTACTCTTTTAAATTGGTAACTTCTCAAGAAAGTTCTGTTCATTATGTTCTTTTCATTTCCAAGGAACTCTGGCCATCTAGGTGATTCAGAAATATTTTTTTCTTTTTTATTAAGGAGAATTGGCTGGGAAAGTAAGTCATTTCCAGCATGAGAAAACCAAAAATCTTCCCATCAAAAAGTGTTTATCATTTGCAAGAACCTTCTAAATGACAAGCCTTTGAAGTAAAGCGGGAAAAACTCAAGGCAGAGCATTCAATGTGTGCATTAGCAAGTAAAAATATTTCTCCCTGCCTGCTGGTTCCCAAATACATCAGCCCTTGCTCTGTAGCCCCATGTACACAACCCAGTTTCTGTTGCTGGTGCTGTGGGGCAGAGCAAACTCCCTCCACACAAAGGGTATTGTAGTACCTTTGCTCCTGATGGTAAAATGAAACAGCTTCTGTATTTGGACAAAGCCACGGTCTCAACATTCCCGTTATGTCACACAAACAGTACAACACCTCCCATGCCAGGTGCCTGTCTGTGTTGGGTATCTGAGCATCTCGACCAACTGGACAATTTAATTTACTATCTGCAGGACAGGTGCAAGCTACTCTAAGTTTCTCTCCACAGTGAGTCCACTCATTCAAAAGCTGAATTCTTTATAAAGGGGTTTCTGTGGGTTTCCTTCAGTAGTGTTGGACAGGTTTGGGTAATGACACAGAAGTTTAGGGGTGGCTGGTAATGGTCATTTTCCTGGTTTTCCCATGGGATGAGCTGGGTGGAGTAGATGTTTTTAAGGCTTGGAAACTGGACAATAGCTGCTGGTCTTTTCATGTGAAACACGAATTGTAGTCTCTGGGCTAATAAAGGAGTAGGGGTTAGTCCTAATGAATGCAGATTTTTTAGGAGAATGTAATCTAAAGGGCACTTCTAATATACCAGAGTCTAATAATTATAAAATCTCTCAATAATGAAAGTTAAAGTTCAGTATAAAGCACACAGTCATTATATGGGATATTAAAGAGTGCAACAGAAGCATTCAGCACTGGAGCTACTAAATGTATCATGTCAGAATTGGAATCTCTGTTCAAAAACTGGGGTAGAAAATGAAAGAATGGTGAACTCCCCTAGTTAACCCAGCACACAAAGAGGTGCTGGTCAAACAGAACTAATTCCATGTAATGCAAAGCACAGAAAGTCTGACTCTGTTTTAGTGTCTTTTAGATGATGCTTGATCCAGGTTGCAAACGTGTTCTGGAATTTAAGAGCACAGAGCTGTATTCCAGTTGCTCCAGTGGCAGGGCAAACTTCCAACTGTTGTGTTTTACAGAGATGCAAAATAGAATCAGATAAATTAAAAGAAGAAAAAACAAAACAAACAAACAAAAGCCACCCACAATTGCACTGTCCCCATGGGCTAAGGCCACGACAAGTTGGAAGAATGGTAGTTAACTGTCACCTTAAACAGGCACCAGGAAATTGTTTTGAGGACTGAGAGAATTAAGAAGGCTTAATTTACACACCCAACAGAAAAATTAGGTACATTGTTGGTAATGAAAATGAATAATATCTGAGCAATTGGTAGAAGAGATTTGGTAAATGGGGAAAAGAAGTCAAAAGGTGCTTTGGAAAACTCATGTCAGATGAGTAATCCTTCAAGGAGCAGAATTATGTATTTATAGGGATCAGATAACAATGTTTTAATTACTGGCAGGTGGGGCTAAGAAAGGATAGTCTAACAAGGACAGATCCATGAAGCCTGAGAGAAAAATTTAACCTTGTTGCTGCTAAATACAATGTAGTCCATCCTGATGGCTAAATCTTGGAAGAAATTACATGTCAAATTTAAATGAGAAACTGGTCCACATCTAGAAATTTCCATTTCTGCTGACTTGAAAATTTAAAAAAAAAAAAAAAAAAAAAAGAAAGAAATGAGATTTTTGATGCCAAGAATAGAATGCGGAATGAGAATAAACAAAAGCAGTAAAGGAAAAATGAGGAGATTGCATAATTCCAGCATTATACAATAATTGACTCTGTAATTAGCAGTGACTGAGTCAACAAATCTAAGCAGCCACATTTTGAACAGATTGATCTTGAAGTTAAATTCTACTAGATGCAGCAGAAATAGTGCTCCTGATGTAATCCTTTCCTGTATCTAGGTAAACAGGTGACAACCCAACAGCCACAGAGCAGACAGGTGGGAGTATTGGAGCCCTTCACCCACTGCCCAGGAGAGGGAAAGCCCTGCAGTACCAGCAGTAATTCCTTTCTTCTTTGTGCAGTTTCAGACTTCAGAGGATGGGCCATGTCTTCATATTCACAACATCTGCTTTTGTTTACTGACTTGAAAACCCTCCAGGGACTCCAGCAAGGTGATTTTTACCTACTGCCATGCTGATTTAAGCCACTTTTTGCTATTCGCTTAAATTTTCCTTTTAGGGGGTTTCTAAATAACAAAGAAAGTCACAGTAAATTATTAGAAACCCTTCTTTTCCCCTGAGACATCCTTGGGAAAAAAAGAGAATGAGTTACAAAATCATCCTACAAGGCCCAGTTAATAAGAATCCAGGAAAGTCCACAAAACTATCAGAGAGCTCCTCTCCCTCCCCCAAACACTGTTAACCAGCAAGAGGCCAGGCCAGAAAAATGTTCAGGCAAAAAAAAGACAAGTAATAAAGTCACTCCCACATGTGCATACTTCTACCTTCTGTGTCTACCACAAACCTCCTACTGAAGAGGAGCTGGTAGGGAGGTGAAGATGAATTAACCAAGACTATGAAGGTGAGAAATAACCCAGTTCCCAGTTCCTCAGCAGCAGGATGCCCACAGGAAAGTTTGTTAGCAGCAACCCTGTGGTGCAAAAGTGGCGATCAAAGAGAATGAGAAGGTAAATGATTCAGTCCAAGTGCAGAGAAACTAAATGGATTTCTTTTCATTTCTCTTCCACTTCAGAAGGTGAAGGGGAAATATCCATCCCAAGGTGACACTTTACAGGTAATGAAGCCGAGGCACTCTCAAAGGCAGATGTATTGAGAAAAGAGGTGAAAGAACAGTTCAATAAATTAAAATGCAATATATCACTCAGGCTGGTTGGTATCGCTCCAAGAGTGTAGAAGAAATGAAGGTGAGTGACCAACGTAAACGTATATTTTAGTATTAAACCATTTGAATCACAGCTTCAAAGGGGGAGGAGGTGCCCAAAGCAATGTCTGTTTATTAAAAAGGATGCCAGAGGGCTGGGAGCTTTGCATTACCTTGTCTTGCCTCAGTAACAGGGAAGGGCAGAGGGAACACTGAATGAGAAAGAAAAGGATGGGGAAAAGCAATTTAGTGCTTATTATAGAGAATGGGCAGATATGGGCAAACCCACAAACCACTGTAGCATTTGCCAGAGCAAGTAAGCCAAGTAAGACGAGAAGGGGAAGCTGAGGTCAAGCCACAAAGCCTGTTACTCTTTCTCAAGACAGACATAATAAAAAAAGATGAAGAATAACAGTGGATTTCCAAAAAGTCCTTCCAGTGTCCTCAGGATGGTATTTGAGTAATAACTCCGGGATGGGAGGGAACAGACTTGTGTCACACTTTAGCAAAGAAAACATAGTATTACGTGTGCAGTTATTTTTGACACACTGCAGGGCAATGGCAAAGAGTCCCAAAACCAGAGGGCTGCTCCAGCTCCTGGACATTGACTTCATCTAGCCAAAGGAAGATACCCACATCTGAGCTCTCCATGTCATCCATGGCTTCCTAATCAAAAGGTATGTGACAACATATTCCATAGAAAGCCTGAGGGAACTTGGGTCAGAAATTACATCCTTAATGTGACATTTTTTCTTTTATGACTATAAAGAGAGCTTGGATAACTAGGTCAAATATATACCCAGATATGCATTTTTGGGGGATCTTTCTTCAGAGAGAGATATCCCATACAGTCTGACTCCTTGACTTTAGGGCACCATTTTTGGTGGTTGTTGTTTTTTTTTTCCACTGCAAACGTGTATAAAACCTGTATGGAACATGCCAACACTAAAGACCAGATCCACAGCCAAAAACCAGGGTCCTGCCTGCAGCACATCAGCTGCTCAGGAGCATCAAGGGATGTCAAATAACCATTAGAGACCGGTTGTTTCAAAGGTGCCACATACCCAAAATGGGAATCAAATCTTCTCAAATTCCTCAATTCAGGATGATCTGCTAATTGTAGAGGTTTACCCTCCTCATCTCCTTATGGAAGAGCAGCAAGTGGCTTTTGCAGGGAAGGAGGATGAAAACACCAGACTGTGGAGTGTTTTCCTAGAAAGTTGTTATCTGTTCAGTCAGGGATGAAGCTCCAGGGGGGACACCAAAACCTTCTAACCTACTTTTTGCTCCAGTCAAACGTTAAAATGCAGCAGCTGTTTCCCCATGGAAGTCAGTGTTGTGAATATGGCTGGATTTTCATTCCACAGCTAAATCTTGCCAAGGCCACAATCTCTCGTGGAAGGGAAGGGAATGAATCCTCTCACAGAGGTCAGTGTATCTCAGGAGTTATCAAGCCTCCAGGCAAGCTAACAGGTTCTGTGCATGTTATCTACTTGAAGGAAAAAAAAAATAAAAAAAAGTTAAAACTTTCTGACTGTTTCCTTAAGATGGGCACAATCTGATCAAAAGAATAGATGTTGCAGTGATCTCGCTGTATGTGATGGGGCCATTTCAGCTGACATGGGCTTGGAGCTGCCAGAGGAAAACACACAACCCCAGTGACAGGTTCAGGCACTAGATTACCCTGCAGACCACAAGCCATGTTCTACATTGTAAAACCCCAAAGTACAATCACAGCATTCATCTCAGATCTTGCTGGAGTTTTACACACACCTAAATTTACCAGTATCTTTCCCCTCAATTTTCATTCTCTCAATGTAGGATTCATACAAACCAAGAAACTAATCACATTTTTTTAGAGACAACTACCTTAAAAACCTTCTCTCCTAATTTTCTGAGCAAACTGTCTTTGCACTCCCTTAGTTTCTGGCTGCCAGATCTGTCAGGTCAGGTAAACAGTTTGAAGGGGTCGGGCCAAAACTCACAGATTAATTTAAATGGGTATCCAACATCCATTTATGGTTTTGGGTGAAGTTTATCACTTGTTATGCTGTTCTCAGAAATTCTGGTCCATTATTTCAGGAACCCAACCCTAGATGCAGGGAACTACAGAGATCAAACACTCAGCTGTGACCCCAGGATGTGCAGCCCACATAAGCACCTCTCAGCTCTTTTGGTCCTCTAGCTCCAGTCCCCAAAATGCCCTGTACTGAGCAGATCCTAGAGGCTACAGGAACTTAAGAGATTTCCACAAGGTCACAGTGCAACACCTTGTGAGCCTGGAGGCATCAGCCTAACCTGCTGACAGCTGTCCTTCTGCACTTGGTGGGGAGAAAGAGCCACCCCAGCAGCCTGAGATGTAAAAGAGGATCACCTGGGCCAGATCTGCCCATCCTCTGTATAGGTGTGCTACTTACAGTATTTAATTATATATCATTTAATTATATATAATTTAATTATATCACCACAGCAGACTGGGTTTGGTGAGCTTTAGGTGATAAGGTAGCTGAGAGCACTTGCTTTGTTAATGCAGGAGAGTATAGGGCTGTTTGCTTTGCTCCTGGGGAATTCTCTGCCTCTCCCCCACTTAGTTATTATGGGTCCCATTTGCTATCCTCAGCTCTCGAGAATTTATGTGTAGGCAACAAAAACCAGGGGGATGCATTTTACACTTCTAAACTGCAATCAAGTCTGACTCGCAGAAATCTATTTACAAAATCTCTTCTTAATCCAATGCATTATCACACAAATATGCACAGAAACCCAAAAATATGCAAAAAACTAGAATTGTTTAATCTTTGGAGACAAACTCACTTCTGCCTGTTGCAGACAGAGTTTAGTCATACCAACCATTGTACAAGGTGGCTACATTTGCAGGCAAATCTATATAATTATGACATGGTTATAACACACCTGTTGTTCTATGATTTTTCTTTTTTTACTGTGTACATAGTTTCCAGGTATACCTTTTCAGACATTGAAAAGATTGCAGTACCTTAACACTTGACATTTCTTTATCATCTTTCTTGCAAAGATCCCAAGTCAATCTAAACCAACAAGTATGTCTCATAGCACCACCACAAACTCCATATAACTATTTCCATTTCAGCCAATGGGGAAGCTAACAAGTGCCTAAAATGAAGCAGCAGCAGAAACTGGAATAGAAATTTGGAGTTCTAATCTAACCAATAAATATTCTGGATTCAATAAACTTTGCAGAAAGGAAGAAAAATTTAAAAAAAAGTCTACTATATAAGGAATCATACTTTCTCATTAGCTCTCTTCTGGTCATCCAGAGAGAGCAGGCTCCAGTGGATAGAGTGATTAGCATAAGACACCCAGATTCATTCTTGGTCTTGCACAATTATTCCAACAAGTCACAGTCTTTGTGGATGTTTCTTTCCTGAGGAATAAAGTCAAAAGTATGGCCTTATTGAGCAAGCACACTGTTGGAATTAACCCATTGCTTTAGTTGGTGCACTGCTGCAGAGTATTAAGTAGTATTGAACATCCTCATGCTAGGATGAAGTTAAAATTAGCTCTTACTTTAGTTGAAGTTACCTCCATTTATCAGCAACTACTTCTTGAAGCTTTCCTTCTGCAGAGCTTTCTCTCAGTGCTCTGCAGCTCTGCACTTATGCTTAAGTGAAATGATTGTATCCCACCAGCTCTTTTGAGCAGGATAATTGGCAATTACTTATTTTTGACATATGCAGGAAATCTAGTAAAGTATAATTCAAATTCTGTTAGCAGTGATGAACTCCTTTTGCAGAACAGTGCATTACAGTGCTCATCTCCACTGCCAATATCCCTGGCAGTTCTAATTCAAACCTCAGAAGTATTATGTGCAGCACATTGTTTCTTATCTACAAGGCCCATGCTAGAGAAATTCTTTTGTTGTGTAACCTTGAATCCTTTTCCTAAACTTTTTGAAACTCCTGCAACACTTGACTGGTTAAAGAGAACCGATTTTATCTTGTTGTTCTTTATTTTCAGGGCTGAAGCTTGCTGTATAAAGTATATTAATTATCTCTTGCTCTTGTTATAAACAAGTATATCTAGCTATGCAAATTGCCAAACAGCAGCTAATCTTACTAAGACCTTTTTTCATGAGAGGATGAACAAAACTGCCTACAGATATGCCTGCTGGAACTCTACCTAGAAACCAAAGTAATAGGCTCATTACAGAAAGATTACACATTAGATATGCTGCTCCCTCAGTGGGCACAATAAGTGAGTGAGGATTATCTGTGTGCATTTAGAAAAAAATAATTTTACCACTGGTAAATTACACCTTAGTCCATAGAATGCAATGTGTGTACAGCACATCATTGTATTTTAGCTGCATCCAAACTTTGATGAATTATCCGTGACTCAATAAAAACTCATTACTGGGTATTTTACTTTCAACTGAAGTTGGTTTAGAGACTGTGCAACAGAGGGAACCCTTGATAAAACTTTACCATCAGGGCCTGTTTCCAGTTAGCAGAAGCATTCTTAGATTTGTTTCTCTCTGAAGAAATTAAGAAAATAATTTGAAAATAAAATGTTGGAAGTTATATTGAAAAGGTTCGAATTTTTCTACTTCTTCAAGTCCTAGTCTTAAAAACCTCCACGCAAGTTCAAATAACATTTCTAGGGAGAAACCGGTGCATAGACACAAAAAAACTATTCCACCCAACTCCAGCTGAAGAGCAATACGACTTAGAAGAAGGGAAGACTTTGTCCTCAGTGTACTGTGTAAAGAGAGATTCTCACTCTTCAGAAATATCAGGGCAACTTTTAGAAGTACATGCAGCACTTACACCATATACTTTATTTAAAAATAGAGTACTACATTTCTAACATTAGTGTTTATTGAGAATTTCTGTACAACTTAATTATGTGGGGTGTGAAGTTATTGATCTGGTAGTTTAAACACTTTTTAAAAAATGCACTCCGTTATAAGCTATTGAATTCTGTAATGATGTCATTCTTAAAGCTTACCATTATCAGTGTAATAAAAGAGAAGCCACTTCTAATTAGATTTTCTTAATGTGATACTGTTCATTATGGATTGATTTTCTCTTTCCCTCTGCTATTTCTAAATGAGTTAGGTGAAGTTTCACTTTTGTGCAAGTAGAGGTTAATTTTCACTGGCAAAGAAGCAGAGATATTGTACAAAAGGTTTATGAAAACCTCCTTAGGCGACTTTGTCAGATCACCTCAGTGTTATGTTTCAGTACCATTAGCATTCAAGCCTCAAGCTTCAGCTCTAATAGATGCTGAAAGATCTGCAATATTACCCAAACTTGTGAAGAGGCTAAAACTTTTTTCCATAATGAACACAGATTGCACCACAACCTCTTCACTCAGCAGCAGGGCTGCTGCAATGAGGTGATTCACAAAAATAAATTGGCAGCTACTACTGAAGTGATTTGCAAGAAGGATTTTAGTGCTGGTAAGTAGAGATAAATGAAGGACCTTTGATCATGGGACCTTTGCGAGGTTATGTTGGGAATACAGGCAGTGTGGGCACCCTGTCTCCACGTATCTTCTACACCTCTGGGTTATTCACAATTCGATCTGGGAACAAACACTGTGAGGGGCAAGGACTCCATTTGGTCTTAATTTTCAAATTTCAAATTAATTTCTCAAGTTGCACGTGCTCAGCAAATGCCAGTTGCTCAGCTCCCACTGGCTCTGGGTATGAAAGTTCTAAATGCCAACAAGCATGTGAACTCATAAGGCCAAAGCATGGGGATAATGTTGTCAGTTCATACACCCAACTGGCACAAGCAGCACACTTCCAACAGCAATGGGACTGAGCCAACTTCTCTAATGCCATTTAAATTAATGCCTTAAAGAATCAAAAATTAGAACCAATGCAAAATACAAAGAGCTTTCTTTCCATTCAGATAAGTGCTCTTGAACACAAAGGCACAAACATCTAGAAGAGTTAAGCAAAGGCTCAAGGTCTTTTCTGCCATGATCTGAGACAAAAGTCAGTTTACTAACTGATGGGTAAGAGCCATCCCTTTACCTTTACACAACTGATAAATACTTTCTTTTGCCTTGTTAACTCTTATGTACCTCTAAATCAATGACAGAATAACCCTTTACTTAGCTTGCTGAGATGGAATTAGTTCCATAAAACCATCTGTACCCTGTCTTTTAGAAAAGTGTAGTGAAAGCCCTTTGCAGGGAGTTTTGTTACCAATTTTCCTCTCAGCAAGGAAACATCTTTCCCACTGTCACATTACACATGTATAACATGTGGTAGGAACTAGGAATGGAAGAAGAGATGCTGCATCCTGGAGATGTGTCATCTATCTACCAGTGAAAGTATTGAAGTTCAGATTGCTGCTGGATCATTCTCTGCCTTATCTAAACCATTTGATCATTTTAAAATATTCCTTTGGATATCATGAACTCGGAGCCATGCAGAGAAGCATGTTTTAAGGTAGACTTCACTGAAACCATAGGAATTACTGGACACATGATAAAGAAGAAACAATTCCACATTTAAAAGCACAGGGAAAAGGAACAGAAAGGCAAAAGAAGGGGAAAATCATGTTGGTATCACAGATTGATCCATTCCATTTGTCCAAGTCAATGTGCTGGAGCCCTCTGGCCTGCCCCACGTTGTTCAAAGAGCAGTGGAAGAGAAGTATTGATTAAATTGCACCAGAATCTGGTGTGCAAACACATCCTGTTGGCATGGAAATTTAGAAGGGTTAACTGTAAAGACAACAACTCTGGGCAGTTGCTAGGAGATGGTGTCCTGCCGTGACATCCTGATCAGCCTGTGACAGTCTGTTCCAACAGCACAATAACCTTATGAGTCACCTGTCTGGGTGCCTTCACTCGGTGTGAGAAAACAGCTCTCACCCAAGGGTGAAGTGCTCTCCAGGCCTTTCATGAGTTTTCTTAGATTAATTAATTTTTTTTTAAATAAATAAGTTACTTAGTGTGGTTTTGCACACTGCAAAAACCTGGCGATGCCACAGAGATCATCTTTAATTATACAAGAAGAGCGGTACTGATGCAGCACTCATGGCAGTCTGGAGGACAACTACTCCAAGCACGAGTGAGCAACCCACTCTTTGAGAGAGACATCAGTGTGAGCAAGGCTGTGGCTGGGCAGAAGATGGGAGGATGTGCTACACCAGCAGGTTAGTCCTGGTAATTTTGAAATAATTGCTGCTATCTGAAAGAAAAGTCAAACTGAATGGCTACAGGTTGTACTACTCCCACTGATTTTGGCAGGAAGAACGACTCCTGTGAAGAAACACCAATGGAGAAGCTTAAAAAAGGGAAATCATAGTATTTGTGATCACAAGCTGAGAGAGGAAACATGGTCTTGTCTTCAAGGAATACGTGACAAATCTGGGTGTTTTCTCTCAGTGCTGCTTAACCAGATTTAACAAATCACTTCTCCCTGTGGCTGTGTCATTCATCCCTAAGGCAAGAATATTGATGTTTCCTCTCACATTCTTTCATCTTTTTAGATTACAAATTCTGCAGGGCCAGGACATTTCTTTATCATTAATGTAATATGCCAGTGCTTTAAAAGCATTAATGGATTATACCTTCACTGCACCTCCCATGCTAAACACTGATAATAATCTCCTTTTTGGAGCTGGAGTGTTGAAACACAGCCCAAGTTAACTGATATACCCAAGGTCACACAGGAAGACTGCAGCTAAGCCAAGGCATTGACCCCAAGTTTTGCCCTACACTTTTATCAACAAACCCAGAGAAAACACGTGTGAAAGAGCCCAGGAGAGATTATTTTGTCGAACTGTCCTTCCAGAAAACTATGTAAACTCCCCCTAAGCCATTCCTGAATGATGTTCCTATACACCCTCAATACTGAGGATCCCACAGTGCTGAAATATTATTTTATTTCTCCTTTGTTTTATATTACCATTATTTCTTAATGTCTGATGTGAATCTCCCATTACTGAAGCCTGTAATAATCACTGAAGCTTGTCATAATCACAACAAATCCATGATTTGTAAAGTTTTTTTCCAAAACTTTTAGTTGAGGCCTCCTCACTGTGTCATTATTTCTCATGTGAAGACATATTGATTTAAATTAACACAATGATTTAAATTAACGATTTAAATTAACACAGTTATTTAAATTAACTTCCACATCAACTCATTAATTTTCTGCTGCTGTAACCTGTATCTCTGTCTTGTCATCCTTTCAGCTGTGCACCTCCAAGAGGTGTTGAGTCTGGTTCTCCCCCAGGCTGGGCAAAGCCATGTCCCTCAGCCTCTCTTCACACAGCCCCTTCCCCAGCCCTTGGCCTCACTCCAGGCTATTGATGACTTTCCAGGGATCTCAAAACAGGATGCAGTACCCCAGGGAAGTGGTGGACAAAGGGGAATGACTAGGTATAAAGTGCAGAGGAATTGCCCAGAAATTAAAGGCAATATTGCTCATTTTATCTATGAGTAGCCTGGACTGCCCACAGTAACCAGGAGATTTATTTTGTGATGGACGTGACCAGAGCTGCTCTTGAATCCAAAAGAGAAAACTATATGTAGTTCTGCCAAGGAGAAGAAGCAAATATGAGCTCAAGACCTATGCCTCCCATGAAGCATTGTAGTACCAATTATAAATACGTATTTTGGATCGCACTTCAAATTATATGAATGCACTCTCCATCCTCTGCAGGTCAAAAAAAGAAATCAGAGTGCCACAGATTCTTTTTTAAATCATATTTTTAAATAATATTAGGCAACTGTGGTAGCAGTCTAGTTTTGCTGATGAATGCTTAATGGTTTTGGCTCATGATTATGCCTCCAATGCCAGAATAAGTCAATAGGATTAGGCCCATTATGTCTCTCACATCTCTGTTCTGCACAGTTCAACTTCAATAAAATATATTTAAAGGATATTTACCTGTCTCCGAGGGGTGGTGTAAGGATAAATTCAGCAGTATTTCCACAGTAAACTGAAAATATATCTGAAATTTCCAAAGCCACCTAGCGGATTTTGATGTACCATTCCCATTAATGTCAGTGGGAAGTATATATCTCAGAAATCTCAGCTTTAAAGCACTGCAATACATGAAGAATAATGATGAACACAAAATTTAAGTAGGGAACATAAGAAGATATACCTAAATCAGTATTCCACATGGACATTTTATTTCTAATTTTTATGTCCTTACACAGGCTAAAGGAAATGAAATCAGTAAAATGTAAGTAATTTTTTCTAATCACCCTGTTGAAATAAAAACTAATCAAATTATTTTTGGAGATCAAATCTTATGATTGCCTCATTAATATTCTCTCTTCTCCTCAGGATGACCACACTTAGTTCATGTTTCTATTAAATTAGGGGATTCTAGAACCAATTGCACAAATTGGCCTGATCTCCTTAACAGTGATTCTACACACTATATTTGGGAGATGCTGCAATTTACAGCTTGGCAGGAAAGAACTTCTGAAGATATTAGATCTGCTCTTTTTTGAGGTTTGACTGCTGTTTAAAATAACTTGGGAAATTGAAATCTTCAGCTCTTGGTTTCCGTAAAATATTTTCCCAACAAGGAAAGCAGAGAAGAAAGAAGCAGAAAATGGGAAAAAAACCAGCCCAAACCAAACCAGAAACCAAATCAAGTCCACGTTGATTTCAATGTGGACAAATGAGGGGCACACAAAAAGAGACAGTGAGTAATCTCTGCTGATAAATACAAGGTAGCAAGTACACATTCCCCTTACTTCTTGGAGCAATAGGAATATCTAGGAAATTGCTTTTCTAACCCCAGGAAGCTGTGCAACATATGAGCCTGCAGCTCTTGCTATATAACTACTTCTCCAGGGGAAAAGTATGGGGTAACATCAGACTGCAAGTGATGTGAAAGGAGAATTATCAGTTAGGAGTATTTCTTCCTAAATCTTCCCTTGTATGAAAAGACAACTTGAATCACAAGATAATGGAGAAACAGGTTTCTAAGCTAGAGTTTAAACAGTAATCCTTGGTATATTTTACTGCACTTGAAAATATTTTGTAGTCTCATAAGCATAAAGATGAAGTAATATGGAAACAAGACTCCCGTTATCTTAAAGATTAATTGAATAATGATATGTTTTAAAAGGTGCTTATATCCTAATTCACAAAGTTTATGAAGATTTGGATCCCCTCCAAAGTCCCTCCACACACTTAATTGAAGAGGGTTTAATAACTATACTCTGAGGACTTTTAACCAACAGCTCCCCTGGAAACTCAGAAAATGTATGAAATGGTAACATAAAAATTAAGCAATCTAAAATAAATAAAAAAAAAAAAACACAACAACAAAAAAACCCAAAACAACCAACCAAGACATCAAAACAAAAAAATTAACATTTTATAACTTTTTCAAAAGTAGAAAGATCTTGCAATTTTTTCTGGTAAATATAGCTACTCTGAATGAATATGCTTAAATCAACTGAGCTATCAGAAGCAATAAAAATCCATAACAAAAGGAAAGATAATGCAGTGGGGAAGGGGAATATCTTCAGCCACTGAGAAACCATTAGCAAATGAAAAAAAATCAATGGAGGATAGTTTTCAAGTAATAACCGTTAATCTTAACTCACTAAACATTAACAGACTATTTTTCAACTACTTAAAAGCTTAATTCACAAGTGAGGATGACCTGGGATCCTTAAGAATGGTGTGATGCTATCAATGGGATCCTTTTTGTTTACATCAGAGTGAGAGGTAAGTGAATTCATGCAAGAGGAATGGGAAAAGTTTAACAAATGAACCTGAATTGCTCTAAAGAAGTGAGAATTCTGGTGGTCTGCATGAACATGGGAAAACGTGCACTGCAAACCCTCTTTGGCTTTTAGTTGTATTTCAGACTGCTACTTTTTCAAAAACTAAGGAAAAGTAGTTCTGAGAGGAGTTAGTTTGGAGCTAGATGCCAAAAATGTTCATTAAATGTTCATTTAAAAAGTTTATAATTAAAATTACTTTTTATTTATGCAACCTAAGACTAGACTCAGCTTAGGCTGGACAACTCACAAAGATGCTCATAGGGCACTGAGAATGAATTCATAGTGTTGTGCAACTGGTTTAATGAATTATGGTTTTTCCCTTTCGTCCCTTTTCCAAAACATTACATTTTGATCATTGCCAGAAGCAAGACACAAACCCAACAGATGAACACCTTTTTGAAAAGAACTGACAAACCAGGCACTAAGAGGGACTCAGACTGGACTTGGAACATGGATTTGGCTCAAACTGAACACAAAATTGCAAACGGTGGCTGTTCTCCTATATGATCCAATTGCTACATATGAAACAGGACATCCATCTACTCCAGTCCACCTTAACGATAGTGTAAAGGTAGCAGCGAATGCTGGCACCAAAAGGTGCTCAGGTAGCTGTGAGGAAATGTATTTTACATGTGGTAGAGAAGATCATGACCAAAGGATCCAAATGGCTATGAAAATGTCCATGACACTAGGCTAGAGTAAAAATTATAAATTCCACATAAAAGCTAAATATTTCCTGCAGATGTTTCCTCTCCTGCCTCTGTTGTTAATTCAGGTATTTTGTGTCTGATACTTGCCTTCTAGTGTTACTCTTTTTTTGCTATCTCCTCTGAAATATCCATTTCCAGTGAAAAATCTCCTCAGCGCACCTGAGGGACAAGTATCTGCTACAGCAGCCACATTTTGATAACAGGAACTTTCACTAAGATGAATGATGCTGTGGTCCCAAAGTGTTCAAATCCACAAAGGTCCACTTGATATACCTGGGGCAGAGTTGGCACTGCCAAGTCTACAGGAAACTACAGGAGGTTCTAAGTCCTTCGACAGCTCCTTTGAATGCTGACCTTTGAGAGAGAAGATATGTCCAACCTAGATGTGCAAACCCAGAGTCTGAGAGCAATCCTACATCAAGAAGTCCAGTAGAGAGGAGATATAAAACTTAATAAAGACTTTGAGACACTGCCACCGTCTATTACAAAGGCCCTGCTCATGAAAAATGACCATGAGTGATGCCAACCTGACATCTGTTGCTTCCAAGGACAGGCAGACAATCCAAAGCAAAAAAACCCCCTGCCTCACAGCCATGGTACTGATGTCTCTGAGGATATCCAACAGTGTAAACAGTCCTAGAGCATGAGTGACTGCTGTTAACTCAGTTACTAATTGATGACTGGCACTTGAAACTCGAGACTGTGTTGAAGCTGTTTATTATTATCATAGCAATGCTTGGCTGGGGAAAGGTGTGAGGGAGCTGCTACCTCAGAGGCTCTGGCAGGAGGTAGCTGGAGCCAATTATTCCCCCATCTCCATATCATATAGGGCTCTCTGAGTTTGCAGAGTCCTCCCTAAACCACCTTGGCTCATTTATACTGTGAGCAACATGTCAGGAAAGCAGTGGGCAGGCTCTTCCCAGGAGGAACCACTTTTGTGTTCATAACAGACATTAGTGAAATGGAGCTCTGGTCTTACTTAGCTGCTTCAAGGCACAGTATCAACCAAATCAAGTAGGTTCCCTGGGAAGATTCACTACTTTGTAATTGAAGACTTTAATGGATGTTGCCTTGGCAATGTTTCCATCCATAGGAAACCTTCTGTGATACAAAAAGAAGCAACAAATATTTGTAAGCATTTAGATCTTGTGTCTTTTGGGGTGAAAAAAATATGGAGCTTGCTCTATACTCCTTTTCTTTCTTTTCCTTTTTTCTTTTCTTTTCTTTCTTTTCTTTTCTTTCTTTTCTTTTCTTTTCTTTTCTTTTCTTTTCTTTTCTTTTCTTTTCTTTTCTTTTCTTTTCTTTTCTTTTCTTTTCTTTTCTTTTCTTTTCTTTTCTTTTCTTTTTTCTTTTCTTTTCTTTTCTTTTCTTTTCTTTTCTTTTCTTTTCTTTTCTTTTCTTTTCTTTTCTTTTCTTTTCTTTTCTTTTCTTTTCTTTTTTTCCTTTATTTTCTTTTTTCTTTTCCTTTCTTTTTTCTTTTCTTTTCCAGTTAGGTCATCAGTTTGGCTAGAGGTCAACATTCACACGCAAGCACTCAAGCTTGTTATCAATTACTTTGTTTGGATGATAACTATAAATTCTATTTGTTCACATTTAAGGAGCCCCACATGGACTCTAGGTATTACATTGAAGCTTCCATGTTAGATATCTAGCTTTTCACTGCTTTAAAAAATTGTTCAGCAATGCCAGTTCTACATCAGCATACACAGTAACAGTTCAGTGGCAGTGTATATGCAGTGAGTTAGATGATAGTTCGACAGTATCACTTATCTTTAGATTTGTGATGAAGCAGACTGTACTAGCTCTTAATGCAGTACTATAGAATGTATAATTTAGCATTTAATTTATTGCCAACACTATCCATATAATGTGTTAGTGCACAAAATAGCCTATCAAATGCATTAGCAAACAAAAGCTATATAAAGGCTCCTATAACCAAAAGGCAATTTATGAATAATTTACATTTCCATGCATTAGGAGTCATCCAGATAAAACACATAAAGTGCACTTAACTTGTCCCAGTGAAATCCTATAAATTATATGAATAATTGTATATAATATCAACATAATATTTCAGTTACCTTAAAGGATAAAGTTGTTTTCTTGGATGACTTTGAAGACAATTTGCAAGCTTGCTCAATTTATGCTGACAGTAATTGCTTTACAGCTGCCTGATTTAGACAGAGGGGAAAAATAGATGAAATGTGCAAGTTACAACAAGAGAAGAAAAGCTTCTGGACTACCTTTTGTGGTACAATTTGTACTCATTGACAGGACTACTGCCAGCTGTTCAATTACCTGTCCAGAATACCCCAGAACACACACTGTTTTATTGGTAACTGTACTTAGACAAAAAAAAAAAATCACTTTTGATACAGTACTTAGCAGTAGATAAAGTAAACACACATTGGATTAACACAGAAGATTTGGAAAATTCTATTTTTCATGGTCAGAAATAAAAAAGTTGTCAAGGAGATTATGGAGTGCTCTGATTCTAAGCAATTTTTTGTTCATTATCAACAATAAAACAACATCAAACTATGCCTAAAGCCCTCAAATACACAAACAAAAAGTTTAACGAATTTACAGAATTAGCTGTAAACACTCAATTTTAGAGGTGTTTTTTGCTTCCACGCTGAAATCCACCCCTGCATTCCCATTAGGTATATTAAGACCCAGCAGCCAAAATTAATGGCATTGTTTCTGTGGGTTTCAAATTTTGCCAAGAAACCTTCAAGCAAGCACCTTGCTACAACAGTAAACAACTGACAGACATATAAAGCCATCAATGTAAATGGAGGAAAATGGAATGGACAACTGTGGTTGCACGATTTAACCTTACAATGGAGGTCACACAGCATACAGAATACATACAGTTCCCCTAATTAAGCTTTTTGTAGGATTCAACTCTGCAGGACCTGTGAACCATCGCCCAAGATGTAAAAAGTGTCAGAATTCTGGCATTTATGCTCAGCTGCTAAGTCCTCAGACTGCACACAGTAAAGACTGAGGACTCTGGTTAGGCACACATCCTCCCAGACACATTCAGGACTGCAGAGTATGAACATTCTTTTAGGTGATCACTGTTGGGTACAAATATTTCTTCAGGATATATTGGCATTATCCTCAATTTATTCTCTTCCTTGGGATTGCAGCTGACTGATTATCACAAAGTAATTTAGGAACAATTAAAGCATCTCTCATTGTTTGTCATTTGACTGAGAGCAAGTTTCTTGATGGGGTAATGAACAAAGGCACACACTAATCACCCATTAACTGGTGGGGTGCTTAAACATCATTTCATCTTTCTCTAGAAAGGGTTGTGTGCTGCTGAATTTAGCACCATTGGTAGACTCACAGGTTGAAGGCTGCTGAAAATGGGACACAAATCTCTATTTAGTTGAACCTCACATGGGTCTCACTTCCTTTTGACTGTAAATATTAGAGATTTATGCCTTATCTGTCATCTTGTAGTCTCTTGTGAAGGGTATTTGTGCTCTAGAATGGGTGTAACAAACTGCAAAACTAAGATGCCACATACAGAAGTTACACAAATGAATTTCTCGCTAAATATTCGAGCAAGATTTTCTGTATGCAGCAATCAAGTCTGTGTTCTTTCCAGGATGTAATTTTGCTGTGCTTTACAGAGGGGAGAACAATATGGACTACTGTTGCCCAGGTACCCTCAGAGGCAACAGTTTCATAATTTAGAAAAGCAGTTCGGTGACCAAAGCCTGAAAAACTAGAGTATAAGGAAGAAGAGAGTTGCATGTCCTTTCTTCATGTGTCCCCAGAAAGCAGAAGGCACAGAGCAAGACAACAAACACCTTGTGTCAGCTCCAGCTTTACCTCAACCTGCAGTTGCTCCCTGCTCAGAAAAGTTTTGCTCTAATTTTTCCTTTGCCATCTCTCTCACTTTCTGTACAGAGAATCCTGAACAGCAAATCCTGAACAGTTTATGAATTGTTACTTAAATCTCCTCTCACTGCTCTTGCTTCTGGCTGTGGATGCCAACTCTGCTGAGACCCTGCAGAGCACCATCGTGTCCTCAAAAACACTGGAAATGGGATTCACAGAACTCCTCACTGGCTGTTTATTTTTAATCCAGTTTTTTACACCTGGGTTTCAAGTGAAACAAATCTGATGGGACTATGCTGTATGAGTGTCCACCCCGCTCAGTTTTGGACTTGTGGCTACTCACCAAAATTTGACAAAGAAGTAAAGTTCAACAAATATATTAAAAGTCCTGGAAGTTTTGTGCAAATGGGCAGCCTGGGAGGGAAGAAATGACAGTTAACATCTACACGGAATGAATTGATAGATGTCAAATGTAATCATGTTAGTAGGCATTGGAGAATCTACCCCAGAGACCCTCTACAGCACACAGGATTCAGAAAATTCACTAACTACAGAATTACGGCTTTCAAATAAAGAAAATTCATTTTCACAAGGTTACTCAGATATACAAAACTTAGCAGGGAAGATCCGCAGTCCTCTGTTGCAAATAAATTATGCACTTAACCTTTACAGAAGACATTTCACTCGCCTTTACTTTTTCTTTGTCAGTGAATCAGACTTTTAGTTAGCAGATCAATTTTACAAATTACATAACAACAATTCCTTGTTACTTATTATAGAGTGCAGAAAACAAGACACAACTGGAGTGACTCTCTGCAATATCTCAGTGAGACAGTCGGCTGAGGATTTTTGGTTTTTTGAAAAGTGCAGGATTTGGAAGACTGTGGAAGGCTTTAGGTCTGCAAAAGTCAAAGCCATGTATATATCACAGAATACAGGTTAATGGTAAAATCTATTTTTAAACTCCTAATCAGTCTAGAAGCCTTCTAGCAAGTATTTATAGATAATTGGTAGGTGTTGCTAGGTATGAATACCATGGGTAAGACAAAGAGAAAACTATGCTAAATCCTACAGGGTACTTTTTTTAAAAGCTACACTTCATTCTCTTAGTCCTGCTGTTACTGACTTGGTACACATAGACTGGGGTTAACTTCCACCTCTCTGCTGGTGAGTGACCGTCACAGAAATGACAGTGGGACAGATGCTGTATTCCTTTTGTACTCCAAACTGTTATGGAAATTCCTTCAGTCACCGAGTCCTGATATTCTGACTTCCTTCATGTTTATCTAGAAAAAGTAACCCTACTGCACACAGCGTTTTACTGGATGAATTACAGGATCTCTTGAGATTATCATAACCTTTTAGTCACCCAGCAAGACAAAACGAGAACATCAGGCAAGCCAAATTTTGCTTTGAGGCAGAGATTATTCAAGGGTGTTTCACTGTCATTGATCTATGCACAAATCCAACCCTAATCACTGCTGTGTCTAAACCCTTCTCTCCCCTCAGTGGATTTTATCTTCCCAGGATGCTTGAGCAGTGTGGAAATGTTATTATAACCTTTTTTTTTTGAAAAATAGGGATAATCAATTTGCAGGGTATAGCAAATACTTATAGCACCTGTGACTAAGGAGGGAATTGGGCCATGTTCTCCAGCCATGCCTTGTCCAGGGGACTGTCCTTGTCACTCACTTCTCACAGAGCCTGAGGTTTGAGGCATGGAGGACACTGCACATAACATAGAAGAAAGCAGGTAGAAGAGGCACCATTTTTATCAGAGGTCTGTATACTCCAGATAGCCACCCACAGATTCAGAATAAATGTTTGGTGTAACTAATCCCTGAAAATGTAAAGATTTGCAGAGGGATCTATAGCCCATTGGTCTGGGAAAATTGTCTGAGATTACAAGACTGTGCAAGAAGGGGGTGATAACTGCAATACAAACTTAAACTAAACATCTCAACAGTAGGCTTAAACCAGCAGTGACCTTTTTTTTCCTGATTAAGTTTTGCAAGAGCAAGAACACACAGAATTGCAACTACAAAGGCATGTGTGAGACAAATGAAGTCTCAGTATGGATTTCAGTGAGGCTGTAGCTGTAGCCGGAGTTTTAAAATATTTATAAGGCCTTCACAATTCAGGAGTTACAGAACATTCAACCAATCACATTGTCAAAATCTCCGAACAGATATCAGAGTGTGCTTTCCATTTTAGAAATACACAGTGGTTGCTTTATGGTAACAGTTGAAGCATGAGGGTACTAAAAAAAAAAAAAAAATCAAAAAAACAACCTAAACCAAACAAACCCTGCATAGACAAGCAAACACACAAACAAACAAATAAAAAACAAAAAACCCCCCACCAATAGACAAGTAAAAAAAAAAAAATTAAAAAAAATATAGGATTATTTTGTCCCTGCAGAAAAAAATGTCTACCTACCACAAGTGCTTAATAGTACCTCTACCCAAGTGCTATTTTATTCTCTGTTCAGTCATCACTTAACCTGAGCAGCCTGCCACAATCCTTTTGTTTTGATTAGACTTTTCTGAAATCTTGGTTGTGACTGTGATGGAGAACAGCTGATATAGACTGAGACAAACGTCAGTCACAAGACTGGGCTTGCATATCTTTGGGAAATGTAACCTGAGGTCTCCAGCATGATCTTTGTGTTTTGAATGGGACCTTTGCAAGTGCCTTGTGCCCATGGAGATGGGTGTAGGAAGGTGCTGGTTCCTTGGCCAAAGGGATTGCAGGGGCCCAACTCTATTGTGAGAAGTTTTGCAAAACCAGAACAAAGAGGGTATCTCTCCCTTGAGCAAAAAACAGAGGAAACCTTCACACTTGGGTCAACATCCCTTCCCAACCAAGTTCCGCATGTATTTTGCCATACTCATGCAACTGAAACAACACCACTCATATATCTGATTTCTGCTTATTGTAAGACATTTATTTGGGTCCTGTTATGAAGCTTTTCCTTCTCTCACCCTGTGCCAGCCCACCAGCAAAGCTGTCCCACTTCTGTGTCCCATGGTCATTTTTCAGAGCCAAGGTGGTCCTGTGGCACTGCATTTGACAGGCAACTCCACAGTGCTACAGCATCAGCTGAACACTGACACTGGGGCTGGAGAAATACATGTTATAAAGAGAAAGCAGCACACAGCCATGGCTCGTGTTACACAGTCGCACTGCGTGGAGCAGGTGGGTATCCTTTATAGGCTTCTCATGGACAGGTGGTTTTCACACTTCAATCATTCCCTCACAACGTGCAGATTTTCACTTCAAAGATTTGGCAGTGTTGAAAAGAGGTTTTTCAACCTACACAGAGTTCATTTAAGTTAAGGGAGGTTCATCTTCCCCAAGTTTGTACTGCTGGAATGGCTCTACCGCTACCGTGTTCAAAGTTCTCTCTAAACACCTTTTGGTGAAGCAATACAGCTCTCCTCCCTCAGAAGGACTACTGCACTTAGACATCCACAGCCACGTGTAGTGTGACTATGGCACATAGGGGGTTTTCATGTCTGTGTGCATAAGGAAATATGTATATATGTAGAGACAGAACAAGAAGATTTAGGGAATCCACTTCTGAATTCTTTTGAATCACATTTGACACCAAGAACTCCAAATCTATGTCAAACTGATATTTGTATTGAAGTATGTAATTTCACTTCTTTCTATTTCTCCTTCTCTCTCTCCACCCCCCACCCTGTATTGAGTTTGTGAGCATAAGAGGAATCCTTGCCCCCAGCCCTGAGCTTGCCAATGAGGGGATTTTGTTGTTTATTAAAAGTCCTTCTGCATGAAGCTTCCCTTAGCCAGGGTTTGGCTGACTCCCAGACAGGCTGGTGCTTCAGCTTCATTCCACTACAGGGAGGCCAGAGGACAGATTAGGGTTGGTAAGTGAGTAATGGACTTTGATACTGTGTCAAGCCATGTAAGAAAGTTATCTGAGCACGCCAGGAGCTTATAAATGAAAGAACCACTTCAGAGACGTGGGAAAAAGAGACCTGTGAGAATTAATGATTCAAAGAAAACCTATCTGCTATATGAATCCTTAGATGACTGACCTAAATCCCAAATAATGCTGAAGAAAAGCAGATGGAGTGAGCTAAGTGCAGTCCTATCATTTAATCTTAAATCTTTCTGTAGTCCTACGTGTATTACTAAGCAAAAGATAATACAAGGAACAACAATTAGATATCCAGAATAATATAACAATACATGAAGGAGCTTAGCATAGGCAAGTAATAGCTGTAGGCTTCATTTGCTCTATTTGGTTATGCTAATAGAAAATAAAGATTTCCAGAAAACATTAGAAGTAAAAAGATTCAAAGAAGTGGCCTGGAGCTTTCTTTAGGCAGAAGTCAGAAAGCCAGATGAGTTCTGAATCAGGGAATAAATATATTCATTACCTTACATAGAGAAAAATGCTTTCATATTAGCAGTATGGGTATTTGTTTACCATGGTTGTATTAAGATAATTTAATAATACCATATTTAGTTGCCTTAGAGGAATTAAGCTAATTTCATACAAGCTATAGAATAATAAAAGGCAGACTGCTTTGTACCAAGATGGTGTTCCTTGGCACTGAACCTGCTTTACGTCAGCAGATGGCCTGAAACCTCTCCTGAATTTTAACGTAGACATGTGAACTGAGATAAGTCAGGGAAGATTTTCTCCACTATTAAGTTACCTGCCTCTTACTGTTCTTTTTCTGTTTGTGATTTTAAAACATTCTCTTCTTTTTTACATATATTTTCTTGATCACTTTCAATCCACATAATCACACATTCATATATTCTGTGACTGTAATGCATGTATCTGTCACATCACCTCCATACACCCTTCTATGAAGCATGTAAAATTTAAAGTAAAAATATTCGTATTTAGTTCTGTAAGAGCTTCATTTCTCTGGAAAATGCTCTTGCTTCTAACCTCATCGTTCCCAACTCATACCTGGAGTGAACACAGCAAATTGTGTGCTAGTGTGTTATCTTGACTGGTATAAGTACTTTCATAATGCAAAGCATGACTACATTCTGAAAGCCTTAAACAGGTACTGTGTCTCTTTTCTTCCATTACAGCACCTCTCCCCATCAGGTGAAACGCTATTCCAGACTATTCTCAGTGCCAGACCTCTGGGAAGGGACACACACAAGCTCTCAGGAGCTGCAGTGCCAGCTCCCAGCTGTGTGATGAGATTGCAGGAGGTCTGCACTGCTGTGGGCAATGGCCAGGCCACAGAGGATGGCAGAGCCTTGGTCTGTGCAAACCCTGGGGCAGCATCACTGCCCATGGACCTGCAGGCTGGGTCCATCTCCCTCGCCTGCCCAGGGCACATTCAGCATGAAAGTTTCACCCGGGCTGAGAGACAGGCAGGTACTGCTGAAAAACCTTTCAAGAAACCACTGGCAGTAGAGTGGGGGATGCCTGTTTAAAAGCAAACAGGCATAAGAGTTGGAGTAGAGTTAAAAATAGCTGTACTTTAGATTTTAGTGCTGACTCTGCCCCCAGTTCCTTTGGGCTGGAGTGTAAAGGCACAGTTTTCTAATCTAGAAGACTAATGCAAGGCATCTAAGCCCATTTGTAGGCACTCACAAATAGGTTGCTTTTGGAAGGTGCTGAGTAACTCCAGTGCATACAGCAGTGGGAAGAGCTTTAACATTTTTTTCTGAGGAGCTGAGCCAGGAAAATGAGGCTTGCCCACCTCAGTAGGCTGCTTGAGAATTAACCACTGCTTGTGTTGCCCTGAGAAATTTCTAAATGAAGGGCTGAGGAAAAAATTTTGCTATAGGTGGTCTAACTGATTGCTTTCTCTGGAACCATATCAACCACTCTGATGGAAACAACATTAACACCTGTCTATCAAACCACTTCTGGTGCAAAAAGGAATTAAGAAACTTCTTCTTTCCTAAGAAGCATCAGGCTAAAATATAATATAGTCTACAAAGCAATTGGATGCAACACCATCACAGGCTCACAAAGGTTGAAATACGTTGCAGCAGTTGCTGTTTATTATCACTGCATAGCACACAAACTAGAAACTATGTCTCTGGAATTGTTTGCCCTCTGCAGATCTTGTAAAATTCAAAGACTATTGGATCCTGGGAATTAGTGACAGAAAACAACCCCAACCACTCAATCATTCAAACCACCTCGTTAGTGATGCAAGACTGTTCTCCTAAATCAATATTTTAGTATTTCCTCTAGATCAGTTGAAAATTTTCATATAATAGCAAGGGGATTTAGCTGCAACTTCTGTGAACTATTGTATAGCTGAAGAGATGTCATAGGCATCATGATTTGCTTTATATTCAGCATACATTATTCCATTTAAAATATAATTCTGAAAGTGTAAATTAAACTCTAACTTGTTATGACAAATATTTTCTTGTTTTCCCTATGTTTACATCTTTCATAAATATGTAAACTGTTAGAAACTCACTTCCATATTACTTGTCATTAAATCAAAGCATTTTATACATAATGTTATTTCTTACACTAATTGTTCCAATCTTTTGATCATCTTCTTTTGCTCTGAGTGTAATCCTGTGAAAGAGTGTTTTGATTTCTGCTATGAATTCATTTGTCTTCTTCAGCAAAGAGGAAAATACGATTTCTGGATTTGATACCGTAGGAAGAGAGGCCAGGGGGATCTCTTCAAGATATTTTTAGAATTACTTTTATCACAAACCAAAAGGTAGAGTCCTCTTTACATTTTCCTGGTGTACAATAGGCAGACAAGAAATTATGTGAAGAGAGAGTGAGGAAGGAAAACAGACGAGTTTACACATATCTGAAGGGTACCAGCAGCGACACACCCACCCAGCAACCCCTGCAAGGCAGAGAGCCCTGGGCACAAGGCTGCACCCAGACCTGCTGCACCCTGCAAGCTCCTTTGGGACTCCCACAGGTCCCTGAGTGCTCAGGGATGGGGAAGCAGGTGCAGACTCACCATCAGAGCACTCCCAGTGGTCAAAGAAAGAGCTTGAGAGTTTTTAATAATGAATTGTAGAGAGCTTACTCTCTCCGCAGAACCTTCATCAGGTGTGTCTGGCTACTCAGACACAGCCCTTGGAGCATCCCAGTGGGTTTAGAGGGCTTATGAGCAGAAATATTAAAAATGTTCTCTGTTCATACTATTAGAAGTAGTGGGGAGATATGAGTGCAAGAGTAGGACTCACCACAGAAACAAATAGCTGGCCTGAGTAGTGGACGGAGTTTTCCAAAAGGATTGGGATCCCTGCTTTTTGGGTGAGGGTTGTACCTAGTATTCAGATACCAAGGTCGAATTTAGGCTGTCACCCAGAGGAGCTCCATGCATAGGACAGCCTTTGAACCTAGAGAGGTCATGGTTGTGCTCAGTGGATGCCTTGTATGCAACCCCACTGAAAATTCAAGTCCATAATCTGCAATGGTCAAAATTAATGTGGATACATCTTTTATAGTACAAAGATGACTAACCCAATTAGTTATAAACCAAAAAGAGATGGTTCACATGTGAACTAAAAGTTCACAAAAAAGGACACAAAGTTATTGAAGAAAAATCCATAAAGAATTTATGAGTCACCACAAATCCTATCACGTGGGGAGACATCCATGTGTCTTTAAAAAAAATAAATCTCGGCTTCACTTTAATATTTTATTGCTTTTGAAATAAACTGAATTTATTCTAAGTAATATATGGCATTACTGCTTCATTTTCTGAGCAAACAAATGATTCTGGCAGATTTGACAGGGAACATGACTAGGGCTGAGAGCTGGAAATCTTTTTGTCACCTCTCCTTACAGTACCTCTGTGAAAGAACAAAGCATCAAAAAACTTCTGTCCACCCTAGTGTGGCTTTTAGTTGCAGCCATCTATCAGTCTTGATATGTTCCAGGAGGGATTGCTCTTCATCAAAAGAAAGACAGTGGAATGATATGTCCTTCTGCAAGAGGACTTTTTTGCCCCATCAATTGCTATACACACCCTGAAACTGTAGCAGATGTCAAGGAGAGTAATATCCCATCTACTTATTGTCAATCAAGTTACTATCTGAGAGATGCTTAGGTCTCAGGAACAGCTCCACAGAAGCCATAAAACCAGTGAAATTCAGGAAGCAGCCATAAATAAACTTGCTTCATTCATGTGGTCCAGCAACTGCTTGCTCCAAGCTTTATGGGGAACAACAAGAGGGCAAGAGAAGGAATGACAAGAAATGCTCACTAGAAATCCTTTCCAGACTCTGTACAGATCACATACCAGCTTCAAACCAACTGATGCTAAATTCTATCATACTATTGACTCTCCAGCTGGGAGTGTGACCATATTCCCAAAGGGCTAACCAAATCAACACTAAGGCCTCCTTCCCTCCAAGAACTCAGCTTTGTACAAGTAAAAAAACCTAGATGTGAGTATGACTGTGGGGTAAACCAGCATAACTGCACCTCTTTATCCTCTGAGAATGTCTGTGGGATGCAGCTTTGCTACAATTAATGCAGCCCAGCTACTACAATGCATTAACACAACAGAGATGTTCAAACCAAGGGGTACTTTTAATCATGGAGAGCTTTGCATAACAAAAATGGCTTTTCCAGATGGTTGAGACTAAGACTCAACATATACAGAAAGACCTTCTCAGTCTCTGAGGCTGACAGAATCAAGCTGCATGCTCTCAAACGTGCTCTAGCAGGTCTCCATCCACCCTCCTGGTTAAATATCTATGCTCTCAGGCTTTTTACCTACAGGAGGGTGTCTGCTGGCATCACTCAGCTCCAGATGTTGTCCTTTCCTTTGAGCAGAAAATGGAAAGGGCATTTCCTGTTTGTCAACGAGCAAGAATGACAAAATTAAGACTGACCTCAGAAGACTGCAAGAAACCCCTTTTTGCCCCCTGGTAGGTAATAGAGGAAACAGTCAGGACACAGAAATGCTTTTCCTGCTTGCCTCACACATGAGTTATTTGGAAGGCAATAGTAAAAAAAGGAAATCATCGCAGGAGAAAAATGACAAGAAATCCAACAATTGCATGTCTTAGAAAATGACAAAAGCAATCTGGGAACTGCTCTGGTAGTGAAATGGAAAGGAAAAGTCTTCTGTTTATTAACCTTTGGAAAAACTGTCCAAAATTCACACGAGGGGAAGGAGGTAACCACTTTCCTGACCAATCCTCCAGATTAAGATACCATCAGCCCAGGCTGGAGACGACTCTGATTTTCAACATATGATATGAGGTGTGGGCAACAGTTGGTCATCCTGCCTCAAAGCACGAACTGGTAACTGCAGGTAAAAGAACATTTTGTCCCAGAGCACTTAGTAAACTCCAGAATTTGCATAAAAAAATCCTTTATGAACTGGAGGACTTGCCATTTGATTTACTACCATCAGAAATCATTACTTTTACATGGTTTTTACACTCACCAAATTTGTGCAATTATGCAAACTTCTGCATTTGCTGAGGCTTTCTGAGCTATTAGCACCACTTCTCTAATACTAGCAATATTTTTGCCAGAAGGACACCACACCATTAATTCTGTACCCTCTCTAAATGCAGCAATTATCTACCAAACAGAGATTCTGTGCCATGCTTCAAGGATACTTTCACCTCCCCACCCACCAGTGCTGTTGCTGGGCAAAGCAGAAGTCACCATTACCCTCTAAAGTGACAGGGTCAGGAGGAGTCCCAGGGCAATCTCTGCAGTTCTTTAAAAAGAAAAGAAAAAAACCAACACACACACAAGCCAATAATAAATTATTATAAGTAGGCCTTCACTGACTGTGTTATTTGCCATTAAACTCTGCACATTAGTTCACATGAGTGTAACCTAAAAAATTTTCAGATTAAATATTCAGTTTAGCAGGGCACGTGCAAATTAACCAGCAGAAGGGTTCCTCAGGTGCCAGGCTGGACCAAGTTAATGGTATCAAAGTTGCCCTTGGGTAATAAACACTCCCTCCACTCGGAGAAGGCAAACTGTAACTGAGTTGGGTAAGAAAGCCTCTGTAAGAAAGGCCTTTCAATAAACTGCAAGATTCTACCAAGAAGACCATTGTGGTTGTAGGAAATTAATCAATGGCCAAGTAACAGCTCTCCATCATTGTTTTGTTAGTGCTAAGAAACTCAGTCCCTGCAGCTTAGCTTCTGAACTTTCAGAAGAGAGCAATACAAGACTAGGCTGTGGTGGTAAGAGATCCCTCCACCCTGGAGGTAAATAATTATGATCTTTAGGGTCCCTTCCAACCCAAACCATTCTATGATTCTGTGATTCTATGAATGCAAAAGCAGATAAGATGTTCATGTTACACCTGAATAGGAGAGTTGAATTCTAGTGCTGTCCTTCCCCTTTCCCCTCTCTTTATAATTTAAAAATAAATTAAATCAACTATAAATATGTTGCATCTCATTTAAGTAAGAGTAGAATATTTGCAGCTGCCAGTATGTGCAAGCAATGTGGCTAAGTCCCTGTGCCACATGGCTTGTTAAATGAGATGCATTCATCCAGAAGACCCTCAGCAGCTAAGCCTTGACCTATGGTAACTAATGGAGGTCTCCCTTTGACTTTAAGGGGGCCAGGATTTTACTCCAGAAACCTCAGATCTCATCCTTCACAGGGAAAATGCTGACTAGAAATGCTAAAGCAAATTTTGTACAGTCTGCAGTCACTGCTAACAGTGATTACAAACAGCCATTAGCACAACATCAGCATCTTATGAATAGACACACAGTCAACGTTCTTGGCATGTTCTATTGTGAAAGGAGGATCACAGGTGAAAAGTGATTTACCAAAAAAAAAAAAAAAAGGTAATGCTTTTTAAAAAGTTGTAAATGCTCATTTTCTTGTTGTTTTCCATTTTAGCTTTAGGTTGCTGAAGTGTCTGATTGCAGTGTGATTTTCTGAGAGCATAATCTCCTCTGTAAAAATTTGTTTAAAATGCTGCCCCTGTGCTACAACTATTCTGACGTCATCCCCAGTATGGCTGTAACTCAAATGGAAACACTATCTAATAAACAAGCCAGCCTTCCTGATATCTTCAGAAAATAAGCTGAAAGGAACTAGATAAGGCCTTTTTTTTTCCCCCAGGAAGGTCTCCTTCACAGTTTATTACCAAGTTCATACATCCAGAGGTGAGAGAGATGAATACACAGGTTTCTGATCTGTGTAGCTATGGGTTATCTACATCTCAATCAACTCTATAAAAAACTTCACAACACTGCCAGGATAGTGAACACCTAATGCCATTCATTTTTTAACAATTCATTAATTTTGTCTGATGGTGCAATAAACATTCATAGATATGTTTAATTTTATTTTATTTTAGTTCCCACAGAAACTAAAAGAACTGTTGTCATGAATGAAATCACTCATATGAATAAGGGTTTGCAGGATCAGTGTGTTAACTAATATTTCAATACTATTTTTTATCTACAGGGGCTTGCAAAATTCCAATGGAAAGCAGAAGCAGCATTTTAAAGTAGCATATGCAATTTCACTCATTCTATATTTGAATCTAAAGTTGCAAAGGGATATATTTGTTGATTGTTTTACAAAGTCCATTTAATGAATTAAACCAAGCAATTTAAAGTCTGGTCACTGAGATTTGTAAGAATGTGTAAATTCTCTAATCCACTTTATACTTAACAGCTTTACCACACTTGGGAGTCCCTTACTGACCTTGGGGAATGAGTAGTGAAAGATCTACCACTCACACATTTAGTGAATTAAGTAGTTCCCATTTTAAACCAATACACCAGATACTAACAGTTAAGTATAATTAGAAACACTGTGAAAGTTATAAAAGGAGCAATACACAGCAATACAAAATCTGTAATATATATTTCTATTGATTTATAGTTTTTTCCACTACTTTCCCAACACAAAGGACAGGCCCTGAATAACTAAGACCAGTTCAAGCAAACTCATTTTTGCAGGGAAGACCTTTGTAGCACTAATCACCATGTTCAAGAACATATTAAAATGTTTTCCATTATTATTTTAAATCAATGCAGTTTGTTTTCAGACATCCTCATTATCAAAGTGCATCACACAGAGAGCAACAGTGCCAAATGGCCTCCTCGAGATGAACATTTGACATTTTCAGTTTCATAAACAAAATTATAAGTGATTGATTCACATTTATGTGCAATTGGTTGATGTTGAATAGTTTTCTTGGTTCACTTATTTGAGCACTTTCCAAGCGAATCCTTTGAGCATTGCTGAGTCCTGGGCCAGGGCACAAACCTCCAGAGGGGAGAATGGTGGAGCTTCCCAACTCAGCCGTGGGAAGTCCTTGAAAATAAAGGACTTGAAGGACACATGGCCAAATCTTTCTCCAAAAGCAGGAACTAAAAGCCACATAGAATCATAGAATCATTAATTTTGGAGAAGACCTCTAAGATCATCGAGTCCAACCATTAATCTAACATTGCCAAGTCCACCACTAAACCATGTCCCTAAGCACCACATCTAAACATTTTTTGAACACTTTCACAGATGGTGACTCCACCACTTACCTGGGCAGCTTGACAACTCTTTCAGTGAAAAGATTTTTCACCATATCCAATCTAAACCTTCCCTGGCAAAACTTGAGTTGATTTTCTCTTGTCCTATCACTTGTTACTTGTGAGAAAAGACTGACCCACACCTGTCTACAACCTTCTTTCACTGTTGCTCCTTACCTGAGGACAAAGGAGTCTGAGGGACCAGAGCTGGTCCCAGCAGAAGCAGTGGTGGTGTAAGCTGCTCCATCCAAACCCCTCCTTCTTCCTTCTTTCCTCCACCAGCTGATCACAAAGCCATCAAAGGGAGGAGAGGAGAAGGCAAAGAGAGAAACACAAAAGCAGAAATCCTGACCCCTCTGCTGCCCTATGCCAACACAGTAAGTAGCTCCTTCAATCTATCTCCCACCCCTGTACCTCAGATTTGGGGATTCTCTGTCATCTTCATTCCTCTCAGCCCCCATTCCTACCTTCCAGCACTAACCAGATCATCATCAAGCAGGTCCCTGCTGCTGGTGTTGCCGGAGGGCTGCTCCACCTCCACCGGGGCAGGCACCCATGGGTGCTGCAGGCTCATCCTCTGCTGCAGGAAGGGAGGATGTGCTCAGCCAGGGGCTGAGGGGCATGTGAAGACTTTCAGATGCCTTCTCCCTCTTTCCCACTCTTCTCCAAGTCATCTTTCTCCCATTAGTGCAAGAGGATGGGGTAGGCATCCTTGAAAATGGAAGTGGGGGGAGAGTGCTATTTGATGGATTTTTTGCACGCATTAGTCTCCTGTTAAAAGCTACTAGAGGGAGAGGCAGAAAGGAAGTCATCAAGGAATTTCTTGAGATGTGTTTGTTCCCTTCCTGAATCCATCTTTGTTCATTCAAGCCTGTGCCATCAGCTCTTACTATGTGTTTAGGCTTCTTCAGGCAGAACAGGCAGAGCTGCTGCAAGATGCTCTGGCACAACACAACCCAGAAGCATCTGTCCTACACATTTCAAGGAAGAAATGGCACTCTCCAAAAAGGTTTAAAGCTACACCATATTGCTGCCTGATGGATATAATACGTGGAGCAAGGAGGATATATGAGGCCACACGGGTTGGAACTTGCATCCATACCCTGTGCCTCAGCAGTGGAAGTGCAGACACTGCCACTCAAGGGAGGGTGAAAGTCTTTTTACCTAAAAGTCTGGATACACATTTTGTTAACAGGTTAAAGCATTTCAACCTTGTTGCCTTTGGGGTTGGGGGTTCAGGCTATAATTCTTTAAAAGATAACGTATTTTAAAGGCGCTCAAACAAAACATTCTTTTTGCATCTCAGTCCCTACACATGCTAACACAAGTCTGCTAAATATTATTCTCCAAGATATATATTTAAGAAGCAGAGAGACTGAGAAGTTGCTTCAGAATCCATGTTTTTATACCACTTTACAGCCTGAATACACAAATTATGAAGGAGGAACATGCAGTGATGAAATCAGTAACAGTTCCAGAAGCTGTTTCTAAAGCGAAAGAACTGTTCCAGCCCACTACCATAAGCTTTTTCCTGAGCAAGTTATTGTGATTTTTAAAAAAGGTATATTTACTCCAAACATCCCTTCCAATACTTGGCATGAGAGACCATAATAGGGTTTTATAGCTGTCACAGTCTATTGGGTCAAAAATGCATTAAAAAAACCTGGAGCTTAAATACTTGCAGGTATGATGGATCACAATGGACTGCACTATTGAGTAAATAATGTCTGCCCTAAACATTATCTAAATAAAGGTTTACACAAGAGAATCAGAAGTAACCATTAAATAATCTCATATCAGTTTTCATGTTTCCATGATGATTGCTTTACTTTTTTGTTACTAACAAAACTTGGCACAGTGTTTCTTCCAAGCTTAGGGCAAATGTTAGCCAGATATCTCTGCATCACGAAGAACCCTTACTAACAAGTCCTCAAAACAGCTCAGTACCTAAGGTAAATATTATAACCTTCAGTCCTCATGACAGCCCAGCATTCCCATTAAATACCATAATCTGTAATCCACTTCATAATGACTGTGGGGAGATTTTTTTTTTTTTGAGCAAATGTACTCAGGACTGAGTACAGAAAGATTGATTGCTTATTGTTGCTGCCTGTTTTGACCCTATAATTCATTTCCCTGTTTTTTTCCTGCAAGTTTGGCTTTCTGTCCTTAATGAGCTGACTTGGCTGTATCTTCAGCAGTGTTTAGTAACCAGCCACTTCACCAGCAGGACTGGATAGTAGCTGAACATTCTGGAAGATTTAACTGTCAGTGACACATGCCAACACTTTGGGGATCAACATGAAACACAGGTCAGATCAAGGATTAATTGAAGACAAGGAAAGGCTTCCTATGGACAGCAGAAACCTCTGGAGAAACAAAAGTGAAGTTTCCCTGCCTTCTGCTGAAGGACATTCTATTTGGCGTGAAAAATGACAGGTACTTTTCAAGCAGTGCTATCTTGGAGTGTATATAATATTTCAAAAATATCTTGAAAGCTTCATATTTTAATAAACACTTTCTACATCCAATTTTCATTAATATGTTTTTAAAAGGGGAGCAGAAAATGAACAGTATGAGTCAGATCGTCAAGCAGGCATAAATCATCACAGCTCTACTGGTTTCAATTTATATTGCTTGTGAAAAAGGCTCTCTATACCTTTCTGGAATCACAGAGTGAATTCATCATCCCCAAATAATTAAGGATTTAATTTAATTATCTGTTAATATCTTCATTTAATGACTGGATTCAGAAGGATGGCAAGAACTACAGAGAGCTATTGTAAGGGATGTTAATGATAAGTACAGTGTAAATCAGAATTTTGATATATCCATAAATACTGAGCAAGTTAATGCCGAGAGTTAAGTGGAGAAAAGAAGTGCATGCCATATCACAGACATAATCTCTTGCATAAATATATTATGGCTTATTATAAAAGCACACTCTGCACAATATAAGGTCTAACCCTTTTGTTTTAACAAGAATCATAAAGGCCCTTTTTGAGATTCTAACGTGCTTCTACCCCGAATAGTTTCAAGTAGGAAAAAAAGAAATAGTAGTATTTAAAACTGACATTGATTCTGCAGAAATTTAATTTTGAGCTATATTACCCTGAATTATCAGGTACCACAATGATGGAATAGGGACAAATGCTGTAGGGAGAAGAGCAGAAAATGCATCAATTAAAGGATGCTTAATAGCCCACAGTTAAATAGCTTTCACAAATAGGAGGTAAAGGACAAAGTGTTCAGCTGCACAACAACATACACAGCTATGTGAAAATAAAATATTTCTATTCAAGAAGGACATTTTGTCTCTTACAACTAAACCACTCCCAGAGCCCATTTAAGTACCATGCTTTGACTACAGTAATTATCTCACGTCACTTAATATGATATAATATCTACTTATGCTTAATGGATATGTTTTAATTTCTAAGGAAACTGCCTGTTTGCACAAATGAAACTTGTACGATGATTAAAATATAATTTTCACCCTGGCAATAACACTTTTCAACAAACAAAACCATAAACAGAGATATTACAGCTATTTGAAAACAGAATTAAAAATGTGAATATCCTCTACTACTCAATACCCTGACTATAAATTGCTGTATATTATGGAAATTGACCATTTCTCATCACTGATAGAATATCAAATCAAAGCTACTTTTAAATACTGAAATCGATGTTATCAGTAAGCAAGTTAACTGATTTTCAGATCAAGGAAAATGCACATTATTTAAATAATAATGTAACATAATTTACATAACTTAATTAACTGATATCAGAGACCCATCTTCTGAAAGCATACAAACAAATGTATTCAATTACTTTTAAATTCCTTTTAAAATTTAACTACTTTTTGAATCAGTTTTAACAATGAGAAAAACTAACCCCAAACTTTTCAAGGAAATCCACTTTATGAGACATCAGAGATGCCAGTTTCACTTGTTACACCAAATTAACTTCACATTTGGTAAAGAATTATCTGTTCAATTTCTCTGTTTTTACTTTCAACCTATAAGATGTGCAATTGTTTATAAAGTAAATACACTCCTCCATTATTATTTAATTTGATCATCTTTCTAGATTCCAATGCTGCAAGGGCTTTAATCATGTTCCATATAGTTCAGCTCTACAGTATATCTCAGCTCTAAAATACAGCCTGAGGGGAAAAGAGGCTTGTTGTTGGTTTTTTTTTGTAATGCCTTTTTTATATTCATCTACCCTTAAATGGCATTTTTAAAGGCCACAGAGGAAATCAGTTTAGCTTAGTTTCCTCAAGAGCTTTTACCATATAAATGTTGTTGTTGCAAATTCTCTAAAACTTTTCTCAAAAGTCAAATAAACTTGAATGTTTAATGTCTCTAGAAATTTGCAAAGATGTGACTAATATGAAAAAAAATAAGCACACAATCATACCCTGCAATGAAAACTCTGATCAAATAACGTACATGCAGCAGGACAACTTGTCCACAAACACCAAAATTATCTGCTTTTAATTTATTTGTCACCACTGCAATCTTTCTAAAAGACTAATGCATATTTTTCACTCACCCTCCATATTTTTTTAAATCTCTTCATTCTGGACCATTTGGATTTGTTCATCTCTGATGCCTGCAGATCAAATATGTATCCTATATGGCTGTAAATACATTTTACAACCAGTCTGGAGCCCAAAACAGTAGAGTCATAGATATTTTTGAAAACAGAGGCACTCCCTGGCTTTTAATGCTGCTTCCAATAACCACACAGTTCAAAGCTCAGCATAAAGCAACCAATAGCTGAACATAGGCACAGAAAAAAATAAAACCAAAATCCCTTCTTTGAGATCATACAGGGAGAAGACTTGATCCATCCAATACTTGATTTAGGTCAGTGAAAAAAAAAAAGATGCTATTATGTCAGCCATCCAACTTTAAGACGACTTGTGAGCTGACAGTCATGGCACTTTAAAGCACTGTCATGATGAGTCTTTACAAAGGGATTGTTTTAATCCTATATGCAAAAAAAAAAAAAAAAAAAAAGAAAAAAAAGAAAAAAGCAAGCTACTTAAGGACTATTGAATTCACATGATATTACAAAAATATCTGCAATGTGCTGCAATGGAATGAAGCTGAGAAATACTTTGTGTAGTGTTTTCTACTTTATTTTTGTGGTTTCCTAAGGATGGGAGGTTTATATGATGGTGGAAATATTCACACCTGTCATTCCTCCCAAATTATTTCAACCCTTTGTCCCTCTTTAAATAAAAAATGAAATATCATACGAAATAGAAAACTCAAAGATGTTAATTTTTAAGTTTCTTGAAAATCAATGAATGACTCAGGAAATTGTACCAATTCTTATTCTAAAGGAAAGTTGTCATTGAGACAATCTATCCAGAAGGGAGATCCCATGGAAAGTTGTAACCATGAAAAATTTTGACCACAGTTCATGTTATATAGTTCATAGAATGCTACAAGAGAGAAGGACCAAATTATTGTTGATACATCTATGCTTCTTATGTTCCCTTTAATAATTTCAGAAAATGGAAAGGAAAGCAGAAAGTATGTGAAATATATCTCTCTGGTAAAACATAAAAACCCCAACCATATTTCAAATCCATTTCTGGAATGAGAAAATAAGCTTGCTTGACAAACACTGGTTAATTACAGGCAGTTACAGCTCCAAAGCTGATCTCCTGCAGTGCATAACAGGCCACCTCGACAGGTGTGACTACATAGAGGACACCCTTTTGGAGTGTCAGACCTAACTGAAAGCCTGGTGGTGTAACAACTCAGATGCTGAAAGAAAGTCATCCAGCAGAGATACATAAAGGGGGCTTGCTTCGAATATCTGGTGTGTTGACTGACTCTCTCAACAAGAAAAGTGGGAATGATACCAATTTCCTTGCCACATTGCGCTACCGTGGACCTTTATCTTCGTGTTCCAGCAACAGAAAACTTCTTTTCCCATCTTACAATACTATGCAATGTGTACTTGATTAGGTTACACTGAATATAAGACCACATTTGATATTCTAGTCAATACTGACACAACCCTTACGAAACTTGTCCTCTCTTTCTCTGAAAGGAGAGATCTAAGCAGAAGTGTTATGGGTTTGAAGCTGCAAGGTTCTCACTGTGCAACGTGTCATTAATTATATGGTGCAGCAAAGCCCATAAGGGGTTGCTCATTGACCCGTAATTTGGGACCTGACCCATCCTTTCTAATGGTCACAGGATGTTCCACTAAATGTAAAGCTCCATTTCAAACATGGATACCAAGTTTAGCTGACACTAAGAGCTGTCATGTGCTAGCTACAGAAGTGACAGACTGGTCCTACAGATCTATTTGATTATTTTATTCTCACATTTGATATCAGAATCCTAATGTTGTTCCATTAGGAGTATTCCTATTTATTTTAATGACAGTAGAATCTAACCTTTGTTCAATAAAGAATGAAAGTGGTTCATGTCTCATTTTTATCTAAAAGGACTAGCTATACCTCATTAGATTTGCTGTAAGCACTCCATCCCCCCTCAGTAATCAGTTTCTCAATTATCTAACAACACTATTTCAAAATTTTTCAGACTTAATTTTCTGTCATTCTGACAATGCACCCTAATCTGCCTGCCATTGAAAAGACAGATAAGAATATTTCAATTTTCTTAGCACTTATTGTTAGTTAGATTAGTTAATGATTAGTTAGATGTAAGAGAATGTCTAGAAGGTCTTCTTGATGTTATGCAATTAATACTGAGGCCCCAAGCAATTGCAGTCAAGCTCAATGCAGACAAGTGCTGTTATGGGAGCACATGCTTTGGCTGTAGGTGCAGTTAAGGTGCAGTTCTATGACTCCTGTGTGTAACTGTGCCTCTGACCAAAACAAGACTGACAGCTTTGCACTGACACGTGCCTGACCAGTTACAGCTGGGTCAGTATCTTAGAGCTATTCTTCTCTTTCCTATCTCTGCTAGACACCTCCAACTGAAGGTACATTTTCCTAGACTCCATTGATACCCAAAATGAAATGGAATCATTCATTGAAATGGTTCCTATAAGCAGCAGAAGAATCTGCTTTATATTCCTTCATCCTCAAATGATGGACATGAGCTTCTGCCTTTCCATACTATAAGTGAGAATGCTCAGGACAATCCTTTCGCCTGCTGTGATCAGGGCTTATAAGCAAGACTGCATGTCCAGGCTAAGGACAAGCCAAACGTGGCTCTGCCTTGTGGCTTTCTCCTTCGTGGTTTGAATCTTATGGTTGGAAGTGAGGGAAAATATTTCTCCTGAATTAAACCCAACTTCAGAATCATTCAAAATGCTTTCACCAATTTAAGGGCTTTTGATGTTGTGCTGAGGAGTGGCTTCCAGCACATTTTTATCATGGTTTCAGGATAAAATCCTAATTCATAAATAAACTGATGTAGTTCATTCACTACACTCATTACAGTGATAGGCACAATTCAGGACAGTAACTTTTCCCTAGATTAGGAAGTCTGAAGCCCACAAATGTCAAAGCACTGGCATTTCTAAGGGATTGTTGACAAGGTGAGGGGGATCAGAATAGAGCCCAGCTATTAATGACGAAATCACAGTCTCATTTCCTCTAACTCCCTTCCACAAACTCTGACCTCTAAATAAACCTCCTTACAGCAAGTATAAGATCTCTCTTCATTGAACCTAGAATTTCTCCTAAATGACCAGCACTTTGTAAGAAACAGAGTCAGATGAAGAAAAGGAGACAAACACAGGTACAAAAAAAAAAAGTCATACCATTGTTTTGGAAAAAAAGGAACAGCAACTATGAAGTTTTCCTCAAGTTCTTACAGATGATACTTTGTTATTGACTTTCTCCATTTGGCTGCTTTGTTGGGTTACACATTAACAAGCTCTTTGTGCCATCCAGCAAGAACTGCTGCTGTGGGTTTTGCTGCTTTGCTTCCAATAAGGTGAGAAGCTCAGCTTTTACGCAGTAATTTAGTTAAACATAATGGAGTGAAATCATTACCAAATATTTACTGCAAGCTAAAAAAAATCTCACCTCAGCTGCATTTACTGAGAGCAATAACGCTATGTGTGTTCCTGTAAGTATAATCAGGTTCCTATACCAGCTCTCAAATTAACAGAAGAGGAAGAAGATTTGATTGTACTAATCGATCATAGGATTATAAACCACCAGTGTGCAAGGTGGTGAAAGTGAAATCTGCACTGAAAGGAGTTACTGGGCAAGTCTTTACTTTCCAGTAAAGACTGAGAAATATTAGGAAATCACAGAGTACTGCTGACACCTCATTTGGATAGTGGGTACAATTTTGGCCACTCACATTCATGAGGAATGAAAGCAAAACTGGAACGGATGCAAATAATGTAAATGATCAGGGCAATGAAAACACTGTCACACGAGAGAAACTACAAGAGCCTAATTAAAGTAAGGCTTCCATGTACAAATATACTGGGAAAAGAGGCAGAAATGGGAAAGAAGAGCTACTTAAACCCTAAGTCAACACTGACACAGGACAGATATGTATAAACAAGAAAGGGTAAATGTAAGCTAAAAATCAGAAAACAGTTTCTGACCATCTAACTCCAGAGTATCTTCCTAATAAAAATAGAAAGGAAAAAACATTACACAGTTCTAAGATCATGATCGAGTAGTTTATGAGTGGGACAGGATGGCAGTGCCTGCAGTATGAAACCCTGAAAAGCTACTACCAATTTCCTACTCCTCACTGAGCTCTCGTGACAGAATTAGGCAAACATCCTTGAAAGTTGTACCTGATGCCCAGCTGCACTGTGAACAGCAGCTCTGACCCTTTTCTTCTCCCAGTGAGCACACACTGCCCCATGAAGCAGGCTTAGGACTGCTCTGTCACCATTTCCCTGCATAAGCCCAGGGGTCCATATGCCACAGAGCATTTGCCTGTTCATCAGGCCATGATCTGATCACACCCCTACACTGGGGATCAGTCACAACAACCAGATTCAAACTCAGAGCTGCCCAAACATACTAAAGGACATCACAGCTGAAGCCTTACCTTCCACCAGAACCAGACACCTTACAAGCAAATTAGATGCACATGATACACTCACATTGTAAATCTGAGTTTAAACTTTTGCTTTTAAAGCCAACTCAGCTCACATTTCAGGTGGTTGGCTCCCAGGATGAAGAAAGCACAGGACTCTCTCAGTTCACAGATGTGACAAAACTCAAAGCTTGTCTATTATCAAGTCTAAAAGTGTCATCCTCACCGTAAGGTTTATAATTATATTAGCACTCTTAATTTACTAGCTTCATCAGCCTTTAAATATTTTCCTGGATTCCTGACTGCAGGAAGGAGCAGCTACTTAGTTGTTGGAACATACTTCATTAATATTAATAGGAGGATTTTGGGGGGCAACATGATTTCTCTAGCAGCTAATAGAAGCAGTGTGTGCGTAACACCATGGTGACACCTAAGGTAGAAGATACAGAATGTTCTGACAGGTAAAGTAAATATAGTATAAAAATCCAAACAAACAAACAAAAATAAACAACAAAGAAAAGCTACAAAGAGGAAAAGGTGGCAATCTAAAGTCCTGTTTGCTCTTGATGTTCTCATGACTGAAAGGAGCAGAATCACACACTGAATCCCATTCCAGCTCACTAACTGACTCTGGCAATGGGTGTGGTACCCAGAGCCACAGCCCAAACCGATGAACAGGGAAAGCAAGATGCTGAACTCATGGAGAAAAACAGTAAAAAAAATTAATGCATTATTGCAACAAGAGGCATCTGCCAGAAGTAAAAGGAGTGGAACTGAAACAACCAGCTCTCCATCTTATTTCATGAAGATCCTATAACGGCTGAGGCTTGGACCTGTTGCCAGTATAGCTGAGCACTGTGATGAAAACAGGTGCAAACACCAAATACCACAGTGACTGATAGATGCTGTGCCCAGCTCTGCCCACAGATAGTTGTGGCTCATGGACAGAAACCTGGAGAGAAAAACATTCATACCTACAGCTTTCCCCTATCTCTCCAGCCTGAGTTGCCCACTGTTGTCCCCAAAGATGACAGCAGCTTTTGGCCAAAATACAGAAAACTGACATGCTCCTCCTTCCCTTGCCTGTAGGACTGCTTGTACTCATACTGCCACTGACAGCACTGATTCTGCTGCACACTCAGAAGCAGGGATTTGGATGCCAATCTTTGCCTGTTTGCAGCAGGGAGATAAGTCACCCCCAAACAGTATTTTCCTACTGACTGCCACTATCGGGAGACCAAGAACAACATGCCCATTGCTATCCCACATTGCTCTGTCAGATGGTGCCCACGTGAACCACAAAGATGTGTGACCATGAACTCCTGTTCACTTTATTTCAATAACAGAAAAAAACAGGAGATACTTTTAATGATGTTCCTCCCTTGAACATGTAGCACACTACAATGTGAGGCCACCTCAGCTGTGGTAATGCAGCTGCTTGTGGGGTCACACTGTGAGGTGGATCAGAAAATTCATCTTTTTTTACCAGGTTATTTTCAGGGCAGGTCAGTTCACTTATCAGCACATTGATCTCGCTCACAGCATGGCTGTACAAGCTGTTATTTGGCAAGCTGAGGACAAGCAGCTCCTTTCTCTGGCATTGCCTTCCATCCCCTCACGCTGGGAGCTGCAGTGAACTCCCAAACCTTTCCCCTGCTCCTTGGAAACACCAGCCCTCGGAGGGTGAGAATCAGCTGCTTGCAAGCAAAAAGCACTGGGAAGAAGCCACAGTGCAGCAGTGTGGGAGTACTAAAGATCATTAGCAGGAGGAAATAATGTATATTTAATGGTCTCTACTATTTGCATATATATTAACTCAAATGAATACTTCAGCCACATCTACACACTGCACTAGGGAAATCTGAAGGGGAACAAAAAGTCCTTCCTCATATATGGGTGTGCACACTTGCAGGTATGGAGTCTCTGCAAAATGCAGCACCTATTGCTGCTTAGTTATTCCAAGCCACACTCAGTGGCTGATTTCCAGTCTGCGGGAGATGTGGGAGAGAAGCCTTGAAAGCAGCATGTCTGGGTGGAACAAAATAATCTGAGACAACCTGTCATCACCACTGTCTGTCACAAAAGGCCCCATTTGTTATAGATTTTATACTTTTTTTCAAGCAGTGTCTTCATCAAACTCAGCTACACAGATTGTAGGGTCTCAGTTTCAGGTGTTTAACAGGTTCTCCTTCCCTTCATTGGAGAAGAGCAACAAGGCTGGTGAAGGGACTGGAGCATAAGTCCTATGGGGAGAGGCTGAGGGAGCTGGGGTTGTTTAGCCTGGAGTAGAGGAGGCTCAGAGGTGACCTCATCACCGTCTATAACTACCTGAAGGGAAGTTCTAGCCAGGTGGGGGTTGGTCTCTTCTCTCAGGCACTCAACAATAGGACAAGGGGGCACGGGCTTAAGCTCTGCGGGAAATTTAAGTTGGATATCAGGAGAAAATTCTTTACAGAGAGAGTAATCAGGCATTGGAATGGGCTGCCCAGAGAGGTGGTGGATTCACCATCCCTGGAGATTTTTAAACGCAGATTGGACGTGGCACTGAGTGCCATGATCTAGTAAATGGACTGGATTTGGACCGAGGGTTGGACTCGATGATCTCAGAGGTCTTTTCCAACCCAATCGATTCTATGATTCTATGATTCTATATGTTCTTCATTTCAGCATATATAACAGTTGTTGAGAAGAAAAAGCAACGACATTCTCCCATCTCCACCAGTGTGTTTAGACCATGGTATACAAGATACCAACACCTTCATAAAATTCAGTCCCAAGAATCAAAACCTTACTCATATTGAAGGTAAAAGCAGCCAGAAATTCATGATGTATTTAATTTCTAAATCAACTACCTTAAAACTTCCATTCTCACCTACATGGCAGATTTGCAGCACACCTACTCCTGATTTTGACCACTGGGTTCACTGTGAAGTAAGTCCCGACTCCTTCACCAGAAGCACCAATGTTCCATGACATGCTGTTGCATTCAGGATCCCAACATTTCGAAATTCTGGACTACAGATAGGACTGGGAACAGCAACACAGACTGAGGACTGTGGTGTCTCCCGTCCTCTGTAAGAGACATTTGGATGAAACCCTCTTCTTGCTTGGGAGCAGGAGGACTAAGAAAGTGAGTAGGAGAGAGAAGTGGACAGACAGAAGCATAGAGAGAAGCAGAAAAAGCAGTCAACTCAGTTATCCTGAAGGTATATTTAGAGGCTAAATTTATTAAAAACTGTGAGATATGAATAGAGGAGATCTGGGCTCCATAAGAAGATGTACTTATCTGAGTTATCAAGTCTCTCTGTGCATCTCAGCTTTCCAGGCACCCTGCAGCTGGGGTAGCACAACTAAGGAGTAACTTTCAGGACAAGGAGCTCCAGGGCTGTCCTCCACTTAATTTCAGTAATTTTAGAGCTCACTGTAAACCTGTTGTACACATAACAAATTACAGTGAATTACATTACACCTTGTTGTAAGAAAGTCCTGATTCTTTTAAATTAAATGAAAATAAACCAATTTACAAAGTAGGAGTAAAGAGTTAAGCAGTTCCTATCAGATATTTGTCCAACCTCGCTTTAGAAACTTCCACCTGACAACCTTTGTAGGCAATCTAGTCCAGCCTCTACAGCTGGAAAGTCAAATTTCCAAGCTCATTATTCTATGCCATGCCTACATCAAGACCTAGGGATAGTTTTTCCCCATTGCAATTACTCTTTAGATAAATAAAAACTGTCACCAGGTGTCTTTGCGAGGGAAGGCATTAAACAACACATGGTTTTACACTTCAAAAATTAATTTTCCATCCATGGTGTAAGATTCATTCTCAAACCTAATAGATGTTATTTTACAGAGACAGTTTCTGTTTCTCTCCCTTATTAGGGACAGATAAAATTTTCCACATAGTATTTAATGGTGTCTTGCTCTTTGAATGAGTGCATTTTGTCTTTCTAAATTATGTTGCTCTCTGACATTGATCGGTGATAGAACACCATGCCTTGCAGTTTTCTGCTTTTGTTTATCTATCCTGTGTGTTCCTGGGTTGTTAGGAACAGTAATGGGTTAGCAGCCCTGGTATTATTTTCAGTAGAGTTGCTCAGCCACCTAAAGTCAGCTTGTCCCCACTCAGGGGAGGCAAAAAACCATAAAATGAAAGATCAACAAATTAGACTTAAAGAAAATACACAGAAAGATATTTTCTCCCCCTGAGAATATAATCTGTATTTTAGATAAGCAAATATTGAATTATAAGCAACATTAAATATAAAACAATTAGGACAGACACAGATGTAGTGACTTTGGAAGATGCCAGACATGGAGAAGGCAAGTAACTCTCTGTACAGCTAGTGGTTGTGCCACCCTTCCCTCAGGTGTTTTCTACCTCCTTTAAAAGACAAACTCTACAGGGGAAAAAAAACCCAACCACTGTCTCTGTTCAGACAGATTTTTCATCTGAAGTCTCCGCCAAGGTGACCAACTAATGTTAATCCAGAGGGCATTTTGGGTGATCAACCATTAGCGATGCAATCAACCCATTCATGGTCATCTACAGCTAACACATTTTGGTCATTATGAAGACGGATCATTCTGAGCTGCTGGTTAAAGGTAAAAAGCTTCTTATCCCACTCCCATAATCATCTAGACTCTGTTAGACGTAATTAGTCGGGCGATAAGGGAGACCAAGGAAAGGGACAGATTGAAAAATGTCCCCAAGAGCCTTAACTATTTTGGATCTTAATTCCTTAAAGCCCCTTATCATTCCAACAATATTAGCTTTGCCACCAAAAGTGGGACTCATTTGGTGAAACGCAGACATTGGCCCTGTAGAGGTCTGAGCTAAGCCACCCTGAATGCCTTTGGCAGTTGATGGAGCTCAACTCAGTGGGGTCACCAGCTCCTAAATCAGGCATCAAAACCTGGACAGAAGAGGCAAGACCTGGAAATGCTGGTATTTCTCTTTTGATTCTAAGGTGACTAGGTCAGACGGAAATGTCTCAGCTTCATTAAAATAAATTCTGCCCCGTGAATCTCCCGAGAACTTTTCACCTTTGATAAAATCCATCACGTTGCAACCCTTGCACATTTTTTGCACTTAAAGGAACAGGATTTGTGTGTGCATCTGGATACACATGTGCATGGCAGGACAGGAGGAATGATAAATGCACACAGGGCTGGGCACAGCAGACACCAATATCCCACAGGGCAGTGCATTTCTTTGCTCTATTTAATAGGAAAGCAGAAACGCTGGCAGGCTCCTTCTGCCACTAGATTTCCTAGCAGCTGCCCAATGACCATGTTAGGGGCTGGTTAGGACACTTATAGTATTCTCTAAATGCTTAATATTTTATTCCTCCCTTGAAGCATCTGCTGTAAATCACTTCTGGAAACACAATGCTGGACCAGATGGAGGATTAGTCTATGACATTCTGATCTGGTAATTCCTATGTTAATTTTTACAACAATTTAGATGGGCATTGGCCACAGGGCCCAATCTGAGTCAATTTATTATAGGAAAAAAATGCCCTTTTCCCTCCTTTTCCTTTTCTATTGAAAAGGTTTTTTTGGTGGGGTTTTTTGTGTGGTGTTTTTTTTTTTGGTTGGTTTTTTTTTTTTTTTATGTTTATTTTCACAGTGCAGCACCTGGAGAGAAAAAAAGAGTCATTGCAGATTTCAGAAGTTAAGAGCTGGGCTCCCACTGCTGCCTCAGATACAGAATGAAAAGGGGAACATTTTTCACAGTTGTTATCTGCAGATTCAGCAGATGTCTTTTCAACTTTTTACAAGCTCAAGTACTGCATGATATGTAGCAGTAAATGCAGTGTTTAGTAGTATTACAGTCAGCATCGTGTAGATGCCTGAAGGTTCCCTTATGAACCCCAGTTGCGTTGGCTTAGAGGGACACAGAACAAAAGATTATATTACAACATGCAACAAGGCTACATTTTTAGAAATTATCAGTAATTCTGAGCATATCAGGGTCCAGCACAAGCAATCATAAAGGGAACTGATTTTCACTATATTTCTGAATATCAGATTTCTTTCCATGTTACAGTTAAGAATAAAGGCATCCCAAACTATCAGGTCCCATTGACATGCCACTCAGAGATACAGAAATCTTCTCTAAACTGCAGAAACATAGTCAGGTTAGGCTGTGGCCCCACTTAAGGACAGTTTTATTGATCAAGGTCAGCTATGAATAATACTGACAATTTTATAGCCACATAATTTTCTTTAATTAAACCTCCAGCTTCTATCTAGGTACTATTCCCTTATGTTGTTTTTGCTTATGCATCCTTGTGATGCCAAGCTGTGAAAAATTATATGGGCTACATAATCTTGTCATTGTTCTTTGCTTGCATTAACATATTTATACCAGAAACACAGAACAAAAACATGAATAAAAAAAAGTCATGAGGGAAGCAGTGTAGTTAGATGTGAGTCCTTGCAGGCATTTTAGAGATTAGCAGCGCAACAAATTATTAGTTCCTCTAAATATCTGGATCTGGCTAAAGAAACCAATCATATAAAACTGAATCATTAGCCTTTGGCAAACTGCCTCAGTTTCTATTAGAACAGGTTGGTACAAGTTGAGAAATTGAATGAGGGGTTTTTTATGGTTTTGGTTTTGGTTTTTTCTTTTTTTAATAGCACAGGAATGTAGATAATTTTTCCCCACTAATTTTTAGAAACTGAATAAGGCCTGAAAACACCCAGTAGAAATAGATCTGTTGTTTTCCAGTTGAGTTCATGAAGGATTCCTTGTTTCTGTATGGCTGTTTGAAATATATACTGCGATTGCACCTAAAGGTTGACAGGAAAATTCACATGCCATTTTTTGACTGGTTTTTGTTTCCTTAAGTCACAGTGATGAAAGGGCAAAGTGCTGACTTTGCCAAAGAGTTTCACAGGGCTGCACCAGCAATCACACATTCATCACTGGTTAAATGGAGTTCGCTGCATGAACTTAACTCTGGGGTGGGTTGGTGCCAATAAGGCATCACATGGAGTGGAGAGCACACAAAGCTGCATTGCTGGTGGTGCCATGAGCTGTCCTTCCCATATTATGCTGTACAGGTACATCAGAGCACCCTGGAGCAACCAGAAGCAAATGCCACCCTCATATCTGACACCCAGAGCCCAGAGAAGCCAAGCTTCAGGGAAAAGAGGGTCCTGCCATTTCTGTTCACCTTATGAAAGAGGGACTCATTGCTCAGAGAGCTCAGAGAGCTCAGACAGAGCATATTATCTTGCTGAAATTACTCTTTTCAGCTCACCCCTCACATCTGTGTGGCCTCTCTTCCAGAACAAGCCTTTGCCAGAATTGTTTTTTCTGCTTCACAATAGAAACCAGTTGGACTAAACCCAGTCTTGTGAGAGTGCATCTGCACAGGCTGTCCTGAGAAGGGGAATGCCATGTGAGACACTGTTTATCTAAAAAACATCACTCGGAGAATTTTTTTCTATTACCTGAATAGCCAAGTGTTTGTTTTACACTGAATTGAGTATTTTTACTGCATTTCTTTTGCATAAAGAATTAAAAAAGTTTGAGATAAAGGCCTGAATGAACACAGAGTCATACAGTAAGTTCACAGGCTCCACAGCAAGCCCTCACATCAGCAATGGAAGTGCCTGGGGACAGGGAAGGGGCCGAGGATACAAACACACACAGAGCCTTTATTTCATATAATCAGAGAATCATAAATCATTAAGTTGGAGAAGACCTGCAAGACCATGACGACTAAAACATATCACAAAGTGCCCTGTCCACTCATGTTTTGAACACTTCCAGGGATAGTGACTCCACTGCTTCTCTGGGGAACCTGTTCTAATGGGGTCTTTCCATATCAAGGGGTAAGGAAAAATCAGTTCCAGGACTTTATGCAAAACATGAGATAAATTTTTGAGTTGCCTCACTGTGACACCCCACATCTTCCCGAAATCACCCTTGCAGCAGCAACAAATGGCCAGTGCATAGGGAAGTACAACTGGGGCAGCAGCACAGGGGTGTGGTGCCTGATGGCAAAGAAAACCTTCCAGGAATGCTGCTCCTGGGGACATCAAAGTCCAGGCTGGGATGTTCTGGGTACTCTGGAGGCACAGGACTGTACACTGTATGGCTGCCTTTACCTGAGCCTTCCCACAGAGCTGAGAAGGAGAGGAGGCTGAGAGAATAGGCATTTATAAGGAGGGATAGGAAGGCAAGCCTGGAGCTGAAAGATACTGGATAAGAAAGATCCTCTTAGGGCACATCTGAGAAGATTGAAGGCCAGGGAAGAAAGGAACAGAAAATCTCAAGGAAACAGTGATAAAGCAGCCTGGTGAGAAGGATGTGAATAAGTGAAGGTTACGGGAGCAGGAAGTTGCTGAAAGGTGAAAAGAGGTGCCAAGAGGAAAGATACCCAGTCCTGACAAAGTGAGGACAAACAGAAGAAATGTTGTTATCTGGGGCAGAGTAGCTCCCAAAATAGAATGTGATCTTCTCCCCTACTTAACGTAGGAAATGGCAATTCCTATCTATAGACATTATTTAACAACTTCCACATTTTTTCCTTTTTTTTCTCCCTGCTGCCTCCATCAAAACCTTCAACAGTTTGAAGTGACACAAGTTTGAGACTATGCTAATATTCACATGGAAAATTCATCACTGGGGGGGGGGGATAATGCACATTTGTACCATTGCCTTCACCTGCACACTGGGACCAACATTTGTGTGAGATGAGCCACATCCCCTGAGCTAAAGTGCTCATGAAGGTCATCAAAGCTCAAGGAGCAATCCATTAGTTAAAGAGGCCTGGTTTGGAAGAGTTTTGGCTGTTTTTTTCAAGATAGATGATTTTTCTGAACTGATTTCTGGAAGGAATAAACCTTTGAGAAAATCATTAATTCCATCCTGAATACAATGAACAACAAGGGGAAGAAAGAAAAGGTAGTGTCCTGCTGAGTCCTCTGAAAAGGTACACATCTCATTTTTTTAAAAAAGATAATATCAGAAGCATTACTGGGCAATTTTTACCACTTTTGTTGATTTTTACAGGTGGCAAAAGATGGATGCAATCTATTCAATAAATAAGCAGGACCATTAAAAGGAGCTTCATTGTTGGATCTCTTGGCCTGTTTGTTTCTTTGAAGATGCCTCTCCTCTGTTACTCCTGGAATTAATTGAACTCGTGCAAGATTTTGGGAGCCTCTTGTGTGTCTACTAAAGATAAAGCTGAAGTATCACCAATCCAGGCAACTTTCAGTGAGGAAAAAGGATCCTAAGAAAGATCAATTTTGTCACTGGAAACTATATTCCACACTGCTCTCCCCCCATAAGTAATGAGTTTGAGAATTGCTCAAAAAACCATGGGACGACTGTGTTCTATTTAAGCCCCAAATTTACAATGCATGACAAGCATTGGACAAGCAAATATGTGCTCAGGTTGGATTAAGTTAGGCAAGTTCTGGAGCCCAGTAGGACAAAGGGGCATCTCCAAAGAGGTTTCCTACCTGCAGAGTCTGACTCACACGGCCCATGATACCTGGAGGGAACATCAGAGAGTGATGTCATCCAGAAAGACTAAGTGATTCCCTTCCTCCAAGGGCTCAACACCAGAGATTTGCAGACAGATGAAACATTGCAATGTGGGCTCATGAAGCCTGGAGATGGGGTGCTGTGATCTCCCCAGCTCAGCTCAGGGAGGCAATGCATAGTCTAGATTTTGAAATAAAGGTGAGTCAGAGGAATTTCTAGGTCTGGATACATCCATCAGATGCCAATTAGGACCCCGTGGCAGCCATCATAGCTGAAGTGTGTATCCCATCCACTGATAAGGAAATAAAACTCTTGTCACTACAGTGAGCTGATGATGAAAATAACCTATTTTGAAAATATGGACAGTCAGGAGGAAAATTAGGTAAAAAATATTCATGTTTATTCAGAAGAACTGTGCTAATATAACACTTTCAGTAAAATTAAAAAAAGGGAAAATATGACAGAGCAGCAAAACTTGATGAGCTGATATTAATAGCCCTACCTCCTGTAATGATCAGAGAGGGAACTACCTGGACCAGGAGACCTATTAAGTCTTTGAGAATAAGCAATATCTTCTTGTGAAAGTGAGAGGTTCAATTAAATAATCTGAATGAGGTTTTGAAAGTTTGGCCAAGGCAACTTATCCATAGCAGACTGCCTCCAAGCCCCAGTGGAATGTGCTTGGCTAAAAGGTAGAAAATTCCATCAAAATCATTAATGATGTTACTTTCTGTATTCCAGAGTGTGGGGGATAGCCCTGGGCTCAGGAGGACCAGCAGTGAGATTAGCTGAAAAAAAGTACTGAGTCTGTCAGAATAGTCAAGCTTCTAAAAATAACACTCAGTGTTTTATTCATATGGGTAAATTACTTAATTTCAAGTCCCTTCATGGTGTTCAGCTTCCAGCAAGGCTGGGATTTGGCTTCTGCTGTACAAACGATCCTTGTCTTCAGTTATACACATGTGCTTCAGAAAGAAACCAGCAAGGAGGCAGCTCTGAAGGGAAACTGAGGCATGTTGGGCTGCAGATGAGTGACAGTAGAGGGTGTAGAATAACCATTTGGTGTCCTGTCAACACTGTCTTTGAAAACGCTTATTTATTTTAAAAATGTGTATTTTTAAAAAAAATTCCTGATTTTTTTTTTTCCCTGAGGTTCAGGTATTAATTTACTGGGGGTAGTTGATGCATTAGTCAGATACATTTAGTAAGTGATTTTTTTAATCTACTTTTGAAGGTATGTACACACATCCCACATCAACCTCTGTACATATACCCAGGAGCTCCTTACTGTCAGTTCCTTATATATTTCACCTGACTACTCAATAAAGCCAAACGTATAAATTGATTGGCATAATGGCAGATTATTGCAGATTTATAATAATTCTTTAAAGTTTGATCTGAGGGAAGAATATGAGAGCTCATTACACATGACAGACTATGACCTATTTGTTATACATCTTTAATATTAGCTATAGTTCCTTGTGTTTATTTTTCTCCCTTGTAGTGCACTTTTTATAAAGGCTTTCCAATGCTCTTTACTAGGCCTAGACATACAAAAGATGCCGGGTGTGTGGGTTTTTTTTATTTTGCTTGATTTTTTTTGCTTTTAAACTACTGCCTTTTGTCCTAGAAATTTCTTCCATTGTCATTAGAATGCAATGAATAAGGGGCAGCAGGGAATCTCTTTGAGACTGAAGTTTCAAAGAACACCAGCTTTACCGTGCTTATTTTTTGCCTTTTTTTTTTTTTCACAAATAACTGCACAAGTGTTCTACAGAGTTGACAAAAGAAGGCACATTCTCCTATTCAATATCAGAGAATAGTCATGTGAGTGATTAAAAACTAATCTCTCTTGATATCGGTTTAAGTCTTGGAAAAGAGTGAACACAGTGAAGAAGGATTGGTTAATAAAACCATTTCAAATGAAGAGAAGCATGAAAAAAATTCAGCCAGCAGAAATGGGTTGGAAGTAACCCTGCACCTCAACTCATCAGTGGTAAAAACATTCCCATGGTAAGAATAACCAGTATTTCAGGCTGTAGAATAACCTTCCAGTGCATTTCACAAAAAACAACACTTGAAGATATTTACAACAGAACTGGACAAGACATTGCACAGCAGAGGATATAAAAACTGGATAATCTAATAGATATTTTCCAATTCCAGTGCTTGATGGGTTTGGAAGAGGAAAAGAAACAATCGTTTCAGCAAATACAATAAATCTCTTACAATACCAAGCAACACTGCAGCAATTACTAAAGGTCATGACTGCAATTAAACAGCATTATTTATTTTATTGCCAGTGCCTCATTTTCTATTAAGTTAGGTACTAACCCACGTGAGGTAATGGCCACCCTTACCTCTGTTTTTTCTTGTTTTTTTTTAATCTTTGTGAAACTTTATGGTTGGAGATTTGAGTCTCTTTTGCTCATGCAGTGCTTAGAATTTGCACCTTTTCACATAAATATAATACACAATAGGTAATTTTTTTGCAATCTCAAGGTTAAAACTAATTTTTAATGCTTGCCTTGTTTTATTTCTAGCTACATTAATTCATTTTTTCTGTGTAGGCATAGTTGTCTGAGTCCTATTTGCTTGTCAAGTCCTCTAAGTCACATTTGTTAATGCATCCCATCTCCTACTGAAAGTACAGAGCAATATTACGATGCTATTTTCTTCCATTTAAATTTCTTCTTGTTAAGTGTTGGGATGGGGACAGTTTCCACTTGATGACATGTGCATACTCATTAGTAGACTAATACTACTTTTGACTATCACATTTATGCTACTGTTGTTCAGGGTCTTGATTTCCAACTCTATATTGCTTTTTTCCCCTTTCTTTCCTTAAGGTTTATTTCCAGATGTACGTGGAGTTTTACCTTACTGCTCCAAAGGTAATTTCTGGATATGAAGTTCACATCCTCAGTTTCCCAATAAAGGCTGATGAAAAGTCATTAAAAATTCCCTGTGAAGAAAAGCCTGAGCCAGCATGGAAAATAACAAGAAAAGGAATGGAATGCCTGGGGCCCACAAGTCCTACAACGTGAGACTTGTAAACCACACAGCTCCACGCTGCCAAGGCACCCACTGTTCTGCTCCAGTCCAGCAGCAGGGCTTCTAAGGAGGCTGTCAGAGGGCTGTTCCTGCTCTACATTTGGACTTTGGAGCTTTATCTCAGTCTTCCTTGTGAATTTAGCCAGCAGTTATTTACAAGTAAAACTGATCCAAAGTGAAGATCACCCAGCAGCTCTTCATTCAGTTTAACATCCAGCCCTGAGTGAGCACAGAGATTTCCTACGGACAGTACAGATCAAACTCTTCCCAGAATTGCAGTCCTGAGCCAACCTGTGAGGCACAGCATGATACTGTGGTCTTTTCCACAAAATACATATTTTAACTCTCCTCACAGTCATACTATTCAAAATGTTTTCTGAGTGGTCTCCAGCCACAGTGTATTTTAGGTTCGTAACCTCCACGTGTTAAAAAAACATAATTTGGCACAGCCAGAGGTGCTGGAATCCTGAATTCTCAGGGACTTGACTGCAGGGATAGAAAATCAGCAGAGATCATAGAGGAAGAGATCCAAAAATGTCAGAGACAATGAGATAAGGAGAGAGATGAGGCTGGAAAGAGGCAGAAACACACTTGGACAGTGCAGTCTTGCAGAGTCCCAGGTTATGATTCTCTAGAACAGCCCGACAGGGTGACCTTAGACAATCTTTCCCTTTATTTTATGGAAAAGCAGAAAATCCTACACTGCCAAAGGTTTGGTGGGCATAACACTGTGACACTCAGATGAGCAGCACCCCAGACAAGCAATTGGGAATCCCTGGTTACTGTGGGCTGTGCTCCTTCTGGACCAGACAGGAGAACTGCTCACTTACCAGCACAGCAGCACCAGTAGCATTACACAGCTTTTAGTTACATCAAATATTGCAAATATGATTACTATTATTCTCAGCTATAGAAAAGCCTGCCCTATTTCAAATGTTTATCTCAGCTAAACAGAATGCTTTGAAGTCTCTGAATCCCTATTTCTCAGCTAAACTATGGAGACTTTCAAAGACATCCAGGGACTAAGGATAGGGGAGAAAATGACAGATCTGAGTCTCCTCTCTGCTTTTCAGCATTCACCCCATGCAACAGATTTAAACAAATTTCAGGATCCAGGACAGCTCAAGAGTTCAACTTGCGCAACTTGAAATTCCAATGCATTGCCCTTCTATTTCCTATCTGCATTTCAAATTGTATTTACCAAGTACTTCAAATTTTTCTTTATAACAGGTTATTAATCTGACACAGGATTTTGCAATACTTGTGCATTCAAATTCTTGCATAGTTTTAGCAGATACACCTGACCTTGCTATTATCCTTCCTTTAGGAGATTTATACAGCATTCCTGCTTTGGAAAGATCATTAATTAGCATGCCAATAGAAAAAATGAAATTGCCTGCCATCTCCTATGTAAATGCTTCCCCATCTGTTCCTTTCTCATTTTCTCTGCACAGACTCTACCAAAGGTAGCTTTAGTTTTTATATTGCTCTTAGAAAATAGTGCATTTGTTGTTGTGCAATTTAAATCTGTTAAATTGCATTGCATTGTGAAATGTGGCTCTATTAAAGTAATATATAGATTCATGCAGTGTCTCAGAAGCTGAGCCGACTTCCAGCAGATTTGGTGACTGTCCTTTCTTTAATGCCAATAATTCAGTTTTAGATCAAAAGAAACACAGTTTTATATTTTTGCATCTAAGACTACTATTAATAATACTTAAAAAAAATCTCCAGTTATTAATTAATAACAACTTAGAGCAGGATTCCAGTAACAACCCAGTGAACTCTACTGGAGTTTCCACGTGTAACAGCCTCCACAGCTCTTAGTTCTGCTTTTTCTTAGTCAAAAAGCATCTATATGGAAAATTTTTTTCTAAAATTATGTTAAAGATATTCAGAACATTGGAAGTGTTCAAGGCCAGGCTGGATCAGGCCCTGAGGATCTTGGTCACTGGAAGATGTCCCTGCCTGGGGTGGGGAGCTGGAACTAAATGATCCTTAAGATTCTTTCATGCCCAAACCATTCTATGATTCCGTGATGATTCTGTGATTTTCAAAGAGACTATTGTTATTTTAGTAAATATTACACAAAGTTGGTAACTTCACGGAGCAAAAATGTAAATCCCCATATTTTTATTTGAATTATTGAATAGCTCAGCAGTAAATTATTTAAGGGGAATCCAAATTAGCTACATTTGGCAGTACTGCTAAGGGGATAATGGAACTTTGGTGTTCAGTTGCCTCTCATCCCAGGTATTTTGGACTACCTCAGGACATACAATGGCAACAGCTTCTTGTGGCCTTGGCTCTTCAAGCAGAGAGAGCATCAGAAATGCTGGCTCACCTCAGCCCCCAGTGGGGCACTTCTGATGTGGATCCTTTGATGGGCCTCACTTACCATGTCTTGGTGCAGCCTAGAAGTGGGTCTGGCACAATGAACAGATTACTTTTTGGATGAAACCAAACTGGCAGACCCACTCCCAAAGTGCACATAATGTTCTTCAGCCATTAAGGAGAGCACAGAGGTCCAAACCAATGGACTGTAAAGTCCTCCAATATGTACTGACCACTCATTCCCCAACATTATGCTCTCAAATTCGTGCAACACCCAGAAGAGCCTCACAAACAATGTAAAAGGTCAAATGTTTCCATCCCCATCCCTAATTTGTGGCCTCCACCAGCCCACATGGGCGTCTGCAAGTCCATTACAAACCTGTAAGGTCTGGTGATGCTCTAAGTGTTTCAGTTACTGATAGGAGAGATGGATCACTTATGGATCATTCTCCTTAGATGAGGGAGAAAAAGGGACCAGGACTAAAGCTGTCACCTCACCAGGGAGGGAAGTAGGAGTGGGAGCTGCCTTGTGAAGAGTGTGTCCCTCTATCCCAAAAAGTGTAGGAATCATCTGGCTTTGCCTCCTACTACTCCACAGCTCTCACCCACCCAGGGTGTAGCAGAGAGAAGAGCTCATGTTTCCCCTTCTCTGTGCTCTCCCCTCTGCCATTTCCAAGCAAACCTTTTCTGCACCAAATGCTTGTTCAAGCCATGCTGCCTCCTGAATCTGCTGCTGGTCAGAGGCATGATCAGGTCATGATTAAACATGAGACAGGCTCTATCACTATCCCCACTTATGTGCACAGGGAGATGGACATCACTAAAGCAAAATTATTTTGATTGATTATCAGTCAGTATTTTGTGTTTGCTTTAAAAAGCAGAGATAATTTTCAGAGTCATGGAAGAGAGGGGGCCAACCCAAGGACTGCAATACCCATTACATTTAAAAGCAATGATTTTCAACTAGAACATTGTCATCAACGTTTCTGATCTGGAAGCCCAGGATTTTGACTTCCCTCCTGGGCAGTGAAGTCTTACATTATCAACATTGCAGGTTGCAGTGTGCTTGTGTGCTGTGTCTTTGCTTTATATCTCCTCTTTATTGCAGGTTTGAAAACAGCTTCCTGCTCAATTGTGTTTGACAAAGTTTTGCATCACATTTCCAATGAATTTTCTGGACGAGGAATTTTAAAAAAGTAATTAGCCAAATATATTACCAAGTTGTCTTACTCATCAATATCAAACAGCAACATAAAAGAAGCATATGCTGTTGTTCTCTAACTGGGTGCCAGATGGCCATACTAAGATGCAGACAGATTCCATTTTAGAGTGAGGTGGGAATATACCAGCACTCAGATAAAACCTTTTCTTTGCAGCAGGAACCACGATTTCCAGAAAAATCAACACTTTCCATGGAAGACTTCTGCTCACATATTTCAGTTTTTCTTATCTGCACTACTGAAAGGGGACATTTTGGTTTGTCAAGATGAAGGCAAACATCTTCATTTGGATTAACTACACCCTGGCCTGTCCTTGTCCTGACAGTTTGCCACAGATCAGATGCCCGGTATCCCCATTTTCTTCACAGACCCAGTTCTCAGGTCTCACACTCCTGTCTGTGGTTGATATGACACAACACTCACCCAGCATAACACCCATGCATGTGTCCTGTATTCACCAAGGACCTGTCTGGGAGTGGGATGGAGCATGTGACCTCTAAACAGCATGGTCAATAACAGGTTTGAATATAATCAACGCACCTAAGCACTTAAGTGTCTGAAACAAAACTGATTTAAAGACATTGAGATATTTTCCTTCATCCAAACAAAATGTCTTGCATGTCAAATCAGAGATACCAGAGATTCTGATTTTCCAGCCAGGGGTACATCACTGCTGAGGGAATGGGAAGATTCTCTGCTGTTTATAATTCCAGATACTACAGGATGTCTTGCTAGATGACAAATTACAGCATTTGACCCGAAGAGAGGTAAAATCAAAAATGAAAAGTTACACAATCCCATGGTCTTTTGTGAATTTAAATCTTATAAAAAATAGGAACTTGTAAAGCACTACATGTCAAAATAAGGGAAAAACAGGAACTACAAATAATCTGCAAGGAAACACTCATACTGTTTTTTTAATGAGGTTTACAATGTGACTGAGCTTATTCTAGGGTGACATGTGGAAAACACAATGACAAGACTTCCAATCTTTGATCATAAACTCAAAATGTCCTGGACAGCCAGATTGCCTTGTCTGGTAAGCTGGCTGATTAGGCTACTCCCTATCACACTATCTGAACCCAAATTCTTAAAATTATTAAAAAGTTCTTAAAATTGTTGGGCAAAGTGATGGATTTGGATTGTTTTGTCATCACAGCATGGCATAACCCCTTCATGTATTAACAACAGTGTGATGATTTCAAGTGTCCTGTCATTTGGAACCTGCTGCAGAGTTTCTGTGCTGCTCTGTTTGCCTTTCCCTGTGCAATGTCTGCCTCTTCTTGCAGATATCACTTTCCTAAAAGTTTAATACATCATTCAAGTTCATTTTGAACTTCTTTAAAGCCCTGGTTTTCCAGACTGAAGGGGGGAGTCCTGCCAGCTCCATACACAAACAATGTCACACCAGGTTTCTTGTGTTACAAGTGTTACAAGGAAAGTACTTTCTGCTGCTGCTCATTGTCATTGCTTTCCTTGAGTGTTTAATCATGTCCATTTCATTTTCTCCCCTCCACAGACACAGTGTTTTGTTTTGAATAAGAATGCCCAGCAGAGAGTCTTCGTTAATTCAAATGCATTTCAAAAAAGGGCCTCATATTTCAACTTCAGTCCCTTTAGCCAAAGGCAATGCTGGGAACTTCAAAGAAGTACCTATTTAAGTTCTTAAGAATAACCTTCATCTAATGTTCCCTCCCATTTCTCCCTAACAAAGTAAAGAAGAAAACATTTTCAATTTCCAGTGAACAAGTTACATTGCTATGATAAGCTCATCAGAAAATGAATCTGCATTTCTAGCATAGTTTTGTCCTGGATATCCTTGATTTTCTAAAGTCCTTTACTTGGGGAACAGAGAAAGTCTGACCTCCCAACTCTTCTGAGCTGGCTGTGGCCATGACATGCCACTGAGAGTCTACACCATTGTGACTGTGAACATTCATTCTGCATGCAGAGGTGCAAGTGTGTTGGGACATCACTCTTTAACATACCAATATAAACCTTCACTTTCCTTTTCACTCCCAAATACATAATCCTACAGTACCTTTGGAATCCTCTATACCATAAAGCAGTCTGCTTTCAACATCTTGCTCTCAACGAATAAAACAAATAGGGATGGAGTTACTGAACTTTCTGTGTTCTAAGTAGAAACTGATTAGTCATATGTGCCAAAGAACAGGGAACATGAAGTAATCTCAGATGGTGTTGACAGAGCCTCCAGAATATCTCCAGAATCACAGCAGTGGCAATCACAACACCTCATGTCTCGCTGTGAGCCCATCCGTTCAGCTCTCATGAGATACTAGAGTAGCCCTGGAGGGAGACATCAGATCTGTAGAGCTGCTACAGCAGAATGAGGATGCTTGTGGTGTTTTGTGCCATCTGCTCTCCTAGATTGTTCTCTGCGTGTCTCATGAAGACGCGGCAGAGCATTCAAAGACACCAGAGTAATACAGTGTAACCTTTCCTTCATAACTGCACAGTGATTTTGCAGAAGTCAGGAGTAAAAATGAGTTCTCCTGGATATTTTTGATACATGTACAAACAGCATTGTATAGTGTCTCATACAGATAAGTTGCATATTTTATATTTTATAGTCCTATTTTATAGATGATTTCTTTATTCTCTTACAAGTGTTTGCATTTGGAGCAGAAGGCTGTGTTTCCAGAGCAGCACAGCACAAGCACCAGCCTAACTTTCAGTTGAATGTTACTTTAGCACATATTTACAAGAAAGCCAGGGCCATCTGGGCTGACACCAGAGACTGAACTGCAGCATCTGAGACCTGAATTCTTTCCTTGAGTTAATGCACACTCTCCATGTAAGAGAATATCCTTCAACAAACTCATGTGCATCTTGACCACAGAAGAGGACACATTATCATCTCTGACTCATCCATTACAGCAGCAGACACCAGAAAGATCATCTTCTGCATAGAAAGTACAGGAGTCATTCATGTGTCTCTGATTTAATTCTCCACACTGAAACCTGCTGAGAAAAGAGCAAGATCATCTCTGCTATTATTTAACATGTTGAGGAAAGAGTAGGATCATCTCTGCTTTTATTTAACAGGCTGGGGATGCAGCTATAGTGGCCAAGACATCAGTTTTAAGCTACACCCAAAAGCCATAGCTGACAAAGGACACTGCAAGGGGCACTCACTGCAGATGTTTCAGGAGAGTCCATAAAATCCAGCACTGTGCAGTGGGGATGCCAGGCACAGGCAGTCCTGTAGATAACTAGGAGATGTGCAGAGGGAATGCAGCAAGGAAAGACAGATTGCCTTCCCCAGTCCCCTTGGGGCTGGGGCAATCAGTACCAGATGCCAGTGGTTCCAGATCCTGGGTGCATCAACAGACTCTGAAAAACCTCATCCCTACTCTGAGGGTTTGGCTGCTGGTGCTCCAGGACAGCTCAGATGTGGCCTGGCTGCACCATGGGAGCAGCCTGCTGGGAGAGGGGTTGTGGGAGACAACCTGGGAGAGGCTCCATCAGGGGCTGATCCCTTCGCTTGGGAGCTGCCTGTGCTCCAGCCCTTGCCCTTGGACCTTTCCTGACTGATGCTGTAGCTACACCTGAGCCTGGACATGTGCCCTGTTGGTCCCAATCTGCTGATTTGAAATCTGGCTTGACTGGGGACATATCCTATAGACCTATCCTGTTGGGAGGACCTGGCTGCCATCCCTAGGCCAGCTCTGTATGCCTTGCTCTGCCCTCCCCTGCCAGTCCCATTGACTCTCCAGCTCCTGGCTGACCTTCCCTTGCTGAGAAGACCCACTTTGGCTCCTCCTCAACATACCCTAACAGGATCCCACAGCCTGCTTAAAACAAGGGATGCATCACTTCAGGATGGATTCAGAAATTATCTAACAATGTATAAAAAATAGCTTCTATGCCTCAAAAGTGCATTTCTAGAATTCCCAAGCACCTACCAATTCAAATGGCCATTTACATAAATGCCAGGGGGTAGCTCGACATGAAACCACTTGCATTCTTTTCCTGCTTTCAAAACTACCTCAGAGGCTTTAGAAATTTACCTGCCTGCCTCACATTCAAAGAAAATAATCTCACAGGTTTAAATGTTGTACTTAAGCTGAGAATTCTGTTTTATTTCTCCTTTGAATGGAAACAATAGATGCCAGAGGAAGGAGCCTGTCAATGTGACATCGAAAACCCTCCTCTTGCCTGCGTTTCAAGGACAACCAGAGACAGCTTGGTCCCTCACTGACCTCAATACCCACAGTCTGAAAAGAACAATCACAGCCCTCAAAGCAGACCAAACAGCTGAGCAACAAAGAACCTAGAAAGTATAAAATCTTTTTCATAATGGCCACGTGCAAATCAGAAGTCTTTGATACTCACAGTGATGTTTAAATTCCCATAAGCGTTTTGGAGATTAGATTTCAAGTTCCATGAGTGGGAAATACTAGATAAGTGTTCAACATCACCTCAGAGTCCCTGAATCCCTTACAACTCACAAGACTCACTGTCCACCTCATTGCAGAACTGCAATGAATATGGGATGAGGGGGCTCAGTCCACCATAAGCACCATGAAAAAAGCTGCTGATTTTAAACTGAACTGAGTTCAGGAAATGTTGTAGTTTCCCTCAGATCAACACTGCCTAAAAAAAGTAGAAAAAGCAATACAGAACTGGTAGGATCCTGCATTAACTACTGTATCCTTCAGATGCTCCAAGGAAGACACTTTTCTTGTTCTTTACATTTTTTAATATGCAAATGTGCTATTATTTAGCAGACTGATAGTTCTGCAAACAAGCTACTCATCCAAAAAATGTCATTACTTACAGAAGAGGTAATTAATGATCCTTATAATTTTGCCCACAGCCCTTTCTGAAATTGGAGCCTGTGGAATAGTTGTCATGTAAATATCTACCAGGAGGCACCACTTGCCATTAAGTCCTATCATTAAAAAAAATAAATCTATTAATAAAAAAATCAGACAGAGGACTAGAGAAGAACAAAGGGACGTGGGACAAAGTGACTTCCTAAGAATAGCTGCAGAGCACATATTTCCTGCAACCTCAACCTTCATCTTCACTGCATCTTCATACCCTATGTAAATATGCATTCTGGATTTTGAGCGTTCTTTCATTCTAACATCATTATTGGTAACTGTTGAGAAGCCCAGAGCACAATCTGTTCCTACTGAACTTTCCTTAATTATTCCTAGATGTAGTCCTAATGGATTGCCTGAAAGTGTCAGTAAAAATGAGAGAGAAGATGGAGGTTCAATGAGGTGAAACTTAAATTAAAATCTGGGCATTTATAAGGGATCTGAGAAAGACAGAAAGGTTCATTCTTTCCTGGTTTTACACTTTTTCATTAAACATGGCTTGAAAAGCACCTTGCACAACCTTTGAGTTCCTCATTCATTCACTTTTCAGGTTGAATCGAGCTTGTGAGAAAGGCAGTGAACAGTTCAGGACACAGCAGAAAGCCAGTTACCACTTACCAGGGCAATTTAAGGATGAGCAGAAGTTTCCCCTCTCTCCAAAAGCCTCCCAAGCCTCCCAATGAAAGCTCTGAGAAGCAGCCACAACAATGTGGTGCATGGAGTAGTGAGATGGCAGTTCCTACTTGTTTGCAAAACGGGAGGAAAAAAAGGATGAAGAAAGAGGGCTTCTGAGAGGTAGCAGAATTGTGACTAATGGAGGCTGAGATCCAAAATTGTGGAGTCGTGGAGTCAGCAATTCTCAGTCATCTGCAGACATTTTTATAGCTAGAAAAATACATCCTAAACAGGTTAAACAACCCACTGAGACAAAAGGAAGCACTTCTTGAAACAGGGATAGCTCATTTTCTCTCTTATACCTGTTACTTCATTTTCTCTCCTTTACCTGTTACATACTCTTATACCTGGAGTCTAATCCATATTTAATACTCTATCAAACATGGTAGAAGTAATGCTTTCCTGTCTCATATCCCTGGGCAGAGTTGTGATCAGCAATGTTTCCAGGTTGCTGTCACATTTATTTCATTAGCATGAAATAGCACTGCAGCTCTCGTTTGGAGGTGCTGTTTCTGGTTGCAAGGGCTGTGAAGAAAACCTAAAATGTGTCAGCTAAGCAAAAACACTGAATTCATCCTCAATTTGTAGATGGGTGTGAGACAACGGAGTAGGGGGAACAGTAATATCTGTTCTGGTCTCCTCAACAGATTCTCAGCCATGAAATTTAAAGGAACTCTGAACTGGGACAATCATTTCATTAACTGTTTCCCTTTTGATGAATTTAACAGGAAAATGGTAAGAATAATTATCATAGAGTGTGCAAATCCCTCACAGGCATTTTCTGGATCAAATGTCCTATTTATTGCCACTTCCACTATGACAATCATCACAAGGCTATAATGAACTGTATATGTAGAATCTCATGCAATGTTAAAATCAAAAAAAGGTAGAGAGGATTACACAGCATTTAGTGTGGGATTTGGCCTGAAGAGTGATCACACAAGCCACAACTCCAAGTTCCCACTACAGACCATGGAGATCCAGTCAATGCAGTTAATGAAGTTCTGGGCACAGTTCAATTGATGAGACATAGATTTCTGTCTCGGGGTGATTTGAATTCTTCTGACTCCACTGATTTAATCAACAACCTCCATTATCATGGGAACTTAGTAGGTTGGCTTATGTTTAGATACCTACTGTTCAGATCCCATCTTTAGGGTTTGTTTCAGTTGCCTAATGCAGGTGATGGCACCATCCAAGAAACAACAAGGTACCAGCAGAGCTCCAGCTGTCTCCCGTGAAGGGCTTGTTTTTTCGAAGACAGACTTTACTGTTCACTTGCACTGTTTAAATATCCCATGAAATTCCTAGTGCATTAGTATCAAACTCATTTGTTTCCTAACTAATCAAACAAAACCAACCAAAAAAAACCCCAAAAAACCAAAAACCAAAAGTTTTCATCACTCTTGGAGCTGTAGTCAAATGTTCTCCGCTGGATGGAGTAAAACCAAAACTCAAATTTTCAGTCCTGCTTCTCTGTGAAGCACAAGTCAATTCCAGGGGAGGTCAATGTCAGGATTCACTGACTGAAGTACCAGAAAAGGTGTGTAATAACAGTAGTCTGTGTTGCACCTGTTTTGTACCTCTATTTTGTTGTATAATTAGCACAGCTCACCTTTGTGAATCAGCTGTGTTGTTCTCTTTGTATGAGCTGAAGTACTATTTGTTATATAAAGTTCTATGTAATTGACTCTCAAACTATAACCTAAAACGTGCAAATGGTCTGACAGGTAATGCTCCATTTTTCATCCTAAAGTTTCTGAATCTGTCAGATTAAAGGCTGTTGATAGGCTTCTACTGGAGAAGTATGGTTTGTCAGTAATCCCTAACTTCGAAAAACCGCTGCCCTTTCTTAATTGTTACAGAAAAGCAAAAACAACAACAACAACAAAACAAACAAACAAAACAACAAAAAAACCTCCTTCCTATGTTTGCACAGCAACTGAGGAAGAGAATTGGACTTTTTTTAAAAGATCTGTATGTCTATAAATAGCGTTCTGCATCAAGAGTTAGGTAATGTGGTAACCTCAACGGAATAAAAGCTCAGTGATTATGAATATTAACAAAGGTAGGTTCCTTAAAAGACCTATTGAACGACTATCAGGAATTGTATCTACCCACAGAACAGTGAGTTTAATCTGAGTTTTACTGTTTGTTTTTTTTTACTGTTTTTTACTGTATTCTGTAGGTAATGGCCTGGTCAGATGCAGTTTTTCTTGAAACATCTGTAGATAAAACATATTTTATCTGGTTGCAATGACATTGCTGCTCTCTATCTCTCTGCTTTGTCTGGAGATGTGCCCAAGAAATGTCACTACATCATTTGTAATGATACATGGCCACATAAACTCCGGTGTCCTGAAGCTTATCCTTTACAATAGTATATGCAGTCATTAAGGATCTTGAAAGAAACAGCATAGTTAGTGCCTATATTTCTGAAAACCAGGCATCTTTTACTGGGTATCCCACTGCTTTATTTGAGCTTGTTACTTCTGAAAAAAACCTGACCCTCAGTAGGGTCTCAGAATTAGAGGTTACTTTAAAAGCCATTTTGTCTTGTCTTGCCACAGAACAAGTGATGCTCTGCTTTCATTCGTTTGCTTAATTGAGGTGTGGAGATCAAGTACACAATGAATAGAAAGACAATATGTGGAGAAAAATTAAACTTCTGGAAAAAAATGAAAGAAAATGCAAATTTCCCAGGTAATGCACTGATTTTTATTTGCAGACCTACTGTCAAGGGCTGCTGCCTGTACATTATTTTCTTCTCCTGTGCAGTGTCTTATTTCTCCTATGGGACTTCCCAGGGTCAGAAGTTACCACCTGGGTAGAAGCAGGCAGCAAACCCACACCATCCATAACTGGTATGGGCCAGATTAACTTCAGTGTGTTATGCATTATTCCATTGCATTAGGAATATGGAAGATGTTGGAAACTCAGTATCTGTATAAAGGAATAGCACAAAAATATCTTCCACCTTTGGAAGTGCAAAACTACAGCTCCCTTTTATGTTTGTTTCAGAGTTATCACTTTGAAAATGAAACTAGAGGAAGGTGCTACAGGAGTGAATTGCTTTGAGAGCAGCACTTTTCTATATCCTAACAGACAAGCCCATCAAGAGCCCATCAAGAAGAAAGGCATCACTTGAGAAAAGATGAAAGTATGATAAATAACTTTGACTTTCTCATAAATTTTTATGCTTAGCAAAGTGCCAGAACTGTCGCCAAAATATTTTAGAAAACCATTTTTTCCATTCAGTTTAATTATATGCCCAACATAATTGAGAGAATTAACTGCCTAGTTCCAGATGGTATGTGAAATGTATTGGCTTTTATATTAGAAAGAGTGATTGTTAAACTATACTGATTTTTAATGAACCCCTAAGATATGTAAAGTAAAATTGTTAGTAATGTTGGCACCTTTTCTATAAAGAAAATCCAATTCATATGAGAAAAAAATAAAGTCAAGGGTCTACTGGCCTAAAAAAACAATCAAAATATAGTAAATAAAACCAAAAATCTTAATTGGAGATTATTTTTTTTTATAGATTCAATTGAGGTGGTAACTCCTTAGAGAAAGCAACTAAAGTAACAGCTACTTCCCTGCAACCTGAGCACTGATGAATGGTGATTTCAGAAGCCCTTTTTTTGGCCATCAGGATGACTGTGGGCAGGCAGGCAGGCTGGGGCTGAGGAGACACAACTAGGGCAAGCTAATTCCCTGATCTTCAACCACAGGGAAAAGTTCTCTGAACAATCACAGCAAAATGCTCTCTGACAAACTATGTGCTGCAACCATGTTTAGTTAGGTCTACACGGAAAACTACTGGAAGTGAAGACTATTTCACAGCTCAAAAATGCCTGGCATGCTCTGGGGAGCTATGAAATAAAATTGAAATTGCAGAAAGGACAATTTGATTCTTCATTTTCTTACTTCTCCTCCATGAAGAGGAAGTTGGTTGTGTTACTAATACAATGCTGTCCTTGATCTCCTGGCAATGTCTCTTGTGCCACTGCATCTCTTTAAATAACTGTTTACTCATAAAGAGGAACAGGCTGGAGGAGGTGGCCAGGCTCACTGGTGAGGGCAGAAGTAATTAATGATATGGAATATCAGAGGTGGAAACAAATCTATGGCTGATGAAGGCAGGTCTTACGTGATTCAGAGCTTCCAAAGGGGAAAAGCTTTAGCTCTCCACCTCCTTATCCCTGATGTGATTGGGAGGCTGTTCTCAGAGCCACAGATTCCCTGCAGCTCCTTAAATGTGGCACCTGACACAGACAGGGGAAATGCCCAGACCCACATGTGGGTACAGTGGGGTGCAAACAAGATTAAGAATTCCACAGATGCTCCAGGAAATCTGTGCCTGGTTGTAAGGGGCTGCCATCAGATGGTGGTGGGACACTAGGGGAGAGATTCAACCTGAAAATTAAAATACCTAAAATTAAAGTCCTATACTAGCCTGAAAATCATCTTTATTTCTCTAGGCACAATTGACTGTATTGGCTACATACACGCAGGATGTAATGGGAATTTAAGCAGTCCTGCAAACACTGATATTTAGGTGTCTTAATCTGTGAATTTAAACCCCTTCCAGCATGTACTAATATTACCAAATGTGCTGGCACACACATGGCATGGAGTGGCTGTTCAGAGCAGGCAGCCAGAAAGACAGCAGTGACCAGAAAACTGCCCTGTTTCCCAATTATTGTTAAAATTCTGTGAGAAAATAACAATAATAAAAAAGTAGTGTTTAAAATACCTCTGTATAAAAGGACAGAACATTTTTTTGTCTATCCACATCATTACATGGAAAGGATACAGGATCATATTTAGTTCAACTACAAACCAGAATTGCCTACTTAGCATTTCTTTTTCTAAAACATCAGCTTTTAGGCCATTGCAAAGGAACTATACTGCTTCTGTAATTTTCTTCCTTGGTTTTGGTTTCCCCAATATGTTTTAAAACCCATGTCTCTGTTGGAAATCATCAGGTGAATACAGGGATGTCAGAGGGAAGAGTAATGACCTCTGCATGCAAGAATTAAGATGGGATAGTCCTTTCTGATTTTAACATATACAAATGTGATTATATTCATGGTGAATCTTATGGTCAGCTACAGCATGGGGAGGAAGAAGTCGACATACTGTTTGCTACTTACAAAACCAGTTGACTTTGAGGTTAATTCTTTTATATGTAATTGGATCTAAGGTGTTTCCTCTTATCTTCCAAAAACGCCTCTGTTTACTTTCAGGACAATCTACATCTGCAAGCTGCAAAATGGATTTGATGCTTATGAACCACTTTTGACAGAAAATCTCCTGTCCCACTTCTCAGACATTCTTACAGAAATGTAAAGTGAATATTCAGAGAATGCCTTAAGTCAACAGGATTAAGGGCTGTCAAGTGCACAGCTTAGAAGGTATAAGTCCTATCTACGTGTCAAGGATTTTATTGTACTTTCATGAGAATATTTGCAGTGGCAGTTAGGGATGTCTCAAGGGTTTAGCTTTTTTTCTCTTTAATGACAGATAGGGAGGTAAAATAACTGCCAGTTGGGATAAGAAATTGAACTCCTGCCTCCCCAGCTCTGTACTGTCAGTTTAATTGAGTTCATTGCATAACCTTTAATCTGAAATCCTTCACACTTAACAGTGCATTATTTTGCTAACCCTTTAATTATCAGTGTCTACAAGTGCTGATGACTTGAACACCATGATCATGCATCACACTGCTGCCTTGGGAAGACCATCACAGTTCAGGTTGATCTGTGACTAGGAGAGGCTGAAAGATGGGAAGGGAAAGCATGGAACAAATTTGACTTCTGGGTATAGATGAGCTAAAGGAGGCAGCAGATATCAGGAGAGCAAAAGAAAGTGGCAGCCACCAGGGAAGACTAAGCACTCAGAACACTGGGCAGTGCTGGAGAAACAGGCAGAAAAGAGGGAAAGATAGAGAAGATATAGAAATTAAGAGCAAGAAGCCGATAAAGAAAAAGCCTGACAGGCATGATCCTGGCTTTAATAAACCCCACCATGTTGGGGTGGTACAAACATAAAAGGCAGATGCTGAAGCCTTTGTCCCAATGAAATGAAAATCTGCTTTTAATTAAGACACACATACAGGAGTATGGAAAGTGCCTTCTGCACTTCAATACTCTACAACCTAAGAAGAGTGAGTGGTGAACTAAGACTCAGAGTGGTGTCTGCTGGAAAGATATATAATAAACTAAGTTTGAAACACCTCAATAGATGAAAAAAATAGAAAAAAAAAAAAAAAAGAATAAAACTCCACAACAGAGCTAAAAAAAATATCCACTAAAATATTTCCAAAATAAATAGTGACGATTTAAAAAAAAATATATTGTGTTAATTTTTCAGAGGAAAATTAGGATTTTAGAAAATATTTATATCTATATTTATGTAATTATTATTGCCATTAGATTATTATTAATTTAAATAATTAATGATTAATGATTTTGATATGATTAGAATTGTGGGTTATTAAATAATATTACTATCAGACAGATCTATTTATTAAGATTTAGCTTTATTTAGATATTTAGATTATAGAAAATATCTAGAAAAATCATAGTGAAAGAGAAAGTTTCCTTTTTTCCCACTCTCTTCCCTACTCTTCCTGTTTCTTCTGTCTTCGTTTCTTCCTCTCCCTCCTTCTTTTCCAATAAATCTGAAAGAAAGGAAAAAGGCACAAACCAACCTTTTCTCACCTCTAGAGAGGTGATGGTGGAGAGAAAGGAAAGAAGACCAAAAGAGTGGAACAAAAATGCTGTGGCTAGTTTTGAAAAACCATAAAACTTTGTGGTCAACTCAAGTAAAAAGAATGGGAAAGGGAAAGAAAGAGAAGGAAATTTTTCTCCACAACAAATCCAAGTCACTTCCTTTATATGCTTTCAGCCTGTATGATCTATTACTCTATTTGGAGACAAAAATAAGGCTTAATTTATTAATAAAAGATAGCAAGTATGCTAATGTTATATCTGTGTTTTATTAACATGAAGCAGTGCAATCGCATATCTTATGACTTACTCGACATCAAAGAGTAATTCTGAATAGTGGATTATGTATTGAATGTTTCCACTTCCATCCAAAAGGCCAGTTTGCTTGTAGGTAAGGAATAATGCACCAGAACAATTGACAGAGCTTTTAGAGGATGCAATAACAAGGAAGGATTGCATTGACTCAGCCCCATTCAGACTCTGAAAGAGTTTATAAAGTAGTACTGGGCTGTGAAAGAACAGGGGAAAAAAATCACAAGTCCCAATCTCTGCTGAATGTTGCATACATATGGAAGAAGCTGTGGGAAGGAGGATTTAACAAGGTCTCCTGGTCTGACAGTGCTTATGTCCTAATCAGAGAAAACACAGAGAGTCACCAGGAGAAATGTGAGGTCTCAGAGTCCAGCTCTCCAGGGCAGGGACCATCTGTCTGTTCTATGTTTGTACAGAACCAAACCTGGTGGGATGTTTGTTAAAAAAAAAAAAAAAAAAAAAAAATATTGGTTTTCAGCTGAAGGTAATTTAGAGGCTATATTTTGGGAATATAGATGGGTGAACAGTGACCTTGACTGTTTTATGAAGATAGCATTCCCATGGACTAACAGTTCTGGCAGCCACGATTTTCCTGTTCTGGAAACATCTGCATTTAACCAAAGGTCATACCATTTACTGGGACTTAATTGCTCTATAAGAATACAACCCAAAGCACAATGGTGTTATTGTCTTTTCTAATTCTAATTAAACTACCACTGTCTAAGTATCTTGCTTGACCATGAAAAAATTGCAGATTTCATCCTTCTCAGCTGTTACTACCAGAGATGGAGAGAACTGGAAGAAAATCATCAAAGAAAGAAGATCTGACGTCTATGAACCACAGATGAAAAACTGAAGTGTTATATAGTCTGAGATGCCTTTATGTAGCTGCCAGCTTCTTTGATGAGCTCACTCAGAGCATTTACACTGAACTGGGGCTGAAGGTTTTGTTTCTTAAACATCCCCTTCACTAAAGTCAGACTTTCTCAGCACAGTTCCCAATTGGGCCCTGTGGCACAAGGGACACATTTACTGCCAGAGGAAGAGGGAAGGAAGGAAAAAACCTCCCACTGTCCCAGCCTGAATTTAGGACCCATTGCTCTTCTTTAGCAGGCAACTGCCAGAAATGGTGTAAGGTTTATCTCAATCTCCTCCCATAGAGACTGATGCTGACCATCACTTAAAACAAAGATACTAAAAACAACGGGCACTATAGTGGAGTTGGAATATAATTAAAATCCCCAAAAAAGGGAGAGTTCCTCCTTCTGTTTCATATGGCCATCTTTGATGTTGTTTTTAAAGTAACTTCAGGGCTTTGGAAGTCACAGAGTGGAAACTGTGTTGACCACCAACGTAACACAGGTTATAAACATCTTACCAGAAGGCTCAAGGGTGAATTTGTCTCACCACAATTCTTGGACTAGACACAGTAATTATGCCGAAAGATACAAAGTGCTCTCATGAAACTCACTTGTTAAAATGGTTTATAGTTTTATGGGCAAACACGTATAACAGAAAGGGCCAGTGTAAAACAAGTATAACAGAAAGGACTAGTGTCATTGTGTAAGACAGTGGGGCTGCCTTGGGGAAGCAGATACAAATGTTGAAAAGTCCCATATTTGGCAAATCTGTTAGAAGACTAGGTGTGGAGCAAAAGGGGTCAGATCCTCCTCTGAGCAACTGTCCAGGGACAGCCCAGGCTCCTCCTGCACACCCAAAGAAAACACTCCACAATTCCAAGGAGCTGTCTGCCCAGAGAGATACCAGGGGTTCATTTTTTCCTTTCAAGACACACTTGTTCTTCCCCTTTAGATATTCCAGTCAGGCTCTTAGAGAAAATCTGGTAGGTCAGACTTTGTCTCAGAGGGACCAGTGGCTTGTGCATTCTGGTTGCACATTCTTTGCACCTTTTTAAGTCAAAGTAGACAAAATAATAAGCCATCAGCAATGGCAGGCTTAAAACAGCACATCATCACGCTCTCAATGTAATTATTTCATCAGACAGAGAGAGGCTAACTGAACTGATAGGTGTGTAGTGCATGAAGATGAGCCTATCACACAGTGTTTCTATCATATTTTATCCACATAAGTTCCTGCTGTATGAATTTCAGAAGCCTTTCTGAATGTCTCCTTCACTGAAGTGGAACCTGCTGGGGTTTGTTGTGGTTTTCCTAGTTGTTTTCTTCTTTGTGAAGGAATTCTTTAATCTTGATGGAATAAGACTACATTGATAGTTTTACGAAAAATATTTCCTCATCATCAAGATATGAGGAATGAATTATGGCTCTCCAAATTAAGTATCTACCATAATCTGTTTTAGTTACTTTTGATTTTTTATTGTGCTTATACTCTGAATGCAAACATCAAAACCCAGACCTATGTGTTTATATTTATTCTGAAACCACTTCTGTATCTTGACCATTAAGTGTTATAAAAAAGTGGTCTAAGAATGCTCTCAACAATAAGAGTGACAAACCTCAAGTGACAAAAGAGATCACAGAGATCAAAAAATTCCTTCCTTTTTTAGAGGAGGCACAAAGTACTCACCTTTTTCAGACCACAATAACAATTTCCTGTTGGAAGTAATGACTTCCAAGTCTGAACCAAGAAAACACTTTTCCTCATTTACTTTTCTTGAGCTTTCTCCACTTTGTTTCTACTGAAAGATGTGAGGTATGAGAGTCAAACCTGAGTAGAAATAAATACATCACTGTGGCCAAAGTGCTTCCAATCTGATGTGTGTTTTTCTGACTAGTTGCAGATGAAGGAAAAATGCTGACACCTGCATTTATTTTGATCAATAGTACTGAAAAACCTTATAAAATCCTTCTTTAATCTGAGCATGCCCTTGAATGAAGAAAATACAATAAAAGAAGAATCAACTTCCTTCTGTGACAAAGCTATGAAATAATGGTTTTTATTACTTGTTCTACTAAAGGAGATTGCAACCACTGTATTTCAGTTTGCTTTGGATACTTCAGACTACGCGGGGGCTAAGAGGGCAAGCAGAATTTGTGTTTAAATATCTGTCAGGAGAAGAAGAGGAAAGAGGAAAGCAAAAGAGGAAGAGAAAGAAAGAAAGAGGAAGAGAAAGAGAAAGAGAGAGAGAGAGAGAAAGCAAAAGAGAAAGAGAAAGAGAAAGAGAAAGAGAAAGAGAAAGAGAAAGAGAAAGAGAAAGAGAAAGAGAAAGAGAAAGAGAAAGAGAAAGAGAAAGAGAAAGAGAAAGAGAAGAAGGAAGAAGAAAGAAGAAAGAAGAAAGAAGAAAGAAGAAAGAAGAAAGAAGAAAGAAGAAAGAAGGAAGGAAGGAAGTGTTTTTATTTTTCAGAAATAGGAATCCAAAAGCTTTACTGTGTGCACTGAATACAAGCAAGCATCTTTCTTTTATATACTAAAACTTAACTATTAAATCATGGCTAGCATACAGGTAAATGAAAGTACAAATTAACAGAATTAAGCATGAGCTTAAATACTGTGGATTTCAAAGGGACAGAAGCCCATCTTTGGACATGAGTAATTTATTTTACTTGCCTTATGATCACAAATGCATGTTACAATTTCCTGATGTATCAAGCTTAAATTACATTTGGGAAAGGCACAACTGTCTGAGTTTCAGTACATTTGACTCCAGAAATAACAATTTCTCTTGATGTATGTGGAATATATTTCCCAGACTGAGAACTTCATGATCAGTGATGAGGATGCAGTAAATCAGCAACTCAATCAATGACACTAACAGAAGTCCCTTCTATAATGAGGCTTTATGGAGATTTCTGTTTAGTGATTTATATCTCAATATCAAGTTGTGACAAAAGTATGGAGTTTAGATCTAGGTTTTAATGTAAAAAGAACTAAGGGTGTTTCTCATATCTATGCTTAAGTTTAGAAGAAATGATTGAGTGCATGACCCAAATCCACAGAGGCTTTCCGCTTCCAGTGCTCTGAATCATTTGTCCTTCAAGGGTATTAAATTTTATTTTTTAAAGTTTTCTAGTAAGAGAATGAAAAGGCCTAGTTTATTTCCACATTTTCCAGCTCATATTTAACTTTTAGGAACAGCATGCCATTTCTGAAATGGAATGTATTTCAATTTCAAGCAGAATTTCCACCATACAAAGGTCCATGTTGCATTATGCATTTGTTTTCTCATAAACAGGAATGTTAAGAAAGGGACAGTCTACAAATGGAATTAGTTTTCTTTCTTTAAAATATCGTAAACCTCATCACTTTCTCAAAGTGTAGTCAATATCACAGCCTGAAACTAGGATCAAAAGAATGACAGAACTGATTTTTGGCTTTTTCATTTACTGATCAAATAAAATATTTTGGATTCAAACCAGTTTTGGATCAGAACAGCTTTATTTTTCCCCTCAAAACAATGTATGTGTTTCAGTGTGTGTTAAACTCTCCAGGGACTAGTGATGCACCTTTCCCAGAAAACCTCTCTTTGTAGACATCTGTAAGATGCAAATTATAGTTTTCCCTGAGAATTATTAATAGCATATTACCTACTAAGAGCATAAAGATATTAAAAAGTTCTTTAGATTTAGCCTCATACCTTTCTTGTATATAGGGGGAAAATAAAAAGACTTCTGTCCCTGTGTGGGAGTGAAGGTTAGATCCTCAGCTTCACTGAAATATTGCCTGAGACCTCTACACATTTCAGTAGGCAAAAACTGTGAGTGTTGATCATTCTCCAACACACCTTCACGTGTTCTACTGTGAAGGGCAGTTAACTTCCCTTGCCAGTGACTGGGAAAACAGACCTGTTTTGGCTCAGCCAATTGGCTCAGATTGGTACCTCGCTGCATCCCCAGGCTTTGCAAACATGGGTGCTTACATTGGGCACCTATTTTGGAGACTTCAGAAAGAGATGTTGTGACTTACTGTTACTTCCAAGTTTCAAACTGGCTGCACTTAATTTCTTTTCTCTATTCCTTTTGGTACAGTTTTCCCTTCAAAGAAGGCACCAGAACTATGATCCCTGATCAGCAGGACCACATTTTCAGTCACCATCTTTGGTACAGCACAGTCCTACCCACACCCACCCACCCTAAGGCTTGCAAGGAAATGGCACAGAACAGAGCTAATTGTCATTGGGAAACTTGCCCTTGTTAAATTATTTCAAGACAAGTTTCGTGTTGGGCACAGTATTATGCAATAGTAGTAAGTACAAATATTACATGCACTGTAACGTACAGCTGCATTGTGTTTTGATTTTGTTTAGTTATCTGTCATTAAGCAATCACAGAGCATCAGGAATCAACGGCTGTAGGTCTTCTATCTGTTGAATCTGAGACACTGAAAGGGAATAGTCAGAAAAGAGTAAGGAAGAATCTGACCTTTCTGCAAAGATACATCTGATGAACTGCAATCTTGCCCTGGTTTTGAGGATGGGAAAGCATGAGTCACAAAAAATGGAAGTTGCCTTGGTCAATGACTTGCCCTTACACCACAGTCTCGATGACTGTGAGAATTCCTGAGCGATGGACAGTGCAAACAATTACTAAGTTTGTTCAGTAGTATTAAGGAGTATCACCAGTTTGAGCACAATATCCTTAATTAGACAAGGTCACATTTCCTATTTCTGTTATCAATCATTTCAAACTTGTCCTAATGCTTAATTATTCTTAGAATAATTTTTTTCCCTTCTAATAAACTTAAATCTTTCTTACTGAAAATAAAGTCCTTTAACTCTTATTCTCTTTCTGACTCACTGTTCTCCATTTCCTAAGAAGCTTTTCTGCACTGGAAATGCCTTGAAATCCTCTCATTTTAAATCAAACAAATTCAGCCTTCAAACAGGCTTAGTTTAGTGCAGTTTGGTTTTTAAATCTTGTCATTCTTGCTTTCCCCTGGATTCTCTTCGATTTGTGCTTCTGAAAATGTGAATCAAAGCACAAAAAAGTATTTATAGCAGAATAACTATTCCCTACATCCTGCTCAAGCTACCCTTATTAAAACTTTCCTCATGAAATTCCTTACATCTTTACAGCTGCATTAACGATGTCTATCTAATTTATGATCTAACACTAGTTCTCTCCGTGCTGCCCAGTGAAATATTCCCCGTTTTATATCTCTGCACTTCATTTCCTTCAGCCATGTAGTTAGTATTTTTGTTTATTTAACTTTATTTTAATGATTTTAGACTATTTGGCAAGCATATCCACATCACTCTGTATTATAATCCTGTACTTTGCAGTGTCTGTAACCCATCCCAGGCTGGCATCTAAAGGAAATGTCAGAAGGGGAGATTTTCCTCCATCATCCAAACCACTGAAAACATTGACAACAACAAGGCCCAGCATTAAATGCCTGGGTACATTCCAGTGAAATGCTCTCCCAGTTCAACAGCAAACCATCAATAGGTTACTCTACTTCTTTTCAGGCAGCTCTACACCCACTTCAAAATGGATGTACCTTGATGGATTTTTGTCTTCACTGCTTGGGAAATGTCATTTGGAATGGTGTTGAAAGCTTCACTAATTTCAAGATACGTCACATTTACTACTTTTTATCCACTTAGCAGATCTTATCCTTCTACAGGGATGACACAATTTATACTTGACAAATCCACAGGGTCTATTTTTATCTCCTTATTATGCTCCACAGGGTTATTAATGAATACATCCATTCTCCTTTGGGCTACTGGCATCAGGTTAACTGGCCAACCACCCTCTCAGGCTTCCTCCCTCCTTCTGGTTCATTCCCCTTCTGCTTCACTCTCACAGGTAATTTTAGTCAGTCACTCCTAAACTAAATGTGTTTGACTTATCTACATATTTTATAGTGTTTTCTCCTCCCCTATTTTTACCTGGTTTCCTTGTTAAATTTAATCATTTTAATTAAAGGCTCACAAATTTCTTTTAGAAGATTGAAATAAAGAACAATAAAAATTCCAGCTTTTCTCAGTCATCTTTTTTTGTTTTCTTTCCACATTAAGTAGTTGGTTTCACTTTCCTTTGCTTTTCACATGTTCCTACTGTATGTATAGTGCCTTTTCTTGTTGTCTTTTAGGTGACTTGCTTGCTGCAAGTTATTGTGTGCCTCAGCGTAACTTCTAAATTTTTGTGTTATTTCTTCATGTTTCCTTTCGAAACAGTCTGATCTCTGAGAACTGAACCTTTTGCAAATTTTTGCCTACACTGCATAATACCAGAAAACCATCATGTCCCACAGTTTCCCTCACAGCGTGTTCCATGCAGTCTGCTTGCACGCACAAAGATTTATGATCACACAGACACCCCATGTGGGAACCTGCCCTACCAGACCACACACATCCACTGCAAAAAAATCCAACCAATTAAAAAATATGGTCCAAAACAGTGCTGGGGTTTTTTGGTTGTGTTTGGGTTTTTGGAGGTTTTTTTATGGTTTGTTTTTTTTTTTTACCCACTGTGCCCAGTTGTGCAATTGCCAAGTCTTTTGTAAGCCAGAAAAACACGATGAGCCAAAGCCACAAGGAAAGCACTAAATGAGCTATCATTTGCAGCTTTCACATACCCTGCTTTATTCCAATAATACAATTTAAAATTATAGTGGTGAACACGCATAAATGTCAAGTATAATAGCATTTAGTGGAGAAAGAAAACAGAAACTGGCAATCTAACTGTTAGGTTGTGCACTGGAGTCCTGTCCTACCTTTTTCTATTCAGCTTCTACAGCTGTTGTGAGCGGCTGCCTGTCAGTACGGTCGTGTATTATTGTCAACCTATTTGTCCTTTCGATCAAACCAACAGCAATTCAGGCTGATTGCTATGCAGGAAGAGTAATTTGGACCCTGCTCTCCCAGACACTTTCGTGGCAGCTGCATTTCCATGGCTTCCTACAGCACACCTGCAGAAGGACCGCAGTCCGATGGCTGCAGTGCTACAAAACACCATAATTTGACCATATTTATGGCTGAAGCGGAACAACTTAATTACAAGGGAACTGGAATTGGGCATTCATGGATAGTTGGGATGTTACCTGATAGAAAAAGGTGAGCCCTGCTACTTCAAATGCAAAGCAATCATTCTGACTGCTTATCGTGGTGGTGGTTTTTACTGTATCACACCCACACACTGCAACCAAAAAACCCAGCCTGAAACAGAAACAGAAATTCAAAACTCTCTCCAAGCATCCACGTGCTTCACTGCACCTGCACATATCCATTAGAGCCAGTCGGAAAGGCTTTGATTGCAAGGGAAAATCCTGTGCTTGTCTGCTATTTCCCACCCTTTGGTATTAGAGCAATAGCACCCAGCAGTGCTGTGAATCAGAGCCTCATTTACCACCCACCGCTTAATGTGAGCTCTTGCCTGGGACTGCTTTCAAGGGTAGGTATTTGCTTTTAAACTGGGCTCTCAAACAAGCTGATGTGGTCAGACAAGGGCACTGGCATATTGCAGGGGGAAGGGCATCTCCTACCTTTAAAACTGCTCCTGGCTTCCATCAGCTTTGAAAAATAATAAGAAAAATTACCCACATGACCTAGACCTTCATTCACAAGCAGGGAGATGGAAGTCTATTCATTGAGAAGTCTGGAGCAGGATCATGAAGAGGTAAAAGAGGGTTCCCAGAGATACAAAAATTCACTGGATTCACAGGAATAACTCCCTGACTGATAACTCACCACTGTGAAATAAAATACTTCGTTTTCAATAAACATCTTTGCCCTACACAAAATGAAAGATGAACCTGAAAATGGCTCAAAGGAAGAGTTTGTAAAACCTGTGAACACCAAAAATCCACTAATCCACACTGCAAGAAACAACCTGACTTCAGTGCTCTTTACCTTGTTTGTCCAATTCACGTAACACTATATTTTTAAGACTACTACAGCTTCATGAGGCTTTATTCTGACCAGTGATAAATCCTTAAATGCAGCAGAGGTACAGAAAGAAACAGTTCAAGGACTAAATAACTAAGTTTGATTTTACAAGCAAAACAGTCCTAAGTAACAGGCTAAAAAAAAAAAAAAAGAAAAAGAAAAAGGGGACCTGTAATTATTTAAAGTGGTGCACATATAATAGACTTTGAGGCAATTATTAAAGAAAATTCAAATGGCCAGAGTTCATTTCCTGTGCAAAGTTCCTTCTCCCCTGAGATTGCAGACAAATGGGCTACACAGCCTTGAGCACAAACCTCAATAACTTCATCTTCGGGGATTTCAACCCATTTGATCCATTTAATAGAAAAAATGATGTGACACCTGTTTGTAATCACAGGGGTTTCCTTATGTAAGTCACTCTGCTGTCTGAAAGGTGTGACCCCACACACTGTTCCACTTTGTGTCATACTGGGGTCTCTACGACTTAGAGACATTTGAGAGACTTTGCACCTTTGACTCCCAATACATCCCCTGGAATTAAATAATAAAATACTCAGCACTTCTCAGGAGAAATCCTCCGATGTGAAAATACATTTTGTACACTTTCTGCTCCCCTCTTTCTCTCCAGTGCCCAAAACCTGGGCAGAGATCTTAGAGAGCAGCTGGAGTTCAGCTTAGTACTAGAACTGAGTATTTGCGATGCTAATCCATTGGATTCTACATCCTGTGCACCCTCCCAGATTGTTACTGGATTCTGGAAGGAAGCTAGAGGAAAGATAGGTTTGGGCATGGCAGAATGAAATCTGTCTAGTAACAAGGGCTTTTTTAAAACAGAAACTACTCCAGAAATGGCACTTCAAGAGCAGCTATCCCAAATAACTCACCATGTGCACAGTCTTGTACACATAAATATATAAAGTGTGTCTCAAGGTGAGGTTCTTGAACCCACTTTCAAAGTGAGCAGGACCACCTAATCCTATAATAAGCAGAAAAAGAACTCATTGATTTCTTCTTTTTTTCTTTTTTTTTTTTTTTTAATCCATAAACAAAATTTGGACTATGCCCTATGGTCCAGAAAAAGCCAGTGCCACAATAAGCTGGGCCCACATTTAAACAAAATTAGACAAACCAGCTACTGCGTGGCATGAAAAACTTGGAGCTCCAGCATTACAATGGCAAGCATGTGTGTGCCATGCCAGATGCCTGGCAGATTCCCACTATTCTTATATGTGGATGAGCAGCTTGAGCTCAACCTGTCTGAAAAGAAAAATGTAGGAAAGATGGCAGAGAAACCCACTGCTGTGAGGAGACTACTGAGAGCCAGGAATAGAACTCCAGCCACAGGCCATTACTATCCTTGTCTTTGATGCTGTCATGCCTTTCCAGATTACACCATGTTGTGGTTTAACCCCAACTGGCACTAAGTACCTTGCAGCCACTCACTCACTTTTTCCCCAAACCTGATGGGATGGGGAGGAGAATCAGAAAAAAACAGTAAAGCTCATGGGTTGAGATAAGAATAGTTTCATAACTGAAGTAAACAACAAAAAACCCACAAAAAAAACCCACCAAAAAAACCAAAACCAACCAAACAAAAAACAAAACAAAACCAACCAAACAAACAAAAAAACCCCAAAACAAAACAAAAAAGAGAACTAAAGCCCAAAAGAAACAAGTGATGCACAATGCAATTGCTCACCACCTGCTGATTGACACCAAACCCATCCTTCAATAAGAATCACCCTGCCTTCTGGGTAACTCACCCAGTTTCTATACTGGGCATGACATTCTATGGTGTGGAATATCCCTCTGGCCAGCTGGGGTCAGCTGTCCTGACCATGCTCCTCTCTTCCAGCTTTTTGTGCACTTCCTCCCTGGCAGAGCATGGGAAACTGAGAAGTCCTTGGCTTAGAGTAAGCACTACTTGGCAACCCAAAACACCAGTGTGTTACTAGCATTAATCCCATACTGAATCCTAAAAACAGCACTGTACCAGCTACTGAGAAAAAAAATGAACTCCATCACAGCTGAAACCAGGACGTGCCGACAAGAGCTTTCTTGTGTATCACATTCGTGTAAGGCTGTCTGCACCTCGTAGCTGACAGGAAACTAAACTACTTCTGCCATTTCTTTATTTCATTTTCCAGCAATTTTCCACCAGTGTACATGGGAATTTAAAAGAGTGACAAACTCATTTTGGGTTTGTGCTGCAAATCTGATCTGCTGGGGTTTTGCTCACACTACTGTCTAAAGAGATTTGGCTGAGACTTGACTCCAGCTGGCGCTGGATTGGGCTTGGGTGAGTGATGTACTTTTCAACCGACTTGATAAACTGGCAATCTTGAATGGCTACATTTTGTGTAATTTGCAAGAGCTGCTCTACAGAGTTTACAGGAATTGTAAATTCTGCCTTTCTGGAGTCTTTGTTTCTACAAGGTACCTGATTTTGCATTTGCATTCTTCTTCATGAAATGTCTTGTTTTTCTAATCCAAAAGACACTATGGTTACAAACTATAAATGTAAGGGGGAAAAATAATTTGAGACTAGATTCCATAATAGAGTACAGGACAGACAATTGTATATATAACAAGCACTATTCTTCCATTGTGTATTTCCCTCTTTGAACAGTGAGTTTCACAAAGACAGGGCTTTTCTTTTTCTCAACACACTTTTAGAAAGCACGAATAATATGGATCAATATTCATAGAGAGTTTAAATATTTCTACAATTCATATTATTTTTCTGCCTGCTACAGATAGATAATTTTCTATCTGCTTTTTACAGCTCTTTCATCCTTCCTTTTGCCCACTGACTTGGTCCCTACCTGCATCTTTATCCTGTCTATATTTCTTTATTGCTTTAATTCTTTAGATGTAACCTTTAAATCTTATCTCTTTGTATTTCTTAGCAGTAGAAGCTGTAGAAGTTTATTCTGGAGTTTCAACAGAACTATCTGGAAATTTTTAAACATTTTTTTCTGAGAAAATTCTAATACACTGTCACCCTGCACTTCACATATTAACATACAGCCTCCAGTGACATCTGCTTAAGGAAAGTCTTAGGAATAAATGTCTGGCTTAAGAACAATAAAAGCCTGGTGGCAAGGACAATTCTCCAGATCTCACCTTGTCTCCCAGTAGCTACACTTCCATGGCAAAACTTCACTGCCCAGTCTGATGGGATGACCCAGACATGCTCAAACAAGAGAGGTTTACATTATAATACACAAGGCTTTGAGACAGAAAACCACATAACTGTAAGATGAGGTCAATGTGATGCACCCTCAAGGAGGTTTCACCTTGTACCTTCTCATGGGTGATGCAATGAAAACCCAGCATTTCATATGACGTATGTGCTGAGGGTCCCTGTGGACAGGCCTTTGGGTTGATTGTAACACACAGGTCATGATGTAGTAAGTCCTATAATATAAGGGAATTGCTTGGCTCTGATTCTCTGTTATTTGACTGCCTTACCATTTGCAACATTTATTCTCTCCAAAATGGAAGGAACTGATATTTACTCTTTGTACGGTGGAAAACAAGGAACTGAGAAATGAAGTGCATTGATCAACTGTCTGGAGAAACACTGAAATTGAGCACAAGGACTACTTTGCTCACAACAGATTTAACTAGCAGTTGTCCAGCCTGCAGGAGAACCTCCATCCATCTTTACAAAGGAGAGGAATTTGAGCTGTAAGCCTCTTCTTGCAGAAAGGAGACCTAAGCAGGCTATTCCTTCAAGGCTTGGCTCTTGTTCCCTCCCTTTGTCCATCTCAATGATGTCCTTCCAACAGGCACTCTGGAAAAGCCTATAATGTGCACAATTATTGGAAAGGAAGCAGAAATCTTGGAGAAGAAAAGACACGCAGAAAAAGTGAGTAATGATTTTGTGTAGCTTTGATTTATGGACTAGTTGAAGTTATGTATGTATGGTTATTTAATGTCAGTGGCTGGCTGAGCAAATTTGTTACCTAACTCAGAGTGCTTAATGCTGCTAAATGGTCATTATGTTGCTGTAGGCTTTATTAAGTGGTGGGTGGAGTTTGGATTTTGTTACAGATGGAAGCTTTTTCGATTTTTAAGAAGCAATTTTTTTTTTTTTTTTTTTTGCATACTGCCTCAGTACTGAGTATAAAAAACTTCAGAACACACTGAAATCTTCCTGTCATGGCCTTTTTTATTAATAGTAATTTTATTTTCTTATACTGTTCAGAAATATTCCATTCAAAGCCCTAGCAAGGCATACTTTAAAAAAAAGTATTTTTTAGTGCATTTATGCCATCAAAGCCTTTCACATTTATATTTAGTTGGTTCCTTTCAAGACTTGCACTGAGCTGATTTGATGGGGGAGTATCAGCCAAGCCAGCAGACAAAGGTTGGGATGGGTCCTAGGGCATGTTCAGTACTAGAGAGGTGATGAGCTTGATGAGTTGACAGCCCTCTTTGATTTCCAATTTTCACATTTCTATTTAAGTGTGTGACTCAAACCTGTAATATTTCCACAATGACCCATGTCCCCATGACATTTAAGGGACAGTCACTCTGACTGCAGGTGTTTTTGTGATTTATGTCTGAACAAACGGAGCTATTCAATTTATTCTGCATCCAAGACTTCATTACATAAATCCTGAGCTAATCTCCTCTTTGTCAGAAATTAGACCCTGAACTACCTGTCTGGAGAACATTTGCCTTTGCAGCAGTGGAAACCAGCTACTTGGAAGAATTTTTTTAGCTTCTAAGGTACATGGAAGGTCCTAGGAAACAGATCACGGAACCTTTCTCCCTCACAAAGGCAAATATGCCTGATGCAGTGTTCCTGCACGTGATGACCACCGGTCACCCTTTTCACAGGAACATCACTAGCTGACTCACAGTAGCCATTAGGGAGGCTCATGATAGGTAGAAAAAATTGTGCTTTATTCCTCAGAAACATCACCTTTTTGTAATCCCGTGACTTCTCTCATCACAACTTCGATGATGAGAAGATCATACTGTTAAAGTAAAAGGTGCTTTAAAATCCAGCTACATCTCCTCACTGCAGTATTCAGGACAGGATAATCCCTTGTCTGCAACTCTTCCAAGGAAGAGCAGAAGCAAAGGGTCTGTCACCATCTTCCCCGTGGCTGGCCAGTGGTGGACAGCAGGCATGACCAGGACATGCACACTGAAGGCACGCTAGCAAGATGAGAGAATACCAGTTTCTCCATGAAATTAATCTCTTCACAACCATCTCTGGACTGGCTCTACACCAGTCCTCACTGCTGGGCTTTGCTTCAGTGGGTCTCAGTCCCATGTGTGGCTCCCAACTGGCTAAGCAAGCACCAAAGTATCATTATAAGATTTGGGAAAATACTGCTCCTTTTTATACTGTGACACTTCATTTATTATTATGTATCATTTAGCATTATGTATTTGCCATGAGTGGATCCCGTGGCAATTACTTTGCTACTGTAGACATTTCCTATTACCTGCTGTAGACATTTCCTATTACCTGCTTCTCAGGGTAAGCCACTCTTAACAGCACAAAAGGTGTCAAGGAATCTGAGTTCTGACCCATAGGAGGCTCCGTGGAAAGCACTGAAGTGGCTAATTTATACAGCTCCAGTAAGAATCAAAGTGCTTTACAACAAGAACATCATATAAACTCTCCTCAATGCAGGTATTTAATTGAGTCTTGCAAATTTTACTTGCCCGCTCAGCGGGGACGTGTAATTATTTTTGATGGATGAGTAAAGTGTCATTAGTATTTCCATTCTGCTAAAGCTGGAAGATTAGTCTTTGTGGCTGAGCTGATAAATTTCTGTGACAGTTTTTCAAGTTGGAATGAATGAATGGATGTAGCTGTACTTTCAAAAGCAGACACAAGGTCTGTCCTGATAGGTACAGCCACAACCCTCACTCAAACACGGAGCCTCTTCCATAGGCAACAGGAGTGAATCCTACACAAACAGTGACACCTACCCAGCTCAAGGTCTTGATGGTCTCTGCTGTTTAATAAATAACAGTCATTATCTGAAATACTACACAAGCATCTAATAGCTGAGTAACATACCATGAGTACATACACCAAAACAGTATTTGCTGTGTAATACCTAAAACTCCTGTTTACCTCATTCTCATACGAGGCTCGTTCTCATGAATCACATCTCCTCAAGCTGACCTGAGCTGTGTCTTGAAATTCTTCTCAAATATTTGCTGCTCTGTTTCCTGTATTCAGTGTTAAAGGCTTCAGACAACCAATACTCATCTGAATCCCTGCACACTGTGGATATGGGATTCAGCTGGGCCACGTGTCACAGAGTCTGTGCAGGGGTGATGAAGGACACAAACCTTTCCTCAGAACAGGCAGGAGAGGTCATTGGCAAGGAGCTGATTGCAGGAGAAAGACTTGAAAATTGCATTAGTCTTCACCCCTTAAGAAAAAGATTTTTCAAAGGAAACCTTTGGCTTTAGAAATTGTAATAAGCACCAGTTCTTAGGATTACACAGAGACTTGAAAGGGAAGGGACGTCACAGCAGGGACAGCACAAAATAGATGGGAGAACTGACATTAGGTGTCTGAATTTGATCACAGTGGGTGTACATGCCCTTGCTGAGACACATCCTCCTTGCAGCATCCCACCGTGCAGAAGTCTCCCTTGAGCTTCCAGCATTCCCACCAGCACCCACATGGATGGAAAAAAAGCTTTAAATAAGCTACACAGTCACATCTGTGCCTTGTGCATAAGAGGTCACACAGCAATCCTTAGCTAAGGCAAAGCTGTACGCTGGAAAGGGCTGTTTGCACAGCAAGGTGAGATGAGGGAGTCAACATCTTTCTGCCCACACTGACTTTCTCAGCCCTCCTGCTGATAAACCCACACCAGCAGTTCCACGTGCCTCCTGTAAGGACTCGCTGTGTCCTCTGCTAGTGGAAGGTCAGCTGGCTGCACTTGCAGAAGCTCTTGCTGAATTTTAAGCTACATTTCATTCTGGAGGGCTCTTCCAGGAGACTTTTGTTATATAGTCCTTACAGCCCTTGTGTGCTCTAAGATGCTTTTCACGCACTCCGTGTTTCTCTGTTCTTCTTTGCTAATAAGGACTCAGGAAACCACTGCCAGGTTTCTCATACCCTTATTAACAAGTGGATGTTGTGACATTGTTTAATTACTAAACAAACCTCCAGTTTGAAAGTAGCTGGAGACATGGAAGGACAAAATATTGTGCAACACATTTATCAGATGCACTGAAAAATGGCAAGAAAATCTGCCTAGCAAAAAGCCTGATCAGAACATGATACAAAAATGCAGATACTAACTAGATTTTTTAAACTGTTTCCACTGACATTTATAGATACAGTAGAATGTATGTGAGGAACAATTCTTCAGAAAGTATTTAAAGCATAAGTTGTAAAGTGCTTTATTTGGAGAGAATATTGACAGCAATTTTTAGCAGTTCCGACTTCTGTCTACAGCAAAAATAAAATAAATAAAATAAAATAAGCATCCCCTGGCCACTAATAACATCCTCTCTTCCCTTTCTGTAGCTTTATTTAATTGTAATTAATACCAACTGCAACACTATCCTACTAACCTAGAAAAAAACAGGCTCACGTGCTTACATATCAATGTCCTGGCAGATAAAGCACAATATGGGGCACTAATGCTCAAAGGAATAAACGAACCTTTCCTTTGAAGCCAAAATGAATTTGTTTTCACGTGTCGTTGTAGAGTGATACTGTTCTACTCCCAAAGCACAGGGGTGCAAGCCCAGAAACAGGCACAGGACCACAAACTTTTTCGTTCTGGGATCACATGGGGCAAAAATGTTTCTTCTGACTTTCAAAGAGCATCAGGCACCTGAATGCCTGCTGTGCTCCTGAAAAACCTCCCCTAAAGTATTTTTAAATCAGAGCAAGGCATTCTTATGAGGAGCAGGTGAGGGAGCTGGGGGTGTTCAGCCTGGAGAAAAGGAGGCTCATGAGGCATCTTATCACTCTCTACTACAACTACCTGAAAGGAGGTTGTAGCCAGGTGGGTGTCAGTCTCTTCTCCTTGGTAAAAAGCAACAGGGCAAAGGGAAATGGCCTCAAGTTGTGCCAGGGAAGGTTTAGATTGGATATAGGAAAAATTTCTTCACCGAAAGGGACGTCAAGGACTCGAACAGGCTGCTCAGGGAAGTGGTTGAGTCACCATTCCAGGAGGTATTTAAAAGATACATAGATGTCACTCAGGGACATGGTTTAGTGGTGGATTTGGCAATGCTGGGTTAGCAGTTGGACTTGATGATTTCAGAGGTCTTTTCTAACTCAAATGATTCTATGATTCTGCAGGGATACAGAATTTATTCACTGCAGGATTTAGTGAGCGATGGTGTGAATGTAATTTCCACAAAACATATAGAAAAGGGGACACAGATATCACCTGAAGTAACTGAGTTATTGTTAAAAGAAAGAGTTTTCTTGGTTCCTTCTTACCATGAAATGACTCTGTGTTATCACATCACAGATGCAACCTAAACAAGTGAGAACAGTGAGAACAGTGAGAACAGGCTTTGAAAGAAGATGCACTCTTCCACCTTCATTGTATTTCCTAAAGCCACTAACTTTCATATTGCTTTCACCTTATGAATTTTCCAAACAGCCACTCACACATCTTTATTTTGACTTATCAAGGTAAAAACTCATTCAGCTACACCTGACCTAAGGAATTTATCATCTGGAGGAAGGTTGCAATTCAAGACATTCTCAAAACATAAAAACACAGCAATATTTTGTCTGACACTTTTCCCAGCAATCTATGCAAATATATACATTGCTCTTTAGGTATTTTTTTTTTTAATTTTATTGCAACCAGGCACAGGAAACTATCACAGCCGCATCAATGGCATGAAGAGATAAAATCTAATAAATGCACTGGATCAAAATCGTTCTGACAAGATTCAGTGTAATAAATATAAGATGAAAACAACACCTTGTTAATCACCAAAACACATTCCCTTACAGACACAAAGGCTTAGACTGGCTTATGGGCAGCATAAGCCCAGCAGGCTTTGACAAAGCACTGAGAAAAGAGATCACTAGTTTTTCAGAACCATAAATCTCACATATCCAGGTTTTAAACCACTGACAAATTATCTCCATAGAGTGACTAGATTTTTCAGATAGTATAATCTCCCACAGTCTAGTGGTAAAACTGCGAGAATCATAAGAAGAATTCAAAAATGCCAGTTTATTTTATGATTTATTATTTAACTTGCAACAAAATTATTGTCTTCCTGAACAAAATGAGTGCATCTCTGGTCATGCTGCCAGGAAGAAAATGAATACTATCAACTACTAAATCAAACCAACATGTTAGAGACCGTGTGGAAAGGGAATTTAACATGGCATGTGAGGGACACCCACTTCAGTGGAGCTAGGATTAATGGCAATAACCAGCTCTAATAACGAGAAAAGAGAGAAGGGCCAACATGTCACAGACAGTATGTGGGATAGGAAAGGAATGACTCTGATATTTGCTCAAGTGGCTGTCAAGTATCTTGAGACTAAACCCTCATGGGTGAGGGAATGATGAAATGTCCCACAAGAGCCCAGTGTAAACACATGTAAAGTGATGCACGAAGGAGAAACAGTCCCAAAGTTTACATAGAGAGTGATGGGGTTTGAGCAGTTAGCACTCAGGGAGGAGAGCCTGGGTTAAAATAAACAGATCTATGAAAATGTCAGCTGGTGATCAGGATCAGTCAAGGATGCAAATCAAATACTGAGAACCAATAGAAAAGAAATAGGAAACAAACCAGAAATAACATACAGGACAATATACAGCCTATACACAGAAGTGTAGAATGCAGAGGATGAGCGAGGAATGTTTGTTTATTTTATTTTCCAATATGACAACTATGTAACACCGCATATAAGGCCCTAAAAGCTTACATGTATTTAAAAAGTAATGGATAAATTCATTGAAGAGAAATTTATTTAGGACTATAACATGGATGGAGACCTGGCTTATGAAATTGCTGGAGGCTACAAAGATGTTCTTAAAAGTAGCTGAAATTTAAAAATCTATGAATTCCAAGATATTTAGTTAATATCTAAACAACCAAACCGCAAAAGTCTATTTTGTTTATACAGTGTTCTTTTTTAGAATTTATTTGTTAATCAGCCACTGAACAGGAAAAACACTGTGATGATAATTTGCAGAGGATCTAGATACAGAAATGTGCTTTGTACTCGACGGTAAAGACAAATACACAGGAGACAAGGCTGATCTGCAAACAGCTTGAAAATAGATGAAAGGGTCAAGTTAATTGGATAAATTTATTTTAATTGCTCATTGATCCAGCTCTAGCAATACCATAGTACAGCATTCTCATTTACTGCGGAAACTCAAGCAGCCTGATGTGCTGTCTTGATTATCAAGGGAATAAGTTGTTGGTTAGGCTGCTTTATTCCTTCAGGGGAAAAAAAGTTTTCTAGCTAAATTCTAATGGGTTTAGCTCTTTTCATGCTTTATAGTAGAGTTTTGGATTGTCACAGAAACAGATAATCCGAAAGAACTCCATCAAAGTGATCAAAATGTATGACATAGCAGTGTGCTTCTTAAAATGTCAGTTTGCTCTGTTAAATCGCTCTTAACCTGTAATAACCTTTTTTCTCAGCAGAAAGCTTTAAGAGTTGTTCATGTTTTGCATTATAACCTTGCTAAATGTCAGCAGACTTAAAAATTCAAGAATATCAAGGTACCAGCAGCACCCTCACTTATTTATCATAGAAATACAGAATCGTTTGGATTGGAAAGGACCTTAAAGACCATCTAGTTCCAGTTCCCCTGTCATGGGCAGGGACACCTTCCTCTAGACCAGGTTGCTCAGAGCCCCATTCAACCTGACCTTGAACACTTCCAGGGAAGGGCCAGCCACAACTTTCCTGGGCAACCTGTGCCAGGCCCTCACCACCCTCACAGTAAAGAATTTCTTCCTAATATCTAATCTATATCTAACATCTTTCAGTTTAAATCTGTTACTTCTTGTCCCATCAACACATGCCCTTGTCAAAATGCCCTCTCCAGCTCACTTGTAGTCCCTTTAGGTACTGGAAGGTGCTCTAAGGTCTCCCCAGAGCCTTTTCTTCTCCAGGCTGAACAAACCCAACTCTCAACCTGTTTCCATAGCAGACATGCTCCAGCCCTTTGAGCATCTTTCTGGCCTCCTCTGGGCTTGGTCCAACAAGACCACATCCTTCTTGTGTTGGGGACACCAGGTGTGGTCTCAGGAGAGCAGAGCAGAAGCAGAAGTGGAGAATCCCCTCCTGGTCATGCTGCTTTTGATGCAGCCCAGAACACATTTGCCTTTCTGGGCTGTGGGCACATGTTGCTGGGTCATGTTGAGCTTCTCATCAACCAAGACCCCCAAGTCCTTCTCCTCAGAGCTGCTCTCAATCCATTGCCCACCCAGTCTGTCTTTGTGCCTATTTTCATTTATGGATTTTTCTAGATAGTGACTCATGAGAAAAACTCTTTGTCTGCTACATAAGAGCTACAGACCTTCAGGAGAATTGGCTGGGCAGATAACAACTCTCGCTCCCTGATTTTGTTTAATGGAACCCATGGGGAAAACATTTTCTCTTTCTCTGTTAGCCAAGCAGTAAAATGGGACCTTTTCCAGAAAAGGAATCATAACAGCTACCCCCAAAGCTTTCTCTGACTCACCCTCTTTTTCATGTGTCCCCCAACTCAACGTATAATACAGTGAAATATCCTCCTTTTAGTTAAAAGCTGGGATACCTCTAGAATAATGATCATCTCTTCAAGCAAGTATTTCAGTAGGTAATTCTGCAGTAGGGACAGTTCGTTACTTGATGATAGAGGATGGTGTCAAGCAATGTAGGATCAATCACTTGTATCATTTAAAGAACCAGAATTCTTCTAAAATGGATATTTTTAAACTCACGTTTCGTTAGAGAGCCATTCCTCTGCAGGTGCATAGGAATGCCTTCTTGGCACTTAACCCAAAGGAGAGTAACAGCAGCACTTCTCTGTTTGTGAGAAGCATTCACGACAGCTATGGATGCTGTGCCCTGTCACTGACTCCTTGGGACTTTATCAGTAACACATACATAGGTCTTGTTTCTGCATCTCTCTTCTCTGCCACCACAAAATTCCTCTGAAGCACACAACAAAAATCCTCCTTTTTTTGTTCTTAGCACATAGCCTGTACTTTCTATAGCAATAAAATCTACACAAAGACACTGCTGAAGAATGCCCAGGAGAATTTCCAGTCCCTTACAGCATATTTTCCTGACTACCGTTGACAGATGTTTTTCTCTGTTCTGAATTGTTTTCTTCACAAAAAGTACTCCATACTCTTTCCTAAAGCTATGTATAATTATAAAGTTCCTCCTAAAATCTAATCCACATATTATTGTTTCAAATTAAGATTTCCCAGTAGAAATTTTTATTACAAAAAAAAAAAATCTTTGCATAACTAAGACACTTAAAATTGTTTCTCTCAGTTTTCTCTCTTTTTCTTTTTTTCAACTAAATAAATACAGTTTTTCAAACTTCTGTCATGCTTCTCAACCCTATTGAGTCCATCTGGACTCCTTCCAGTTTCCTTAATTTCCCTTCAAGCATTAGGCCCAGCATTCAATTTCAGAATTCTCTGGTACCAAATATAACTGAGTAATTACTTCCCATAACTTAAATATAATATATCTATCAATATACCCTGGAATGAGCACAACTACTTCTGCAATTCCACACATTTTGAATCTATATTTAACTTGTCATATACTATATATATAAGCCACAAACCCCCTTTTCTGTAGGGAGCTGCTTAGCCAGTTATTCCCCATTTTGTCCTGGTGTCTTACAACTTTCCTTCCTAACTACAGTACTCAGCATTTTTTTTTCTTGTCTTTTATCTTATTGATTTCACACTGCCATTCACATTTATCATGATCATCTGAAATTCTATGCCTGTCCTCTTTCAGAGTGCTTGCAATTACCAATTTCACAAATTGTAATTGTACTCTTTATTCCATTATCCAAAATGCTTACAGAACAAATATGCAGATATAGTACACGCTCTCTCCTCCTCATATTAAAATATCAACCTTTGTAAAATGAGTGCAAGCATGTGGAAATCTGCAGGAATATATAATCATGGTAAGTAAGACCTTTCTATTAAAACACAAAAAAAATTCCTCAGTTCAGAATTTGACCAATTCAAAGCTACTTTTCTCCAGCACCTTCTTTCAGGAATACTTGTAAAAGAAAGAGCTGAATGCCACCCTTTGTAGGGGTCCTGCAGTGCTCTTTACATGCTGACACACCACTCCCAAGGGAAACAGGCAATTAAACAGGGCATTGCAAAGTCATAAGTTCTAGATAGACACTAATGTTAACTTGGAGTCCTGTTCTGCTTGGCAGCCAAACACCTGCATCAACGCAGGTGAAAACGAGTTACCCAGCACAAGAAAATTGTCCATATAGGCTGAATTATAACCTTGTGCCTAAATTGCTCAAATAAATCTCCTTAAAGAAGTGGTAGCCTGTTACTAATGCGCCCACTTCATTATTTAACACAGGAATGTAACTCCTCACTCTTGTCACAGGTACTGTCAGCTGGGCATTAAGAAAAATCGCCAAGCACAATTTACATTCACTTTCCAGATTAGTTTAGAAACAGTGGGCTTTCACTTCAAAGAAAAGTCAGAAAACACGACATGACTTTGCAAAACATTAATCTTCCACTTAAAAGTATTATTTGCAAAAACATCAATCTTCCATTTAAAAATATTATCATGAGATGAATGTTCTGAACATTTCTTCTGATTCACTGAGCAGGCTTGAATTCTCCCCATCAGGTTCAGAACACCATTTCAGGCATGAAGTGAACACAGTCTACCCATTTAAGGCCCTCTCAATGCAGTCCCACAGCATCTGGCAGACTCATGCAGTATTTAACCTCACCACACGCCCAGGAGGTCAGGAATGCTATTATCCCACTGTCACACTGAAGGACTGGAAGCCCAACAGATGAATAACTACCCATCCACACAGTAGGGCTCAGGATAGTGAGTCCCTAAGTTGGTACATCCTAACTCTACCCATGAATCCTCTGAGAAATGTATTTTTGGGTGAACTATCACTCAAACACAATGTATTTGTTTTGCCAACCAGGCCTTTCACCACCATGACATGCACCAGCAACGTTGGACCCATGACTCCCGCTCACTGTAGATCTCTCCTGCATTCATAGGTTTACCTGCAAACATAGGGTACTGTGTGTTCTCAGCTGTTATTTCCTGCACTCTGGATCAGGATCACTGGGAAAAGTGTGGCAGGATACTGCTAACACAGCAGAAGTTTTTAGGAGTTAACTCAAGGAGCCACAAAACTCAACCCCCCTTCCCTATGTAGTAAAAGAGAATATCTCAAAACATGCCCATCAGTTAAAAAGCCAGTTCAAGTCATTAGCTTTTATTTAATATTATTTTCCACCTTGAACATATCAGTTTGTACAGTTATGTCTTAGGAAACCCAATTCAGTGCTAATGTACAACTCCAAGCACTGTAGTATCACTGGTGTGTAATGAGATAACAGGTAACTTCTGCAGTTGTCATTTTTCCTAACGAAGAAAATGCTCCCCAAAATCAGGTTTGGCCTAAAGAACCTGCAACATTGGCAAGTCACCTGCTGTACTGCATCCTTTTGGTCAAACTTCATGGCATTAACCAGCTTCACATTTCTGCCTTTTGCAATGTTCATTATAAATCATTTTGTCCAAGGGTACTGCTTGCCCAGAGATATGCCTGTCTAGGGCAGGGCTGAAGCAAGAGGGTTAGCAGAGGTGTGAAAAAGCTGGAGTAGCCACCTTGCAAAAAAACCCCAAACAAAACCAACCAAACAAAAACAGAATCACACAGGAAGAAAACATTCCACGCCACTATAAGGCAGAAGGGGCAAATCCAGTCCTGCTGTAACCTGTGCTGCAATGGTGTCCTCAGATATCTGCCTCCAACACATCGTGAAATGGAAAATTCAGCGAAGCAATAACAGTGCCAACAGACCCATCTGAGCGCAGATCAGTGAAACACTCATCACACTTAGGCCTGCACAGGAAAACTCCAGCCTGCTCCTCTCCTTCCTTGCTCTCACAAGACTTCAGAACTTCTCTGCTCAGCATCATGCCTGCTGAATTCCCTCCTCCCAGGAAAGAGACCTCTGCTTACAACAACACCCGCCCCCTTGAGCAAAACACGAAGGTTTCCAGTCACGCAAGAAAGTTTTTAGCCTTCTCCTGATGGACACTGGGGCGTCTTCATCCAGAATTACAGGTTGCTCTCAGCCACACCTGATGTGTCTCTAAGAGATCCTCCCATCCCTGCTCCTTCACAAGCAGGAAGAGCTTGTGAGCTGGTTGGAGCCTAGGTCTGTTGGATTTAAATATTGCCAGCTGTCACAGCTCGCTCAGGGCACTGAGTGCCCACCCCAGCCCGCCTACCTGTTTCACTGGAGCTGCCTCCTCTACAAAGAAGTCTTCCATGGCTGCAGCTGCTCACGTCTGTGCAAGGAACCGGGGCGAGGGGCGGGGATGGGGGTGGAGGGGAATCCTGGAAACTGGCACAACCTAGATACACAGACTGGCAGAGCTACCAACGTTTTTTTTTTTAAAAAAAAATCTTAATTAATTACACGGAATCCAGCAAAATTCTGAACAACTGAGCCGACTCTCGGGTTGGTGTGCGGTTTTTTTAAGCGCTCATTACTCCGATGAGGCAGAAGGCACTTTCAAAGGCTCTTTGCTCTCTGCAGAGAAGTAAGCAAGGATGGCAGCCATCCTTTGAAGAAGGCACACCACCAGCAGCTATCAGTGTGCCTTGGCATGAAGCTAAAACAAGACCAGAAGGTGCTTTTTATCAGTACTGTTACCTAAAAAGGGGCAGTTACTTAACCATTTTGCTGCTACAGTGGGGTTTGGAAGAGATACTTGAACTGCAAATGTCCCTATGCAGCAATAGCAGATGGGAAAAGTGAGAAAGAGGCATCCTGCAAGGGCACACGGAAGGGGGACAGGCTTCACAGAGGATCTTGTTCCACCAGTTATGGCCTCACATGGGTCAATGGCTTTGAGTGACTCCTGGTCACCCAAAGAAGAAATTCCTACCTGGATAACAGCTCAGGCACTGCCTTGTCTTCATCTGCAAAAACACGGCAGGCTCTACCCATGTGGCTGGGATCCATCTCCATGGCATTACTGGCAAAATTCCTTACTGATTCCTAGGGGTCAGCATCAGGCCTGTAGGCAAGGGATAAAACAACTCTCTGGGGAATACTGGTTCTTGCTGTAGTAGCTAGAAGTTTTCATAATTCACAAAGGATTTATTTAAAATAATCTGAACAGCTGTAAAAAGAAGCAGAGGATTCCTGAAGTAATAAAAATCTGTTCCCCAAAGAGCATGGATTTGGAAAAAAATTATTAATTGAAAAGTAAATGATGTGGGATGGAGAGTCATATAACCGATGAAGGGGAAATGCACTTCAGATCTTCACAGAAACAAAATGAGTTGGAATCTCCTTCAGCTTTTCACATCACAGCTTTCTTCCCAGCAATTATATTTTTTTTCCTGATGTAAGTGGAGGAAATAGAGTTTGAAAGTTCAAGAAACTCGAAGAAACTCTGTAGAAAAATAAAATTACTCAGAAACCTGTTTTTGAAACTACTACAGTACAATCAGACACCAAAACCGAACCCTATTGGGTTCATTGCTAATGAAATGACCTTAAAAATCTACATTTCATTAAATGTGGTATGCAATAAAATGCCACAGGGGAAATAATATTATTGTTTAGTAATATCAAAAGCTGTCATTTTCTGCAACAACCTGGAGCTACAGAAAAGCAAATTCCCATGAATAATTAGTGTTTGGCATCAAAAAGTATTTTATCAAGAAAGCTGCCTTAGCTCTAAGTAGCACAACTAGAAATGTCGGATAGTATTGATGGAAGTTTAAGGTGACTGTTGGTCTTATCTATAAATTTATCTTTGTAGAGTTAAAATCAGAACCTTTTCATTATTGTCAAATTTTGTTTTAATATTAATGAAACTAAAACCCCATGAACAGTTCTGTACAAGGAAGAAGAAAGAATCAATATATCATCAAGAAAATTACTTGCAACATTCTGACTTGAAAATGGCACTTTTCCATGTTAAAAAATAGCACAGTTCAGGAAATCACATAAGCAAATTTTAAATTTTAAGGATACAAGCCTTCTGGAACTGCACGTGATGCTTCAAAATCTAAGCTGCTCTCTACATTTTAAAGGACAGACTTCACCACATTTCACTATCTGTAAGAACTTTTGCTGCAAAAGCAAAATCTCATGACCTTTATGGCCTTTTTCACTTGTTTGCAATTAATAGTTCCTTTCTATTTCTGAAAGCTGGGGACAGAAAGAAAAAGAACACAGCTTATGATGTATTACCTGCTGGTATTTCTAAAGGACTTGAGCACAGGAAATTACTAGATATCAGTTTCTCTGCAGTAACTATGCACAATTTCACTTTTATGACCCGGCAGTCAGAGGCAAATGTAAGGTAAGCCGAGTTAATCAAGGTTGGGCTGATTGAATGATACCTGGAGTAAAAGGGGAACAAGCTGCCTCCCAGAGCTGATGGTGGAGCAAGACAGATGTGTATCAACAATCCTGAAGCAGCTGTTCTGAAGCAAGCCCTGTAGTGCAGTAACAGTTTCACATCCAAATCAAAGAGATTAATACATTCATCAACTATAAAGGATGTTTACAGTCATTTATCCAGAAATCCTGATGGTTGCAGGTCTTCTCTGAACACGAATTCTGTTTGCATGAGACCATTCATTAGTCTTGACTCAAAAATTTCCCAGGTTGGAGCTCATCACAAATAACTCCTGGTAAGTTTTTTGACCAGCAGTCTAAGCCTACTTGCCTCATTTGGAAACATTTTCCTACCTTCAGTTTTTTTTGCTCTGCTCCATTTCCCTCTTTTTCAAGCAGATCAAAGACACAATAAAGCCCTGAACTTTCACTTCAACAAACAAACATTTCAAACTCACTCAGCTCAGTGAGGCATATTTTTCCTTCTCTTATGCAACATCAGAACACCTCTGGATCCTCTTCCTTGTTCTCAGCACTCTTTTTGAAACATGGACACTTGTCACTCATGTGATTTTTAATTAACAATCCCTTCAGGGTCAGTCAAAATCTACTGTAATTTCCTTCTTCTTACTGAAAGGTCAAATACATGTGAACATTTTTGGACACACTAATCTAAGGGGAGCTTGTCCTTTGCTTGATATCCCTCAATGACACCAAGATTGTTTTTCCACAGACATTAATTCCTTCACCCTAAAAATATGACTCATATTTTTTTGTTGTCATGTGTGACTTTCCTGAAATATATGGGTTTTGTGTTCTTTCAACTTACCAACAGATCCCAGCTGTCACGTGTCCATTCCATTATCTTTAGCATTGACACAAAAGTCAGTATAATATAATCAGAAAACTTGCTCTGCCATCACTTCATGTATTCTTATCGGTGACTTACACAAGGTTTGAGATGGTAGATCAAGAACCAGGTTGTGCAGGACTGAGAAGTCCATTTGCTCTTGATTCTCCATATACAATTATACTGTGATACAGTCATTGACCAGATGATAGCCAAACCAGGCTGCACATGTTGAAAACCCTGATATCTTTGGGATGTCATCACCTTTATATCTTCTGACCAAAGGTCTAGAAACTCAATCTTCTAATTTATTATAACAATTACTACTAATGATTTTTTCTTTACTTGTGTCCTGACTTAGTATTTTTATATTTATAATTTCTTCCTTATTTTCATTTAAAAACCTCCTTGCAATTTTTCTCAAAAAAAGATACGATAGAAATGAAAAAGAGTAATAATTTTTTTCTCGACTGAGTGGTCAGGTCACTTAGAGAACTGAATACACAATGAGCAGAACACACAGTGAGAGATCCTCTTGTTAAAGTGTCTGAAACTTTCCTGAGCTTCAGTTCCCTGAAGTTCATGGCCTTCAGCAGTCACTGGACTCAAACTGACACGCAAAAAATCACAGCAAACCTCTGACAAAGTTGTCAGCTGTTGATTGGCCTTTCTCTTTTGAGATTATGTCATTTCTACTTGATTTCTCTGTGAAACTATTAAGGAATCCAGCCTTGCTTGAAGAAATCTCAACCCTTAGTCAACCTTCAGAGGAACCCAACCTTAATTTTGGGAACTTAAAGTCAGAAAAGTTTGACTTGCCCCCACCTTCTCTCACAAATATTCTGCACAGGTCAGATGATGAGCAACATGAGAGTATCACACATTGTCATACACACGTTGACATGAATTCAGGAAATAACAGTGGTATCCTCCCAGTCATACCAAACTCAACCAGGGATACAAGGCCACGACAAGGTGCTGAGAACTTGAAATACTCTTGGCTCTGTTCAAGCTACAGACAGGAAAGAACCATAATCTTTTCTAGTTCTCTTTTCAGCAATGTTTATCACTTTGCTTCCTTTTACCAAGTATTTGGATGAAAGTTATAACAATTATAATCTCTGGAAAAAAAAAATCCTCTGATTTAATGATCTTTGCATTGTAAACAGAGAGTTTGGGACTGAAGAATATTTTTAAAAATCCAAATAGCACAGCTCAGTTTTATTCCTTCTTTGATACTGTTCTTTTTTATGTTGCTACGGTATGTCTGCTCCATGTGAAAGTGAGGTTGCTATGGAAACTACTCATTATTTTTCAATAGTAGGCTAGCTACTTAATAAAAATCCTACATCTTTTTAATCCCCAGAGAGTCTTAATTTATCCCATACACAGACTTTCCTTCTTGACAGTTCCTTTAATATTCACTGCACTGCAGTGCACATTAATCTGAACATGTCTAACAAATCCACAACTTCTGAAATCAACTTTCCAGCAAAGTTTGATTTTAAAAATAATATTTTTTTAGCTTGTCTTTTACCTGCTTATATTCCTGTGAAAGATTGTAGGTATGAACAGCAAAGCCAAGAGCAGGCCTGTGTGAGAGTCAGATATGGATAAAAAAATTTAAAACTTCCTTTATCTATAATAAATGGTAAAAACTGCAGGAAGGGAAGATGGACCATGGTCAGAAGTGTTAGCCTGGAATTTGGAGTTAATTCCTTCCAGTACCACAATCTTCCCTGGCCAGCCCAGGCAATGCTCTTGGTCTCTTCTTCCCTATAAAACAGGTGGTGACTATTTGGAAAACTGGAGCCAATTTCTTTTTTGAAAATTGGAGCCCTCCCTATTTGACAGATGAAATGCACCAATGATTATCTCAAGCACTAAAGCAACAAACCACATCAGGGCAGAGGGTGGGACACTCCACATTGTCACCATGTGTTACAACTTACCACTTCTCTGCTTGGACATCACACTGTCCCTCTTTTAGTTTTTGGCTTTTCTTTAAAGAAGCAAATGAAGTAATTAATTATTATGAGTCAATTAACCCTTTCCTACCCAAACCCTTCTATATTATTAGGTTAAGTGAGAGAATGTTGTTGGTTACAGGTCCCAATATCAGAACATCTGTTAGTGCTCGAAAGGGTCTCCTCAAAAGGATTAGGATCTCTTAGACCACATATTCATTCCCCCCTGAGGATGTGACTATTCCAAAATATTCATTCGCCTCCAAGGATCTGGCTATTCCCACATTTCTTACTACTTATTTGAGGCAGATCAGTGGCATCTCAGTGGAGCAGCTCTCATCAGAAAAAGACAAAAAACTAAAAGAGCTGCAGTAGCTAATTCTCTCATACCCCCTGCATTAGGCATGTTTGAAGCACTTCCTCAGATTAATACAGACTTTAACTGCCTTGACAAATTACAAAATTCATCCAAGAATACACACTGAGCAACAACAGACACTACAGAGTTTAATGAAAGCTGAATTAGGCTAAAACAAAATTAAACTATCTCAAGTATTTCAGAGATAGACAAACAACAGTTTCATGGTTGTTGCTGTGACTCCTTATTTTTCCCAGTAACATTTTCCTCTAAGGAACCTTGCACACATTTCATATGTCCTATTACATGTAAACCTCATTAAAATTCAGCCACGTATGAGAAGGAAAATTTCCACTAAAGGGAAATTTTTAAAGTTAACAGGTTTAGATTTAAGTCTCCCTACATATAATCAGCTTTTCCTTATGGGATTTTTAAGAAGAACTGGCTTTCTTATTCACTGCCTATGAGCCCTTGCACTGTGACATTTAATCTAATTTTTAACAAAGGAAAGAAAACACTGGAGCTTTTATGTAGCTCCACAAACTCTCCTACTAGCAGGTTGCTTACATGTATCACATATCAACATCAGATAACATAAATAGATCAATAATTTGCACACTCAATTTGAAAGGTTTAAAGCTTCAAATACATTTACTTCTGATTCAGGTAAAAGACTGCCATCATATTTAATATTCTCCCCAACCTTTTTGTCTGGTGCATATTACTGTACTAGGACAAGAAACTCCAGAATTTATTCTTGTTCACTGTAATTGAAACTCCTTCCTGCAAGAGCTTTTGCCTTTTTCCTGACCTCAGCTCAGAAAAAAATTCTCCTTGACTCTTTCTATATTGCAATTTTACTTCATTGAACTCTGTCACTTTTTTAACATTTCCCAAAAGACAGAATATGACCCACAATGATTTTCAAAGTTATATAGTCCTGAACCTACAAAGCTCATAAATACATCCCAAGTAGCTTAACTGAATCAAAGTTAGTGATATGTTGTAGGTGGAAAGCCAGAAAGAACTGTAAATTTTATCCAAGCAGATTTAAATAAGAAACCTGAAATTGAGAACAGATTATTAAATCAGGGGAGCAGGGAGGGAGTATAACAGAGTGTTGGTAGTGTAGAGTATTAAAGCATTGACAATGGGGCTCTGAAGCTCTTTTCTGAGCCTTATTTCTCTTAGCAGAAAGAATTTCTGCTCAGCAAACCCTGCCCTCTGGTGACTAAATGCCATTAGTGCCATGCATATATAAGCATTCAGGGGTTTGCCTATTTGCACACAGATTGCAATGAAAAATACAACTAAAAATCCATTCAGTGACATGTTTTGGATTTTATTTCCTCTTAAGGTGTTAATAAAAATGCTTACTTTTTTTCTTCTGTTTCATAGAAATCTTCATGCTACCTACCCTGTGCATTAGGTACATAAAAAACTCATACTGTATTCACCCTTTTTCTCTTCTCTGAAAACAACCACTCTTCCCAGATTGATCACACAGTGCTACAGAATTGTTGTCCAGCCTCATCCTTCTACCACTGCAAGAGCAGATGTCTCAGCCAGTCGGGCTAAAGAACATCCTTAAGCCCATCTCTGGCCCCACACCTGCAGAGCTGAGATACACATTTTACACAAGGGGCATTGCAACTTTGAAATCACCATGACATCAGGCAATGCTGGTAAAAAAAATAAACATGGACACCATAAATGATTGCCATAATCTGGGTCCTAAAATTATCACTTTTGTACAGTCAGAAATCACAGCCTTCCACGGACAATGGGAAAGTTGTGAAATCCAGATATGTACATGATCTTTAGCAAAAGCCTTTTTTCAGACTTCCTATTCAACAGCTATGTTTAAAGCCATTTGATTAATTATTTTCTCAAACAGGTATCATGTCAGCACACAACTCTGCTCCTGTCTGAACCGTATAAAGAGTGTATGCTCCTCTCCCACTCTGCTGTGATTTATGTGGTTGTAGCACAGATACCTTTATGATTGCTATAAACCAAAATCCAAGCAGTCACCAAACACAAAACAGCACTTGAGGGGCAGAGATCAGCAGGACACTGGATTTTTAGAGCAGTTGCCAGAGTTCATGGATGCACTGGCAACTCTGCCCAGAGCTTCCAGGTGCACGCACTGTGTTTCTCTTCCAAAACTGAGGAGTTACCAGAATTTTCAATAGTTGGTTTGTTTGGTTTTTTTCCCTGCAGACTGTTAGGTAGCATCAAGGCCTGGCACAAAGCTTGCCATGCTGACACACATCTGGAGGGGCAGGTAGAAAGGCAGGTAGAAATGCTGCCTAGTGGCTCCGCAGCCCAACCTGACCGTCCCAGGTTGGGAGCTACACCGTGGAAGAAGAGTTGGGTGCCAAATTGCAGACAAATCTTGAATACAGGCTGGAGGTGACCCAGAGAGCAGTCAGCTGGGACTGGACAATAGCTGAAAGACTGGAAACGGGGGAAAAAACACTTAACTGAGAACATTTCTATTGCTCTCATTACACAAATGTCTGTGGGGCCACATGATGACACACAGCAGGGAAGCAAGAAATAGCCCTGGTAAAAGGATGAAAGACAAGTTTTACCCTGCCCCAGAACTCACCCTCTTCTTCCAGCACCAGACCTGTCAGTTAATTCCATTTTTTCAGTTCCCTGCCTTTGCCATGAGAGACCCAAAAAATGAAAAATACCCTTAACCCTCATCCAGTGGATGGGCTAGGGAGAGAAAGGTGCTATTGCTCAGCAATGGAGGCTGCCTGCTTGCTCCCCAGGCCTTGCTCCTTCCAAGTCAGCAAGGCTGCTCCCCTTCCCTCAGAGGATTCACTGGGAAAGCAGGACACCTGCAGAGACCCAACTCTGCAAGAGCAGTGTGAGTCCTCTTGGAGCTGCTCTGGACGTGTGTCCTCCTGCACAGCCAAAGGCAAGGAGTGTGCCACATGCAAGAACAAGGCCAACAAACAGCCTGAAGTTGCACCAGGGGAGGCTTAGATTGTATACCAGGAAAAATTTCTTCACTGAAAGGGTGTTCAAGCACTGGAACAGGCTGCCTAGGGAAGTGGTGGAATCACCATTCCTAGAAGGGTTAAAAAAAAATCACGTGGATATGGCACTTGGGGACATGGTTTAGTGGTGAACATGGTAATGCTGGATTAATAGTCAGACCTGATGATCTTGGAGGTCTTTTCCAACCTTAACAACTCTTTGATTCTATGATTTCTGCTAATGCATGAGGTGAGGGCAAAGCAGGTATGAAAAAACAAATAAAGTAGTAAGAAAAACAGAGCTCAAAGCACAATCAAGAGAACAATTATCAACCTAGGAGGAGAGACATTTTATGCCTTGCTACTTTCTCTCAATCACAGTGCTACCGCTAATTAGAATAGACACAATTTTCAGGCAGAGTGGGATTTTCAAGTTGATGGTGCCCTTAAAAATCTCTTCTGGCTTTCATTGCTATTCATGGAACTGGAGTTTGCTCTCACTTACCTTGACTCAGCAAAGGGCTTACATGTGCTCAGGTTTAAGTACATGCTTAAGACAGTATCTAGTGAGAACATGGTCTTCTGCTCTTCTGCTGAGCCAAGAGCCCCGTGAAGAGTGACTGGAGCTCTTGTCTCCAAGCCAGGGAGGCAGGATGTGCAATCTGACCTCCAGCAGCTGCAGTAGGGCATATGAGGGTCAGGTGTGTCTCTGGGGTGAGGGCATGACTGATGCAAGCTTAAGGCTGATGTGGGCACAGACTCAAAATAGGTCAATGTGACACTTAAGAGGCTCAGATCTACTGCAGAGCTGAAGAGGTGTCATCAGTTAATAGGTGCCATAAAACTAGCAAATGTGGGGCACAACCAGCACCTGGAGCAGTGGGAGAAGCCAGAGCACCCTGCCATCACTGTAAGCTTAGAAAATTGAGTTCAACACAGATTTCTACAGAAAGATTCCATAGCTGGAGGATAAACCGTCTTACTAACCAGGGAGATGGGCTATGCCACTCTCAGATGCCCTGAGGATGATGAAACATCAGGAGGAAACTCAAAAAACAAGGATTCTCCAAAATCTTTACGTGTGGCACCACTCTCCTAACAATCAGGACTGAAACTGTAGAGAAAAACAGCTAAAATAGACAATGCAGACAGTGGCTTCGGCCCTGAATTTGCAGTCTGAGACCACACAGCACAGCTCCATCAGCTCATGTAATCCACATGGCAGTGCCAATGCAAAGGAGGTTTCTGCTGTTGCAATGATCATCAAATTGCTGATTTACTGAAGACATGCTGAATAGCTTGGAGACACAGAGAACATTGCTTTATTGCTGACAACGCTGAGCCTGTTCTTAGGACCAAAGTGCTGGAAAATGAGGGAGAAAAACGAAGAGGCAATTTACTTGTTATTGTCTTGTCTCCAGTTCTGTCACTTGCTTTATATTCTTGTTTTTGTCTCCTCATCTGCTCTTGCCATAAATTTCTAGCTGTGCTTGTAAAGCCTTTTACCTGTACACCAGTGCCCAAGGGATGCAAGCCATACACAGGGCTTACCTTCTGTTGCAGGGCCTCCAGAGGGCACAACCAGAGGGTTTGAGGGAACACTGTGATCTTCATTTCAGTGACACATCCTGTCCGTGCTATTTTAATTGTGGTTTAGTGGCTTACAGCCAAGGCAAGGAGTGAACTCCAGGGCAGAAGGCAGACAGCTTTATACTTTCACTCCAGTCTCTGATACCAGACGTGGCTTCAAACCACCCCATAGCTTGAAAAGTGCATTACAATGCAGGAGTGTGCCAGCCTGGTGGCAAAGCCACTTGGATGAAAAGCACCGACACACATCTATTCTTTCCTCCTTTTTTTGTGCACTGTCCCTTATTCACTTTCTCAGTTTGTCTTCCCTCTCTTTTATCTTCACCTATTTTCCTGGAAATTTGGAGAAATTCTATAGCAGCTTGAAAGTCATGAATTTTACACAATTCTTACCTGAACACTGAAAATCAAAGTCAAGTCTGAGTCACACTGCTTAGGAGAGACTGGTGCCTTCTCTCTCCACTCCAGCACAAACTCACAGCATGAAGGCAAAAACACAGCAAAGCTGGGCTCCCACACACCTTCCTGGGAAGCAGCACATTAACTTCATGGTAATTTCATCTACCCTCCCCATGTCTCCTCCTCCTGCCATGTATTTCCTACACACTGCTAATGCAATCCAGAAACCTCCAGAATATCCAGATCTTCACTAGTCACCCCCATTTTGGGAAACTGAATGAGGTTTTCATCTCACTGGTAAATTATAATACATTTCCCACTTAGAGTAGCTTGGCAAATTTTTGGCATTGCACCCCTGCATTGCTCTGGCCAGACACAAGGTCATCCTCTGTCCCAGTTTCTGTTTTCTAGGCAGTAATTTAGACTGCAGAGGGGAGCCCTGTTCCTTGATATACTGAATTAGGACATGAGGGAAACTATTCCACTCACTGTGTCCCAAAAAAAAGGGGCTACCCTACTGGTTATCAGAAAGAAAGGAGATGGGGGCTGGTCAGATCCTTTACGGAAACACAGAACTGTTGGCTTCACTGCAGGGGTAGGGCAAGAAGTGAAGGGTCACATCAGGGCTCAAATGTGTAGGAAAACAGCAATGCTTTTATTACTTTAGCCTCTTCTTACAAAAGACCTCTTTCTTTCTTTCTTTCTTTCCTTTCCCTTCCCAACAGCAGACAGTTAAACTGTGAAGCTCATTGCCCCAGGATTCTGTGTATGCCAGAATTTTATACGTGTTTGTGTGAAAAATCCAGTGGCATGGCCTTGGGCACAGAACCATCCCTGGCCACACGTGGGGGGAGCTACACAATCTGTTTACACTGGACTAATATTCTTTCTCTAGGTAACTGCTATTGACAATTGTCAAAGAGATGACAGCAGGAAATATTTTGACCTTTTGTGTGATCCAGTATGCATTCTTCTGTGTTTTAGTACCAGAATTTATTTGGTGACTCCAGCTTTCTTTCAGAACCTTAACACCTGAAATTATAGAAGCAAAGCATAAAAGGACTTAAGGGACTTCAAATCATTTAATCTCCTGATTACCTCAATCAAACCTTAAATTGTGGAGGCTTGAGTTTATAGATGCTGGGAATTGACAGTATTAATGACGCACGTCTTCCTTTTCAATACTTACCTGCTCCATTTCTCCATGACAGTGCACTGCTCAGCTCATGTTTTCTCCTGCTGTGCTGTGCCAGGAAGAGCCTGGGAGGCAGCAGCAATAGAGGAGTTAGACCGTGCATTGCTCTGAATGCTCCTCTCAGTCTACATGTTCATGACACATAACACAGAATGGCACATGCATGACCTGCCAGATGACACACTACCTGCTCCTGTGATGCAACAGGAACCATGATGGGAATCTTTCAAGTGCCTCCATATCCTGTGCACCTTCCCAGCAGCAACACGGGAGCAGAAAAGTACAATGTTCGCTCCCAGGAGGGAAAGAAAGCTGTACAGGACTGTTCCAAATGGCAAAACAGGCATGCACAGCTTAAGCTGAAAAACAAGCCCTGCTTACCTGCTACCAACAGTTGATTGATGTTCACTCCAATGCTTTTTTGGGGATTTCCATTGACTTTGTTTCTTAAAAGGAAGGGGTTCACTACTCTCTACATTGATCTGGAAACTGGCAGTGGAGAGGAATGGCAAAGTAATGCCAAATCACAGATCACATGTCATCCCATTAGTGGTGTCTCAACACAGCAGCTATAACCCAGGCTCCACTGAAACCAATACCCACCATGGCCCTCACAGGATGGCACTTCAAAACATCTACAGAGAGAGATAAGTGCACACACGGCCAGCTGGTTTGTTTTAAGCTGAGATCTACAGCTTAGATCACAGGGTCATTCTCAAGCCCTGCGGCTGGCCATGAACAATTTATATTCCATGGCCCATATCCCATCCCAAATCAGCACATGCAGCTCCCAGAGGCATTCAGCAGGGTTTGTTCTGTGAAATGAGGGGCTCATTGAGATTCAAGTTATGAAACAGGTTACTTCAGGGATGCCCATAGTTTGAATAATTTAAAGTCAAACTGGACAAACACAAGAATGTATTATTATGCAGCAAAACCCATTCTGGAAGGATAAGAGATAACCTTCTTGGTCTCATCTCTCTCCTCATTGCTTTAGCTGTGTTAAGAACTTCAGATGAAAAAAACATCTTTCCTGGTGGAGTAACATTAGGGTCATCCTGTGAAGTGCCTGTTTAAAAATCAGACCTAAGTACACCAGGAAAACCAGCATTACCTGCAGTGCTGAGGACTTAGAAATGTATCTGTTGAAGCACCAGATCTCTTCAAATCAGCTCTTCCAGCATTTTGAATTTCAATTTCACCACACCCAAAGTTATCCAAGTTACTTTACCATCTACCCTATTACCCCCTCAACAGGAAGGAGGAATTAATATCTCTCTCTGCATCAGTAGTGGTTCCTGTCAAAATTTTTTCTGCACATATTCCAAGACTATTCTCTTGGTCCTTTTTCTACCATTATTGTATTTTTATTTCTGCTATTTCTCTCAATAGGTTGTTCTGTTTCATCACATGCCTATAGCATATTTCAGGCAAGAGAAATTCTTTTCCTCCATTTTCTTTCTTTTATTCTGAATTTCATTTGGGGTCTGCATGCAGAAGCCACAAATCCATCGTTTATGTGGCCAAGGTGCAAGATTCTAGGCCAGTTCCACAGAGATATTTAAATGCCAAAGCCCTGCAGAGCTCAGTTCTTTCCCATAATCAGACTCTATGTTCAAGTTAATTATTCTTATTATTTGTAATATGTTTTATCAATAAAGAGCAGCACATCCTAAATCTTTGTATTCTGTTTAAAATATGACAAACACTACTAAAAGTGAGCTTGTTTACTCAAAATTCTGCAATATCATTCCACAGAATTTCCATTCTGATCAGTCCCATAGACAATAAACAGGCAATTTGCTGACTCCTAAGTGGTAAGAAGTAATTTGAATTTCATGACAAGAGATATGGATCAGGGAGAAATAAATTAAGAAACGCAGTATATCTTCATACCCAGTGATAGGAGACTGCAGCCCACACTTGCTTTGTTTTAGCAAGTTCAGGTCCCTGGAGCAGTTAAGTTCCAGCAGCAAGTTCAGCAAGGTCAGCCATGCAAACACGAACTTCTTGTCTCTGGCAGCCACAAGGAGCCCACAGTGAGATTTGTGCTGCCAGGACTAAACTCCTAATGGCACCTAGTCAAAATAACCTTTTAGTAGACATGTCTACACCTACAGGAGTTGCAGCTCTACCTCCACAGTTGAAGCAATTCTTTTCCAAACCTTTGCAGGAGCAAATCGAGGAAGTTTTTTTCTGACATTAAATGTTATATGTAGGGAAAGAAGTTAAAAAAAGGAAGTGATGTTAGCACAAACCCACATGAATAATGCACAAGTTTCTTCCCCTACCAAATATATGGAATGATAGAAAGGTTTTCAGTCTCCCAGTAGAGATCAGTGTTTGAAATCTGAAGCCAGGCAAATTCAGGCAAAACCAGGTGAAAAATGAGGCACATAGCAAAGTCATTAATGACTGCATGACTTAAACACCTTGATGGATTCTCTGTCACCAGGGCATGCTCAGAACATGATTACACTCTATCTCAAACAGTTCCTTGGCTCAGAGCTGGCATAACTCATGGAAGCTCATGACCTGCAGAAGGAAGGTGTCAGTCAGACAACTCCAGAACAATTTAATCTCATGTAAAACTTTGCAGCTTTGAAGATGCATTCCAGCCACAACCAGCACCAACACTCCTTGCATTGTTGCATAATGTCTGGATGGAGCTCTGGCTCCATCAGCATCTGCCACACAGCTCTGGCAGCAGCAGCTCCCCTTACTCCATAAGCAAAGGGTGTGCAACTTTTCCTGAGCAAGAACCTTCCTGTGGTCTTCACTAGGCTAAAAGAGATGGATGGATGGATGGATGGATGGATGGATGGATGGATGGATGGATGGATGACAAATGTGTTCCATGTACAACATCTGACCTGTGAGCTACCAGAAGGACCACAACAGATTAGATGATTGCAATTAATTTAACCTTCTAGAGTAGCCAAACACATCTGTATTAAGTGCACCATTTCTTAAGTTACTGCACTCCAGTCTAGACTGACATGACACACCAGGAAAGTATCCTTATGAGTTTTGGGTGAAGGAGAGATCTTGCAGATATAATCAGCACAGGGGTACCCAGACATTTTTGGGGGGAAGGGGTAGAGAGAGTACAAGCTGGTTATCTGCAGAGGAGATGAGAGGCTGCTACCAGTCTCAGAGAAGAAGAGAAATACACATTATTAGGTACGGAATACTAAACCAATATTTCATCAATAGTTTGGAAGCACAGAATGAGATAGCTAGGATAGCTAGGATACTTTATGTACTAAAAATTCAGGTGAAGATCACAAGTTTAGTCTAAGATTGGAGGCAGCACAGCAGATCCCTCTCACCCACACTCACCAGTCCATCACTACACTGTCATAGTGCCCCTCACAGATCAAGACTCCACTGGAAGAGGCACAAACAGGCTGTCTCCAAAGGATAGATTGTTCCTTGGGGCTCAGGTGCAAACAGGCAAGATACAGCAAGCAATAAAACCATCATTTGGCAGCTGATGTGCAATAACCTTCTTTGTGCATACTCTTAGCCCATGGCAAATGCAAAGTAATTTGGATTAGTTTAGCCTTCACTGGGCACTTACTGCCTGAGAGCTGCCACTTAACAGCTCATGTGCCTAAACTCTGTGATTTCTGCTTTACCAGGTGTATTGGTAAAGCATACATTGCATACATCAGGTGTGCAAGCTGCCCTTGCTTGCATTAAATATGCCAGCACTTTTCCAGCAATGCAGCAAACTCCTTCCAACACAGGAGCTCAGGGTGATTTGGGAATACTGAAAATTGTCTGGTGCTCTCAGGACTACAAGTTCTTTACTGATTTACTCGCACCTAAAACCACAGTTCTAGTGCAGCAGAATCTTGTGACCAGGGGATCAGATGAACTCAACATAATTACGGAAAACACTGAACAGATCTACTCTATTTCTCCAAATAGTTCAGAACTACTCCTTTTAGCATAGGACATAGCACCAAATACCATTTTTTGATCTTAAATTCATATTTTATTGCTCCTGAATGCAAACTACTAAATACTTTTGGGCTACAAACTGAAACTGAAACTGAACTTTCCTTACAGAAAGAATTCTTAACAGTCCCAGAAATATCACCCTTACTAAGCTTTCTTGCAAATAGACTACACTTTAAGCTTGTTTTCCTCTTTGTGGCAAATTCTGTGCAAACCTCTCTCACAAAAGATATTTATGTCCTCAGAGCACACACACAAATAATTTCTTCTGCATTCATTCATAAACCTCTATTTGTTTCTTTTTATGTTCCTTTTCAAATTTAGTCCTTTGAACCACTCAAGACAAGGAATATTTCTATTTTCCAGGCACCTGAAGTTTCTCCAGCCTCAGAGAATTTGGAAGCAGATCTTCTGCAATATAAAGCAATAAAATAAAAAATCCTGTGGTGCTGCATTTCTCTCTTAGCAGGAGGACTCCTGTTTTCCATTAAGCAGTGATGAACATTTCTTCCTATTGACTCATCCAGGAAATGTTATAAAACCCTAAGGATGCTCTGTCTTTTTAAAAATAGGAAAATCCTCTAAGTATGTTACATCAGGCCTGAAGTTCTGCCTGAAGTTAACTCAGATGTGGCATCCCACAGAGCAGGAAGATGAACAAGAGACAGGTTTCAACTATGCTTTCTCAGGAATAAAAACACTGAAGATACAAGAAGATAAACAGCTCTTGAATAGCTTCAGTAGAGATAAACTAGGCGAAGTAACAACTAGAATAATACAATATTTCAGAATAACATGCATGAGAACAAGATAGAACATGAAAAAATAATTGCACTTTGGTTTTGTTTTTTTCTTTCAGCTTAGTTGGTTTTGGTCCAGTGCTGGACCTCCTGGAAATTCATCCTTGTGTATCCCAGACTAAAGATTTTGGAAATATGATTGGAGAGGATACTGTCACTCTTTTCCATGTGAGCTGATTTGCATGGAATACTTAAATGATTACGTAGGCCAGAGAATTCTCTATCATGGAGTGTAAAACACTCTATTGAGAAATCAAACACCTGGGTTTAAACTTTGCTCCTACGACTGTTTAATTATTTTTGCAAGGTGGTAAGACTTCCACAAAGCAGCCCTATAAAATCCTATGTCTTAGTGATTAGGAGACTTTCTGAAAGGTGATTTCATCCATCTGGACAGATTGCTACAACTTCCTTCTTCTGTTTTAATTTAGCCTAAATTAAATTGCCATTGTCAGAACTGCCCCTTAAGTCAAGACAACCTTTGCCAGTTTCATGTAAACTGAAACTGGAGAGTTTAGAAGAAAATCAGTTCATTTATAAAACAGCTCAGTTAAGTTTACCTAATTACTCCAGCACGAATCACATCCCTTGTGTGTCAGGAACTGTATGAATACCAACAGAAAGGTAAGTTCTACCAAAATAATTTGTTGTTAATGCACGTTACAAAAGATAGTCAGATGCATACAAAAGGGGAACAGATAGTGGAAATGTGCCAGAGCTGTTGATGTGATTTTCTAATGAGTCAGGTAGAAATTACCAAATATGCCCTTTGCTATCGGAAAAGAATTCAGCATTCCCAAATCTTTACATATTTCCAGTGTCTTGACAGCTGTGACACTGCAGAGATATTTCCCCCCAATATCTGATTCTTAGAGATCATGAGAACAACATTATTCTCAGTTACTCTGTTAACAGTCACACTCTCCCACATTTAATCTACTGATGAATAACTGGGGATTCCATTTGCTGCCATGTTATGCCACCTTTTGTTTTCCTACTCATTTTTCTAAGACGGGGCTGCTTCTGTAGACTCAGTGATCTGAGGACATAAAAGAGATGTGGTTTGTAGGAGGAAGTTATCTGATGTAAGAGGAATCTGAAGGGCTCATGCACTTGAAAGTTTGTCTACCCACAAGACCAGTTACCCTAATAAAAGATATTACATCTCCCTGCAAGTCTTGCTTTAACACTAAGTACAGAATAATATGGGATCTATATAGAACTAACCTTATCCTTGTCCTTGAGCACACAGGGATTTCTAGTGCAAAGGCCTTGTGAGGGAATTAGTAGGGCCCATGGTGACATGCATGACTGAAAAACAGCAGCATGCAGCAAATGAAGCACTGAGCTGGAAAAATGGAGGAAGGACAGTTTCATGACTAAGCAAGACATGCTGAAGACACAGATGATATCCCTGTCTCTCATACAACCAGATTCTGTGATGCTGGGCAAAACATTTTAGCTGAATTTTGCTAAGTGAGCACTACAGTGTTACTTACTTCACAAATGTTCACCTCTGGGACTTCTGATACTGTTTGAGAAATGCTGAGGGTCAGCACTGTTGCCAAGGTCACAGATCTGTGTTTTAGACTCTCATAAAAATTGTCTCTGCATCAAGGTATTCAGAATACATTAAGAAATGTTCCTCAGCTTGGGGGAATAAACCCCTCCTCATGCTCAGCAGCTGTCCCATGAAAACAAATTCACTAGTTTTTGAGATGCATTCAAATATTAAGCAGGATCTGAAGACAGTACAGACTAAGGCCTAAGGCCATACATTAAACAATGAGTGGAAAATGAAATGTTGGAGAGCTTTTCATTAAACCACTGTGAGCATGGGAAGAGGGATCCTGTGCAAAACAACAAACACAACCACAGTGACATGCAGTCATTTAATTAAAGACTAACAAAAGGCACACAAGGAAACCTGAGTAATGAGGGATTTGCTGGCAAGTTTAAGTCCAGCACTGTTGCTGTGTTTTGAGTACCCAACATAGTGATGGGTATTGTATATTGTAATACTGTATATTGTAATACCACATAGAGGTATTTAAAGAGGCCTGAACAACCTCTATCAGCAACTGAAGGTTTACAGCAGTGTGAGTAATCAGTAGATAAATTAGTTCTGACTAATATGAACGAGCAGCAGCTGAAAACTGGCACTGCACCGGCACAACACTGTGGTACCCACAGCTCTTCCACAAGAGCATCACACTGAGCCCTGCACTGAGCTTTGGCATGAGGGACGTGCATCCCTTGGGCAGACATGGCCCTGGGGAGGCACTGATTTAGATCGACTGTGTGTTTGGTGGCATGTGAAAATCCAGCTCAAATAACCATAAAAATCCTGAGTCTTCAACACATATTAGCACTTTCAAGCAGTATAAGCTGTACTGCTTGATCTTTGCTGCCTTGAGAAGTAGAAAAAAAAAAAAGGAAAAGAGTTTTAGTGCTTCACAGTTTGGACATTTTGTTGGGTGAATAATTTCTATCACAATGCCTTTGGCCCAGGGCTTAGAAAAACCATCAAGAACAGAAAGCTCAAGTAAGATTATGGGATATAATAAGAACACTTCATCTTAACAGCACTGGAGAAACAATATCAGATGGCTTTTATTGCATAACCAAAATCTTCTGGAAAAATCTGCCCAATACAACACAGGGATTTAAATGTCTCTGAAAAATTAAATGCCATACAAGAACAGAAGCCAGCTTTCTAACTCCCAGTCACATGCCCCAGCCATGATGTTGTGTGACTTACTACTCACATGCAGTATGCTTTCCCTCTGCTGCTGGGATGAAATACCTGGAGTTTACCTTTGGCTGTTTTGAACACCCAAACCACTTCTTTACACTTGTGAGAAGCTGTCATCTTCATCCTCTGCCTCTGACTGCACTGATATAGCACCACCACCACCACTCTGCCTCAGCACCCATTTCAGAAAGCAACGTCTGTTGTGCCCCTCCTGCACTGTCCAAAAAGGGAGAGGGCCCTTCTCCTCTGCCAGTGTTGGAATAATTGATAAAAAATTTGCTGCCTTAGAGCAGTCTTGCTACGTTGAACACCTTCACACGTATGCCTCTCATTGCTTGATTTGAAGAAGTATCTGCATGAAACAAGACTGTGCCATAGGTCAAATTCTCAAAAGTGCTCAGAGCCAAACACAGTAAAGGACACAGCTCCTCACAATCCAGGCACTGTCACTCCTACACTGTCAACATCTTGAGTCACCGGGAGCTTGAAAAATCAGCATTAGGGGTACTGAGGGGCAGAAGCTAACAGGAATTGCCTGGTATTGCCTGTGGTAACCCTTCTTGGGTAATTTTTACACTCACCTATGTCTCCTGTGTTCAGAAAAGACAAGAGAGAGGAGATGCCTCCTGGGTCTGCAGCAGCAGCCAAGACCTCATGATGAGAGATGGGGTTTGGAAAAAGGCTGAGAACCAAACCCGGACTTCTCACTAGACAAATGCCATGTAGCAATGGGTAGTTTTGCTCCTCCAGGTAGAGTTTCTAAAACAATTTGTGTTTTATTATTCAACCCTTTCAAATCATGTTAAACCCACAATGAACCCCCACAGTGCAGTGAGTCATTGAAGGGCACCAGGTGTGTTCCTAGATGAAATGAACTCTTGCTCTGCCTGTTTCTGAGTCACAGAGAGGATTTGATGAACTTGGGTGATTACAGCTGGGCAGTTCTATCATATGAACAGCACTGCTCTTGTGGCCTAAGGATCATTTGTATTAAAAAAGAAAAATATCTAGTAAGGCTGTTAAAACTCAGCCAGTATTCTCAATTATTTGAATGTATTGAGATACTAAATTCTCTTTAGATACCAGAATCTGCAACTCACATAATTTTTCATACACTTTAGTGGTCCTGTAACAGAAAACTGTCTGATATTCTTCCAAGAGCTTCTCATCCATAGGCTTTCCTTCTGCAATCTGTCTTTGTTATGGAGATAGGCAAAGGTACTGTCTGTAAAAGACTCTGGGACTCAGTGCAGAAAACACTAAAGCGCTTTGGCCAAAAAAAAAAAAGAACATACAATTCTACAACAATAAGGGAAAAAGAACTGCTCTGAATTGGATTTCCCCACACAGACCATTTGCAACATAAATGCCTATAGATGCTGCTGCCCTCCTAGTGACAGACCTCTTAAAATCTTGCCTCTTGAAATGGAAAAGTGTTTCGCTTACAGGGCGGTAGCTAGAAATGCTCAGAGAAATATCATATACATCTGACACAGTTTGTTTAAAATGCAGCAAAATCAAGGGACTCCTGAATAAACCTGACAGAACTATCTTAAAAATATGAGCAAAGAGTGGATTCAGCCCTGTATAACCTGTTTGACTATGATTATTTTTGGGGTTTTTTTTTACAAACACTGAGTGCAATAATGTTTACCTCTTCAGGAGATTCTTTGAAAAGATATTTAGCCTGCATAAAACTATTAAAACTTAGGTTCCTGTTACCTAGCTGGAGGCAGAGACCTCTTCATGAGTTCACACAAAATTTCAATAGATTTAGTTGTAAAAGTGGACCCTGTGTTTTTCTTTGCTTTCAAAGGCAGGTATATAATCCCATAAAAGTAGGGTATCTGAGATCTGTCTTAAAGCTAGATATAACTTTTATCTTTGCCTGCTTTTTCTGGAAGACTATTTCAATACTTCAATGCTCAAGATCTTAAAACTCTTATTATTTCCTGCCTAAAACAATTTATGACCAGATTACAGCCATCAATTCTTATTCCAACAATATCTTTCATCTTAAAAAACTTGACAGTCCCTAGAGAAGAGTCCATTGACCTGAATAAATGAGAAGCAGTGATTACTGAAGTTAACAAAAAAATAAATGCTGGAAATGCCTGGGTCTGACAATGAAACTTTCTGCTAGACAGATATCCTGAGAATGGATAGATTCTCCATTTCCACCATTATCAGCAAAAGGGAGAGCAAAATCATGGAAAATTCTAATCTCCAGCCTTGATAAGAGATAAGACCCATTAAGTATGAAAAGCCTCTTTGCCTTTTAGTCAGCACACGAATTTACATTTGGAAAGTCTAAAGATTACATCACTGTGATGTAAAGAACAGATTTTGGTGCTGTACAGTGCTGGAGTGCTCTGAGCTCCAGAGGAAGAAAAGAGAAATAAGCACTGTTACATATATTCTAAGTTTTCATCAGAAAGCTTAGCAGTGTCAACGATCTCTCAAATAACCCATTTGACTAAAAGCAGCCATCAGATTTCTTCATCCGACCTTAGAAATTTGGGGCACCTTAACTGATGTTAAAAGGCTCAGTTTCCAAATATCTGACTGCCCATTCACCCCTTAACAAGTCTCTGCTTGGCATTCATGAAAACAAATGGAATAGAAAAACAAAATAGTCACATTTTCTTGTTTGCTTGGCAAGTCACAGCCAACCCATATGAAAGGGGGGAGAGGGAGAGGGGAAGGGCAGTCCCTAATGCCCAGCATGTATTTTGGAATGAGTCGATAAATCATCCTTCTCTGTTTGTAGAAATGCCTTGAACAGAACAGAATGGTCCTGAATAGTTCATTACTCAGAAACATTTGATGAAAGTGGATTCAGTTTTTGGTTTATGATCCAACATGCTGGAGGAAGATGAGTTTTCTAGATGAGATACGGGTAGTACACATAAAACCAATCTACTTCTTTCTGCTTTCCAATGCTGTCCAAGGCACTGGGTTAAAGAAAAACACAGAAGTGGGCTGCTGCCAAAATCAGCCACACAGATATCACTTATCCCTGCTAGAGACATTGATCCTTGTACAATTTATCATGGCATTGTGGCAAACAGGAAAAAACACTGTCAGACAAATGCACTATCATTTGTTCTTTAAGTTACTTTAAGCATAAAGCCTTGCAGTCTTTCCCTCAGTTATTACCTATCCCAGTGAGCTGCCATTCAAGCAATGCTCACCAAACCCTTCACAAAGGCCCCTGAAGCCTGCTGATTGAGTTGTCTCAAAGAAACCTTGCTAATAGTACACATTTGGAGTGCTTTTAATCATTTCATGAAGTCAGGAAATTCTCATCTATTGAACTCCAGTGGACCACAGAGAAATTTTATGGCTTGTCACCAATCGAGATCAGGTGAAAGGAATGCAGAACGGTGCTTTCAAATTAAATTACGGTTTTTCAGGTTGGACTGGCACAATCTGTCTTTAGAAAAAGAGGAGCCTTTTGTGGAACTTCTAGAGCAAATTCAATCCTCTGATTCGCACTGCTGCTCCCTACATCTTATACTAAATTGCACAGTTAAAAAGCTGACTATGGCATTCTCACGTATCTTTCCAGCCCAATAGCGATGTGCTATCTGCCAAAAGCCCATTCCCAGAAGAGCTTCAGCTTAGCACAGACAGGAAGAAACAGTGAAGGAATGTGGTTATAATTTGAGGGATTTCACATGCAGATTTACAAAGTGGGATTAAACAGGCTTTAACCTTGTTCTTCACCTTCACCTTCTCTGTCCAGTGCCATGAGGTGCTTCTTTCTAACTTATCCAAAGAGGAGAGAGCCCCCACAGATATGTGCAGTTGTTATCATCACCCTTGTGTCTGTGAGAGAAAGGAAATATTCCCTCATGACCCAATATAGAGAAGACAGTGGATTTCCTCTCTTTTCCCTCTCCTCTAATATCAGGTTTGTCCAAAGCCTGAAGAAGAACAACTTACTGAAAAGCATATAATTTTCTATTGACTGAATTATAAAAACAAAACAAAGGAACAACACCACAAGCAACTCTTTTGGCCATGTTTATTCATGCTCTGCATTTACATCCTATGAATGTGCTGCTACCTTCCCTGAACATTCATAGGAAGAGAATTTTAAGCTCCCCCCCCGAGTTCAAATGCTCACAAGACAGGGAAGGTGTCCCTGCCTATGGGAAAGATGATCTTTAAGGTCTCTTCCAACCCAAACCATCCTGTGATTCTGTGATTCTCCTTGAGACTACTCCAAACACGTGCATGAAACACACGCGTTCTATATAACCCTCTAATACAAACACAGTTGGTCTGGGCTGAAGATACACCAAAGAAAAGATATATTCTGCTGTAAACAGAAATGGAAAGGGACAATATTTTGTAAGTGGAAAAATGTACCTTGAATTTGTTATCCACAATTCAAACATTCCATAAGGATAATAATATTATTTTTTCTAAGACTGCAGCTGGTCACTACTTAAGTATTTATAGAATATCTTCTAAAGATGCTACAGAAGAGGAGAAGATGAGAACTACATAGCTTTTCTGTTAGGTATTTTATAAAGATAGTAAATACTTGGTGCTTTCTAAAGAGTGAAAAAAAAAATTGGTAAAAGTTATCACAGAACCAAAGTATGGGAGAAATGGCTTCCAATCTCTTCCCTCTGAAGACATCAGAACACTTCACAAGAGGTGGGATAAAGGCTGGAAGAGACATTCCAGAAAAAAAAAATTACACAAGAAAACCTGTTCTTCCAGATTATGAAGAATCTACCCTCCTGCCCAGAACCAGCTCCTGCGTTAGGCTAAGTAGGAGGAAAAGGAAAATATGGAATATTCTGTCTCAGCCAAAAGACATATTTTGCCCTATAGCAAAAAATATTTTAGAAGCAAAACTCCTTGTCTTCCAGTGTCAAAGCTGGCATCCAGTTCTGTGCACCACAGCTTTCCTCTTTCTTCTTTCCCTTCCTTGTCCCTTGTCTGGTTTTCATCCTCTTGTTTTTTCTCTTGCTTTCAGAGTGTGGCTCAATTCTTTTCCCCAGGGGCAAATTAAACTGAGGACACTCATTGAAAATTCACTTAATCAGTTCATCATGGCTATATCTCCTTTTGGGCAAAGAAGTTATCTCAGAAAGGCTTTAGCACACTAAAGTAGCCAGAACAGTCCAGATATCACATACAAGGCAAAAAGAAACCTTAGAGACAGGAACCACAAATCACTCCCATCTACTCATCTTCCTTTCCATATTTGCTTCCTTTTTTTCCTCAGTGGCCTTTCCCACCTCCCAAATACATGACTTTTAACCCAGACAACCCTTCCATTTATCAAAAGCCTGACATCCATGTTTAGAGTCCCCCAGGACTAACCTTGTCACTTTACCACATTAGCTTGCATTTCCATTTCTGACAACTTCTGGCATGTCTTCCCTCAACCAACAACCACTTTCTTTTATATGACACGTAGCACTTTAGCAGCCAAAGCACAACAGTCTGATAACTGCTTATCCAGCATCATGTATCTCCTTATTATCTGCTACATTATCCTTATCTAATTGCATGCACTTTGGCTCAATCTGACATTTTCAAAACTACAGATGCTTATTAGCTTTTCTTAGCTAAAAGAAAAAATGTGTATTATAGTGATTATCAGTTCCTGGCACTGCCTGAGAAACATTGTAATGAGAGAGACCTTTAGCCCACCATAAACAAGCACAATCAAGACTGTTTTGGTTATTAGCAATGCTCCCACAAATGTTTCCAATGTCAGAATTAATGACTGCACTACTAATTATTAATAATCTCATGTTTCTATGAGGCTTTTTTAGCCCAAAGCTTTAGGCCAGAAGCAGAAATTATTTAATTCTGGACTACCACAGTGAAGCCACAAATGAAGTCATGGCCTTGATTCCTTTATGGTATCTAAGAGATGCAGGTCCTGCCCCCGCAGGGATAAATAACTTGTGGAAGGTCATACAGTAGGTCAGTGGCAGACCTAGGAAAAGCAAAATTTCCCTAATAGTTATTCCAATACTCTACCAAAGATCCATGCCACCTCAAACAGAAGGTACATAAACGTGCCCAGAAATCAGTGAGAATTACCCACTCCTTGAAGAAGCCTCTTCCAAGCACACCACCCTCAAGCACAGAGGGTATAAACAAGGCAAGTACAATAGGTGGGGTTACTGTGATCCCAAACCTTGGCTATGTCGGTCTTAATTAAGTGCCCTTGTTTGCAATGACTCACTGTTTGTGTTTTGACAAGTGTTGTTTGTGCTGCAGTTCATAATAGAACAAAGCAGCTGCTTCAACAGCACCCACTTTATCAGAGAGACCATTGTGAAGCACTATAATACCTTTAGTGTTTTCTCCACGTGTCTCCTCTTGTATCTGGGATTACAAACACCCACATGAAGAAAAAAAAAAAAGAGAAAAAAAAAGAAAACAATATAGAGCAGACAGAGGAACTGTATTAATAAAGGAAGACTAGTAAAAAAAATCTTCGGTTCACTACAAACCATTTATGTCTCTATGGTAACAGCTTCCTTATCAACAATGTAATAGAAGTTTGGTCTTTTAAACATTACTTTTGTTTTCTCACACCTAAAGGAAATAGAAAAAACAAAATCAAAGAAAAACCATATTTAATATAGATTACCCAGAGACATGAGGAGGGATTTAGCAATAAATGACAAACAAAGATAGGATTCTACAGTCACATGAAACATAATCCTACGAGCAATCTGTGCAAATCTCAGAGCTGTGTATGCAATAAACTTATCTTGGGACAATCAGACTCTTATGCAAGAGGTCAAACACTATTTAAAGCAGATCCAAGCATTCTCTTTTCTCTCTGCTCAAGGCTCCTTGTTCCTCTGGAATACAAGATAACCCAATCTGCCTGTCCTAGAAGGAGAGCAGGGGAGACAGGCAGAAGCTGAATTTTGCTATGCCAGAGGGCATGTCACTGTGAAGCAGCTGCAGAGGAGCCATCTGAGGTCTGCCTGGGAGATCCATCTTTAGGCGCCAGGGCACAGAAAGATAAAGTTGCCTGCAGCCACCTGTTAGACAGGGAGGAAGAACTGACTCATGGCTTCCCAGCAGTGCAAAAAAACCCAGGGTTTTTCTCCTGTCAAGTAGGGCTGGGGAAAAGGAAAGAGGGAGACATGAGCTGTGCTTGCTGTCTCCATTTCTCGTAAGGGACTCAGAGGTCTTTGGAGCAAGTGGAAAGAGCCATCCACCCCCGAGTCATGTCCCATACCACCCCACCTGACAGCAGCAGCAGCTGCCACCAGATTGTTTTTCTGTGACCCTGGTACAAGCATGAATGTCTGTTTTGCAAGCAGTTCATACTTTTTATTTTGCCAAAGGCTGGTCTTATAAATAAAAGTCTTCTTTAGTCCCCCTTAGCCAGAGGCACTGCAGGATACTTGAATTCATCTTCACAGACACAAACTCCATAGGGTTCTGCCAACCACTGCTTATACCCTTGAGAAGGGACAGCAGTCAGTAACAAACCTCCTGCTGCTGCTCAGATGCTGGATTTAATTCTCCCTCTGCCTCTGCCAGAAGAGGAGGAAAGCAGCGGGCACAGGGATTCTGTGTAAACCTCCTGCTGGTTCTGCTCACCAAGTGTCTTCAGACCTAGGGCTTGGAGACTGAAGTAACATCTGTAATTGCTCAGTCTCCGTGGGTTTCATTTCTCCTCTGACCAAAATAACACAGTTACATTCTTCTATATAGAGTTGGAGCTCATTTTAATGGCCAATAAGCAACACATACACACTTTTGTCATAAACACTTTAAAATTAATGACTATGGTATAACTGGAGCTGAGGCTACCAGGCATTTCCCACTGCTGCTTTTCCATTTCATGTAGCTCTGTACATCCAAGACAGCAAGCCTAGGGAGAAATTTGCATTTGCTTTTGAGGTCTGCCTAGAGTGAAATCTGCTCAAAATGCTGGAGCAGATGCTATTGACAAATACAGAAAAGAAATTTAAAAAGCCCCAAACCACCCCCTCCCAAAAATATTATAATGAAAGCATCAAGATACTCCTATCCTTCCTTTTGGATGCTTTAAATCTCCTTTTGCTCAAAGCAAACTCCAAAGCCTTGAACAGCTAAAGGGAAACATCAGACATTTGAAATGTCACATGAAAACTGTCAGAAATGAGTGCTAGACACAGCAAAGACTTAAATGTGCCAGACTTCACGATTAGTTTTACACCTGTAAGAATATTCTTGGTGGTAACTGGAACAATTTTTAGTGTTAAAGCCCCTGAGGCCCAGAGCCAGAAATTGCAACAGCTCACAGGGCTGAGGCACAGCAGACCATCACTGCCAAAGAGCTGAGATGAACTGTCTGTGTGTCAACTCTGCCTCTGATTCTCCACCTGCAAACTGAAGATAATAATAAGTGCACTTTTAAAAGGCACAGGGATAGCAACTCATGGAAGAATCTATGCAATAACTGAAGTCCACTAACAAGCACCTTGTTTAAAGGAAAATCATTTACACTATGCAAGTGATAAGCAATTAAAAAAACATGCTCAGTGGAAATCTGGTAAGTTTTCACCAGCAGAGAGTCACAATATTGGGCTTTTTCACATTACCTCACACACTTTGATACCTCTGCTTAAAATTAACTGCTTGCAAAGTGAATGAGTATCAGACCCCCTCTACCTCTCTCCCTAGCTCCACATTACAAGTTCTCTGAAGCTTAAAAATGACATTAATCTTTGCTGTAATCTTTAGGAAGGCTTTCAAGTGCTATTTTAACAAAACAAACTATGAAAAAGCTCTAAATTAAAGTGCTTAAAAGCTGAGACATAATTAAAACTCTGGCTGAATGTGGGAAATGAAGGTCCCCAAACACTCTAAGGTGGAAAATTTGGGAAGGACTTGTGTTTCCACTACACAAAAACTGCGGCCCATTCATCCTTCAGAACATCTTACTGGATTGTACCACCACACTCACCCTCTGTTCCCTTCTGCATTGCTCTGTAGTGCAAAACACATGTGTCCAGTGCCCATTCTTATTCCCTTTTGTAGTTTCATATTGGCAGTAAAGACTATAGCACAGTGATCTATTCATACACATGAATAGACAAACTCAAAATATATTTTAACTCAGTTAACTCACCCACACTGAGTCTTATCAGTACCAAACACCCACAATTTAATGAATACACATAACATTTTCAAAGCTATATGAGTTACATGAGCATATATGGGTAAGAACCTGAACCAAAATGACTATTTATGCAACTAATAGGAAATATATTCCAATACGTATTTTTTTATTTGACCACAAATCTTATCAAAAACCTTGAAATTACAAAACTAAATTATTTGTGTGTACTTTAAAAAGCCACACTTTATCACAACCTGCTATGAGTGAAAGAGGCTTTTGCAAAAACACTGGCTTTTTTGTTTTCTTTTGGGAGATAAGAGAAAAACATTCCCTAGAAGAAAGATTTGTTCCTCCCCTCCTTCCCCCATGCCTGAATATGGGGCCACGTAAAACTATTGTTGAACCATTTTTTATGAGCTTTGAAAACAAATATTTCTCCCTGAACATGAAAAAGTTACAAAAAAAAAAAAAAAATTACAAAACTGTCATAATTTCCATCAGACCTAGAGAAAGCAATAAGAAATTGAGTTAAACCCTCACGTGTAGGTATGAGTATGTAAACAAGTGTGTGGTTGGTGCTTTCCTATAAAAGCAAGGAAAAGCCAGGCACTCCATAGGAACAGTGTGATCACGACACGCTGCCACCCCTTGGTCACGGGACGAAAATGCTCGTCCCTCACAGCAACGTGCTGGGAATCATCCAGCACATCGGGCAAAAGTCCCAACAAAATCACCTTGCACTTAATGAACTACAGTGGGAGATTTTGCTGGACCACCACGAGCGAAAATGTATTAGCCCAAAATAATGTAAAGTTTCTTATTTCAAGGGACAAATTCTTCTGACTCCCAAAGAGCATTTTCAAAGCTGTGATAGACACTGTAAGAACTGTCTTCTGTCTGGCCTTTTCTGAAACAAAAATATACAAAGGATTGGAGAACAGCACATACAGACCTTTTTTCACACTTCCCGTATCTTTGAAAGACCCCCTGGAAACCAACTTGAGTTGCTCCAACCTTGGGTCCAGTCTCTTCTTTCTGCACTTTCTGCTACTTGCTCAAAAGAGAAATAATGTGAACTGAGTATTCTACATGAGGTATCCCAACCTATTGCACAGTTCACTTCCATTAGAGAGATGATTCAACCCCTTTGCATAGTTATTCTTGAATACTTAAAAATACATTCTCTCTGGCAGATTTTCTAGTGCATGCATCATCACCACGGCTAGTAAAGGCTGCAGAAACAGAGGCTGATTTTAAACCCGTAGCAAGTATCATAAGGTAGTTTAATTATAAACATAGCTATAAAACAAAGTATAAAAAACTTATCACCTGCAGGTCAGAGTGTCCACTATTCAGTAATCACAGAATATATGATGGGCTTCTGTGCAAATATAACCCATGATTTTTATAAGGTTTATAACTATTCTTTCTGAAGGAAGTAAGCTGCAATTTTTATTCGTTTCAAAAGGTGAGCTTACAGAATGTCAGCAGGGCCTAACTATTTCCACTGAAAGAACTAGTCCCAGCTCTCCACATCTTATTGACTGTAAGATAACTGAGTTCAGCACCCAAGAACTCACCTAGAAGAAGTAGAAGAGGAGATTCTTATAGATTCAAACTGTAGTTTCTGCCCATATGCACAATAATTCAGATTTGTAGATAGGCTTCTGGTTACAATTCAAATTATTATATCTTATAGTAAAGTCATGATTCCCACAGTCCTAGAAACCCTTCTATACAATCAATTCACTCAACTGTCTAGGAGAAAAAGCACTGCACTTCTGAAATGCCTGTTGCCTACAGCTCAGGCCTCAACCTTTCTGAAACACTGTCCTTGACATACATTTTTAGGAAGCAATATCTCTTCTCATCAGACAAATAATGAACTGAAAATTAACACTTTCAATTACATGCAACAGCAAGTCTGACATACTAAATTACATTTTTTTTTACACTAATGGCTCTGACTCTCACTTTCTCAGACTCACTCTGTAAACAAAGGATATTTGATTTACTAAATCCTGAACTTATCCAAGCAGGAAACACACTTTTACTGAAGCATCTCAAAATGATCTCTATTTATATCTGAATGAGAAACTTCTCAAAAGGTAAATCAGTCTGAATAATCAACTGCAGGACTAGTAAAGTATAGTATATGGTCAAATACAGTTTTAAGCAAATGCAGGAAAGAAAGAAATATTCAGAATTCAGTTGTAGAAAGAATACCCACAGTAATGAGGACTTTTGTACTTTGGGACTGGCTTCTTTATATAGTTAAGTCTCCTGTTAAAAACAATAGGAGTTTTGGCTAAGTTACGAACCTGTAAGAATACAGCACATGGCTCTTTAAATAGAAGAGTTTTATGATGTTTCAGTGGGAGGTTCAATATCTTTAAAAGATAACTTATACAAAATTCAATTTAAGAAGAATTTCTGTGATCATTGTTTTATAGTCAGTGCCTTATAAAATAGATCAATATTCTGTGTTACAGAAAAGTAGTGAATTTTTTATGCACCTGATTAATGCATTGTTATCATCCCAGTAATTAAAAGGAGCAGCGTTACACACAATCAGCATGATACATCTTACTCAGCACCTCCTGGCAGTTGCCTGCAAAAATTAAACTCATTAATCACTGTGATGCCAAAGAAGAAAAAGCCTGGAAAAGATGAAGCAGCTCTATTTTGTGGGAAAAAAGTTCTCAAGTCAACATGTAGGAGAAAACTCCTTCCACAGTATAATATGTAAAGCATTAATCTGATCAATCTAAAATCAGTCATCGCTACCCTCTAAAAGGTAATCTCCTCAAACTAAAAAGGAGAATTATGTTACCAAAATTCTTCATAACTGGCATACTGCACCACACTAGATTGAATAGAGTTCTCACAGATGTTTCCTCATATCCAAATAAATGTAGTGAAAAGCTAATCCTTTAACAAAGCCAAAAGGCCACTAGAATTTTGTTTACAGCTGTTCCAGTAATTAACTTTAATGTCAATAATGCCACAGAGCCAACTAGGAAGTGGTTTTCTGGAATCATTTATACAGAACCTAGTTTTCTTATTTCCTCCCATAAATAACATGATTGTCTCATCAGACTAATAACTAACATGAAAAATTTGCAATATTTATTCCAGGTTTTATTCATAAGTTAGGTCTACTGTATATAGATATATATATATATATAGTCATGTACCTGTCACAAGCTGAAACATAATAAAGACTTTTCAAAATTCAAAAAAATGTTGTGACCTCGGCTTTGCTATACTTTCATGTTACAAAAACAATGTTCTCAAGTCTGTCTCAATGGTGGTATAAAGTGAAGTCAGTAGTTGCCATATAAAATCATGATTGTGTTTCTTAGAGAATTACTGCTTCCTCTTTAACTTTGTATAGGTTTCATGTAGTATTTTTCCACCAGTAGTACTTCCAGGGAGCAAAATGCTTACTTATAATACCGTGACCTTCAAAGGCAAGATCCTGTCTTTCTCTGTTTTGTACTGCATTGAGGTCTGTACTGGTGCTTAGAAATATAGTGCTCAATGCAGCACACATATTTCAGTGGGAAAAGTCATCATCAGTAACCCATAAAAAACCACTCAGTTCTCTCCCAATTATTAATCACGTGACAAAGTCAGGAACAGAACAGTCTCATTCTCAGGTTTGTTTTGATATTTCCAAATGTGAGCAGGGGAAAAAAAAAAAACAGAAACCAAACTAAAAAAAGGTAAAACAAAATAAAACAAAACAAAAACCAAAACCAACCAACCAAAAAACCCCACAACTTTGTTGCTACATGACCTGGCTTTTCCTACTACATTGATGTTGAAGGATGAAAGACAATGTGAATGCCCACTATTAGTGCAAAACAAAATAGAAGTCTAATCACCTAAGAAAAGTGTTTCCAATGATGTCTCAATAAGTCTGTCACCATAATAAGCAATAGCTTGTGCTTTTGGGACCTTACACAAACAGACCACCCTCCTTGCACTTCTCCCATAGTCTTTGTTCGCTGCCTGCCTCACTTTTCCCTTTTCCTGGGTGGTTTCATGCTCATCCTGAGCAAGCCTGACTGCTGCCACCAGAGGCGGGAGAGGAACCCCCTGTCTCTGCCACCATCTCACCACGGTGAAGGGTGAGAGGTCACTGCCTCGGCACCGGTCCCAGTAGGGTTTGGCACAGCTCCTCCTATCCCGGCACAGCTCGGCTTCAGAACAGCCCCTTCTGACCAGGAATAGGAGGGGTTTGGCACCGCGGAGAGCTCCTCCTGCCCCGGGATAGGAGCGGTTCAGGACCGCGGACAGCTCCACCTAACCCTGGACAGAAAGGGTTCGGCACCAGGGACAGCTCCGCCGGGCCCCGCTCCGCCCCGGTTCAGCACCGCGGACACCTCCGACGGGCCCGCCCCCGTCCTCTGCCTCCGCTCCCCTCTGCCCGGGCAGGACACCCCGCTTCCAGAAACACACGGTTCAAACACCATTTCCACTGGCTTCGTCATGATTTCACCCTTCCGACCTAAACGACTCTCCGCTGGAGACCACCCGCGCCGGCTGCCTGGTCTCCGCTGGAAGGGAGCGCCTCTGAACTGCCCGACCCGCTCCAGGGCACTTTCTGAGACGCGCTGCCCCGTATAAAAATAATTCACACAAAGTGTCCACGTGCGTTTAGAAGTCACTCCAAATCCCTGTTTCTGGCCACACTTTTTGCACTTAATTGCTGAAGGCACCTAGGTAGGCACCTTTCCCTCAACAGACGGCACTGCCCAGCAACACTCTCCACCCACGCACAACTCTGAGGGGAGAAAATAAAAGGGGGGAAAAAAACCATAACAACAACAACAACAAAACTCAAACAAAAAACCCCTCTCCTTATAGAAGCTTAATAATGTCCTTATTAACATTATTTCGGAGCCTGTCAGCGCAAATCACTCGCACATGCTATAAACTGCTGGCTTTCCTTCGCTTCCGGGCTCAGCGCTTCTGGTGACCGGAGGAGCGGCTCCAGACATCTGTCTCCAAATCCAGGGAAGGGAAATTAAAACACATAATGAGGGAAATGCGCCTGAGCCCAGCCCGGGCGGCGGCACTGCGCTGGTTCGCAGCGACATCTAGAGCCCAGCACGCCGCCGGGAAGGGCCCCGTGTCCCAGCCACGCCGGGGAAGGGTCAGGAGTGGCTGCAGGCGCACGGGAAAGGGGACCGGTCCCTTCCGGCAGTTTGCCAGGGCCAAGGAGCTGCAGTGCCAAAATTGTTGCCGGTGAGAGAGTCACAGGGAAGAGTCAGTTCAGGTTCCTGCCACCGCTGGCCCCCGGGGCTATCAGCATGACAGCCACCGCTGGCAGAGGTGTAGGTCGATTGGCCTCGCCACTGGCAGAAGTGCCCCTTGCTCTACGGACCGCACAAGAGTTTACGAAAGGACGGGAAAATTGACAGGGATTAAAAAGAAAATTTTCCTGCATACACAACTGTCTCCCGAGTGAAGCAGACCTGCTGTCCTGGCTTGAAGCAGTGCCTTTCTTGGGAAGGCTCCCAGAGCCAAAGCTGAGCCCTGCCGCAAAGCTAACGCGTCCCACTCGGGCAAGAAGTATTTTTAACAGACACAAACATTATTCCCAACTGCAGCCATTTGCTTCCCCTTGTGTGTGCTTCCACAGAGGCAAAACACACTCAAATCCCTCTGCAAACCTAATACCAGTCAGCGATGGGGAGCCACATGTTTTGATCTGTCACTGGCTCTTCTTCTCTTAGTTTCCCCGCTTTTCAAATCCCCTCTTCCCACTCCTCACCACCCCGAAAGAACCAGGGACCATCGACCCAGGCCAGTTTAACTCCATCGGACACAGCAGCCAGCCGGCGGCCTGGATGAGTCACTCGTTACTAAGGCGATATGCAGATTCACCCTTTGAAGTCGCTGCTCTCGGAGGTAGCGCGGGAGCGGAAGGTGCGCGACCGAAGTTTGAGCCTTCGCCGCGGGGGACTCGCCCGGGGGCTTCGGGGAGGGGGGAGAGAGAGACCCAGAAACGGCTGTTCCGGGGTTAAAAAGTTTCCCCGCTGCCAGGTTAGGGGGAGGCTGACGGGAGAGCGAGGAGGGAGGGACAAGGTGAAGACTTCTGCCCCGGGGAAGTGTGAAAGGGTAAAACACGGAATAACAATAAAAGAAAAATAATAATTAAAAAAAAAAATTAAAAAGGGGGGATGGGGAGCCTTGTCGCCTCTCTTGGAAGGAGACGGCCGGAGCTCGCACTTGCCGTTTCCTAATGAGATGACCCCGCGCCCCCCATGCCTGTTCCACGGCAGCGGAGCCGCGCCAGGAGCCAGGTAACGGGGAAAGGTGCAGGGACAGCGCGGGGCGGGTGAGTCCCGGCTCGGCTCGGGTCCCGGTGCGCTCCGTCCCGTACTATCCCCGGCACTTCAGGGGAAGAAACGGAGCGCAAAGACCCGCCCGGGAGAGCGGACAAACTGCGAGGAATCGCCGGCAGCCTGGAGGGGCACACAGGCATCCGGCAGGACGGGGGGTGGGGAGGGGGGGGCACCCAAAACCCAACCCAGCCTCACGCGAACCACACCGGTGCTTACATCCTCCTCCTCGCAGTCACTTCGCGACTGGTACTGGAAGCGGGGCCGGCTGCTTTCCTGTTGCAATGGACGCGAGGTCTTGCCGGCAGCTCCGTCCTCCTCGCTGCTCTGGGCGCCCAAGAGGTGACTCGCTTCGGGGGGAACGGGGAACGAGCGGGAGGTGTTGATCTTCCCGCTGAACCGCTGGTACAGTGAAGCCATGAAGTCAATCCGCGGGAAACGAGAGGGAGGGAGGGAAAGAGAGCCTCTTCTTTTTTTCTCCCCCTCCTCTCTTCTGTTTTGGCTACAGCATGCTACACGCGGGTGAGGATCAGTCCCACGTCAGTGGAAGGAAGAGTGAGGAATCCTGCTCCCCGGTCCTCTGCACCGGCACCCGGAAAGAAGCGGGGGGGGGGGAGATCGAGAGAGCAGAGACGGGGGGAGCGATGGGGGGAAGAAGAGAGAAGATAGACAAATAAATAATAAAACGCAATCGAGCCGTAACACCACAGGCCCCGGGAATGCTGCACCATCCAGTGTTGGGAAGGAAAAAAAAGATAAAAGAGAAGAAAAAAAAAGAACCAAAACACTCCACGAAGACGTACCCCCGATAATGGCGCCTGAGTGGATCAGCATTAAATGTGCTTTGGGGGTGTGCGTGTGTGTTTGCAAAAGCAGGTGGAAAAAAAAAAGGAAGGGGGGCTGGCTCAATCGCTCGCTGTCAGCGGCTCCCCAGGCAGAGGTGGCGGAGCAGTCGCCTCCGAGGTCGCATACCAACAGTGTGCACAAGCGAGAGGCAGAGTGACAGAGTGTGTGAGACGGAGTGGAAGAGGCTGGGAAGCCTCATTCAAAGCACGTTGCTCTTCTGGGGAAGGAGGGTTCTTCTACAACCGTATCCTTTTCGGCACCTTTTTTTTTTTTTCTGCCTATTTTTTTTTCCCGGGGAAACAACTCAAAAAAAAAAAAAAAAAAAAAAAAAAAAAGGCAACAGACACCTGATCGCCAGCCGTGAGAGAGAGAGAGAAAGAGGTGGGGAGGGGGTAGGCGAGGCGGGGAGGAGGGAGGCGGGACCGGCAGCTGGAGGGGTGCCGGGATGCCGATGTGCGCGGAGCGGCTCGGCCCCGGGGAGGGGGCGAGGGAAGGGCGGGGGAAGCCTCCCCGCTACCCTGCCCTGCCCAGCGGCCGCGGGCACATCCCAGCCCGGCAAGCGGGTAGTGCCCACCCCCGTCCCCCCTCCGCCCGTCCTCCTCCTTCCAACCACGGCCGAGGAAAGGAGGGAGAAGGGAGGGTTGCGGGGTGGGTTTTTTTTTTTTTTGGAGGTGGTTGTTGTCGTCGCTTTTTTAAAAGATTCTGGTAAATCGTGTCTCTCTTACTATTTTTGTATTAATTCATTTTTTGCTGCATTAAAACGTGCTTCAGCGCCCCTCAGTGGAAATCCACCCAAAGCGGCTCCCGGCGGCACCGGCTGGGGATAAACAACCGCGGTCCCGGCGCCGGGGATGGATCCGAGGTTGGGCTGAGCTGGGCTGGGCCGGGGTTGGGGTCGAGGTCGGGTCCAGGGCCGACTGGGACCCGCCCGCCGCCGCGGCCCTTGCGCGGGAGCGCCGGGATCCGCTCCCTGGGCCCGGGAAGCGCGGCCGCCGATCAACGCTCCCGGCAGGGACAGCGGGAATGTGCTCGGCCACGCTCCCGGGCTTGGGCTCGGGGTCCAACCCCCGCCAGCCCAGCACGGCTGCGTCGGGATAGAGGGTGACAATTCCTGTTGCTCCAGCATCAAGCTCCGTGGTTTCCATAGCAACGAATGCTTAGGTTTAAAGGAAAGTGGCAGAGTTGCTGTCCCCTACTTCTGCTCCCCGAAATCCTCCTCTTTGACCTCTAAATTTACCAGAGATTTTGAGATTACAACACACAAAGCACAAACCAGCTTTTGCCCATTCCCATTGAGAGACTTGCTGCTGAAGAGCTCACAAACTTGAGTATACACTTTAACCAGTGGATTTGATGGCCTGAAATGTTTCTAAACATTTCCTCGATTAAAGTTTTAGCTGTCAAGATAATACCATTTTTGATATGTGACTTCATTAGTATTGAAAAACCCCCTCACTTCAGTAGATCATGTACAGAGTATTTTAAAGTGCAACTGTCCCACCCTCCATGATTTCAACAACTGCCTGATCAAAAATCTCTTTACATCTGAATAGTTTTATCCACTTCTTTTTATTTGTGTTTTCAAAGTCAGGGATGATAAGTCTTAACATTTAGATGAAAAGGGAACCTTATCTCATCAAGAGAGAAAACAAAAACAAACGCTCTGTCGCCTTTATGATGCAACTTGAAAGAAGGAATCATTTTGATCTTCACAACTGAGATCCTGACATTTAATTAAAAAACAAGATGAGCACACAACTCTCTGAAGCAAAGGTCTATCTTCTACATCACAGCAACATGAATCACAACAGATGTAACTTTCCAGAAGCCACTCAGACCCCTGGTAACTTCTGTTTAGACAAAAATTGACTGCCAAAAATCTGGACAGGTAGCTCAGATAAATCCCACCTTGAACTGGATTAAGAATGATTTTATGATATTTGGAATTGGTGACAACTAGTACTGAAAATAAAAGGATCAAGAGAAACAAATTAAAAGAAATAATACATTTTTAACTTCTAAGGAAAAACTAGGACACAAAGGAATAATCAAAGAAAGCCACAAAAAAAGAAAAGATGAAACCACTAGGCAGGGAAAAACACCAAAGATTAAATGTCTGAATTAAAAAGCCTCAAAGAAAGTACATAAAAAAGAAAACATTCAGCCTTACAGCTCAATTCAAAACTGAAAGAGCCACTAAGGACCAATTCAGCTCCAAATACATTGTTTGTGGTTTTAATTCTTAAGAGCCAAGATTTCACGTAATTGAATTTGTCTAGTCATGCATGCATATATCGTGCATGTATGTGTGTACACAGTTCATGTAAAAATTATATTAAGGGAACACAAAACTGCAGTGTCAAACACTTTAAAAGCTCAGTGAAAAACAAACAGCCAAATGGTCCTCATCCACCAAAATATCCTGATCGTGCAGCTTCGGGCTGTGATTCACTTGCTCTAAAATAAATAATTACAGCTATTTAAAGGCCTTCCTGATTCCAGCTCTCCTCTCCATGACAGACCAGGGACAGCAGAAGCAATGTCATGTCATGTTCTGGGTATCACAGTGGGTGAAGGAAGATGATTTGCACCAGTTGGGAAGTGCAAAGACACATTTCTGTCACCCTGCTACGGCGAGAGTGACTTTGTGTAGAAGGGCTGAGCAGGTAGCTGGAGGTTGAAATATCTTGAAAAACCCCCTGCAATAAGCTTCAACAGAGTCAGTCTGTTGATGCCATTACTGAAAGCAGGAGGATTTTTCTGAGTCACAGGGGACCCAGATGATTTCATTAGGGACTCTGGAGAGCGCTCCAGTCTGCTGCGCACAAGTTCTCTCAGGATGTAGCTTGTCCCCTACAAGCACGTGTTATGGTAGTCCTGCCTGCCTGTTAGGGAGGGACACAACCCACTGCTCCTGAATCACTGCTCAGTGCTGGAAGCCCTCTGCTCTCCACTTGCAAGTCCGTGGTTAATTTGCTGCTCACCTGTGCATGACTCGGAGCCCAGAGGCCTCTACAATATCCTGGTTATACGACCACATACTGTCATACAGTGTGCACATCAACGGGGCACAGAAAACAGGATGGAGCCAAAAAACAGAAACACAGGAAATATTGAGACATGACAGTAAAATGTCAATAAACAAACACCATATCAGTAACTGGGGTTTAGTTGTAGTAAAAGACCTTTTCCGCCTATGGCGAGCTTTGAGGAGAAGCAAAGAATTTCTGTTATGAAATACGTTTAAGGAGGCAAAATATTTCAAAAGTACAAATGTAAGTCTTGTCTTTAAAGACACATCTTACATGTAGGAAAGATCCTTTCCCTAAATCCTGCAAAGAGATCCCAAGATAAAAATCAAAGCATTTCAAAACAAACAGTGTCCTCAAGCATCTCTTAGTTGTATAATTAATTCAGTATCTAAAGTTTTGAAAGGAGGTTTGATTCCTAACTAGTGACATTTCCATCAAAATAAAGTGTGTTAGCTTAAGACATTTTCTCTGCGGCAGCAAAGTATGTTTTACTGACATTTTTAAAGTATACAGATAAAAATGACACTTTTTCCCATGTTGTATAAATACTGTCCCCACATTTCAGCACTATTAATGCAACACGACCAAAAGCAGGTCAAACCCAAGCCCTACTGCCTTTAAAACTTTACATAAAATATTTCTTTTCAGACAAGCTAGCTCAGAATAACACTGGCTATCAGAGTAACAATGTAAAGAAACAATCCAGCAATATTATCCTTGGATATGTTTTTTTTAGATATTACTTCTATTTGTCAGGGAGTTCGAGCATTGTTATTCATGTTCCATTCTTCTGTTCTGACAAAGCAATTTACAGACTTGTCATCTAAATAATACAGAGTTTGTTGCAGACAGAGCTAAACATGTTTCCAGTTTGCAAGTGGTGATAGTTACTAAGCAGCTGATCAGCAGGGAGAGCTTAAGAAAAAATATTTTTTCAATAGTTCAAGTACACTTTTTATTACATAAAATATTATATTTTCATTTTCCAATGAACTTTTAAAGGAATTTTATAATTTCCTGGTTATTTTTTTTATATCACCCCAGAAAAGGCCTAGTGAGTATTTTCTCTTAAAATGACTGTATTTATTAATATATATCTTCTTGTTTTTTATAATAGCAACTTTCTAGGTACTAGAGAAACAAAGATACACTATTTTAACTCCTATTACCATTGTTAGCCAAGAAAAAAACATCCAACTCATGAATCTTCAATGGCCCCGGGCACATAACCCTTTATACATCTGCTGTCTGGTGTCAACTAAAAACTCAACCAGACCAAAACAGAACAGAAAATCTCTCTCCTATGTCAAATGCACCAATTCAGCAGTCCCTGAGGATACAACTGATGGTTCATTTTGATCTAATGTGTGTGCTGGGGGGAGCACACCACCATGTCAAGACCAGTGACAGTAGGGCTGCAGAAGGCTGAGGGGTGATACATATTGTGGAATTAGTACACTGATCTGTTCACTTTCTTAGATCATTGTTTGTGCTATTAGCATCTCAGAGCAAGTTATGCAGAAATGCAGCATTGGAGTGAGTGACTTTAGGACATAGAGAAACATATTTCTCTCTGGCATCCCACTCCATTGAGAAAAATAATCTCACAGGCTTTACAATGATTAAAAAAAAAAAAAGAAAAAGAAGACAAATCCCTAAATAAACAAGAAAGCTTTCTGGGCTGGACTAAGAGAAACACTGGGAAAATTAGTTTTCTAGGCACTGCAAGAATAATTGAATCTTACAGAAATGGCTGAATGAAGGCTTTTTGTGGAGAAAACACTGATACTCAAGTACTGGGAACAGCAGGCAATTGTGGTTTTACAGGATAGATGATTTTTTTGGGGAAAAAAAAGGTAGGCTGGAAAAAAAGGCTCTTCAGGGAAAGAGATGGGCCCAGAGGGAGCTGCGAAGAAAAAAATTAAAAGCATACAGAAGAGTCAGGGACACAGTGAAGTACCAGGAGGGGCTGAGAGAAAAAGGAGATGAAGGCAAGTGAGGTCAAAGAGGCAGAGAAGAAGTGGACCAAAACAGTCAGAAATGGAAAGCACTAACATGTCTGGAGAGTGGGGAGACAGGCTGGGGTGGTACAAGGTCAATTGGAGCCACACAATGGGAGGATTTTCAAAACCAGGGAGATCAGCTGCTCCAGAGGGTACTTCTGACACCTGGTGGATAAATGTTGTCTCAGTGGTCAGTAGACAGGTGATTTTATCCACCAAGAGTCTTGATACACACCTAGGTCTAATTAAATGAAATCAAGAACACATAGCTGAATATCAGCAGGTTCTTCCCGGTAGTGTGAGCAGGACTGTTTCCAAAGGAAATAGGTGAAAGTCCTAAGGCTGAGGGCATTTATAAATAGTCTGTATGAGGCATTAGAAAACGTGCTGTAAGGCATAATCCTGCCAACTGGCAAAGGGATAGACCACATGACCAGGAAGGTCTTTCCCATACGTTTTTTTATGATTTTGCAGTTGGTGCAGAGGTGATGAAAGACAGGGGTAAAAAAATCAAACACAGAAGAGTCAGGAACAATGGTTGTGCAAGTCTGGCGCTTGAAAAGGCAACTGCAAAGCCTAAGCAAAAGAAGGTACTGAGGTACATGTGTTTGTACAGCTGTACACCACCTTGGGGGCCTGGCCTACCTCTGTACCTAGTACTACCACACATGCCAACAGAAATTCGTGCTGCAGACTGTCTTTCTTGTCTTAATAAATATTCTGTCTTTGGAAGCTTTGTCTGAGAGAAATTAGGATGAGACCCCAATTCTGTGTCTTCAAGAGAAACCAGGGAGTTGAGCATAAAGGTTACAGAAAAATACATCTTTCTTTGGATGCCAGAAGCTGTTGCCATCCATGCAAGACTCAACTAATGTTGCTGAACTGGTCCCACGATGCATATTCTTCTCTGCTTTGTAACCTGACAGTATTTGATGCTCAAGTCAGATATGCCATGACAACAACAAGCTTGCCTGATTAATCTATTTCCCAAGGGTGTTTTCAGCAAGAAAAGGGAATATATTTTTCTTCACAAAGGTAAAGTAGGCTGCTGCAGGACTATCAGAAAAGTAACTGTGTTGCAAAAGCATCCACTGGCACTTCAGTCACAACTGCTTCAGACGGAGTCTGTCTCAAGGCAAGAGATGTGCTCAGCTCTACGTGTGAAAGGGATGCACAAGATTCCTGCTCCATTCATGTTCGTGAGCCATATCTGCACATCCTTAATTGCCCCTACTGGGAGAAGCTGATGCAATTCCTCTCTAATTCACCACTGTAAAATTGGTAGCACACAGAAGCAACATACCTTGGAGAAATTCTGAATTTTCAGTTGCCAAAAAGAACTTGTGCATGCAGAATCTTAGAGAAACAGAAGGAATTTAATGAGTCAGCATTTTGAATGCATGCCACAGATTTCAAAGAGAGCAGACAAGATAAAATAATTTTATTTAAAGACTTCTTTATTATACAGAGATTCTCTTTAAACAGATCTATGACACCTCAGACTAGCTGTCACTAAATTCAGGTTTTTTGTTGCTTGGAAGAGAAGAACTAAAACCTAGATTTACTAAAGACCCAGGGGATGTAATGACACAATTTTAGGTTTTGGAACCCCACAGCTGAAAGAAACCCTAGAGAGAAATATGAATATGCAGGGGGAAAAAAGTATATATAGAGAAGTGGACATCTCAAAAAGGCTAGCCTAGTCTAATCAAATATCCTCCTACTCCTTCGTTCATTCTGGCCCTGCCAGACATATGTTTCTTCCTCCAGTTTGGCACAGATTCAGCATATTCAAATATTCTTCTCTTGCAGCCTTTTACAAAGAGAGGAGCAATGATGGAGGTTTGTAAAAACCTCCCTGTGAGAGAGCGTGTTGGATATTCTCTAGGAATAAATACTGGATTGGGCAGTCGTGAAGGCTGTAGGTACAATTCAGTCTGGTTTCTGTCTCTCATCAGGATTACAGACAGGTGAGGGTCTGTCTTGAGATGTCTTCTCAGGGCAGTTTTGAATGTACAGAATTGCCACCATGAGTACTTCAGAAAGTTTTCAGACTGGTCAGAAAAGCTTCTAATGAGTTCTGGGGTTAAGTGGGCTGTAAGCAGGGACTTCATGGAGCACAGTTCTAGATCAGCTGTCTGAAAATCTCTTGAAATCACCTAAAAGTAAATAACTGCTTTTTAGGTTTGGCACTAGTTTGAATTGGTAGATGTTTGTGCTACTTCACTATTAGAGTTGGTACACGTTAATTCCTGCCCATTTGCCTTCAAAAATTGATTAGCAAAAAAAGCTTACCAGCTTACTTGTAGTTTTCTAAGTACAAACTACATCATTTGTCCAATTCATCTGTCTTAGTAACAAAGTCTAAAATGGTTGAGGGTCATGGAAGTTATTTTAAAGGTTTGTAAATGCTTCTGGTCAACTGCCACTATGTAACAGCAAAGATACAGGATCACAAATGGCTGTCAAAGAGTGTATTCATTTCTTAAGAGGTGGGAGACACAAAGACAAGAATTGAATACTGATAGGAGAATAATGAATTATGTCCTTACCAATTTAACACAGGTTTATGACCACAGTTATTCAGGGTCAACAAACAAGCCAACCAACAAGAGATTTTCATTTTAAATACCTCTTAGGATGTGCCTGGATTTAACTCATCACCATATGTGCTTCCTTTTAACTTTACCACACTCTTTCAATGTATGTCAGAGGCATTGCAAAGGTTTTAGCAACGTGAGGTACTGGAATACACGCTGGAATTATCAAAATCAGATCAGTGATGGCATAATCAATATGAGCTGCTGCTTTGGAAAATTCCAAGGGATATTCACATGCATCTTGCTTTATTCACTGCATGTACCTAAATTTAGGGGCACTTTATTTCTAGTTGCTAGTTAACCTGATAGAGATCTTATTGGCTTGCTAAGCAGTATCTTTAAAAAATGAATAAACCCAAAGCTTTGTCAAACAAGCCATGCATATTTCTAGTCCCTCCTGACTCAGAGGCAGATCTATATGTATATTTATTTGCATATGCCAAGGAATCATAAAAGCATGTCAAGTGAACCAAGCTAGAAAAAGTGTGAAAACTAACTTTAGAAATGTTCAATAATTTCACCACAAAGATAAAAGAAATCCAGGATTCTGCTAAGCAGGAAATACAAGCTTCTTCATTATGATCTGAATGTGACTGTGACAAAGGCAATCCAGTGAAATTCTGACTACAACTGATAATTTCAAACCTCTGAAAGAGGTCTGATTTTCTCTGCCAGAGAAAAATAATCTAATTCCCTCCAAGTTATGCAAGCACACAGCAGCGTTCAGATCCTCTCATTCCTCTCCACAAAGCAGGCAAGCAGCAACTAGGCAGCTCAAAATGTCACAACAGGGCCCCAGAACCAATCTTTGAGTCCATCACAGTTTATGCAACATGCCTTCAGCAACACAGCCAGAGCTGTATGTTGTAAAAGCACCATCATTGAAAGCAACTGTGGAAAGAAGGAAGCCACCATGACTTAAGGCAGTAACAGTTTCTGATAAAAGATCTCTTGCTACACTGGCTGATACCTCCCCTCCAGGAACATTATCAGCAATGGGCAGACACAACCAACATCACGATTTATGTGGAATTTAGGGTTCTTAAATCATTAAATTGTTTCTTGACATTACATCTCCAATGATTTCATATGAAGAACCACAGTATAACCTTCTTCAATTTCATGAACCTGAATGAATTTTACCATTTTTCTGTGGGAATTGCTCATTCTAGCCATTATTCACCAATTTAAATATGTCTTTGACCATCCAGTAACTTGGTAAAACAGAATTCACTACTGATTCTGGGGATAATAAATTTCTTGAAAATATCCTTTACTGAGAAGAGTTTCTCCATTCGAAGGGGTATATCCCTGTGTTGGTGTTGCTTGGTATTTTTGGAAGTGGATGACGCCTCAAAACCAATTAGCATGGCCTATTTGTGTCATCTAGAAACATATGGGTACTTGAAGATAAAGAGCACGTGGTACTGGCATTTGCAGCACATTATGACAAATGCAGGCAACAACTTGTCAGAGGTGGAAACATTTGCTGGACAACAGAGATGACACAACCAGAAAGTGGGACAGTCACCCCAAATAGGGGCAAAACTGTGTTTTGACCAGAATTGGACGTGCAAGAATTTAAATGACCTGGAATTTTCTTGCAAAAAAAGCACCTGCTTCATCTTGAAACACACAGAGCTTTCTTTGTATTAAAAAACTTGCAAGAAAGTATTGGAACCTGACTTGTATTAGAGCTCAAGACTTATGAGGAGTGTTTGAGGGAGCTGGGGTTCTTCAGCCTGGAGAAAGCTCAGAGGAGACCTTGTTGCTCGTTACAACTATCTGAAAGGAGATTGTAGCCAGGTGGGGTTGGTTTCTTCTCCCAAGTAACAAGCAAGAGGATGACAGAAAACGGCCTCAAGTTGCATCAGGGGAGATTTAGATTGGATATTAGGAAAAATTTCTCCATGCAAAGAGATGTCAAGCACTGGACCAGTGGTGCAGTCACTTTCTGGAGGTATTTAAAGATGTGCAGGGGGTGGCACTTTAGGATGTGTTTTAGTGGTGGGCTTGGCAGTGCTGGGTTAACAGCTGGACTCAGTGAACTTAAAGGTCTTTTCCAACCTAAATGATACTATGATTCTATGATCCTATGAAAAAGAAAAGAAAACACTAGAAAGGGGCTCAAACGTTTGGAATTTCCTGGTCTCTTAAGCCTGAAATAGCGTTACTTTCAGAACACTCACCAAGGCCTATTTCTAAATAAGTACACTGGCAATGATTTCATCTTTGGCCTGCTTTTTCCAAGGAGCTGTAGAGGAGCTTTATCTGTAATGTACCTGTACGTTGTGCTTATGATCCAAGGTTGAAGGGCTCCCTGTTCTCGTGACTGACTCTTGACTGGGATTCTCATGCTGAGCTTCAGCTCCCCTCCCCACCACAGACAAATCTCTAGCCAGGCCACCTAGTTTCAGACACAGCAAAAGCTGCATGCCCTGCCACCTTGCAAGCCCCACATGTGCCCCAAAATGTCTTAAAGTAGGTTTGTGGGTCAGCTGCAGTGTGAGCTGCTGGCACATCCCAGCTTAGTACTGCAGCCATGGTGGCAGAGGTCTGATTGCACCTTCCTGCTTATTTTAGGAGCAGCCTAAGGCAAATTTAAGAAGTAATCTCTCTCTCACTCTTTTTTTTTGTTACCTGTAGTGCTTTTCTATAGAAAAAATAAAAAAGATCATAATGTGATTTTTAAGATGACAACAGACCTCTAAGATGAGAGCACAGCCATTGTATTAAATATGCTTCACCACACACAGGTTTTGTCTGTTATATACTTCATATTAGAAAATAGTTGTCATTTCTTTATCAGATCCCTTTGAAAACTCACTGCTGTTGGACCCTGCCCTCTACTGACATGCTTGTCTTGTGAACACAATGCAGTCTCTTACATAGATGACAACTTAGATGGCACACTTAAAGTTAGTCTTTTTCTAACACAGAGGCCAAAAAAAAAAAAAAAAAGAAAAAAGAATAACAAGAGGACAAAGCGTAAAATGCTAGTGATTTCTATTTCCTATATCAAATAGCTTACAGAGGGCAAAAAGAAAAACAGAAATCTAAAATTCATTATTAATACTAATCTGAGGAAAATTCATTTGGATCAATACAATTGTATAAATAAGAGTCTGGATCACCTTCTACCCTCCAGCAATAAAATTGTTTTATTTATAGTGCTTGTCAAGCCTGTTCTCTGAGTTTGATGCGGAAAACATGCCTGACCTGGTAGAAGTTGCAATGGTAAACAAGCAGCTGTGCCACACTGCTAACCCACAGCATTAGCACACAGGGCACAAAGCAGCTTTGGTGGTGAGGGAGCACTTCCACTCCCACCGCTCTGTGCCCTCTCCCAGGCACACACTCTTAGAAGAGACAAGAAAGTAAACATTTTGATCTTTGTTTTCACTTAAGGCCCTTAAAGTGGAGGCAACATCCATTAAGACCTACAGTAAATTTCTGAGATGAAACTTCTTGTTGGTGTTTTACAGATGAGACCAGCAGAGCTGAGTGATTTGCTCAGGCAAGTCTGATCTGAGGGCAGAAGAGTACACAGACATCCCATGGCCTTTTATTTTAATGGGTAATGACTCTTGTTACTGGGAAGGCTCAGTAGAATTAGAAGGAGATGAAGCATCAGGAGGGGTACCACTTGCTAATTTTGGAAGCAGTGGGCCCCAGACCAGAGCTGTTCATCTGATCTGGTACACAGCTGCTTGTTTAAAATAGGCAGCTAATGGAAAAAAGCTGAAGTCTGAGAACTGCACCACAAAGACAGCAAAACTTCCCTAAGAAATAGCATTTACTCTTCCTAAGTCATTGCTATAGATGTCACTGAGGTGAGTGTGTGTGCTCAGGGAATTGTGTTTCTTATGCCACAGTCATTCCATGTTTGCAGCTGCAGTCCGAAGTAAAACCCCAATGTGCTGGTTACTCTTTCTAAAAGGTTCTCAGGTTATTTATTCCAGCCCAACTGACAGAAAAGACACAGTTTCTGCGGGCACAGAGAATGCTTTATGCCCTCCATAAAATCATTTGACAATCCAAGGAAAACTTCCCCGAGATTGTTGTTCAGATTCCAAAGTGAATAATCGTATTTACCGGGAACTCTACTTGAGTAAGGACTGCAGGGTCTGACAAATCCGAGCAGGTCAGCCCAAAACACTGAAATGATTCATAAGCCCAGAAATAAACATTTGGGAAAAAAACCCTGTAAATACAGATCAGCATCACCACTTGAGGGTGCTGCAGTAGTTCTTAAATTTTAACTTGAGGATGTGCTGCCAGGCAGGTACTGTACACGGAGCTACGCAGCAATAATTCACCTAATTACTTCCATGGAGGCACTCAGAACATTTGGAGCTAAATTAGCACAAAATACTGCTGAACAGGAGAGCTTCTCCTGAAATACAGGCTTAAAACCCTTAAAATCTTCCTAACTAACTACAGTGATCAAAAAAGGGATTCTCCTTGAAAAGAAGTGGGAAAAGAAAAAATTGAGTCAAACATAAGAAGGCCCTCAATTACACAAGCACATGCATTTCCAACTTCAAGAAATTCACTACAAGGAGAAATTCTTAGCTCTGCACACACATTTCCTTTGACTGTAATACAAGAGAATATTTTTCAAGGCATATCAAATTGATTTTGCTATAAACTATTACAGGATTGTAGCCCATTTGAATAGTCTTCACTACAGGAAACACACAGAACTGGTCTCTGTGGGAAATATATTGAATAGGCAGTAAAACACAAAGCAATACCAAAATACAATATAAAATGTCTCAAAAAAGCCAGACCAACCTAAATGGAGAGTCTGAGTCAAACATAATCTAGGATTCTCCTATTATGTAGAACCTCTTTTTTATAATTTAAAAAACCATTATAACCTCATGAGGATATAAAAACATGGAAAAAAAAAAAGATGATAATGAAGTTTCTTTTGAAATGTATGAAATCACCCTCTATGTGAAAGCATAGTGACTGCACATGAAATGAGCTCTCGTTTGGAAAGCATGTCCAATTGCAATTCTTTTATCTGACTGTTATCAGGCACTCAAGAGAGCTGGTCAGGAACTATTTGATGATACTCTCAGAAAATGCTGATCCATCGAAGTTAAAACTGCCCGTGGAAAAAGGGCTAGTTTAAAAGAAAATTCCAGTTCAAAGACATTTGTGGGTGGGGATTTATTGCTTAAGGTTAGAAGATACAAACTGATCACTTTCAGCCCAAACATAACACCAATTTATATCCAAAAGTGAAGTGGTTTTGAAATTTGGATGAAGAACAAAAAATTTAAAAAAGGCCTGAGATGAAAATAAATCATTTGAGTTGACCCAAACTAATTTTATTCTTTGTCTTGCCACAGAACAGACAATTCCAAGATTGATTACCCATCCCAGCTCACAGCAGCAAAGTTTTTGTAGCCTTGAAACCTGAGTTGTTCTCAGCTCTAATCTCTGTGCAGGGTGCCCACTAGAACATGGGATGTTCTGAGGCTTTCTGAAACATTAAAAAAGATGATGATTATCTGGACCTTGGTCTTGAAGTCAAAGCACTGTAACAAGTTAGAAGAGTAGCACTGCCCTGGTGCAAGAGTGAATATGATCTGTGAATAGATAAGTACTGGGAAAAGTAATTTGCAATGACGTAGAGTCTCACCCTCCTTCCATGTCCTCTCCCTTGAACAGGTTGACTGTTCAATAGCATATTGCTGCTGACTTTGATACCACCCATGATCCACAACGAACATTTCCCAGGGCTGTACTCTCACAGGCAAGGAACTGACCCAATTTTAAAGAAGATTGATTTAACCCCAGTGAACACCTTTCTGTGGTACATACGCACAGCTTGAGCCTCTCCTTCCTGGCAAAAGGTGACAAAGGGGAGGTGTGCAAAAGCCAGAAATTTATTCTGCAAATGATTTGATTAGATACATATTTCTTCTTTGGCCTTAGCACTCTAATAACCTGGAGTCATTTGGCCCCTATATTGCAATACTCAGCAAAAGAAAAAGAGAGCAAAAGCTACTAAAGACACTCTACAGAGACAGGAGTAATCTTTGAGCCTATGTAGCAAGATATTGTCTTATTAAAGCATCTGAAATTAGAGCCAATATGTCAATATTGCCTTTCTTTATAAAAAGTGTGCTAGAAATAGGCAGACAACCTTTACATTAGGTGGGTTTTTCTACAGCCTATTCATTTCTACATTGCATTGTTCGACTAGTTATTTTTAAATTTTCATTACTTTGCAGACTGTGCCCTGATTATTCCTCTGAGAATGGTATCCTTTCAAATACCTTTACAAATGCCTTTACACATGATTAACATTAGTACAAGACCTACCTGCTACCCTATGCCAAGGTCACAAATACCAGACGAACACTTCCAATGAACAAAATAAAAGACACGTAGAATTTTTACAACTTAGAGAACTGCTGTGAGGACTTTTTTGAAAGACAAAAAATAGCAGAAGCTGAAACACCATCTCAGCCTCATTTAAAATATAAGTCCATCTCACACAGCTTTATCTGGAGCTCCAAACTGGCCTACATGTACAAAAGAGTCAGCAAACAGACCAGAGCCAAGTGATTTGGCTGTTGGATGTGCAGGCAAGAACTCCTGATTACTGACTTGCATCTTTACTACGTGGTAAATTATGCCTCCAGTAAAGTGATGCATTTACCTCCTATTGGCTTCAGTCAGACCAGGATTAAATTCTGGGCAAGCTTCTCTGATTCTGTTTCACTTACCCCAGGAATAAAATGTGTGCATAATAACCTCCACCTACCCCAGACAGAGGGCTGTGAAGATTAATGGTAGGAAAGCACCTGGATCCCAAGGACAGACATTTGTCCTAGTTATGTCTATATATGAAAAATGATCAGACTTCCTTTGTTTCTCAGAAAATGGTCATGGTAACTTTAAAATACATATTTGAGCTAAGAGTTGAGAACTCAAACATCAGAGTAGTTGAAATTATTAACAAGTAACATGTAACATTGTAAATGTATTTCACTGGGTAAAGGTCAGTGTTGGAGATATGAGACAGCCTTTTATATTAGAATAACTCATCGCCTTCTCTTCACCATCATGTATTTCTATAACTCTGCTTCCTTTCAGTCCTCTTATTTAACAAAAAGGATTTATGTTTTGTGGCAAACAGTGCCGCAGAAAAGGCATATTTATTAAGTCTGCCATTGCAAAATCTTCTGGTAGATAAGTGTTAGCAGCCCTTAGTTTTTTCAATAAATAATTTTATTATTTATTGCACACTCCTCCTTTATATTTCATTCAGTTTAATTACACCAGTAACATGCTGGGTAACATTTCTAATTTTCCTTCTGTACATAACTGGTATCATAGCAGATGCCTGCCTGTAAGCACTCCTGACAAATGAGGGATGCTGACATTCATATTAAACCACTGTGGTTTTCTATGCACAAATGTTTTTAAAATATTGAAACCTCTGGGCTGAAATATTCCATGCAAAGGAGTACATGGCTGTTTTGTGACAATGTACACAGGAGAGAGTGACAGCTGTGCAAGCACTGAACTATGGCACACTGCAAAACTCCCCAAACTTCTCCACAGAATCATTTCAAAACATCTACCCTCCTAAAAAACTGTGAGCAGTGCATTTTGTGTACAGCAGGGTCAGGATCTACCATGCTTTTACTCTATTTGTTTGCAGCGTGCAGAGAAAGAGGACAGCAAAGTGATTCCATTATTCCTGCTGGAACAGGAATTCTTCTTTCATGGTTTCACTAGATGAGCAGAATACTGCTACTGTTGAAATAATTAGTACAGGCAATTAATAAGAGGTTGCTAATGTTTCACTGCAACACAAATAGCAAAAGAGAAATAATTTCTCCCATAGGATCTAAACCAGAAAGAATAATTGATAGCTGGAGGGGAGGAGAAGTAAGAAGCTAGAACACACTCCAGAACTGCAATCTGCTACCCAATTTTGCAAGAAAACATAAGTGTTCATGCACTATGCCATTTACTTAAGCCCCTATCCTGCCTTAGCAAAGCACCTGCAAAGTTCTCCACTGAGTTCAGTGATAGCAGGGTTGCACCTGAAGTTGAAAATGCTTATCCTCAGAAATGGGACATCCTAATAATGTGATCATGTGGTCCAGTCCTGTAAGAAATATTGTTCTGTCTGCATGGAAATATTTGCAAGATCAGGGCTACAGCTTTATATCATGGTGGTAACACTTTGGACAATCACCTCATCAACCAACCTTTACTTTGCAAAGACCTACAATCCTTTCACTCTTTGCTTTCTCCAGCTCTATCATTTTCTTTCCTATTAAGGATAAAGCTTGACTAATTCTCAATACTTCATTACTTTTGCTCCTCAAGGAGAGTGAGAAACATACAAAGCAGAATTAAGACTTATTAACAACCCTGTGTTTCAAATCAGGACCCATAGAAAAAAAAAAACCAGTTGAAACTAACTCATCCTTCCTTTCCTGCTACCCAAGGTAGTGCCATACCTCATTTCTCCCTTCTCCCAAGCAAGACATCTTTCCTTGTTCTTGAGGTATTTTCCCCATGCTCCTCTACACAGCAGCTCTCCCCAAGCTTGACATTAACACATCTCTTGCTTCCTAAGCCTAATCACAGTGGTACTTCTTTATGGAACGAACATACCCTTCTCCTAAACACTGCCCTGGCCAGACACCCTGTCTCTGGACAGTAGTTCCTAGTCTGTGCCACTCTTGCTCCCTCTGACCTCAAAACAGAGAGGGAAGGTCACCCACTGTACCGGGACAAGCCACCACTAAGCTTCTGCGCTCTTAAAAGGAGTTGGTCTACAGCAGATTGTCCTTTTTAAAATGACTGCATTTCAAAACTGAGCTTTTCAGGTGTTTTGTTATTTAGTTGCCTGATTCCCATTAAATTTAGGGGAATGCCTGAAATAGTATCCCCTCTTTAGACATGGGTGCTTATTTATGTTCTGCTTTGAGACATTTTGTTTCTGAACTTGTGTCTGGGTACGTCAGAGAAACCTGCTTGCTGGGCAAAGAGCTGCACACTGGTGGTGATGTGTGTAAAGAAAACACTGCCCATCAGTCTGCCATTTACATACCTCTTCCAGGACCCTGCCAATCGTCCGGGCACAGCAGGGGAAGATACATGTCCTTCCTCTTTGCACACAGCAATTCTGATTTACTGTGTATCAGTACAAGGAGAGGGGATAGGAAGGCTTCCCTTTTCTTCTCTTGGGGACTCTGGGTCTTTAGGCAGCAGATGAGCATGTTTATGTATCTGACAGCATGTGACACCCCTCTCTCACTTCCCTCATACAAAAAGCACCATATGTTCTTGTTTTCAGGCTGTCTCCACACAGGATGGCCAGAGGGCTCTGCAATGTAGGGCAGATTACCATGGGAAGGCAGAAGTATAGAAGCAGTGTTTCTATGCCCAGATACATTCCTGTTTCTAGGATTACTGGCAGGCTGAGGAAGTATCTGATGAATCACATAATCTTAAAATCATCAAACCAAATCAATGATATGTTTTCTGTCTGTAACACTAAGCAAAGGGAGTTCTGGAGGAAAAGGTAATTTATAAAGAACAGAGTGGAAATACTGCATGCGCTATGATAACATTTTGTTTATTTAGATTTAAAACAATTAAAAAATTGCCTCTTCATGGGTCAAAGTGCCCTAATGTCATTAACCACTCAATAAAATTTCAACAGCTTTAAAGTCATTAGTTTTACAGAAATCCAGCCAGTAAGCCATTTCAAGCTATCATTTGCTTCAGTGCAGGAGGAGGAAGTCCTCTCTGCCTTTTGCAATTTACTCTAACTCTTAAAGTATGGTCTATTTCAGATCTGTGAACAGAAACACATTCCAGAGTCCTGGAGAACACTCTTCTAATTGCCTTAGCTTTTAATGGGCATACAGGTCAGGCAGCCTTCTCACCTCAGCTTGATGATGCAAGCATGATCCTTGTGCTGGACAAGCTCCAGGCACAACAGATCGTAGCTGAAATCTTGTGCACCACCCACGACCTAAAAATGGTCCAGTGGAGATTCTGGGCTGGCCATGCCAAGCAAAATGTTTTCTTCAGAAGGAGGAATATTGCATCTGGAAATGCACATGGAAATGTGCATCTCCATAGCTGGTATGACGGTGCGACAATAATCTGTCCATAGATGACCAGATATGCACAAGGCAGCTGAAAAGAAAGGTCAGCAGGCATTGTCAAATGGGATTACATGCAATTCCTTCTCTCTAAGGCACACATAACACTCATCTCCTCATCCCACCCTCAAGACCTCCATACTGCTGTAGATGAAGTTCAGGCAGTTCACCTCAATCCACACCGAGACATGACTGGAGAGGAAAGCTGACTTCCACCACCCCACATTCACTTTGAAAATGCTACCAAATATCTCAGTGCTTGCATATACAAAGGCAGGGACACACACACACACACACACACACACACACACAAAAAGCACTGGCATGGCAAAGTTTGGAGCCTCAGGGCAGACAGGAGACATGCAGGGCTTCCAAACTTTTGACAGTCTAAAGCTGGAACTCGGGCCTGATCCAAGGTCCACTAAGAGCCTTTGCACAGTCTCCAGATGTCAAGACTCTGTGTAGTGAATTATCCCAAAAGCACCAAATTAAACCCAGACAGGTACTGGCTAGGAGAGTAGAGCATTTATGAGATACTGTGTTCATCCTTGGGGTTATTTATGTGTAAGGAACCAGGATTCTTGTTTATTTGTAAAGAAAATACAACCACAGCATGCTGTTTAAATGAGCAGTCTTTTGATATTTTAGTAAGCTTTTCTATTTATACAATGGGGCAATATTTCACTCTCTTCCTGCACTCTGAATGTCACATGTGATGCCCTTGTCTGTACACATCTTTCATGACTCTGGCAGAAATGAGTACCACAGACATTTCAAAGCACCACTAGTCATTTCACTAGTGTATTACAATGCAATAAAATATATGTCATATCACAACTACAAAATACATTTTAATCTTTCCAAAACCTGCTTCTGTTGATGACCCATAAAAGCGAGAAGTTCAGAATATTTCATTGCTTATCTTCCCTGCCTAAGCTCCTACATTACAAGCTAAGAAACGTTATGAGTCTGAACGAACTGACCACCCGCAATAACCAAATTTCTTTCTACTATTCGAAACGCAAATATGCACAGGAAAAGCAATAACCTTCTATATATGTCAAAAGGGCAGAACAATCCTTGAGTTCAGTGCCTTATTTATATAATGTCAGTGTTAGAAACTTCTATTAAGTGGGCACTGTTCTTTTCAAGCTCAAATTACACCGGTTTAGGAAAGCAACGCAAAAAACTAATGGACCACAAAAAGCGTTGCTTGAAAGAAATTTTTGGCACCACTTACTTTTCCCATTTCCTCACCGCAGATTTCCTTCTTATTTCTGACTGTCTCAAATCAGAGCAGCAACCTTTGCTTGCTTAAATTAGCACAATGACTTAATGCAGGCATTTTACATCCACCATCGCCATGATTAATGGAAATAGGTTTGTCCCTCCTGCTTAATGTTAAACAGCTGAGGTCAGGTTATATGCTAATTTAAACTTCAGATAATCCTACCGGCATCAATGGGATCACGTATGGCACAAAACATTGTTCCAGTTGCATTTCTGTCTCCTGCAGCCTTCCACTGCATCTTAACACACACCTTTGGTGATGTTCTAATGGGTACAGAGCAACGAGAGTCATTCACAGCAGATGGTATTTTGCACTGCTGCTCACAGATGGCAGTGCTGGCACTTGCCAGTCACACAACAAAAAACTGGTCTAAAATCAGACAATAAAAGCAGGACATAAAAAAACCAACATGTGTTTTTGTGGAGCAGAACTAGTGAAGCAAACTCTTCCAACAAGACAAAGGTAATGGTTAAATCCTCCAGTGTCTAATGAGGTCTCAGCTCCAACTGGAATTTGTCCTGCAGGTGGGGCATCTCATAAAAGCTCTTCCTTTATAAGGCCTCTAGTGCTTGAGAAGACAAAAAATTACACTGCAGTCTCCCTTCAAGGGTCTGTGAATTGTGTCTTTTCTTACCAGATTACCTATATTTAAAGAAAATTGTGGCAATAGACTTCTACCCTCAAGCTGTTTTGACAGAGTTGGTTATAATATTACTCAAATAGGCAAAATTAGACAGAAACACAGAAGCATGACTGAGTGTCTCAACTTCTCTGGAAACTGGGAGGGGAAAAGAACAACCAAAAGAAGGCATTAGAAAAGAATACTTATTACCTACAGTTGGGGTTTTCAATCAATGGAATTAAGCACACTTGAAATTTATAAGCTCTGAAATCACACTGTGGAAGGGTATCCTCCTCTCCACTGGCTATAGAGAGCCCAGGTTACTCTCTCAGGTATCTGAACTGAATGCCTAGAACGAATCTCCTTCAAGTTAGCAGAACAAAATTATTTTGCAGAGCAAAAGCTCTGTGGATCTAGTGGATCTCAGAAAACTTTCCCCTCACATGAAGGGGAGTTTCTTTTGTCAAGTTTTAACAGTCTGTGAGCAGCCTCACAAGCACTACATCATGAAGCTCATTCTTAAGGACTTCTAGGGAGAGAAGCAACTGGATCATTTATGCTGAAGCACAGCTGGCAGAAAAACAAGGAGTGGCAAGATTTCAAAGGTTCAGAGCTTCTGTGAGACTGTTCTCGCATAGATATGGCACATCCTCTGGGATATTTGTGAATATTAAGATGTGTTGTGATGTGAGTACTGTTTCAGCAAGAGGAGGATGCTGCATTTGGCAAAATAACTCTGCCTCTCCTACCAGTTCAATGTGCACAGAACAAAGTGCAACACATGTACAGAAAAGCCATCACCACTTCTGCACCTGTCACTACTGGAAGGCCATCTGGGACCACATCTTCTGCTTTAGTTCTGGTAATGCTCCATCCCAAGCTCAGCTGCAGTCACTGGGGTCTATTCTGACATCAGCTGGGTAACTGGTAGGCAAGGTCTGTGTGCATTCCCTGAAATGTCTCATCAATCTTGTCAAGTAACTGAGCACAACTAGGGGAATATCAAGAGATGCAGAGTTACAATTAGTGAAATAAAAAGGAAGTTTATTATTCATGTTTCAGCAGCAGGTAGAAACCACAACTGTGATTTGAGTCTCAGTCTGCCAGGCAATATATAAATGTACAGTGGAAGTCAATTCTGGCTCTGAACAGTTTACAATCTTCAGAAGCAGGAGATGCAGGAGGTGAGAAAAGAGAGAATTAATATATACACAGCAAAACCAGTCACAGAGCTAAGGGTTAAACTGTCTCTTTCCAAACACTGAAGCCTCTGCTCTGCTCAGTCTGTCATGCTCCCTTGCTAATCACAACACTCTGACATCTTGAACGCATTCACTTTCCCCAAGTTCTCTGCAAGCTAAGCTATGGGGAGCCCCAAGCACAAAGCAAGCTGAATCACACTTGCAGAAACCAAAATGATCGGTTTGTTCTGCCATCACTCTTCACAAATCCCCACTAGGTTATTGCTCCTTTGTCCTTTATTTCTCTTTTACCGTCTTTTTTTTTTTTTCCCTAAGTAGGTCACCTCGTCTCCTGAAGTATGAAGCCATAAGACTATGAAAACATAAAGGAGATTTATTCCTCCCTGTGTGCATGATCTTCTCCACTGAAAGAAGTATGGGAATAACTACAAGGTTCATCATTGACTTCCAAGAATAGACAAATGCCTTTGTTATGCTTCTGTGGCACATCTCAAACACAGGCAGGATGAAACCTACAGTGAAGACCTTAAGGTGTCCACTAAAACACTTGAGCATGGGCCAAAGGTGGTAAAAGGTCAGAGACTAATTTTGTTTGAGAATTTTAATTCATTAGACTTAACATAAGGCCATTAAGGTGGAGGGTTTTTACCTCCCTGTCTCAGACCTCTCTGCTCCTAGATACACATTTATATTAAATTTATGATTTACAAGCATCATGATCCACTGCCCTTTGCTAACCTCTTAAAGGGCTCTCTGTCACAATCATTCTTCACATATGATGCTTAAATACATTTTAATAAGTCGTTCTTGAGAAAATAAAATCCCCAACAAATGAAGCTGACAGAAATTTAAACCCAGCACATGCCTAAAATACAAAGTCTTTTTAGAATAAAATCAAGCACTTCTTTTTTCCCCCTTCAGTACTTCTATTTTGCATCTTTTTTAACTGATTTCTGTTTGTACTAGTTCCAGAGGTCTTAGTTCATACCACCCCACAACAGATGCTTATTCTTGGGAAATATCTCCACATAAGGCAAGATTGAAGAAACTCACAGAGTAAAGCAGGGTTGCTGGCATTCAAGCTGCCTGTAGTGAAGGAAAAACTTGTGGCTATTTTATTAAGAGGCAGATGCCAATCCTACAGTTCCAGGGTTATTTATGAATGTACTAGGCAGCACACACAAGCTCACATGTGCAGATAAGAGTCACAAAGTGTTCACCAGAGCCACAAAGGACCTTGATTCACAAGTGGCCACTTAAACAAATACATTGTAATGCTGACATTTCAATCCTATGGAAAATGCTTCTGACAAAAGACTAGTAATATATATCCTTAAGAAATTAATTCTATAATTCCGTATTCCAAGTTTGTCTGCAACAGGCAAACTCTTTTCAGTATATCTGCAACAGGCAAACTCTTTTCAGTATATAAGAAATAAACATGAATATTTTCTTAGAAGATTAAACCAGAAAAAAGCACATTAAGAATCTGTATCTTTTAAGGTATTCCCATCTCAAATTTTCATTTACATTAAAAGCCCACTAGCTTCCCTAAGGATCAAAAATTGTTAAGATACAATATCTTTCATAAGAATTAACTTCAAGTCTATGGACTCTACCATCACCAGAAATACCACCTACATTCCTCTGCATCTACTCACTCCCTCGAGTGGATAATTTTTTCCAACTAAGAGAAGCCCTGCTTTCTGAGCACCCTTTATCAGTGGTTCATTACTTTTGACAAAGCCAAGAACAAAACATTCAAGGTGAGAAAGATGCTATGTGCAGATAAATCCATGAAGTTCACAAGAGGAATCAGGTATGTAGCTATGGCGAAATCTGACTCCAATGAAATTAAAGGCAACTATACCAGTGCAGGGTCTGCTGACCCAGAGTTTTCATCAGATTCACAGGAAATTTTAAGCTCTTAAAAACACTTGTTAATAATGCCAGATGACACAGTTATGCAATTATCTGGCCCATTAGTTTTGCAGTTTACAACCACTTGCAAGTCATTTTCCCACACTCTGAAAACTTTCACTAAAACAGTATTTACAACAGATAACACAGTGCTCTGCTCAAGTCCCTGCTCCAGTTGTACCCACAGGGCTCAAATAGAGGTCTACTTCTCAGGATTAGTAGAAGAGTGTACGTGAGAGCTCCTAATGCCTCCAGTATCCGTCAGTTCAGGTTCCTCAAGTGTCTGGAGTCTTTGAAGCCACATTATTTGAAGAAACAGATTTTTCACACAACTTAGTTGTTCCAACATGCTCCAGAAAAACTGTGAGCAGACTCACTAAGAAAGGAAACACCGAGCATCTACTAAATCTTCAGATTTCATTTGACCTACAAGAGCAGTGAGCTTAATAGTGCCCCATCCATTAGTATTACTGGTCAAGGCTGCTCAATAAAGACTTTACGATGGAAGTGTAACAACCACAGCAGGCATAATTCTTCGTGTTCCTGTGGACAATGGCTAAATCAATACTGAGTACCAGCCTCAGAGTTTCCAGATATCAACATGGTAAGTCTTCCTTCTTCATACGACTTCACTAACAGCATGCAGTAAACCATTCAGCAGGCACAAAAAATTCCTGCATTTCAACAGAGCAGCATAAATTTTCCTCTTCTAGATTGTCCTCTGTTGTGGAAAAAGGCCAGATAGGCCAGTGTGAGGTGTGCTACCTAGACATGCATTCACTTCTATGGATTTTGTCCTGCATGGTGAAACTTCTCCATATTTGGATGAACACAGCTATACAACTCCAGTGCACCACAGTTGCCTGTTTTCAGCCTGCATCCTTCATTATGTCTGCAAGGCAACACAAGTAAAACCCAATAGTGACAGAAAAGGATCTCAAGCCAGTGCTGTGTCCAACTTTCCCTAGAAACCAAGCATGGAGTCCACATTTAACTCACTGTTTTCTTATCACCTGAGCTGTTGGCCATGTTACACCCTCAGTGTATGAGCTGAGCTCTATTTCACACCTTTAATCTCCTACAATTTAAATATTTATACCTAAGCTCTAGTTACACAAGCTCCCTTTATAAGTAATAACCACTTTAGGTCAGGAGTCATTTGATCTATTTTAGCATCTATTTCCCACAGAGATGAGTTCTGTGCAAGCCTTGGTAAGTGCACTCTCCAGATCCCCTCAAATTTCAGCAGGAAACTGGAATGACCAGCTCAGATGTAACACGTCTACCCTTCATATGTCTACATTTAATCAGGAATCTTGAATCAGTCATGAATTAATCCTGTCCTGTGTCTGTCAGTCTCCTAAGTGGACCATAACACTGCCCTTGCATAAAAGTATTGTGAAGAAAAAGGTATTAAAGGCTGTTACATGTGGCTACTATGGCAGTGTGGCCAGAGAAGCGTAAGGCAGAAGCTGATACTAAGTGGCCCTAAATAACCATGTATTCTGACACCTTCTTGGGCAGTATTTACCTAGATGAGGGGAACTTTCCAGCCTTATGACACAACAAAAGAAACACCATAGGTATTAAACAAGAGGTATGTTTGGGGTCTAACCCAAATCTATCCAGCACTCTCCCTGCAACATTTCTATGCATATTAAATAATTTTCCAATAAGACAAAATCAAAATAAACCAAGGATGGTATCATCAGTGCATGCATAATCACTTCTGTAGTATGTATGTAAATACCATAAATGAAGGCACTGAGAACACGTAATATGAACATATACACATTTTAAATGTCTGCAAGACCTCAAACTACTCAGGATACCTGACCTCACTTCCATATCTGACTTGACAGCACAAATGCCTTTGATTTTCAGCCCTTAACTCATTTTTGAAGCTGGGATGTGCAGGCCAATTGACCTGAGGGTGCTGAAAACTGCAAAGATCCCTAAAGAACAATCTGGCTTTAGGTGTGAAGTCACTCCTCAGTGAATGCAGAAGGAAAAACAAACAGAGCTGGTCCCAGTAACAAAGGTGATGGAGAGGACAGGGTAATACCACAATCAACTTATTTCACAGGAAGAGTACTGTTTTCTAGCTAAATCCTCTTTCACAGGGGATTAAGCTACTATGAAAAAACCCAATGAAGAACAGTGTCTGCATAACAATTCCAAAACTGCTCCATCTGTAGACAAGCATCAGTGTACTTAAACTCCCACTGGCAGACCATGGAAAAAAACAGTTTGGCAGTGTCTTCTGTACTCAGAATCAAGTGTACAGAGAAGCCAAGTGTAAATCTATACAGATATTCAGATGTGGAGTCTCTCTTCTGTCAGATGTGGGTATGTCCCCATGCATCACAGCCCGATGAAAGGGAAGAACCCATGAAGGTGAGGCTGCTGCTGGAGAGCATCCTGTGGGGTCACAGCACAGGAGAGAAACTGGTATTTCAAATGCAAGATTCACAAGCCAGGGGACTTGGGAGTGTGAGGTGGAAGCCAAATGAGTGATCTTATACTTCATGCATGAGGTTTGTCAGGCTTGCCTCCAGCCTTACAAAAACACACACAAACCAGTACTCAGCCAGCTGGTTTGTATTTTCATTATATTTCCTAGGGGCAGGAAACAGTCTGCCCAAAAACTGCATTCATATTCTCCTTGTGTAAATTTTATTTTTCAGCACCGCTATGATGGGTTTAAATTCACCTTGATTTCTTTGGAGGGTAAAAGCATTACAGAAAAAAACACATTTCTTCTGCTTTGCCTTCAGCCTGAGAATGACAGCAACATTCTCCCTGTGAAGAAACTGGTAATGCTGCAGTGATTTTTATCACTAGCACTTGTATCTCCTGGATATTAATAGATGTTTGGAAAATGCTGTAGTATCTCATTATAAAATATAACTGGGTAGGCAAGGGGACAAATACCTCTACATCAGGAGCTGAGCAGATTGCTTGTCTTACTCTGCAGTTTACATTAATGGACCACTAAGGTTTGGCTTGGAAAGGCGATGTTAACACCCCAGATCAGACAGATCTACATTATGCAGTCACAATCTACTTTGTCATGACAAGGGCACACCTATACTCCTACCCACTGCAAAGTCAACAAATGTGAGCCCATCACCTGTAATATGCATCCAGCTCATTACAGTGACCAGGTATGTCTTATTTTGGAATAAACTGACCAACACATTATCGTATTAGTCAACATCAGAGTACCAAAATACAGACAGACTTTAAACTGGAGAAATAAAAAAAAAAATAATGCAATAAACTACATTTCAATCAGAATAATGAGGTACACAAATATGGGTTGGGGAATTTACAGATAGATGGAAGTTTTGAGGGAAAGGACCTCATATTTAAACAATTCTTAAACTCAGTACTAGGCAATAACGCCAGACTTTTAGGAAGTGCAAACACTATGCTGGGACCAGTGAAGAAGAGAAAAGCTTTTAATACACTTCCAGTAAGATTTTTACTTGACTTACCATTCAGGGTTCTGTTCCCATTTTGAGACAAAAGAAATGCTGGCTAGTTTGGACAGAGCATGGAGAAAAACCAGGAGAAACAAGTAGAAGGAAAAGTAACTGAGAGGGGTAAAAAAACCCAACAGCTTTAAAACAGATGGTTATAAAGGATGTGGCTAAAATTGCTGTGTCTGTGGTGGACAGAACAGATAGTACAAGAAGGTAGAGAGGGAAAACCTTTCTAAGGATGCTGTAGCATCACCCAGGATAATTTTCAAAATGTTAAAGAGACACATCCCAAGACTGACTAAGGCAGACACTTGGATTGCAGCTGAACAAAGTAAAACCTTATATTCCCCTTTAGCAATATATTCCCTTTTCTTTTGTCAATATTAGTGAGCTTTGTTTTTTGCTTGTTTTGTTTGATGAAAGATTACAGGGCTTAAGTGTACAGAAAAAAAAAAAATCTTTCTTATCTGTGAAACTATGCACACTTGAAAATATAGAGTTCTGCAAAAAACCCTCAGAGCCTTCAAACCATCATGTGATTTTCATTATACTACATATCTCTTACTTGATTATACTCTGATTCTATTCTCACTTTAACAGGCATCACTTCTGCTGATTTCAACAGCATTATTCTCCCTGTTTTCACACTCACCACACTAAATGAGAATAGACCAGCGCTAAAACAGTAGAATGGATTTGGGATTATAAGATTTTAATGGACTGGGTCTTTTTTGCCATTTACTACCGTTCTCCAGGTTTCATTGATGTCTATAAATTGCCTCTTTGATGGCAGTGGCAGGAATGTATTTGTGTAAGACACTGCTCACTTCCATAAGCACAGGAAGACAGATGAACCCCTGCAGAACCCTGCAGCTGGAGCTAGATTGATCTCTAACTCAATCCAGCAGTTCTTAAACATGGGTAACATGAAAAGCTCTCCAGCAAGCTGCTGAATGCAGCAGTCTGTTTAAAAACAATAGAAGAAGTGACTCGGTAGATTCATCTCATTCTAACAAAATTCTCACCGAGTGCGACAAGCTTCCTCAAAAGGCTGAGTTTTCCACTCAGTCTCTGTGACTGCATCCCCTGGTAAGATGCACTTCTGAGTTCATGAACGCAGCAGCACAAAGTAAGGAATGTTGAAAATCTGTGGCTCTTTTTAGATCTCAGTCCACTTCTAGACAAAAGCCCTAATAACATTAAATATTTTACACATGGGCTGGATCTGATGAAAAGTTCAGAGAATTACCCCAACAATAAGTCTTATGTCCTACGAGTCAAACTAAACTGAAAATACTCTGAAATTACATTCTACTAAGCGTTCTAAAATTACATTCAACATCAAAACATCAGTGATGTCCAGCAGTGCCAATCATTGCTCAAATGGGCATCTTCCACACACAAATTCATTTTATCAGACATAAAGTTTCTCCAGCTTCAGAATGTGAAACTGGAACTTGTAAGATCTGAACAGCAAACTCGTGAATGAGAACTTGCCTCTCTGTATCTCAGAAAACTCCCTGAAAACACATACCTGTTCAATATCAAACTATCTTTTGCAGTCCAGTATTCTTGACTATCCTTCCTGGAGGCCCTCCAAGAGCAAATAGTCCTTACACGCAAGAAGATACTCCACTTCTAAAGGCTCTAGGAAAGTCACAGTATCTTGTTATTCTCAAAACACAGCTGTCTTTTAAAGAATCAAAAGGGTAAAGGGTTTAATTCTCACTCAAGTAAAATCTAGCTTAGGTTCCCTTCCAGAATATTGGCTTACCTTGGAACACAGGTAAGCCAATGGAAATCTGCATGTTTTTAAGGAGCCAGAAGACATGAAATTATATGTCACAACCCTTTTTTTGCTTGCTAAACTCTTCCGTGAAAGTTGAATTTGAGAAAATCCACAGCTTTGATAATCACCGAAATATCTTCCTTTGCAAGTATAAATAGATAAGGTAGAAGAGTTTTTCGAGTGGAAAAGTGTTTAATTGCTTTCACAACAAAGAAATTCTGCCTACCTGACCACACCTCTAACACTTTTCTCATATGGGAAGTCATTATGGTGGCTTTTGTAAAGGAGAATTTCTGATTTCTGCACATGATATAAACAGGAGATCCTAGAATCCCAGATAAAAAGTAAAAAGAAAGTGCCTAAGAGGGAGGCAAGCCCATAAACCCCAGCATCTGGAAACCAACCTCAACTCCAGAGCTGGGGTTAACTGAGGACTTCTTGAACACTTCTTGGATCATCAATCAAGATAAGCACTCCAAAGGAAATGCTTCCCCTCTGCTCCCTATGAAAGAGCTCCTGCTGTTCCTCACACAGTGCACCATTGCTGGGAAGCCATTTCAGGAGAGAACTGTTCCCCTGATTGTGCAGACTGTCAACAGCTGAGAGGATCTCTAACAAGCCAGTCACAGAGGAAATCCTGAGCATTGTCCTGTCTCAAATCTATGGTAATTCTCCAGGGCAGGGGTCAAGTCCTTTGGCAATTAGCAGAATAAATTAGTCTGTTAATCACCTCGGAGGAACAAGAACCTAATCAATGGGGAGGTCTTGTGATGTGTGACTAAAGGTATTCACATAATCACATAACTACAATGTCCTGTTTTTAATGACATATCCTACCCAAAATAGCCTCGAGGAAGAGAAGTGCTGTTGTCAAATGGTAGTGGAGGAAAGCTGTTTGGGGATGCAGGAACTGTGTGTTGCCTTAAGCAGGATAAGTGAATTTGTGTGTATTGAAAAACTACGTCTCTGAAACTATTTCAAAGTCAGACATGCAAGAAGTTATTCAGAAAATAATGTAAAAAACAAGTCTGGGGGCATCAATCAGAAATTCATAATACTTTCACTGCATAGCAAATTGGGAAAAACTGCAAAGAACTAAAACTGGGAGAGCAAAGCCATGGAGAAATCAACTGACAAAATAAAATTGCCCACCAGCTATGTCTGGGAACTAGACTTGCCTTTAGTGTTACTGCATGCTTTGCTTTAAGTAGGTGTTCACCACTTAATAGTACTAATGAAATTGTGTCCTGAATGCAAGGATCAGGGTATGCTTAAAATTTTCCAAGCAGTAGACCTGGAGCTTGCTTCTATTTTATGATTAAAGGTCACAATTCATATAGATTTTTATCCAGATCTTGCTCTGACGTAACATTCAGTAACTGATGCCATCCAGAGGACTGACAGGATTGAGGAACAGACCCATGCAGATCTCACAAAGCTTGACAAACCAAAGCACAAGGTCCTGCATATGGACTGGGAGCAACAGATTGAGAGCAGCCTGAGGGAGAAAGACCTGGAGACACTGGTGGATGGAAAGTTGGACATGACCCATCAACGTGCCTCACAGTCCATAAAGCCAACTATCTCCTGGGCTGTATGACAAGAAGCACAGTCAGCAGGTCGAGGGAGGGGATTCTCCCCCTCTACTCCACTCTTGTGAGACCCCACCTGGAGCACCGTGTTCAGCTCTGGGGTCAGAGCTGGTAAAGCAGGTACTGAGGAGAGGTCAGAGGGCTGAAACACCTCTCCTGTGAAGACAGGCCCAAAGAGCTGGGGTTGTTCAACCTGGAGAAGAGGAAGCTCCAGGGAGACTTTACTGGAGCCTTTCAATACTTAAAGAGAAGGGGCTTATAAAAAGAGGTGACTTTTTACCAAGGTCTGTGGTGACAAGACAAGGGGCAATGGTTTCAAAATGAAAGAGGATAGGTTTAGATTGGTCATAGGGGAGAAATTTTTTGCAATGAGAACGGTGAGACACTGGAACAGGTTGCCCCGAGAAGCTGGAAATGTTCAAGGTCAGGTTGGATGAGGCTTTGAGCAACCTCATCTTGTGAAAGATGGCCCTACCCATGGAAGGGGGTTTGGACTAGATGATCTTTAAAGGTTCCTGCCAATACAAACCACTCCATTTCATGTTTCTATGAACTTTCTGTGCTTCCTTTTCAGGTCTTATTGCATTCAGTTCTGGACAATTATTTTCCTTTGAGATCCACAAAAAGACACAATGACCATACACAGCTTCCATGAAGCAAACTGCTTATGCAAGGCTATCACACAAGAGGGATTGTATATACTCTCTCTTACAAAGAGCTTTTAAGAGAACCCAATGTCTTCTAATGTGCCCCAATCACAAACCCCAAGGTTTCCATCTGTTTCTAGTTTCCCCTCTATATCAAGACTGTTCTTTCTAACATTTCCAAACTACTTATCAAAGTTGCCTAAACGAGGAACATCAGTCCAAAACCCAAGCCCTTGGTTAAAGTTTTATCCAAACAGAACTCTGATAAAATTTCAAGATCTTTATCTGTGTTGTTCATTTGTTTTAGGTTTCTCTAGGATTTTTAGCTTGACTTTCTGTATTAGGCCAAAATAACTCTTCAGCATAATGAACAAACAGGCACGAGGTGGTGCAAAAATAAAGGGAAGAGACCTTCCAGATTTCTCTTTCCACGTCAGATTCTTTGAGTCACTGGCATGGAACCGAAACCTGTCATATGCTGGGTTCCAGTACAAGCACAGAGCAGAAAAATGCTCAGAAAGCAATCCAGTCCTATGTAAGGCAAGAGTCAGCATCCTCTGCACATAAAGCTTGCCAGCCAAACTAGCATAGAAGCTCTACCAGTCCTCTGTGGACTTATGTTGCAAAGAAGCTCTGATTAGATTATCATAATGATCCAATTCAGGCCACAAAATCTATTATTCTTTCCAGAATCTGAACCAGCACATTATCAGAGATAATTTTGTAAACTGATGTCAACATTAGAGAAACTCAGATTTCTATTCAATCAATACTTGGAACATTAAAATAAATTCCTTGGAGTCCTTATGTGTATCTAGTGCATCAGTAACAGACTGGAGTATTTGCAGAACTCAGGGCAAGTAACAAGTCTATTTTCTTAGCCAAACAACAAGAGTTCTCTGAATTCCTGCTAAGTTTCTCTGGCCTAACTGACATTAGCTAATAGTTGCACTTAAAAATCTCACTGCTTTTAGTAATGAATCCAAGGAAAAAAACTCTAGGATGTATTGACATGACCAACCTTACCTAACCTCCTCCTACACAGGAGTAGATTTTTCCATAGCTTTTCAAAGATCTGGAAAGTCTGCTTTGGAAACAAATCACAGCTGGCAAGACACCAGCTTTCCTTGTCACATTCCTGTTATCAGCTAGTTTAATGATGCAATTTAATCTTCCTCTGGGTTTTATTCTCTGAGATCTTAAATGTACACATTCATCTATAAGGATGCTTTACCATGTATAAACAGCTTCAATAATCTCTTTTGACTCACCCCATCACATCAGGCTTGGAAGTGAAATGAGGGTGAGGCCCTGCATAGTGCTGTCTTTTTGGCTAAAGCAACCATCAAGAAGAGTCAGGAAAGGAGCCACCTAACTGAAAAGCAAACATACTGCTGGAAAAGGAGGAGCTAGAGCTCCTTCCCCTTCTCATCAGTACACAAGGAATAGTAAAAATTAGGCAGCTAGTCGCAGTCTTACAGCCTGCTCTCAACAAACTTCACTGGCACAGCATCCTGGTGCCTCTCCTAAGCCCAGCACAAGCAGTAGCTCCCAGCCCCAGTAGCTCTTTCCCTGGAGAATGACAAAGGCCTGCAAGCACTGCTTTAAACCAGGCCATTAAACTAACCTCAGTTCACAAAATAGCCCATGTTGCTCTGGATACTTCTGGCTAACTGAATTATCTGGGGAATCAAAAAAAAATAAATAAAAAAAATCCAGAAATTCTTCTGATTGTCTTGCTCCCAAATATATACCCTGAAACACGTAAGATTAGTTCAGAATGAGCTCCTAATTCAGAATGGTATTTACAGCTCCTCAACCACAGCGAGCAACAGAGTGGAAAATACCTCACAGTTAAACTGTTTCTTCTCAGTTAACATGATTAACTCTCTCACTCATGTATATATTGGAGAAAAATGCTAGGAGAAACAGTTACAGGATTTAAAATGGTTTAATGCACACCAATTTTCCAACCCAAAACACCAAATGGACAGTATTGGTTTGTGTGACAACAGTTTGGTACTGGGGGAGCTGCAGAGGTGGCTTCTGTGAGAAGGTGCTGGAAGCTTCCCTTATGTCCAACAGAACCAATGCCAACTGACTCCAAGACAGATTTGCCTCTGACCAAGGCTGAGCCCCTCAGTGATGCTGTTTGTGCCTCTGGGCACAAACAATTGTATTTAAAAAGGGGGGGGAAAAAATCTGTGCAATTGCAGCCAAAGAAAGGAGACTTCTTTTGCCCCCAAGCAGAGCTTCTAAAATTTATGGAGGTGTTCTTTAAGGAAGAGTATATTTAGGTTCCTTTTTTTTCATTGACAGACTACAAAACACAGGTTTTTGAAGCAATCTGATGGAGACATCAGTTTTAAGGTGACATGTGAGCCAAAACAGGAATATCTCCTTAAAATCGTATCTCTTCTGAGCAATAGCAATTGGTATGACAGATACAGCCAACAGAAGGCAACAGACACACAGCTGCTGCATTTAAAGTCAGGTATTCTATCAGAAAATAGTCTAGTAGTTCTCAAAATAAGTATCAGAGCATAGGACTCAACTCTTGCAAGGCAAAGTCTGCCAAGCCCCTTCAAAACTAAAGAAGTGTAAATGAGAGGAAGTGAAAGGTTAGGCAGTTTTGGTTTTCTAGCCTTACGTACTCACTAAAAATCTAATTTTGATCTGCATATATACATATACACATCCATTCCCGAGGAAAGCCTGTGGTGACAAATATTACAAACTTTAAGATTACTGCATGCTGGTAATATGTCTCCTAATATATTTTCTAAAGTCATATTAGCATCTTTTAGAAAGGCTGTAAAATGGGTAGACAAAGCCTAGAGTCAGGAATACAATCCAATTCAGATATGCCATAAAACTGTTAATTAAGAAACCTTAGGAAGGAAAGGGGAGAGATATTAATTAATACTGTCATAGTACCTGTGATGTCCCAGTGCCAAATTACAAGTAGTAAAGAAATGTGCCCTTGTAAAGGGCTGACTGATTGAGGCTAGATCATTCTATCTCATGTCAAAAAGAAAGCAGGTTGCTTTTTAAAAACAAAAGGAAAGGAGGAGCTGTAGCTCTGAGAAGTCTCCAGGCACATCAAGTAGAAGTTAATTAGTTGACTTCCATGGAACAGATAAGAAAAATCCCTATGGCTAAGCATAATGTTAGGGACATGTTTTGGTATTGTATCTCTTGCTTCTTTATTTCTAGAAAACACTTCTATTTTATTTTTTTTATCATTAAAGCTTGGCCAGTGGTAAAGTAGATTCTCAACAATCAGATGTCTACTACTAATCCATTATTCAAGTGTAGACTGGGAAAATTAAGATGGGGTTTGCTACTGACACTAATTCTCTGTTTCAAAAGCTTACTCAAGTTGTTAGGTTGAAAAGGGACATCTTTCTTAGAATACAGTAGTCTCTGCTACTTTGAGAAGCAGTGTCAACCCAGAAAATTACCATGATTGTTGGTTCTTATTAAAACAAATGAACAAATGAACAAACAAACAAAAACCAAAATCCCTAGTTTAGCAAGAGGCCTGACCTAAATTATTATAATCAAGTGAATTGCTTTATGAAAGTAAAACCTGGAGCAGACCTCAAAGCCTTAAGAAAATAGCTGTTTATCCTCTGTAAGGGTTCTTTACACTCTATATGGTCAACCTCCTTGAAAAAATACTATGCAAGGTCTTCCCAGTTTCTGAAGTGTGCTGACACTCCAAGCACTGGGATTGGGAAGTGCACTGCATTCAGAAATCCACCTGCCATTGGAATCTGTACCAAACTATAAATGCCTTCCATGTAACTTATTGTATCAAAATTATGGCTAGATTTATTAATTTAAGTCTGACATTTGCACATCAATTTTTAGTAGACCTTGTTTTGTCAAAATTCTCATTGAAACAGAAACTGCAGAAGTGCATCCTTGCCCTCTATTTAGAAGCAGAGGTAAGTAGTAAAGAATTTCTAAAACTTGCATTTCTTTCCTCAGACCACAGCTCACTAATGCAGAAAACCTGTCAGTAAGGCTCACAGCACCAGATCAAACATTTTCTAGCTATATGGCACAGAAGATTGTCCAACAGAAGCTCATTCTGCTCATTCTGGTCTAAATTCATTACAGAAGTATGGAGAAGTTGAGGTTGTACCAGCAGGCTTTTGGTAAGATCAGGTACAATTTTGCCTTCCACAGCAGCCTTAGAAGCCAAGGGAGCTGACAGAAGTGTGGGCATGTGCCAAAACCCAGTTCATCTTGCTGCATGGTCCAGTAGTCCACAGATGAGTACAAATGATTTTGAAGCCATAGCTTCTGTTTTCTCCAGAGAACAGATAGGCCTGTCTGTTCCCACAGATATGTACTGCCCTCAAACTTTAATCAAGTTTGAAAAGCTTCAAAAAAAACAGTACAGGGCAAGAGGAGATCTGGACCACAGTGCAGAATAGGAAAAAATGCCTTTGTTTACAGTGTTTCAGCAATTCTGGGCAGTTCAAATGTACCAGAATCTCAGAAATGCACATTTAAAGAGCAAAGGTAGAAATAATATCCACCTTACTATTTTATAGGCTTTCAAATGGCTGAGCTGTTGGTTAGTTTTCAAAGTTGCTGGGGGTTTTAAAAAATGTTATAGTTCAGACAAAACCCAGCTGCTTCTAGTGAGGGTAATACCTGTGAAAAAGCTTGAGAGTCTGATTTTCCAGTGAGGGCAAAAAACTGTTCTCTCTCTGCACATGCAAATTTTGTAAGAATGATGAGTTCTGCAATTAAAATATTGTATTGTTTCTTGGCAGTACATACAAAAAATGTATGTATGTATGGCTGGTGCAAGATAGGTATGGCTCATGCAGTCTCATAGCAGGCCCCTTCTGGAGGGCAGGCCAAACAGAAGTTTTGTGTTATGAGGACACCAATGAGGCTTGGCTTGGACCACTTCTGTTTACACCTGAAAGATGCCATGAGAGTGCATGAAATACAGAGAGTTTTAGAAAAGTCACAGGGGTTAAATACAGACTTAAACTGAGCTTTCCATTGTCTGAAGCAGATCAGAATGTTCAAGCATTTCTGCCTCGTCAATGATGCATTGCATTAAATGTTGGTTGGCTGCACTCATTTTTTGAGGGGAAATAAAATATTTAAAACAAAAGCATAATAAACTATTTAATAACTCAGTCATCAGCAGCAGTCACACAAACAGACTCTATAAAACAGTCATATTTAGATCAATGTGTTGCAGTAGAAATGTCCTTAACCTGACATAGTTTGTTACCAGGATTGTATTTTTTTCCTACAGTATTTTCACGAGCAGGAGACCAAGGAGTGTTTGTAGCTCTTCACTGTAATTTAAAGGGTTTAGATATCTGAAATGACATTCTGCACTATTTGAGCTTTGGCAGTTAACTAAAACTAAAATTGATCCTCAGTCCTATATAAAAAGCCCCATCTCACTAATACAAGCAGACAGCCAGGCACTCCACCCGTTACGAAGTGCTTTTGAAATACTATTCCTTATGACAGTGGTAGCTTTTAAAATGAGTTGCAATTGGGAGTGTATTTTAAGATGTTAAATTAAAACATCAATTGGCATCTGACAACCAAGGAGATGCGGGGGGAAAGCAACAGCTCTTAAAGATGGTCCTGACATACAAGTAGGTCCCTGAGAATTTTCAGCATCTCCATCAAGGCTCATCTCTGGACAAAAGAACCTATTTCAGTGCATGGATTTTCTCATACATGAGGTTATCCTAGTAGAGAAGGCCATCACTGAACATACTTCTATTCTAGACCACTTGGATTGAACCTGCAGGGTTTGCATAGCACCAAAGTCACAGTTCTGGGTTGTGAATGTGGTTCATGGGTACTACTCAACCTGAATTAGTATCTTTTTAAGCTGGGAGAACATTTCCTTGTAAATATGGGAAAATGTAGATAAACTACCACTTTCTGCCTAACTGCACCTTTTAAAATGCTACTAACGCTGTGCCATATGTCTAGTACAGTATGTAGTAACCTGGAATTAATGAGAAGATATTTGAGGATCTTTCTGGTAGCAGTTAAGTTTTAGAACTCTACTGAAGATTTACTATGTTTCCATGAAGTGTGTTTTCATATGGGGATTTTCAGACTGGAGAAAAACTTAAACATTATATATCACTGTTTTCTTCCATCTGTGTGTGCACAGAATCATAGAATCATAGAATGTTAAGGGGTTGGAATGGACCTTAGAGATCATCTAGTTTCAATATCCCCCTTCCATGGGCAGGGACACCTCCCACTAGACCAGGTTGCTGAAGGCCTTATCCTCCCTTGCCTTGAACACTGCCAGGGTTGGGTTATCCACAAACTCCCCAGGCAACCTGTTCCAGTGTCTCCCTCACCACCTTCACAGTAAAGAATTTCTTCCTAATATCTAACCTAAATTTCCCCTCTTTCAATTTGTACCCATTACATTAGCACTTGTATAGGACATGCCTGTATTTTTTAATATTTTTTCCCATTTATCAAGCTATTATTATTCATTAAATCAATAAGATAAATATTTAAATATTTACCATACAAATACAGGATAATATTTTAAGACATTCTGTTTATGAACAGAGAAGGGCTGGTGGAAGACATGGTGGTTGGATGCCACCTTGGGCGTAGCAAACATGAAATGGCAGAGTTTACAATTCTTGATGAAGTAAGGAAAGGGGTCAACAAAACCTTTGCCTTGGATTTCCAGAGGGAGGCCTCTGGCCCGTTCAGGACACTGGTTCAGAGACTTCCTTGGGAAACAGTCCTTAACAACAAAGGGGTCCAGGAAGCTGGACACAGTTAAAGAATGAAGTATTAAAGGCACAGGAGCAGGCCATCTCTATGTGTTGAAGGACAAGCCAGTAGAGCAGAAAACCAGCCTGGATGAACAGGGAGCTCTCGCTGGAACTCAGAGAAACGAGGGTTTATGACCATTGCAAGAAGGTGCCCTCTTCACTTAAGAACTGGATGGATGGCCAAGCCCAGAGACTAGTGGTGAATGGTGCTACATCTAGTTGGCAGCTGGTCACTAGTGGTGTGGGAAATTCCTGTTTAAGATCTTCATCAACGATGTGGATGAGGGGATCAAGTGCACCCTCACAAAGTTGGGTGAGAGTGTTTATCTGCTGGAGGGCAGGAAGGTTCTTCAGAGGGAACTGAACAGGCTGGATTGATAGTCTGAAGACAATTGTATGAGGTTCAACAAGGGGAAGTGCTGGGTCCTGCCCTTGGGTCACAGCAACTCCCTGCAGTGCTACATGCAGTGGGAAGAGTGGCTGGAAAGCTGCCCAGTGGAAAAGGACCTGGGGATGCTGGTTGATGGCAGTTCAACATTAGACAGTGTGTGTGCCCAGGTGGCAAAAAGTCCAATGGCATCTTGACCTGTATCAAAAATAGTGTGGCCAGCAGGAACAGGGAAATGGTTGTTCTTCTGCACTCAGCACTGGTGGGGCTGTACTTCAAATCCTGTGTTCAGCACTGGGCCCCCCACTACAAGAAAGATGTTGAGGTGCTGGAGTGTGCCCAGAGAAGGGCAATGGAGCTGGTGAAGGGTCTGGAGAGTAGGTCCTATGAGGAGCAGCTGAGGGACCTGGGTCTTTTTAGCCTGGAGAGGAGGTTTGTAGCCAGGTGGGGCTTGGCCTCTTCTCCCAGGCAATTATCGACAGGACAAGAGGAAGTGGCCTCAAGCTGCACCAGGGAAGGTTCAGGCTGGACATCAGGAAGAATTTTTTCACTTAAAGGATTGTCAATCATTGGAACAGGCTGTCCAGGGAGGTGGTGTGAGTCATCATCCCTGGAATTGTTCAAGAAATGTTCAAGAAATGTAGCACTTGGTGCTATGGTTTAGTTCATGTGGTAGTTTTCAGTCAAAGCTTGGACCAGATCTTGGAGGTCTTTTCCAACCTTAAGGATTCTGTGATTATATTTCCAAGTAGTACCCAGAGGTGTCACTGAATACATGACAAAAACATACACCAGAAAGCCAGGACTGCAAGTTTTGAGCACGTATTAACAATTCCAGTGCTGAACGTCCTGAAATAAGGCAAATAGTCTAAAAATCATGAGGTCTAGAAATTATTTACTACTAGTGCTTTTATTTGCCATTTGCTTTTCAGATGACTAAGATTTCCATTTGCAAGTTCCCTTATAAACATCATGGACAACAATTGCCTTTATAAACCCTTTAACTGAATATTAGATTTTCCAATGAACACATGACAGCAGGGTTGTGACTGTAAAATGGGAGAAAGTTCAGTATACACTTACATACTCTCAACAGTAAAAACTGGTAATACAAAGGCTATTACTGCCTTAATGTGCATGAGATTATAATAGCCAAATATAATAAAGATAGGAGAGGAACACAAGGTAATAACAAGATCATACCATAAACAGAAAATACATTTGCATTGAAATAAATGTTAATTACTTCTCAATCCAGAATGTGTACATCTATGCATAAACCCCAGCCCAAAAGTAGCTTAGTCCAGTGTTTCGCAATACATTAACATCAAATGTCAGTAAGAATATAAAACTTCTTTCACATCTCAATAAACTGAATGAGAGTAGAGATCTCCTGGATTAAAATCTAAGTCAATCTGCCCAAACTGACTGGGGCAACACACATGCAGTGACAGAGCAACCAGTTCATCAATATTATGCTCTGACATTTTCATCACATTATTTCTTGTTGCTAGTGCCTGTACCTGTATTTATGCAGATAAGACACAAACAAGAGTGGCACTCCTGATTTTTTTAATGCTTGGTAACAATGGATGTTTCTCCCTTGTCTTGAGGGCACGGGACTGCTGTCTAAGCCTGGGGGAGGAAGTGTGCCTGTGCTTGGATACCAAGCTGAGCTGCTTCCTGCAGGAGCTGGTCTGGCAAGGGTCCTTCCTAAGTCTGGTTACAGGCCAATCCTTGTACATACAAGGACAATCCTTGTATGTACTCCTGGAGGAAGTCCCACTAATCACCAACAATCCGTAAGCCAATAGCTACAAAAGATGTTCACTGGATGTCAGGATCCCAGAGGGAGAAGAGTTAACCATGCCTATGCACAGGTGATGGTCAGACATGAGCTTGGTGCAGCTGTGTGAGAACTTCACAGGGTTCCAGAAGAGCAAAAGGACAGATGGGGTCTGTTGCTACCCCAGTGTATCACCTGCTTCAGTTTCTAGTTTAGGTGTGGTACTAAACCCAGATTGCTTTTCAGAAATATATGAGACTGTCACAGAACCGGTAATTCCAGAAGAGTGAAGTACCTCATTATGTTACTCTGTACCTCTCAACATCCTCTACAAAGCAGATTCTTTCTATTTTACAAGTAGTGAGAGACACACAAAGCCTCTAGGATTTGCCCAAGGTCATAGAGATCAGCGCCAGTGTAGTCAAATCAAAGCACTTCACAAGAGGTTATTTGCTGTGTTCATACAATGCTGCATTTGTGATTTCTCTCCGATTTCTATTTGCGACACACTAAAGTGACAAAGATCTGATTAGAGTTTCTTAAATTAGGTGTGGAGAGAATACTTTTTAAAGGTATTTTGGGGATAAAGGTTAAACAAAGGGGAAATTTAGAGAGGCATTGATAGAAGTAAATTTCTTCACACATTTCTCCTGTGCTCATTTTTCTCCTGTATAAAACTCCTCTTCAAACCGAGGTGCTCATTTTTCCGAGTGTTTTTATTACTGCAAAAATAGAAAGGTAAACTGAGAGTTTCCCTGGCCTAAGGGATATTTACATTTATTTGGTTTTTAATCTGACAGATACAGTTTATCACCTGGCTCTGTAGGAGAGATATGTTACTTAAAAATACAATGAAACAAGCATCCAGTGATGGTTCGAAGGACTCAGAGCTATAACCAATAACATGGTTAATTTAAAATACATAAACAGGCCTAGGATCAAGGAGGAGAACCCCAAGGATCCCCAAGCAAAGATAAACACTTCATTTAGCTGGCCATGGGTCTTGGGGTGTCCTTTGCCCCACGAATCCCAAATTGCAGGCAAGTTAGCATTTTAAAGCATAAAGGGGAAAGGCTCTTCTGCATTCAGGAAGGGACATAAGGGCTTCAGCCACCCAGGCAGAGGATCTCACACTTCATATAGGTGAAAACTTTAATAACAAGGTTCTATGGAAAAAATAAAAACCATCCCTCCTCTATTCTCCTCCACCATTCCATCTGAAGCTGCAGCTGTGTGGTTTTTTTCAGTAAGATTTGACAAATGTCTGCTAAATACACAGTTGCAGCACCTACTACAGCAGCCTTTCTCCTGACATGGCACAGGCAGAAGGTTGTTCCATTCTGGAAAAGAGACAAACCTCATCATACAAACACAGGCTGTGCACCGACTTGGCAGACTAAGGTTAAAAAGTAAGATGTTAAAGTCATGTATTTATCCTGAGTTTTAGGCTGTAGATGAGCCAAGATTCCCAGGACTATAATTATTAATTTACATTACTAGATGCTTGACAGCTTCAGCTTTAATCAGCTGAATCCCGGTTTTCAATTAAGCTCTCATTCCCTACAATAAACATGACTGTACCACAACTTTACCCACAGTCTGTGCAAAAAATAAGACTGGTGTCTTCTGGACTGAAGAGAACCAGAGGTCCAGATTACTACAAAATTACTACTCAAGCCATGTATGAAAAGAAAACATTAAAGACGTGAAAAACTTGTGAGACGGTCAATAGCAAAAGACTAGAAAGATGAGAACCCAGAAAACACAGACATGTCATGGTGGATAACAATCTTAATGAATTTGTTTTCACTCCAGAAATTAAATAAAGTTTTCTATTGCCTCATATATCACTGAATCATTTGTCAACCACATTGGCCAAAGACTGTGAATGGAGAAGAGAATAAAGCAGACCTTGAAAAGAGTCTGGTGAAAATATAAGGCAATCAATAAATTTTCTCATGGCTTTCATAATATGTGTGGCATTTTTTCCAAGCATTTTTCTGAGTAAAAAGCGAGTTCAGCTTTAAAAATGGGAATTCTTATGATCTAACAATTAATACAAATAACACAGAAATTTAGCAAAGAACAGTGAGAGTAACAGCACAGATCATCATCTTCTAAGGCAGCCAGATGGAGATTCTGTTTGGCAACTGGAGGAAAGCAGTTTTCTGCACAAAACTTGCACAAACTTGGAGACAGTGAAAGAGAGAACTATTTGTATTAACAGCTGTCAGGAATAATGATGAGAACTTTTACAATGTAATTGTGAAAAAAAAATGAAAGGCCTATGTGATAGATTTGACAAGAATAATGCCTCAAATCCAGTAACAGCTAATGAGAGTGTTTACTAAGTACCAACATTCAAGGGAAAAATAAAAAACAAGAGTAAAAAAAAAAAAAGCCTGGAGAGAAATACCTTCCTTCACATAGCCAGAACCAAGATGTTGAACAGAGTCATTGGTTATTGCTGAATAATTAAGTGCTGAGGGGTTATATCTTGTAGTAAATAGGACCTTTCTGCCATGTAACTCTGTAGGTATCAGAGATTCCTAGTCAGAGAAATGTTTGGAACATTTGATTCCATCATGTAGGGGCAAGGCTTGAATTGCACCTGACCTTGGAGAAATGGTTGTAAACAGCAAAGGTAAGTGATCTGACAGCAAAAAAGCTAAAACAGCAACAGTCAGAACAAGGATGGAAGTCCAACATGAAAGGACAACAAGAAGCAGAACCAATATACAGGCACTGAGGTCCAGAATACAAGGGGGAGGGGAGGGGAGTTGGAGAAGGCTAAAGAAAGATATGTCACGTGCTGAAAATCACTATCTTCTAATTTTGAAAAATACCATTTACAGAAGAAGGAAATCGATGTATGCAGTTATTGAATATACAGAGATTTCTGATTAAACCAAGGTACACAATGTGACTTCAGCAAATCCAAGGACCATCACTGTGTGAACACTGTAGGAAAGAACTGCCAACAGTTCAATCACCACGTTGGCAGCTATGCTGTTAGGTCAATGACCAATTCTGTTCCAGCAGGGTTGAGTAGCCAGCTGCAAAGTTATCCCTACAACACTGACAAGGCAGTAACAGCAGACTATAATACTTGTGAGCAAGAGCTGCCAATAGACAATAAAATCATGCTGAGGCCAATGGGCAAAGGCAAGATGTCAGTAGGAGATTCACAAAAAACAAGAGCAAGTACTGCAAAAAGCTCACAGCAGCTGACATGCAGAACTGACCTGTGCTGGGAAGTACAAGCTACAGATTTGTCCACAGTAAAACATCAGGAAAACTTAATGTGATGCAGGAGGGAGAACTACAGGGTTTATGCTGCATTTCATTGAAATAAAAAAAAAAAAAATCTATTTTGAGGTAATGGACTAAAAACCAGAAAGCTAGAGCTAGAAACAACCACACCATATATCCCAGGAGGTTACTGAAATACAGAATTCATGGGAGTCACTGAAAAATACCATAGAATTGTCAATGGCAAAAAAACCCAATCCAAACCAAACCAAAAACAACAAATAAAAACCAACCAAACAAAAAACTTACAAATGTTGAGGACTTCAACTCGAATCCATTTTCTACAGCACTGCATGGGGAATTGTCAGTTCATAGATCACTGCTCCAGTTTCCCTAATCTGGGAGACCTAGAGATATTTAAGCATGGACTGTTGCAACAACAGGAAAATTTGCCATAGGTAACACATCTGTTGTGTTGAGTTCAGATAGAAGACTAAAGTAGACACAATCAGAATGTGGTGAAACATAGAATCGTTGTGGTGCCAGTTCTTCCTGTTTATCCATGCAGGAAGGCAGAAGTGGCAGCAGAGAAAACCAAGAGACTAAACAGCAAGGGCAAGAGGGGAAAATATGGACTCCCTGCTCAAGAACATTGAAACATTGCAGTTATCTCCTTTCAGCTGACAGAAAGTCAGGATTCTGCTTGGTCTCTTCAGAACAGGCAATTGCAGCCTAGGAGAAAAATTACCATCAAGCCAAGAAAGCAGCTTAAAGAAGCTCAAACCAGGGAGGCATCCTACTGAAGCAAAGAAGCCAAGAACACAAAGCCACTGCAAACAGACAATCTGAGCTGCTTCCAGCTCTGAAACAGTCACACAAGGGAAAAAAGCTAAACTGCAGTAGAAAACACATCACACCACACAGCCATGGACTTGGAGAAGTGGGGTGGGGAGAGAACAGAGGAGAATGTAACTGGAGTAAATACAAAAAAAAATGGAACCAAAAGGGGTGATTAGGGCAAGCAAAGAGCCTTTTGCTACCATTCTATTGAAGGGGCAGAACCCAGGCTTAAGGATCTACACTACAGTGTCAGTCATCAACAAAGCCCCCTGTAACACCAATAACAACAGGAAATGACTGATCCACGTTTACCAGAGCACAAGGTGTGGGTCATCCAAAGGCTTTGCTATTAAGAGCCACATCCAAAAACGTACTACAAATTAGCAACCACAAGAACTACATACGACACTGCATGGGACTTGCATGGTGGTGCACAGGTAGCAGCAGGAAAGCTTTAGAGAAGCTGTCTGTTCATGGGCTACAGTATGGAGCGAATATCAGCCCAAATTATCACATCAGGGTAAAAAAGTTCCCTTAGCCTACGGCTGTTTTACTTTCAGGATGCTCAAATCCTCTCAGGTTATTTCCCAGCAAGTGAAATGATTTCCACTCATGCAAACTGAGAGTAAATCACAACAGTTCTGATGTGGCAGAGGGCTATTCCTCCTTGCCCAGACTGTTAATGACTGCCTCAAGCACACAGAGAGGCAGGCTGGAAATGATAATGAGTCAAGTGACCAGCCAAACATGATCCAATTGCACTGAAATAGCATATTTTGATAGACACGTACAACAATAAATATTAATATAAATTCTTACTGTTTGAAATTCTACCAATTCATTTTGTGTCCATTGATTCCTCACAAATTAGCAAATATCAGCAAAGTTCAGCTGGCAAGTCTCTTCCTGGGGCTTCAGAACTGTGTGCTCACCTTCCATGCAAGAGCTGACATTTTCTGCAATATTGCTAAAAGCTTTACTTATTTATCTATTTATTTATCTATTTATTTATTTTTAAATTCAACTTCAAGTATGGCATCACATTCACAATGAGTTTTTCTTGCCTAGAATGAAATTACTCACCATCTCTCCATATCAACCCTCTGAGTTTAAACACCTTTTCCTCTGCAGCTCTTGTGCCCTGGAACCACTTCGTGTGCACTGTTATATCCCTGTGCTTCTACACACCATCCAAACTCCCTCAAGGAGCCATTACTGGACCTCTTGCACTCCTGCTGCTGCCAAATGCCAGTAACATCCACAGAGCTATACAGCTACTCTCCTGAAAACATAACTGGGCATATTTCTGTTGCATCATCCCCTTCTCCATCTCTGTATTTCAGTCACTTTTTGTCTCTTGTTGCCCACCAGGAACATCCTGCAGAACCTGAGTCTACCACACCCGGCCCTTCTTCCGTGAGCAAAGCCCACAGGTTCCTCTGGAGTATAAATAAGCACATAAACCATCAATTCTCAAAACTCACCAGGATACATTATTCTGCTCTTGCCTGCAGCTCTTAATTTGCTTCTGTCTTTGCCATTACTTATGATTAAAAGCCTTGACTCTGTTATTTAGCTCCGTGAAGCATGCAGCTTCTATGAGATGGCGTACAACGCAGGCTGAATCTTACAACTTGAAACACTTCATTATATTAAGAAGAAAAAAGAGGCTTATGATTAATTTTGATTTCAAGCCACAAAACGAAACAGTTTAAAGCCATTTTAAATATGTTTTTCACAGTAGGAAACAGGATAAACCAACAAAACAAACTAAACATTATAATCAACCCAATTATTACCTTCTATTAGCCAAGTGCTTAAGGGATGAAAAACACTAGCATTTTAACCTGAGTGAAGCATTATGGAGACATTATCCCAGGGAATGGTTTCCTTGCTACCTTGAGGTTAATTCTCAAAAAAGATTCACCTCTCCTTAAAGGCATTCGGGTAACTGGTCTTATAAGTGCACAGGTGATAAATTAAATCTTAACTTCAGGTTTGGTGGTCTTCACATCTGTCACAGAGAAGCATCAGGAAGAGATATGAGGGATGCTGTATAATAGTTTAATAATCAAAAAACCCCCCACACATGCACTAATTAAAATGCACTACATCAAAATCTGGCAACAGCATCAGAAGGCAGAAGGGGAGTGGCATCCACAAGAAGGATCCATCGAGCAAATAAATAACCAGCCAACATCACATCATCCTGCTTGGCACTGTGCATAGCTCCAGATCATTGTCTGGGAATAAAACCGACTCCCCTTCCTCCCTGGGATTTAGAGGAGCATGCCGGCCAAGATCTAAGCTTTTTTTTCCTCCTCAGTGAAAGGCAGAGCCAGGCAAGGTGAGGGGCCTGGGAGACCCCAGCCCAACAGTCGCTTCCAGCCACGCTGTGCCCATGACAGGCACCGGTCCCTCTCCCTCAGCGTGGGGAACACAGGGCAGCCCTGCTGAACGCTGAAAGGGGCTTGCCCTTGTCAGTGTGGCTTACCTGTCGTCTTTCCACTCCTTTCTCCTCTCCCCCACACTGTTCCCAATGGGCAGTGGTGTGAGTCCTGCCAGCTGCATCACAGGGTTGGGGCAGCTGTTGTTCACCCACCCCCCCCCGCCGCCACTTTCCTCTGACTCCACTTTCCTGCCCGAGGGGAACTGGGAGCTGGGGGATGATACACTACTGAGAAATACAATTTCCATAGTAATTTGTAGGTTGCTGAAACACAGAAACTGCATCGTGGAGATGAATTTATCCTTCTGTTTTATGACATGTGCTCTTGCTGTTGTATTTAAAAGCAGCTCGGGTTGGCATAACTCAGCCGTGTCCCCAGCTCGCTGCTTCTCACAGCAAGTGACCTGAGCTGCCCTGGCACTGAGATGGGGCTGGAGATAGAGAGGGAAAAGCTGCTCCATAGGCAAATCCCTGGGAGGTTTTTCTCCTGGGTGGGCAAACTAGCAAAAGGTTGGACATGCCCAGTTCCAGGAGGGCTGCAGGGAGCTGGGGTGAGCAGCCAGGAAGGTTCATGGCTAGGGTGTGAGAGAAGGGCACCTTCCAGCTCATTGAGAAGTGTGGAGGCCAAGGAGAAGGAAGAGGAGGAGGAGGAAGAGGAGGAGGATAAGGTGGTCACCTTCTACTGGGCTGAAATCATCACCGACATTGTGGCAACGCTGGTGAGGGAGGGAAAAAAATCCCCCTTCCCACTCAGGTCAAGACTCATCCTGCTCCAGGTCCCTTCTACAGCTGAGGGCTCTGATGGATCTTGTTTCTGCACCCTGGAGTCTTCTCATCCGTTTTCTCATCAGCCTCCCCTCACCTTCCACAGGGCTCAATCAATCACCAAAATAAAAATTACCATTACTCCTACCGAAACTACTCTTGTCCTGTGCAGAGCCAGGAGTTGGGCTCCAAAGATCCTTGTGGGTCCCTTTCAACCCAGAATATTCTGTGATTATCCCCATTCAAGGAAATCATCCTCCTTTCCCCAGACACTGAAAAGGGCTGGTCGAGTCACAGCCATGTCAAGGCACGGCTGCCTCAAACCCTCGTCCCAACCAGCACAGTGACAGTGCTCAGCTCTTATTCCTCCTCTCCTTTGAGACAACCCGTCTTTCACAAGCCTGAAGTGGTTCACTGTTTGGTTGTGATAATGAACTGACAATATTTATGCTGGTGCCAAGCCTACCACAAATGACAGCAGCTCCCTGGACAATCCCTTTGACTCAGTCAAGTTAAGCCATTTTATTTATGTCACACTTATACACCTGAACATTGAACGCTGCATTTAAATGGGACAATGAATCAATACTCCATAGAGACTGTGTGTGAGGAGGGGAAATCCAAAAACTTTCTAGCTTTGCTCCCGAAACATAAATTTGAAGAGGCAGGAGGAAAAGTTGCCTATGAGACTGAACAAAACTCAGCTGAACAGATGGACCATGATCCTTATCTCTGGAAAACAATTACTATTACAGATCCAATTAGTTATTGCAGTGTGTTAAAATTAATGAAGTAGAAGAGAAGAATGATGGGATAGATGATTTTTGATCAAACCTGAATTTACTTGTGTGATTTAGGAATAAAAAGTTGATTTAAACTGCTTAATTTTCAAAATCTATTATTATCTATTGGAATTTGCAGTAAATTGATAGTTATTGTTTGTCAAAGGTTGGGATTATGAGACTAGTTTATACATATCCAAGAGATATGGAGGAGTTTAAAAGAGACCTATGATGCATCAGATCACACTGTGCTTCTTCACTGGAGTAATGAACACATTGATTTAAAATTTTCATAGAATCATCATAGAATGATTTGTGTTGGAAGCTACATTAAAGATCATCTAGTTCCAAACCCCTGCCACGGGCAGAGACACTTTCCACTGGACCAGGTTGCTCAGGGCCCCATCCAACTAGCCTTGAACACTTCCAGGGATGGGGCAGCCACAACTTCTCTGGGAAACCTGTTCCAGTGCCTCACCATCCTCACAGTGAAGAATTTCTTCCTAATATCTAATCTAAACCCGCCCTTTCAGTTTGAAGCTCCTACCCTTGTCCTACCACTACATGACCTTAATTAAAAGCCCCCTTCCAGCTCTCTTGTAGCCCCTTCAGGTACTAGAAGGTGATATAAGATCTCCTTTGGAGCTTTGCTTTTCTCCATAGCAGAGGTACCTCAACCCTCCGAGCATCTTCATGACCCTCCTCTGGACTCAATCCAACAGCTCCATGTAGTTCTCATGTTGGTGGCCCCAGAGCTGGATGCAGCACTCCAGGTGGGGTCTCACCAGAGAGGAGCAGAGGGGCAGAATCATCTCCCTTAACCTGCTGGCAACGCTGCTTTTGATGCAGCCCAGGACACAGCTGACTTTCTGGGCTGCAAGTGCACATTGCTGAGCCATGTCAAGCTTCTCATTAAACAGGTATCCCACTTAAAGCACAGCACAGTATATAGCACGATTTGGCACATACAAGTCCTTCACACTTCACATTCATCAAGTGCCCATGGCAGCTTGTTGTGCACAGGATCACAGAGTTACAGGAACCTTTCAGGAACAGACTTACATAGGACACAGGAAGCACCAAGAATGCTCACCCCTACTGAATCTGGATTTCTACCTCTGAAGAAGCAGCACTGATCAACAGTCAGCATTCACAGCTGGACCAGGAGGATGCTTTTTATGGTTATGAATGAATGTAGGCGTTTACTGCCAAAATGTGTTAAAAATATTTTCACTGAGTAGATTTCTGTGTTTTGTACTAAGGCCATACATCAGTAAAGGAACTCTCAGAATAAACATTTGATGCTGGTAGATTAATTCTCCATGAATAAATTAGCTCAAATTTATGGCCCTGGCATCACATGTGAGATTAGGAATCCACGCAGTGTTGACAGGCTCATCAGAATTGCTTTGACAGTTTAAGTAACATCTTTTGTCAAACTTTGCACCTTTGCTCCTAACCCTCTTTCCCTGAAGTCAGCAAGAAAATCCTATAACGAATGCAAACATTTTGCTTTGCTAGGGATTTTTCTGTGACTTTTTTTTTTATTTCTATTTGCTTTCATTTATAATTGCTGCTTTTGTTTTGCTTTTACAATACATTTTTTCTTCCTGGAATTGGTTTGTCCCAGTTACAGAGCAGTACAAAGTTGCGTAATGTTTATTTTTTTTCTCATAATCAATATTTAACTGGTTTTTTGCCTCAGATATTTACATTATGATGAGAGTCTAGAAATGAAGCCTGTAAAAACCCCATCAAATGCATCTTTTTTTTTTCCCCTTTACCAAAATCATTACAAATATGAGGTTCCCACCCCACAAACCACACCAAAAAACTCAGACAGACTACCAAGGCATTGTGATCTCACCCCCTCTGGCATTTAATCTACACAGGGGTGTCATCCCACTTCTACCTAGGAAAAACTGAGTGATACCCACGGCTCAACCTCACAACTTTAAATCTGTTCCAAATTACCTGGTAGTTTTTACTAGTGGTTACAAAACACAGTAACAGATATGTTGCACAGTTCTGAGAACAGCAGAAGCAAAAAGCCTGGCACAGAACTTCTCAGACCTTGCTCAAAGGAATTCCTGGATATGCTTTTAATAAGTTAAGCATATATTTGATTTTACTAGGTGCAGTTTATTGAATTTCTTATCTGTTCTAGGAGGTCAGTTGTTTACCAAGCACATTATTTATGTCTTGTGTCACCACTCCACATATTCTTTCTGTAGACTAATAGTTTAGGTACCAATGTGTACTATTAACAACCATTTCTTGAACACCCATTGCTTTTTTTCTGTCACACTGGTTTGTTTTCCTTTCCCTTAGAGACAGAAGTGAGGAAAAGTAGCTTATTGTTCATGGTACAGAGAGATTTTCATCAAGAGATCTCAAAATGCCCAAGTATCAATTTGTTCCTGCTGTCTCATTTGTTAGTCTGTGCCATTTACAATAAGTCTATTGTTTTACAGTCACAAGTGAAAGCTCCTGGCAAGCTGCAGTCTCTCATTTTGTTAATCAATGCAGCTCATGCTGACTCTTCATGGGAGTCCAGCATTACCAGAAAGTGGATTATTACCCATCAACAAACTTTCAGCTGACCTAATTATTCCATTCAGCACATGTAACTCAGAGGGACAGGATAATAGGGAAGAACTGTTGAATTCTACAAGTTCAAATCATTTTTGTTTTAATACCTAAGGCATGCTGTGATATGTCTGTGTGCTAATAACCTGGTGTGTCTGTTACGGGAACCTTTGCATAGTTTTACCCTTTTGATCTGCTTACATCAGGAGGGAGATGAATTAATATGCCTTTAAAAAAAGTTTTAATTTGGGGGTATGTAGATAGCCCCTTTTCCCAACTTGCCTAGGAAAATACATGGAGTCAGGATTTTCCCTAATTTTTCATTAGCACGATTATTTTGTAGCTGTAGAGGAAAAACCAAAGCAATCATAATTTGGCCAATATGTACTGATTAAAAAGAAAAATCACCAAAAAAATGAAGAATCAGTCTTTAAGCAGCCTCCTCAGCACAGACTTTTTCTGAGCATACTCTCAAAGTAATTTTAAGAACACATTCAGTTACGATCCCTTGCAATTATCACATAATGTTTATCCAAACCCCAAACTCCATAATTAACAATAAATTTACATACACATTGTCTCTGAATTTGCCTAAAGAAACAATACAGTTTAATAAGAGATTTTAAGGTAGTGTTCTAAGTATGCTAATCAAATGTTTGTTTCTTTCTCAATATATTCCTCTAAAAGACAACTTTCATAATACCAAAGAGGTTTATCACAGAGAGATACATTTTATTAAAAGACTGAGTATGTGACCATTGCATTTGTTTTTCAGATATTATTTCTTATCTAGAAATGCTGAAGTCCAACCCCAGCCCAATGCACTTCAGAAAGGCATCTGTACAGAGTAACACTGAGTATCTTTTCTATATCATAAACTCCAGAAATAAATAAATCCTTGTGCTAGATGCTTATCAGAAGCTGTTTTTAACAGTGAGGTGACATGTTAAGTAGTGACATTGTCAACTGGTTCCCTGTTTGCAATAGGAAGGGAGAATGAAAGCTCCCATCAGTTAAGATTTGTCTCAGTTAAGATTTCAAAGATTTAAAGAGATATTTGCCATTTTCTTTATTGCTAAGGGACCCATTATATGGAAATAGCATGACCAAACAAGATGGATCCTTTGTGGTGACAGCCACTGGCATGACACAACTTTGCACTTAAGCTACCAAAAGGAACCCTGCTCAATTAAATACAGACCTAAATGTTAACATTTACAATTTTTACTACAGCCACACCTATGAGGTCCCACTAACCTCATGATTTCATTGACATTTTACAGAAAAGAATAAAAAACTGTCCCTCCTCACACCATACAGTTTTCTTACGCACAGCTGTATGTGGGCCAATATCGATATGCATTTAATTATCTTCACTGAAGTGGAGTCTGGGGCAATAAATACTACTGCTATACATCTCTAATAACCTCCACTTTTATCCCTCTGCCATTGTGTGGGAGGAGGAATAGAGAGGTTAATGATGATGTCTTGCTTTTTTCCTCAAGTCATGATTTAAATTGGAGTGGACCAACCAACGTTTTCTGGGCTGGTGACTAAATGCCACACTTGGCAAACCCTCCCCTGCAGTAAAATAGCTTCCTATTTAGAGCCCCCAGTAGTAAGTTCTCAGATCCACACAGGGGTACGGGGCAGTGCATGGTATGTTGGGAGTCACAAGCTGCTCTAGAAGGAAGCAATGGTGGCAGGCAAGGAATTATCCTCCAGGTCACTGGGAATAGCTGTCAGAACTGGGATTCAGGGTTAGTATTTCTTGCTTTGCAATCTCATCCTAGAATCAGCTCGGATGCTGCTGCAGGTTTTATGGCACGTGTTGTCAGTAGGACTGCAGAAGGTGTCATGACAGTCTGAGTAAAAACAGAATGCTGTCATTTTTGATTGGGACACCTCAGTGATTGCCTTCATTTCACTTAACACCTCCAGGTCTGTTTTCCAACCTCCTTCTTTTGTCTGCTGTCCCTGTAGAGAGGATGCTGCCCATGAAATTATATGCAATTAATATTGGCAACATTAGGAACATCTTTACATTCCATAAAATCCATGCAATACATAGTGAAAGCTGAAATCATAGAAATAACTGCTGTAGTGCCAAGGAGCAAAGCCCTGTTTTACCAGTAAGTCAGCAGCAATTCTACTGCAGATTTTCTTCACAATACCAGATGGGGAGGTGGATCAGAGAAAGATGGGGACAGTAATGAGACATTCAATGAGGACAGCTTCTCACTCCTCTGATCTATAAACTGAGCAGAGGATTGTTTATCTACTGTGCAGTCCTCCCAGTGTCTCCCCTCCAGCAAAAGGGCACCAGGAAAAGCTGCAGAGAGTCTTTCAGACACCCCAGAAAATAGAAACAATCGTGGAAACAAATACATGAGGAGCCTTTGATGGTTCACAGAAACACTTGCAGTGCTGCCTGGATTTCCACCACTGTGTACTAATACACTATCTGCTCAAGCTCTCTCCATCTCTGCCTCTCATCTTCTGCCCCCAGGCTTCACTTCACACCTGCTTCATCTCTTTGCTTTTAGCTGAGTCCCAGTTGAACAAGCAGAACTACTGTAAAATGTCCCAGAAGCTGTTATGAAAGTGCACTGCCTTGCTCTGTGCACACAAGACTGTCTTAGTGCTCAGATGAAGTCTAAAATGTGGACTCCTGACCTTTTCCCCACAAATCTACCTCACACAGACCACACACACTTAGGGTAAGAGCTGCCTATTCTCTGTGTCTGCAGTGTCTAAGATACCAGGCAGCTCTCCTTGGTTACTTAGTGATAAATGCAATTTTATTACTTGCTAACAAATGAAACCGATAATAATGTTCTTCCCCAGAGACAAAATATCTGTTAAATCTACCAGGAAAAAAAAAAAGGAACAAGCTCATTTTAATATCTTTGTAAATAGAAAGACCTCCTTAATCAGCATGAAGCTTAAATGAGGTACTTGCTTAGCAGGGACACCTACACAGGAACTGATTTTCAGCAAATTGTTTGAGATGGCCCTCTACTCTGGATAATTTTCTAAGTGATTACTCCATCATGCCGGAGGCTGAGTAGTAGGATGTTACAGGTACTAAGAGGTACCTGTGTCCTCTACATTACAAGCTGTGACATTCAGATCAATTTTCACACTGTTTCACATCTCACAGCTGCATTTTGGCTTCAAAGCCAACCCATTTCAGTACTCAGCTGCATGGCAAAAATTAACTGCTGTGGCTACAAAGCAGAAAAGAAATACATGGCTACTGATAAATTGATATTGTTCCAGTGCATGCACTCTGATCTTAGATAAAATCATCTTTATTCTGAAATAATATTTATTCTGAAATTAAGACATGTGTAACAATGGAGGTACAACTAATCTTTTATAGTTATATTGCTTTTCATTTGTGGAAAATGAAAGTTCTTGCAGCATTGATTATTAACCTGCATTGCTACAGTGATCGATTAAGCACTGATGTGCATGTCAGCATCTACTCTGGTTGGTTCCAAGATAGACACACTGCTCATTAATTTGGAATCTTCTGCTTATTTTTTGTTCTTCTGTTGAACACCCTTTATCTCAGAAAGAGGTAGGAAATTGAGGCAGTCAGTGCACACACCGTTATCCAGGTTCTTGTCACACTGCACCATCCACATCATGTGGGCCACTGTTAACTGAATCAGTTCATCTGTTTACATTACCACTGCTAATTTTGCCTTGCAAGCACAATGAACTAATAAGTTCATTAATCAACTAAAAGTACAGTTAAAAAAGCCAAACCATCTTTACATCCAGAAGGTTCCCATCTCCCTTTGTTAAGTCACGTTCAAGGCTCATCTAACACTATACTGACACTGAACAGAGAGTTCAGTTCTTTCTCCAGCCTCACTGCTGCATGTGCCCACTTGGCCCAGGTGTTTTGCTGTGGCTCAGTAAATCAGAACAGCTTGTTCAACCAGCCAGATCCAGCAAAGGAAGATAACAAACACTCATTTTCAGATACTCACTGGGCATGAGCACTATGACCATGCAGCTGTGAGAGCAGAGAGGACATAGTTTTAGACTGCCTTGGACTGCAAAACCTCGTGATTAGAGCGCAGCCATTCACTCTGCTTCTCAGTTTCCACTTCACATGTGGGTGGAGAAGGGAAGAAGCGGCAGGGCAGGATGTTATTTGGATGTGCCATGGAGAATGCAGATGACCACTTCAGTCAGTCACTATCACTCCTGATTCCTCACAGCATTCCCTGTGCTGTGCCAAATACTGAATCAACACTTTGATACCTGAAACAAAGATGGTCAGGTTCCTCTGTGAGGACTGGGAATCTCTTAAGAGTATGAAAATGGTAAGTGATGCCTACATGTGAAAATGACAATTGATAAATCAGCTACTGTCTAACACCCCTACGATGGACCTTGAAAAGTGACGGATTACAAAGAGAGATAGGGGAACCACTCCCCAGCTTAGAGATGCTGACATTTGTTGACAGCCAAAAGCTCTCACGTGAAGCAGGATTCCTCTCTTCCTAACACAGATATCTAAAATAGCTCAGAGGAGCTACACCACTTTCTCTCCACTGACTGTAAAGGAAACCCAGAATAAGTAACACAAATGGAGACATTTACACTGTAGATGACTTGTTCATATGTGTCTTGCTCATGCCACCTCTTTGGTGGCTAAGTTTCCCTGTTGAATAACTGGCATGAATTTATTAATTCTCCTTTGAAAAGCAAGTTTTATTTCTGTGGATGAGCAATATCACAGAAGCGAAATGCTTTTAAGAAATTATCTTTTCTGTTTTACTAAATGGGCTAAAATTAATTTATCTAGTTAAAACGAATTAATTTATTGAAATCTAAACTGAATTCGTCACAGGAATGATTTAAATGACTTTCATAAATTGGTAGTCCAGTGAACTTTTGCCCTCAGCACACTTAAAAGTTGTTTGTAACATGTAATCACCATACTGCAAGAACTGAGTAACTCCTGTTAAAAAGCAATAAAGCTCAAAACCACATCTGAATTGCTGAAACCACAAAGGAAAGTTGGATAACCTTTTAGTCACTTCTGATGTAAAAATAAAATCCAGGTTTATGTTTCCTTCCTAAACTCTGCAGCTTTCAATGAAAAAGTGTACCAGGTCTGAGGAGTCTGGTTCATAAAAAATACAGAAATAAGTTGTCACTCATCCTACTGGGGACAGCTTTTATTAGACAAAGGCAGTGTCATACCCCCAGGAGACCTCTGCCGGAGAGCCCCAGGAGCCCTTCTTTAATTTATATTTGAGATGACAGGCTGGTATTTCTGCATCACACTGAGCAGAACCACCTGCTTCAACCACACTGGGATCAGTCACTGTCTCTCTGTGCTCCTCCATCTTCCAGCACTCTTAGTTCAACAAGAGTAACTGCATTTGACATCTCTAAGCTATTCCAAGGAATAGCTGAAAGGCCAGTAGATTAAAATGACTCTAGGACTTCAGTACAACACATTATTTAATTAGCCCCCCAAAAGGAAAAAAGCACATAGAGCAAAAGGGGACATTAGTAAAAAATTCCTGTGTCTTTATTCTCCTTGTTTAGTCTCTTTTTTTTTTTTTAAGTTCCCATCAATTTAGATAACTCATTCCAGCTTGAAGCAGCAGTGTCCTGTTTCCAACACACCCTCTCTCCACCATTAATATGGATTTCCTAGTCATTGTGGGGCCCTCTGGTGGTCTAGTGGTTAGGATGCGGCGCTTTCACCGCCGCGGCCCGGGTTCGGTTCCCGGTCAGAGAAAAAGTCCCCCGGGTAGATGGAGCTCGTTAGCCCTGTAAGGCCATCCATCTAAGAGAAGGTCACTCTATACAAACCTACGTCCTGAGGACCTCACTGCCACCGTCCAAGCTTGCTCGGCCCCGGCAGATGAACCTCAGGATTAAAGGGTGGGCTCAGCTCAGCGCACACTGTGTCTCACCTAAAAAATCCACTGCGCAGGCTCGAAGGGCAAAGACCCTTCCCAAATCTTCGTTCGCGAAGACTGGCCATACTTTTTTTCATTCCTAGTCATTGTTCACTCAAAGCTGTCCCAGCCTCTCCTAGGTCAAGAGGACCTTGACACTAATTTCTAAAAACCACACAATTCCAGTTTGATTATGGAGCAGGTCTGGCTACACAGAGCATTACTACAAACAGTAAGATTTATATCTACCCTGTAGCAATTCTGCAGTAACTCCTCTTTGCAAACAAGCTTTGTATTTGCTCCTTCATTGCCAGTTCTTAGCATTGCCAACACAGCTATGGTGTGCCAGGACTGGGCTCAAGAATTCAGACCTTTTCAGCTTTAGAATTGGTTCTAAGCATCTTATTTACACCAACCTCCTTCACAAGTTACCCCACATCAATTTATAATTTCAGTAAGCTATGAAACAATAATAGCATTTTCCAGTTAGAAGTGACATCTGCAAAGCTAGTGCTGGTTTCCTGGAATTTTTTATGCTAAAACAATCAGATCCTCATCCACTCCCCTTTTTTCCTGGATAAGGTTGCAAGAATCTTTAGAGGGTCTAGATTACAGCACTGAATAAAGCCAATGCCTAAACTAGAAACAAAGCCCTCAAGCCTCAAGAAAGAAAAACTAAATCTCTGATAGTCCTAAAAAAAAACCAATGAGAGAACACCACTTAACCTTCAGTTTTGACTACACCTGGGAAATTCCATCACCTCTGGGCCATTACAGCTGTGCCGATTAGACCCGCTCTCAGCAGGGTTACTCAGGATTCAGGATTAAAACACTACTGTCAGCTGATAGCTCATCATTTGTAGATGAACGAGTGGGACACTTTTAGATTTCCCAGTGGAGGATAGGCCCTTAAGGCTGCTTTGTGCTTTATCAGGAAGGAAGGGGAACAAAAAAAACTAAGAGCACTTTGCTTCGACACCTACCTTCAGTGATACAGCACTTTACTCCCCAGCAGGAGACTCAACCTTGTAAAACAGATTGCACTGAAAAAAAAATTCAACTGTCACTTGAAAATGCTGAAAATTAGACATTAATGCAGCGTTAAAAAAATTATGTATTTCTTTAGCATTGTATGTACATCAAACAAGTTAATCTCATCAGTCATTTGGCTGAGAAATGAACAGCTGGTTTTGAAATACTGAAATGTCTTCATTTGGAGATGTTTTTTAATGGACTAAAAAAAGCCCCACCATGTACCTATATACACACACACCTAGTAATCAGTATTTAAACTTTTCATGAGAAAAAGTCCTTCTCAATATTTACGAAAGTAGATCTTGATACTAACGCGTCCAATATAAGTAATTATTACTAACTTTTCTAATAGGCAGAATGACATGATTATTTTTAAAACTTGCAAGTTTTTTGATAAATCATAGGTTGGAAAACAACTTTTTAAAAGAAAAGTAAAAAAGCATTTTCAACACATCAGGACCAGACATAGGAAATATTTAATCAAGCACTGTATTAATGAAACACTCTTTAAAAAAAAATAATTTACATCCAGATGACTGCTTTCAAACTGGTAGATTTCTTGTTAGACTTGAATTTGCTCAGCTCTTATCTGTCTCCAGATTGATGATTTCCCATTTCCTTGTGAATTCTTTTTCTGACACCATAGTCATTTTGGAGACGAATTTTTCTATCAGTTGGATTGTAAATCTTAAGTCATGCGGTTTTTTTGGGCCAGTTACCGTAGTTTCATTCTGCTCTGAGCACCATGGGAGTCCTGCTCTGTAACTTAGGCCTCATAGGCACTAAATTCATACACAGTCATCCATAATTAAGGGTAATTATTATATCATGTCCCACATCTCAGAGTATCTCCGCTTTAGCTGTTCAGTCAGGCTCCTCAGCTAAGATAATTTTACTGAGCTCAAAACAAGAGCTCTCCCAGCAGGTTCCAACACAGTAGGCAGCTCCTAAGACTCTGTAGCCCTGGCACCTTGTGCTGTGTGGTGAAGCATATTTTTCACCATCATGCTGGAGAATGTGCCAATCCCTCAAAAACAAGCAGTGGAAAGGAGTAATGACTTGTGGTTGAAGAACGGAACAAATCCCACAATCAAAACAACAAAAGGGGCAAGTGGGGAACTAGATGGACACAAGACCTTTATCCATAACTCTGGGGAAAGATTGGAGGAAACAGACCAAGGAATTCTCGTTGGTAGCTATCAAAGAATAAAGATTCATGGGGAACTGGGCTTGGGGAGGATGAAAAATCACTTTGCATTATTCAGTCCCATTTTCCCAGAAAAAATTGGACCCAGGCTTGCTTCTGTTTTAACAGTAGTATGTGGTTCTTGGGATAAGCTCAGATTAATTCTCCATCCCCAAGGAACCTTTTCCCAGTCTTCACCCTTAAACACCATTGAGCAGCTCTCCTTATTCCCAGTCCTCTCTCCTGGAAAACTCTTCAATCAAAGAGAAACTGTCAACATGTAAATTTGCACCAACTTCATGTCCTTTGCCTCAAAACTAGTTCTGAATGTAAAAAGCTTTGTGATAATTTATAATGTTGAGTAACATTGAAATGTCTGCTTTATCCTCCACTCTCAATGTTTTTTTCTTTTTCTTGTTACTCTTTGAAAATTAATTTTATTTTTTAAACAATGTGAATATGTGAATGTGTATTTCAGCCCGGCATCTTCTTTCTCTCTCAGATGTGGCAGCAGGAAGAAGATTATGGCAGCCACTTTGGGGATGCTTAGCACTAGTCAAGCAATGGAATATCAAAGAACATGCCTATTTTATCTCCTCACAGACACAGATGATGGAAACATGGCAGAAAATAAGTGTTTCAGACTGTCAGTGTAGACTCACAAAGGGGTCACATGAGTGGTCTACCATATGTTCAGATGGTTTCTTCTTCTAATTGCTTAGAAGCAAATTAACCAATTGTTAAGTTGTGGAGGGGGTGGGGCAGGGAAGGCTGTTTGCTTTTATTTTTCTAAGTACAAACAGCTAACAAAACCAGTTACCTTGTTTTTTCCAAATCTCACACTCCACAGAGCTCTGACATTGCTTTCAAGTGAAACTGGAGCTGTACTGGAAGAGAATTTACATTCTAAGTGTGGAAGTCAAATCACGAATTAGAGTGATAAGACTCAGCACCAGTGAATAGGCTTCTGCAGTGATCTTATAAACCTGTCCTGTGGGCAAATTCTGCTCTACTTTCAAAAGTCTATTGTAACAGTACTGAATGTGGGAATTTGGAAACAAACCACAAGACTTGTGCCCTCATTTGCATGTTAATCCCTTCAATGCTTTTCCATGTCACAGCTATTTTACAGCTTGAGGATATTAGTGTCAACTCTGACCTCGAAGTGAAAGTTCAAAGCCTTTGCTTACTTGTGCACTGGACTCTAAGATGTAGTAAACGGCCCTGTTCTTTCTCCACAGTTAATTTAACTTCTTTGGCAACACACTCTGAAGCACAGTGCCAAAAAAGGCATTGGTTGTAGATCTCCGACAGATCACACCAAATTCTGTCATGGTGAAATAAAATAAATCAAAAATATTTTTCTCTGAACAGGACACGAATAATGTTTAAAGCTCAACAATGCCAATGAAATTGTATTTGTTATTAGCCCTCTCATTATAGGCAAAAAGCAGGATTTTTTTTTTGTTGCATAACATACCAGAAGAGGCCCTAACTCTTTGCTTTTTCTTTCCTGGAGAACTTTCCTCTTCTCAGACCGAATAAGCAGGCAATAACTCTGGGACCAACGACAGGGTGCTGAGCTTCCCTTCTACTCTTTCTCTTAGCTCTTACTTGCTCTTGGAAACCTGGGTTGGCTACTTTGAGTGCCCTGGCTCCCCCCCAAACAGGAGCAGCTCCAGCAGCTTAGGTGAGGATGATGCTGTGCCTTCATAACCTCAGAGGGCAGCATTCTTCTGCTTTCCAAGTCCCCAGGGTCTCATTAGAGGATCTGCTAAATCAGGCTTGTATAGTCTGTCATTAACTGCAGAATTTAATTATGCTGATTTGCATTTAGGAAAGACTGAAGCTTGCTGAGTTGTTGCTGCTATCACGCTGTGTTTATCTTTTCCTCTGTTTTCTAGGGGTTTTTTTGAAGTGCATAAAGGTCAGGGGGACAAACATTCCCACTGCAAAGCCACTCCTGAAGATGCAATCACACTGGGGACTTAGATAAATCCTTACTAGCAAGGGAACAGACTCAGTAGCAATACTGGAGTATACCTACTCCATATATCAGAACAGCCAACATTAGCATGGTATAATCAAAGGAAATTATGAGAAGGGCAAGATGATCCATTGAGACTCTGAAATATGCCCATGGGACATGCATTTGCAAACTGCTTATTTAAAACATACGAGTTCCCCATACCCATAATGTCATTGAGCAAATGCCTGCTGACTCCAGCGAGAGCTCTGCTAAGCCTGACACTTTTGGTAATCGCATCTGTGTCACCGAACTGCTGATCAAGCTTTTTGCATTCTTTTAACGACATCACCCTGGATGAAGAATTGATAAAAAATCCCAGATTGTTCTCTCACTGTTGGAGTTTCAGCGATCTTGCCTCCAGTATTAATATGGTTTATATTCTGTGTATTGGCAAAAAGAAGTGATTTCCTTCAGAGTTCTCGTAATGTCACGAGAGAACAAGAACTTTGCTGCTGTAGCCGAACGTGTCATTTCCCAGGGCCTCTACCACAACGAGTTCCTACTTCAGGTCTCTGCACAACACCACAAGCCTGAGAAGCCCTGTGGAAAGCCTTTTTTATTCTCATTCTAAACACAGCCAAACATAATCACTCTGAACCAAAAGAAAAAGATCGCAGCTGGTAAGGAAATTAAATTTACTCCAGATCATCCAGTAATGCATTATAACATAAATGATGGAGAGATAACAATCAAGACATGCATAAAAATGTATCAGAGAACACTTTAAAAGTTTAAGGCTTTATCTAAAAGAGCAAAAATGCACCAAGTAACCACTTTTTTTTCTTTTTTTTTTTTTTTTTGACTCATGGATGGATTACCAATCAAACAATGTACTAACAGCACAAATATAAAGTTTATTATGTAGTATTCATTTTTCACACAGCTCTTTTGAATCCCAGTAAATGCTAGACCTTTTGCCCATTTTTTTAAATGGAAGATTGTAACTCCAAAGACCAAGACTTACAAGACAGCTCATAAATTTTTCTGCAGTGCAACCCACCCCTTTCCTGGGCCTTATCTCCAAGAATCTTTAAAATGTCTTCTTGAGCACCAGAAAAATGAAAGTTTCTTACAGAAATCACTCCTGCAATTACTGCTTTCAAACCATTAGAGTTTAAAAAGTTGTATATTAGAACACAAAAAGCATTGTGCCTCATATTTTTTAACATTAGAATATGTTTTTCATTAGAATGTCTCACCTGAACCTGCATTAAAAAGCTCAGTCAAAAATCCAGAAAATCTAAATTACTTCACTATCTTTGCACCCACGTAGCTAAATTTATGCTCAAAAACATTTCAGTGTTTCCTATTAACCGGCTATGAGGTCTACTGGAGAAACTGACAGGAATTCTAGGATATAAATGTTCTGTGGAAGTTCTTTCACCCTCTCTAAAATTGCTTTCCAGCACCTGGAATGCACTGCTGAGCACTATACAGAAATGATCCTGTTTAGACTATTAGATTTCAATTTGCATCAGAGAAAAATGCATTTGTGAAGCATTTCTATACACAAAGAAGCATAACATTAACTGCACTGTGGAGATGTTATCACTTACAGCCACTGAGTGCCTCAACTACGAATTAGAGGATAATTAATTTAAAATAGTCCTGTACTAAAATGCAGAATAGAGTAGTTAAAGGAAAAAGCCATAATAGTTCCCATGGTAGAATTTTCTTTATAGAAAGGGTATGAATGTTACATCAATTTACTTAACAATGAAACATTGGAACAGGTTGTAGGGTAGGGTTGACCTTACATAATACAGGGCCTTAAGTAAGATTTAGAGGCACAGCTTTGACTTCCACCTAGGCCTCAGATGAGGGAAATTATGTCTGCTCAGGGCCAAACTGCTTCAATTGCATATTTAACTTTTCAGCAAGCATATCTTTTCTTACAGAGTAGACTTTCATATATATAATGCATTTCTTCTTTATAATTTTTTTCTTTATATATATCTATGTAGAAACCCACAGTAAGTTGGCAATTACAATTGAGAGATAAATTTTTACATGGAGAGAACTTTATTCCTTTCAAGCACGTAGCAGAGTACACGTGTTTTTGTGATTTGTCTTTCCCCTCCACACCATTTAGTGAGATATTAACATAAGATTATTGCAAGTTATTAACTTTAGATTGTTTGAGGTTTTTCTGTAACCTCAACCCACACAGCTGCAAAAGAGAATGTGTATAACAGTAGTGAATTATATACATGCATTAAACAAAGTTCTTCCTTCTTAAGATATACTTCATATTTCCTAAAGCCCCACTGACAGATCACTCATATTTCAGGTAACTGTGCTCTTTACAGCTGTTTTACACTATTCTGCAGGAATGCTAGGGCAACAAACCAGATTTTTTCTGCGCTATTTCAATGACTCTGAAGAGAAACAGTCATTCATATTAAAAATTTTCAACTGCTTAGGTGAATTCTTACAGATATTAAGTTACTTTTCATGTTTAAAAAGATCTTTCAAATTTAAGAAATATTGATTTTAAAACTAAAAAGAGGATTAGCAATAGAGGATTTCTTTACAGTGGCAAATACCTGTGAATTCCACACCAATTATAAGGTACAGCATGACTTACAATAGTCTTCTCCAATGATTCATTTTGTATCTTTATTTCCCCAGAAAATACCAATCTGTGACTGCAATAAAGTACATCAACAGCTTTACATTACTCCATGACAGTGTTGCTATTAATGTTTTTTCACCTTCTAAAGATGAAGAGAGACTTCCTGTAGTAAAAGCTGTGCATAAATCACAGAATGCTTTGGGCTGGAAGGGACACTAAAGACCATCCAGTTCTGATGCCCCTGCCATGGGCAGGGACACCTTCCACTAGACCAGGTTGCTCAAAGTCCCATCCAACATGGCCTTGAGCACTTCCAGGGATGGGACATCCAAAACTTCTCTGGTAACCTGTTCCAGTGCCTCACCACACTCACTGTAGAGAATTTCATCCTAATATTCAATTTAAACCTGCGCTTTTCCAGTTTAAAACCATTACCTGTTGTCCTACCACTACCTGCTCTTGTCAAAAGTCCCTCTCCAGCTCTCTCATAGTTCCCGTAGGTACTGAAATGGTCTCTAAGGTCTCCCCAGGGCCTTCTGTTCTCCAAGATGAACAATCCCAACTCTCTCAGCCTGTCTCCACACGAGTGGTGCACCAGACCTCTGATCACCCTTGTGGCCTCCTCTGGACTCACTCCACCAGTTACACATCTTTCTTGTCCTGGTGACCACAGACCTGAACACAGTACTCCAGGTGGAGTCTCACAAAATTCAGATTGCTGGAAACCACACCACTGTTTTTCCAGGAAGCCAAAAAATAGCGTAAAAATAGCCTTAATAAACGACAAGCAACTTTAATTAAAGAAAGAGTTTACAGCCCAATGCTTCTGCTGCCTGTAATAAAGCTGTTATCTGTAAGTCAGTTCCTGCAAACAAGTCCTTATAGAGCTAGGACTCAAATTCGCAGAATGATTGTATCATCCAGACTGATATTAATTCTGAAGAAAAATTGCGAGTTCTGAATTATTAAGGAAGACTGTCATTGAAGTTTTCATTGAACATCCATATCCTGAAGCCATATAAATGCCACAAAAAGCCACAGCACTTTGGCTTTGATTCAGTACAATTCTTACCCAGTCAATCAAACTACCTCTGTATTTAAAGCTCAGCATGTGCACAGTGTTTCCTCCTATAACTGGCCTCAGATTCCAACTTCCCTTCATGAATCTGTGACTATCATGTTTCTAAACAGAACTGAGGGTCATAAACTCCACAGAAAAGTACTTACAGACCTTGACAGAACCTGATTTGTCCATATAGAGGGAAAACTACTACAACTTAAACCAGGAATTCATAGTCCATTTGCTGTTCCAGGCCAATTCTCCAGGTGAACAGTTGGTGTCTTTGTTCCTTACAAGTTTAAACACTTTCAAAGCATAATATTAAAATGCAAATAACGGTTTTCTTGATAAAGACTAAAGATCTCTTTACACTGAAATTCCTGGAAAGCTACATGCAAATTTACTTTTTGTAGACGGATAAGTTATGCCACATTAAATATCTGCAAGGAATAGTCCCATATGGAATTAAAATGGCTTTAATTTAATTTAGCTTAATCCACTTCATGAGTAAAATAAACAAAATTAAATGAAGGCTATTTTAATTCTGAACGAAAGTTCTGTGTAGCTTAAATAGCCAACTGACAGCTTTTTAGTTAATTCATAGAATCACAGGATGGCTTGGGTTGGAAGGGACCTTAAAGATCACCTAGTTCCAACCTCCCTGCCATGGGCAGACACTTTTCACCAGACCAGGTTGTTCAGAGCTCCTTGAACACTGCCAGGGATAGGGTATCCAAAAATTAGCCCTGATATAACACAGCTGGCTAGAACATGGTGCTCCTAACACCCAGGTTGCAAGTTCAATCCCCATGTGGTCCATTCACTTAAGAGCTGGACTTATGATCATTGTGTGTCACTTCCAACTCAGAATATTCTGTCAATACTTCTCAGAGGAACTCCAAGTAGACCTTCAAGTAGAAGAGCTCTGACAGAACTTATTTCTATTCCAAACAGAAGCAAGAAGAGGCAGGTGGTCCTGTATAAACGATCCCCCTCATTTGCAACACACTGATACGGGACAAGGCGGAAAACAGCAGTGCTGTGTTTTCAGCCTGGCTCCTGCATGGCTAATTGTGATCATACTTTAAGAAGATCCCATTCTCAAGGTACCTTTGGAGCCAGTCTCTGTATAGTTTTTTTACACAGTGAATTCTACTGTAATCACTGTTTAGCGTCAAATAAATCCCCACGTGCTGACTGATGAGAAGGCGGCTGAGGTCTGTGGGCTACAAATTCACAGGGGGAGGGGGGCAGGCACTGACCCAGCCCTGTGCTGAGCACACCCTCAGCCTTCCTCGCTCCCGGCGCTGGCAGCGCTCAGCACCGCGGACAGCTCCCGCTCCCTCCGACAGGATTTTAAACCTCACCAAAGGCCCGTCCAAAGAAATGCCTTTGAATCTAAACCCAGGGGGTAAAGTAACACAGCATAGGTCCTTCTGGAAGTTCAGTATTCAGGCTGGGCTTTTCCAGGCCACTTGGAGGATTATTCTATTTCCAGAGAACCGGGCATTCAAATCTCATCAAGGTTTTTGGAAAACGTCCGACTAAGTAGCAACTGTTATCCTTTAAAAAGGATGCTCATCCTTCAAAGCTCGTTGCTCAAAGCTCACTTAAGTAATGAGTTGATTCTGTGATTCCAAATGTCCAGCCCTGAACAGACCCAGTTTTCCTCCTCACTTCTGTAACTAATGACTGATGAGGAATTTTGGCAGCATTCAGCCTGGATGTGGAAGCACCTTCCTGGTGCGCTCTGCTGTGAGTTAAATATACTCAGAATTAGGTGGGTTTAATCTAATTTCTAAAGGCATTGTGTGTGCATGCATAGGGAATAGAAATACCACTTCTAAATAAAAAGAGTCGGCAAACCTGCTTTTGTACAGGAGCAGAGTGCTGACATCTTGGTCTAAGTGCTGAGCTGGACTTAAAATGGATGAGAAGAGCACTAAAACAGTGCACAGAATCAGTACTTTTTTATAGCATCTGCCATCCAACGACCTCCAAGTGCTTTTAAAGTTACTCCTCAGCAAGCTGCACAATACTCCCATGTGATAGACAAACATTAAGCTGCCCACTTTACAAATTGGTAAACACAGATACAACGAGATTCATTACAGTTTGCAGAAACAGAGAGGGGTTTTTTGCACAAAGTAGCCGCAAATCCCCGGTACAAATATGTTACAAAGGAGCAATATGCCTTATTCTTCAAAACAGGGTCATATTGTGTCAGCAGCAAGCTCCACACTGAACTGAAACAGCCTCTACCCTCAGTGCTGGTCCAGAATACCCGAGTCTCCAAACAGGCAAAACAGACACCCCTTCCACACTGGTCTGAAAGGCAAGCAGTCAGCTTCAATATACATGCAAAGGAGAAAAGACATAGTGTTGGTAGCTCAGAGATAGACAGACAATGCAAATATAGGAGGACATCCTAAGACAAAAGAAGAGAAACGGAATAGAAAACCCTATATTGCCTTTGTTGTCTCACAAAATGGAGACCTAACATTAAATTTTTTCAGGTTTGTAAGTCTGTAACACCTGTAGCAGCTGTTTTGGCACCAGTATTAATACTCCACCTTTAGACAGGTTTGAAAGATCAATATATTCTGAGTTTCCACCAGAGATAATTAAAAAACCAATCAAACAAAAAAACAAAACAAAAAACCAACAAACCAAAGCAAAAACCACCCAAACCTTCAAATTAAGCGATTCTTTGATATAAACTGCCCAAATTACTGCCTGAAATTTAATGGCTTTAACTTTTAGCAATGAATAATAGCAACCTATACAACAATCTGATTGGGGAGCACAGAATCCATTTGTTATAATTAAAAATCTTGTTCAAGGTCTTTTGCTTCACTGGTCATTTGGTTGGAAAATGCAGAGTCATTTATGAAAGTGATAATCAGGGTCATTTATGGGATCACTCCACCCTACTCACAGCTCCACAAGTGTCTATTGTGCAGTGCCAGGGCAGCACAAGTGCAAAGGAAAAAAACCCTCCTTTGCAACAAAACCATCCTTTAGTCTATTTGTGTCAGTTTGCTAATAGCCATGAAGTCTTGTCATTGCAAGAAGACTGCAGGTAGAATGGCTAGGAAGATGTAGTCATTATGCACTGCACCTTTGAGATGAAGTATTGGTTCTGATTTAAAAAAAAAGCCACATCACCTCATTTTCAATAGCAGTTGGCACCCGAACTCCACGACAGCTTTTGTGTACAGAAATATGTACCCATGTCACTAATAGCTAAATCCAGTGCTTTGGATTCAATATTTATCAATTGAATTTTGCAAAAACATATACCAAACTGCTCCTTGCCATGTCATGAGTGAAAATAACAGTCAGAAATAGGAACACCAAAGTATAACATCCAAATTCTTTCCTGGTGAAGTTCAAAAGACTGTCTGCCTCTCACAGCACAATAAACCCATGACCTACATATACACTGTAATATTGTAAAGGTACAGAGAGATAAACCATGAGGAGGGCATGACTTTCATCCCACAATACACTTGTGATCACTGGAATAGCCTGAAGGAAGGAGAGAGTGGAAGCTAGATCTTCCACAATGGGGAGAAAAACAACAAGGTTAAGACTGCAATTAAAAACTTTGCTATTGACGCTTTCACAGAGTTATGCTAGACAATGATCCAAAAGCACGCAGTCCATGTAAGGAGTAACAACACTGCAAGAACTGAAACAGTATTTAAATGAATAATCCTTTGCAAATTAGCTCCAAAGAACTGATTGAGTCCTGTGTTTCAGCACTTTTCTTCCTTTTTCTCTTACTTCCTTCTGAAAGAGCTCACATGACTTACAGTGTAAACTTTGAGAGGTCTGCTTTATGAAAAATCAGTAACCTCCAAGCCAGTTTTTGTGCATAACTCTTTTTTGGGTCAGTTGGCACCATTCTTGTAGCTGCTGTCCACCCTGGGACACTGGGATCTCTCACCACAAATACACCCCACACCCCACTGGCCAGGCAAATCTGTTATGGAATAAGGATTACCCTAAGTGATAGCATTTCTCTAGGAGCTATTTGTCTAAAGCCAACACACACATCTCAGCAGATTTAGCAAGATAAACAAGGACAGAATAAACTGTATTTAGAACAAATGAACAGAGCTGGGACTGTGATCAAGGGCAAGTTTAAATTCAGTTGGGGTGTGAGAGCAGCTTTGGTAGATCTACCTAAGCAGGTCTGGGATGATACTGGAATAGTCATGGGAACAGGGTGCTCAGAGCAGCTGCCTGACCCACATTCACTGTCAGTGGCTGAGTACTTAAAACCAGGATGAAGAGTGCCTTTATGTGCTGCAGTTTCACCTCGGGTGTCATTTCCTTCTCTGTGCTCGTCCTGAAAGACACAACTGCATATGATATGCATGGAGAGCCAAAATCTAAATGGGTAGAACTAATACCAGAGTGAATACTCCAGGTGGGATTTGGATGCCATATCCAGCTAGGCACGTTGGAAAGCTTTGTCCATTTGGAGACCCGAGAGCAGTCTGCTTGAAAGTGGCCCATGGTGCATGGCAAGGGCTCCAGGGATGCCTGCAGTGCTCATCGTGCACTTGGTAATGAGTGACTTTGAAAGTACGTTTTTTTTAAAGGAATATTCATAGTTGCAAAGGAGCTATCATATTCTTATTGTAAAAGCTGTAATGACTCTCTGGGGCCTCAACACAGAGTAAGCTACAAACATCCCCATTACAGATCTCAACCAGTAGCTCTCTTTCTGATGAAGACAGAGAAACAATAAGTTTCTATCCTGTGGACTGTGGTACATTAAGTCCTGCTCACTTTATCTCTAAAAACAACCTGAAAGGAGTCAAATCAGGCTTCAAATACCATGTTGAATATTAAAGGAGTTGTGCATGGGAACTGTGGTCTTGCATAAGCAAAGGATGAATTAAGAACAGACTAATAGCTTGTGTCTAAATATACTTTTTTCTGTCTGTTCAATTTAAAATACATTTTTAATGGTATTGACAGGCTGTAGATGGATGGAAAAATTATGTGCTAAAAAGCAAAAGTGAGGTGAGAAAAGGAAATTAAATCTCCATTTAGCAGAAAAATTATTTTAATATTTGTTTTCGTTCCAAAGCAGACGAAAACAAGGACTGTTGAAACTCCCCAGTAAACAAAATTTCAGTTCCCATCAATCAAACTATCTCATTTTATTAAAACTGAAATAATTAATTTTCCCTGTATTATTTAGATAACATAAAAGCAAACAACCGTCAAGGATTACATTTCAAAGTTTTTTTCCAGATATCAGACTTTGACAGAGTACTTTGATTCCTCTTTTTCTAGACATGACATTGTCAAAACCATGATGTTCTTACATGAGGTTAATGGTGCAAATACAGAAAGAAATATTTTATTTGATAATTTTATACTAGACTCCACTATCTGTGGGAATTTTCTCATCAACTGAAATACTATCAATTTATTAATATGTAGGATATTGCCTGATCCAGTAAAAAAAGTTAATTGCTGTGCACTATCTATTACAAATACTGCTAAGATTCATAATAAAACTCTGATTCAGCCACAAACATGGACATGAATAGAAGACATTATCCACAGTTTTTCTCAGTAATTTAGCATAAACCTGTTCTACAAGTGCAGCCTAAGAGGCTGCAAAGGAGCTATCACATTCTTAACGTAAAAGCTGTAATGACTTGCACAGATTTACATGTTCCTATCATCCCTTTCTAAATGTCATATCTTCAATAAATCAATGACATTTGTATCATTTCATGTAATGTTAATTATATACAAGCATTTAAACTTAGAAGAATAAGACACAATTTATATACTAAACAAATACAGATGGATAGTACAGGAGCTTGAAATACCACAGTCAAAACTTAGAAAAAAAGGGAATGGAAGAAATTATCACCCCTATTTTACAATGGGGAATGGAGGTAAAGACCAGTGAGAAGCTCCAGGCAGGACATGTTACCACAGGAGGAGGTGGTAGAGCTGCTGTGCAGCGCCACAGATATCCTGTGCATGACAGCATTATGAGATTTGTCCAAGGTCACACAGGAAATCATTATCAAACTCCCTCTAAATTAAAAACTGTAGCATGCCAATCCAAGCATATTCACTGCAGAACAGTGCTTCTCCTCAGAAACCATGAGACATGCCAAAGCCTGCATGAAGATAAGCTGAGGATACCACCGTGGCCCCTGCTCAGCACAGGTTCCTGTGATCAAATATCTCACTCACTCAACCCCATGCAAAGGCCCTACACTTCCACAAATCACAGCTGTCTTGCCCATCCTGGAGCCTCCAGTAGTCAGGAAACCTTTAAAGCCATTTGAGGCCATGCAGTTCCAGCTGGCAAATAAAGTTGGGAATAGTGGAATGCTACCACACTCTGCAATCACAGTGGACATCAAGGGCAACAGATACAGTGAGAAGGAAACTGTGTAGACTATGGGGCTCAAGTGACACATTCATATAAAAGATTTACTGTTCAGATTAACATGCTGAATTTTGATCAGACACTTTGCATTTCATTACCATAGGTTAGTCCTTACTCTAGTTCACAGCCAAATCTCTAGACTTACTTTTCTCCCCATTGCAGGACACATTTGCATTAACAGCTTCTTAAGTTGCTCCATATCATAACAATATGGCATGGGCTTTTCAGTCAGTGTGACACACACTTCCACTGCAGCACAGCATATGCAGATCCCAGTCTGTCCTTGTTATAACTAATTCTTAGTGCCTTTCTTCTCATCATAAAGTTGTTTCTCCATAGAATCATCGATATATTTTTTGCCTCTCCTCATACCTTTAGCATACATTCCTACTGCTTCCAAACAAAATCTGTAACAAACAATGCCATTGTTTAGGACTTTCATTAACATCAATTTGCTCTGCCTCACACTCTCCTGTCCTTTCACAGATGCACACACTTCATTTTACTGATGTTGCAGAATCCCAAATGGACTTTCTTGCTGATGGTGCTTCGTCTCACCTCGTATCACAAACTGTCTCCCTGCATCTCCTCTTCACCCTTGCTGATTTTACTCTCATGACTTACAGCATTTACAATCAGCCTTTCCAAAACTAATGCCCTATTTACCCACAGAAATGATCCAGCTTGGTTGGTCTCCCTTTGGAAGGACTCTGTCTAAGAATGGAAAAGTAGTAAAGCTGAAACGCAAGTCAATTAATAAAGAACCAAAGGATAATTAATGTTAGGCTATACAGACTTCTGGAAAATAGGTCTCGTCGAACAAACCTGATTCCATTTCTTGATGGAATTACAGATTTGATTGATAAAGGTAATGGCATAGACATAATAGACTCAGACATTTGAAAATGCACTTGGCTTCATTATTTGAACACATTCCATCATTGGACCGTGACAGCGCCCAGCCACTCTGCTATCATCGTTTCCAGTCACATCTTTCACTGGCACAGGTGCCTTCCAATGGATGGGGAGGTCCGGAGATGTGACCTTCCCCCACTCCCATATGGTGGGAGACCTGCCACAGCACACAGATCCTTGTTGTTAGCAAGCAGCAAATGAAAGACATCAATCCCTGAGCATGTGTGAAACTAGTGTAAAAGGCCCCAATATAGCACCTTAAGGAAGAAGATGGTATTTATTAAAAAAATTTGAATGTACTGGTTTTATCCACTCACACTCACTCTCCCTTGGAGTTCATCCATCATACTGTCACGTGCACCAAGATGTGTGTTCAGGTAGTCTGGCTGAGATGATTTCCATGTGTCAGAGCAGATAAGGGATATCAACTTTTAAGTTCTCATCAAAACACTCATTTTTTCTTGACTGGTAATGACAAGTTAGGTTTTTCGCAGCTCTTTAATACTTTTCATGAGCGAACAGTCAAGAATGGGTGGTCTTTTGCTTCCAAATCTTGCCCACTTAGGCATTCCTAAGTATTAGCAAGGTTGAAGCTCATTGTCTGATTTTGTTTGCATGGAGTATGTCTGAAAAAATGCACATTTGTTCAGCTGCTGTAGCTCCCTATTGGCATAAGAGGAGAAGGAATTGTGCTCACATACATAATGTGCCAGTACCTTGTGGCTTTTTAGTGTCCTTAGAAAGTGGAGTCTTGTGCTGGAGAAAAGCCTGTACTGTGGCTTTTATCAGAGCCCAGGCCTTCTGGGCTTGACAGCACAGCACATTCCTCAGTTTTATTGCTGGGAACAATGTTCTTTATTATCAGTATATGACATTCTTCTCACACTTATTTCACTGTTTTTTCCAGTGTTTACAGAAACATATTTGCATCTGTATTTCATTCATACCAATATCAATATTTCTGCTACAAGTCTCAACATGTTTAGTTACAAGAGAGGAAAACCAGCTTACTATGAGAACCTCTGAATGGAGAAAGCACAAGATACAGAATCTAGGAGCACAGATGTGCCAACCTGACACATTTACAAGGCACAAGAGAAATAACTGAATTCACTTTTCAAATAGTAAACGAGTTCACTGGGCTCAGCTTGTGTGATCCAATGGACTTGTGCGATCCTAGCCTCAAGCACAATTTCTCCAGCATACACCAATAACAAAGATACTGTGCTATGGTTACTTTGGAGAGGTGGGAACCAGACTTTGTATCCTCCAGTCCAACACTTCCTATGCATCCCAAGTTCTTGTTGTGCCTGTGCATGAATTCATCACCTGCAGCATTCTTGGACATCCAGACTCTGGATGGAGACTGCATGTGTCCTGACTACAGATCTAACTCGCTTGTTATTTCACTCCAGGAACCAGGACTTGAGCATCTGTGTTTCACACGTGGCAATTCACCTTCAAGTTGTTCTCCCTGAAAAAATCACAGTTCACAAAGGCAGCCCACTCCAGAGCCTGCCCTACAGGCACAGTGCACACTCAGGACACATCTCTTCTCCCTCCAGCTCTGCTCCAGCCCTGGCTCAGAAGGCCTTGCAGTCTCAACCCCTGCATGTAGCACGCAGGTGTCCACACATCACAGGAAAAAAGCATCTTTCAGGGCTGAATCCTGCCCTTTGAGCTGAAAAAACCCCATGCAAATTATTTCAATTCCAGTAACAATTAAGTCATTTGGGGACAAGGGAGGTTCCTGCCAAGAGATGTGAAATGTGGACTCATCAGTCACCTCCAGAGCGTGCTTGAGCAGTGTGGTCACAAGTTGGTTCATGGCAATTACTCCTGCAGTTCCAGTTACAGCACCCACACCTTAGCAAACAAGCAAGGGATGTTCACAATCAGCAATAACTATCAATTTAGGACAGATTCATACTGTGACTGAAGATTGAAATCTTTCCCTTAACCCAGTGCAAAGTGCCCAAAGCCTTCTGGTCTTTCCATTGCTCTGCCCTTCTGTGGTCACATCTATTCATAGTATGTCTTCCTTACTCTAGCAGGAAGCAGAGAGCTCAGGACAGCACTGTGGTCATTTGTCACCTTTCTGCAGATTAACCCACTTTGTCTCAATATTTTCTGTGATGTCACTGTTGATTTGCAATGTTTCACAAGGGTATAACTCCTTAAAAACTTAAGAGGTTAAAACCAAACCAAACCAAAACAACAACAACAAAACCCCCAACCAAATAAAAAACAAACAAACAAAAACAAACAAACAAAAAAAACCCAACAACAACAAAAAAACACAACCTCCAAACCTGAGCATGGAAATTAAATACTAAGGAACTCTCCAGAAACCAGATATTCAAATGTAATAGAATGGTATAAATGGGGAAACTAGAGGAACTTCAGAGGGAACCAAGGCAGCCTCTCACTGAAAATACTGGAAAGCTACATTTTGTGCCACTGAGTCCATCTAAAATGATCATACTTCTCATCTATTTAATCTCTCCCTAAAAGTGTGTGATTTACTTCTCATTTTAACCCATCAAAAGACCTAAATGGTACATATGATGCTCACTGCTACATTTTTGCACTTTGGCAAGTTGCTTCTAGGCATTCTGTGGGGTCATTTTCCTTTCTTCATTTGGTAAATAATAGCCCCCTTATTTCTACAATGGGACTTCATCTCATCTTGCTTGCTTTATTGAACAGATGAATAGACCACCTCTGACTTCACGTAATTTTGTCTTTCTTGCAAGACTTTGGAGTATCAAGGATTTTTTTTTCCTGTACTGAATTAGAATTCTTTTGATTTCAATTTTTTTTATTGTAGATGCAGGTATGAAGGACTCTGACTAATATTGCAAAGAAACCTGTAAGGACATTATATTTTACGAAAAATATCTGCAATTTATACTTACAGCCAGCTTCAAATCTTGAACACTCCAAATCACATCCAGGTGAGGTTTAGGGACAAATACATGCATAATTCATGAAAGCACAGCCATTATTGGTATCTCTATAGAATAAACAGTCCTTGGTAGACACTGTGCATTTGAAGGATGCACCATAGTCATGCTGGCAATATAGAGCCAAATTTATATTTATGGTGTACTCTCAATCCATTCAATTGTTTCCATTTGAACACACTGGTGAAATACAGTGCAATATTCTCTTTCAGTTACCAGCACAAGATACACAACTTGAAGCAGAGCTCCCAATAGCTGGAGAGCACAGAAGAGCTGATGACTGCACAGAGTCCACTAGGGAACTTGTTATGCCAATCTAATTAACCTGGAAAATGCTCAGCTAGCACCATGCTCTGGGCTCGCACACAGATGGAAAATGGGCTGTTCAACTATTGTGTGTGCAAGGCAGGCTTCTCATAACTCCCAAGTCAGCAGAAACATTTAAGCATATGCTTACCATTAATGTTAAACAGGTGCTTAAGTACACTGCTGAACAGGGAACATAACAAGGAGCACGCCTCTGGAGTACGTGATTTTTGCTTTAATTGCTATTGCATAGGATTTATTTGCTACCCTTAGATATTGCCAACAGCCTTCTTTCCCTACCAAGACTGCAATTCTGTTAAAATCTGACTAGGAAAATAATGAGAGATGCTTTCTTTATAAAAGAACAAGGTGCATCTGTAAAACCCAAGATACTGGAACAAAAAAAGGAGATAAGTAAATTTTACTTTTAAAATTTCTGGAATCTTCTACAGAGATTTTTATTCCTACAAGAATGTCCAAATCCAACCAAATAGGACCTCTCTTAACAAAGGTTTTAACACATTACAAATTTAGATGTACATGGTTAATTCAAATGAAATAAAATGCACGGAGAATAACATAAAATTAACAGAGAATAAAACATGAATTTCTCTTCCCTGAGAAAAACTCTCAAATAGTGAGATCAGGAATGGCTCAGTCATACTGATAGAAACCACAACTAATGTCTAAATTACTGCTCTACCTACAGCATTTTACGTATCCTTCATGTAAATCACAGATCCAATTTTTAACAGAGCCATATTCCTGCATTACAATCACTCGCTTTACAAACTAGATCTTCATAAGAGGTACTTTCAGCCCCCTCACAGCCAGATGAGAAGGCATTATTACAAGCATATTTTTCACATCCTCATAATTAGGCACAAGAAAAGAGCTTATTTCTAGGTTACTTTGGTTATATCAAATGCTGCAGAAGAACTACTCAGTATTTACAGAAAACATGGCAAGCTATCATTTCAGTTTTTCTCCATGTTTTTAATAACTTCAGTCCCAAATGATAAACAAATAAAAATGTTTCATTTTCAGCATGTTTTCCAGATGATCATCATCAGTGAAAACAAACATAAACAAAAGTGGAGGTATGCAGAATGCTCTGGGATACTGCTGATGGAGGGGGTGATGGGGTTCTCCACGGGGGACAACTTCTAAGAAGAGATGAACTAAAAGATCCAGAGCACTTCTCTTAACCACCTCACTCTGCTTTTCTTCTGCTTGCTTTTTTACCATGCCCATCACCTCCTTTTTTTTTTTTTTTTCTTGTCAACTGCAGTATATTTCTCTGTTTGCTATCCTTTAAAAACTACTGAAAATCCCCAGTGACACGGAACATTGTGGGGTTATGTATTGAGAGTCAGGTCTGAAGGCACCTGAGCCTCAGACAAAATTCTTACTCATTTCAGCAGGCATAGTAAACCCGTTAAGTTTGGCAAAAGTTTTGCTTGAGTAAGTGCTGAATAATGACTACAGAATGAGGCTATGCAGTGTGTGACTGGAATTCATGCCAAGTCTGTCTCTACACATGCCTGAGTTGACAAAATCTTCTGGCCAGTATTTCCCTGTAACTTGAAAGGGATTTTCCACAGCATTGACCACTCTGCTTGCCGTCCTGGGTATGCAACATTCACCACCACAGCTCACCCCACTGTCTTAAGGTGGATTTTCTCACACCTGCTTTGACTGGAAACTTGGGTGCATCTCAAGATAACATCAAAAGTCATTATTCCATGGTACATAGAGATGAGATGGTAGAAATACTTCATATTTGGCAATATAATCAGTTAACAGTGAGTCACACCATGAAAGAGGCCTTTTCACAAACAAAATCCTAAACTGGTCACTGGATGTACACTGAGTTTGCAATTCTTTTACTGTGCCTTGTAACCTTGCAGCTTGGGAAACATCTATTTACAACTGAGGGTTGGACTCAGATTCAGTTACACACGTAATAATTCTCCCCCCCTCCAGTTGAGATACCACAGACAATTCCACTGCTTCTGTTCCCACCCTTCACTTCTACAGCAACAAAGAAGATATTGCTGGACATACAGAACCCACAGGGAAAATTTTTGTGCTTGGAAATCACCTGCAAGACACACACTTCCCAGTGCACAGCCTAAACAGGTGCTCCAGGAATTTTCAGGATCTCACCAATACCCACACAGGTGCAGAAAAACAGTTTTTGCAAACGCAGTGTTTTGACATAATCTTGATAATCCACTTCAAGGGCAATCAGGACATTACAAATGCAAACTTTGCTTGCTACAAGGCAAGTTCTGCTTGCTACAGCATCCTTAAAAGGATAGAAAATCCATGCAATCCACAGGTGAATGCATGCTACAGCTGGGTCGCTGTTATCAGTGTATTGTAAGCATTCAGGCTCTAACAGTTTAGTGTTATTTTTTTTATTCTCAACTGCAGCCTTTTCAAAAGGACTGAATACTGTGGGAACCTGCTAAATGCAATGCTCCATTGGGAAGGAATGCCAAGCTTACTAAGTGACAGCATTATGCATTAGTGGATTACATGAGATTTAGAGTACATAAAACAATTTAATAAATGGGCTTTGCTTGTTAATCTCACGTGAGCCACTGTACAGACAGCACACATGCAAACACAGACCTAGAAGAATAAATCCATGTATTGCACTTGTGATGGCATTAAACTACTTGGACAAAATAATTTTAAAGCTAGGGGTGCATTATAATGTTCTGGGGCAGCTCTGTATACATAGAAACCATAGGCCAAGAGATTTCTGATACAAGATGTCATCTTTTGCTGATATGGAGCTCCTGTCTTGCTACAGCTGCACTGTGGTGCTGGGAGACTGAACCTACTTCTGCACAAGTATGCTGGGACTTAGAAAGAGCAAAGCTCCAAATATGGAGCTCATTTTTCTTCACATGCCACTGCAGATGCAGTTGACAAACCCTGGACAGATGTGCAGAGTAGTTCTTGTCTCATGTAACAGCAGAGGCCTGATGGGGTGCTTAGTGTCATTTGAGATGTTCTGGAATATCTGTGACTATGTTTAGGCAACAGACAGACTGTCTGCAGGGCAGACATCTATGGTACAGCTTGTACCCCATACTTCCTTAAGTCAATGGAGAGAAATTGGCATTTAAGAGTGCAGGTACTATGGCCCATCTTACACATCTACGTGAAGATGGGATGAATCATGCTCCAGACTCCACTGACTAAATTATAAAGAGAGACCAGGCTGACTAACTGAGATATAAATGTCTATATTGGAGAAGTCAGTGTTTAGTCAGAAGAATCCTATCCCCATCTTGTTCTAATGAAGAACTACTGTACTCCCACGGAGACTGCTCCAGCAGTTCATCACCTTCACTGTAAAAACTGGGCACTTTATCTTCTAGTTTGAAATTCTCTGACTCCAATTTCCAGCTTTGAATCATCATCTGCCTCTGTCAGCTCCATTAAAGAGCCTGTTGCTTCTGGAGGTTCTGTACCAACCAGAGGTGTTTTTAGGCATGATTCTCTATTGCCTTCCCCTTTATATAGTCAGTCAGGCCAATACTAAGAGTGCAAAGCTCTGCCAAGAAATGAGACCTCTGAGATATACAAGACTGACACCTGGAACTGACAGCACTTGAAAGACTCATTCCACAGCACAGAGAGAGAAACCCTCCTCAACAAATAAAGCTTCAGGTAATCAACACACCTACAAACTTAAATTTTAGGTATTTATCTTTAGAAAGAACAAGCAAATCCAGACTTCATCGATGAATAAACGTAATCTCTCAAATGCAGATGAGTGCAATGCTGTCTCCCCAACTGCACAGACAGCTCTGCGGCTCTGTTGCTGCTCAGGGCTCTACTGCTACCCACTCAGCTGTCATCCAGTAAAATCATAACAGTCCCTTCCAATTCTCCTCTTTTACTGTTTGGGAAAGTAGAGAAAATATTCAGAGAGAGAAGGAGGGAACAGACTATCCTGTGAACAGTCAGACAACTCAGAGGAGGAAGGGAGAAATTAACACAAAGTATACCTTTTTCCTTGCAAGCAAGAGGAACCAGAGAAGCTGCTGAGTAACACTGAAGAAAAAGATGCAGGTGTAAGCAGCACCATCAGATTCGAGATTTTGAACCTTTGTAAAGGTGAGAATTAAAGTTAGACCACAAGCTTCCCTTCAATCTCCCACTGCTGTGGAAAGAGCAATACAGAGTGCTTCACATGGCTCCCAAAATTATTCTGAGATGGCTTGGCACCATGTATTTCCTGAAACTTTACTGAATTCTTCATAATTCCAATACACCTTGGGCAGGCTTTGCACTTCTCTATCCCCTAAGTAAAAATATATCTAAAAGAATACTCTACATTACATGGACAACATTAGGATCCTATCAAGCTTGTGGAGCTCTCTGCCATTCCACTTTAAATGTGCAAAGACTCTTAATTTCCATCAACTATCAACATTACATCAGAACACCCTCAGCATATCTTACAGCTTTTCCACAGTGCAGCAAACTCCAGTACCTCCTATGGATTGTATGCCAGCTACACATATTATTCTAACAGAGGGGAACCCTTGTTCCCCTTTATGCCTGACACAGAAAAGATACCACACTGTTACAGTCCTCAAAACACAACTTGCCTTTCACTAAGCAGCAGCAGCAGCTCCAATAATTTTCTGCTGCAATTCTTGCTGTAGGATTAGCAACTGAATTCCTGTCTGGCTTTAAACTTCAACTGAAGTCATGATAGCTCATTTGGGAACTGCTACCATAGCCCCCTTGCTTTCAGCTCTGGAGGTCCTTATGTTTCAGCAGAAGTAGTAGACAGCTGATAAATAGCACACAAAGACTGGGCTGCATTTTGCTTCTAAGTCAAGCTGAATATAAAACAGAGGGAAGGCTAAAGTAGCAGGGAGCTGCACTGGATCAGAAACTCCACCCCATATTTCAGTGTGGGAGCTTCAAGAACAACATGCAGCTTCTTTAGCCCATGGTAGGACAACTGCATTCTTGGCTCAGCAGCACTTTACCATGTTTCAGTGCAATGTGATTAACACTGCACAAACCTGTAGGTAAAACATGGTAAATATTTTTGGGGAAATTGCAATGGAACATCAATATCTTACTTGTTATAATATGAATTTATTGCTCATGAGAGGCACCATAAATAAAAAATGGGCAGGGGCAAGGTTGGATTTTCTAGTTGGCTGCACCAGTGTGTCTCCAGGAAGAGCACTTCAAGGATGACAGAGTAGCTTAGCCTTCATGCCATTTGTACTCTTGAGGTCCCTGAGGCCTCAGAGGTGTTAGCAGACTTTCCAGGGGATAACACTTGCCACTGGGCTTATTTTTACTTGGGTATTTTATATGCACACCCAAACTGCAGCTATCAGAGGTGGAATTTAAATGGTCAAACTAAACTTCTAAATCTCCAGCTTCTTCTACAACTCTTCTCAATGAACTCCGTGTAATGAAATGTTGTCTCTTTTGCTCTATTCATACATTATTCATCAGAGTAAAACAGACAAGTGACACATCCACTACGGTTTCTCTCAGTAGTTGCCAAACATTAAAGCAACTGCTGGTTAGACGGAAATTCAGAACAAGAGTTTCACAGCAACATCCTTCTGACAAAGACAGCTACAGCAGAGTGCTCACTCCTTTTGCCGACCACTAAATGTGCCAAAATAGTAGAATGCTCACATCCAGAACATTAAGTTTGCCTTCAAGACCCCTATGCACTCTCACCAAGCCCATTGTTTTCACTCCCCTAATTGTCTACAATCAAAGGCAATAGCTCCTTATTACCTCTGTTGCAGCTGTACCTCTAACAAATTGGGATTTGCATGGGTCTACGTAAGAAAAGAATCTGGCACTACTGTAGAGGTCCTCTTCAAAACAGCTCTTTTGGATGCATTTGCTTGTAAATCCATTAAAAAAAAAAAAAAAAAAACCGAAAAGCCTGTGTGACATGATAGATCAATCTCTGGGAAGACACAGGAAAGAGTAGAATAAAACAAGTTGGTACTATTGTCCTTGACCTGACAACTGAATGTGTAAGGGAAAAGATTGGAATATTTTAATGAAATAAATTATATACCCAAACCTTAAGTTAGGATCAAATGCAAGTGCATTAAATTTGCCTCCAAAAGTGATAAACTTTTATCTGCACACCCTACTGTTGCACTTAAACTTCAAAAGGCTGGAAAACTCAAGGGTGCATCAGTTCTTACTACAAGAAACCACTGTGTATTAATCACTCCCTACAGCATTTAAGTAGAATTAAGAAAAAAACCCACTGTAAGAGCCTAAGCTATTTCTGTAAGTTACATTCCCCTGGCTAAAATGATGAATGGGAAATACAGCAGTAAAATAAAAATAGGCACCTTTCCAGGTAAATGTTGTTGTTAAAAAAAAAAAAAAACAAACAAAAAAATCCCTGGTGAAATACTGCCACAAGGATAAAAACATTTATCGCAGTGTCACAAGAATGGCTTCATTTTTTACTGGTCTAATTAGGTAATAAAGAAATCACAGGTGTGATAGCTCCATGACCTATTACTGCACTTAAAAAGGGTCCACTGCATGGCCAGGGACCACTATGTCAGTATTATCACTCGCTGTCACATCATTTTAAGAATGATATAGCTCAATTTAACAAAGGTTTTTAAAGCTAAGAAAAATCAATACACAGTTAGAAGCTTGTCAAGATTCTAAACAACAGCAAAACTGCCAGAAAACAAACAAACAAAAAAAGAAAATCATGGTGGGCCTTGAATTTTCAATGACTTTTCAAATTCTGCTAAGGCAATTAATGCAGTGCACACTGTAATGCATCTCCTGGGATTCCACACACCTCAACTCTATACTGCCAATGACTGCCAGGTATGTGAGGAAAGACATTCACAGTATTAGGTGTTAACATGAGTAGTTCAGTATTCTAATTTCAATTGTAACAAAAGTGATAAATAAGCAAAAATACTATTTTTTAAATAACTGCTTAAGGAAAAGGGTAAAGAAAGTACTAGACTTAACCTGCTGGAATTTCCATCGAAACTGTACCTGAAATTTCAGGATTAGGTCCACTAAATACTATCTTGAAGAAATATAAAATCTATCGAAATATCTTAAAGCTCACACATTCATCTAAACTTAATTCTTGCTTAAATAAACTGCAGATCCAGTTGCAACCACAGACCAGATTAACACAGAAACCAGGTGTGTGTGTGTGTGTGTGTGTGTGTGTGTGTTTTAAGTGGACCACAAAAACACAGGCATTAATTAAAGTAATCACCTGTACCAACTAAACAGCTTCCTTACCTGTAAATTTGATTCACAGTGCCTCAAAAATGAGTTCTCCAAAGGCACACCTTGCATTCAGGTCCAGGGAGGCTGCCCCAAGTGACAGCAAGAAATAACTGTGACTTGGCAGCCTGAGGGGCCAGATTCTGCTCCTGTCTGAGTCGGGAGCAAAAACTATTGTCTCTGGCTGCAGGTTTGACTTGTGGGCAGCCTCTGCTGCACAGCCCTGGGTGCAGATCGATCACTCAGCCCTTGCTCATCTCGCAGAGGTGTGGATGTGCGGATCCATCTTGCCACGCTCAGAAGCACTAGCCAGAAATCCCAGCAGAAGCCCTAGCCCTGTGTTGAGTAGCAGTGGGGGAATCCCTGCCTGCTCATCATTCCCTGACTTCAGAGACCAGCAAGGGAAATGTGTGAGAGGTTTTTATTAATTCTGTGACATTGTGTATGTAAATTAGGTTCCCCCTGCACTTAAATCCAACAATGTCTTCTCAGGTGGTTAATTATTTTTTCCTACTGATAGAGAACAACCTAATCGAAGGCTATAATGACCTCTAGGATCAGTAGCTTAAGCAAATAATAGTCTAAATTTTCCCGTGTTAAAAAAGCTCCAGCACCAGATATTTCCCAGGCATTTAAAAAGCACAATAAAAGGAGCACGATGCAATCACACAGGCTGTGCAATTCTCCTGGAAAAAATGTTTGCAGAAGTTCCTGTTCAGTTCCCTTAGTTGAATTCACAGGTCACATAGCATTGCACCTTCCTCTTAAACACTACTGCTGGAAAAAGCAGTATTATTGGAGTTGGAAAAGAAGGCACTTCCTTAAAAAGCCAGCAAAGCATTTTACTACAGAACTTAATTAAAGGATGGAGAACACTTTGGCTGCCTCTTGAACACGTCAACACAAGGCATGACAGAAGCAAACACTACCTCTGTATTAAATATTAACATTTCCCCTCATGGGGAGGCAAAAGTCAGATAGGAGAGCTCTTCTTGACGGGAGGGAGGGGACAGGAGACCAACAGGTACCCTTTACAAGCTTCAGGTTATTTGAAATAAGTTCGCTTTAAAGCAGAGAGCCCTGAAGCCTCTCCCACCCTGCGGTGCATCCCCGCCCCACCGCAGGGAGCTGCCTCCCGGCTGCGGAGCCGCCGCATGCGGGACCCCGCACACCCCCAGCCCCGCCGCCTTCACCGGGTCAACCAGCAGGCAAAACACACCAATATATTCCCATCAGCACAAGATGGCAACCATCACTTCTTCCGGCGGAGCAGCTGGATGCTTTTATTTTTTTCCTTAAGGGAGGAGGGGGATTATTTTAAAGGCATTCCTAGTAGGTATTTTAAAAAATTGGCATCGAGGCAAATGTTTCCACTAGTAATACCGGAGGAAAAAGCGAGGTAAACCACACACACACACAGACACACTAAGCTCACGCAAACACATCGTGGTCATCAACTTGGCGAAGTTGGCCGTACCGAGCGCGGTGCCCCAGCGCCGCCGAGCCCCGCGCCCCCCGCCCGCGCTGCGCCCCCGCTCCCCTGACAAAGGGGGACGCCCCGGCACCCCCGCAGCACCCGCGACCCCCTTCAGAGGGGGAACAGACACTAAACAGGGCACAGACACCACGCAAAGACGACCCTCGCCTGCCTCCCCTTCCAGCTCAGCCCCAGCACCGGGGGCTCCGCACCGACCGTCAGCGGGGTCTGGCGGCGCCGAGACGAGCAGGGAGCCCCGACACTTACTTACAGTCACTGGAGGCGCCAGCAGCAGCCACTTACCATCATGTTTCCTTGCATTTTAGCCGTTTGAAACATTGCCTTTTCCTTCATTTTTGCCGTGTGTGTGCGTGCGTGTGCTGTTCCCCGAGAGTTACTTAATCCAGCGGCTGGATCACTTTAGTGAAGAACTGGCGTGTACTTGCGATGGTTCTTTTTGGTGTGGAGTGGAGGGGACTACGAGCAGCGGAGGGGGAGGGTGCCTGCTTTCTATTTTTTTTCCTTCCCCACCCTGTCAATATATATTTCTCCTTTTGCCCCAAAAGAAAAAGAAAAAAAAAAAAAGGCAATAAAAATAAACCAGCCCCTGTCAGAGGGGAGGGGAGGCGGGAGAAGCGAGGGCACCCGGCTCTGTCACCACCCTGATCCAGCTTTTGCCCTGTGGGCGCCGGTGGGGCGGGGTGGGCAGGAGGGAGCCGCACACACGCCCCCCGCCCCGGCCATGCCCGGCCGCCGCCCCGGGCTCGGGAGGTCCCGCCGAGCCGAGCCCACCCCGGAGACCAGTTGCAGGAAAAAAGAGGGCGGGGGAGCAACAAATAAAAATGAGGGAGCTGGAGAGGGCGGAGGGGTGGTCGCCCCCTCCCCGTGCCCGGCTCGCTGCTCTCCCGGGGGTGGGGGGCACACGCTTTTCACAACAGGAGCCGGGGAGGGTGTGGGGAGAGGAGCCGCCTCTCCGGCGTTAACTGTTCACCGGCTGAGCCGGCGCGGCCCCGGCCAGGCCACGGCTGGTGCAGGGAGGGTGGGGAATAGAGCGGAGCTGCCGCGGGGAGGGGGGGATGCACGGCGCGTTTCCATGGCTGCGCCCTTGCCCGCCCGCCCGCAGACCCCCGGACCCACCGCTCACTCTGCCCGGGGATCCCCGGACCCACCGCCCTCTCTGCCCGCATCCCCCTGGACCCACCGCTCCTTCTGCCCGCAGACCCCCCGGACCCGCCGCTCCCCTCCCACTCTCTTCCCGTAGGATGCGCGGGTCGCTGTCGGGGGGGATGGGGCGCTTCCAGGAACCTGCCCCAACGCCAGGGTTTGGGATCCGGGGTATGAACGAGCAAGGGGATGCCGGAGCTCGCCTCCTGCACGGGGAAATGCAAAGCCAAGGGCATCGCCCGCGCCGGGCTGCAGCTGAACTGGCCGTGGCCTCTGCGCCTTTCCAGCGGTACCCACGCTGGTGCGAGGTTTCCCACCGCTGTCAGCTGCAGTCCCTCAGGTGAGCTACCCCACAGGTGGCTGGAGCAGCCGTTGGAAGATGGTCCTATCCTACTGCCCCGTGAGAACATTGTTCCTCCTCTCCTTGGTGCAGCTTTCCAGGGACACAACCTTGCCACCCATCCCAAAGGTTTACACCTCGGGCTGCACACATGAAAAAAAATCCTTGCAGAATGTGGTCTCTTTGTCTCTCCCTGATGCACCAGAAGTCATTACGTTTCCAGGAGAATTAGGTGTCCATCGATTTCATTTGGCATGAACAGGGTTTCTTTGGATGTTGCTCACTCAAAAGGAGAGAACAAACTCTGCGAAGTGATTTGCTTAATATTTGAGAAGGGAAACCAAGAAGAAGCAGCAGAAACTCTTCTTGTCATCCAAGGTTTAACAAAGCCAATGGTTAGACAAAAGCGCTCTCTCTTTTTTCAGCAGAGGTACTGCAGACCTGTCCATGGGTCCTTTTGTTGTGCCCATCTGTAGCACCTCAAACTCTAGTCCTTCACAGCTTGCAGCATCTTCACTTCATAGGTGACACTTCAGTAGACAGTTCAGTAGAAATAGGACACAACATCTGCAATCCCACAGTGTTGCTCACACTCCTTTTCTTTAAGCCACCCAGTTGTTGAAAGATATTCAAATACAAAATGTCACCCAAGACATTGAGGAAGTGTCTTGAAAATGGTGATAATGGGGAAGTGAGACCCCAAGACACTCTTGGGAAATGCCAATGGCAGGTGATGCTGGTACCTCTGAGGATTACCTATGGGAGGTTTGTTTTACAAAAATGTCACCTCTCGCTTGCAGGTCTTGATTGTTTTCTCCCTTCTTTATTTGGGAATTGCTTATACCCCATACAAAGGTGCATCTTGAGCAGGAAGTGCTTCGTTATGTTCCTCAAACTCTGCTCTCTTGATTTGTTTACTTCAGTTTTGCTGTTTTATCAGGCAGTTCCTGTTGCATCTCAGTATTTAACTCTTAGGTGTTTTAATTATGTATGAATGCAAAATATATATCTGCTTGACTATTAGTCATCCCATTTGCCTTCTGCATTACTTTATACACCAATAGAATTACTTACCATACACTAAACTCTGGCAGCTTTGACATCATGCAGTTATTCTGTCTCTTATTTTTATTTAAGTTATGTGCCATTGGCATAAAAGTAGCAATTACCTTGATTAAAACAACTTTGTTTAAAGTTGAGATTACTGGCAAAATGCTTAGTTTCACCATTGACAGCATCCAGGGATTTTTTGGTTATTAAACACCAACCAGGGTCCATTTGGCCAGAATTTGTACATTACTGTGTTTCTACTTCTCCCATGAAGTTTGCTCCTATAATCCTGAGATTTCATGAGAAATCAGAAGCAAAAGTCAGTATTTTGCAGTGTTGTGCAAAATGACATTGGTGATGTTGCAGCAAAAATAGCAAACACATTATGAGAGAGAAATTCTTATTTACAGCTTTAAATTCTTAATTTCTGACTCATCTGATGCTTTCAGAAAAGATGTAGTGAACGGTTTATCTCTGAAAAGTTTTATGGCCAAAGTCTACCCTTGGAAGTTTCCAAAAGCTGAGTGGATAAAGCCCTGGTCATCCTGGTCTGGTCTCAGATGTCACCCTACTCTGAGCAGGGGTTGGACTAGAGACCTCCCGATGCCTCTCCCAGCCTACATCACCCCATGGCCAGTAAGATCAAAACACTCATAACAGAGTGACCCTTTTTGTTACAGATCAAAATGTCTGTTTAAGAAATTACTGTTGTGTCACTTCCCAAGATGATTCCAAAACTTCATCCCTCATATTCCCAAAGACTTCGGGTTCTGCCGCTCATGACCTGGGATGACAACTTTCACTTCTGAACCGTTTTTGCTTGGCTGATGGAACAGCTAAGATTTGGTCTCAGATCTTGAAATCTGTGCTGCAGATTCGTGCCCCAGGCTGTGGCCAGATGATTCCATTGCAAACAGTCAATGAAACTGTCCTTCAGGTTTGGGACATTTAAGACAGCTGCAAGTGATATTACCACATTACTCCCTCAAGTACATTAACCCCACTGGAGTTCCCCTCATCTAGCACTCAAACAACTGTTGAGCTTTTCTTCTGGATGGATGTTCTCCATGTCATTTTAATGGAAAGTCACTAGAGCTGCAACAAATACTTACTCTTGCTGCACAAGGAATCAACTTTTTTATGGTTAGGAAGTGAAATGGTGAATGCATTTCTTCCACATTTTTTTAGGTAACAGTTTTTGACTTTCTTTGAATGATGTGAAAGGACAGCCAATCACCCTGGGACCCAAGAAAGTAGTATGATTTAAGTAGCTAAAAAGCTTCTGTGTTTAAGACCAAAGATCTGGCCCAGGAAACCTCAATAAAACATGAAAATGTTTCTTCATCATATCAGGCTTTTCCTTGGAGGGAAATTGGGAAAATTCGTTACTTCTGCACTCACTGGTTCGGTCTCAGTGCACCTCCTTTGTCAGTAGAGTTACTTTTGATATAAGCGAGTGAAAGTTCAGTCCAGGCTCAACTGCATCTTAACAGCAAGATCTGAAGTGAAACCCCTGTATAAGAAAGGGTTTTTCTGCAAATCTGTCCGTTTGTATCTGAGGTGCATTACAGGAGGAAAACCCTGGGAAATCAGAAAGGTTTGATTTTATATCTGATCTAGAGATAGCCTCTGTATCTCAGGCACTGTGACAAAACCAACACGGCATCTTCATCCACCAACATTTTTATAGGCCATTTTGAGGAAATGTGCTTTTCTCACATCCCCAACAGAATGAGATATAGGGGGAAAAAAAAAAGAAAACCTCATAGTTAATTCTATTCTCTGTGAGTTTCAGTACTCTGAGGGTGACTTTCTTTATCTGAGAAGGAACACAGGCTACAATGCTTACATCCTATTCACAATACTTTATTTAAAGCCCTGTTGATAGGAGAGTGGAAGAATTTATTTTATCAAATAAAACCCTTTCAGTGCATTTGGAGCCGGCTCTCCTTCTCACTCACCAAACAAGCCTAGGAACAGTCCTTATGAATAGAAGGAAAGAATTAATTTCTCAAGGTATTAGCTGGCTGCAGAGCATAGCTAAATTTATTTATTCAATATTTTAAAAGAAAAATATTTTAAGGATGTAAGACCACAGACAAATGCAACAACTGTTGTACTAAAAGTCAGTTCTAAGAGTATCAGGATTTCACTTCATCTCCTTAATTTAAGGTTACTTTTTATTCTCCCCAATAAAAGTATTTGTGTTTTCAAAATACAACAAATGGCTTTTTCTTCTCAGTCAGATCCGTTTGTGAGGATCTCATCTTCTTCCTGCCAGCTTGACGCCCCGAGCTTGTGCTCAGGCTTCTCTCCAGCCTAATTTCAAGACTGTGTTCTCTAAGATCAGGCCAAGCCATACTACATTCTTAGGTTCTGAATTCTCCCCATCCTCCCCATCCCATCAGACCCAGGTCCACAGCACATCATTTTGTCTGTGACTTACATCTTCTTCCCTTCACTGAGCCAATAGTCTGAGCTGAGCATCAGGGAAGTCTGATTTGTGCTTTCTGTGAAGCAACCAGGAAAGTTACTGCTTTTCTGTAGAAATGCTGTGATGGAACCCAACCCAAATGCTTGAGATAAGATCATTCAGGCTGGAAAGACCTCAGGAGGTCTCTGGCCCAACCTCTTGCTCAAGGAGCGTCAGCTCTGAGGTCAGACCAGGTTGCTCAGAGCTTTTGTCGCGTCTTGAAATCCTGCAGGGATGGGGACTGCACAGCCTCATTAGACACCTGTTTTGAGAGCTGACTGTTCTCACAGGGATAAAAATTTTTCTTATATTCAGTCTGAAAGTTTCTTGCTTTAGATTATGCCTGATGCTTCTCATCCTCCTGCCATACCTCGCTGTGAAGGCTTGGTTCCATCTTCTCAATAACTTCCCAAGAAGCTGGAAAGCTGCTGTCAGGTCCCCTCAAACCCATCTCTTCTCCAGGCTGAACAAGTTCACTTCCCTCAGCCTGTCTGCAATGTTTAAGTGCTCCAGCCCTTGCCCATCCTGGTGGCTTTTTGCTGAACTTGTGCCAATTTATATCAGTCTTCTAGTGAGGGCCCAAAAGTGAACCACAGATGTGGTCTAATGAGTGCCAAGAAAAGTACATAATTGCTGAGGCAGAGATCATCTGCAGTATTTGCCTTGCTATTAACTTATAATATTCAAGAAGAACAGGATTGGTGATATCCCAAATGAAATAGTTGTGCAAATCTAGTGGAAGTCAGAAACAGCTTTAGTAACAGGAAATATATTCCATAGTGGTATTTAGTAGTACAACACAGAAAAAAACCCCAGAGAATTACAGCAAGGAACGTTTTTTTCTTCCTAAGTGGATCAATTTTGAGAATTTCATTGCTCAAGCCAAACTATTCTGAAAATTCTTCACTCCTACTATCCCAGAACTCTGCCCAAGTATTTACAGCTGTGATTGCTCCTTCTAGTTTTGTCTTCTAAGGAAGTCTAGGCTTTTCTTCCAGAGAAGAAATTGGAGAGAGAGATAAAGTAAATAAACTTCATAAATAAACTGTTAAATAAATTCAGAATTTATTTCTGAGGATTGCAAATTCTTCAAGAGATTAGAATAATGACAGAGCAGCTGCTGTTATAAAGTTAATATTTGCTAGCTCTTACTGCATGAGGGTGTTTAAGCCATCTTTGTTAACATTAACGAGAGAGGAGAGTCTGAAAAGAGGGGAATTATGTTATCTCAGACAACATCCTCTGTTTCCTGAGGAAAAAGTGAATATGATAGAAACCACTGAATTTTAGAGTGATTTACCTTTGGATTAATTTCTTCTTAAATTTTGGTGGGTTACTACCAACCTTTTTCTTTGACAGCAGGGTCATTCACTTCCCATCCCTCTCAGTTTGGTACCAGACTTAACAACTTCACATGCTCAGGGAATTTGCAGTTTATTCATCATATACCAATTCCATCCTGGGGGAAACAGTGAGGAGCTAAACACATTTGATGTCTCCTGACACTGCTTAGACACTAAATGCCCATATATGTGCTTTGACACTTAATTCTTGTAAAACGTGGTAGTTTGTTAGGTTCATTGGGGATTTGACTTGAGACACATCACCTCTGGACAGCTACCTGGAGTGCAGTCAACTCCCCATTATCCCTGAGTGAATTATTCAGCTGCAAATAGACCATAAGTTCAGTAGAGAGATCCCCAGCTCGATTTCATGTAGTCCATGATAAACCCAAGAGCTTACAGGCTCACAGGGGGCAGTGCCTTCATGTTGTGATGCTGATACCTCACCCAGCCTGGGCAGAACCCTCCACTGTGCCCTCATAAAAGCAGATTGGATGACAGGTCTCATCCTAAGATCTATAGTACTGATAAATGTGCTGTATTTTTACTTTGTTAGGTTGAAGTACCAAATATATTTTGTATATGACCCCCTGTCCATGCTGAGCACAAGGTTTCCTCCTAAGACAGGTAGCAGATTTGTTCTGTAGTGCAACCTGGGCATGAAACTGCAGTCTAAGACAGGAGGACAAAAACTGGAGGATTTTTCTACAACAAATATAGATTCCACCTTAAAACTTCTGGGTTTTGGGGTTTTTTTTCCCATTTCCAGCTTTTAAACACCATTAATGAAAGCTAAAAATATAAAGAATTCAAATAATTACTTTTCCATGAATGAAGTTGTTGAAGTTGCTAAGGGAATCAAAGTAGGAGGAAAAGCATTCAGAATATAATTTCTGCATAATGTCTGGGTGTATGAAATTTAAATACATGGGAATGCTAGGAAAAATCTGGGCAGAATCATTATACTCAATAGTAGTAACAGGAAAATGCTTATAGGAAGCATTATGAGACCTTGTTTTTCAGGCACATACCACTTCTGATTAATCAGAGTTAATTTTTTATACTTCAAAAGCCACAAGTCCTGCAGTAGAAATGACATACACCTCATTAATCTCTTCCAGCAAGTATCCTCACCCTTAAATGCACTTTGGATTTCCAGCTGGACTTCACCAATTCAAGTACCTAACCAATGGATCCCACTGTCTTTGCTAAATTAAGAGTATCCTGTACTACAAGCTTCTCACAGTAGAAGTGGATACTGTAGAGCTTTAAAAACAAATGCATAAAAATACACAAAAGACTAACTAAAACATACTATGCTGAAAGCACCATATGTGCTAAGTTTTTTTTTCATTAACACTGAAATGAAAATATAGACAGACTTGTGGTAAACATTTGAAAGTTTGTTGTGCAACAGATTTTATCCTCTAAAACAAGTTTAATTTTATTTCAATACCATTCTGACAGTTACATTTTTTAATGACAATTATGATGAGAAAGTAAAAAGGATCAAAGTCTCCTTCACTCAAGTGTTCACTCCTGACAGTGAACTCAGCCAAGTTGGAATGATATCAAAACCACAAGTCCTAGAACCAAGAAGAATCTCACATGTTGCCAAGAAAATGCCAGGCACTAAGAGCCAGGCAAGCTCATCCCACTGAAAGCAACAGAAGTCCTGCCATTGAATCCACAGCTGCAGCCAGGGTATAGCCATGAATTTTCCTCCAAGGGGCAACACCACCAGGAGTCAGGCTCAGCTGGTATAAAACAGTGCAGTTCCCACTTAAGCCAAGTAGAAAACTTGGACACAAAAATGAACCTTCTTTTTAATACAAGCTCTAGTGATTGCATATTGCTTAGAAGGCATTCTGCCTTTGGTATATGTTGGTTCACTATTTCACTACACCAGTGCGGTAGTCTTGCAGGCAAATTATTTTGTGAATATCAATGTATTTCTGTTTAATTTGTGAAATTTTATAGGATCTTTTAGGTAGATAATTTAATGCTTGCCAACTTCCATTAAGTTTTAACTAGGCTTTCTAGCCTGGAAGACATACTGAAACATTCTAATTTCAGATCAGGTGGGTCTATGTTTTGATTAAAGAGCCAATTTTTTTCTTTCATTGTGATACGGATGATTAAATTTCTCTGCTAATTATCTGTATCACCTCAGAACACCCTGTGCCTGGCATAAAATATTTCAACAAAATAAGACTACATTTAATTGCATTACTCCTTTTTTTTTTAATGAGAGGTTGATATAAGCCTGTCAATTCACTTTTAGTTCTTCTCACCCCTTGAGGGTAATGTTAATGCTTCTTGCTGTTGGATGATGTTCCTACCACACCTGCAGATATCTCTTTCTCTACTTTTCAGTGGACTTTCAGTGAAATTTCAGTACAGTGGGTGACCAAATATTGCTACATAGGCATTGTAACACACAATTTTTATTCCCTAAGTGTATTTAGTAAGTTAAACTCGAATTCTTAATTATTTGAGACTAAGTACCTAAGTCCTTTCAAAGTGGCTGTCATGCCAACAAGTAATCTGTGTTGTCTATTGGTGTTTTGGAGTTCATCAAAGGCAAGGATTTTGTTAATCTGTTATGCCAATCAACTTCCATTATTTGAGTTTATGAAAGTGTGAGCTCTCTAGAGCAGGGCTGACATTCTATCACATTAATAAAATGTTGGAGCAAACAGGGCTCTGACTTCTATCCAATAATATAAAATATTACAATAGAAGTATTGTTTTGCCAGTGTTAGTGAGATGGGTCCAGATCAAGATATCTCTGAATGCCTAAAGTATTTAATAAGAATAGTCAAGGATCTAATTACTTTTGTGAGGTTTCAGCTCTAAATCAAGGTATTTAGAATGCAAACAATTACTTACATCATCATTTTACCTTCAATTAAAGAGAGTGCTGCCTAATATGGAGCCAGAACTTTTCCTAGTGGACACAAAAGGAACTTTGTAAAAGTTATTATTAATTTTTCAAGATATCACAGAATCACAGTGATACCAAGTTGGAAGGGTCATCGAGTCCAACTCCCTGCCCTGCACAAGACCATTCCCAAGAGTCACACCATGTTCCTGAGGGTATCATTAGTCCAGGTTGCCAGCTTTAGGGTAGAAGAACCAAAGTTTAAACCTGCCTTGGACTTCAGTTTTGTAATGCTCTATTTTACTTGGAATCATAAATTAATGCATTCTCTCAGTAGCTTTCTAATGCATCCTATTGTGTCTAATTTAGACACAGCATTTAAATGTGGGGAAACAGCTAAGTAAGAAAAATGGTGTTCATTGCAATGAATGCCTGAAAAGCAGCAAAGAACAAGCTCTAGAAGTCCCACCAAAAGTAATAAGGATTATGCCATTCTTCACTTACAAAGACAGAAACAGGTAAATGACATCCACTGATTGTAATGGATTTTAGGAAATTCAGCTATTGATGCTCATTTTAGGGAGGTGAGTGGAATCTCTGTAGACTCTCAGTTAACTTAGGCAGAACCAGTGTGTCCCAATAAATAAATAAATAACAACACTTGCTCCAATACAGGGATGCAGGGAGTAGCTTACCGAGATATTCTACTGAAAGATAAGAGTTAAAAAATACCTCTTGCTCAAAACCTTGTCTTTCTCTAATCACCCCAGCAGAGTTTCAGCCCAGGCAGCTCACCTGGCTCCTGAGTGACCACCCTGCACAGAAGGAGACCAAAGCTTGAGCTGTCCCTTCAGGGCAAAAGGCTGTGCCTGGAGCCTGGGGGGAAGATGGCACAGGCTGTGTCCTGATCACTGTGTTGCCATTACAGCTCTTTTGAATGTGGCACAGGAGAGAATAATTTCAAACAGTCTTTTGGGTGCTGCCACCTCCAGCAAGCACAGCCTCTGGCTGATCCCCCAGTCAAGGGATTTTGAAGATGTTTTTTCTGGGGCAGCAGTGAGTGAGGGATCCTGGCCAAGGCTGCTGGCAGGAGGAGACTTTGAGCTGCAGGCTCAGTGGACAAGCAACGGCCATGGCCATGATGAAAAGCAGGATGCTTGTCTGGAATGCAGTGTGGAGCCTCTCTGTGATTTCAGTGGGCTTTCATTATCTATTTTGTTTTCTATTTCAGTCTTGGTTGTTCTCTCTCTTTATTTCTGAGAGAGGAATACAGTTCGGTGGTTGGTTTGGCAAGAGGAGATGTTCATATAATTTTTTTGCATAACAAAATATAATTAGAAAATGTAAATATAACTTTATTACTGCACTGAACAATAAAATGACCACAACACAGGCTACTCTGGCTCTCTGATAATTCATCATCCAAATTATACAACACGTCTCCATTAGACTGTCCTTTTCCACAAAAATCATCTTGCCTTGTCATGGTTGGAAGACAAACCCAATTTATTAAATATCAGTGAATATTACAATAATACAAGTGAAGCAGTGAGGTTCAGTGTTTCGAATACAGCAAGAGGAAACATTTTCCTGATTAAAATTTTCTCTTACAGACAAGAATACATTTTTATGCTGAAATTTTGAAGGAAAAATTATTCTTCATGAATAATTTTGTTTTGAAATGCAGCTGTTTTACATCATGGGAGTTCATAGGGCATTAACTCTTTCTATAAGCCTGGATCCTTGGTTAGCTGACCTTTGCTTTCAACTACTGTATTGTGTTCTATACACATCATGGATATGGACAATGTGATTTGCACAAGGAATCTTAACCAAAAACAACAAGGGCGTGAAAAGACAAGGCATGATTACAAGAGAGCAAAAACTGGAGCCCATGCAAGTAAAAAGAAAATGTGAATGTTTCTGAGTGAATTCTGAACATGAAAACTGCAAATTGCATCACAACTCTTTAAATTACTTCCTTAAAAATTTATTAACCCACTAGTTTCCAGAAAAGCTGAGTCCTGTAAACCCTCAGTAACTGTTACACCAAGTGCAGTTGTACAAAATGCAGAAAAAAAAATCAGGCTATCATTTCTCACAAACTAAGCTAAAATATATTTAAAAATAAAGACTCTTTGTAACCAAAACTTGCATATTTTTTATAAGAAAAGTTGTTGACTTCTGTGATATCTATTTGCAAGATGTTTTACAATGTGAACCCATCTCAATTGTCTTTTATAAAGTTTAAGAAAAAGCATTATACAAGTGGAGTCACTGAATCCAAGGATGAAGTAGTGGAAAACTCCAAATGTAAACAACATATTTTAACAAATCCATGCTGTAAAAGGATACAGAATCAAACGCATAACAAAATGGGCAGAGTCAGGAAAATGTTACCACAGTAGTTCTGAAATGGAAACCCATGGAGCAAAAAGAGTTAAGGTCAACAGAAGACTTGGAGGCCTAAAGTACATAAGTGGAATTTAGATGTTTGGGTCTATCGATGAAATAATAAGAATGTCAGCTCAGCCCTCACCTCACTCTGGTACCTCTTCATCTCCATTGGCACTGGGGTTTGTGACCTGCAAAGCTGTCCTGGGTTCACTTTCACTGGGCTCCCTCGCACAAGTGCCCTGGGTTTGAGTAGCCACAGGGCTCTATAGCCTGTCCGTGTGCTTGGGCTGCCTGCAAACCAACATCCAGCTCTGGGGCAAGGTGTCCTCTCTCAGCCCTTCCCACAAGGAAAGGGATGGGTCTCCAAGTCCTCCAGGGCCAAGACCTATAAGACGCACACAAATACCTTGACAATTCAAAGAGGAGAGCTTGGAAGTGGGTTTTTATGGAGAAAATTACATGATTTTCTCAAAGCTTTACTGAGGGACAAAATTTATATTCCTGTGTCTGCTACTGCAGTTAGAAGTGGATCGAGATCCTCACCTTAGGCAGCCACTCACTCTCTTTTGTCTCCCATTCACTTCCACACAGACCCTTGCCACCTTCTTTAAATTTGAGTGTTCGGTGTTTTTACAGAATGCAAAGAAAATAACTTCTGAACTGAAAACAGGTCTTACAAATCTGGGCCAAAGTCATAGCTGAGCAATTTGATGTAACTCCAAACACAGCATGAGATTGGTCATTACAGCTTATATGCCTGACTTCCTCTTCAAATAATTTCTTTTTTTTTTTTTTTTTTTTTAATTAAATAAAGAGTAGTCACTTTTTGGTACAAGAGCTACAATGTTCCCTAGTCAGCTGTAATATAGGGTCTGTTGAAGAAGTTGCTCTGATACTATTTACCCCTTTGTAAAAGAATTTGGAATCAAAGTTGCCTGTGAGACAGGAGTTTAAAATGTGTCTTGTGGTGCTCTCTTTTCCTGATGTTCCTCAAGCTGCTCTTGCCTGTGCAATAAATACTCCATCTACTCTGTTTTCAGCTGAGTCTGACTTCTGTTTGAATTTATGCATCTATGAAGGGAATAAATTAGATGTGAGCTGAGATGATGGAATGTAAGAGAAATTACTTTCTTTCCTTTATAACTCCTACAGATTCATTCTAGTGCCATAGCCATTGTTTTTAAAATTAAAAATGGAAGACTGCCAGTTGAGTTAACGTGGTATCTCTGTGATTCCTGGAGAACTGAATTCAGAGCCAGGCTCCTGCACAAGTGAAATGGACATATGTGTTTCCTCTCCTTTCATGTGCATTATGGAAAAATGGAGTGGTTATGAGTCCTGCATGAGAGATGCAGCCCAACCCCCTGACCACTTCTGTGTAATTTGCTCACATTCCAGGTCCACTTTTCTTCTTTTTCTCCTCATCTGCTCCCAAACCCTTTTAAATAGCTTATCTTTGAAAACTATCAATCTACACTTCAGATTTGTTTTCATTTCCTCCAAATTATGTTTCATAGCTTGTCTCCATGTTCTCTATCAAAACTATATTTTTATTAAAATAACCTGTGATCTACAGTGGTCTAGAGCTCAATTTTCAGGCCTAAGCTGATGACAAAGACATTCGTGTATTTGTCTATTTGTGTTATAATTAAATGCAAATCTGTATGATGCCCCACAGATTGCGCAGCCCCAGCCCCCAAATGTAAATGGAATTAAAATGCTGTGACATTTTTATGAATGCAGAAGCAATTAGGTAATGGACATCAGTTTGTAAATCTTATTAATTACAGAGGATTGATGAAGCACAAAAGAAAGATGGTTCAATGAAGGCTTGTCATGTCTGCTGATATTGCTCTGTGGCCTCAGGCAAGATAATGGGCTAGTTCATGAAATGCTTGTAAGTGGCTCATTGACTTCCACAGGGCTGAGTGCCAGGGAGCAGCAAAAGCAGGGCTGCTCCACAAGGGAGAAGGAGCTGAGAGCCCATGGTGACCCAGGACACTGACAGCACCTGAGCAGGGCCGTGGTGATAAAAGGCTCATCCAAGGTGGAAAGGTGGATCAGATCCAGGTCTATTCAGCGAGCTCCAGCAGGAGACCAGTGTGAGACAAGCTACCAACACGGAAGGTTTGGGGGGGCATCCTGGGAGGGCAGTCAGTGACAGGACAGCAGGAGGCAGGGCTGGGCTCAGGGAGACCTGCAACATAGTTCAGGCAAGCCTTGGACACCTGAGCCTAAGTTTAAACAGAGCTCCTGGGCAATGACTGGTGAATGTGGACAGAGGTCAAAGATGAGGCTGATCGAGGCAATCCGTGCCTATTAGTTCACTCAAAACCCTGATGCTAAGTGTCAAAAATCTTTGAGGACCCAGATCTTAGCTTCTCTGTACACCAGTCCATAGAAAAATTAGGACACTTCTAGCTCTGTTCCAGGCTTATCATTAGAAAACATGTGATGGTGTTCAGGATTTGTCCTAAGAATATAACTTAGAGGCCAAAAGTAGTCATTATAGTAAAGAAAAGAGCTTGCTCAGCAATATTGCAACTGTTCAGGTCTTACCTACATACTCTGTTCTTGAATATTCACTAATGAAGTCGAAAAAATTTACCTCAAATGACAGAATTTTTAGGTCTGCTCAAATCCAGCAGCCCCCACCCAGCTCCTCCAGGCGCTGGGCAGTGTCCCTGCAGCAGGTGAATACCCAAAGTGCTGCCTTCCACACTCAGCCTTGCTCATGTTTACAAAGCAGAGCCATAGCATCTTCCCTGTGGAGGACTTCTGTGCAACACAAAGATGCCTGAAATCTCAAATCCCAGGAAACATGGGACTCAGGACGAGACCTCCATGCAGTTCTGTTTCAGCACAGAGGGGATACCTGTGAATGATTAAAAAAACCCCAAACCCAAATCACAGGAACTCCTTACTGAGCAGAGTTATTCTCTGTGCAGTTACTCCTCCTAACTCAAGGAGTTTGGCTGGTTTCTGCCTTCAGACTCATTCCTCAGTGCCACCAGAATTTGTCCAGCCTAAGACACCACAGCACAAAGTTCACACTGGGACGAGAGAGTGGCTGGGACGTACAAGACATGAATTACTGGGACAAATGCCAAGCTTTGAGTTCTCCTGAGGAAATTCTGAAATCAAAGGCTGATGAGGTAGACTTCCTTAGACTTTGAGGGAAGCCTTCGTGGTGAGAGCAATCATTGGGTCCTCCACTGGTAGAGCAGTCCTCCTTTTACACCTACCCACCATTCAAATATTCGGATGCCTTTTTTTTTTTTTTTTGCCTTAATTTGTTCCCAAACACAAGCAGCTGACTCTCCTTTGCCTGTTTTGGAGGTGCTACCCCTGAAATGAACTGTAGAGCCATGGGCACATTAATTTATCATCCACCTTTCACCACTGATTATTTGTTGCCTACCCCATTTTCCCAGGGACTTAACTTTAACTCCAAAATTGATGGTGAAATAAATAGACAAATAAATCAGCCAGCCAGAAACATCTCCCCTTCTATTACCTGATGCTCTAAGATATGCTGGATTCCTCCTCACCTTCAAATTTAGTCTTGACTGGTGGACTGCTCAGATAATACTCAATCTCCATGCCTCTTTCAGGTTATCCATATATAAAACTATCATGAAAACAGCAACCTGCTCGCTCTGGAAAACTACAGTGCTATTGTAAAGAGCTTTTTTTAGCTTCAGGGTTTTTCACCATAACCTTCTAGCACACCAGGGTGCAAATACACAACTTTGTAGAGAAAGTCCCTGAGCCCTGTCAGCACGGCAGCTCTCAGCGTGATCTTCTGGTTCACTCTGCTGCTGGGGGCTCCAAGGAAGACTCCAGGAGAGCTGTGATAGGAGCCCTACAAATTGATATCAGCTGCTTGCAACATCCTCTTGGCATTATCACAGGGAGGGACAATAGTGCCCCACTGTACTGCCCCACAGTTCTTTTTCGGTAAAATCTGGGCAGAGTCAGAACAAAGATCTACTGAGCATTGTCCAGTTGGCCACAGATTTTCATTTTGGAACTAATATATATTTGACACAGCATTTCTGGTAATAAACAGAGCTGGCAGACCAAAAAAATTATGAGCAAGGACAGAAATTTGAAGTTGCTTGATGAGGCCAAGAAACCTTCATTACCAGCCCATCCCACAGAGGAAAACAACAAATGAGAAATTACATTAAAAATGAGACAAATCTTTAGCCAGCACAAGTCAGTACAACTCTGTTCAGGTAAGAGAACTTACACTGATTTACATTAGATGAGCATCTGGCCTCATATACCTTATGAGTCATTACACCAGAATTAACTTTCATGGATATGACCTCATAACTCTGGGATCACTCTTGTAAAGCTGATGTCAAAATACAGTCTGTCACAGATGTATATGTTTGTAACTATTATTATTATTAAAAGCACAGAGCCAAATGAGCCTTGAAATCCCAGTACATACTTAGAATTAGGAGGCAGCATCGCTTCATGCCTTGACTGCAAGTAGCTGCATCCGCACTAAAGGCCTTCAATAAATATGTGGCAGCCTGACTGGCAGAGAAAGAGCAGGAGCTGCAGCCCCTCAGGGGCTGTTTCCTGGATGTGAATACAGCTTGCTGGAGACCCCAGGCCTTGCTAGAAACAAGCTGTCAGAGGGAAAAGAGCAGATCTGCTTGTGCAGATGGCTCCTGTCAATCAGTTATTGGTTTATTCCTGATGTTCAGAATTAATCCCAGTGCAGAAACTTCATCTTTAGAAAAAAAACCACCAAAACAACCCTATTCAAAAGTAGCACTGGGTAGAGACATTTTTGAAAAGAACAACTCTTAACAAAATGATTCAGTGAAAAGTTCACTGACTGGAAAGATGACACAAAAAATTATAGTCTTGAGGATGAAGTGTGTATGTGTTATATCATGTAAAGGAAAACTTTCTTGGGAATAACAAGAATGTAACATCTCCAGCTGGTCATAAAGCCAGTGATGTAATTTTTGCAATCCAGTAGAGGGCAAACTTAGCTTATATATTCTCAAAGTGTTCCTAAGAAAGTCAATGGCAGATGTTCAGACATGTTTATCTTTCATTTGATAACCTGTAAAGATATGTAGCAACCTACAGCACCAGAACTTATAAAATGAAGCAGCTTCAATCATACCTATCATTCAGTGGCTTTTCAGCCAAGTCAATATTTATTACAAAATCAGCAAACTGACAAGGAACAATATACACTTTGAATATTTTCCATTAATGTACTGTTTTATCCCATTAATTCCAATATTTGATTAATCAGTAATTACACACCTATTTTCTGGAGTTTGCTCACATATATAACTGAGAAATGAAGAACTCACATCCCTGCTCTTAATAAAACATCAGAACACCAGCTTCAAGCAGTTTTGTTTTCACTCAGCTGCTGTCCAAAAGTGAAATATCAGGTTGAAACATGGCATTCTGGGTTATATGGCATTTTTTGAGAACATTTTCTTGAAGAACCTCTTGCCTCTAGCACAAAATCATGCTGCTGTTATTGCTGACCGTGCAGAGTGGCTACAACCTTCCCAGCAATACCTCACGTTGCCCTGGACAGGTGAATTGAATAGACCGTTTTTGTTCCTTGAAGTTGTTTCACGTGTGTGCCTGTTCCTCTCACAGAACTAATGGCTCACAGCCAACAGGTGAAGGTGCAAGAACTTAAAATCCAGCTCAAACAACTCTATATAGGATGAGCAGCAAAAATTAGCACCCAGTGCTTACCGGTATGGTAAAGCTAAGTGACAGTGGTAAAGCTAAGTGACAGTGGTGACTTTTGTTCATGGTAGAGCCAAGGGAACCAGAGCTGCACTTCAGCAGGTGCCATCCACATGTGATGGTGACTCCTCAGGGAGGCTCAGCTGAACTTACTCCCAAAACAGGCTTATAGATCAAGACACTTGACTTTTACTTGCAAAGCTGCCACTGGCCTGATGGGTAGCTCTTGAGTAAAAAACCCTCTCTGTTACTGAAATAAGGCTAATTGAGAGTCTGTATGAAGTGCTTAGATGAAAAGCACCTTCATGTCTGAATTTTGGGAAATACCACTATTTCTATGAGCAGTCTCTCTCATTAGAGTCTTCATCTTGCAAAAGGCTGAGCAGTCTGACTCAGACCAGCCAACCATTTTTACATATACTTTGACCTATAGTGATTATTCCCATACTAGAACTTCTGCACATTATTAAACACGCCCCTGACCACAGTGTGCTCAGTAGCACACAGAATTCTGTTGGCTTTTTGGAAACCATCAATGATATCCTCTCTTGGAAGACTCTTTTCTTCTCCAAGACCTTTAGGGAGCCAGTGATGGGATACACACACATATGTAAAACACATATAAATACTTTATTTACACTCAAGCAAATCCCAGTGAGGGGATGGAAGGAATGTCCACCCAAAGAGCTCGTTTCTGCAAGAACAAACCCAACACAACCCGTTTCAGCTGTGATGCTTTCAGCAAATCCATCTCATGGTCTGCCCAGCTGCTGCCCCTCCTAATCTAAATGAGTCATGTGCCATTAATTAACCTCTCACATCATTGATCTTGTTGGGGACACCAACCTGCCTGTCTGAATCTGCCATCCAATCCATCAGCACCTTAAACTGACACCACAAAGAGTTATGTCCCCTTTCCTCCCCAGAGCTATCAACACCTGCCTTGCCTCATGCCTTCCAGAAAACAGATGCTTTCCTCTGAAGATGGCTGGTATAGACATTAAAAAGCAGAAAGAGAGACACAAAGGAAAAAAAGAGAAAAAGAAATTCAGGAAGCACAAATATTGTTCTTATCTAAACCTGTTTCCCTTTCCACAGAAGGAAAAGGCTGCTGCAGGGCTCAGAATCAGACTGGTTTTCTTTTCTGCCCTCTCAGTGTGAAGTCTAGCTGAGAATAAACGTCTAATGAGAAAGTTAACCTCCTAGACACAGACATGGCCCAATATCTACCCATATGCTTTCCAGGAAAATGCATATAATGGAGCGAAAACTCTTCATCCCAGAAGAAATGCTGCGGCAGAGCACTAGCTCCACACTCCCTTCCCCATGGGTGAATTTTCTGCGGAAAGAAGGATCTTAAAACCTCATATTTTTACATTTTACGTATAAAACCAAAAAGAACTAAGGCTTGACTCTTATTTCACAGTGTGTAAGCTGATTACAAAAAAATATAGCTCTAGGAGAGAGCGTTAAGCCACCAGTAAACACCGATTACAGTTGACATCAAAAAAGGAAAGTAGCAAGACAAGGTCCTGCACGAGCAGAGCAACACCCTCAGGCAAATGTCCTCCTGGGTCTGCTGAGAGCTGTGCCATTCCTGCAGGATGTGGCAGAACCTGATCAGTTATTAGCAGAGGCAACGTTGGTCATGAGCAATAGTCCTCATAGCCAGAAACTAGACCATATCCAGTGCAGCCAGCTGTACGTTTCTTATGAAGAAAATTGAATTCCTCTAGTAACATGAACTCCTAGAGATGCCAGCTATTAAACAGTGCTAGTAGCTGGGCTTTATGCAAAATCAAAGAGAAGAACATTTTTGGTTTCATATATTCACTAACAAACCCAAAAAAACCCAGAAAGCCAACCAGCCAACCAAACAACCCAACCAACCAAAAAAAAAACCCGAAAAACAAACCAAAATCCCAAAACCCAAACTAAAATGGGGTTTACACAACTTAACATGCTTTCTTATAAAGAAAAAGATCACTTTTTTCTTTTTTTTTTTAATTGAGTCTGCTTAATACTTCCTGTGCATCAAACCATTCTAGACAACCATCTCAACCCTTTTCTATCTTGCTGTATTATTTTACACACATAAGTAATTTTTACTGTCGTAAAAACTGTGGTCAAGGGAGCTAATACTAAGGAATTAGAGTGTCATTTTAATATTAGACTGAGTTGGTGAAGATCCCAATTTAGAGCACTTCTCGGGGGTCACATGGAAGCTCTCCATGAGGACCACCAGGCACATAAATCACTGCAGACTTCTCTGTCAGTCTCAGCAGAAAAGGTTTCCAACCCAGAGATGTTAACTCAGACTTTCACTGGTGAAGAAGCTCCACATCAGGCATCACACACAAAAAAATCCAGCTGCTCCATCGTATCTTCTCTGGACACCATGGTTTCACTGGTGAACCCAAGAACACTGTTTCTTTTGTGGATGCATGTTTTGCTTCTGATGCTGGGTGAGGTGAGCTGGTAATCACAGTACCAACTTCTCAAGCAGAAAGTGCTACACTGGAAACTAAGTACAACTTGAGAATGAAAGAAAGGATGGTGTGAGTCTCTCCCTTATGAGCTGACACACAGCCCTAACACGCCATTTTTACTGTGACTCTTCAAAAATTACTTTTCCAGCATTAAAGGGCTGAGGATATTTCACTGTCAGAGATCTTAACATTTTAATAGATTTATTTCATTTATGTACTTCAGAGACACACATGACAGGATGATGCTTTCCAAGAAGACAAGCACTAGATGAATAAGACAGCTATTATAGTGAACTCTGGCTGTGAATTTAATTCTCCTGTTTGACATGGGCACACTTGCTGAAGAGTCTGTGCCAGAGATACATGTTTAAGGAAGGCACTAAATCAATATTTACCATAATTTTGAAAGACATCTGAGCACAGCCTGAGAATGAAGGCAACACTTGATGAATAACCATCAGTAAAACAGAGGGCTCTAAAACTTTCCAGATAATAAACTGCTCTCAGGGCACTGCATGTCAAAGACAGCTAAATCCATATTATAAGCACCCAGACCTGGGTAATGCTGTTTTAGCCTTCCATGCTCTGGTCTCAGCTACAAAACTTATGTACCACAATAATTCACTTTTTATCATTAAATGAACTGTCTTATAGCCTGTGACTCCCTGAGCTCCTTCAGCATGCCTTCCCCAGTCTTTGTACCCTCACTGCTAAAGAGACAGTCTTTAGAACACTCTTTCAAAACCCTCTGTGGTTCTCAACACAGGGAATCATCTCCTCGAGAAAGGCACATCTGTAACTGCTAAGGCAGTTTTTAGTGCTCAGTGATACTTGGATGGACTTGGTACCAAAGGCTGGCTGAGCAGGACTGATCTAGATCATTTGGTAATAAAAATCAAAATCTGGGGAAGGTTATTCCCCCCACACCATGAGAAATACAGGGAAGTGTCTCACTCCACATTTATTGATGGTAGTAGGAAATTCTGAATTTGAAAGAAAAAAATGACCATCTAAATTTCTCACAAACACAAAACTCTAAAAGGAAATAAAAGACCCATCATGTTACAGAAACGTTTCAAGTCCAAAGCATTTTAATTATATATAAATAAGTATGTAATAAACAGCAATATAAAAAGTTTTGACTGTGACAGCAGAAACAAAATTGGTAAAGTGAAAGTAGAGTAAAACCGAAATATTTTCTACAGCTGAATGAAACAAACATGACACAATTCATTTACACTCATTCTCCATTTAAAATTGTATCACAACCGAAACAATTTGTTCCTGCAAAATGTATCTACTTTGATTAAACTGCATTTCTTGATGGTTGTTCAACTTGAAATGTTTTTGATCATCTGTAATTGAGAGATCTTTAAAGTCTAAAAGCTGCTCAAAACAGAAAGTGTTTTAGATCAGAAAGATGTGACTAGATGTCCATAGGTATGTGAAATGGCCATTTGATGACAGCATGTGTCAGGGATATGAAGAGAGAAAGGAATAACACGTTTGTGAAATATTGTATAGGTCTTCTCACTAACTCCTACGCATTAAATGATTTCCCACACCTGAAGCACCAGGTTTAAGTCCTGCTAGAGTCTTACTTTAGCAGTGAGGCCCATAAATGTCACCTTTCTTAGTATAAAGAGAAGAGCACGTGGAGAGTTTGTGTAATTGAATTAATAAATCTGTGTTAACACATTTTCTGCATCTCCCAGAGCACTTCAGCTATGTGCATGTTTTAGGCTCTGACTCTTCGAAGGCTTTCACAGTTGCTTAATCTGAAGTAGATGAATGCATATTTCTAAATGTTAAATGTATTTTTAAAAGACATGTATTTTTTAAAGTGAAATAGATACCTAAATCTATGCAGCGCTGAAGCATATAAATAAGAGTATATAAACTCCCTGAAACTATCTTCATATGTATCTCGTACACTGCTGTCAGCATCTTTGGTTCTTGCTCTAAAACAACTACATCATAACAGTTACAATAATAAATAATGTTTTCAGGACATCCACTTGGGAGCATGTGAAAGCATGAAAGAGAACTGTATCTGTTTGAGAAAAGGTGAATCCAGTCTCCAGGCTTGGGACCAAAGGACCAAAGGGACCTCCATGCCCCGTGTGGCCCTTTGCTGTCATGTCACATGTCCCAAAGCACATGAAACATCTTTTTCACAGCTCCTCAACCCTTTCTGAGCAAGGGTAGAGCTCTGGCCACCAACCCGTGCACTGGGATGCAGGGAACCCAAGGTGCAATGACACAGTGCTGCAAAACTACATAACAGCTGCTGCTCTGGCAAACAGCTGCATGTGAAGAAGGGGGAGAAAGGGGAGACACCCTTTCAAAGTCATGGCTACACAGATGCACAAGTTCCCCTACTCCCTCCTCTGAGTCTACCCCAGACCCTAAAAGGAGAGCGCTGGCCGAAAAATGTGCTTGGGAGGGGAAAATGTCAACCACAAGTGTCAAATAAGCCCATTTTTTTAGATACAGAGAGAAAGAAAACAATGTGTACACTTTCTAGAGCATGAAATGGGTTTTCTTTTGTGTTTGAAATAAGCTCAGAATTTTGTAAATGCTACCAGAAACAAGGAATACTGCTACCTCATCTACTGTAGGTATTGTTTCACGTCTTTAATGCAGATTATTTCTTCTTTATTGAATCTTGAATAAAGATGACTGCTCTTATTTTCAGTTATTTGTTGCCATGCACACAGAGGTGAAATAAATCCAAGTAAGATCAGGTTCTGAGGAGAACGATGAAGATGATCACACCAACACAGAGCCTGTGCCAGGAGAAAAGAGGAGCTTTTCTTGTGCAGCCTAGTGAAACAAAAGCTCAGAGGGGATGTGAATGTTGTCTATAAATACATCAAGGAATACAACAAGAGAGGAAATAGAGCTATTTAAGCTAAAGGACAACATTGGCACAAGAACAAATGGATGTAAACTGGCCATGAATAAATTGAGGCTGGAAATTAGAAGAATGTTTCAAAGCCACAGAGAAGTGAGGCTCTTGAACAATTTCCCAGTGGGAGTAATGGTAGTAAATGACCTAATTTGTTCTAAGATGGATCAGCTAATTAGTTTATGAAAGGGCTTATCTGACAGAGGCTGACTATGGCAAGGGGCTGGTCTCAGCCCCAGATGCCCTTTACAGCCACATATTTCTAAGTAATTCAAGGTATTAATTCAGTTCCTTATTGAATGGTATCTCATGATGGCTTCTAAATCCAAATTTACTTTTTTTCCTGGGTGATTCCATTATGCAGTGCCACTGACATGCATGTTACCTTCCAAACACCAAAAAATTCCCCCTGCTTGCAGGAGTTATATTTTAAGACACTCAAAACAGAGCTCATTAAGCACAAGCAAAGTGATATGCTGTTCTGATGCTTAGGATGTAAGAAATGGAGGTGAAGGACAAAGGTAAGCCAAGGCAAGAGCACAACTCTTAATCTTAATATTTGCTTCTTACTTCATGTTTTATACACCAAGCACTGAGTGCTTCGATCAGGTTTAAGCAAAGTTGTGAAGGTGGTTCATAAATTTCTGAGCGAAGGAGATGGAGATGAGTGGCCCTCTGGAGGACAGGAGCTGTTCCTGATTATTGGTTTCTGGCTGTTCATCACTTCCAGCTACATGAGAAGGAAAGTCTCCTCCTGCTTCTCATTTTAGGGACATCTTTTCGTGGTACCCAATCATACTCCCTGGCTGCTTTGATAAGTGTTGATGCCTTTATGGAGGTGTACATAGAAGTCTACAACTATGCGTATTCCATGAACTTCTCATCCCACACATTAATAAAATTTCTTTTAATTATCTGGGGGGGTTCAATTTTGGTTTTGGTGTTTGGAATTTTTATTTTTTTTTTATTTTAAGGAATGGAAACACATTTTGGTCATGAATGACTAATTTACAAAAACAAGGTCCTGGTGAAACGAAATGTTGCATTTCCCAGACCACTTTCCAATGCAAAGCATTTTATGAGGCAGGCAGGTTTGGTGAGAAATCTTGAAGGGTAAGACTACTCTTTCATGTGCTCTGAAATGCCCAGCACATTCCTTCCCTCAGGGTGCAGCCTCTCTCTGTTTTCCAGGTTAGAGGGGAGGAGGCTGGGCTGGGTTTTTTGTGAGCTTTTGTTTTATTTGGCTTATCTTAGTTTTCTTTTTAAAAGTAAATCTGTCTCAGAGGGAATTGAAAATTCACCTTGTGTGAGTTAAGGGATGTTTTCAACAGATGTGGCATTTGAGGGCAGAAGAAAATTGTGCTTCATAAACAGGGTTATTCTGGGGCAAGGATAGTCTGTTGTCTAAATGTCACTCTGGTATTTTATTTGTTTTTTGAAAAGTGAAATCATATAATTGAAAGCTGCCTGCAATGTTGTGTCTTCAGTTTGAAGTTTTTTATACAGTGGTTTTTGTTTGGGGTTCTGGGGGTTTTATTCACGTGAATCACTTGACAGTGAACTTCTCTGTTTCTGGTTAAATTGTGAAATAGGAGGTTCTTCCTTTAAAGGATACATGTAAAGGATATAATCTTTCTCACAGTCAGTCTCCTACACATAGTATCCAACTAACTAAACATACAACCATCAGTTTAAAAAGCACCAATGATCATCCTGCATGGATTATTTGGGGTGTAATCACTTGGAGACCAGCCTAGAGACAAAGACTGAAGGACAGGACATCAAAATTCATTCCCATTTCCTTCTGGGCTTTATAGTACCTAACAGTGAGTGGCAATCCTGCCAGTCTTTCCTCAGGCACTTAAGTTTCCCAGCATCCAGTTTGTGCATCAAGCACAGCGTTGTCTTCTGCACCAGCCCAACGTGATGCACAAAATACATGGCTCAGAATGGCTTGTTTTGTTACCAGTTTGCACAGTTTTGGCTATGAAATAAGATGAATCAACCCACTGAACAGTCTCCTGTCCAGTGGCCAAGCCAGTATAACTCCATCCACCCAGCTGCAGTCCCTTGCTCCTCCAAAACAGCATATGCTGACAGGGAGCCCACTGGGAAAGGACTTTAGCCTCTGCTATGGCTGGAGCCGTTCCTGAACACTTCTGGGGGCAGCAAAAGATGAAAACTGTGCCAAGAACTCTTTTAACAGACCATGGACAAGCACAGGCAGCTGTCAGGCCCTGCCCTGGCCCTGAGTAGTCTGTTAAAATGGATACGCTCAATGCATCCAGTGTTTTGGAGGGAAAGAAGTGAGATCCCTGTAGTCATTCAGAAGTTGGCTTTCATGACAGAACAGACGAGACTAGCAATGATATCACAGCAATTTTATAGTTCTTTTTTTTTCCTTAGAAAATCCCTCAGAAGACACTATAGGGAAAAGGACTGGGTTTAATCCAAAGCCCTCTAACAACAACAAAAAGACACTCACAAAAGCTTCAGGGGCTTGTGTTAGGCTGGGAGAGAAAGTAATGCCATGGATTAGAAACTAGTTAAAATAAGCCAGTGAGAATACATGGCATTTTTCAACATATAGAGAATAGAAAGAAGTTTTTCCCAAGATCTCTGTTTATAAATTTTGTGGGTAATATGTTCTCAGAAATGGCCACACTTGCAAGCAGGAGAAATAGCTGTAGTCAGGCTAGGAGGCACTGAAAAAACTGTGTTTATATGTTAACAAGGCAAACAACAGGATGATTAGATCACATCTAGTATTTCGTTAAATGACCATTATGAAGAAGGCAAAATTTAACAAAATTATGTAACTTTGCCTATTTTGATTTGGGTGCAAAGCGAATACAGCAAGAAAAATAAGCACATATAAAAAGAATTAACCATAAAGGACAGACCATCAATTACTGTAAATTGCTCCTAAAGCCAGTAGACCTAAATTAATTTAGGTTGCTTTGGCTACAGCATTCTGACAGCAATGATGCCAAAAAATCTGAAAGCAATCATGGATGATTTTGAATTCCTGTAGCATGAAAGGGCACTTATAAAACGGATTGCTCCACAGAGAGAAGAATTACCAACAGACTATCTATGAAAAACTGTACAATACTGGTATACTCCATCTTCTGAAAAAAATAATTAGTGAGTTAACACTATATGTAAAAGGTTTTGTAAACAGATTAAGTTCCTGAATCTTCATGGATACAGACCCTATGCCACTGGAATGTAAAAATACTGATGTGGTTCTACTCTCCCAGTGTAAGGTAAAGACAAGTTGTAGCAAGGACACAACTTTTGAAGTGGATGAATGAACTAAAGAGATCAAGTTTCCTGAAAAGAGCAGCAACTACTTCAAGTGTATGCACATAAATTGATCAAAGAGTAAAAAAAGTATAAGGAACAAATTCTTCATGCTGTAGGTGAATGCCTTCTGAAACAGCTACGTTTAGGTATTGCAAAAGCATAAGCTGATTTTTTCTTATTTTCCAGTAAGACAGTGACTGGTGCATGAAATGAATGAAGCTGTGTGGTTACAGGAGCCATCACCTGATTTACAAGGTCAACAATACTGGGAGACAAAAGACAGCAATACTGAAGATGGAAATTTTGAAAAGAACTAGCAAAAACATCAGAAACCAATTATAGAAGTTTTAAGGTCAAACCCAAAGAAATTAGAAGCCCTTTTTGATCCAAGTACTGAGACAGTCTTTGATGTTTTGTTTTGGTGGAGGACAGTCAGATAATTCCCTGATATAATTCTGCTTATTCACCGCAGGAAAAAAAAATGACATAATCTCTTTTTTTCCCTGGAACACAGTAAGAAGGTAGTGTCCTGAAACAGAATTCAAAGGAAGAGTTTTCTTCTCAAAATACTGAATAAGCTAGTGAAAAGAAGTCCCTGAGAGCAGTCTCTTTTTTCCTGAATATTGCCCTTCAGTGATTAGTTCACCCATAAAAATTAACTCTCCTGGCCCTCACTTCGGAGAAATTAATTACGTGACAAACAAGCAAAGACATTGGAAAAAACAAGAAGCTTGTAGTGTTTAATATATTAGCAGTGAGCATTTCCACTACACGTGTAAAAAGCTAATCTTTGTTTTAAACTCAACTAGTTCCACTTAAAATATTTTAGCATTTCTTAGCTTCACATAGTGTTGGAGCATGACCTAAAATATTGATATTAATGTGGCCTTTAACCCACTTTTCTTTTTGATGACAAAATGTCTTTTTGATGTAGGAATTTTCTTCTTCCTTTTTTTTTTTTTTTTTTTTTTTTTTTAAGGTGGCATCTATTTCCTTTTCAGTTTTGCAGTTATGGGGTGGATTGCTAGGGAAGCTGTTTGAAAAAACTGCCAAGACTTCAAAGTGTGGAAAATGGCCTTGTTAGATCTTCCTTGAGATAGCCTGGATCACATGGACTGTACATACGTTACTGCAAAAATAATACCAAATGGTAATTTTCTCCTATAATGTCAAAATTTTCAGTGATCAAGACTACCAAAAAAGCATCATTAATTTTTTTAATTACCTTTACACAAACCTCCTGTGTTCTTTTTTCCTCCTATGCATACCAATGCATTCCTGCCACTGTAAACAGATTTAAAAGGCAAGGGTTGCAGTGCTTTTCGTAGAAATCATTTTTCCCCCACAGTATTTGCCTGCAGCTGTCACATCAATCTTTCTTCAAAGTTTCAGTATCGCCCTCTCTGCGTTTTTGTTCAGGTTGATGCAGTCTTGTGACACCCACTATTTCCTCTGTCTCTTGCAATTTTATGCATCTCATTCAGGTTTCTTCGCATTCAGTTCTTTCACTCTTAATAGAAGTGAATTTTCCTTAAGCTGTCATTTTAATACATATACTGTCACGTCACAAAGCTTACTCATACTTGTAATGCCAGTGACTTCTGCCTTCCCCTATATTTTTACTTTTTTTTCCCTTCCTCCATGAAACACTATTTCAAAGCAATGAAGGAATTAACAGAAAGTACACTATAGTGGGGCTTCTTTGAAGATAGGGCCCAAAGATGCCCAATTCCACAGGAAAACATGCTGATTCCCACTGATGCTAACAGTGTTCAGTGCATTAAATAAACACCCATGTCAATATTTTACAGATCTGCTGTGCACAATAGACAGTAATGGCCCTATAGAAGCTCTTAGGGCCTTTTATGAGAACTCTCAATATGAGAGAGTCTTTTATTCTTTTTGACAAGTGGATCCTTTAAACTACTCTAGTAAAGGGAAGGATGTAATACGGCAAAGCTAAAATTTTAGCTTTTGCTCAGCATGTTCAGATCAATGTTAATTAGGACAAACTATGAAAGAGACTTCTAGGGATTTCAAGTCTAAATGTAATTATGTGTAATATAACTATTAAAAACACATCAGAAAGCTTGATATTGAGTTTTAATGAATCCTTTCTTTCCTCAGACAGAGACACCTGGAGTCATACACAGAGCTATCTGAAAAGCATTCACAACAACGTAAATTTAGACCAAACTCACCTGGTTTTGGGTCTATTAGAGAGTTGCATAATCCTTTTGCTGCTCTATATAGGCAGTCAGTGCAGTGAACAGAGCACAGAGGTGATGTGATTTCAGTAATCCTTGTTGCTGAGGAGGCTTACAGCTCCATTCTGAACTAGATGATTTTTTTTTCCTAGGCATAAAAGCATAATTCTTTTCAAGGTCAGATAAAGTATTTTCCAATAAAAGGAGTGGGAATGAAAGCATTTAGTTTACCACCAAATGATCAAACCTGCACTGTTTTTGGGAATGATGGCACGTAACTCCCCAGAGATGAGATAGTGTGTATTTTTTTTCCTTTTCTTTGGTGTGTGTCAGAGATTGCTATGTGTCATTCAGAGCTGGTGAAATGCTTAGGAAGGAAAACTTGAAATTGCAGACTGTTGATAGTATGCCATGAGCAAAAGACTTCCTTCTATTGAAGAACCCCAGATTTTACTTTTCTGCCTCCCTGTTTGTGGGGAGAGGATGTATTTTAGTAGAAGAATTGATAAAGTTGGAAAAACTGTCAAGTATTTGGACACACAATTACCTTCTCCAGGTCTGACATGGAAACACCAATGCACAAAAGCAAATGCAAGTTAAGAACAGGTGTTCAGAATTTAACAAATTATCTGAATCAGTTAGACCATCTGAGAGAACAGGCAGCGTGCACCTATGAAGCAGAAGGGGATGTTTTGCAGAGGTCAGGATGACAAGGTGGTTACTCCAATGGGAAATGCAGAGGAAGACTCTTAATTCATCAGCACTGCAACATAAAAGAGTTCTCAAGGGAAACAGAAAGTTTCCTACTGATGTAATTTTTGTCAAGCTGGTGCCTGGGTTCAGCTCACTCCCAAATGAAGGGACAGAGCTTAGAGTTGACACCAGGATTGTCCCTGGAGCAAGGCAGCCTCCTCATGGCACAACTGAGTTATGCAGGGGAAGGGTGAGACTGTGGCACTGTGGAAATCCAGAGAGGGCTGGGGGACTCTGTACTCAAAGAAAAGCATTATCATTACAAAATGTTTTCCTGGAGTGCTGCCACCATCCTTTGGCAGGACAGCAGAACAGCACCAGCAGCTATGCTGAGCACTGCAGAAGGTCCAGGACTGGGAATAAGAGTTTGCTCCTTTCAAGAGAGGTTACAAGGCAGCATCCATCACTGTTCCTTCCAGTCTTGAGGTCAGACTGGTAAATTTATAAAGTCAGTGTGGCCAAATCCAAGTTTTCTTCACTATATGCTTGAAACTCCGCAGTTCCAGTCGCAGCTCTCACAAATTCACACTCCATATTTAATGAAACCATCCAAACATCAAAATTATAAAGAAGAAATTGAAAAGCGTATGCTACCATAGCTTATCAGTGGTTTATAATTTCCAGGATTTTTATCTGCCTATGACAGTTACACCTGAAGGCTATGGCTGGTACGGAAGATGGGATTTTCAAAAGTTCCACTGATGTGACCTGGTTCTTGCCAAAGGCAAACTCATTTCAGTTAACTAATAGTCACTGCCTCACAAATATGTCACCCTGAGTTATCATCCTTCCACTGTACCAAGACACAGCATGAGTTAAAAAGCCCTGAGGGCTTCTGGGCCCTGAAAGACATGCAATTTCCCTGGAGATGAATACAGCAACTAAATGCTTTAGAAATCTGGGGGTTTTTTCCTGCTGATAGAAGAAAAGAGCAGCAAAAATGGTTGAGTGGGTGAAAGGTGGAAAAGCATCTTTTCACCTGAACACCTGATGTTCCTCTTCATCCTGTTTTTTAATCTCTCTAATCCGAGCTGTGAATTTCAGGGTAAGAAGTTAGTAAGAAAAAAACAAGATAGCAGGATAGATATTTGTTCAGGAGTCCACTGGTATTGAAGCAATAATAGTTCTTACTCTGCACTGATGCTAAAATTGGTGCTGAAAGAATCCAGCCATCAGCATGAAGTCAAGCATGAGCTCCCACGATACACATAAACACCCATTGGAAAGGGTATCTCTCCAAAGAAATGATCTACAAATTAAAGCTGTGAGAGTTGCAGCACCATTCCCTCTGTCAGCTTGTTAATCTATCTCTTAAAGGCTGTGCTACTGCTTCTTACCTCAAATTCATGGCACCTGATGCGAAGGCTCTCTATAACACAGTTTCAAAGCTTGTTCTGTTCAGAAGCACAGGAAACATTTCCAAAGAAATTTCCAATGAATCTGAGATTTCCTCTGTAGGTTTTTGAGCTGGGATGCAGAGCACCATGGATGGGGTGGAACCTTTCACAAGCCTATCTTTCACAAATATGTTTTCTGTTAATATATTTTATATTAAGCAGTAATTAGCATTAAGCCAGAAGATGCCCCAAGTTTTTATACAGGTTTCTTTTTCCTTTCTTGTTATATAAACCAAAAAACTATCCCCATAATCATCTTGGTTGAACCAAGATGATGAGAGAAAATGTCCTGGGGTACTATCTGAGGTGCCAAGGTGACAGGAAAAAATATATTCCCATTAACAATTAAGATAATGGTTGGTCTTTTGAATTTAATGTAACATAAGTTCAATTTTAATTGAAATTCAGCAAAATTACTGCAAAACTTCTCTTGTTCCTGATAGTGTAAATGTAACAAATTATAAACAGAGATGAGCAGTATGAAAAGAAAATTATGCCTTTCCAAAGACATCCAAAGGGGGAAAAATGGGATCAGTCTTCACAGCCCATTTGTGGCCTTCATGTCACATACATATATGGTGGGATTTTTTAGAAACTATTAATTTTCTTACAGAGCATAGACATTTTTCAGTATTTTCCTATTATAGCTTTAACGTTACATTTTACCTGCTGGTTCCCTTTTTTTTCTTGCGTTGTGTATTTTAATCCATCCAAAGCACTTGCAAAAGTAAATAGTCACAGTCTGAAACATGTAGAACAAGAGGACCTACTCCTAAATCTTATGCTAAACCTACCAAGTTTTTTTTTTACTGTTCTTCAAAAAAACAAAAGGCAAGGGTCATTCCCTGAAAACAGCATTGTAAATGGATAAATCTCACTCCTCGAAAGACCCTTAGAAGCAAAAAGAACTTTTCAAAGCCTTTCAGTTGAAGGGTGCAGGTTCCTGGACTGTAAACTGTGCTAAAATACCCAATTCTACCCATATCCAGAGCGTGGTTGGGCACTGGAACAGGCTTTCCAGGGAAGTCATGACAGCACCAAGCCTGACAGAGTTCAAGAAGTATTTGAATGATACTCTCAGGTACATGATGTGACTCTTGGGGAGGGTCCTGTGTAGGGCTAAGGGTTGGACTCAATGATCCTTGTGGTCCCTTCCAACTCAGCATATTCTGTGATTCTGTGATATACTTAATTCTCCACTGCTTTTCAAATTAAATATGCATTTTCAAAAACACTTGATTTCATATTTGCTTTCAACCTTCCCAATTTTTTGTTCGTTTGTATTAAGAATTATAGAATCTTTTAGGTTGGAAAAGGCCTCTAAGCTCATCGAGTCCAACCATTAACCCAGCACTGCCAGGTCCACCACTAAACTATGTCCTTCCATGTCTACATGTCCTTTAAATACCTCCAAGTAGAGTGACTCCACCACTTCCCTGAGCAGCCTCTTCCAATGCTTGACAACCCCTTCAGTGAATTAGTTTTTCCGAATATCCAGTCTAAACCTCCACTGGTACAACTCGAGCCCACTGTCTTGTTCCTTGTTACTTGGGAGAAGAGACCAACCTCCATCTGGCTACATCCTCCTTTCAGTCAGTTGTAGAGAGTGAGAAGGTCCCCCCTGAGCCTCCTTTTCTCCAGGTTAAATGCCCCCAGCTCCCTCAGCTGCTTCCCATTAGACTTGTGCTCCAGACCCTTCAGCAGCTTTGTTGCCCTTCTCTGGATGAGCTTTGTCAGAATGAAGCCTTAAGGTCTGAGTCTGTGGAAATGAACTATGGCATGGAAAGGTCAGGACTGGGAGAAATGCCTTTGGAGCAATTCATGTGAGAAAGCTGCTCCCACATTAGCACCAGTCAAGTTGCATCTCCACACCCAGTGAGTCCTCCCTGTGGCTCTCCCCACCTGCCTGCACACTGACTACAGACTGATAGCTGTGTTCTAGAAATAGAAATTCAAATAAATAAATGAAATTAGAATCAGTCCCCTACAGATGGCTCTGTCACTATAAAAGCCACCTGCTCTCAAATTACCACTTGTTTATCTATAAATTTAGAACATCATAATAAATTAACACCCACTCAACAGAAATGAGCTCTTCTGAATGGTGCTTCTCTTCCCAGTGGATAATGGGAGGGGGGAAATGCTTTTTCCCTTGAAGCCATTCACAGCAGAAATGCAACAGCAGCACAAAGAGTGGAAGTGTTGAGGATGGAGTAAACACTTTCTGGGTGCCAGCATTCACTCTGCACAGAAGACTTGGATACCACTGGTAATTTTACAAACATCAATTTGGAGTAGACACAGAGGACCTACATCAATGCCTCAAATCTAAAAAAATGTACAGTCAGATATCAATAAAGTGGTGAGGCTTAAAGTTCACGCAAAAATGAAGAAAGTAACAGGTCTAGAGAAAATAAAAAAGCAGCAATAATAATAAAATAAAAAACATGATAGAAATGAGAAATTTTAGCACAGTGACCAGGAAAGCAGTTTGGAGCTGTTTAAGAGATTAAGGACTTTTACTGTGAGAAAAAGAAAAAAATCCCAAATCTGATAGTTCAGTGTGCAGCTGAAATGAAGGAGGCAAACAAAATGTGTGGTTGCTAGGAGAATATAACATAAATCAAAAGTGCTACTGTAATTGCTATACACTGTAAGAAAGCGATAAGACCTCTCTGGGTATATTATACCTAGTTTTTGTTATCATATCGAGGAAAGCTCCCGTGTGCTTTCAATGGATGCAGTGCCGAGAAAAACAAAGTGAACAACAAGTCTGCAAAATTTAAATTATTAACTGCAGATAGAGTTTGGAAGAGAAACTGACAAACAGCAGAAGATAAAACCTGACAGATGTGAGTCTGAACACTGAGTATTATCGATCAAGAACAAATTCCGTTTAGGTCTGTCAGCCCCAAAGTTTGGTTATTAAATTCTAGCCCTTTTCTCAAATCAATGAACTGCACAAAAAGCTCCTAACCAAGCCCATGTCCACTATCTCTCTCAGGTTACAATAGAAATTGTTTCAAGCTCCTGAATACGTCCTGATCAAACGTAACCCAGCTTTATAGCTAGTCCCAACCCATCAGTAAAGATCTCATCTTATACAGACTCAGAAGTGAGCACTGGACCTTGATCCAAGCCTACTTCCAGCAGAGGCCTCCTGGAATACTTTGGACAAAGAACTTCATGCCACAGTTTCCAATGGCAGAAAGGTGAAATGATTTTCCTGCCTTCCAGGAGTAACATGACAAAGAATACATTAAAGAGCAACGGAATAACTTCAATAAAACATTACTTCTCTAGACATATTGACATATTCTGTCTCTCTTGAACCCCAGCCATACTCTGATAGGTTTTCAAAATATTAGATGCAAAATAAGGAATGGATGTTTCAGGTAAAAGTCATGGGACAGAGTTCTTAGTTTTCTCATGTGTACAAAACCATAAAGAATTATCCAGAGTCATGCCACCTGAATTTTGACTCCTAACTCAGGGCAATAAGTTGGGAGTGCAGATACCTCCAGATACAATCTAGGCCCAGGAATGGTTTCCCTTGAGGAGTTCAGATATGACCTGTCCAAAAGAGATCAAACTACAGCCCAACTACCAAGGTAGAGTTTCAGTACAACATTGTAATCACTCTGCTCCATCATCAGTGCCTTGTGCCAGCCAGTCAGACTCTGCCCTGGGTTATTGCCTCTCACAAACTTCCTCTTTCACTCCTCTTCAGGTGACTCCAAAGAACATGGATTGTGCTTCCTCATCCGTAACTCCAAGATCCCCATTGATGATATATTTGTTGATCTATTGACCTTGTTTTTAAGTTTGTTAAATATACAGTTAGCCATATAAACTGCAGCAATGCCGTCATAAACCACAAGGTATAAAAAAAAAAAACCAAAACAAAACCAAAACAAACAAAAAACCAAACAACAAAATCACATTACCAAATGCCTTGTTTCTTATAATAGAAATCAAAACAGCAGTGAAGACATTAGTCTATCTTCCTTATATATGAGTGTTCTGCAACCTTTTTCAGTGCAAGAAACACAATGGCCAAACACTGACACTGCCTAGGCCAAGGCTAGAAGCTCTGGGACAGAGGTTTGTGAAGAATGTTTCATATATTGGGCGGGGAAAATTGCTTTTGGGCATGTTCATCAAACCCCAATGACTATAAAGAGACCCTGGAGGGGACCAGACCTTCTCACTTAAATTTGTCAATAAGGTTGGATGAACCCAAGCACACAACTCTGGGGCAAAGGGAATCAAGTCTGTGCATGAAGAGTAAAGTGCTGCTGCTGCTGTTAACCAGGCTACCTATTGAAAGGGGGAGAAGATTCTGCCATATGGATATGGTTGGAATGCAACTGAGATGAAAAATGATGCAAATGATAAAAAACATTCGAGACATAAGGGAGCAACAGGACTCAGGACCTGATAAAGTGATGGCCAAACTCCAACCAGGCCCAAGGAAAATGAGAAACATTGTAAAATTCCAGATAAAATTCCTGTGTAGTTGGGGAAAAAATTACAAAAAAAATAAAACGAAAAGCCACAAGCAACTTTACCTGGGAAATTCTTTATCAAATTGCCAGAGTTCACATTTCTCTTTTAATTTAAAAATAAAAGAGGAGTCAATGTCTATGTGTGTGTGCATGTTTAAAGTATGACTGTTACAAAAGTAATACTGTATTTTCATCAAGTGTGGGCTCTGACCAGTGGTGCAATGTGCTATAAAAATCAGAACAGAAAGAGCTTGTGCACCAGAAATCTCAAGCCAAATTCCAGAGAGGAGAGAGCACACAGACATAGACGGGCAGGTGGGAGAGAAAGAGGGAAAGGAATGAAGGATGGTAAGGAGCAATAATTTGAAGGATGACAAAGGATGATATTGAAATAGTTTCATGATTGCTTACGTGGAGCTCCTCTCATCCAAAGAAAGACAGTAAGTCCTTATTTGAAGATGTATCTGGGTAAATGGCACTCAAGTGTACAATCACATCTTTTGTTGATGGCTCAAACTGCTCATTAGCTCTTTTCATTGCTTTTTCTCTTTTAATTCTTGCACACATAACAACACTACTGAAAGGCGCTAAAGGATGCTAAGTCTGGACACAGATATAATTTTTTTTCTGCACAACTTCTTCTGTTCAAACTGCTTTTCTTCCATTGCCACTTGTGCTGTCACTGGAGTCATCAGTGGGTGTTAGCTCAGCCTCACCACAAGCCTCCTAGACCTGGGGCTTTGTACATTTGCCCAAGGAATCCCACCCCTCACAGTAACTCATTAGACATTATAAATAACCTTGCTCACCCTAAAAATGAGCGAGACCTGCTAAAAACTACACAGTTCCCTTTTATCTGCTTGTCTTGAGGGCACAAGTGACAGACTGTGTTCCAAAAGGTCCATGACCCGTTCATGACACAGCCAATCCTTGCAGCAATAGCTGTTCCTCACCCACAAGGGGTCCAACCTTTCCTTACAGCAATGCCAATGAGTTCAAAGGAAGATGTAGACACCTGATACTTCACCACTGTGTTGTTGCCTCAAGAAGGCAGCATGCTTTAGATGGTAGTTTCTTCCCTAGTGATTCCTTTACTGGGCTGCTTTCCAAAAGTCTTAAGCAGGTTGCCATATCTTCTTTATTTGCTAGTTACTCATAGCCCTTAGAATTACATTATACTGCTGTCTAGAAGAGCAGAAAGAAAGAAAAACAAGACAAAAAAAAATATTAGCTCCCTGGGCAACGGAACTACTGAAGTTTTGTCTTCCATGGCTCTGTGGCTCATGGCTAGGTTCTCTGATGTCCAACAAGGTATCGACTCCTGCTGATGCTTCTTCCTTGGCTAGAGCATTCCTATTTCTCCTTTGTGCAGTGCCTCCAGTGTCTCAGTGAGTAAATTCATACTGCAGCCTTTTGTATGGTGAAGGCACAAAAAAGAGTCTGTCTCCTCTATGAAGCCATTGATTTTCATGAGGCTTGTTGGACCTTTCATCAAATCTAGTTGATACTGGACAGTTGAATAAAAAAGCTTCTGGAGAGAAGCAAGAGAAGTGATTGTGCTCTCATACACACATTGTGATCACATAACACTTGAACTTCCCAGAAAACCAGACTAGAATTCTTCCTCTCTGTACATGCCACTGAAAAACCACTTCCAACAGAATGAAATTATTCAGACTGTATCACAGACATAAGTTCTCAGCACGTACTCTGTGCTAACTATGCTCACTCAATGAAGAATCCACCAGCTCCAGGCTCTGAATTAATATGCAGACCAGCAATACAAAACCCCAGTCTTTTCTGCAGTTTCTATTCATCAGTTCAAGCAGGAATGAACATACTTTATTTTTCTCCCCAGATGGTTGGAAGCTGCAAAGTAATTTAGCAGCCTATGTTCTTCTAAAAAATTATCATGCTTTTCCTTTCCTGGGTGACTTCTGCATCCCCTGCTGACTGGCTTAATGGTACTAAGAGTTACGGAATGATATTGTTTTTATTATGTGCCTTTTTATTTTTAAATTGCATTTTGACACACAGTCCATCCATTCATGGGTCTTTAAAGAAGAAGCTTTGCCCAAGTGCCTCCAACATCTAAGTAATACAATGGTTACCTTGAAAAGACACTGAAAACAAGACAAGTTACCTTTGGGAGTGTTCATTTTCAGTCCTTTTATTTCGTCATTCTCTAAAGATACCATTAAATACTTACTGACTTGTGAGAGTCAGTGAAACACTACAGGAGAAGTTTTCCTCTGGATTTGAGTCCTAGCTTGGAGCCATATAGAGAAATCAGGAAACTGCATTATTTTAAGACAAATGGTTCTCTTCGCTAAGGTCTCACAATACTGGCATCTTCTTGTCCCCCTGTGCACCCAGGAGCACTGGCCATGACTGTAGTAGTGGTCCCCTGAGATAAAAAACATGTCTCTGTTAATAAACTAACCAGAGCCAAGGACCATTTGTGGGCACTGGTACTGAGACCTTTACAAAGCTAAATTGTTAATACAGTCACAGGCATGGTTTTGGCCCTTGATACCCAGTGCTTCTTCAAGCAGCTCCTGGGTGCATTAGGAATCAACACAGGTGCTGGCCCATTGCCAAAAAAACAATTGTCACCCCTTCCAGGGAGGCTCCAAGAGTTCAGCAACAGAGATGCAGGCAGCATATGCCAGATGGCTTCAGTTTCTGAGAAGTGTCCCAGGCACATTTAATCTGCTGGAGCCGAGGCAGCCCATCAGTCTGAGAGAACAGAAATGTGCATTCTGTTCTGCACAGGGACATCACATACCCTCCTCCTGCTGCCCCTCCATAAGGAGCAGGAGTTACAGAAGGGACCCCGTGTAGGGAAGCAGTGGCAGAATAAAGGAGCACTGTGCTTGGGGATACCGGGGACAAACAATTCAGTCCCGCTAACACTCAGTCCAAAGGCTGCTGCTGGCAGCTGACAAGGTAACAATCAAAGAGTGTTCTAACATGAGGAGTGAAGCAAGGGAAGAAACAAGTAGTACTGCAGTGGCACAGGACTTCCAATCAGCTGCTGGCACCCAGTTCTCAGGCCACAACAGATAATTAAGTCTTCTACTGACAGAGAGCTAACAGCTTTGATCCAGAAAGGATCAGAACTCATTTAAGGTGGTGGCCGTTTTCTAGTACACTGGAGACTTGAAGCAGGGCCCTACCATTCTGGATCATGCCAGAGCCCTCAGTAACACCAGGTAGCAGCACCCATATTTCTCCAGAGCACGGATGAAATCTGTTCTGTACTCAGGTGCACTTTTTTCTCTGCAGTTCATTTATCAGCTGGAGACAGTCCCCTGATGGCACAGAAAAACCTCCTACCACAATTACCAGTTATCTGTATAAGACTGTCCCTAACAAGCTGTTTCAGGGTACCAAGCACAACCACATCTCCTAAAACTGGTTTAAATGTCCCAAGCTACATATTCCTGCCATTTCTTGGCCCAACAGCAGCAGCTAGAGGCACCTGAAGCTTCCCAGCCACCCACTGGCAAGAGCTCTCAGGACCAAAAACCCCTCAGAAGAGGGAGATGGGGCTCTGCCTTCCCCCATCCAAACAGCAGCTGCTGAGAAGAGCCAGTACTGTTTGAACAGTGGGAATTGGGGATCTGCAAGCCTCTCACTCACCTTCTGCCACTGAACTGCAAAGGGATTCTGAGCAAAACGCTTTGCATCTCTGGTTCCACATTTCACACATTATTTGTTGTTTATTTTGGGGTATGATGAACAGTAGGGATGTCTAGCACACATCTCAAATAAAATGTTACTGTGATTCAAACACAAAACAATTCTCTGACAGATATCTCTGCAAAAGATACTTAATTTTTGGCCCTTTCTCACGAGTGCCACTTTCTCCTTTGGTTCACCTCTCTTTCTGTTCATTTGCCTTAACCAAAGAGGCCAGTATGAGACGAGGTTTGGGAAATGTGCTGGCGTTATTTAAAGATTTATCCCTGCTGCAACAAATCCTTTCATGCTTCTGGTTGCTAATTACAAGCAAATACTTTGATAGCTGTGGAAATCAGTTAACTATCCTTCCACCTTTCAAAGCACTGCGTCAAACTTGTCACCACGAACGAAGGCACATCTTAATCCAGTTTGATCACAACCCGAAATGAATAAGCTAAGAATAGTCTGCTGTGGCTGAACACATGAAAGTTGAAAACATTTGCTTACTATATGGGACCCATTTCTATTTGAATTAATGAGCACGGCGCTATAAATATCTAATTTCCATGAATTTCAAATAATGTTGGAGCACATCTGGGATGTCGGTGTTGGGGAAGAAACATCTCTGCTCCTTTACTGCAGCAAACCAGTGGCATTCCCATTTTAACTTGAGGCCCCAGACAAAACCCCATGGGAACTGCAACTTGCTCCTGCCAACACTTACCCCTCTCTGGAGAATTTTTAGCCAGTGACCACTTCTGCTGGGAGAAATACTACAGAAGCTGGCAAAACCCCTCTAACAAAACAAACTATGTTCTGCTTAATTAACTGTGTTAGAAATACTATTCATGTGAGCAAGTAGAAAGAACGGAATTGAGCCAATAAGACAAATTCAGCATTGCTGTTGGAAAAGACATATATTCATTGTAAGGAAGCGCAATTCTCTCTGTATTAGGATGTCTGTCTTTTATCTGGAGTATATTATCTTTCTGAATGTTACTGTGAATGTGCTGCCTTCTACAGTGTTTTTGTTTATCTGACAGCACATTCAGCTCCCTGATAGCAGACTTTGCATCTTGACTTTGAATATGCCTCTGCCACACACCTATAGATTTCCATTGCAGGCAATAAATGTATTTATTTTATTTTTTTCTCGAATCTTGTTTTGTGTAATGCTTTGTTTGCTCCAGACAGATGTGCATAGCTACATACATGGTAAAACTATTGCCAGAAATTAAGATCAATGCTCAGGAATTCTGCTCAGACCAAGAGCTGAAAGTGGGGGTGGGTGGAGAGATGTTAAGTCCCAAAACAGCAGTTCCTGTTGTTGTTGCTGTGGATTTTTTTCCTTTTAATGTACAAGCAGACAACTGCCTCATTCCTCAGTCAAAGCAGTTTTAGGATCCATATGTTCTTCAACAAGATCTGGCAGACGTATTCCACTGGAACAGATTTCCATCAGGAAAAGCCAGATTGAGAAAACCAGCTCTGTTTATGCAATCATACCACTTTTGACAAAAATTTGGAGGAAAGATAAATTCTGACTTTTTGTCAGCTGTAGTCTCAGCACTTGACTCAAACACAAAACCAACACAGAATTGAAACCTCATGCTTTATAGTTTTTTATGTATCCTGGCTTGTTGTGTGAAAATCTTGACTGAGCAAAAAAAAGGGCTGGATCCAATGACACCATTAATCACTTCTGTAATCTGTGGTAGGAGACTTGAAGTGGTTTTCTCTAGGTATTGTGAGGGCAAAAAATCCCTTTCTATATTACTACTGCATCAGATTTGTGTTCGGGGCAGGGGCATGAGCAGCTTCCACGCACATCAGTGTGCTTGGGGCAAGAGCAGTGCTGCAAGAAAAACTTCAGGACTGGTCAGAGCTCTGCCTGCAAATGCTTCAAGCCAAGCTGTGCCAGCTCAGTCAACACTGAGTCACAGTAATAAGGCACTGCATTATTACTGAGAGATGCAGCCACTGTTCTTCCATTAGACACATCCATGCGTGGGCAGCCTGTGTTACAGGCACAAATGCTGCAATGTCTGACTTTATTCTCCAGCTTTCAAATAGGCACTGAATTTTTTCTATTATGAATGACATCTACCTAAATCCCTGAATAAAACACACTCAAAACTAGAGAAGCTCCTGCAAAAGATGACTGAACCCACAGCCTTTAGTCCACAAATTCCATCTACAGAAACAAAGAGAACAGGTTTGGTTCATTGAAGTAGCTCTTGAGTTTGCCAGATGAGCAAGTGACACCTAATACAGAGTAGATTGATGGTTAAGAGGGAGCTGAAGGAAGAAAGGAAGAAAGGAAGGAAAAGTTCAGACTCTATCAAAGAGATAGGCTCTCCAAGTCAACAACTCCTGAGCAAGTAACTTGCATAATTAACCACCACCAATCTCTGTAATTGATATGAAAAGCCATACTAATTAGGAAAGTGAGTAGAATACAGAGTATTTGGAACACCAGGTGTTTTCAAGAGAGGATATGCACCAGGACAAATGGCAGGGAGCTCAAAACTTCTCTAAGACAAGGTGAGGACGACAATGTCCTCCAGTTGTCCATCAGTACTTGAACCCCATTCAGTGTAACTCCTTGAGACTGAGATAATCCTTATCACATCAGATACCCGGTAAATGCATTGGGAATAAGACCACTGAAACTATGAAATCTTATCTAAGTGATACAAAGGCTTGACTGTGCACATATAATCCTTTAGGTATGAACTATTGACCAAGTCTGGGATTAAGTCTGGATCTAGATGCATCTAAACCCTTCTCTGAGGAGGAGTTGAGAATGCAAGGGGTTCACTCCTAAACCTCATGACTCAGTGGGAAGGTGTCCCTAACAGTTCTATCTGACCCCATCATCTATACAGTGAATAACCAAGTGTACCTTGCCATTGAATTTTGTACAATCACATTCATTAAATTGTCATTAAACATATTGATGCTTCTCTCTTATGAGTGAAGGACATTACTCCATATGTGAGATATGAAAAAGAAAAAAAGGAAAAAGAAAAAATAATCACAGACTACCTTTATGTAAGAGACTTCTGGGCTGCCTCCATCCAGCATGGAGTAAAATTACCCCATCCCTGTCAATCTGAGGATAGAGGGAACCAAGATCCTCATCTTGGTTTGCAATAAGGAAACAGCTTAAGAGCCAGCATCAAAACACCATGCCCTCAGCCCAGCCTGCTGCAGCAGGAGGCTTTCAAGCTCTACCTGTTAACCACATTTTCAAAGGCTGATCTTCAGTTCACATCTCCTGATTTTCTTGTATGAGCCATACAGTGCCAGTTAATTGCCTCTGTCTGAAGTAGCCTCCTTAGCATATAAAATATCTACATGTCTTTTCTTTTTCCATCTGCAGTGCACTGTGAAAGGAACTTTTAAAGAGAATTACAGAAGTAATGGAAAATGAAAAAGGTTGCAACTTAAGCCAGAGCAGATGAAATGAATGTCATGGTAAATTCTTTTCTCCTATGAAATGGAGCTTTTTAAAAAAAAAAAAATCTAAATTAATTAATTAATTGCACAGTAAAAAAATAATAATAAAAAATAAAATAAAAAAGAAGTAGTATATATCTTTTGGAAAAGATTTTTAAAAAATGATATGCAGATATCTAACTTTGTCGAATAAATGGTCTCATTATTCTCCTTTGGGAGGCTAAAGCTTTTCTGGAAACAGTCCCTCACGGGGGGAATCTTGGGTTGGAAACAAAAACCCCTCAGATTCCAAGACAACAGTCAATGGGTGCAAATATTGGCCATTCAACCTACCAAAGAGAGGCCGAGATCTGAGTTGAAAGGTCAAGAGAAAAGGTCACCTTTGAAAAGGTCAAGAGAATCAAAACAAGGATAGTTTGACATTGGTTCTCATCGTGAACAAATGCAAACCCACCACAAATACTAAACATACCATCACAAAATGAACTGAAACTACAGCATAGCCTAAAGCTCAAGGGACAGGCAAAAATGGAATAGTCAGGACCAACTACATTTATTTTCCCTAGAGAAAAAATCATACAGCTTCTCAATTACACAGCAAATATTAAAGAAATTTATGAAGAGAAAGGCACTGAATTCAGCATTCAACCTATTATTACATCTGGAGTTTATTAGAAAATAGTTAATATGCTGCTGCAAAAAGATGAAACCAAATTACACAGAACAGTCCTAACTGCCAACCAGGCTTGAGACCTATTCAGAGCAGGTGGAGAGAAGGAGCCTTAGAGGTAGCACAGAAGGCAGACAGAATGATAAATACTGCATGTCACAAACAAGCTCTACTTCCCACTGGCACGTGAGGACTTCTTGGCTTGATCCCGTGGAAAACAGGATCTCCATCCCTGGAGTGCTGCAAAGGGCAAAGAGCTCAGGGAGTTTGCTCAGCTGGAAATGCATGGACATGATACTTGATACCCTGTGGCAGAGGGGGTTGCAATGTTTGGCAGCCCCTGAAAGAGTAAGAAGGGCCCTTCTGCAAAGAGCTGCACTGGCTGCAAAGACACAGTGCTGCAACTCCTCCTTGGCCTCAAGTTTCACACACAAAGGTCACCCCGGAGCGGAGGAGAAAGGGCTTCCTGCTGGGAATGGCATGTCAGAGGAGGTACCCTGTGTTCCAGTCTAACTCAGACATTTCAGCAGCATGACAGTGTTGGTCACCTGGTCCATCACTGCTGATCTCTGGCTGTTGCAGTAGTTTCTTGGGATGCTGGAAGGTAATGTCTACTTGAGCCACCTTAGAGCCATCTCTGTTCCCTATGTTTTCCTGAATTTCCCTTGTGGTATTTGGCTATACACAAAGATCAAGGTCAAAATATACTGTAACTGCTCATATAGCACATTTTTTTTTCTAAAACTTTGCCCTGAAGCACAGGGCTTGACTATGATCTTAAACTAACAGACAGCTATTGGTGACTATCAGTCCATGAGTGCAACCAATGCACAAGTGAAGATGATGCCCCAAAAGTACAGCACTGTAGCCCCTTTTTCTGGATCAATAAAACAAGCTCTTCTTTCCTAAATAGTGTGGTTTTCTCAGTCTTGTGTCTTTCTCATCTTTATTTGATGGAAGAAGGAGCTTTGCAGAAGCACTGTGCCTGGTTAGACAGCAAAACTCTTTAATGGTGTATATCACTGCTCTGAAAATCTAAAATTCACTTCAAACCAGAGCAAGGCAGGAGGATACAAGTCAGCTTACAGAAAATTAGGCATGCATGTATTCCAAAAACTTCCATTACCCTTTTTCCTTTATGTAATGTAGGAAGTGGAAAAGCAGGGACGTTACAAAGAGAAAATGCCAAAATCTCACGATCAAAGTATTTTAAGCAGAAACAGAGCAATCCAGTGATTAGCACAGCATGTAAGTGTTCAAGTAAGCAAAAACCTGGGCTTGAATGCTGAGACCTCAGTGCTTCACTCAAGAGAGGCATCTCTGCTTCCCCATCCATAAACAGTGCTGGGGCATGGAGGTCCTCTGTGCAAAGGTGCCAAGCAGCATTCAGCAAAAAACCATAGCTTAAAACACTCAGGTCACCACAGAGCCCCCAGCTCCTGCTCTCTGCATGCAGCAGACAAGGGAAGAAAGCAAAGAAGGGAGATTCTCAGTGGATTTTCTTCAAGACTTTGCAAATTGGAGCTAATGAAACGTCATGGAGGAGTTTTGCTCCAAGCCAAGTGAAGGATTTGTTTGTTTTCTCATATCACAGGCACGTCTTGCAGAAAGCCATCAGACCTGACCACGTGAAACAGGAGATCCCAGAAAGTACTCTTTGCAGGTTTGTGACCTTACAAATAGTAAACAATTAGTGGTGTTCTGTATTTATCCTACAGGAGTTCTGGGCATCAGTGTTCCTTACCTGTGTGATATATACGATATTTTACAATATGTTTTAGGCAAAGGAAAACTTTATAGTTTTTAGTATGAAGTCCATGGAAAACTTAGTAACAGAGAAAAACACTGGTAAAGTCAACTCCCCTCGTTTATTATATGTACTGCCTTGCTCAGACTGAACACCTCAAAATAGGATCTCTTCATTTTACTGCACAGAGACTTCCTGAAATTTAGCCTGAAATCTCCTGAAACTGCTCAGCAGCAGCCCACTGATAAAAGCTAAAAAATGAGACATCTCTAATTCTGCACCCTTGGGGCTGAGACAAGACTCCCACCCATTCTGTATTCACATTGCCCAGTCTTTTCCTGGACACATTTTTCCCCCACAGTCAGGGAAAGCTGATGCCTTTCTTTTAAGGTATTTAGATGGACATCTGGAAAACCTTTTTTTTTCAAGTATCCCACTGACCTCGGACATGCAGGAGGCCTTGAGTAACTCAGTCCTATCAAACCTGTTAAGCAGGTCCAGAGGAGGGCCACAAAAATGATCAGAGGAATGAAACACCTCTCCAGTGAGGAAAGGCTGAGAGAGTTGAGACTGTTCAGCCCGGAAAAGAAAAGGTTACAGGCAGGCCTTTTAGCACCCTCCAGTTTCTAAAGGGAACCCACAGAAAAGCTGGAAAGGAACTTTTTGCAAGGGTATGTAGAGCTAGGACAAAGCAAAATGGCTTTAAACTGAAAGAGGGTAGGTGTAGGCCAGATATTAGGAAGAAATCCTTTACTGTGAGGGGGATGAGGCACTGGAAGTTTGCCCAGAGAGGTGGATGCCCCATTCCTGGAACATTCGAGGTCAGGTTGGGCTGGGCTTTGAGCAACTGATCTAGTGGAAGATCAGTTCATTGCAGGGGGGTTGGATTAGATGAGCTTTAAAGTTCCCTTCTAGCCCCTCCAAACTATTCTATGATTTTATGATTTTAAAGTTCTGAAGACTGTTGAAGTCATGTAGCTCATTGCTGATGCACCTTGGCTATTTTCAGAGTTACTGTCAGGGAATCTGATGACACTTCTGGACTTAGTTTGCAAAATTTCACATCAATACCATTGTTGAGCATCCTCTCATTATCATATGTGATCCCCAGTTTTAACTACACAAACATTTAACTTATTTTCTTAGATTAGTACCAAGGAACACACATTTCCAGAGATATCCATGCCACCAGCTACGGCCAGTGGTCTCCAGGGATACCATTACATAACCTGAGTACAAACAGCTTCCTTCTGCCATCCAGATGAAACATAAAGGAGTGGTTGGTTTGTTGATAGACAATTGGACTCCTTTCTTTTGCTCTTCCACAGACTGCCCTGAGGTGCCTAATGGGGCAGTTAAGTGGGATTCCAAATTACATGGCCTAAATTTCAGGAAAGCACCCCCTGGATGCCCAAAAAAACCAAATAGAAGTAAAAAACAGAGACTCTATGAAGAGCTCTCAAAGACTTCCCATCAGATATAAAACAATTGTACAGAGAACACCGAATGCCGTGTTTAAATACAAAAGCGACAAAATATCTTTCAAAATCTGGTCCCTGCTGTCCTTGCTTCTTAGTTCCACTGTCTGTAAAACTGGAGTAACACTAATCTAATGTAATCCAATCCAATCCACAGCAATCAGTAGTTATCTAAAGCAAATCTCATTAGAGGTTTTGAGGAGCCAAAACATTACAGCAATGAAGCTCACAGATATATCCTAGCTGATGACTGTCTCTTCACTCCTAATCTCCTCCCTTCTGAGGATAATGTCTCTAAAACACAGTTCACTAAATTCTGGTAGTTTTGAAAATAACTTTCTAATGTGTCCACGTTTTCCTCTAGGAGTTGATGTTTTCCCCACTGATTTTTACAATTTTTTTTCTGTCACTTGGCCACAGAATTAATTCTAAATGGAAAAATATACCTTTATACTTCTTTTAAAAGAACAACTAACTAACTAAAAACCTCTAAATGTAACAAGCCAGAGCTATCTACAGGGAAAAAAAAAAGACTAAACCAGCTATATTTCCCCCAAAATAACCTTCCCAACATTTGCTTCTCTCAGAGGTCTAAATAATTTAGATCTTCTTTCCTAAATATTAAAGAACCAGGGTAGAACTAAGTGCTAAGACTTAACAGTGCTAAGACTGACTGTATAACAAGAGCTGTTAGCAATACTGACACAGCCTGATTTTTCTTTACTGTCAACCATGTGCTGAATTATGCCCAATGAAGTTATGACAACAGGACTAAGGGAAATGTCACCATGCTGGCATTAAACTCCATGTTCAAGAGAGTGGAGAATGAGCCTTGGCCCTCATTTTGAACGATGAAATAAATACCCCATCTTTAGTTCTTGGAGCAGTAAGGGGAGGGTAATCTGCTGTGCTAAAAAAAAAAGAAAAATGGTATCAACAGAAAGCAGTGTATTTTTCAACACAAGATCTCATTATTGATTAAATTTATTTGGAGCAAAATTCACAAAATAAGGCACGGCCTGAGTAGTAACTGACTAGCTAATGTTTGTAACATGCCTGACAGTGTTCCCAAAGGAACCTAAAGTCGGAGACACCGACATTGATATCTCGCTCACAATTACAGGCAAAGCATGATTTAACCTTGCCTGCTTTATCTACATCTGCCTTCTGCTCCACACAGAGATTCATAAACCTTTTGTGCACTGATATGAGCATTTCTGCAATCCTTATTCACCTATTTCAAAAGAACTTGTTTGGATTGACTGGACTCAAAAAAAAGAAAAAAAGGTATCTCCAAATTCATGTTAAGCATCCTTTTTTTGTTGGTCCAGACAGCAGGCTGCCTCTCCAAGGATTCATCAAGATTGAAATGCAGACATCAATCTAAGTCTGCTGCCACAATTACCCTGAACAGAATAAACAATTTTTTTCTGAAACCTGAATTTTAGGAAAACAGACCCAGTCTGTTTTTCCCCAAGCTCTCACTGCTGTGCCTTGTATTTTTATAGATAAATCACTCTCGGCTATACCGATTACATTCTAGTATTCAGCCATCCATCTGGATCCACAAGAAATGTTCTGGCTCTTGGGAAATGGCAGGAAAGAATTTAATACCATAATTCTTCTCGGCTTTTCTTAGCCTCACTGACAACTAGTAACACAGTAGACAAGGCTGATGGTACAAGAGGGATGTAATTTGAGATTAGGATGTCTACATTTAGGTGTTTATATGTGTACCAGGTGTCTAAACTCCTATAATAGTCGACAGGGATCTGGTAAAAAAAAGTCAATGGAATATAAGCACCAAGTCAGGGAGCAGCCAGCCCACAGCAACCTTGCAGTGAGCTTCATCACTCCCCAGACTCTGCTGACTGTGTGCCACTGAATATGATGGGAGCTTAGATGTTGCCTGTCCAATTCCACTGCCTAAATGAAGATACCCAGCATCATTTGAGAGGTCCCAGCATCTCCAAGACATAGTGTTGGTGCTGGCAGACACAACACAAGAGTTGTGGTACATTCACGTCCCTGTGGTACAGCAACTGGAAGAATACCTGGCACATCCCACATAGCACTAATGAGAAAAATCCTGCCCCTAAGTTACAGGTAAGCAGAAATAAGATGTCTAAATATTGGTGCTGTAATCCTAAAGTGAGTCCTATCCTTTAAGGATCACCTTACACTGGTTACCCAGTTAGTGCAGAGAGTGAGCTTCAGTCTTTTTGAGAACTCATTCTTTGCAATATCTCTGCAGATCTTTGAAGGAAGTTTTTCACCTCTGCAGCAACACTGGATATAAACTTTGTCGTTTTACTCTTCTTTCTTTTTTTGTTTTAATAATGAATTTGAAAATGTTAAAAATACATAGAATTCCATTCTTAGGAATGCTATTATAGAGTGCTCAGGAATGTTGATACAGCACACAGAAACACACAGCCAAAATGTGAAGATTGGTTCATATTTACACATCAGAAAGATGTCCTTCCAGGCATGCTCCAGTATATCCTTTCCACTCCTCAAAACAATATCTTTTTTGGCAACTAGTATCACCTGGACTCCATGATGCTGCTGACAAGATCATACATGCTGGCATTCAAACAACTCAATGTGCAGTAGTTACCTTTTCTACTACACAAGGTAAACATACACCTTTGCTTTGATAACACATTTTATCATCTTATTTTACTGTTTGGGTGTATCTGTGCACCTCAGCCTCTGCAAAGGACAGCTACTTCTCAGTTAATACAGTCAGCATTCATATAAACACTGTTACAGTCTTAGTTAAATTGCTAAGTCTGGAAATAACAGTGGTAGGACCACAGTGTAATTTGCTACCTGTCTCCTAAATCTTTTCAATTTTTATTTCCAAAGCATGAGAGTATATAAGCGACAACTTCTATTGAAGAAAATATTGATTTTTTTTCTTCTTTGTGATCTCCATATCAAAATCCAAATCTAACAAATGCTTACAAGAAAGTAAGAAAGGAGCTTTCAAGAAGTCGTTTGTGGTAATGTCTCTACAAAGTATAATTTAAAGTGCTGGAGGCTTCATTTTTCTACAGTCATTATTCAATAAACTTTATGTCTACCTCTGAAAAAGCTTTAGAGGCAATTCTTCCATCAGTACACAAGAGGTTTAGGTATGTTGCTTCTACTGGCATTACTGGAAGTTAGGCATGGACATCCCTCCTGTGCTTAAACAAACCCAGGACAATCTTCCTCTTTCAGCTAGTCCATATCAGCTGCCAATCAGAATTCCTCTGGTGAAAAATATATGCTGCAAAATAGAACGAAGCTACAGCAGGAAAGTACATGAGGAAGGATAACTGTTGGAGGTCTATTACAATATTCTGCTGTCAAAGATAGTTTTAGCATTTTTATCATAATGCTGAGATGGTGCACAGTATTGATCACCTTCCATTAAAATCATAAAAAGCACTGAAATTTTCTGAAAAAAAAATAATAAAAAGAGATAAAAGAGAAAAAACCCAAACACTTGAATTACTGCCATAAATAAAGAGTTCAAGGGTCCATAAACAACTTCTTTCCTCCCTTCCTCCTTGACTAATACCTTCATCATCTCCATTATGATCATGCATGGCTAGAAATTCTAGATGCAGCTTCTGAGTGGCAACTTGAAATACCTTCACAAAAGCCCAGGCTGCAGTGATCAAGAGCCATCACTGCCTTTTCAGTGGCCCATGTAAAGATATCTGTGTTTCAATCCACATCAGCCTTTGGTGCCCCTGAGCTGTATAAACCAGCAAGGCAGTTTATTTTTTTGTACTGTAAAACTCATTATGGTCTACAATACACACAGATAAACAAACAAACAACACACAAGCTAATTTCCCTTAGTGTTAAAATAAGGGAAAATCAGCTGGGTTTATTCACCAAAAGTAAATTAGTTTTCAGTGCCCTCTCCTGCCATAAAAAACACCCAAAAAACAACACTTAAAACAATAGTAGCAAAGCAGGCATAGGAAGGAAGTGGGAATGAGGGAGTGAAAGACACAGACAGGGCACAGATATGCTCTGTAATACAGCTGCAGCCTTAGGGAATTCTAGCAATATCAAGACAACTCAAGTGATTAAATTTGGAACAAATCAGAAAATGCGAGGGTACAGAGCATGCAGAGAGCAGGACCCGGGAAATTAAACGGTAGTCCTGGCCTGCTGGAGGAGATCTCTAACAATAAAGAGTGGCTAGACACGGAGTAAGTGACTGAAAAACTTTGGTGGCCTCTGCTGGCAGATTAATTGTGCAACGGGTGGTCAGACAAGAAGACTGGCAGTGAAGCAGTGAGGCAATACAGTGTGTCAGGGAAAATGTATTATACTGCCTGCCTTCTGTGGGCTCCAGATGCAACCCTGAGACACGTTAATCAGCACAAGAGAAGCCCCATGACAATCAATGGCTCAGACACAGAAATGAATGCTGAGTACAGAGAATGTAGAGTGAAAAATAAAGTCCTAAATTTGAGGGATGACCATAAAAGCAATGAAAACATTTAAAATGAGAGTTCTTTGATGTAGGAAGCAGTGTTATGCTCTCTGGCTGTAGAGCCTCTTGTTTAATTGAATCCCAATCTGCAACTAGAGTTCCTACAGAGTGCTGCAATAGAAATAATGTGATGCTAGTCCCTGCTGCTGGACCTTTCCTGGACTTGTAACCTATGAAAAACTCTCTGATCCTCCACTTAAGAGAACAGAGTTAAAGCAGTGGAAAAGGCTCTATGTGAGGTCATTATCTCACAAAATCTGACTTGAATACAGAACTGCACTAAAAATCTGCAAACACTAGGATGGTTGGGATGCTAACGGAAAGCCCGAGAAAAGTCGAAAGCCTTGAAGCATAAACTAATACGTAAAAAAAAATAAATTATAAATCCTATGGTGTGTCTGCTGCCCTGAGGAGCAATAAATGACCAGCAGAACACATCTGTCTGCCACAATTTCAGCCTCTTCCTAGCATTCCAATTTTACATGCCATCTGCAAATAAGCAAGTCAGCTGATTTCAAAGTGTTGATGTCCTGCCCCTTTTCAACTTGCCAGCAGAGCAGAGAGGAGTCCAGTGCCCATCACCTTTGACAACATCCAACCCTCTCCCTGGGGCTCTCACCCAGGACAAGCTTTGACTTTGCTGCAGCCTGTTTCATTCTGCCTAGTTGAAGGCATGATGCCTAGGAGGGCTGCACATGCTCTCTATTTAAATTACCCAAGGTTCTATAATTTTAAGAGGCTTCCTTTCAAGCGATCTGAAAAACTGATGTGCTCCCTTCTTATCCTCCACGTGCTCCTTGCTTGCAATGCAACTCTTTCTTTTGGGTACCCTTCCCTCCAAGGTTCTCTTCTGAAGCAAGGTTTGCATGTCATGGTACAGGGACTGTGCAAACTACTATTTCTCTCTCCATCCTATACCATTTTTCCTTCATTCCAAAGGCAAACTGACACTATAGTTTTCTAAATTCTCAGATTTTAAGTACAGTAACATAAGGGCAATAATAAGAATGGGAATGCAACTTAGTGGATTACCAAGTTATTATCCTCCACCAAAGGGCTCATATTCCATGCAGGGGAAGTGCTCATCCTTGCTTCTACCAATAAGAAACTAGAGCAAGGGTAGAATATTTATTCTGAGTTTACATTAGATCACCAAGACCATGCTTACACTGGGAAGTTAAAAGCAGTTTGAAGAACATTCTCCTGATGGCAGAAGTGTCTGGTCTTGAAAATCAGCTATGACCTATGATAAAAATGTGAAAATGTAAAGCCTAAACCACTCGGGTACTATCCCAGTGTAACTCAGGAATTAATCCAGGAATCAGGACATTCTCCTCAAGTGCTAGCACAAGTCTTTTAGCCAAACTTTGTTTATGGCAATGCCATGAAATGTAAATTGTCCTTAACTATACCCAGGTAAATATGTGGTCAATCAGTGCTACCTGATAATCAAAATATTTCATTGATAAAAAAATAAAAAATCCCAGTATGTCAATCTGCTTATTCTAAAACCAGCATAAAAATCCCCAGTATACTGTAAAGATCATAGACATCAAACTCTCCACAATAGGCACGGGAAAACTGCATGAAAATAAAGAAAAGCACTAAATAAATAAATGAATGAAAACAAATTACTTTCCTGGGTTTACTTAACAGCGTTAATATAGAAATAAGCCAAATCCATTCTACTGAACAAGAAATCGAGTCTGGAGATAATCTCTTTTCTTCTTTTTTTTTTTTTTTGTAGCCTAGAGGTCCTTTGTACTCCCATTGAAGTCGTGGCTTCAAGTGATCCACATAGCCCTCACAGCATGATATTATATCTCTTTTATTGGGAAACACAATCATCGAAATGCTAAAATAAATCTTCTTCCTATTATTTGATTCAAGCATTAAAGTATTGAAGTGGCTAAGCTAATTTATTTTGATTATCAGCCCATTAGCCTTGGTATTATAAATTAACCCCACAATTTGGACAGAGCTTCCAGCTATGTAATGTCTGAAAACCCGATTTCATTTAAGAACATATCGTGCTAAGATTTATTTTGGAAATTTCAATTAATCAGTTCTGGTCAATAAAAAGTTAACACAAAATGGTTTGCTGTTAAATGGCATTGGCACTCACACATTTGCTGTGTCCTACACCAGTTAAAAAGCCATTGCAGGTTCCCAGTTATAGCGCTCAGAGCTCCGGTTGCATTTTTAAAGCACCAACTGTTAGTTAATTTTGTTAGCATAAACACCCAATAAAATTTTATGGTGTGTTCAGCTCTCATTAAAGATGAAAAACAGCAGCAGAGAGCAGCACCCACAGATAAACTGGGAGCTTGATGGTTCTGTCGTCGCTGATGCCCAGAACTCATTCAGATTCGGGGCTCCCTGTGCCTGAGGACACTGCAGGGACACGGAGCATGAAATCCCACACACCACTGGAAACCCCTGGAGCTCCACACAGTCCTGCCATAACACTCCCAGCAAATATTTAATGGGGACAGAACGGTCTTTCTCCAGCCCCTAAAATAGCAGTTATTCCAGGTAAAGTACCCCCTTGCTGGTGCACACCTGCACAATGCTACAAAACCCACGGCTCCTTCTGCTCCTCATCACCCAAAATACTCCAGACATTATGTTTCATCAACACCAGGACTGGAGGACCCTGCTCTTCCCCAGATTGCATCTTGTGGTTAGATTCCCCCCACTCAGGGAAAGCATCACCTCTGCCAGGAGGTTTTTTTGATTACTCAGGGCATTTATAAAATCATCCTGGCCATCTCCCTTTGCCTTCCCATCCTTCAAAGGGGTGTTTGAGTTTTCCACTGAAATTTCTAGTCTTGACCTGCCATCATTCTTCTTGCAAAATTTCGTGCTAAGGGGAACTTTACAAGACAGCTGACACTCGGACAGTCCCAGGAAGCACTCAAGGGAACATGGCTGGAATTAACTGCCAAAAGCCATCAGGTTTACAGGTAGAATTATAGAGAAAGCAGATTTCACTGTCTGAAATAGTAAAAAGATCTAGTCAAGAACTTCCCACAGCCATTACTCCTCAAAATTCTTAAGGCTGGGTTGCTTAATGTCTCAGAAATTTCTAAAATCACCTTTCCATTTACTATAACAGAAGCAAAACTTCTCTCACTAAACATAGCACCCATACCACATACTGTCAACTGAAAACTTACAGTTTACAGGAAAGACAGAGAATGTGATAAAAATGAGTTTCAAACACTTCCCCTTAAGTATCCTGGTGTTTTTCTTGATTTAGAGCTCACTATTCAAAGTTCTGACAGGTTTTGCCTGTGCAGCTTTGTGACAGTTCCTCCCAGGGGACAGAGAAAATAGAGGACTGACACAAACTGGCGCAGGGGAAAGAGCTGCACTACACTGTCCCACTCCATGTGCAAAATGAAACCTCACTCCATAAAGGGCCAAGCCAACACCTGGCTTCCTAATGGACAGAAGACCCAAATCTATAGTTTTCTCCCCCTTCTTTGCCCACGGTTTTTTCCTGATGACACTTACCCTGGGCAAAGGTTAACATGCTTCATAGGGAGGGATATGCTGGTGGGATGTCAGAAGCATATGCTGATGAGCCAGATGACACTTAAATGGACAATGATTAGTATTGCTTTATTTTCCATGGCAGACAAGCTCAACTTCAGCCTATCATCTCTACCTAGTCTGAAATTTCCACAGAATTTGAGATCATTATTATTATGTTGAGCTTGGTAGGTTTGATGGTTTACTCCCAGCACTTTACTTCCCTGCCTGTAAAACCAGAGTAATTCTACCATTCTCCCAGCTTTTTGCTTCTCATTTTCAGCTTAAACCATAACACTCTGAAGACCAAGCCATTTCTGTCTGTGTGGGGCTACAGCATCCAGCAAGACTGGGTCTTGGTCTTGTCTGGGGCTGTCGTGCAATGCTGTATTAGACTACTCTGAAAGGTTGATGTTTTGAGATGGAAATGTACTTTCTAAGAGACTGCCCTCTGAGCGAGGCTGGATTTTGAAGATAGCTGAGTGATCATGTTTTAAAGCCCCGGCAGCTACACCGAGTCCTACTTTACTACTTATTAGGTGGGGAAGTCAACCTTGCATTCCCACTAGAGCATTAAAATTGGACAACTTGAAAATACACTCCTTAGCTGTGCCCATACATGGTAACTTACCACTCACGGTAAAATACAACGTGCAAGTAAAGCTGAACTCGTTTCCGCTTCAGCAATAATACAGAGGAGCCAACAGAGCTTCCTTATCTTAATTTTCCACATCCAAGAGTCATAGAAATGCTGTGGCTCTATTGCCTCCATAACTTTGGAGGTATTGAATCTCTCTGTAATTAAACCAACGTAAGTAAGTAGTAATTCAATTGAAATCAGTGGAATTCACATGAGGAGAATAGTTCATGTAAAAGAGAAGATAATTAGATTTGCCCAGTGTAGATGCAATAATCTCTTATTAATCGTTTAAGGAATAAACCACTATAAAAACAAACTCTCTCATATCTTGTTGAAAGGACATTATGGACCTGTTGGCCACAGCTGTACAAACGTTGCACTGTCCCTTTAGATCAGGGCTGCTAGGAACGCTCTACATCAGCAATTTGTTTTTCTTATAGGTTAACTTTGTTCTTTTCAAAACAATGAGACAGCAATCGGGGGTACAATCAAACCCACATTTCCAGTTCAACTTAATAGAGTGTACAACAAAGACATCACATTACTGCACCGAGTTGTTTTCATACCTACATTCCTACGTATCAATATTGCTAATTAGGACAATTGTTTCTCCTTTGAAAGTAAGGAAAAAAATTATCTGTCCAAGTGATTTGCTATTATCCTTGAGCATTCATTATTGCTGATTAAAAGTTGGGTTACAGTTATTCAGGAGGGTGTTCTAACCTCGAGACTTTGATTCAACAAGCTTTTCTTAATGCTTATGTAATTAACTCTGAGAGAGAAAAGGTAGTTGCTTACTATGTGCTACAGTCCAAAATGTGTCCTCTGTCAACACCAACAAAATCCAAGATAGAAACATTATTTGCTCAGGTTTAATTCAGCATTGTCTCATTTTACCATACAGCCTGAGTGACTCTCATCACTTCTGGTGAGACAGGACAACAGTCACCTGCCACCCACACACCAGGATTAGAATCAGGAAGAGGTTAAAGCCTGGATTCAAAAAATAAAGATTTAAAGGTCTAATAAAACATCAGTGCAACTTAGGTAGTAAAATCACTGCATTACCCTCAAAACACATTAGCTATTTGGGTACTCATCAGCAGTGAGCTGCTGGGGCCATGAGCTGTATGTGAGTGTGTGGCTAAGGAGCTGGACTGACATCTCACAGGGCAAGGGGTTTGGGTTTGGAAGACCTGATCCAGAAGATATTGACCATGTCCAAGACTGAGCTGCACACAGAACATCTAAAACAGCTACAACAATTCAAAAATATGGTCAGAGACAAGTAGGAAGGGACTGAATAGCAGCAGGGTTGTACCAACCAGCATGTCCTAATGTACTGCTGAGGCTGCTGTACAGAGCTCGGGGTTTAGATCAGACCCTCCAAATCGTGCATGTCAGCCAACAGTTTGGCTAAAGGTGTTTTCATCTAAAATAGACAATGTTACCCCTCTCCTCAGGAGATACTATGGGTTTCTGTCTTTCCCCATCCAAAGAACAGCCCTGAATTCTGCTCTGGCCCCTCTCCAAAAGGAGACATGGGAGGACTCCTGCTGTGGAGCAGCATATCTCCTTCTAAGTACCACAGTCCCCAGAAGAATGGAAACTGGTGGGTCTCTGAATCCTCACCAACACTTAAAAGACAGAAGATCCACAAATCCCGCTCCATGGGACACTTCCTTGCACACCATATCCGGATAAAGGACACCAAATACAGTGTGTTTCTAAAGAAAGAAATTACCTCCAATGTTTTCCATAGATTTTCCTCCCTGAAGACAGATGAAATTAGGAGTCCCAACCTGAAACAAAGTGCCTTCTTACACATCTTCCTTGGTACTAATTCAAGAAAAGAAGCTAAATTTGAGACACAATTTCTGTGCCTTGCATAGGGGTGGGGGTCTGGACTGCTGAATAAAAGCCAAAAGCCAGGAGCTGCAACATGCAGAGATGAAAAGCCTGAGTCCTCACACAGAGTTAGCCCTCACTGATTCCTTCAAGAAATCTGCAGAAATGTGACAGCTTGGAACTGACCCCAAAATCCTTACGCCAGAATCAGAATGACTTTCCAGTAATGTGCATTTTCTTAACCGGAGTTGAAGCCTGCTCCCAGCCCACACAAGAGAGGTGGGTGGTTTTTTACAGACTCCGTGGCTGTAGGGCTCACTACCCCAACCACCCAAACACATCAGAAATCTTCCTGGGATGTAGCTTTTCATTATAGCATTGGGGGTGAATCCTCTTGCCTTCCTCCCACAAATTGTCTTAGGAAAGGCAATGGGATTAGTCACAGGCAGGAAAAAATGAGCATTAGAAGCTGTATGTACACAAACTATTTCTCAAAAATAGTTCTCTCTAGACAATAAATCACAGTCTTTCAATAGCGCTCACAAGTGTCTTAGAGCTAGATTTTGGTTTAAAAGAGCTAAAAAAGTTACACGGAAATGTCAAAAATATGCACACATTTTGGTGGGCATGCATTATTAGAGTTTGAATTTACAATCAAGCTATCTACTCCAGGGCTTTAATTGTATCCCTCCTTTAAAATGCTACCTCCCTTGCTCACCACAACTGAGCAAAACTGTAAATCTTGAAAAAGAAATGTGAAGTCTAAGTGCCCATTGCCCAGCAAGAGGGAAGCTCAGAAGAAGCCAGAAAGAAGAGTGACCTTGCCTCAGTGAGCTGGCATTGCTATTTGAGGTGACACAACACAACAAGTGATTCTTTTGGGGGGAAAAAACCCCTAACAAGTTATTTCATGAGCAGTGAAAACAACAGTGTTTGATTTATAATGAAATAGTCGCCCAACACACTCCCTCTTGCAAAGACCCCCAAGCCCTCACCCATGGCTGCCTCTTTGCCAGCATTAACTTTCTGGAAGTTCTGGAGGTTCCTTTTGTGCTCATTCCTTTCCCCATTCCCTCACAACCTTTTCACATCCTGTGATGGGCAAAGGACAGACTCTGATGTAGCAACAGCTGTGTGCAGGCTGGGGTACTGGGACGGGGTGAGTACAGGAGGGATGGGCAGATTTCTCCCTGCTTCTTCCTCTACTCAGGTATCAAATAGTCCTTCTTCTCTATTAAGCTGTTGATTTCCATGACACTTGTAGCAAGCTGACATTTGCAACACTTCTGTTGCTCTGTCAGTTTTGGTTAAAATTGACTGTGAGTTCAAAAGTCAAGAGATTAGGAAAGTCAGGTAAGTCCTGTTTGTGGTTCTGTTGTTTTATTTTTCGCTGGGGTTTGGTTTGTTTGTCATTCAGAAAAAAAAAAAAAACCAACAAAAAACAAACAAAACACAGATATTTAATGTCTCACAGGCATTTCTGTGCTTTTTAAGTCAGTGTCACAAAAAAACTTGGCTGTTCTACCTCTTGTCTACCTCATCACAAATCTCTTACCAATCAGTTACTTGATTTTTCAGCCCCATTTGATAAACTCTCATTTCTGAATTCTGGAAGGTTTCCTCACAACTAAGTCAGTCATGCATGGAGTTTTCTATGTTTTAATTAAAACCTGAAACCATCAATCACGTCAATATTATGGCTTGAAAAAAATATATTTATTTCCCCTGGAAAAAATATCCATGTTGTACAGCACTTGAAAGTGAGACAAAGATGCCTTCAAGGCAAATACAAATGTATCAGTTATCATGTGTTAAGAATATATGCATTTGAGACCCATCTCTTCCTTCTGCACTAAAGTGTTAGGTCAGCAGCTTGATATAATAAATTATTACTGATATGCAATAACCTTAGCTGTTCAACCCAAAACTCAAAACCAGAAAGTGCAAAGAAAGGAGGCCCAATATTGGAAATACAGGCAAGATTCGTAGAGGATCTTTAATTTAAGGCCCTTGAATTATGCAAAGAGCTTATGTAGGGGTTCAACTTCAAATATATGATTAGTCATGTAGCTAAGTAAATAATTTCAGCAGACTCATCTAATCTGTTTGTTTACTTCCACAGCCCTCATCATGTTGCATCTTTTAATACTCACATAGCCTTATGATTAGTGGGTTTAATCCTAAAAAGACCATAGGAGTAAAAACTGTATTCGCTTTACAGAAGGGGAGGTATAAGGTAAATCTGTGTACCTAAGAGTTTATGGAGTCAGGTCTGCACGTACTAGACATGAAGTACACAACCAGGTGAGCAGCAGCACCAGCATTTCAAACACCGTGACATCAAGTCTAAAGGATGGAACAGGACGCCAAATATTAAGAGGTAAAATTAAAAGAAAAAAAAGATAAGTTAATACAGCACCATTTCTGGTGAAAGGTCAATTTTGCATTTCTTTAAGATGCATCCCATTAGCTGTTATAGAATCATATCTTTTTACAAAATGCTAGCCTCAAAAAGCACGTGAGATCTTGGGGGGGGGGGGGGGGGGGGAGGTGTCCACCGTAACACGGAAACATAAAACATTGAGAAACACTTCAAAGAGTTGCAGAAGAACAACATCAACACAGTTGCCTACAAGAGGGCACGGGCATCTGCCTTTACAACACTGATACACTGCAGTATAAACTAGTTGTGCAGATGTAAGGGCCATGGTCACTGCTACCTAATAAAGGTTAATGCAAATTTGACCTGGATCATTTCATTTCTGTTGAATTCAGCAGAGTGCATAATAAGGTGTTTTATCCCGGTTATTTATTTTTAATGCTGCCTATGCAAACATACCACGGCAAGAAGTAAAAGCAGCAGACAACCCTGTACCTGATCCCACACTACACATCAGCACCAATCCTTACCTTCAAAGCATTTTATCCCGTTTGAAGCAGATTTGCGAGTTCGAACCTTTCCAGCACTTGATGCTACGAGGCCACAGCACCCTGAGCGCCCGGTCCAACACCCTCCCCCGAGTCGCAGCCCGAAGGGGTCACCCCTGCGCGGCGGGACCGGGAGCGATCCCTACCTCAGCACCCTGCGGAGACGCGACTGCACATCCCGGGCGGTGGCGGGAGCCAAGGAGAGATGCTGAACTTCTCGAAGTGATGGGCTAGCGGGGAGCGCAGGGGCTGCTGCCCGGGGCCGGGGCGGGGGGACAGCGCTCTCAGCTACAGGTTTAGGGACCAGGAGCCGCGGAGGGGGGACCGGGTACCCCACGGAGCCCCGGCCGGTCTTACCTTGGAGCCCTTCCCGGAGCAGCGGACGTGGTTGCTCACCCCGGCCGTCTGGTTCATGCTGACGCCGGCGGGCGGGCTGGAAAGTTGGGGTCCGGGCACGACACTCCGAGGAGCGGCGGCGGGGGGATGGCAGCAGGCAGGGGAGGGCGGGCTGCTCCCGCACCGGGACTCTGCCCCCGCAGAGAGACTCTGGCCCCGTCCGCCGGGGTTTGCTCCTCGGCGGCGCTCCCCGCTTCCCGGCTCCAAAAAAAAAAACCCCAAACACCCCCGCCCGCGGCCCCGGCACCGCTTTCCTCCCCCGCCCTCCAAGGCAGAGGCGAGGCGAGCCCTGTTCTGCCCGCCCCCCGCGCTCCGAGGCGGCCGCGGCGGCGGGGAGGGTTCGCTCGGCTGCGCTCGGCTCCGCTCCGCTCCCGGCGGGACGCGCCGTCCGTCCCACGCCGCGCTGGTCCCGCAGCCCGGGCTCGTCCCCGGCGGCTCCCACTCTTTCCGTATTATTTTGTTTAATCCCACGGCGTGGGCAGTGAGAAATCGGGTTAAAGCTGCCGAGGTTTCCCCCCGGGCTGGGTTTTGACCCGATCGGGGTACCGAGTACAGCTCTTTCCAGTGAGATAAATGCTGGGTTGGGTTTTGATTGACAGATGCTTCTTTACTACCAAGATGCAGGATTCGGGTCTTACTTTTTTTACATAAGTCCTTTTCCAGGTGTGCTTGAGTTCAGTGTTCAGGTCCTGGCTTTTTTGTTTGTTTGTTTGTTTTTCATTTTCGTGCAGAAGCAACTCTGCTTTGCTGGCAAAAAATTTAGAGATTAACCTTTGGGGGCTTTTTTAAGCATACAAACATAAAAAAATCCACGTAATTTCATTATCAAGATATCTTTTCCCATCCCTGTTCTACCCCTTCACTTCAGCCCATAAGGCCAGACACTGCCTCCTCTTTTCTTGCAACAAAAACTTTGTGAAATTCAGTTCTCACAGTAGCAAAAGAAGAATCCCAAATAGCCAAAAAACCCAACACACAGTATTTTCAAGTAAGAAGATCAGAATAGCCAAGGCTAAAAGCATCCACTTCATCTTATAAAATTTTTCCTTTGGGATTAATCTACCAGAATAGATTGTTTCATGTATTTGTGTTATATTCCTACAGCATACTTTAAAACCTTTAAATAAATAAAATCCTTTCTGGATGTTGCTCCTTTTTCATTTAAGAACAGAAATGGTTGTTTGTCATGCACCAGAACCAATACTGCTTTGGAGAAGCCCAACTCCTTCATTTCCAAAGAGCACATATCCCATCACATCTTTAACTGGCTGTATCTTCCAGCCCTGTGACTAAAATGAATTTAGGGAGACTGCCATGGAGGCAGACAGCAGAATAAAGTGTAGTTAGAAGGTAAACTTGGTTAAAGCCATGTGGTTTCAGCTCTGAGGCAGGAGAGAGGACCCAAAGCCACCATGTGTTGTCAAACATCCCTCCCCATCAGCAGCACACGCTGATTTTGAGAGAATAGCAGCCATCCAAAAACTTGTTTGATAAGAGAAACAAGTCCCTCAGGGAACAAACTACCTTTTCAGGGTCAGTCCTTCCTCTCCAAGCAGCTCTCCTGTTGTAATGACCACACTGTGCTCCTTAATCTTGCAGTGTCTGCTCCCCTTTAGCTCAGAGTGCTGCCAAGATGTCCCCCTCAGGGACAAGTGTCCAACCAACCTCCAAGAGCAGTGGGTGTTGGCACCCTGGCTGGGCTATCCAGCATGCTTACCCCAAATACCATATTATTACTATTCCCTGCTCCAGCCCTCCAGTGGCTTTTAGTTTTTTGTAGTAATTAAGATTTGAAGTTTACTACTCCAACTGCTCTGTTCAAGTGGCTTGGTTTTCATGTCTTCCCAAGCAAAATGTCTGCTAATAAATCCAGTTACAGACTTTGAGTTGTGTGTTTGATGGGCCCTGGCAGCATTATATTCTCTCAGCATGGTTTGTTGCACGGAGACATGCAGAAGTCCCTGAACTTATTTGTAGTTGTACAAGCAAGTAGAACAAATTTGGGGGGTGGGAGGGGAAAGAGATGGGCAAGCAAAATTGCCTTAAGAGATTTAAAATTCATGACAAACCCTTCTGGCCCCTACATGGGGTAGGTTAAAAATCTGTACTCTTGTTGTTTATTTCTGGCACAACAAATTCTTTACATTACATGGAAATGTTATCCCATGCTGGTTTATCAGTTTTGTCCTGGAGCAAAGCAGAAGGCATCACTCCCCTACCCTTTCCAAGGAGCAGCCCCCCTCTCCATTCTGCAGCCAGTCTGTTAGAGCAGGCAGGGAGTCTATTTTCACTATAGGCGCATTTTGTCTTATGCCCTGGCAAGAAAGAGACTGGGAGAATCTCCTGCTCACTCTCATATTTCCATTTAATGCCTGCCCCACTCATGGAAATCTCCATTTTCCTCTAAATCCAAAGCAAACCTTACTGCACTGGACATCCTTTCTATGCAGGAAAGAGCCACTTCCAACTGAGATAGCAGGGAGACCTCATAGGAAAAGGCTTTTGCTTTCAAAAATGTGAGTAAGCATGTTGATGTTCACTAACCCCCGAAAGGAGACTGTTGAATGCACAGTGGAAGAGAAGACTTTGAAATCTGAGAGAAATTCATTCAATTCCAAACTCTGCTAAGACCTCTCTATATGATCCTGGGATTAAAACCACCACCACTCTTCTCCGTCCTTCCTTGCTCCTCCTGTACTGAGGGAGATCCCACCTCTGCCCACCTACTTCCAGCTTCCCTAAAGCAGAACATACTTGTGCAGAATTCCAGAGTCCAGCACCATTTGGCCCTTACTTCAGTGAAGGCCCCTAATTCCTGCAGAAAACCAACTGTGAAATCATTAGAGTCTGTTGTTTTTTAAACTGGAGTGGCTTATATATCTAGAAAAGAATATACAATACCACAAACAGCACAAAGTTTTCCAGTGCCTGTGAGAAAAGTAAGTGATTTATAGATTAGTATTCGTAGACTGTTCAGTGGAGTGTGAAGGAACAACAATATACTGTCATATAAGCTGTATCATATAAACATCCCTTGGCATTTTACACTTTGAAAAGGATTATACATAAGCTCAGCCAAGAACAGTATTAAAAAAAAATCTCAGTCATAGTTTTGGGGAACATTTGGTAATCTGTCTTTGGAGCTGAGCTAAAGCTATGCAAAATGAATGAAAGGAAATCCATGCAATGATGATATAAGATTTAAAAACAAAACAAAATTCTAAAGCTAAAAGTACGTCCTAAAATTTAATAATGTGTCAAAGACTTTTTGAGTTCTTCAAATTCATGCTTCACGGAAGAACTCCATAAAGTTGAGAAAAAAATCAAAAGTGAAATCAAGAGCTTTACATATTTATCCTGACTCAAAAAGTTGAGTCTTTTGGAGGAATATCCAATGTAACAAATCCCGAAGATAAAACACCAGGACTGCCAAGACTGCTAAAGTCATCTAGTTTCAAGTTCCAACTTAGATTTAGATGAGGACCTTTGAAATATCTCACAATGTTTTTAAGTCCTTCCCAGGAGCCTGTTCTGATCTAAATTTAAGCTGTCTGGGGCATGGTAACACTGCTCTGTGAACTCCAGGGGTTTTCAGGTTTTCACAATAAGATAGCAAAGACACAACATGATTTTCTTCTCCAATATTTTCAGTAGGAAGCTGACTGAGGTAGTCCAACACTTCATCACAGCAATTTTTGACATCAGTTGTGACATAACCAGAAAAGTGCATCTGTTTTGTACAGATCAAAGCCACAGTACAGGACCACAGAAACTGAAATGTGAACTGGCACTTTTACAGAGGTCAAAGCATTGCAGAAATCACCAAGGTTCACCTTGCTCTCCACCTCAGAAATGTGATTAAAAGCCTGGTTTAAGGAAAACACTCTGAAAGATCAGTAGTAAACAAGCAGAGAGCGCAGAGAAGCCAAGAGCACAGGAGACGAGGAGGATGTGAAAATTGAGACCATGGAGTGCTAAAGAACACAATTCTAAAAATCAATGCAATGATGGATCAGGAACGAATGCAAAAAGCACAGCACGGGAAGGCTATAATTAGATGATTTAGTCATAGCCAGGAGCCTGACTGAGCTTTCTGAATCCACTCAAGTGGACACAGTTAATGTAGAGTTTGGTTTGATTGTTACAGTTCTTCTCATGACAGCAACAGAGAGGAGGCTCACAGTATCTTTTAGTTTCTATTACAGCAATATAGGTAAAAACCCAAGAGTACACACAGAGGTCTCTCACGCTATGGAAAAGTGATGCCTGCAGACAAGGTTGAGCATCTCCTACTGCAGCTGTGCTTCTAGGACCACTGGCATGGACTCAGCAAAATGCTGGAAAGCAGGAATAACCCCAGCAGCACTTGGATCTGCTCTGTCCACACTGTGTTCAGTGGCTCTGCAGTGAGACTGCAAAGAGACTGTCTCCACTTGCACTTTCCTTTCATTGCTTCCGCAGTGGAGGTTAATCAAAGCCAAGGTAATGATGGGGAAAATGCCAGTGTAGAGGACATTAGAGAGTGTTAAACCTCCCTAGAACAGAGACATCTCTGTAGACTTCCAGGTTTGTGAACAGGCAGGGGAAAAAAGGTATTTTGAGTTTCCGAAAACCTTCATCATGAAGAATAATCTTTGGTCAGCAGACCCTATCAGGGCATATCCCTGCTGACCATAACAAGGTGAATATCCAAACTGCTGCTGCCAGAACAGAGCCCAGCTTGGTCCAATATCCTTCCCCCAAGAAGGAAGAATTTCAGTTCTGTGCTTTCAGAGCCAGCTCATGGCATCTCCACAGACTCCTGCAGGCTGCAGCATTGAATGGTAGCAAAACCATTTCTGAAAGTAATTGACCCAGTGAGAATCTGAGAAGTGCATGAGAGCCAAAAAACTCCACACTTTTCTGATCTTGTTCCCCTAATGCACTCACAGTAGCTCTCCCCTTGACCAAGTCCATCCTGTATACAGGATCATTTGGATCCCACACAGCTGTCACAATTTCAGTCATGAGGGCCCAGACATCACAAACTAAAGGTTTATTTTCAGATGGATTCATTAGTTGTCATTTTTCAATCATCAAAGAATTAATGGAATTGCATTATATGTTCTTCTCTGGCTCTAACCTTGCAATCAACAACAGTTACATTTTCTGATTCTTCTTTCACTGGACCTGTTGTTCCCACAACATGTGATGACAAAAGGCAGCTTAAAAATCAAGTAATGATTGAGTCCACAGATGCCAGACTCCTTCACTCTCCCACAGGACTCCCCAAGTCTTTCCCTGCCTACTTATCTCATCCCCCTCTTAAAACTGAGGAGGAAGTGCCACCTCAAACAACTGAGCACAAGCACAGGATCTAGGATCCAAGCTTTTCTTTTGGCTCAGATGCTGATCCACTGAGTCCTTTCAGCTCCTTGGATCATCCACATGTTCTTCCAGCTGAAGGTAAGCCAAGCAGCTGCTCTAAGACCCTTGGAGCACGGACAACCTGCCAGGTTTGGTAAAGGACTTTAGTGGAACAAAACACCCAAGTCCGTTAGAAAACAGCCAACCTCGTTTTTGTATTTTGTAGGTCCCACAGTCTCCTGAAGTCACTGTGTACCAGGATTGTCTAGAAAGCCCCAGCTGAGATATTCAGCTTGCATCCTTTGAAAGCCACAAACTTGCTCAGCAGAAAAATCCGGGTTTACAAGGCTAGAGAGCACATGTCCAAGGTGAACATCTGCAGTTCTGGTGCTAAGGGCTTTCTTTTAGTATCTCTGGGGTTTGTGCCTGCTTCTGGAACTGGATCATATTTTATATTATCGCAGCTGCTGGATAAGCAGTTCTTTGGCCAGATGCATGAACACTCCCAGGTGAATGCTCTAACTATTAGAAATGCTTTAAGCATGGCATTATTAAGTAATAATTTACTCATTCCATTTAGTCTACGAGGTCTCCTTATTGAGGAATGTTATTCATCAGTACCACTCTAGCTCTCACTCTAATTTATTTATACTTAATGGCCTTTTAAAGACATCTCTCCACATTACTTTCAGGCACCAGAATATATATGGGATATTAAATCACATCATGATACATGACATGTTACAAAAATATTGCATAATTTATATAGATTATAAACATAAGAAAAATCATCCAATAAACTCTACCATCAAATGTTCTTCAGGGTAGATTAAGGCTACATGAGGCCTTTTAATTTAATATATCAGAGAAATAATTTTATTCAAATCTCACCTTTGCAGATGAAGCAAGCTGTGTGAAACAGGTGAAAGACTGGTATATCTGCACTGAAAATGAAGGGCACCTATCTACATAAAGTTCTAGGGCTACCTTCCAATGGATGAGAGGATTTTCTGCAGTGATACCATAATCCTACTCACCATGTGATGGTGCAATATTTTGGTCATACCCGAGCTCTGTGACACATTCAAAGATCATTGCTGACCCTTGCACTGATCACCACATTTTTGACAGCTGCCAAACAATGTACAAAGTCCATGCTAATTTAAAAAAAAAACAAGAACAAAAACAAAAACAAGAAAACCCAAAAAACAATTTACTAGATACCTAACTTTCTCTTTAGAGCAAACTGAAAGAATATATTTTTTTTTACTTAGAAAGATCTTCGAAACATACGAAATTTTTCAGAAAAAAAAAAAAAAGAAAATTTTAGGATCCACCATATCAAAAAAAAAAAAAAAGATATGTGGTTGGAATTACTGTCACAGAATTGCTCACAGGAGCAGTAACTCAAGTCCATTTCCCTGGACTTCTCAGTTGCTCTTCACCTCTCATGTTGCAGAACAGTTGTCTTTTGGAGAAGGAGCAGAAAACCCAGCACGGAGTCTGGGTTCCTCAGTGGATCTTGAACATCAGAGAAGGATAAGGAGACCTGGATCCATTAAATTAGAATTTTTATAAGGGACAACAATATTTTAAAAACAAAACATTAAAACTTCCCAGCAAAAAATATTAAATTCTTTCCCCACACCTTAAGAAAACAGTTGAGTTTTTTTCTTTGAGGAGGTGAGGAAATCCACATTGCCCTTACTGGGATGAAAACACAGTATTTTTCAATGGTCAATTCTGATGGAAAATTCCCAAGCAGCCTTAGTTTTTATTTTTGTTCCATGTGAACTACTTTTCAGCATGAAGGATGTGCAACACAGACACACAGCATCCCCGAGGCAACTAAAGCATTTGCTTAGATGGAAGAGGAATAGCAAAAAGATGTTTTAAGCCAAGATTCTTGAAACCAGATGAGTTCTTCTGAACGCTTCAGTTATTGGACAGCCAGCCTGAAAGACCTTCCTCATTTTCACAAAGTGCTGAGCCTTGAGATTTTACTCCCTAAAATCAGGTGCTTTTAAGAAGACTTGCATTAGGCTCCTGAAGAGTTCATATAGCATCTTCTGAGTTCTGAATTGCATTGTTAACTGTTTATTTGGTCAGCTTGTCATGGAAATCAAATTAGAGGATGAGAAACATATGACCCATCACCTTGCAGCAGGTCCCTGCAGTTTGTGGGGGTCTATGCCACAGCCCCTCAGCAGACAGTCAGTGCCCCCCACCTCTGTCTGGGCAGTCCCTTCTGGTTTGAAGGGACTTTGCCCTCCCTTTACCCTTGTGTTCTCAGTATGGAAGAGAAAGTTAAAAAAACTAAGAGATTCAAAACCTTTTTCAATCCCAAAGACTACACAATTTGCTGCAAAATATTCTCTTTTAACTACATCAATACAATACAGTTAATGAATGGATGTTTGCCCATTTGTTAGGGTCAATGACAAAACTGTTAACACTGTGTAAAGACTGTTGTCTTCCAAGACCCACTGTTCAAACCTCCATGTTTTAGAAGCAAAACAAACAACAACAACAAAAACCAAAACCAAAACCAAAACCAAAACAAACAAAAAAAACCCCAAACCAAAACAAACCAAAACAAAAATCAAACCACGCACACACGCACAAAAAAAGGAAATTCATGGAAACCACAGTCGGGTGTACAGAAGCACAAGTAAGATAGTGAAGGTGACATTAACCAGCAGGAGGTGCACAAAGGCAATTAATCTGTGTTCTCTTCTTGCAGGATCTGTCTAGGGATGGTGGGTTGATCCGGGAAGTTTGATACAGCTGTGGTTGATGTAAGGTGAGCTGCGGTGGAATATCCATTATGCCTCATTTCAACACTGTGAACCAACCCCACTCATTGGCCTAAGCCTTGGGCTGGGACCCCACATTGGAGTCCTGTTCCCCTCACAGCCACCACAAGCTCAAGAAGCCAAAGAGCCTGAAAACATGTTTCTAGAGAACACTGCAGGAGACACGTGAAGGAACACGGCAGTGAAATTATCAAACTGTCACATAAGGTTTGGAGTGACTGCCCAGGAATCCACTTTATTGTCCATTTACCATTTCTCGAGCACTTTACCTTTCTTACACAAAGGAAAAAAAAGCCAAAAAACCAAATAAACCACAAAAACAACAACAACAACAACAAATGAAAAAAAAAAAACAAACACAGGAAGTACTCAGAGATGCGTATCAAAAAACATAACTGAAGTGCTACAGACCTCCCTGACACTGATGTTCTGCTTTGCAAAATAAGTTAATCTGCTGAAACATTACATTGGCTGCTGCAACTTGACGGACAGGAAAATCAGGAGTAAATGAGGCACATTAATTTTGTACATAAAGATTTACCAATTCTTCCTTTCCCCTCAGGCAGCAGAGCACCAGAGGGCAGGATTTAGCCTTGAACACACAACTTGGGGCAAGTTTTACTCTGCACCCAGAGAAAGCAGTCAGAAGAGCAGGATTGGTGGCTCTGCAGCAGAAGATGGGACCGGGAAGCCTCTAACACAGGACTGTTGCTCCTGCTCTGTATTGTGAGGACAAATTTGACCTCAAAGGTAGACCTCAAAAGGCAGCTGAAGAGGACAATTTCACATCAGCCAAAATAGCTTTGCATTCTATGGTTCATTTCTCACAAGACCTTCCTCAGCTCCAGAGTTTCAGGGCTGGCCTCAGAGACTTCAAGCACAGATTTTGGCAGTTTTAGCTGTTCAGATTTAGCTGTTCATCCACTGAACAAAACACCCTTGTGTATCATATAGATCATAGTTTCCTACTGAAGCCTGATTTTGGTGGTATATTAGTTACAGTCCAATCTTAGATTAAATGTGGCTCTGAGCATGTTCTCCTCCATCTCGTCCTCAGAGCCCCTAGTTCAGACTCACCACGTCTGTTTACCTGGATCCTTCCCTTCCTCTGCCCTTCAGCTGCAATTCTATCTCACCCCAGTGCTTCCCACCCATAAGCAGAGCTTTACAAAAGGTCATCCGACTCAATCAGCATCAGGGAAGGGCTTGATGGTTGGGTCAGGTCTATGAGCCCCCCAGAAATTGAGGTTGCAATCAAACCTTAGATGGGATTTGCCTTATGTCAACATTTCCATCAATATAGTGCATCTCCAGGCCCCTAAATTAACTCTGAGTTAATAGAGCTTATAAAGCCTGCTGCCAAGGGCTATCAGACAAGTACAAAATCTGTTGTAGCTGATAGTACCCTGATAGTGCAAACCATGAATATACACATTATAAATTATTTAACAGGTCATTTCAGCCTGTAATGTTTAATCTGGGGTTTACTTTTTGTTTGGTTTGGGGTTTTTGTTTAGTTTTGGTTTTAAAGCAGGCTATATTATCTCTCCTGTGGCATTGGATGGGAAAAAATTTTAGTTGCCAGGGAAGACAAGTGGGGTATCCAACAGCAAGTACATTCAGGAGAATTAATAAACAGCAAGAGGAAACCTTTGAGATGACAGATTCTCCCTGCATCAAGGGCAGCAAATGAAGCAATCATTGCTGTAGCAGTTACCAGAAGAATTAATCATGCGTCACTGTGCAGGTGTAAGTGCCTTTTCATATCTTTTTTCCTCCTGCATTCTGCATCTTATATCTTTATCAAACCATTTACAGAAATCAGTTCTTTTATATGGACTCTCAAATAAAAGTGCAAGTCATTTAGGAGCTTAGAGAATTGGAAAAGTGAGAAAACCTCTGAGTTGAGATAAATAAAGTTTAATAGAACAGAAAAAGAAGGGAAAATAATCATCATCGTCATCATCATCATCAAGTTAGAACACACAAAACAAGTGAGGCCACTCACCAATTACTCTCATGGGCAGAACAGACTTGACTTGGGGAAATTAAATTATTACCAATCAAATCAGAGTAGGATAATGAGAAATAAAAATTAAATCTTAAAACACCTTCCCATGAGCACTACCTTCTTCCTGGGCTTAACTTTATTCACAAGTTCTCTACGTCCTCCCCCACAGTGGCACAAGGAGACAGGGAATGAGGTTTATGATCAGTTCCTCACACAATGTCTCTGCTGCTCCTTCCCCCTCAGGAGAACTCCTCACACATTTCCCCTGCTCCAGCATGGGTTCCCTCCCACAGGACACAGTCCTCCATGAACTTCTTCAACAAAGGTCCATCCCACGGGCTGCAGGTCTTCATGAACTGCCCCAGCAAGGGTCCCACACGGGGTCACAAGTCCTGCCAGCAAACCTGCTCCAGTGTGGGCTCCTCTCTCCACAGGTCATCAGGTCCCTGCCAGGACCCTGCTCCAGAGTGGGTTTCCCACAGTCACAGCCTCCTTGGGCATCCATCTGCTCCAGCGTGGGGTTCTCTATGGGCTGCAGCTGGATCTCTGCTCCACTGTGAACCTCCATGGGCTGCAGGGGCACAGCTCCCTCAGTATGATCTGCACCATGGGCTGCAGAGGCATCTCTGCTCTAGCAGAACCTCCTGCCCCTCTGCACTGACCTTGGAACCTTCAGAGTTGTCGCTCTCACATTCCTCAACCCTCTCTCTGGCTGTAATTGAGAAGGACTTTTTCCCCCTTCTTAAATATGGTATCCCAGAGGCTCTACCAGTGTTGCTGATGGGCTCAGCCTTGGTCAACAGTGGATCCTTCTTGGACATGTCTGACATGGGTTCTGTTGGAGGTGGGGGAAGCTTCCAGCAGCTTCTCACAGAAGACACCTCTGTAGTCCTCCCCCTACCAAAACCTTGCCACACAAACTCGATATAGTTATTGTTCTCACACTGAATCGAAAACACAGCACTGTGCCAACTACAAGGAAGAAAATTAACTTTATCCCAGACAGAACCAGGATAGTATCCACCCCTCATCCTATACATTCATGTCATGCCTAGGTCCGACATTTTCCACACATCCCAATTAATCATGGTCATCTTTCCTATCTTTTGACAGTCACACACAGCGCAGGATTGTCGCAGGCTGAAGCCAGTTCTGGTTCCATCACCGCTGTGTTTGTCCGATTCTATCACCAAAAATAGTTCTCCCTTTATTTGGGTGATTTTACTGTAACACTGTTGATATGGCAAATAGTCAATCAAAACCACAACAGAATACCTGTCACTAGAGAGGAAATTAACTCTTTCTTGGCTGAAGTCAGGATAGATGTTTTATAAGAGCGCTAAAGAATTAATCAATAAGATGACAAAGCTTGCAATACAAGCAGAAACTACCTAAGTCTAATTACTATTACAGGAGTGCTGTCCAGTCTTTTAAACCAGAAACACAGTGTAACTTATGTATTTAATGTTGTGAAACCTCGTAAGGGTTGTGGTCTGTGTTAATTACAGTCTGTCCAGGGAGGTGAAGGGCAATTTAAGTTAATCCTTTTAGTGATGAATTATTCAAAATGAAAACAAAATAAAAACAATTGACTGAAGCATTATAGTCAAGCCCTATGCATTAACCTAACACTACACATGGGTGGTTCTATAGCAACACACATACTCTTAATGTGATAAATAAATTAAGCCACTGGGATGCTCTTGCTGACTTGTTACATTTAGAATTAATCAGGGCAGGACTGATGGGGAGATATGTTAATAAGATGTTACAAATATAAACCTCTTATTTTCTTCATTAAAAGTTAGACAGAAACAGCACCCAGTACTAGCAGTCTCTGCAAGTAGGAGTTTATTTGTTGCAAAAGAACAAGATTCCAGTTGTTTTAAAGTCATTGGGCCTGATCTTAATGTTCTTTACAGGAAAAGCTTCTGGTAAGGCCATCTCAGGATGGGTCTATGGGATGGTAAAAGAAAGTAAAGGAGGGATCAGGATTTCTATACATGCATGTCCATACCAGATGTGATCTGAAGAATATCCAGATGCTGAGAGTGCTCAGCTGAATCAGCAGACACAGCAGACACCTGAGTTTTATGGTCAAAGATTACCAAGAGTGACTCAGTACATATATTTCTTTAGTGCTACAATCAGCAACACAACCGCTCTTACGTTTTGTTCTGAAGTATTGCAATAAATGAAAACATCCATTTAACAGTGAGGGACACACCAAGTTCTTAAAAACAGAGATCTTAAACTATTAGAAATTGCCAACAAACAGTGCCACTACGAAAACCAAACAGATGCTGAAACAAAAAAAAAGACAAAAGAAGTTCACTGAAAACGAAACAACTCACCATGTGAATCTAATTCCAGACTGTGCTTTTTTCTCCCCCTTCTTTTTCTCCCCATGATTAATTTTGGTCCTTTAATTGAGTGTTACATTTCTCCTCTTTCAGACTAATTAAAAGTTTTTGTATTTCCCTCATACAATGCAGCACAACCAAGACAGAAGGTTGACTGGTAGAAGAAGAACAGGGGGGAAATTAGTTGAGACACCACACAAACATTAAGGAAATGGAGACCTGGTTCTCAGGAAGGGAGTTTGCTGGTCTCCAAAACAGGACAAGGCTCAGCTGAAGCCTTTACTCCAGCTGGGATGTTCAGAACAGCTGTCCTTGACTTGGGTTCTCTAGTATGAGTGGGCTTCATGCTGCAGCCCTTTCCTCAGTAGGGAATTGTTACAGCCTTGATCCTTCTTCTCCCAGGCTAATTATTTACATGAATATCATAATAACTCTAAGACTTAATTCGCCATCCAGTCTGCTTAAAAATGTCCAGTTCCTGCAAAAGGTTTTAGGGATAAACAGATAAATGTATATGGATTAACAGAGATGTGCACAGCATGATCATATCTATTTAAATCTCTACCTATATGTATGTTTATAACTAAATCTTTTTCTATATATTTAGCAAACGAAGCTGAAATATCAACCAAGCGTCTACCAGTATCTATTTAATTTCTTCTCAAGTTGCTAATTCTTGATGGATGATGATACATATTTATTGTGAGCCTTGCAGTGGGTGATCTTAATTTCAGCCTATTAAGTTGTTACTGAGGTACTTGTTCTCTGCATGACAAAGTCCAACCTATTTTGATCTCTAGAGGCTTATCAAAGCTTTTATTCTTACTGAGTCTTACCTTTGTATTTGTGGAGTGGGTTAGAAAATTTAAACGGCAGTTCATCCTTGGCTAGTTTTCAAGTTTCATAAAAGAAACTATTTTTAATTTAGATTTCAGACCTAAGCAGTTTATAGCTCTCATCTGTGACAGCTTGAGTGAAATGTCCAGCATCTCTGTGAACTCAGCCAACTTGACTGAACAGGGAAGAAGCTGTCAACAGAGCAGGGAATTCTTTATAATATAAAGTCTTATTAGGATACAGAAAAAGAAAATTAAACTGAAGTAGCAACCTGATTTTAGGTCAATTCAGGTAGTCAGAAATTATGACTTAAAAAAGGTGTCTGAATAGAGAAATAAATAGTAAAATAGTAGAGATTACAAGAATTCAGTCCCTTCTTTTGTTTGAGTCAGCAAAAAATTGAAATTCAACAGATTTTTCTTGCTGGGCTTGCACCCTCTGTGGAAAAAAAACCAAAAAACAAACAGGAACAAATGCAGTTTGTATATATAAAACCACTGGCTTTGCATTCTCTTTCAGTTTGTTTGATAAGAAAGTAATACCATTTCAGTGGAGCATTGAACAGGTTTGTTCTTTTTATAGGCTCTGGGAAGTGTGAGACTAGAATTTTCTTCACTGTGGTTCTGTTTTCTTCATGGTTTTGATTTGGTTTTCCCTTCAGATTGATTTTTCTCTGGCAAAGAGACTTCCCCAGAATCTTATTCTGCTCAAGTGAGTCAATGCTCCAATTGCCACCACATCTAACTACTCTTCTTGCAATTTTCAGTGCATTTATGCTCTAAAAATGCCTTTTTCCCTAGTTAGAGAGGGAGGCACCCAAGTCTAGATCCAAAGAAAGCCTCAGCTCTCACTGACGACCTTCCACCTCATCCTAGAGGTAAAGAATGAACATCTTTGATTTGAATGCTAAAATTCACCAAATGTCTCCAGTCCTCAATGAGGGGAGAGTCTGGAGAACTGTCTGGAGAACACAGAGAAGGTTGTGTTTCTCCATCTGAATCTCACACCCTGGACTGATGGACATCTTACTGAGGCTGACCTGCAAAAAACAGTCATCAGTTGTTGTATTCCTTCAAAACCTGTCTTGAGTGTGGTCTCCATCTTTCAGAAATAGCCAGCTTCTTAATGCATTCCACCAGGACCTGGGGACATGGGTTCAGCTGTCTTTTATCATAAGTGGTTACGGGTGCATCTCCTACCTTGACACACAAGATGAACCCAGATTTGCTTTCTGGAGAGGGAAAGGTGGGAAGAAAGACAGTCATTCTCATTTGTTCTTGTTGCAGCTTCTCTATTGCATTTGGACAAAGATCCTCCAGACCTAAAAACATGGCACAAGTGGCTCTTGGTTAAGGTACTCTCTTGCAGTAGTTTGGGAGAAGCAGGGGTGAGAGTAAGCAGACAGTGAGTACTAAAGGCTTTAATAAACTTGAAGGTGATATGGGTCCTTCATGTCTACCGAATTATCCAGCATGGAGGATGTTTGATACATAAGCCTGGCCCCTTCTGTAATCTGCTGCTGTATTTCTCAGGGTAAAAATACAGCTCAGGAACTAATAGTGAATGGAGAAAGTGATGGATTAAGTGCCTGGACTGTGGAGTGAGTGGGATTTAAGCATCACATCTGCCTGCTGGATCTCTTATCAACTGGTGCAGACACCTTCCTACTTGGGTTGTGAAATCCCTTCTGAGGCATTGCATGGGACAGTGTGATGATGCCAGGCCAGTGAGAAGTGCAAAGGCCAAGTATTCAAACCTTCATGAGCCAAGTGGGCCAGGGGGACTAAAAGACTGCTCCCACCTCTCAAGACATTCTTTGTAAAGGAAGAAATTGGACCTGGGTCAGCACTGTCATCACCTACACCTGTGAAAAGTAATCAGTGTAGGAGACAACAGGAACTTTCCAAAGGCAGTTATTTTGATGAAAGATACACCAATATAGGGCCACATTTGTTCATCTCTATTTCATGAATAGTTAATACAGATACACAGGATAGAGCTGACTCCAGTAACTCTCACAAACATGTTCATGATGACTGTTACAACTATACTTTGTCATGGAAGTTAAGACTTCTTGCTGTCACCGTGTAGCTCTGCTTCATTTAAATTACATTAATGCCTGTTACACAGTGGAATTCCAATTGTTATATGTTACAGATTATTAGTCTGTATGTTAAAAAAGTAACAGGAAGGGAAGAAGGAAGTGTGTTACATTGCAAATCTCTTCCCTGTCCTGTATGTATGAGTTAGCATAAAATGAACTTTATTCCTAATTAAATTATGTCAGGGCCCTGTTGCAGTGCTTCATTACCCATTCTTCACAAAGAGGCATGGCCCCATCAGTCTTTTGATGAGATGCCACCAAATAAGGTTATTATGCCAAGAAGCAATCTAGGGAGAAGCTATTATCTGGTTTTCTACAAAAGCAGTTTCTAACCTTATTGGCTTGCATTATGTAGTAGAAATTGAATTTATATAGCAGAAATTGAACTTAGGAGGGTACAGTGAAACATGCGTGCTACCCATTTTTCAGCCTGACTGTAGGATGTTAAACTTCCCACAGAGAAAGCAGAGCTAATAGTCCAAGATCTGGAGGTGCACAGTCAGCATCTCAGCTGAAGACTGTGGTAGAAGTCATGCAGTTATGATAAAAAGGGTTATACAAAAGTGATGCTGAAATCTATTTCTCACTTAAATATGGTAGGAAAAGCCAGCAGGTCTGAAAAGAGACCTGCTATTGCAGCAGATAATTGCAAGTGCCTTGACTAGTTGTTTACTTAAAAGAACAACTATAGCCCTTACATGTGAAAATCTTATCATTTATAAATGGAAGTTTACATGATTTGACTGCACAGGGGTGAACTTCCATGTGCATAGAAATGCCTTAGGGCCCAGCTTTAGATTAGAGAAATCTAATCTTGCGAGCTCTGCAAAATTGAAAATTTGTTATCCAGATGTTGCTTTGAAGTATTTTGACTGAAATTTTGCCTGTGGGTTTACACAGGAATAAAACAAGAGGAAAATTTGTTCTCTTGGAATGTTCTTGTTAGGGGCACTGCTACCATTTCAGTCGTATTACAAGGATTTACTGTGGTAAATTGTTCTGAGAATTTAGAAAATGAAGTGAAATTCCAGCAGAGGATTTTGTAATGTCCACCCAACGTCAGCAAGTATTCAGATTTGAAGACAGATTATAAAGTAATGCAGTGGGAATAGATTCATATGAGTTAGACAGAAAAATATTGAATCACAGGTGTTTAAACATGAGTATTCACTTTCAAGTTATTCAGACAGAGAGGGAAAAAAAGAAAGGAAAGAGAACATGGATAAGGGGAAAAGGGGAAAGAACATTTGAAGCCTTTTTGCCAATTTGGGATTGAGATCTGTTAGTAAAATAAATATCTTGAAGATAAAACACTCAGCAGTCTTGAGAAAGGAAACAAAATCCCCTCATGTCTTTTTCATGAGACTTTGCTGCTTAACACCTTTGGTTACACTGTGATTATTTTCTTCAGTCTTGTGTTTTGGTCTGTGATGTAAAACCATATTCAACAGTGTCCTACTGTGTCCTGTGTTCTCCACAGTTGTAGCCACTTGCAGCCTGTGCTCAGCGGAGAGTCTCAGTGTTTGTTGTGATAAATATCAGGCCACTGATTGTAACATCTCTGAGTGCTGGAATTCCTACCTTCATCAGAATGACATTTTGGGAAGTGTAGTTTTGGGCTCAAAAGAAAGGGAATAAGAAAGTGAATGCAGCTTTAGGAAACAGCAATGTTGGAGAAACCTCTCTGGCTTCTTTCAGGAATACCACCATTCCAATATAACTCATGACCAGTTGTCATATAACAAGGAATGGCAAGGTACAATTGGTTCTAACAGGTATTCAAGTCTGCCTTCCATCATTAAGCTTGTGTTTAAAGGTTTTAGGTCCTTTTTTGGAGCTGTGTATGAGCCATCCTGCAGACAGTTTGAGGAAGAGTCAGCTCAAGCCATCTCTCATCAGACCACCATGCTGGGAAGCAGCAAAGAAAGCTGAGGATTGCTGAAGACTCTCTAAAATGTGGAAGATTGTACTCTATAGGATGTAGGTCTTCTGGTGAACCCTGCTTGGCTATGGTGGTGGTGACAGACTGTTGTAGCTCTGAGGTTGCTAAGGGACTATAATTCTTCCTGAAGAACTGCAGGAACAGAAAAGGAAAACTGGAGGGAAATACACACACCCACTCACAGATGGACATCTAGAGATGGGAGAGAGGCACATCTGACCTTGGACTACCCTGAGAAACTTGAAGGAGCTCCAGGTGAAGAAGGTTGTTCTCCAAAAGAATTGGCAGAACAAAGGAGACAGAATTAAAGAATTCACTGGCTAAGATTACTCTGGCATTGGCCACAGCTCTGGATACTGCTGGTTAAGTCTCATCACAAGGACAAGTGAAAGGAAGGCTCACTGCTCATGCAGAAAGCTGCTGCATCCAGTCTGTGAAGGAGAGTGGAAGTTGATATTGCAGGTGGAGAAGGGGCCATCCTGAAGCTCATCCTGAAATTGCTGTCTGATAAAACCTACCCTGTTATTTGGATTTGGGATCATGATGGCCAAGGAGCACTGCAGTTTAATACTACCCCCAATACTACACCTGAACCCCTCCTCTAACTTGTGGATTTTTAGTGCACACTCTCCTAGCCTTCCAAATCATCTTCATAAGGGGACAGAGGTAGGAAATGTCCACCAAGGTAACAGCTTGGTGCAGGACTACATAGTCAAAAGTAACACAACAGTAGTAAGTTAAGATACTTCATCACAGTAAACCCGTCTCTCCCTAGGAGGTCCTCTAGATGATACTAACCTTGAAGCTGACATTAGATTTACAGCTCAATTCCCTTGGGCAATGATGCTGATTACATCCATACTAAAAGAGCAAAGCAAGTTCATTTCCTTCCCCTCCACAGCAAGACTTCACTCACGGCTGCCACAGGAAAGCCTGTGACAGGTTCCTGAATTGCTTTAGACGTCCGGCAGCTGCAGAGCTCTTTGCAAAGGATAGAAATCTTCCACTGCTTCAGAGCAGCTGACAGCTGAAGAAAGATGATCAGCCAAATTCTTTGTTGTAGCCACTCCATATACCAAGACAAGTAGAGTGATTAAACTGATTTATAGCGCTTGGATACCCAACTGCTTTTCTCCCCAAAATAAGACCTACAAAACAGGTACTCAATTGCTTAATGAAACGAAGCAACGATCCTTCTATTGACAGCAATATTACTGAAATGTAAGCAGAGGGATCCCAAATTGTTGGTTTAAGGCACATTCACCTTTCACATGTGGCTTGAGTCAAAATCCTGGGGCTCAGTCTGAGTGAATTTACTGGGACAGGTATTTAGTATGGGACTCATCTACCTGGCAGTAGGTAGCTGAAGATGACAGTGGAGTTATCTACCTCCGGGTTACACTAAAGGCTCACTTTCTAGTTAATGCAGATCTCATCTGTCACTCAATGGACTCTAAGACATGATAATCTCACTGTAGAATAGACATCTAAAATATATCATATGAATCATCTCTGAAAATGTGCATTTCCCCTCAATTTATCTAAATCTGCACTTGCAGCTAAGGATGCCTGAGAACCCAGAAAACCAGGCATGTAGTAAATCCATTTAAGTGATTAGCAAAATTCTCAAGTACCTTATCCATGTCATTAGGCAGAGACCCTGCCCTACTCTAAGCATTTCCATTAATTGCTGCATTAACAATTCACAGACTTAAATCAGAGGGTCAGAGGTCAGTAGATGAGTCCTTGTAAAGTGAAAGGGCAGGGAGGAAAGCTTTTGTGACAGCTTTTCTTGGCTATAAGTAAAGCATTTATTTCCAAGCCCTTTTGATAACCAGGGGTAGGAAGGCTGCTGATAGTTTTCAATGGCATACTAGCATTTGATTTAATGCTGCAAAGCTCTTGGTTTCTTGGTGTTCTGGCAGGAATTTGACCACCAGCAAGGCTGGCAACAAGTGTTGCTGGTAAATACTATTGACATGGACCATTCATAATCAACACAGCTCAGCACAACCTTTAAAGGAACGTACCTGAAGGAGACTGCCTGAGGCAATCCTGTTCAAGTGCCTTTGCACTGCATATAAATCTGATGCAAGATCTCTCCTCCTTGCTATGATCCTAAAGAGGTAGTAGGTTCTAGGGGCTAGGTGAGACACTGTGCAAGGTGGTGCCATGAGCATTAACCAGGTTAGGACTCAGGCTGAGGGCTATGGTACAGGTTTAGCATGTATCTTGGGAATACTAATGTACCATCATATCTGTACTTTTTTAGCATACATAATCTGAGAGATTACTAGATTGAGTAATTTCAGTGATTCACACAGAAATATTCACTATTTTAAGTAAGTGCTGAAGTATCTTGTCCTAGTGACTCTTTATGCCTTATTCTGAGAAAAAAAAAGTGATGTCTGAGGTAATACAGCATACTGGTGCTAATCTGAGGCACTTCCCTTCATATGCTTTGGCTTTGTATTTTAGGAGAGTCAGACAGCTTTCTTTGGGAACAGCAATGCAGCCAACTTTCACCATATGCTGTGTGGGTTCCCTCTTTCCACTCCTCAAAGGAACTGACAGCCTTGCCAGAAAAGAAACAAAACAGAGTACTTTACACACACACAAAAAGAGGTTCTGAAGGTTTTATTCAGGATCAGAATAATAATAAAAAAGAGATTTCACACAAGAAAATTCAGCAGAATAGCTCAAAGCCTGGGACATGGATGACCCATCTTCCCACTTGGGTCAATGTACAATTCTACCTTGTTTTTTTTCTCTGACTGCAAAGGAGCTTTGGCCATTGGATTATGGGCTGCTCCAAACAAAGGTTTATGTTTTATATCTTTTGTCCAAGAGTCAACTTTTCTGTACTGAAGACATGGTCTTGACTGGACATTTTCTAATGAAAAATTATATTTTTTCCTGGTATACTGTGAAGCTGAACATTTTAAATTGCAGTAACTGACTTGTGCACTATTCTATTTCCTTTAAAAAAAGCAGTCAGCTCCCATTTACAGAATCTCAGATTGACACAAACTTAATCCTATTGCCCCTGTGCAAGCATTTTCACTGTGATGTCACTGGGAGTTGTACTTTGGAGACCTGAAAAGCAATACCTGTTAAGCATATGTATCTCTAATGTGAGGATTAGTGTTCTGTGTTTCACATCATGTCTTTGTTTCTTTTAACTTGCTCTCCCAGAGGGTATAATTTGGTTAGTTACTTAGCTGACATCAAAGGTATTCTTCTGCTGAGGTTTACAATGTCAACACTTAACAAAATTCCTACCCTCCCAAAAAATGCATGTGTTAGATAAGGCACTGCTGAGGACAGTTGGCTCTTGGCTACCTGGGCTCTGGGTTATCCATACCAGAGCTTCAGAGCCAACTCAGCTCTAACTGCGTTGTTTGAGGAGGCACATGGAGACACAGCTGTATTCTTTCCAGGGCCAGAAACAAGGAAGTTCATTTTTGGGCTGTGACAACTTGAATTAGAAACCTGGTCAGAATAAAAGTCTGTAGAACTGGCACAGACACTCCTCCTGAGTATTGGTGAGCCCAAGGTCTGGACTACCACCTACGGTTCCACATTCAACCAGCTCAGGTTGACCTGGGATCATTATTTCCAACTGTGACAGATTGAGACACATCTTCCTGCTTCCTGCTAGGAATCACAACCAAGGTAACAACCGTCTGCCAAATCACCTTCAAAACAACTGTGCAGGACACTGAGGCTGTGACTGACCTCAGGAAATTCAGGTTTTCATCTGGAGACTGGTTGGAGTCTACTGACTCTTATGACCCTGGGGAATGAGGGACAGGAGAGAAGGATTTTTTTTGCCAGGTAGAGCCCTGCATTCAAGATATGAAACAGAGACTGGGAAAGCACTCCTGAATCCCTTAGTACAGGCATAACCTGAGCATCTTTATTGCAGTGAGCCCAAGTCCCAGGATGAGAAAAGCCCTTCTGAATCCAAACAGGCTCAGCCTTGTTTAACTTAGTTATGAGGCCAGATTTGAATGGGTCCCATGCATTTGCACTGTGCCTTGGCTTGGAAGCAATTCCTCCAGGAACACAAAGCACAAAGAGGAGGAAAAACCCAGTGTCTACATAGCAACCTGAGGGGACCTGGGGTCAGCAGGGAACAAAACATAACCCTGAATGTCACCATCCATCCCAGGGCACAGATGCTCCTGGTATTTTCCAGAGTATTCCAACGTGACAACACCTTGGATGATGGAGTAGTGATTATGGTGCCTTAGTGACACCCGAGTCAATGAGGTGTAATGATTATAACCACACAAATCTCCACTGTTAATTGTAATATAGGCTGAGCAATAAATAGATGCTGCTTCAACCTCACACTTAGCAATTAATGTAATAGATAAAATCTGCCGGAGGACTAGAAGTGTTTTTCTGATACAAATACCACCCATTTTACCCTTTCCACTCTCTAGATTAAAAGTTTTAGGAAAAATGAATACATTTAGAAGTCTCAAAATGTAATTTTGCAAGAGACTTTTTTTCCCACGGCATTTTTCTAGAGAGTAGGAATTTTACTAGAGCCACTTTGGTACAGTGAGATGCTCCACAAAGCGATGTTCATTGCAAATACATTGTATTAATTAATTTTCTACTGAAAACATGCTCATTGTCAGACCTTTACCCACATACCAGCAGGACAGAAGCAAATTTTTCTTGTCGAGGCTATATCAAAAGATGGGTATCCCCTTTTTTGCTTGTAAGTCACATTGAGGAACAATATAAGTACAGTCACTTTTAGTTTGGACAAGCGACAAGGTCTAGGGAAAACAGACATCTAATTTTCTTATGAAGTTACAGCTGGACTGCCTGAGGTTTCTCATGCAGTTTTACCATAGTGAAGCTGCATTAAATTCTGGTTTTCCAGGCAGTTTTTCTACAGCTCCAGTGAAGTTGATTTATGACCCACCTACTTCTACATGTTATAGCAGCAATATTAACCAAGCTTCCTCCATATCCACATATCCTCTTTCAGACTTTTTTACTTAGAAGAAATTTGTTTACTCTATACTTGTACATGGAGCATGGTCTGTATTCACATTTTTTTCCCCTTATCATATATAGGTTAGAGAAGGAAGTTAAAGGAATATTTCTTATACAGTGTCCCTCACTTTGATCCTAAAGTAATATTACCACTGTACTTAAAGAAAAAAAAAGGAAAAATCCTTCTATTCAGGAGTGAAGGTCCAGAGTCCTCATTTTTCCCTCTTCCCAAATTAAAGGCACTTACCTAAGGCACCCTAAGCTATAAAACTAAGAGGCTGACAATCCTGCTGTGCTTAGTAGAGCAGCAAGGTTTAATGACTCCTGAACTAACTGTAGAAGTGATTGGACTCCCAGCATACCCAAGTGCCCAAATTAGGTAAGATTAATTCAGAACAAGGTGCAGATGGAGCACAACACTTCTCACTCACACCTGCAGCAGCTGGTACTTGTATTTGTGTGCTTCCTTCCCTCAGGCCCATAGAGTCTGGCCGGGCAACACCACTGCCTGTCCCTGCCTGTGTGCTCTGATAGGTCAGTGCTTCTCCAGGCAGGTAACAGGGAGTATAACTTTCATGGAGGGATAACAGAAGGAAGGGGAAAAGATGGTATCTCACCTCCTCTCTCCTCTTGTGAATTGGATGATGATGAAAGGGGAAAAGAAATGGATTCTCCCTTTTCATTCCCACGGGAAATTAATTCTTGGTCTCTGAAATTAGGGACACCTGGGCAAGATGTCCCTTGTGTGTGGCTCATCCCTTCACTGGGGCTCACGGAGTGAGCACTAGAATTGCAGCTCCACTGTGTCCAACTCAAAATACAATTAAAGAAGGGAAGTGGTGTGATATAAATGGAACTACACGTCACAGAACTGAAATGTCCATAGTCTTCATTTTGAACCATGCAGAAAAGTGTTGTGGGTCTGTTCTAAGCATAAAACATTTTATCCAAAATGAAGAGAGGAGTTCATTTATTTCACAGTGTGAGCAAAGCTCACTGAAGAAATCATATTTTGGTGGGTTTTTTTCCTGCAGCATGTTTGCTACTCTCACTTTTGAAAGCTTGCTGCTCTCTGTGTGGTACCTGAGACATCCCGCATGGCTTTCAGATGCATTAATTCTGAAACTGGTGAAAAATAGTCAGTGACAGACAGGAGCGGCAAAAAATAATTGCCAGTGTTTTGCACAGAGAAGGGAGAGAACAAGCAATACAAGGAAAGCTGCAGATAGAGATACCTCAATGATTTCTTTCTGATTTGGTTGATGCCTGCTAATTGACAGAGCTCCACTCTGAACAGTAAGCAGGGAAAAGAGGAGGGAGAGAGAGCGAGATAAAATCAGATGGAGAGGGTTCAGTTGCTATTCATTTTAATAATTTTCATCTCCCAACATTAAGCTTTTGTATCTTTGTTATTCTAGTGGTGATAGATGGAGAGGTAAGAACACGGAAACCTTAGCTTTATCACCACTTATCATCCTTACAAAAGACAGGCAAAGTAGCAACTTCCTTAATAAGACAGGATGATAATGGATAAGGCTGGGATAAGTGGTTTCCAAGGACACCTCCTTCGGGAGGAGGCAGGGCTTGCAGTGCTGGCTTGGTAAAGACAGTGCAGGGAAGAGCAGCTGCTCTTCCCACTCTCCTCTTGGGTCAGCAGCACTGTACGTGTCTGCTGGTCTCCATGGACTTGGGAAGCTGATCCCAGTGCAGTTCATGCCTTTATCTGCCAGTGCTGGAAAACAGGTGGTTACACTCCCAGGTTACACTTCAGGGGCCTGAAGGCAGTGGGGTTGGGGCAATCTGCGGAGATTTGTACCCCTGTGCTGCCCATGCCAAGAGGGGTGAGGTATTTCCACCAGTGGCTGAACCAAATGCTCTTAGGTATCTTGGTTAGTTATTTTGAGTGTAGGGAAGGATTAAATATGCACATCTCCATGATTTAAACTCTTGTTGTGCTTGAGAAAAAAGGCTGAATGAAATTTATCTTGGGACATGAAAAAGTCCTGATTCAGCTACACATTTAAGCATATATATAATTTTTCAGCAAATGTTTCATAAGCATAAACTATCATAAGTTTAGACAGTGTTGAGTTAGGGCCAAGTTTCCCTCTTGATAATAGATTGTGATTTGGTTTTTTTTCTACTACAACCCAGTGGTAAAAAGCAAGACAACATTTTTGTTAATAAACATTAGAGAACCTGAGAATAGATCATAACTATTAACCTTTGATTTTCTTATAGGATTAATAGTGAAAAAAAAACCAAAAGGCAATGGTGTTTTTTATCAGAAGATGCTTTCTGGGGAAGGGACAATATTCAAAAGGTTAGATAGTAAAATTCTGCATTGTCAGGATCGTATTTCAGTGTGGCATCTTGTTAAAGTACATGGAGATGAAGTCTTGGCAAAGTTGTGTTGACAGTATCACTGACTCTTAATGCAGAAAACAGCCCTAGTGTTAGAGGATTTATGTTCTTTGGAAAGAGAAGGAAATCATATTTGAAGTTGGCTCAAGTAATCTCAGTTCAAACTGGAATTAAATTCTTCTCTGATACCTTTTCTTTTCAGAGCTTAAGCCAAAACCCCTGTTTGGGGTCACATCATTCCCTGGTCAAACATTTTTGTACTGAGTACATATCGTCCCTCCAAGGTAATGCCCTGCCCCTTAAAAATGCAATATGCTGCTGAATATTATGTGAGATGACAACAGCCATCTTTCTAATTGCAAATAAATAATAATAAATTGCAAACATATAACAACATTACATAATAATAATACAGTTGGAGTAAATCATGCATCCCTACAGCCCTGCTGAGATCAGGTACAGGATCAGCTTCATAAACTCTGATGACTTTAAATGATAAATAAAACTTCTGATCTCTTATTTTGTCCTCTCTGGTGTCCTTCATCATTCCAATTCACAAACAGATACTGCTTTTTAGCCCAGAAACTTGTGTTTGATCATAGCATTAATTTCAAAAAGCTGTACTGGCTTTAAGGACAAACAAGTGGAAAATCCATCATTTCCTGTGGGAATTTTTTTTGGCAGTTACATTGACATTCTAATACAAAAAATGTCTTTTTTTCAAATTTAGCCTTTTCTTCATATCAGACACCAGTTCTTGTTATACTCTTCTAGGTTAAAGAGCCCTTACAGAAGCAGGACATTTCCTGTATATCAGTACTCCCACAACAGCAATCCAAGTGGATTCTAATTTCTTTCATTAGCTGGATGGGCGAACCTAAGTGTCCTCGTTTAGGACATCTTTCTCGAACACTAAAATGATTTTTGTAGCTTTCATTTGCAAACCTTTTCAAATTAATGCAGTGTGAAATATGGATTAAGAGCTGTGGGGAACAAATTCAGTAGATGGGGAATTACCTTTCTGATTTGGCACCTGTCATCACCTTTTTCCTTTCTTTTCCTCTTCAGGAAATATTGCTTTAGTGGAGAAAAATAAATTTGTGCAAAACACTTAGATACCTTCTAATGTGTGACAGATCAGCCACGCTGCAGCACAGGGCCATAGGCTCTGATGTGTGTTGAACATACTGCACCTACTGCACCATGTACAAGCTGTACATATGTCCAGCATCACCTGAATGGACGTATGGACCCTTGACTACATGGCAACTGAAGCCCCTGCTTCTCCATTTCGAGTGGGGCCACCTCAGCCCTCTGCGATTCACCACACCTATAGGTGTCTGCATCTATATGTTCGTGCCATAGTAGCTTGTGTGTCAACATGGCAGTTCAGATTGCTGAAGTCATTCTTGCTACTCTAAAGAAGTTGAGCTCACCATTTTCAATCCTCTCTTTCTGGAAGTTCAAAGTTTATTCCCTCAGCTTCTTCACCACGGGAAGAGTTTTAACCGAGTTGACTGAAAAGAAAGAGAATGAAACTTGATGCGTTTATTGCCTTCAAGTGCTTTATTCAGAAGAACTTCAGCAACAGCATCAGAGGAGAAACACACTGCTCCTACATAGTTGCTTAAGGATTATCTATAATTTAGGCTCCCTGTGTAGACTCTGTGTGAACAACTAAATGAAAGCCTTTTGTCTTCAATGTGTAAGAAGTAAGACTACCTGACCCCATAGTGTGAAGAAACTTTAAGAAGCAAATAGTAAGTTTTGAAAGGATTGAATTTCAACTCAAGAGACTGTTGCATTTAAAATCCTTCTGACTTCAAAGAAGGTTTAAGATAAGTACTTCATAACTGATTTTATAATCTTACTAATTCCTGCTGCTCCATTGTTACACAGGTTTTATATTCAGAGTCCTCAGCACAGTGTGACCCTGTACCAGTGGAGACCTTTAGATGTAGCCTGTATAGTAAATTATAAAAGTTCATTCCGCAAGTCCTGCTAAGCACCCCATGTATATACAATGAGATCAGGCAGTAAAGTTTTCTTGTTGTGCCTTAATTTATCTGACCTATTACCCACAGAGCTTCCACATCTTCCAAAGACTAACTAAGTGAAGGCTTTATTTTTCAGATGACAATTTACTTGTTATGAAACACTTAACTTTATATCTTAGTGGAGCATAATTATTTTAGGAGACTGTCAGTAATGTTGTGCTTCAGCAGTATTTAGCTGAACACCTTTCCTTTCCAATACATGGATTTTTGCAGTGCAAAGGAAAATTACTAAATGGATCAGTGAACTGGTGAAAGTTCCGAGATCACTATCCTAGTTCTCCCAGAAAATCACTTCTGGAGATCTCAATCTTTGAATTTTTATGAAGAAGGAAAAAAAGAGAGAGAGAGAGAGAGAATAACTTAACTCAGTTGGGAAATACTGGTGAGGCAGCTGGAATGCAGCTACTAGAGCAGGTTCTGTCAAACCATGTAACCTGTTTCACTACCCTTTAAAGAAAAGAGACATATAATCCATGGGCTCAGAGTTAAGATTTGGAACAAGAGCTGCAGATAAGGAAAGCTACGGATGTAAAACCAGCATAATTGTTTCATACACACCTTCATCTCCCTGGTCTCCATTCAATTTAAGAAGTTTAATTATTGGTTTAGTTATTCAGCTGAATGATATTATCAGAAATCACAATGCTTTAAGGAGTCCAAGAGAAGCCTTTGTCAAGTCCTGAAGACAGAACATCTCCTTCAGAGAAGACAGGTAGACCATCAGCCTGCTCATCTCTATTTCTGCTGTCTGCTCCCGCATTTTAAAGCTCTTTGAGATTCAAGCCACAGGATTTTTTTCCAAGTGTTTCAGACTCACCAGCTGGATCCATCTGAAGGACAAGTTGTCTGTTACCAGAACCATCATTTGGCCTCACCTATTCATCTCCTACCTTCTTGCTCTTCCTAATCCAATAGCAGATCCCACACGTGGATTTTTCACCAATGTTATCTTTCATAGAGCAGCACCTGCTTTTCAGCCCACACATGGTGGCCCGTGAGAGAAATGGGGTCCCTGATACTGTTTCACTTGAGCAGAACCTCTAACATGCTGCGACAGATCACCTTCTATACAGAAGGGCTAGGATAGAACGGAGAGATTCGAGCACAGGCTGCAGAGGGGTGAGTCACTCAGCAATTTCATATCGATGAAGAATTTCTCTGAGAGATCTTTGAATTTAGTTAACAAGTCAGTACATTCTGTTAAACTGTATATATAACCTGTCTAGATCATACAGTCTTTGTAAGGGCACTGTGCTTAGAAAATTAGCTAATCAATCCCCTGTCTGAGTGACTGAGCACTCAATCCTCAATCTGCCTACAGCATTTTAGTCCCTTAGCTTTCAGTTTCTTCTGAAAAGGTAAAAAGCTGGCATGCAGCTTAGAGAATGCTTAAATTGATTAAAAAGAACGTACTCAAACACAGATAAAATGCATGCTACATTTTTTTTTTTTTAACAGAAGGGATGCCAGCAAGGTTAGAGAACAAGGTAGAGAAAGCTATTAGGAAAAAACCTCTTTTTAGGTAGGTAAAATTGTGCCCCAAAGGAAAAAAATTTCACATGTCTTATCAGACTAAATGCACAAGCAAAATGCAAACCAAATCCCACATTGTTTAAATCTTTGAATGCCCTTTCCAGGTCCATCATTCGCAAAAAACTTGAGTGCCAACAGATGATCGAGGCATAACCAGAGCTCTGCGAAAAAGTAAGGCCAGATAAGACATCCAGCTGACCTGGAGAAGAATGACAAAAGACATAGACTAGATGGTATTCACCAAAAACTAAAGGCAATGAAGTATAAAATAGGTGAGTTACTGCATAATACCCAGTCTTTTTGTTTAAAACTGTTTTAATACCAAGGACTAAACAGCCATATGATGCCAGTTTAGAGGATGCTGACAGAAGACTCAGAGAATTTCAGCTTTGAGGTAGGATGACATTCATACTGGGCAAACTGGTAGAAGCTGTAGCATAGAAAAAACTAGCAGGCATGTGGACAAACTTGGATGTATTAGCAAAAGTTGAGACTTTTGTAGAAAAAAAAAGATCATGATGCACAAGTCTATCTGGAGTACTTTGAAGAAATCTTGCCTGTGGACAAAGAACTCTAGTCTGATGACAAATTTCCCCACATTTTCTAAAGGCCTTTAAGAAACTCTTATACCAGAAATTCTTAAACAGTTAGTTGTTTTGGAATATTAATGAGAAAATCTTTGTATGGACAAGCAGGTAACTGAATGGTAGGAATAAAAGAGAAGGAACATGTAAAGGGGTCTCTAGCATCAACCTACAGATGGTTTCAGTATACGCACTTTTCAAATTATACGTGGAGGATGTGGGGAAGAGTCTCATCAGTGAGGTGGGGAAGCTTGCTGATATTTTATTATTCAGAGCAGTAAAAGACAAGTGAACTGCAAAGAATTGCAGAAATATTACAGTATTATGTGACTTCAAGATAAAACAGCAAATGAAATTTAACACCAGTGTGAAATAATGAACTTCATTTAAAAATGCCCCAAAACCCCAAGCACAATCATAACTTTGCATATATGATGATGGGCTCTTATTACCACTCAAGAAAAACATCTTGAGGTTAGAAAAGTCACTTTCGTGCAACTATTAGCTGGATGCTCACTGACAATCAAAAAGTAAAGAATAAAAAGCAAAAGAATAGAGGACAAAAGAGAAAATATCATTATACCATTATATGAATCCATTAAATAATCCAACATTTGAAGTAATGTTTGTACTTTTAATCCTTCCTCTTCAAAAAGATACAGAAAATTGGACAAGGCTCAGTGGAAGTTGCGAAGGTGAACAGAGCCACAAAATTAACTCCATATAAATGACTAGACTGAATAGAGCCACCAGCAAAGATACAAGTTGTGAATGTCACAGTGGAAGTGGCAAGGTGGTGATTGCACTTAATCCTCATCATACAGGAATTAGAGGTCACCGGAAAAAAAAAAAAAGAAACCCAAAAAACCCAAAAACCAAGTGGATACTTTTTGTACAATGAATATTTAAACTGCAATAGTTTTGTCGGAGGTGTTGTAAATGCTAAAAGTTTGCATAGACTTAAAGAAATTACTTTGTAAGTTCAGCAGAGAAAAATCTATTGAGTCCTGTTCCACAGAGGAGCCACCCCCGTCCCAGGGCTGCCCAGGACTGGGCACAGTGGAAGACTGGGCAAGTGCAGTGAGACAGCTTCATCACCTGTTCACGCCCTCCTCTCTAGATATGTGAGTGCAGTACTCAAGAAAGGCATCAAACACATCTTTCTGTATGTCTTAGAGAGGAAAAGAGACATTGGCTGAGGCACAATTTGTTCTTCATACTACCCAAAATGGAGGAAGGTTGTGCAGTTACTGTTTAACTCAGAGAGAGAGTTTTGTTAAGGAAACTCAGTAGAATAGACAACTTTCACAGCTCAGCAAAACCAGAGCAGAGGCTCAGCCTTCTCTTCTTGCGTGGGCAAACCCACATCCCAGCCCATGGCCCTCTGTGAGCCCTGGGAGATGCACACAGTGGTGCTGTCACCATGGGCTGCTCCCACACACAAGGAATGCAACTCCCTCCAAAGGACTGTGCTCCCAGGAGCTTCCAGCCATCCCTTTCATCTACAATATCTCTAAAGTTCACCAAGTGGCCTGGCACTGTCATTGAGGATGTCTGGTCACCAGATCTATCCCCTTCTCCTCAGTCATATGAAAGCTGGCAGTTTGCTGGGAGTAAATGTGGAGAGGTCTGAGCTGCTCCTGCTAACACTCCTTTGCTGTAGCTACAAAGTGCCTGGGTGCCTTTAACCCAATGAAAATCAGGCCCTTTGTATTCAAATCAGGATGAAGTTGCTGCATAATTAAAATAATCTAATGGCAGGAAGTCCAGAGGGAATTTGCAGCTTCCTCCATACAAACACTTTAAAAAGCAGTAAGGTATCTGTGTAATGCACAGCTGATTTACAACCTAAGTGACAAACATCTTGGGCTTTAAAAAATAATCTCTTCTATTTCAATTTTCCCTGTATCCCTCAGCAAATATATGCACCACAGCCTGAGAGACTCTACCAGCCCTGCTGAAGGATATTCTGATGAAACAGCCACTGCAAACAAGTGTATTACCACAGCAAGTAAAAAAACATGAGTACAGCGAGGTGCAAAATGACACAGTCAGCATTACCATATATATTTACCTAGGCTAGAGCTCTGTGTAAATAATATATAAGGAATGACTCTTTACTGTGTCCTAAGGGAGGAACAGCGGTTTACAACAGATCATCTTAATAGGACATAGTGTCTAGAAGGCCCTGGAAAATTCCTGATGTAAAACTTCAGCTGTAGTGTAGAGATGTGCTTGCCTATGACCTAGCTTTTGCAAATGTTCAGATAACCCATAAAATGCTTTTTTTGGCAATATATATTTACCCATAACTCATCTGAATTTACATGGAAGTGCCAAAGGCACAGAAAGCTGCTCAACACAAAAGCCCTCCCATGGAACGCTGTTCCTCAGCCACTACCCTGTTTGATTTTTCTGTGATGGAGATTTCAGGTGACCACAATTCCTCTGGGATGGCAAGAAACACGATGGAGACGTAACAAAGAAAGTTGATTGCAGAGCTAAACGTAGATGACTGCTGGGACTGTGAAGGGAGAAATGGGGTTGGCACCACTTACAGAACAGAAGTGATAAGAGGAAGGTCTATTAAAAAAGCAAAAAAAAACCAAACCATGGGTACAAGGACAGTTAGAAGAGAGTTGTTACTTTAGGAGACTGTAAGCCACAAAGCGTTGAAAAGAAGTGAGAAATAACATTAGAAGAAGTTTAAGTATCAGGGAGGATGGGGAGGAAACAGACACCTAGAGACATGGCCAATAAAGAGTTGTCAGTGAGAGTTCAGGGAGAAGCTAAAGTTGGCTGAAAAACAATCCAGAAAAATGGCTGGGGGAATATAAAATGGAATTCATGTTTGTTACCAGCATTCCCAGTGAGTTGAGAGGAGAAGGAAACCGGGCAGGTGATAATGTTGTTAGGGAAGCAGGTGAGTACAGGCCTGGTGATGTGCTGGGTGTGGTGAGTAATGGCTTGTAAAGTCAGCTTAGGTATTGCTTTTTCCCTCAGAAATGTTTCACTATTGAAGGCATGGATCACTTCAGGAAATGAAGCTGTAAAAGAAATAAAGGCAGCCAATAGCTGGGAATGCAGGATTTATCAATGGAGAAAAGAAGTAGGAATAAAGAGCAAGCAGAGACCTCAGAGTGAGAAAAACAAGGGAGAATGAAGAAAGAGAAGACCAGAAGATTATGAAGAAAGAAAGATGGATACTGCAGTTGTGAGCCACTTGGTCCATTTCCTAGTATGGGATTCCATCTGGGAAGCTGAAACCATAGCTGAAGAAGCACAGGGCAAATGCCTGCAGGAAATTCCTCCAAAATCCCTGAACCCTCACTGGGTGCATTTACCATACACCAGCACAGGTTAATCAAAGCTCATATGCAAAATTAAGTTTTGGAGAGAGTTTGAGCAAGTGAAGGCAAACAAATGGAAGAGAGAAGTGTACAAAGCATCAAGGACTGAGAGCAGATCCAAGAGGAGAAGTCTTCATCACTGAGCTAATATTTTATCCTCCACAGAAGAAAAGTGCCTGAAGCCACTTGTTGCTCATGTTGAAGAGAGCACGACATAAAAAGTAACTGAGAGGGAGTTATGATCACCATAAAATCATCATAAATGCTGAAACATATCCCTCTCATGATCACATTAGCAGCTGAATCACTCAGCTTCTTCATTAGTCTGCACTGGAAAAAAAAAAAAAGGAAATAAAGAATTTTTTTTATAAGAAGCTATTTTTCTGAACAAGCACGGAAATCACAAACCAGCATCCCAGAAGAGAGTTCCTACACAGAACACATTGCAGGTTAGTTGTACATCATTTTATATTAAGTGTTGGACATATTGTAGAGGGACCAACTTGTTGCCATTTTACATTTTCCAGTGGAATGTTGTTTTCACACTGATTCCTTTCTCTTGACAGCTCTGGTAATACTCTGGATGTGATAGGTAATGGCTTATAAATTCTGTTTAGGAAAAAGAAAATAAAGAAGTTGCCTTTAGTTTTGTGTTATGGAAAAGCAATTTTTCTTCTATTCATGACTACCAGAATCCATCTGCTTTTTCACAGACGTGGACAATTATGGGGAAAGGGAACATTGGAGCTCTCTTTCCTTTCCACAAACAACAATCAAAATTTTGAGGCACATCTCTGAGAATAAGGGTTTAGGGAACATGAGGACAGTCATTTGGTCTGGATCCTCCTGAGGTTTTGCGGTTAAAATCATGGCTCCTCTTTTTAGTTAATAGTATATTAAGGTTTCTCAGGACAAAAATGTCTCCATTGTCTTTGTATCATGTAACAAGCATCACTTTCTTTTACATGTATGGCTCATTAAAATCTGTTAGACTATCACTTTTCAGCCATTTAGGACAATATTTTTCATTGTAGGATTAGAGAGAGATGGAGGAAACCAATCTGGAGAAAAGACAGCATCCTGTCTTGCCCTCCTGCTTCATTCCCAAGCCTGAAAGAGACTTTCTGTCCTCATGTAATAGAGAAAGATGCCCATGAGCTCAGCAGTTGGAGCCCACCTGTAACATCAGTAATAGTTCCTAGCACAATTTCCTAGCTTTTCTTCCCATATCCATCAATCCTTTATCACTGAAGGGCAAAGCTGCTGCTGTGCACCTCTGTGTCTTCCCCAGGGCTATTATTAGTTGTTTTTTAGGTAGCAAAAACTTGTACACACTAAAGGGAGCAACAGGGACTACGACTGGTGTAAATTATGATGAGTTTGGGTGTAGGAAACTTTGCTCTGACTCCTGGTTGCACTCTGCAAAGAGTAAGTCACTAGTCTGCTTATCCAGATCAAGAAGATGGCTGTAGAACCAGGTAATATCAATGATTTTAAAGGAAAAAAGAACTTAAGGAATTTAAACATTTTAAACCTGATAAATTTATTATATTTTACATGAAAATGGCAACAAGACAGCTGAGACTAATTCTGCTTTCACACCAAGGGATTGCAGTGGAGAGGTGTTAGAATGGGAAAAAATCAGGGTTTAACTTCCTGTGTATTCCCCTCCTGTCTGAACTACTCCCATTAGTCTCTCCCATCTATTCATACAACATGCTCCCAGGCCTTGCCAGCTCCAAGTTTGCACAGCTATTTGTTTTATGCTATTAATTTAAAGTTGATTTCCCTGAGGTCAGTTGTGACTTTCCCTTTGCTTTTACAGCTCCCAACATAATGGACACAGCCCTGAGTAAAGCTTTAAAGATGCAAAGTGCATATCAGGAACAGCAATATCACATTTTCAGTCTCCCTCTTGAAGAATTATTTAGTATGAAAAAAGGACAGGAATAATGTCTTTAAAACCAGAAGGGACTTCATGCAAACAAGTTGTTAAACTTCTGTGTAGCATGAGTGCAGGGTATATGTATCAATTTATGTTCCAGATGCAATAGCTGTAGCTGGATTAGAACTATTTTAGAGCAGAGGGGTTCTTTTTGGTCAAAAGTTGCATCTTAGGGCTGGATCATCCACCATATGTTTCAGCAAGATTAGACATAGTCAAAACTCTTCTGGCATACAGAAAGGCAGAAGTACAGAGATTCAGGAACGATGGCAAAACTCCTCCCTAAGCCAACTGGTGGCCAAAGAGTACTTCTGCAAGTACTTCTGCTCTTGTAAAGGCATGATTAGTGTGCTTTTTGAGTGAAAATTAGAGGTCAGTGGAAAGACAATCAGCGAAAATATCTAATAAAAATATTCAGCTCACACTGATGGTCATGCGTTTGTTCAAGAAGCATCACACATGCAAAATCTCCCATCATGGCCATCTGGACTTCCTCAGGGGGTGCAGTGGATACTTGTGTGCTTCTCCCAAATTCTGCTGCCCCTGTTACAGAAACAGACATAGCTACAGATGTGTGACCAAACACTTCTGTTGTACTCTATGCATCTTTACTACTATTTCAGGTAAAACTGCATGCTGGCAACTTTTTTGACAAATAAGCAGCAAGTAATGAATGGACATAAATGGAATGAGATTTCAAAAGAAAAGCTGGGTAATCCCCAGGTCATATAACCAGTAGGATAAATAACAGATGGGCGAAGATAATCTTGGATTGAAGGCTGAACAGGGAAAATGCAATACAGTGACTTAAAAATGAACTTGCAATACGAAACAGTCCACTCCAGAGCAAGGCTCAGATCCCCATGACCCCTGACACAGACTCTCTGTACTCTAGCAAGGATTTAGAGCCAGGAGCTGTAGAATCCAGCTCTCACTGAATTGTAGCAGGAAATTAAAGGGAAAGACAACCAGAAATCAGCCTTTTTAATCCTGATAAAACACCTGGGTCTTCTATTTATAGAAATAAATTGTGATATTAACGTTTAAAATAGAGTGATAACCAATTATTAAATCTGTTACAAACAGGAATAGAATTCTTTTAAGGTTACTGGAGTCAGTGGTGTTTTAAATAAGCAGGAAATGAGGATATGAATGAATGTAGTGTTGCTTTCCTTTTATTTAGGACCACAACTGGGATATTCACATCACCAATATGGGAAGCAACCACTGTTTCTGGAAACAAGTCACATTATCAACTATAGGGAATCTCATTGGAAAGAGGCTGTTTGTAGGAGAAAGCAAATAAGCTGTGGGCAATCTGAGTAGATGTTTCTTGGCTTTATTGGAAGCTGTATGTTTGCTTTGCTGCTTTTTTTTCCTTTCACTGTGCAAAACACACTCCATGGAGAAAGCAGGCTTTACCCAGCCAGCCAGGGGCTCTCTGCTATTCAAGCTGCCTAATTACAAATTACGTCACATCAACTCATCTGAACCCCCATGTGCAGGGATTATAGCCTGTTAGGGAGTCAGATGAGACTGCTAAGTCTCAATTCACTTTGAACATTTCACAGATAGCTACTAATCCCAGGCACTCTGTTCCGTGCGACATTTGAAGCAGGGTCATGTCTAATCTGGTGAGTCAGTGCACCCACTGCCATTATTCTCTGGGTAAACACAGGACATGTGGGTGAAGGCAGGTGACCTGGGCTTCCTACACATGCAGCTTGCAGATTTTTAAATCAGACTGAGTGTATCATGAGCAGAAACTCTCTGGGAATCTGGGAATTGAGAGTGATTTCAAGGAGTTATGGGCCATTTGCAGTGTGGCACTGTAAGTCGGATGCTTTGAATTTTATTCATTTAAATTCCCTTTCCAAACTAGAGGAATGAAGCTTGCTACATGGAAGTTTACTGCTGAAGCCAATAATTCACTGTTAATTTTATTTGTTTGCTGAAAGTATGAACCTGTTGGCTTCTGAGGATTTAACACTGATTCTGTGAAAGATCCTCAGAAAGGCACAAACTCTCTTCTTGATTGCACTGAAGTGCTACCACCCAGACAAAATCACAAAGGACCTTTCCTGGAATATTACTTACAGGTTTTTTACATACCTGCGGCTTCTCTGGATTCTCCTGTGCTACCCCACTAACTCTCCCAGGAAATGAGAACAAGCTGAAAACCGAAATTTCTGACCCAGGAAGCATTCTCGGATTTGAAATTTAGTCTGGCATCATGACAAAAACAGAAACCCAGTGTTATTTGTTTGTGGTTGTTTTTTGCTTCCCTTAACACAAAAATAGTTTGAAATAATGTACTTGTTCTTTCTTGAGAAGATCAAGTCATTCTGTTTAATCAGCAACTGTTGGCTTTCATTTTTTTTCTTTTAAATTGCTCTGAGCAACCTGATCTCATTGAAGATGTTCCTGCTCTTTGGCAGAGGTTTGAAATAGATCACCTTTAAAGGTCCCTTCCAACCCAAGCGATTCTATGATTTCTGATTTCCCCTCCTGTAGAAACCCATCCAAAGGTTCTCCGTGACTGTCTTGTTTAATGTCTGCCCAGACAGAGAGTGAAATCCCCTTTCTTGGAGACATTTCAAAACTCAACTGAACGTGGCCTCAAGGATGCAGGTCTGAGCTGGCCCTGCCCTGAGATGACGACTGGAGAGAACAGAACCCTCCTTGTCTGCCGGTGGCATTTCCATGATGAGCAAGATCACTTGTCACTCAGTGCAATTTTCTTAGGCATTTCTGAGTTATTTGATCATGACCTCCCCGCAGATAGAAACCAGACTCCCCTTGATTTTAGCAGTATGCCTTCACAACTTGGAGCAGTCTGGAGCGAGGACTACAATAGCAACATTCTTGCAGCCAGCCCAGGGATTCTCAAAGCTGTCATGAACTGAGAGGAAAGCCTGGCAGGTTTCAAAGAGACATTTATCAACTGCGCCCCTTTTATCTCATTGTGGAGATACGGGAGGAAGGTAGTGATGTGTGGAGCCAGGCAGATCCAGATCCTTCCCTATTCTGATGGCTTTCCTCTATCTTCTAAAATGAATATAAGCAAAGTGGTGATGCAATTTACCTCTTGAATGACACAGAAACTGCAACAGAAGACCTGTCCTGCCAGGGTGAGTATACTTGAATATCTGGACAAGAACACCCCATCTCTGAGAACTGCAGACACCTTCAAAGTGCTCTGTCCAGCTTCTAGCCAGAGGTACAGGAAAGCTGTACTGTTTAGAGTTCTGACCTAATGTCATATTTTGTGACTATGACTATTCTTTTTTTTTTTCCTCAGATTCTCCTATCTTCCCTTTTAATCATACTACTTCCCTTTCTGTCAGTAGAGAAAGAATAATCCAAGCTGGGGAATATGGTTAGATACTATTGTGGAAGTTATGTGTTAAAGGAGAAAACTTTATGGAATGAAGCATCTGTATCATCTTCAGGTCTGAGCTGATGTGGTACGGGGTCTCTGAGGAGTTTAGATCTTGAGGCTTTCATTCAGCAACTCACTTAATCATGTGCCTTAACATTATACCCCTGAATACACTTTCTGGACTTCATCAGGAGTTCTCATCTCTCCGACCTTGTTCTTGAACATGTAGCTACATCATTAGGTTAATCTGCGTTGATTAGAAAAGGACTTCATCTGAAATGTTCATAGCTGAGCTGAGTGCAGGGGGGAAATCAGCCTCTGAAATCAAGTCACTCTGCATGACAGACCTTAGCTTTAGATATCTGTACCTGAAGGTCTTGAGAAGGGTGCTGATTGCTGTCTACCAGCCACGGAAGTGCATTAGTGTTGCAGTGTATGTGATTCAGGACAACTCCAGTGTCAAACACAGGGGCTGTGAATGGACTGAGATCTACCAGTTATGCAAGTGTCCTGGTAATGATTTGTGTGTTCATAAAATGGGGCCAAACAAACTAAAAAAGTGCAGCACAGAGTGAACACTGACACTGCATGATCAAACAAGGTTTCTGTACAAAGCTGTGATAAAGAAAGTTTACATCTATCATCCCACCTAATTGTAATGAGTCTAAAATTAATGAACCTTGCCTCTAAACTCTGTTTAAGACAATAGTTAATTGCTTCATTTTAATAAATGTTGGCAGAATGGTGAGTATAACAATGACTAAATGCTCAATTATTACCTAGGCTAGAAATTAAGATATACAGTATTTATGATATACACAATCTGAAAAGCAATTAGGATCCTGAAGGTAGAATGGGCAACTCACTTAAAAACAGGGTAATAAATGAACTTTCTTATCAAACACAAAGGAAAACGAGGTCTCAGAAGCAAGAAATCTCATTACCTGGGATTTTAGTTTGATTCATTTCTCATTCCCTTCCTCTGTATCTGTGACATATTCAAAACCTGTCAACAATAGTGTCATGGGAACACAAGAGAGACAAGCAAAGAGCAATACATTCATGCTGAGCAGCTTGTGCTGTACAGGATGGATGTATTAAATGCATTAGAGAGCTCAGCTTTACAGCAGCACCAACAGAGGAAAGGAGCACATGGCAGATCTGGAAATTGAGGGTCAGAAATAAGAAGAAACACACTTGCTGAAAAAGCCCATGGGAAAACTTTGAACAGAATTAATCTTCACTGCACATATGTTCTACACCTCAGAAACACAGTGGTGTATTTCTAAATCCACAAGACCCTGGGGTGTGGAGATGTTGTTGCTACTACTACCACCTATTTAAGCCACTATAACTCTCTTCCTTTCCCTGGTTGAGTTCCCCCTGTGGGCACTGAAAGCTCTCTAGAGCAGAGCACATCTCTTTGTAAATGGTGTGTAACAGTAGTCATTGGGTCCCCAGGACATCTCTGTCATCTCCAGAACTGCACCAAGGACACCTCACAGAGGGGAACCTTCCTCAGCACGTGCCTGCTCGTTATGTCACTGCCATCTGCCCAATGAGCAGTGCTGCCCTTGTATGGCAGGGGCACAGCATGGGGTGGAGGAAATTTGGATAAGTATTGCTGAAAGTGACTATTTTTTTTCTCTTTTACACCTACCCGTGTGTAATTTTTCTTAGGAGCAATGTTATTAATCCAATGTGAGAATGTTTATATAAACAGCCTTTTCATCAGGCACTAAAGAACAAATCCAATTTTTATTAAATTTTTACATCGCTCAAATCTTTGAGGTGTATAATATCAGACTTTATTTTTCCCAGTTAAGAAAAATTAGATTCTTTCAGAAGCATAATGACAGTTACTATAGATGGTGTTTAACTAGTACGTTGTACAGGAGCACTGTCCTACCTCTCCCGTTGATTTCCCAATTATTATATTCCCCAGCAGTACAAAGTCCTGTTTGCAGTCATTACTGAAGTTGCTGCCTGAACTCAGGATATCTTCTTAACCATTTTCTCTTTCTTTGACAAATCTCTTTTCTTGGCAGTTTGAAGCAGTATATTTCCATTTTCTCAATTGCTGTTTTTGGTTTCTTGTTCCATGACTGATTGTGCTCTGTTTATCTATATTTAATCACATTCACTATCTGATATTACTTCAGAGTCCAATTTCAAAGCTCATTATCATTTGTTGGTCTTTAGCATAATTTATAAACCAGAAAACCTTGATTTCAGTGTCATTATAGCCAGTGTTTATATAAACAATAACAAAGCTCACATCCCACAGCTGGGTTTTGCAGAGTCTCTCATGGTGGTTAAATTTTTTTAAAGAGATGGTTTCTAGAATTAACCTAATTTTAAGCACTGCACTAATATCTCATGCCTATACAACTCTGCCTCTTAGATGTTATTTTAATTGGAAACCAAGGAATTGGGTTAAAAGCTTTATGAATATCCTACCCACTGTAGTGATTGGTTTCATTACAGAAGCCTTTACACTGAGAGTAAAACTCAACATGTTCTGAAAAGCCAGTCAAGCATAAACCCTTTTTTTATGAAATCACATGGGTTTTCCAAAGTAGAACCTGTATTTCATTTTCTGTGTCCTTTAGAAACAGATCCCTCCTTTCAACTAGATCCATCCACAGGAGATAGGGCATCATTGTCAGGTAACATGAGGCTTTGGGGATTTTGTGCAGGATCAAATGTGCAGCCTGAGCAGAACACGAAAGTCCTGGCGATGGCTGCTACTGCTGCCTCTTTTTTTTATCAGAATGACTGCTCAATGTAACAACTTTTCTAACAAATGTTTACAAGATGAGCCTGTTTCCCCTGCTTTTCATTTTCTGTTTTCTGAATCCCATCACCAAGGGCTTGCGTATCGTGGCTGGAGCAGGATGCTCACCTGAATTAATCCTTGAAGCAATTCTGGCTCAGACAACTCTGAGACCAGTAGAGCGAGATGGGTTTTGTGTGCTTTGACTTTTCCATGACCTTTTAATTCAGGGACTCTGTCAAGGTATTTCTACTTCTGCACTGCTTGTGCCAGGCACCACTTGAGACTTTTCTTAGCAGCTCTACTACCCTTTCCCCTAGTTGAAACCATGGCAGGAGAGTTACCTTTATGCCAAGGATAACTGTGCCAATCCCTAGAAATTCTGCTGAGCTCGAGTTTTTGAAAGTCAGCTTTTTTTTCCATATTGGTAGAGACTCCGAAAGCTTGACAGCAAACATCTTCCAGGCTCGGGTTTTCACTGAGGTTTCTCCATCCTTTCAGCTTTTACTCATCCTGAACTGTCCTTGCATGGACACAGAGGTTGAATTTGCTATTCACAGCTCCAGGGCATATGTTCTCACAACATCCAGCTACCCAGTATCAGGGGTGGCCAGTTTCTGTCTCTCCTGTGCTTCCCAAAGCTTTGCCTTCTTTGCTTCAAATAAACACATAGTGCAACAGCAGTGAAGGGAATTGCAGGGCCAGACAGAGAGTCTGGTGAAAAAGGTAATTAAATTAGGTAGAGATAAGGGAAGAAAGATTGAAAAAATGCCTGGACAAAGAGAAGAGCACTAGGAGGTGCACTAGAAGCACTAGAAGGTAAGGAAAGGGAAGTAAAACTGGGACCAAACAGATGAGAAAGGAAGGGAGAGACACCTGCTGCAGTGGTGCTGAAATATCTGACCACAGCAGATGGAAAAGAGGTTCAGACCTTTATCAGACTCTCCTGCCACGGATGGAAAAGCATGAAACCCTCTGGCCAACTAGGTGCCTTGCTTTTCAGTCCCAGTATGCACTGGAAACAGTGGCCTACTCCTTCTCTCCTTCACTGATCCCAACGACCATGACCAAAGACCACACTTCCACTCTGCTGTATCTGGCAAATGGATTAATCCATACAGCACCATATGATGAGATTTATCCTGTGTGGTGAGGAGGTTCTGTTTGGGTTTTTAAAAGATGGAGGAACCTTCTTATTAAATAAAACTTTCATGCACTGAGAGACATCTGAAAGCCTTAAATGCCTCAATAGTTTTAACTTCTGGTGCCCTTTCCATAAAAACCTAAAAACAGTGAAAAATCAGTTCTGTCACCAGTACTTTTCTTTGTGACTGCAAATGTTTGTGGGATATGGGTCAAGACTGAATTTTAGACATTCTTTTTCTAAAGGAGGATTAAAAATCTTTGACATAGAGAGCAATGAGTAAAAGTTGGATGGTTTTATCTGGAGATGAAGGTAACCCTATCAGTCTCATTAACTGCTTTAACATCTTTGAAGATGAGAATTGATTCTTTAGTCCCCAGAGCTCTCCTGTGTGGAGGAAAGGGTGAAATAACAAAATGGAAACTGGTAACTTGGAAAAACATTTCAGTTTACAACTCTGTAAAGGAGCTGTGGCGCGTAAAGTGATTTACTTAACAGGAGGGTGTAAAATCTTTAAAAGGGAAAGTAAAAGACACAGTTTTGAGATATATTCTGCCTCTCCTGATACCCCAACTCATACTGATTATTCCCTACAGAATTCAGTTTTACAGGGTCTCTTTTATAGACATAAATGACTAGATGTCCCCGAGGTCATGTGGGGACACCAACCAGAACCCCAGACCTCTATCCTGAGGAAAGAAGTGATATAAGACGAGATATGGGAGCCACTCAAACCCAAGAGTATAAGAAGACGGAAGAATTGTTACTGTGTCTATCTCTAAGCATCTGAGCCAGTCTGACTATAAATTGTGCCTTCTCCCAGGGTGACTCTCTTTCAGTGGTTTTGAACTTCCCAAGGGGAGCTGCTACAGTCAGCACCTGGTCTTAGAGAGGAAGACCTGAAAGCAGTAAAACTGGCTTTTGTAAGGGTTGGGAATTAATAAGAATCAACTTCTCAAAGATTCATGGTGTTTTATATTCCTGACAAAAGAACTGGGGCTGCCAAATACATTACTTAAGCCAGTCTAACCTAGCACATATAAAAATATATATGATTCTAAGGAAATAATCGTAAACCAGTCTTTGGCCACACATCACTTTTGAACTTTGCTTCAACCACAGTACAAGACAAGATTATGGATTTGTCTAGGGGCAAAAATGAAATTTACTTGGAAGTAAATAAATCTTTTTTGTTGTGCTGGTTTTGGCTCAGATAGAGTTCATCTTCTTTATAGTAGCTAGCATTTAGCTCTGTTTTGGATTTGTGTTGAAAACAGCACTGATAACACAGGGGTGTTTCAGTTAGTGTCGAGCAATGTTTACACAGAGCCAAGACATTTTTTGCTTCTTACCCCACACCTCCAGTGGGGAGGCTGGGAGTGCACAAGATGTTGTGAGGGGACACAGCCAGGACAGCTGACCCTGACTGACCAAAGAGCCATTGCCCACTGTATGGTGTCATGCTCAGTGTATAAAGTTGGAGGGAACAGAAGGAGGAGAGGGATGTTCAAAGCAATGACGTTTGTCTTCTCAAGTCACCTCCATGTACGATGGGTTCCTGCTTTCCTGGAGGAACACCTGCCTGCCCGTGGGAAGTGGTGAATGGTGACTTTTGTATTACCTGTCAAACTGCCTTTATCTCAACCCACGAGTTTTATCACTCTTACCCTTCCAATTGTCTCTCCAATCCCACTGGGAGGAAGAATCTGAGTGTCCATGCCAGCCTTAGTTGCTGTCTGGGATTAAATCAGGACACTTCAGTATTTAAACAAACAGTTCAAAATAGATGGAGGCAATCTTCTTTCAAAAGGACATGACTAAGAAGCCTGCACACCAGGTCGTCAGTCCTTCACTCTTTACAATAAAAGATGATTTCTCATGCAAGCAGTCTGAAATACATTTCTGGGGTCTGCATCCTGCCACTTAGACAGTAGGAAGAATGGTTTCATGAGCAGCCATGAGACAGAAATGAAGAGCAAGGTCAACTACAGCTCAGCCTCTGTTGCAAGATTTCCTGATGGCATTGGCAAGTGATCTGACCCTTGGTTTCTGTCTCAACTTCTTCTGTAGACCAGCATTCATCAGTTTTTAGAGAACTACAGATTTGTAGAGGGGAAGGGCAGAACTGCCTCCATACTGGGCTCAGTAGTCATTCTGAATCTACAGCAACTATGGGAGACAGTCTGTGAATTTATATTCGCATTGAGGACCAAAACAGCAAAGTCACTGTGCAATTTTCTAGGTTACTAGCAGTGTGATTCATCTCACCTAGCTTATGAACCAAGCTTGGTTCATAGTCACTGGAGAGATCATAGGCACTTTTGGGACATGATTTATCACCTGTATTTGCCATCTCCATCTCAGGCTGCTCAGCTGTTCCCTACCCTCTGTGGCCTCCATCACCTTGCACAGATATGGATGTCTACACTGCAGATGAATTTCAGCCTCATTGCCTGATTTTCAGAAAAGCTGAACACCCAACTTGTTTAAATGTCAGAGGCCTGTTGAGGTATTTGGGTGTTGTTGGGTATTTAGCCTATTTGTGGCATTAATTTCCCCAAACCCTGTGACTTGACAAGATTATGAGATTGGGAGAGCTCATCCAGGCATGGACATCCATGGAAACACCTCCTGCAAAATGGATGGGAAAGACTCTGCCCTCAGAGTCTTGGTAAATCCAGTTCCTAATTTTTGTTCTTATAGATGAAGGTTCATCTCCTCAGTGAGGGGGGGATCCAAACCTCAGCTGGGTTTCTGACCCTCTGTTAGCCATTTCAACATCAAAGATGAGGGCTGCAAAGAAAGTTGGCAGCAGTTAGGGCTGAATGAGCCTCCTTCAGAGAAGCTGTTTTAATCCTGTCATAAAATTAAACTCATCCTCTCCAGAGCAGATGTGTTGTTCTGATCCATGGAAGTCAATGGAAGTTTTAGATATGCTTCAACAAGGCCAGATTTCAGCCCTTGCTCTATTTTAACCCTTTTCTGTGCATTTTACTAATTGAGGTTCTCTTATCTAGCTCTGCTCAGGGAATCTGGGGAAAAAGAGAGTCTAACAAACTGGTTTTCCTTGATAAAGAGAAGTGCAGTAGCTCTGTGGAAGTTCAGAAATTTTATTGTAATGTTTTACAGTGAACAGAAGAGGGAAACAGGAAAAAAAATTATTTTTGGAGTTGTTTAGAAACTAGAGGTCTCCTGACTTCTGTTGGTATTCAGAACTTCTTGAAAAAGGGCTGAAGAGCAATTAACATGTAGTGCATTCCAGCATGTTCCCAAAGCTACTTTTTGTGGCAATGGCTTATATTCCTCATCATTTATATTCTGACATTTGAAAAAATTTCGCATTTGAGAGAGCATTTAGAAGAGGTTATATATTTTGTTGGCTTCCCTTGACTGTTTTGTAAACAGTTTTGTAGAAAAGTGTTTCTGTTTTAACCCTGTTATTTTGTTATTTTAACCCTGTTTCATTGTTATTGAAATGCTACCAATGAACTGCTGGTCTCACTGCATACTGTACTCCAGCTCTCCAGATCTGAATTATGCAGCCTGAGATCTCTCTTATTTTCCTAGTTTGTTTCTTGCTTGAACTGTCATTCATTTCCTAAGAACTAAGTTAATTAGTCTTTGATCTTTTCTTCTTCCCACACGAAGCATCTTCTCTGATTTCAAAAACTAGTTTTCCTGCTCAAGCTGATCTTAGTGGGCTACACAAAATATGTGCAGACAGCCTCATGAGAGATGGAGAGAGCAAAGGGACCCTTAAGCCCTCAGACCTATGTTCTTGCCCATCTCCCAAGAGCAGTGGTAGTACCTACCTGATGAGCAGGAATTTTTAAGTAGCCCTGCATACACTCCGTACTAGTTATGCAAGATACTGATAGTTTCTGAACACCTACAAGTGCCTCACTGAACTCTGATGTATTTCCTACAGATAGTCACAGCCAAGCTAGCAGGAGGAAAGACAGTTTCCTTCAACCAAGACCCACAGTAGTGCCTATATCTCCCTGCTCCACGCTGGAATTAACTGCTTAAATGCTCCTGTGCATCTGGAGTCCTACCCAGAAGAATACTGGATAAAGAAGGGCAAGGGATGTGGGGAGCCAAGAGGGATGGTCAGGGGTCGTGAGCACCTGTGGCAATGAGAAACAAACCGTGTCCAAACTTGGTGTGAAAGCACAGGAAGGGCAGGTGGGGCTGGAGAAGCTTTGGCTCAGCTCTTGCCAAGGAAACTCCTGTAAAAGATCCCAGCTGGGTTCTGACACTGGCCCTACGGAGATGAGCGGAAGTAACCTCTCCCTGCTGGGATTCACCAACAACACCCAGTTCATCTCCTTTGAAAAATGTAAAGGTTTCTGAGACAGGAAACTGATGGAACACATGTGAGGAGAGATGCTTGTAAGCCCTGAATTTATTGTCTGTATTATCTCATGATTGTTTGTCTCCAATCTTAATATTCTCCTTGGGAAGATTCAGAGGAGAGAGTGAAGCAGCAGGCATGAGATACTACATAACTAATCAGGGCTCAGCCAAATCCCCCCCAAAAAGCACGTAATATTAGAAAGATGCTTCCACAGTCCTTCCTGATTCATTCTGATGAGATTTCTGCCTGAAGAAGGGGTGTTGGAATGAAGACTCAAGGTGATATTGCCTGACCTTGAAACTTGCATCACACAGCAACTGAATAAGAATATAGAAAAGAAGGAAAAGTGGCTAATAGATTCTTCAGGGGAAAAACCCACAAACCTAGGACTGAAATACTGCATTCAATCAACACAGCCTGCGAGCCAAGTTCTGGTGCAAACAGTTCTGTTAGCTTCGATGGGCTTGTTCTCAAGAGGCAGAGGAAAAGTATACAAGCCCAAAAGCATGACAGTCTGCAGGAGTTCACTGTATGATGAAGATAATTACAATTGCCCTTATGCACAGCCACTTACCTGTAATTAATTCATAAAATAATTATTGCAAGAGTGCTGCTCTAGTTAGATTTTACATTGAACTTCAATAGAGAATTCTGCTGCTGCTGAATACCGAGAGCTAAAAATAATCAATATGAAATAAGGGCTGTCATAAATACTGGATGGGACTGATTTGCCCTGCATAAGGGAAAGGCAGGAAACAGAGTAAAAGGAACTGGTTCAGCACTGAGGGAAAATTGATTGAACATGAGGTGGTGAAGGACTGTACTGAAGGTGCCTCCTCCTTCCCTTCATGTGGGGTGATGGTTTCTCTGTTTGGGCTTCACATGGTGTGTGCTGTCAAGCGATCCGATTTTCTGCTCATAGTCTGAACACTGCTTGCAAATTGAGTACACTTGTTTTTTGTTTAACAAGCACATTTGTTTTTTGTTTAACAGTAAGGGGGGCGGGGGGGGAGCCAAGAAGACTTCAGCATTTCTTTCCTAGGAGGATTTATGTGCAGCACCAGCACAGTGAGCCACAGAAAGGGAAGGCCTCCATTTTGCCAAGAACTGGGATAGATTTAAAAGGACTTACAGTATCAACTTCCATAAATATTCTTTCCAATATGTTCATATCACTGCTATCTTGGTTTATTGAACTTCACTTTTGCCACAGTGACATTGCTTTACCTTTTCCATCTAGTTCGACTTATTTTACTAGTGATGTGTTGTCTGCCTCTGTTTATCAGTTTGAGTGTGTGTGGAGCTAAGTGAGCACTGCAAGAAAAAATTAAATTTCAGCAAATTGCCTTTGAAGGGTGTTTGCATTTCTGTCCTGAGTTCCTGCAGGTGCACAAAGCCCATGATCCTATGGTTGCTTTGGGGCATATGGGTGTCTCACTCCTGAGCCCAAATGTTTTCCTCTGCTCCTTCCCAATGCCTCTGGCATCACTCTGGTATCAGCTGAGGAAACCACATGGCACCACGTACCTACACATCACACACCAGCCAGAGGTCTGGTGTCAAAGGACAGGACTTTCCAAAGAAATATCTCCTGTGGCTTCAGGAGGCACCCACATGTCATGTAATGGTTTTTCAGGAAAGACATCACAGCCATCAGACCTCCCCTGTACCGCTGATAGAAGGTATAAGGCATGTCTGGGTTTTCCACATGACGTACCTCCTGGTGAGACCTGGAACAGAGGTCTGAAATGATTTAAATATATCTTTTTATCTTGAAGCTGCAGAATATTCCTCTGTCACAGCTCATCAGTCAGGCATTGATTTGGTTAGGTATCTTCCCCTTTTCCTGGGTCATTCCTGAAGACACAAGAAACACCAATCTTAACAGAGATTCTTACAGTATGACCTCACTCTCCAATGGGAAAACAAACTGTTCATTCCTATCTAATTAATTAAGCAATTTGTCATTAACTGCTTTCAGTAATTAATCTAGAGTAGGACTTTCCTTCTTATCCCATGAGAACTTAGTTTCCCTAAGAGTCTTTGGTGAGATATTTAAGTTTTTTTTAAACTCCAGCTTCTTTGCACTGATGAACCCTTGTTTATCCTCATGCTCATTGGCTCCTAGGAAGTAATCTTGAGGTATGTGAAAGACATATTTTCCTTTTTTATGAAAAGCCTATTAATTGTTCACAATATATCAGGGTTTCATATCAGTATTTTCTAATTCTTTTCGTTATTGTATCTTACACTTTTTTGTCTGGTGCAAAAGACAGAATTACTAATTTCTGGATTATTACAGCACTCCTTAAGTTTTTTTAAAGAGTAGTAATATATTTGCCACCCAGATTGTGTTTATTGCCCTGTATTGCTCAGAGAGGAAGGCTCAGTTAAACAATACTTAGTGATTCCTCAATTTCATATTTGAGTACCATTTGAACCCTTCAGTTAATATCATCTAGCTTTACAATTTGCACTTCATTTCAAGTATTTTCCAACTCTGCAGCTGCAAAGTGTAGTTTGGATGTGGGAATCTTCCAAAACTGTAGTGAATCATGAAGCAAGAATTTGATTTCACTTCTGTGTAAAATAGCTAGTACTTCACTCTCTAGTCAAGGGTAGTTTATGAACATAATAAGAGCTTGTAATATTTCAAAGAATTTTCTCAGCTTCTGTTGTCTGTAATAAAATGTTGAAATAAAATTAATAAAATATCACAACAAGGCTTTGTAAATAAATCCTTCCAAAACCCATTAGAAAGCACTATTGAAGGAACAGAACTGCACATTAATTTTTGAATTATACATACGTGACAAACCATAGCAAATGGACTATCTTCTGAAACAAGTGCTGAATAAATGCCCTGTTGCTTTGGATTTGCTGTCTCCTCCCTCCCTCCTAAGGGATATCTCCTCCTTTCAGAGGAGTCTATTGCTCTAATCATCCCTAAGCATGAAAGCTTGCAGCTCATTTTCCCAATCCATGCATCCTGTAGTGAGAGTGGCCTGCCACCTTCTACGAACCTGTGAAACTCTCAGTGAGAGGTTTTTTGGCAGTTGTTGTTAAAGAGAGGGTGGGTGTGGAGCACATCAACTTTCCACGAGTTGCAGCCAGAGGAACTGCAGTTGTGTTTTTGATGCTGTGGTATCCAGACCTTAAAATGACATTCACCCATCTGTGCAAAATGCAAATCCAATCTTAAAGGGTGGGTGCCCTGGGACTCTGCTCCCCCTGCAGAATGTCTTTCCCTGCAGCATCCTGTGGGAACTGCAAAGCCTGGAAGACACGGGGACTCTACTCACCTGTGGGTAGTTGACTACAGGCAGGATGTCTAATGGGAACCACCCCTCCCAGCTCCCTTTGGAGCTGGTGTGCACATCTGAACACAGCCGGGAGCAAGTCAGATGGCTGGTAATGCAAAAAGCTCTGCAGATTATCCAGGGACCTCAGGGTAAACTGCTCCGAAGGTTTTGTCTGCCTTGGGTCCCCTCAGCCTGGTAGCGAGTCCTCTGGGAGCAGCACAAGCAGCCACGGAACCTGAGGACCCTCAGGCTCCTTGTCTATATTTTTTTTCAGCCTAGTTTTGCACCTTTCCCCATGAGAGCAGAGGCTGAGGCGGGTGTGTGTGTGTGTGTGGAACTGCAGAGGAGAATTTCCCTGTGTTTCCCTGTGGTGGAGGCTGCCCTCGCTCAGCACTGTCACCATATGTCCGAGGGAGAGGGTGGGAGCAGGTTGTCCCCGGGCAGCTGGCCAGGAGGACAGATGGCTGTGCGAAGGCACTAAAGACTGTGAATCAACCCTGGATGTGGAGGGCACAAGTCAAATAAGAACATTTAAAGGTCTGCCCAGCCTGCAGTCAGCCACTGGTGTTAAAGGAGAAGAGACACCATTTGGAAGTAGCGCTGGGGATTAAGTAATTCTTACTGCTGGGGTTGAAGGACCCCCAGTAAAGAGGCTGCTCCTTGTATCTGAGAAGCTAATTGTTTCCCATCCTGCACTGCTCAGAAAGAAGAGTCTCTCCTGTTCCCAAAATAGTAGTCCATAAGGGAAACAGTTTTTATTTCAGCATAGCTATTTATCTGTTTGTTTTCTTTTAACCGCAACCAAATCAAACCAGACTAAATCCCTCTGAAGAACCCTGCTGTGCCATGCTCAATGCTGTTCCAGACACAGGACAGAGCATCCTCCCCTGGAAGAACCAGTCTGAGAAAGGGAAGTACCTTCTGAAGCAAAAAAATCTGTGCAATGAGTCCAGCAATGCCTCCTGTTAAGATTACACATGACTTATTTCTTATCTAAACAAGAAGCAGTGAGCAACTGGAAAGCAAAGAGCAAGTTTTTGCCTGCTTGGCTGTGCTTTTTGGCCGCCGGGTCAGGAAAGTGCTAAAATCTGCTGCAGAGGATATTTACTTCACAGACTCGATAAATCTCTGACCATTCAGATGAGAAATGAGTCCTCCTTGCTTAATAAGTTTTGCATGTGCGCTCCTTCCAGTTTTGATTAAACTTTCTTTTAAATTTGTTGTTTAGAGTGAGGAAATCTCTTTAGGTTTCCTTTGAGCAAAGAAAGCTATTTCCCATCTAATAGGGGTTTTACTATTATCCTAATCCTAACTCTGCCCTAGTCATGCACTGACTGCTTTAAGGAAACAAAATAACAAAGATTTCACCACATATTTTCTCTTGTCTTCTTGGAGTCATTTTTGGAGCCAATATTTTAGCATGAAAAAAAAAGATAAATATTTTTTTTAATATGCGCAGTGAAAAGTAGCACTCACTGTAATTAAAGTTTCAGAAGAGTTTCTGTAATAAAGCCGCCTAATTCCCAAATATGAAGCACCAGATTCTGTTTGGATTCCTTCACTAATGTTGCTCACTGATGGATAATATTCATGCACAGATCTCATGGGAACAGCAGTTTAAAATGGCTGAAGGAAGATGATTAAAGGGGTGATAAGAATCGTTTATCGAGTGTTAGAAGCTCTGGTACATAAACACATCATTAAGTGTCTGGAGACAATTATTACAGATTTATTGCCAGATGGATGGTACAGAGGAGTGGCAAAGGTCCTGGCTGGGCTCCTGCTGTGACACAGCCTCTCTGGGTGTCCTCGCCACCTTCACTTGGCCATGAGCTCCATGGGGGTGCTGAGGCACCTGCTGCCTGCAGCTCTGAACCAGTGGACACTGTCCTTACACTGCTGCAGGTGTGAGCATTTGATTCCCAGGGACACATTCCTGTGGTGCTGCTCCTCCTGTGGCCTCTTCTCTAGTTTGATAGATAACAGGTTGACAATTTCCCAGCTGCAAAGCAAGTCTCCAGCAGAACTAAACCTCTGGATGTGCCCACACCTGGTAGCAAGGCTTCTTGTTTCTTGATTATTTTTTTTGTGTGCAGGAAAGCAAATGTCTCCACCAAGGCACAGGAATATTCCCTATGCCTACCCAGAAGGGCAGATGGAAATGAAATACTTCTCAGATCCATGAGAACCTCTGAGAAATGAAGTGACTGGCACTGACACATTCCTCACCACCTCAGTGATGGACTGAGCTGTCCACAGGGTTCTTTTGTCACAGTGCATCAGGCAGCCAGCATCCACACCTGCCTAGGCAGGAAGCTAGAAAATCACAAAGTAAGCAAGAAGCAGGCCCCTTTTACCTTCCAGCACAGCTGTGCTGGAGTTGATGGGTCTGGGAAGCAACACCTGCATGTGAACACTGGAGACCTGGAATCCTCTGTTTCCTGTGGACTTTGATGTCTGGGCCCTGGGGAAGAAGGCTAAAAGAACAAAATGAACAAACAGTGCAAAATTAAATGTCTCTATTTAAACAGAACCTGCACTGGGGGTTGCTCCAGGTGCTGGAGGTGGCAGTGACTGAGACTCGATAGTATCAGGGACTACTGTTCAATCCATGCCATGTTTTTCTCCTCATTTTGGCTCTCCAAGCAGCACCAGGTGGCTTTGTGCTGCTCAGCCTTGGCCTTAGACACAGGAAAGGAGCAGAGATGGCTTTGAGCCTTGGCCAAGAGGGGTGAGCACCTTTTGCAGGATACTGGCTCCTGCAAGTCCCTCCAAGCTGTGCAACCTCCACAGAGCTGTCCAAAGACGCCAGCCTGTGGCTGTAATGGAGAGATATTGTCATGCAGCAAAGTTGGACCTAAAGCCCACAGTACATTTGCATTCTGCTGGGAGAAAATAAATCAGGGAATGAACAAAAGGCTTTTTTTCCACTGGTACTTTTTTCCTTGCCATTTTACAGCAATGTGGAATGAAGGAGGGGCATGGGGCTAATGAATTTCGACCTGTTTAGTCATAAAGATTTATCCCTGTGACTTGGAGCTAATATTGACCAATCAAATGGCTCCCCAAATCCTACCCATTTTATAAAAGTTAATCATACCCTCATGGCAGACCAGGTACAAAATAAATTTTTGATTTACAACTGTACTAAAATGATCAGTATTTTATGCTAGTCATTAACAGTATTTCACACTGGAGAGTTGTTATATTAAAAAACAGTAAAATGGTTTGTATCACATAATGATCTCATATTTGGGCACCACACAGAATAATACACAGAATACCAGGCTTATTGAGTTCATGTCTGAATGAGACATTTGTTAAAAATGTGACCATTGCAAGTGGCAAAAATGTGTATTATTTTCAGAGGTTTGTTCTGCTAACATGCAGCTCTTGCTAGTGTGACCTCTCTGACTTTGGTGCTATAAGTGATGTTGATCCATATATTACTTTGCAATGACTATGTAAGAGGACAGAATGTTCAGATGTGATTCCTCTTCAGCCCACAGAATTTATAATTATAAAATGATAGAACATTTTGAGTTGGAGGAACCTTAATCATCTCCAACCCTCCTGCCATGGGCAGAAACACCTTCCACTAGACCAGGTTGCTCAACGCCCCATCCAACCTGGCCTTGAACAGTTCCAGGGATGAGGCATTTACAGCCTCTCTAGGTAACCTTTTCCAGTGCTTCAGCATGCCTATAGTAAAGAATTTATTCCTAATATCCAATCTAAGCCTTCCCTCTCCCAGTTTAAAGCCATTCCACCTTGTACGGTCACTAAACACCCTTGTAAACAGTCACAGAGGATATTGGTGGGGGAAGGTTTGGATGTAATTTTATTCTTGCAGCAGAGCTAGGGTTGTAAAAATATATAATTGATAGATTTTTCTTTTTTTATTCACCTTGTTTCAAAAATTGTTTTCCATCTTAGAGTTTAAAAACAAGCAAGTTTAACATTGGAAATATCTGCAGTAGATATTCCCAATATGTTGATATGGCCTCTGTCTTGATAAGCAAGACACGAGCCCACAGTATGATTGTCCCAGAGAACAAATATGTTAGCCATAATCCTGACACCTGCTGGTTCAAAGAGGAGCTGCTTCCTAAAATATACATGTGCATGCATTGCATGTGTGCTTGTACAATGCCCAGGTTCTGGGGAGTTCTGATGAGGATATTCAAAGAAGAAATCTGACAGTGCATGGTCCAGCAAGAACATTTCTCAATCAGCCTCCAGAAGCAATTGTAAATAAATGTCCGATTACCATCACGGCAGCCTAATTGCCCTTTCATTACAGAGAATTTAAAATAATGCATTAAAATGTGCAGGAGAGCAGGATTGAACAAAATGTTCAAGTGTGATTTCCCTGCCCTGCTGTTGTCGTAATAAGTAACACCTGAAAGCTTCAACATTTTCAACATTTTATGCACAGGAACAAAGCAGCTGGCTTTTAAGAGCTGGCCACTTACAGTGGTGCCTGAGTGAAAGCTGAGTTTTGGGCAGTCTCCTTGTAACTGCTTGTGGGGTGACGCCTCTGGAAATCCCACCTGGGGTGTGTCCGGTTTGTGTTATTGCTTCAGGCGTCTGAAGTTTCATCCAAGAAATGGTGGTTCAACACAGAAAGGGGAGATGTAAGAAGCTGTACTTCCCAGCTCACGGTTTATTTTAATTTGCTAGGCACAAGTAGCTGCTGTTAAAAGATAGGACTTTTGCATACAGCTTTCACTCACTGTTATCATAGGATTAACTTTCTGAAGATACAGGAATTGTCAATGCAGCAGATCACAAATAAGGTTCATTTCTATTGTATGTGAGCTCCTAGGAACCAGAAATGAATCAAGAATTCTCCCAGTTCAATCCTCTCCCCTATTGTTATGTGTGACGGTATAAGCACTGAAAGAGAATGCAATTTCAGGTCTGTAAATTCAAGCAAATTTTAGGCCAGAACCACTAAAATAAGTCAATCTATGGCAAGACAAGTTTAATCAGAATAGGAGGAAAAAATAAAAAAAAAGAAGCAGAAAAACCCAGAGAGGATGTAAACATCCAAAGTGATATGGATCTGCTGAGAAGGTGACAGTTATGTTCATGGATGAATCAGGGTTAAACCGTCCAGACTTTCCAATGCCTTTCCTTAACCTGCTTATTTGCTTATCACTCCTATGTTTCAGGTTTGTCTCCATCACAGTGTCTTGAGCTCTACTTCTCCCATCATATGAATATTTTCACCTGTCATGTAATCATGTAACATTTTCACCTATCTGTTTTCAACAGCTACTTGGAGAGAAACAAAAAACCACAGAAAATCTACTGATTATTTGCTGGTTATTTTACAGAGCTGGCATGAAGAAAAGACATGGTCATCTGAACGCATTATTTGTCTTATTCTAATCAAAATTGTTATTGAGTTTTAATTCCTTGGATGGAAAGGAAAAGAACCAGTCTTGAATTAATAGTGAAGCGTGGAAATGGAGAGAGTTGACAAAGCACTTTAACAGCCTGCAGCTCCCTGAATGGCAGCTGATAATGAGCTCACAAACTTGTGACTTGTGAGAGCTCATCCGTGAAGGGGGAATGTAAAAATTGCTTTTATGAGGTTTAAAACACTCATAACTTTATTAGGCTCCCCTTTTCACTAGTAAAATAAGTTTAATTGCCCTTCATGGCTGAGGAATTATGTTTATTCTAAAGTGATTCATTTTTGTCTCCCGTTGAAGGGATTCTTTTCTTTTGCCTTTTCTTGTGCATCTCTCAGCTGTTCACACGGCAATGAAAAGAGGGGAGGAGAAGGCTGTCACCAAAGCTCTTGCAAACCACTGATGTTTAATTTTTTGTTTCCACTTGATGGGTTTATACTGTGCCAGTTTCTCCAGTGGCATGAAGGGACTAAGTTCTCCTCTTCCCTTTGACAGTCACTGAAAGCTGGGAGCCTCATAAACATTTCACCATGACAAGCTCTATAATTAAAAATAATGATAACAATGAGCACTCAGCAGCAACCAGTCTTCAACCTATTTGTAAACGTTTGGAGTTTAGAAACAGTATCTTGTGACAGTCACAGTCCTTGCTATGCTAGTTGGATGCTCAGAAGATGATGTTCGGTTGATGTTCAGTCACCCTGGAAGGTTTTGGTCCATGATTATGTGCATGCATGTTGTGTAGTACAGAAATCATATTGACTGAAGGACTCCTATACCATCCTACTTTAGAGGAGTTTCTGAGGCCCCTGCTTGCCAATGTTAAGCCTGACTTCATGAAATGGGGCTTGAAGGGCTCCTCTTCCTGAAGGTGGTCTTCAAGGAGGGAGAGAAAATATTGGACCAATAATTCTAAATTGAACGTTGTCCTCATGATTAAGATGACTTAATCTCATTAGGAGTGGTTTGTTTCTCCATTTTCCCTCTTTACCACTGCTCCATTAGAGTCAACATCTTACAATAAATTGGGGTGACTGTGAGAAGAAACAAGACCTGTGTGCAGAAAGACTTAGGAATCTGTCATGGATCTTTGGGCTGTTTCCTCGAAAAACACTTGGAAGAGGAAGTTCTTACCATTCCTAAATTTGTGCAATAGTTTGTTGGAGACTTTGGCACCTACATATAGCACAGCACAAAACATAATAATTCTGAGAAAACTGGAATTCAGAACTGAAAAGCAGAACTGAAGTGGAAAGCTTTATTCCAGGACAAGAAAATGAATAGACAGAAGGTGGAGAGCAGAACATTGAAGCAAAGGGAGCATTTATTAAGAACCTGGCAGCCAAAAATGAGGATATTTTATGACTGCAGTGTTACTATCTCCTGGCTGCTTGGCTCCCTCTCTAGCTATCCAGCTTGTTTTGTCCCAGAGATTTAATTTCCTGTACACACAGTTTGCCTCAACACTTTCACTTTTTTATCAGAGGTGATGGAAAAGCCCAGCTCTTCTTTTTATTTTTGCATTTTGGCAAGATTCAAAAATCTCTTCAGCAAATTAACAGACTGGTCATTGGCTGAACCATCGTTTTTTAAGTGAGCTTGACTGTTGGAGCAAGACTGATTCAAAGTCATGGATTTCATGTTTAGTACAAAATACCTTTGTTTTGGCAGCAGCAGTGACTGAGGAGAGGCAGGGAAGTTTTAATTCACTGTCTGTAAGGACCATATGTACCTATAACATTGTAATCCAGTTACTTACTCCAGCAGAAGTTACAACTGAGCAAAGGGGACTTGCTGAACAAAGTCTGTCATAAAAATGGGTACAGCTCATCAGTCCTCAAAAGCAGCCATTTCCAGAAGGTCAGGTTGGTCCCTAGCTCCCATCAGTTAACAAAGATTCAGAGGTTTTCCAATTTCTCCTGCATTTTTTTGAAGCTATGCTGTTCCTAGCATCCTGAAAATGAACATGACATTTCCCCTCCCCATAGTCCTACACTGTGAGCCAAGACCAAGGTCTAATAAGACATGCCTGAGATAGGGATTTGCTCCCACTCTCATTCCCAGGGGTTTCTTTGGGAATTTCATGGGCTCATGGTGCTGTGACCCCTCTCTTCAGAACCAGACCAACAAGAAGAGCAGCCACTTTAGTACTCAGAGATTCAGGTAGGATGTTCAAGTGCTTCTACGGCTTCTCCTTTATAAAGGGGTAGTGTGGGCTCCAGCAAAGCTGACATTGCACTTCTACAGTCTGTGAGTGAGTGAGTCTGTCAAGGTGTTTTCTTCAGTCTGTGGAAAGGAACATTTTAATATCAGGATTTAGATGTCCTTAGGATGAGATAAAATGCATCTTAACTTCTCTGAAAATTCCCTGGCTGAGTTTCCAATGGCCACAGAGGGAGCCCAGGATAACTAGCAACTCCTACACAGAAGCCTACATTTAGTGTGTCTAAATTTTGTTATATTAATTTCACAGTAATGATCACAGTGAGTCAATAATCTAGTCAACAAGGAGCCCTCAAATTAAGTCTTTTGATTTTTCTCTCCTTCATAATCCATGGTGAAAAGAATTTCCTTTTGTTTTAATGTTGTGATTTTAACATGGAAATTCAGACAAATCCTGACAGCTGTAATCATGCAGTACATTTGTAACGATGAAAACAGCAATGCTGTTAGAAAGATTAATAAAGAAACTGAGATTTTACTTTAAATTACACATCCTTTCTGATTCTTTTGAGTGCTTATTTTGCATGGTAAGGTAAGTTGTGTTAGGTTAACTGCATTAAGAAAAAGGAGATTTGTGTTTGCAGGATCTGCCTAAATATCATCTCACCCTTGATGTTCTAGTCTAATGGGATTTGAATAATGTACTGATATCTAACCTCTGTAAACAGATTGAATCTAAATTATTTGTATGAAGGATTCAAGGACATCACTTTCATCCTTGCTGCTATTCCCTCTTGACCAGTTGGTCTACAGCTCATGAAGAAAACATTCCTACTTCTGAGATTGATGCAGAAAGTGTTTCCTAGAGGAGGATGAGATATTATAAGCAGAACTCTGAGATGATAGAGGAAAATTTTCAACAGCAAAGCACTGTGTCTTGCAGTCCTGATTAATTTTTCCAAATATTCTATGACATATCTGTTTTCTCGATTAGATGATTTACTATAGTAGTTTTTTTTGTTTTCAGATATGAATAAGTCTCATCTTCCATCATCTAACTGTTACATCAACAGAATGTTTGATAAAAACTTGGAATTTTTGCAATAGGCCATGCTTCCATGGGAAATCAAAACTTGGGAACAGTGTCTGGTTGCTTCCTGAATGGTGATGGGAGCCTGAGTTGCAAGCAGCCCTGTAAGGGCATCTCCACCTGGATTTCATGATAACCCCACAAGTGCAGTTCTTAAATCCAGCTCCCGCATGACCACTATAGCAAATGGACCATCCATAGTTCTTACTTGCCTTAAACTATGGACAAACATTTCCTGTCTTAGTAAAAGAGTACAACAATACAAAATAACAAAAAACTGTCCTTTGTGATCCTTTCTGTACCTGCAAGAGAATTTTCTACTGTCTATTATCTATGTACAATTTGATTGACTTTGCAGTAAAAACTATCTCAGAGAGTTCAGATTCTCCATCCAGGGCATTAATCAACATGTCAAAATGAAACAAAATTGCTCTGAAGCATAAAGGTTGGTCTAGGAACAGCAGACACTGCCTGGACTGTCATCAGGACAGTCCAAAATTCCCATTTGGAGAGTTACACTGAATAACGAAATGATTTATGTGAAAGGTGGCAAGAAGTGAAGTCGGTCCTCTTGTTTCAGGTTGGTCCATTGCTTGGACTTCAACCACTATCCCATCTGTGCAGCTGAGGAGTCCCTGACCATGTAAGTGCTCAGTGTGCACTCACAGGAGCAGCCCTGATTCCTCAGTGCACCACAGCTGCAGGACAAATTGATTCACTCGATAGCTCTCACTCGAACAGGTGTCTGCCCAGGCCTCCTGACCAGTGAACAAACCAAAATACTCCACTGGATCCCAATCCCTGTTTAGTAGAGCCACTTCTTTCCAGTGACCAAGTAGTAAGTTTGCTTCCAACCTGGGTGCTCTGAGTGGATGCTAAAGCTAGTTTGGGTAAATCCAGGTTTCAGTTCCTTCATCGCCTGTGAATGGTCTCTCACCACTTGGCACGGCAGCTCCTGAAGAAGCAGACACACAGTAGGTATCAGGTACACCATGGTAAGGCATTCTGTCAGCCTGCAAACTCTTTCTGGCTCTCAGCCATGCTGGGTGGTGATACAGTTGAACCAAAGCACATCCTGTAATGGAAAGGATTGAGGTCAGGGTAGAAATACCCAGAAAAAAAAATATTTCCTTAACATTCAGTTGTATCTTGAGTCAGCCATGAATACTAAATAATTACACTGAAAATCCACTCACACCTCCAGGAGTTTTGAAGCAGGAGTGAAAGGTCATCTCTGAGGCCACATTTCCAGCTGCTTTTGGTAATGTTGGCAAACACGAGGTCAAAAAACAGGAGACAGTCCATGCAGAGACTGTATGGACCTTTTCACAGCTTACAAATCAGCAAGAAGCATCAGGAGGAAAATAAGAGGGTAAGTCAGTCCTGCAAGTTCATGCAGAGTCACCACTCCAGATGGAGCAAACAGGAGCATATGGGTATATGGAGGAATTCGTGACTCCTGGCTGCACTGAACAGCCCAAGATGCACATATCCTGTCCTCCCTCCATAAATCTGGGCTTGTTGTACTGCTGCTTCCTGTGGGCTCCAAACACTGACTTACAAAATTTAAAGCCCAGAGTTTTCGTAAAAGCACTGGGAGATTTCATTAATATCCCAAAACCAGTCTCAAAAATAACATTGTGACATGCTAGAAAATTTCTTTGCCTTATGTGTGCATTGTGTTTTAGAGTGAGGAGACCGTTCCAAGCATAGATATAGACGGAAAACTCTAATCAAGGTGTAACAGAGGCAAAAGATAATTTTACCACTCACTATACCTTTACTTCATTTCATTTAGCAGTTCTTGTTTTCTCTGTCCTTCCCAATTGTTCTGCTTCCAGATATGAAGTGTTTGCTGCGCTGGGCTGGACTGTTCGTACTAACAGCTTATTGGCATTATTGGTTCAGAGTATTAACAGCTCCCTTAGACCATGAAATTTTAATAAAGTGAAATGTATTCAATTCTTGTGAAAAAGCAAATGTAGGGAAAATGAATTGATCGGGAATGTCTGATAATCAATTTCCTCTGGTAAGCACACAAAATAATTATTCACTCAGACCCTGGTCTTTAATTTGCCTCCTCTGCTCATGTCTTACAGACAATCCATCAACATTTCCCTGCATCCACCAGAAGTAAAGTGATACCTCAACACAGCTTTTAGATAGGGATTGTTCAAGTATTAAGTATAAAGTATATCATCAAAACAATCCCTCCTGAAAAATATTCTTCAAAATCTCTAACAAGGTCTACAAAATAAAGATTTGTCAGACTGAGAGCATTCATTGCAAACAGAGATTTAAAAATGACAGCATCATTCAAACCAAGCAGTAGCTGTTTTAAATGATGTCATGGTCTCATCTGTAATGGCTGTTTAAATCTATTTAAGATTTAGTGGTGGCACCAGCAAATGGAGATCAACAGTGTCTCTGATCTGACCTCTGGTGGGTTTGCTACTGTCTTGGGAATTGCTTGATGGAAAACAAGTTGATAGAAATAGCATCCTTATTATTGACCACAGGTTTATAGCAACAGCATGTTAATTATTCAGCCTTTGGACTAGGTTTGTGTCAGAACTGGTGGTCTCTGTAAAGAATATAGTTCCTTGCATTGCTAGGCATTATATAATGAGCAGAAACACTGTCCTGTCCTCAGAGACCTTCTACATGTGGCACAAGTCCACAGATGGGGCTGATTCTGATATGGGCGTCTGGAGCCTTGGAGAGGTCATGACATCCATTATAGTCATTGGTGAAATCTGGGTTTTTGGAGTGAATCATCAAAAAGAAAGGTCTAACTTGGACTAGGTGAGTTACATCTTGCCTGTGCCTACCCATCCTCGCTGACCATAAGGGTGACTGGTTCAAACTTTCAGTCTGCAGACATCCCATGATAATTAAGGTGATCCCACCACAGAGACCAGCCCAAGGGAATACATGAGATTAATTCTCATCAGCTGCAACCCCAGCTCAGCGGAGACAGAGATGAGCAGTAGCATCATAGGATTGTAGAATATCCTTAATTGGAAGGGACCCACAAGGATCATAAAAGTCTAGCTCCTGGCCCCGCACAGAACAGCTCCAAGAATCACACCATGTGCCTGTGAACATTGTCCAGACACTTCTTGAACTCTGACAGGACATGACCACCTCTCTGGGGAGCCCGTTCCAGTGCTCAACCACCCCCTGGGTGAGAAACCTCTTCCTAACATTTAAGCTAAATCTCCCCTAACACAGTTTCATGCCACTCCCTTGGATCCTATCACTGGTCACCACAGAGGAGACCAGTGCCTGCCCCTCTGCTTTCCCTAGTGAGGAAGCTGTAGACTGGGATGGGGCCTCTTCTTGTGCACAGTTCCCTGGTTCACAAGTGTAAAGAAAGCAGTGGCTACAGTTGTAAATAATCCTTATCTCTTTGTGCTGTACTAGAAGATTAAGATATTTCTTGACTGTCCCACAACAGATCCAGGGGTATGAGGGAGCCGAATCCCAAAATTTACATTCAGCCATCAGTGCTGGTTCAGGCTCTTCTTGGCTGTAGCTCAGAAACCCTTCACCACACTCAGCAGTGCCCCTGAGGCAAACTCCAAACTGAGGGGATAACAGACTCAGAGCTATAGTTGGCACCCCCACCAAATGTGTGCCAAATTCACCTTCAGTTGAGAAAACCATACCAGTGTACATCAGCCATCCTGGCTGGAGAAAGGGATGTGTGTGGCTCCTCAACACTGCTGTTCTCAACGAGCAATGCAACAATTACTCAAATCACACTTTTAGGTTTTCTGCCCTCCAGGAGCACTTTTAAGCTGTGAAAATAGAGTACAGAAAGAAAGCTGTGGAAAGCGTCTCGAACTAATAAATTTCTCCTGGGGAGAAGGAGTAGGGTGTTTGTCCCTGGGCATGCTGGGCTGCGTGTTCAAGATTGATTGCTCAGTTGAGCCCCATACTGGGGAGCTTTCTCATTTCCCTTCTGGCAAACATTAAATTCCTTTGCTTTCCTGTTACATTCGCTAATCCTAGAGGGAAATAGTCTGCTGAGTACAACAGTATTTTTCATGCTAAATTATTCCACTTTTGTTCAAATGTGGCCCCGTGAGGTGCTCAGTCCTCTCTGCTCTCCAGAAATGAGTGAGGAAGCAGAGAAACTCATGGTTTGCAAAAGGATCATAAGACCTTCCAGGTTCACGTTCATTGCAAACAAGGAAAATGTAGCATCCACTTGGCAAACCTGCTAAGCAAACATCAATGCTCATAAGAAAAGTAGAGCTGGGCTACATGAGGGCTGTGATATAGCTGTTCTCCTGTGCTAGAATAATTAGGAACTGAATACATTATTTAGCAACTACTCAATGAGCTTGTGAATATTGCACATACTGGGCTAAGGAAGTAATATATAATTTTACAAGGACACTACTCTTCAGGTAGCACTGTTGACTGTAGAAATACGTTTTGTTAGAGGTATCTTTTAATAGCTTATTTCACAGCCTTCCACCAGAGAGAAAACTGACTCATTTCTTGTTCTGTAGTGTTTCTGTCTGCTCTCTAGGTATGGTCAAGCTCATCAGACCAGTGGTGTCAAGTTAAACTCGGATTACGATACTATGAGACTACTAGAAAAAGCTTTAAAGCAGAATAAAGCATTCTCTAATCAAATCTAAATCGTATCATTTCTTAATAGGAAGAATGGTTCAGGAGCTGGCCTGAGCACCCTGCTTTGCTAGTTACTTTCTGTATGGGAAAATCAAAAAGAAATGAACATTCTAAGACAATCATAAACTTGAGCTTGCAGAAAATGCTTTGAATGGGATTTTCAAATGTTTACTTGCACATTAAACTAGCTGAAGTGGAACTAAGTAGAAGTAAGGCATGGGCTTGTCTCTGTCCAGCCAGATTCAAAGCTGTTGTGGATAAATAGGAAATATGACTTCATACAATTCTTTTTTGTTCTCTAAATATTTTATTTTGAAACACAAAACAGGAGGGAAAAAGATAAAAAGCCAAGATGACCAGGATAAAATAAAGTGTCTTGAAAAACTGTCAAGGCAGTCAGCTGAAATTTTGTTTTAAATGTTTGGGTGTTTAATGACAATTTCATTTTAAGTTTGACCCATATTCAAAGAAAAAATTCAGTTTTACCAAGCCATTATTTGAAGCAAAGCAAGTGATCTAGCTTCCAAAAATGTACCCATTGCCTTTTACCTCACTGATGATCACATAGGGTTTGGCAAGGAAAAGTGAATGGAGGATTCTGATGTTGAGAGAGAAAAAAGAAATTCCCCTCACATACACCCCCAGGTACCACTGAGAAAGACAGCAATGTGCTGCCAAGGACTTTTGAGCACTGCTGCTTTTGAAAGCCTATAGGCATCAGCTGTGAGCTTCCTAAATTATGTATAGGCACTACAAGAACCGCTGGCTTCCCACTCACAGGAGATGAGACCTGCAGAGATCAACTCTGCTCAGAATCATCGACATATCATTGCTGAAAGATGCCTGAACAGCTTTTCTGTAACGACCCATGAAGGTCAAAATGCTGGACCCTCCTAGAGCTTCAGTAACCTTAACCAGTTTTTCCTAATGCTTAAAAAAAGTCTCTGTTGCTGCTGTCTAATGCTGGTTCTTTCCCTCCTACTGACAAGGAACAGGGTGAGCAGCATATCCCTTGCTTCTTATAATATTTTTTGCATCTCTGAAGGCTGTTACTGTCCCTCATCTTTGACTAAAGAACTCAACTCCTCCAAATTTCCATAGGTGGTCTGCATTATTACTGGTGTGCTCTGGACTGAATGCTGTGGTTGAGCAGAATTTGTATTTTCCTGCAAGGAAGGGAAGATCACCCATGCCACCATTTTTAGGCATTCCAACACGATGCCTAAATCCATGACCTCATTGACCCACCTGCAGTAGCACCTATGCATATCTCCAAATTATATTCTGCACTCCCTAGCCAGTGGTTTTGTGCATTTGATTGCCTCCACACAACTGCAACCAGGGACTTGTCTTTACTGAGCTGCTGTATCTAATATATTTTTATAAATTTATAAATAATTTTATAAATTTTTATAAATGAACAATCCCCAATAGCATCCCCTTTGTAGCTTATACAGGAACAAGTTCTACCATAAACAACTGCCAAAGACACATTTGTAGTTTTTAGGATTTTTCTTTATCTGATGCTGTTATATGCCAGAATTAGATTAGAAATTTACCAGCATCAAAGAACCATCAATTTTTGAGAACTTAAATTTCCCCCAGGTGTTTTCTGCAGTTTGGGAGTATGCAGGTGACTTTGAATCTGCCAGAGGGTCACACATATGAAGTCTCTGGTGGATTCATTTAATCCTGAAGAAAGCTGAATGTATTATTAGGCAGGTTTGCAACACAGGTAGCTTGCACCTAACCCAGAGGGAGGCCTGAGAATGTATTATCCTAAACTGAAAAGTCACTCATGGTACATTTCAGTAAAAATTGCCATCCCACCTGTTTCAGCTCACCCAGAGAAGTGATTCCCTGGAATTTCAGTCCCTGAGAGTTTCCCTAGAGCATTCCTATACACAGAATTATTAGGGACAGTAATTATAAGCAGTACAGAAGCGATTTATAGTCTGATGGGCTTTTACTGACTGAAAGAAAATAAGTTGTTAAAAAAAACCAAAACAGATAAAATATAATCATAGAACCATATGGAATGATAAGAGTAATTCAGAAGGAGTCACTTAGCCAGTTTAAATTTCAAAGGCAGCATAAATGAGGTGCCTGCATTCAAGTCTTCATGCCTTTTGGCTACTATTTTGCTATCAAACTACTTTCCTGAACAGCAGCAGGAACGTTTCTGCACTTGCATCATGTGCTGTGCTCAATGGGAGAAAGGGCAAAACCTTCCCAATTTCAAAGATGCTGCTCACCATGATGCATTAGACTATGTAAATCACTTGGAGGCTTTCCATCTATGATCAGCTGCTGTGGGGAGCTCAGCACTCCTCCGACTGATGCAACTTGTGCTTCAAAAAGATCTTTTGCCCAGCCCTGCCTGCATTCCCCACATGGAGCAGCACACCTGGCACCCCATCAGTTTTAAGTTCAAGACACCACTCCACAGAAATGGCAAGATTGGGCCCTTGCAAGGAGCTTCCTCATCAGTAAAGCCTTGGGGACCAAGTCACGCATCAGAGTCTCATTGAGGTAGGTGATACATGAACACAGATCTTTCAGCTTAACACAGGCACACTGCTTTAAAAGCCTGATATTTCACATGTAGGTGCTGAGGCACTCGAACATGCATTACAAAATGAACAGGAATAAAGAGCTTTGTTTCTGCTGCAAACCATCCATGCTGATGAAGAGAAAAATTTATACACATAAATCTACTAGTTTTTAAAGATTAAGTAAGTCAGTTCAATACAATTCCTATTAAGACAGGTAGTATTAGCCCACTAGAACTCCCACCCAGTTTAAAAAAGCCAACCAACCAACCAACCAACCAACCAACAAACAAACAAACAAAACCATGATAAAAATATTAAAAAATTCAAGTTGAGCTATGAAAATCAAGTCTGGACAATATTTATGCAACGAAGAAGATATGGGAGTTTTGGTTTTGGTTTTTTTTCAACATTTATACGTTAGGTAAGGTCTGTAGGGAGGAGAAAGTATCTTTTGTTGCATTCACTGATTTACTTTGAAACAACAGACAGATTTCAGGCTTAAAAGCCCTTTTTTTGGACCAGGAATGAGTACACCAATCTTCAAAGACGAGTATGAGCCAAGAACAAAGGGTGCAATTTAACTAGGTTCTCTTAATCAGATGTCCGGAGGGGGAAAAGAAAAAGTTTTATACCTGTAGCATAGAAGAAAGGATATTGCAAAGGGAAAGGTGACATAACAGTATCTTCCACTGGAAAGAGATACACAGAGCAAGAGAAAGGAGAGAGTGAGAATTTATATCTCATGGCACACAGGCAATTTCATTCGGGAGCAATTTGGAGTGGTGCTGAAAGGGAAGAACCATAACATGCCATAAATGCTTGTCTCAATGCTGTGACTTTTTCTTATCATGAGTAATGTCTTTTGATTGTCACCATAGAAAATGTTCTGCAGCTTTCTCTTGAGGATCAAGACTGAGAGAGCAGAAACTGAGCGTCTGTGTGATAAAAGTTTGTTGTCTACTAATAACTGGGTGGTTTTGCCCTTTTACTTTGCCTGTGCAGGTTTCTCTGACTCGTGGGGGTTATTTCATCCATAAAAATTGTATAAGGACATTATGTAGTGGGTGAAGTACATTACGTTTTTCTGAAGAGCCCTAGGCATAGGACTCCAGAATATTTTTAAGACTGGGGATATACTGACAATTTTCATACATATTATTCAAGGATAGATAGGATTCTACTTTGTACATGCTGTTCTGTGATATTTTCCTTTTAATGTTGAGTTTAGTGATGTGTGGTGCAGCTTAAGTTTTGGGAAGCAGGTTTCTGAGAAAATATAAAAGTTGCACCATATTGAACTGCCTTTGTGGAAAATATTTACTGGGCAAGCAGCTTCTTTAGACTGTCAAGGTGGTGGTGAAAACCTGACAGCATACTGTATCTTTTTTTAATATGTTTTGGATGACTGCTGGATTTGTGTAGGTGGGGGTGTGACTTGCACATTTTTATATAGCAGTTCTTGGGATACTACTTTTTTGCTGACCATGGTTTGCTGGACTTTGATACTGCTAGAGCAGTGTTCAAGAGAAAGTTTGATGGTAGACTGAAGTGTTTTAAGTTTGTCATAGAAACCAGCAAGGGAATCCAAACTTTCAGTCCAGACAATAAAAGATACCATCTGTGTTTCTCAGGCAAAACACTGACCAAAATTGACTTCAAACTATGGTTATTTAAACCCCTTAAGCATTGAACAATGAAGCTGTTTTAGTGTGGAAACATTTTGGTGCCTACTTCCGTTCATAAATTCAGGAGAAACAGTGTGGGTGAGGGCTATGAAAAAAGATGAACTTGGCAGTATATTTAGGCTGGCCTATAGGTCTGCCTTATTCTGACAGGTCCTCAGTGCAGGCTGTAGGCACCGGCACAGTCTACACTGCCACCAAGGGTGAGATACCAGTGTACATCCTTCATGACTAAGAAGCAGCAAGGTAGTTCAAGCTGCAACGTCAACTTAGTTTAGCTTTGAAGGTGAGAGATTTTACTTTGGGCTGTAAGAAGGGCTTGTTCACCTAACAGTTTCCCTACTTAGGCCAGTGATGACAATCAATCCAGAAATCTATTTTACCTCTCTCCACAAAACTTGCTTCGCTTTCAGCCTCAACTCATCAAGCTTCAAAGCTTACTAATTATTTCCGTGACTTTTCAAAGCGGTGCCATCTGCTTTGGCTGCAACCTGGACCAAGATGTCTGAGCCCTGCCTGGCCAACATAAGAGAAAACTACCAGGCAGTGGCCTGCTCCCACCACTCATGGTTCAGTCACTGCTGGTGTTGCATCTCCTCCAATCACGCTCAGGAGCAGTTGTTTCTCCTTCTGCTCACTTTGTCTCTCCATCCAAACACCCCCAAGGCCCTGCAACGACTGCATTGGAAGATGTATAGGCTGTTTAAAAACAATAACATTTTAATCTAAAGCCCACTGCATATTACTGCATGGAAGCCAAGGACACTGATTGAATATATCAAGAGCAGTGACGGCTTGGATTTCTGACAGCCACGTAATGAATTGCAATTAACTATGCAGTCACCATTCATGGAAGAATTATAGTCCAGAGAAGGAAAAGAAAATGGAACATTTGACAGCAAAATAATTATTTAGAGCCCACTATTCAGAGTGCTTAGGTAGACACGTTGTAGTTCAATGAGGCAGACAGGGGAGGCAAAGACAGAAAGGGAAAAACAGGCTGATGGGGGGAATAAAATTGTAGCTGAGAGGCAGTGCTCAGTTATCAGGTTCTTGTGGGAAAGGAAAGGGAGGTTTAGATTGTATATTAGGAAAAATTTCTTTTCTGAAAGGGTGCCCTGGGAAGCAGTGGAATCACCATCCCTGGAAGGGTTCAAAAAATGTGTGGATGAGGTTAAGAGGGACAAAGTTGAGTGATGGACCTGGCAGTGTTAGGTTAATGGTGAGACTTGATGATCTTAGAGGTCTTTTCCAGCCTTAGTGATTCTGCAATTCTGTGATGTATTTGTGAAATGCAAAAGGCTCGTGCAGGTGGTGCTCTGGCAGGAAGGGAGTGGTGCAGATTTGTGTCTCCTGCCTACCAATAAGTGCAATGCCCACAGGGAGTTCTATGGCACACAGTGGGCTGGGACAGCACCAGTTTGCAAACAGAGCCAGCTTCTTCCTCATGCAAACTTCTGCAGCTTTGCTGACTGCCTCTGAGGAAGGGTAAGCTCACTTGCACCATTTCCTTACAGGCAGGAAAAACACTTTATATATGAGATCATCCCCCTGCACCAGCCCCATTAGCCCCCAGGGCTCAACAACAGCTGCTCTGAAGCACCCAGATGGGCATTAAAATCCCAGTCCTGCCACTGGTGGTGTTGGTATTTCAGCCACAGACAGATGTGGGCTCAGAGTCTGTACCTGAGCACTGGATTCACTGGTCTCAGTACACGATCACCAGCACCTGCCAAACTGCAGAGCAGACCAGCAGGACATGAAGCCAAAGAGGAAAAAAAACAGCTTCAGAAACAGTGGGAGCCTGGAGTTGTAATAGTGTTACAGCATCGGAAATTGTTTTAGAGACTGGGAAAAATATAAGTAAATCAAGAATACAGTACGAGAAAAAGAACAGAAACTTGGAAGTAGTGAAATATGCCCCAGTTTAAAAAGGCACAGGCAGAAAGTAATAGAATAAAACCACTGAAAAGAGTGCATTATATTAAAGAAGAAGATCGCTATTAATACAACAGTGGAAATGAGAAGAAAAATAAAGGATTGCTGAACCTGGAATTGAACAGCATGTAGGAAAACAGAATCTGATTAACACAGTGTTGCAACTTTCCTTTGAAATGGGAAAGGAATACACACTACTGCAAAAGATAGAAATTGTAGAGAGGGAAAACGACACTATGTGAAAGAAGTCTGTGGAGGCTGAATCACAGACAACAAAACTGGCCTAAGGAGGGAAAAAAAGCAAAAATTATAGGAGAGGACAATAGGGTTTTGTGCTAACTACTGAGCAGGAACTTACAAGAAAAGAATGCAATTCTAGGAAAAATAGCAGCTGTACAACACAATACAGTGATGAAACAAAGCTTGTACCAATGAAAAGTCACTTACAGAGAGAAATTGTACCATGAAAACAACAATGACAATAAAATGATTAACAATATGCGAACAACTGAAGATGCAAATATTTGGGTTAGACAAAGGGTAACGATGGCACATAAATCAGTGACAAATCACAAGCATGACTTTCACAAGTGCTTCCTTGCATCTTCTATGAAAGAACTCCTTAGAGCAGATGTCTCTCTGTACCTCTAGGAAGGCACAGATTTCTTTCAAGCTTCTTGCTGTTATTATTACTGCTGCCATTATTGGAGCTTAATGACCGCAGCCATGGGTCACAGTTTCATGTGTACTATGCATGGTACAAACAGTCAGGGCAACTTTATGATTTATGACCCACAGAAGGAACCTAAGTTGATAAACAGGAGAGACGAGAGTTTGGTAAATTTGCAGATCAGTCAATACTGAGTTTCTTGGAAGTGCCACTGGAGAGAAAAATGTGTTCCAGTGCACCTAATTACAGTCTGGACACCCCATAAGGTCCAAGTTTGGCACAATCACTGGTCTACTGGATAAGTTATTTGTCTATTTTTTTCTTGCACACACTGACACCCTTTGATGAGCGGAGGTCACATAAAACTGCTGATTTCAAAAGATTTAAGATTGTTACTGAAGTGAAGCACCAAATACCAATTTTGTTATTTGGAGCATTATGTTCAATCAATGATATCTCCAAAGCAAAGCTGGTATGAAGCCATGGAAAATGCATAGCCTTTAATATGTTTTATAATGCGAGATTTAAGGTCTTACCAAAACATCTCCAGAAGATTTCACCCAGTTTGCAGACAAGAAGTTAAACTACCTGAGAACAGAAAAGCACCAAATGAATTTTGCAGCAGAAACATTACAACAGAACCTGGACCAGGATGAGGAGGGAAGATGAACAAGACAGTGGGCTGTACTCACAAAATATTGCAGTGTCACCAGAAAGAAGACCTTAACATTCTTTAGCAGTGAGTGAGAAAGATGAAGGTGTAGGGGCAGAGGGGAAGAAGACCTTAGAACTTGTATTGAGCTGTAGCTCTCCTTGGGACAAATGGTAGAAGCACAGAAGCAAAACCAGCCCTTTTAGTCAAAAAGACTGAGTAGATAGCTTAGACGGAGAGATGTAAGATGATGAAGAAGCCAAGCAGAGTATCAGTAACATTTTTTTATTTTGAGGTTTAATCTTTTAAAGTTTTAATCTTTGAGTCTTTTTGAGCAACTGTGCTCCAAAATTGCAAATGTGCTGTTTTGGGTTTTTTTAAAATAAGTGGTACTTCTGTTCTTATACCTTCTAGAGAGAGACTACAAGGCTTTCATTACCCAAAGAGTAGCAAATCTCCAATACTGGGATGCTATCTCATCAAATACATCCTATCAATGACTTACAAAAATGCACAGCTCCCCACATACCTGTATCCAGGTGGTTCCGTGGCAAGACCTTCCATAGGAGCTACACTTGTAGTGAGTGTGTTCCCTTGACTGCTTGGGAGTGGCGTGGAGAGAATCGAGGGAGTTGCAGCAGACAGTGATAGCCAAAAATCTTTCTGTCGCAAAACAGCAAGGGAGGGCACAGGTAAATTCATAGGGATTACAGATTATAGTAAAACTGCTGTGGTGAAGTCTCACATGGGACAGACATACACTCATAACAGACAATACATTCGGCCTGGAAACTGAGGAACTCCTGGAGACATTTCTGCTGCAGTCAACCTTGCATGCCAGAGCCCTGTCACCTAAAATCCAGAGACCAGGCTGCAAATGGATTTACAAAATCTCTGACTGCAGGCAGGTTATCTCTCAGATGCTCTTCTCCACGGGGCATGGAGTACATGTCTGCAGAGCATCAGCAATCATCAGAGGGCAACATCAGAGCTGAGGGGGTTACTCTGCTCCTCACAGATGTAGTTCCAGACTGCAGTTAGTTGTCCCTGGGACTGATGTGCTTTATGTGGCCCCTCAAGCTGTTACTGGCCTTCAGGAAATTGTAGCACTTCGACAAAAATGAAGAATAGAGTCATGTCACATTGTGCTGGGGCTGGATGTTGTCTCAGTATTGCATTTCATGCTAGTAAGGATTTTCCCTGACATCTTCTTTCACATTGCTGGCTCCTCATTTTTCATAAATTACTGGAAAAGGTCTTGACCTTCACTACCAGACAGAGCCTTCACTGACAGAAATACAGTAGTCTGTTACCAGTGCCAGAGCAATGCACTTGCTGCACTTCCAACTCAGACAGTGGCACCTCCTTTCCACCCCTCCCAAAACAGCAGTGAGATGTGCAGATAAATCACTGTTTGTAGACTTCAAACAATGCTCTGCACTCAGCACCCAGCCCAAGAAGAGAAAGAAGCCCATATGCTCTGCTTTGTGCATATTATCAATTAGGAGACTTGCACAGGCACTGAGTACTTTTAATTTTCCTGGGCAAGTGGCTCATTCTGCCTCACACCTCCCAGGGAATGCAGAGGTGACTGGGAGGACCATCAGCATCAGTGAAAGAAGCACAGGAAATAGTTGGAAAAATTCAGAGTCCTTTGGATTTGTTTAATTAGATTCGCAACTTTCTTTAAATATCCCAAATGCCCTCCCCTCACCAAATAAAAAGGAAAGTGGATTAGTGTTTTCACCTAATTCTGGTGAGAATACAGCATTACTTAGGAAAAAGCAATTTTTGTAAAAAAACAACCAGCTCTTGAGGCCGAAGTCATGATGTTCAGAGAAAATGCTGTGAGTTCAAAGGCTAATTCTAAGGGGAAAAGTGAAACATGAAGGAGAACCTTTAAGTGAATAACAATCCAAGTTAAGCACATTTTAATGAATGAGAAGAAATAGCTGTGTACTGCTGCTACTGCACCAGCTTTTCATCCAATAGAAGAGTTTCATGAATGTGTCTGTTAATTTCTGTATTGGTTTTGCACTTGACATCTCTGACCCAGATTCTCTGCATCAGCCTATGGATTTAGCTGACTAAATAGAGATGGTTGTGGCTGAGCCAGTTACTGCAGACTGCCTTTATAGTCAGTGGAGGTCCAGTGAAAGGGGACAGAGGTGGAGGAAAACCATCGTACTGGCAGAGACATCTAAAATAGTTCAGATGACCTGCACTCTTAAACTACCTTTTTATCTCCATTGACAACAAAGAGTCCCATAAAGGCATATTATCCTGATGTATCTGAAGGGGGAAAGCTATTTTGATTCCTCTCTAATCATATTTCAGTCTTACAAAATCCTTTTTACTCAAACACCCTCTTTTTTTCTGGAACCATCTTAAGCCATTAATTAAAATAATAAACAAAAGGGAGATGGTGATGCAGTTCCTGACAGAGACTCCCATAGGAAAGCCATCTCCCTGAGGCATCTTATCATAGCCCAGGAATAGACTGTGATCTTTAGAAGTAATCTCCTGAAGATGCAGGAACCATAGGGCAAAATTTTGCTTTTAGGTCAAACAAACCCCTTTCCTGCATCTGTGGACTCCAACAACGATGTCCTTGAGGCTGAGGAAAGAAACCTGTGCATTACAACAGCATCAATCTGTCTCCATAGGACCACTGAGCATCTGTATGTGTTAGTAAGCATAAAAACCTAACACCAGCTCTTCAAAAGTTGGTATAATACACATGATTTCTACGCTTGACATCACCTTGTACATTCAGGTTCCTTTCTGTCTTGTAGAGTGCTAAACTGAGCTTTGTCTTATCATTTGCCACTCCAGGTCCTGTAGGTCAGATGCCATTCTTGCCCAGGCCTCACATCATGGACACAAACCCACACTCAGCCGCAGAGTCTGGGTCATGGTGGGTTAAGCACATGTATATTCATGCAGTCTGCACAAATGCAGCTGCATTCAGAAGATTTAATTTTACTAGAGTTGATCAGTGTTTACAGATACATATATATGGTTTATTTTAGAACAATTTGGTTACAAAGGAAAACAGGTATGTAGCTGTTTATTCTGTTATTATCTATAATAATATGGCAGCATAAAAGCATAAATATATCACCCAAGAAAATGTGTAAGGGAGAAGAGAAAGAGGAGAGAGAGAATAAGAGTTAAAAGAGAGAAAGAAAGAGAGAGAAAAAGAATAAAAGTTCATAGTCACCACCCAGAGTTTTCCAATGGACTTGGTTGTTGTCACTGTCATCGCTGGTGTCTTGGTTCATCAGGGAGTGGTGGGGAAAAGAAGCCCAGGAAACATAAAATCAGGTGGGCTTATATACCCTAAGAAACCCTCCTCTACCCCTGTGCCTCCACCCCCATGTGTGTGAGGGGATGTTTTTGCACAGTCACAATGTTTTTCCAGAAGCTGGAGGTACTGGTTTTTGCAAAGCCATTCAGGCTTGGGGTGGGGGGCTGCTTTGGGGGTAGCCCTGTTAAAAGCAAGGCATTCTGCAGGGTAATGATGGGTGTGTGCACAAAATACCCCTTTTGACACAGCCTGGCTCATAGGAGATAAGCATCACACATTCAGAGAGTCCGTGCTGGTCTTCAGATATGCATCACACACCTGGAGAACCATCATACATCAAGAGTCGCCTCTACAAAGCTAGGAGTTTGTGGGCTATGGCCTCCTCCCCTCAGCCTTGTTTTCCTTGCCCCAGCTTCTTTGCACAGCTCGCTATAGTAGCAAGGTTTTAAGGCAATTAAACAAGTCCAGTTCCCCACAACTCCCACCCCTCGTCGTTCTCAGTTCACTCTGTTTCCAGCTGTCTCCACTGAGGTTTCACTGCAGGGTTCTTGTAACTCAAGACCTCATTACTTTATAATTTGAGTTACAGGGGGAACTTGTGTCTTTCTGCATCACTTTCACAATAAGCTCTGTGTCCTGGATGAAGGCAGTCACACAGGTCCTGGCAGATGGTCTTCACCACAACATAACGCAACTTGTCCACATCACAAGGGAAATACTTGCTTCCCCAGTCAAAAGCATGAGAGGATTGATTACAGCATGTGTGCCATTTAACATGGGCTGTGGGAGGCTATAAGCAGCACAACTACACTGTAGTCACTGCTGTTGCCCTTTATGGTCCTATTTTTCTTTTTATTTTGTTCATTTTATACCTCAGCGCACATGATGGTTTTTGCTTTTCCACCAGATTGCACAGAGTCAGCGATTGTTTTTGCAGAGATTTGTGCACCTTTCCCATTGGCCAGCTTTATGCTTCCAGTTGCCAAATCCCTGCTTGTCAGCGAGCCAGGCAGGCCACTTCAACACCAACCATGACAGCTAAAAAATAAGTGCATACTTTTAAGCAGTGTACACAGGGTCGATTTGTTCCTTTGCCCATGTCTCTGGTTGACATTCCCTGATAGACAGTCCCCAAATGGCTGCTTGGACTTTACTCACACGCCTCTGGTAATGAGAGTCTGGACACAAACCTAGAGCAGATGTTCCCAGTGCAAATGTTGGGTTTGACCCAGTGGTCTTTGCCCAGCACCTAGTGCTAGGTTCACCAAGCCTTTTTGGCAGCTGCTGTGTACTTAAAAGTCATCTCCATAACCATCTCTTCTCTTCCACTTTGGGAATGCTGAGACCCATAATTTATCTGGGTTTCTCAAAGTGAGGTGTAACTTTTCTATCGTTTACTTAATATAAAAAGCAGACCTTTCCTCCAAAACATCTTCTCCCCTTTACCTTACAATTTTCTCATTTATACATCCAAAAATGAGCAAGAGTCCCAAAGGTTTCAGAGTATTACCAAATGTGGATGTTAAAATAATTTTCTCATGAGACTTTGGAGATTATTTGGCACAGTTCCAGTTAGCAAGCCCTGACACATAACTACAGTAAAAAGCAATTAAATCAAAATTCATCTGTTTTATGTAAACTTATTTCCCATTTTACAACAGCAGTGTATAAGGGCCATGGTGCCCCACATGAGAATAAAAGGAGAAATAGTAACTGGGATCACAAGTCTGAAAAGTAAAGTTTCCATCTAACAAGATGAAGGAGACCATGGCAAGATGTGCTTAAGAAACTCTAATGGAACTGTTTCTAAAATACTTTCTGTCCAATAGATACCTTTGTGCTTATGGTGTGCCAAGCAGAGCATGGCAACTGGTTAACAAGGCAAACAGAGCTGGAACTCAAGCTGTGTGGAAGCTTCTATTTTTTGGTGCTTGTAGCCTGAAACTCTTTATCTGAACATCTGCTTCATTAAGAGATATTGTGATGTTATTCACAACAGCAACAAAGAGCTACAGAAAGCACTTTTCTGTCTCTTTTTCCTACCCATGTTCCATACCCCCCTTTAAAACTTTTCCACAGCAGATGTATGCCACAACATTTACTGTTGGCTTTCACTGTGCTTCCCCACAAAAATGGTAATGTTGTGCTTCAAGGGAACATCATGGAAAGCAGGCCAGTGATTTCTAAGTGTTTCTGAAGTAACAATCTATGCAATTTTGTTGTTGTTTCTGCTGTTGAGAGAGACCTTAAACTGGGAACAAGGGAGTATCTGCAAGTAATCTGCAATTACCAAGATATTGTCAGCACCCTCCTTAGAATCAAGTTGAAAAGGCTGAATTGTATACATGGTTTTGGAGCCCTGTGCTCCACTGATGAGCAGTTGCATGAGGGAGTAGAATTTTAAGTTGTCTCTCAAGCAGGATTGAAAACAGTGCTTTTCCAATACTTCTTCCTTTATCAACCTCTTTAATACCTCATAGGAAATAATGAAGGTTACTAGAAAATCTGTATCGCACATCCCCTTTTAACAGGAAACCAGCTTTATGCTGTTTAGTTGTTATTCAATTCATTCTTCTTGTTAATCCTGCTTACTGCTAATTTTGCCTTAGATTTTCTAATTGATGACCTCCTGCTCCATCCTCACTTAGAAAGGCTGGCCAATGATCACAGTATTTTTAGGACAATACCAAGGATCCCCTGTCTCTACGCACTGATAGACTACTATTATTTTAATATGATATCTAAAACAGCCAGAATGGATTGCAATCAAGGCTATCATCCAAAGAAATAACAGCAATTTCTCAGGAAAGTGCTAAGATTATCCAAAAGGTGGGTGAACAGGGATGCAGGACCCCGCAGACCCAAGAAAACATTAACAACTCCCCCAAATTCCTTTTCCTGCCATATTACAGCATCCAGAACATTGAGAAACTGGATTTATGACTGCAGATTCCAGATGGCAGAGCTGGACAAGGTTCAATCCAGAAAGAAATATAGGTTTCAAGGAATTTATTCCCAGATATTTGCTTATCTTTAAGCAGACTTGACTTGCCAGAGTAGGATGAGTGGGTGTTGCACCTTGCAGGCTGTTCCTTAAAATTAAAGCAAACCATATCTTTAGCCAACATGTGCTGGCAGTTGTTCCTATAGTTACATTTGGCACAGCGCAACCAACCACTAAATGCTTGTGCTGAGACCTACCAGTCATCCACTGTCTCCTAGGCAAAAAATTAAATAAGTGGTGTGGATATAGCCCCAAAATTTCAACAGAGTGAGCAACAAGGGTAGTGAAGAGCCATTAACTGACATTAACAAAAACTGAGAAACTGTGTTTTCACACAGTCATGGAGAAATATTTGGGTCAGGGTTCAGTGATGCCTTGGTGAAGAACACACATGGAGAAACATCATTTGTTCCCTTGTTCTTCTCTACCTCACTTTGCTATTGGTCAGATCCCCATCTGATTTACCCTGAAAAACTCCCCTCACAGTGATGATGTCAGACAGAATGCTACAGGTGGAAATCCATACCAAAAGAAGACCAAACCCCAGCAAGTCTAAAAAATATATCAGAAGGATTCATGCTCTAAACTAATTTCTCAGCATGAGTCTTTGGGACCCAAAGCTTTTTATTTCATGTTATTAACAGAAGTAACAGTTTAAACAATAAATTAAAAACATGTGCATAGATCCTTTCTTCTCAACCTCCTCCTGTCATACTCTGTGTGACGAGCAAGGTTTAAAAAAGGTATTCAGGGGAACATTGCTCTGCAGAAGTAAAGTCTCCAACTGTGAACCAATTCAAGGCGAATCTGAGGAAACCCTTTTCTGGGCCCTGGCTGGCCCCACAGTGAATGGCATGTACCCAATACAACTCAATGTTATAGGTGTGTCTAACTTTAAAAGTCTGCCTGAGTGGATATAGGTAAATATTGATGTCCCTAGGCCATTATTTTTCCAAAATAAACTATATGAAATTAATCACCTTTTTAAAGTTCTGAGTTTTCCTTTTCTTTTTCCTTTTTTTTTTTAACTCAGTCCCTTGTGTCCGTGTGAGCTCCTGGGCACTGCCATGTGGAAATCCAGGCACATACTGTGGCTCCTGGATATATTTTCAGGAGTTTAGGTTAAAAAATTGTTCACCACGATCTCCTAAATTGATTGCTGCAATAAGCACTAAAGGATGTGAAAGGCATCAGCTGAAAAAGAGGAGCCGGTGTTTTACTGCTTAAAAGCGTCCCCTGGAAGCACCTGGGATATGTGGAAGCTACTCTTTTGTTTCATATCGACAAACAAGCAAGCAAAAACAAACAGTGAAGTAGGAAAGTCTGAGCACTCCATTCATTACCCTCAACACAATGTTGCCCGAAGGACCTCTTGTCAGAAAGACTTTGTTCCTGTTTTTCCTCAACCACCAATCTTGGATCTGGGTTGACAGCCAGCTGAACACGAGCCACCAGTGTGCCCATGTGGCCAAGAAGGCCAATGGTATCCTGACCTGTATCAAAAATAGTGTGGCCAGCAGGACCAGGGCAGTGATTATCCCTCTGTAATTGGCACTGGTGAGGCTCCACCTCAGGTCCTGTGTCCAGTTTTGGGTCCCTCATGACAAGAAGGACATTGAGGTGCTGAAGCAGGTCCAGAGAAGGGCAAAAAAGCTGGTGAAGGGTCTAGAGAGTAAGTACTAAGAGGGGTGGCTGAGGTAGCTGGGGGTATTTAGCCTGGAGAAAAGGAAGCTCGGAGTGACCTTATTACTCTCTACAATTGCCTGAAAGGAGGTTGTAGCCAGGTGGGGCTCAGCCTTTTCTTCCAGGCAACCAGTGACAGGACAAGACAACACAGCCTCAAGCTGCAGCAGGGAAGGTTCAGTTTGGAGATCAGGAAGAATTTCTTCATGCATAGGTTTGTTAAATGTTAAAATGGACTGCCCAGAGAAGCGGTGGAGTCACCATCCCTGAAAGCTTTCAAGAAATGATTGAACGTGGTACTTAGTGCTGTGGTGTAAGTTGATAATGTGGAGATTGGTCAAAGGTTGTACTCAATAATCTTGGAGGTCTTTTCCAACCTAAATGATTTAAATTAGTTGGTGTTTGAACCAGTGGTTTCACCTGGTGTAAGCTCAGTGTAGTCACTGTTTGGTGTCAGACCTTGTAGCACAAAACCCCTCTTCTCAGCTGCCACAACCGTGGCAGTTCTGCAGAGGACCTGCACCCCAGCCCTGTGCATAACGGGAAACTCAGTCTGGTGTGATGTGATGATGGACTTTGCTTCAGTCCCTTCAAGAAAATAAGGCACTCAATGCTTATCTTTGAGTTTTGTGTTGTTGTAAAATACTGACCTTATCTAGCATTATGTTGCTTGGGTAATGCAAGATTTTCTGCTCAGAAATAAAAAAAATTGCTCAGGGTCAAATACAAATTGCTTACCCAGCCCTCACAGGATGTTATACTTATTTCTGATTTAAAAAGTAAATGTATATGAATATGCCAAAGGCACTCACATACGATAGAGCAGTTATGTGCTTCAACTAAGATCTCAGCTGTGCTCAAAACCAGATCATGGGCAGGAGGATACCAATGCCCAGTTGCAGTCAGGATGGAAGCAGCAAAGAGTAGTTTTAACCTAGGACATTCTGAGCAAAAGTAAGAAATTGAGACAAGGTCCCTGATACACAGAGAGTACTTGATGTGCATCCTCCATCTGCTACAAGCAAGCTACTGCCACACTCTGCTCCATGGGAGTCAAAGGCACAAGTGTCCAGAAACTATAATCCCGGTAGCTACATACCTAACAGAACCACCCAGAAAGGTATACCTGAAATGTCTAAACACTGTTGTAGGGGGAAGCTGGTGTGCAGAGGGTCCCTAGAAATCAGGACCAAAAAGTTTTACAACACTCTCTCCTGTCCCCAAGAGATGAAAGGGTGCAAAGGTGCAAGTATGAACACTGCTGTGGAACACATGTGGTGGCAGCTGCATCAGGGGATCTTTGCAACTGCTCCCAAAAACAGCTGCACTGTGATCATGCTGGTCCAGATGGCCTACCTCGACTGATCCTGGTCAACGTGGGACTGATAAGACACTGGAACTTTTTTCCAGGCATTTTCAAAGCCCACATCTACCAAACTATTTTGAGTTGAACAAAACAAAGTATTGGATATACTTTGGATGACAGTCCTGCCATAGTAACGGGATGAATTAAATGACCCAATAAGTCTTCTCTATCTCTAATCTCTGTGATTACATGAGATATGAGAGACAGGGTTTTTAGAGCCAATAATATTCATAAACTAAATAACTTTTATCCAGGAGAGAACAACAAAAAATGAAAAGTGTGCTAAAAACCAATGACTAGTGTTCATAAATCAATTCATTCAGAAGACTTTTTTTTTCTTTTCCCAGGCATTTGGGTAGAAGTAGCTTATGAGAAAAGGCTTTAAGAAATGCCTTGGGCAATGGAGAAATCCAAAAAACACTTTGCTGCTTCACTGACATGTTTAACATAAAAGAAATTTAAACGTGATCATTTTTCAGCTCAACAGTTTTTGACTTTGTAATGAATAAAAATTTGAGCAAAGAAGAAGAGGAAGGAGAAGAAGAAAGAAACACTACACTAAAAAGTACTCCAGTCAGAAGTCTTGTGTACTGATGGAATAGTCAAGGACATTCACAAGGTATACTTTTTGAATCTATGTCTAGATTTAACATTAATATTAAGTTTTTAGTTTTGGGTTGTGTGTTTTTTTTTTTTAAATTAAAGTAATTCTCAACAGATAAAGATGAATACAAGTTATGACAAAAGTCATTTCTCCCTGCATATGATATTCTCCACTTTAGACATCCAGCTGTGTCTGCTTTGCTGAAACTACATGTTGTGTTTGCTGGTGAAACCTGAATACTGAACCATGCATGTGAGGCACTGGCTATTGCATTTTGCCATAATAAATAATTTTAAAATTAATAATCATTTCTTGTTTAGTTTAAACCTCCCAAAGTTTGGTTACCTCACACTGGGCCTTTTTATGGAGATGATTCCTCCAGTTCTGTGGTGAAGACGGACTGGAGCTCTCAGGCTCTACCCCTCTCTTCTTCCCAGTTCTCCTTTCCTTCTGTCAGAAGCATCCTGGTGAGGAGACCCAGCCCACCCCAAGCCCAGCATGGAGAGTGGCACAAAAAGCATTACTTTGACCATGAGAAGGCTTTAGTAACCTACTGCTTACAGACTTGGCTTACCATCAAATGGCTTGCAAAAGTCTAAAACTAGGCACTGTAACAAATGCCAGCTTAGGCATGTTTCATTTCTTCTATTAAACAGTCCTGATCATTATTTTTTCTTAGAGTGAGGTAATTAAGTGTATCTGTCATGTATTTGACTTTTAAGGTTACAGCCATTTGGTGAAATATTAAATGAAAACTGTAGTGATTCAGAGCTGTTGAATTTCTAACATAACATTAATCCTCACTCAGCCTTTTATGCATCATTCACACACACAGGTGCTCTCACTCCCCCTGCTTGATTTTCAAAACCTTTCCTTTATGTCAGTCATTATTTTAATGGGCCAACAGCAGAATGCTTCTGTCTCTCTGCAAAACACATGGGCAGCCATTCCTCATCTCTAGCAGGCTACGGAGGGATTTCAGAGTTTCCCGGAAGAAATCTGGACTTTTCAGTCAAGGCATTTTTTCTTTACACTACAGGTACCAGGCATAAGGAAAGGCCTTATGAAAACTACCTGTGATGTCTCTTCTCCACCATTCGAGGCTGTAACTGGAGATGAAATAATTCCCAAATATAGAGTCAAGCTGTGTCTAAGGGCAGCAAAACTGTTCACAAGGTCTGGGACACCTGCAATGCTTTTAGTGCCAGAGGGACTCACCTTGGTGATGGAAAACAATAGTAGACATTTATGCTGCTTTAACTCTGCTGTCATGAAGGTCGAAACCTGACTCACTGGGAAGGAGAATTAGGCCAGCAGCAACTGCTTTGATCAAACTCACCAAGAGTGCTGCCACGTGTTTTCCACACTCTTAGTGTAGGGAGAGCACAATTTTATTCCTTATTCTGGATAATTTGTTATTACTTTTTCTGGAAATGCCTCGCTGGCTCATAAATCACAAGCCACCAGCAGTGGTCACGAAGGTCATTTTCATAGCTTTATTCACTTTCTAAAACTCAGTGGTTTATACTCTGTTACCCATAGAGCTTGACAAGTGAGAGGACTATTTCTACAGAGTCAAAGAAAGGTAAATTAAAAAAACAATCTTATTTTCAATAAGTTTAAATTTGCTACACATGCATCCTCCTGCCAGGGAATGGTTGCAGATAAAAAGTCGGAATATATACACTTAGAGTATAGAAAGCTTCTAGTAAATAGAAGGAAAACACCTTTTACCCACTAAGAATGCATTCAGTTGGCTAAATGTAGCTTTCTTTATTTAAATATTCCATTCTAGGCTAGTCTCACAAGGATCCCATCAGAGTAAGTGGATATCCAGGCAAGAGAGTGAGCAGAGTCTGGGGGTGGGCACCTCCTCTGAAAACAGGCATCTGTAACACTGGTGTAGGTGTCCATTTCTCTTACTGATTGTAAAGGAAGCCCAGGATGATACTGTAGATGTCTAAAGCTATGTGACAATAAATCCAGCTGATTTATTAAACCCAAGCAGCTGAGGATGGCAGGACTCAAGAGCCAGCTCTTCCCTCTCACCCTGAGCAGTGCGTGATCCCCCAACACCAAGCTGAATTAAAGTCAGCATTCTGGGGCTGAAAAGTGCTCCTTGCCTGTCCAGTGTGTTCATTGCTCATTCTCAGAGCCTTCATCTGCACAGTGTAAGCTGCCCCCGGCATAAATAAACAGGCTTGTCTCGTCAGAGAACAAAGGGAAAGACAAACACACAAAGCTGAACCACCATTCTGTCACCAGGCCTCCTGTAATAGTATCAATATTTTAAACAACTGCCTCGGCTGCCTTCTTTGTTTTCTCAAAATAAACACAATATTTTTCTTTTTAATTTTAAAAAAATACCCCGTGGGTTCAGATATGTCTACTGACTGCGTACAAACTGAAAGAAAGAAGAGAACAACACTATAAAAAGGAATTTGATATCTGCAGAAAAGGTTCTACACAGCTCCAGAAGCTGTTGACAGGCTGAGCTCAAAAGATGGCTGGAGTAAAAAGAGGAGCAAGGAGGGGTTTGCAAAGTGTGGACTTTCATCTGAAATTGTTCTTTAAACCCACATTGCCATGGAGACATTTGGGCACAGAAGGGATCAGCCAAGGCTGTTGTTCTCTCACCTTGTATATCACTGCCAAATCCACACTTTGGGGTAGCTGTTAGCTACTAATAGTTACTAATGATGAAGAACTCAGCTGCAGGATGCAGCAGACCATGCAAAGTGTGAATATCTTGCAGCTCTGTCCTCCAGCGTACGGGACAGATCGCTGATGCACCAAGGGCAGGATGGCTGAGTTGGCCCACAGGGATATGTTCTGCCAACTGTTCATTTTTCTCTCAGCTCTGTCTCCCCTTTTAGGCAAAGGATCCCAAATGCAACATGATTGACTGGATGCCTGCTTGTTAATGACGTCGCAGAACAACTTCTCAGACATTTTGATCAGCCCTGGAGGCACGAACGACTTTTGAAAGGCTGCAATGTCCTTCCCTTTCCTTCTCAGCAAACTCCTCTGGGTTCTGATCTAAACCAGCTGGAGGTCAATGCACAAGTTTTTAGCCAGTGTTCTCCACTGCTCAGAAGGAACCAGATTGAAGACAGGAATCAGCTTCTGCAAAAGAACCTGACAGGCAGGCAGCAAAATCCTTCCTATTTCCATCCTCTTATGCACAGTCATCAACTGGCCAGTGATGATGTGTTACAGTAAATAAATGCTGGGTGCTTGCCTGGAGAAAGACATGGGAGCAATTGCAATGCATCTAATCAACCCACAGAACAAAATCCTCTGTTCTAGCTAACGTGTGGATTAAGCACCTTCGTCCTCCAAGTACATTAAAGTATTCTAAAAAGTGGAGAGCACTGATTTAATAATTTAATAAGCAGTATTGCAGACATTTCTGGTAGCCTTGGTCCTTACTGTAATCTGCACACAATTTGGAAGCATCCATGCCCCCACTTTTCTGGTGTCCATGCCCTAAGAAGTGCAGGTCCCACATTCTCTCTCCCCTTGTAGTAGATGAATAGAAAAAAAAACGTAAAACAATGTTCCCAGTGGGAGTAAAGCAGATGACTAGACCCAGGCTGGTGCTGCTGCCTGGGAAAGGTGTAAGCAGCCCTACTCCAGGCAGAGAGGGAGGCAGGCTTAGGAGAGCTGCCCTCAGAGGAAACAGAGGAATTATTGAGATGGAAAAATAAGACATAGCCTACTTCAGCCCATCAATGTGCAGCTTCCACAGCCTACCCTCTAGTTATTTTATATCTGCAATAACAATGCAGCTTTGTAGGAAAACACAGTTTCTGGCACATCTTATGAGCTGGAAGAATTAAGAGTCATCTTACACAACAAGGTGTGGGGCAGGTAGACCTGCAGCACTGTGGCTGGTCCTGATGGCAGATAAAAGAACGTAATGACTTTTTAGGAGCAGGCAAGTCTGTCTGTGACCCATATAGCAGGGAGAGAAAAGACATAAACACTATTGCAAAGACTTACAGGAAGTACCAAAAAAAAAAAAAATGGAAAAAATTCCATCTCTGGTGCACTTGTTTCTGATTTCATCCATTTAGAGTTTGGATGATTTGCCTGTGGAAGTTCTACTGAGATCAGAAGTTCTAATAAAGGGTCAACCTCCCTTCTTTTGGCTTCCTCTCCCATCCCAAAACATCACAGAGTTAGGACTTTATCAGAGGAAATTCTGGTTATTAAAGGCCTCAGTGTGAACCTGTCCCAGTACCTTTTCAGTCACTGGTCAGTGGAACACTGTGGTGCACCACAGTTCTGCTATCTGATCCCATTATGCAGCTGTATTTGCACCTGTATTTGGACACAAAATGTAGCAGTATTCATCTAGACACAAGCCTTAGGAACAAAAAGCTGCTGTCTGCCATTGGCCATGGTTGTTTGTCAAACCAGAGATAATAAACATGAAGGTTAAAATTAGCTATGCTCAGGTATTTTTGTGATTCAGCTGTATTACAGTAGCACTAGAGGTTGTGATTATTCTATACTAATTCAGGTGCCAATCTACTTTTCTATCTCTTTTCATATCCCCTTGCACAACACACCTACCCCTCTCTTCTCCCTGGTCAGACAAGACTGTCCCTAAATGGCATTTTTCCCATTTAGGCAAAAAGGACAGTATTGCATTATTGCATTATTGCATTATTTAGTGACATAACCAGAACAGCTGGATGGGCTTGGATCCTGGAAACATCACTCCCTGTTTTGGTGGGTGGAGGAAAGTGCACAACACCCCTGCCAGCACCAGCCAAGAAATATGAATGGCAGCTCAAAATAAGCTGCAGCAGGTATGAACTGTAACATCACTAGTGTGGGGTGATTTGGGCACAGTCCAGAGTACCTCCTCTGGCTCTAGCCTTGCCAGCAAACCTCCCAATGACAGAAAATGCATCTGTTATCATTCCTATAACAAGTTTAATTCTCTGAACAGTCAGGTGTAAACAATGGAGATTGCCTTTCTCATTTGCTCAGTCTTGAGGCTTTCCCTGGAAAACCTCCAGGAAAATTCTTTAATGATAATTTTGCTTCCACTTCAGCTGCTCTTTATGAACTAGGACAATGAGTGGGCCCTCTCTTTTTAAGTCTCCCTGGAAGAGCACATATTTGACACTGAAGAGAACAGTGCATAATAAAAAAAGAGCCGTTACCAAAGACTCCATTCCTGTCAAAATTTTGAAGATGCAGAGTGATAAAAAGCTCTGCAAGGATCTTCACTACTTTTAAGTAAAATACACAGTATTATCTAGGACTAAAACAAGATATAGATGCATTTAAAAAAACAACTTTCTGTTGAAAGTAGAAGAAATATATACAATCTCCTCCTATAATCTCACCCTTAAACTTTGTGGATTTAATAACAAAATTGTACAAAGATTATAAGGGGGGGGTCATCCATTCAGGAAATGAAACATACATGAAACATTAAATCTTTGGATTTGCTGGTCCCTTTAAATTATGTTTAACTGCAGCTTAAAAAAAAACAGCAAAAGAAAAAGAACAACAGCAACAAAAAAGCAGCAAATAAACAAAAAAAACCCCTACACTCACAACACCTAAAGTATTAAGTGAGGTACCAGATCCAAGGGAAGGTAGAACATATTTAGAACAGCTTTGATACTGATAAAAATGAATGAAGAAACTTCTGTTTGAAAAGGTCTTTCTGCAGGAATTGGCAGTTCACATAAATTAGTGTATTAGAAATATTAATTAAAGGTAAGGCTAGTGCAGATCTTTGCACACATTTAGTTTACTGCACAAAAAGTAACTAAAATGGCATAATTCATGGTCATAGCCACATAGTGTTAATAGCATCACTGTAACCTAACTGTGCCCATACCAACAGATTGTTTACAACTTACTGCTTTAAAGACAGAGCTGCCAAGATTTTATTCACTGCCTTCTCTGTCTGTGGAGACAGTTGAATAGATGTGAGTGTAGTATTTTCTTCTTCACAGAGTTTGATACATGGGAGAGACTTTTTTTTCCAGAAAACTGCTCTGTAGTCTTATATGAGATATAAAATATTCATTCAGAATTATGATAATAATGGAGAAGGAAAGAAAGGTGGTGACATAGAGGAAAGCTGGAAAAAATTAGCAACAAGTTTATGTTCTTCCCTAACTTGAGCACTGTTATGAGAAAAAAAATCTTACCAGTGGTTTTGGCTTGATTCCATTACAAATGCTGTTCCCTGGGCATATGAATAAATGCCTCATGTCACAGATCATCATGAGTTTTCATTGCTTTTGTGTTCAGAAACCTAAAAAAAGGTGGAAAATACCCCATCACTACACAGTCACCAAATCCAGAGAAGTGACAAATGTAAAGAACCTGCATTTGTTTTTGTACATGGCACTACCTGTGGTGTTGTAGGATGTTAAACCAAGGTTGGACATGACTTTTTTCTAGTCTCTCACTAAAAGTAATAATTTGATAGGGCTTTGGGCAATAGTCCATTTAATCCCCTAGAGGCTGAAAGCCGCTTGAGGCATCATCTTCTATTTAGCATTAGTAAACAAAGCTGAGACTCTGAACACTGCTCTTAGAAAAGTTAAATTACCTATGTGTATCATAGTAATGCTAAACAGTCATTGTCTGTGTTCAGGATCCTGCCATGGTGGACCTCAAAAGAACACATCCCCCACCACCACCCCATTAAACCATAAATTTCCTTTCCAGGGTATTCATAACTGCCAGTCTGAAATTTGCTTTTTGTTTGTGTTTCTTCTCAATTTATAATTATTTACATATTACTCTGCTAATTTTAAGCCAAATGCTTTGGGATTATTCCTGTTTATCCACTGAGCTTTAAGTTGTGAATAATGACATTTCCAGGCTCTTCTCATTAATCATAAAGCCATTAATGTGTTTGCTTTTAATCAGAGACAGAGAAGAGCTGTGCGTGATCACACAGGACTAAACATTAGTGTTTGAAGGAAAATGCTGAGTATTTTGAGCTTTGTGAAGAAAATTGGGATTGACAGCTGGTGCTTCATAGAGCTAAACCCTGTCACACTGTTACAGGTAAGACAACCACTTGCCCCCAGCTGGTAAAGTCTATGTGTAAAAATAAGCTGTGTAGATGGCCTTCTGGTGTTGTCTCTTCACCAAACACCCTGCAATAAATTTGCTGTCACCATGGTTTATATAGAAACTTCTAAGTGAAATGCAAAAAAATTTAATTGATTCAACAGAGGAAGAACCTGTGTGTCAGTCTAAGTCATATTAGCAGCATTCTTACATTTAATGTGTTTGAAATTAGCCGTAGAGTACAAAACATACAGTGCAGCTAGAAACTTCGAGTCTCGTCATGCCTATGAGCTTTCTTGGAAAAGTCATTGCTCAATGTGGAAGAACTGAGAGTTTAATTCAGTAAAAATTCCAACTTAAATACCTTAGGGTTAGTACTTGGCAATGTCATTAGTTGGCTTTTTTTCCTTCCTTTTCAGTGTAGGAAACCAGTTCTACCTTCTCTAGTCGATGCAGGTAGTGCTCAAAGCTGGGTGGATGAGCATTAACTATCTCATTGTGGCTGTCTAACTCAATACATATTGATTTGTGGGCCCCGTGACCTAAAAAAAGACAAACTGTATTAAACTTTGAAACAATGTTAAATAAGGATGGGCTTCACCGAATTAGATAATAGAAAGCACATCCCAGTAGCACTTTTGTGGTAGAAATGTTAAAAGGCATTGGCATCTGGAAACCGTAACTTATTGATAGTGATATTCTTTGGCTAGTTTGGTCTCCAGCCAAGCTGGATGTACTTCTTCTGGTGTAGAAGTCATCACAGCCACATCAATCCTGCCCAGTTTAGACAGAGCTAGGTTCAGTGGTAAATGCTAAAGACATCTCAAGAGCCTGTGACTGAGACTATTGACTGGTCTTCAAGAGAATTATCCCCAGCACTGCAGCAGAGTTCACAAATGGCATTTTACAAATCCGTGCATTCCTTTTCTGTGTCTCTACTTGAGGGGTAAAGGTCAGGTAGACATCTACCACACCATGTTGTGCTCCCTTCTGGCATACAGACCTAGGTTTCTGTGAGGTAGAAAAGGCCAGTATCTACATCTTCTCCTGGTCCTGCATCATGATGTAACAAAGGTGTGTAGATGGACCTGGAAGATGAGAAGTTCCCTAGTTCTTCTGGGCTGGTAATGTCAAATTAAGTGCCCCCAAACCACCTCCACTGAGCTGGTTGAAAATTTCACTCACTCAGTGAAATTATTGAACCATGCAGATGAGGGCAGCAAAAAGAGGAGTGACTCTCCTTTTCAGTGGCAGTCTTTGTTTAAGCCAACTGAGAAACCACATTATACCTTTGCCATCCACATTTCTCAGCAATTCATTTTGTTCCATGCACTGGTTTCCTGTACTCAAGGACACAGTTCTTCCCAGATTACCATATGCACTGTCCCACTTTATAACCAGAACATGATGGAAATGCTCATAGCCAGACCTCTTGTTGCAGGTTACACTGGTGGCACCAAGGACCTTTGCTGTGACATTGCCTGTGAGGCAATCAGCAAGAACCTGGTTCTGTTCATTTGTTCTGATTTTTGCAGGTGACACTGTGCTTCTTCATGTCTTTGTTTGGATGCTAAATGATTTACTTTAATGTGACACATTCAGGTGAAAAATACCAACTAATAATGCATTAAAATAATCATTTAAACTTCAGTAAAAATAGATGTGCTGTTAGGTGCAGTATTTACTGGCAGGACATAACTGACCTAGTCTACCAGGTAAAGAATCTTATCTTTTGAAGTCAGGTATATTTAGAGTTTCTGATGGAAACAGAGCACTGATAATTGCATAAGAGTTTATTGCAGATATTTTATTACAGCATTAAAATAAATGTCCTGTTGAACTCTGCTCTCAGCACAAGGCAATGCAGATTAATCTAAGAAGTCACATGCATAAGAACTGTTTTCCCCTGTGTGAAACAGTAAGATGCTCCTCTGTTGGCATTTGTACCCACCCTTCAAGCCTATAAAAGTCTACACTTTTTTAGGGCTGTATAGAGAATTCCAAGTAAGAATTAATTTGCTGAGATGTGTTTCTATTGATTTAGAGTCTACTGGACCCGTTTCCCTCTGCTTCAGGAGAAAAATGCAAACATGCCTGAACTACTCTGGGCTCAAAGAAGAAGTGTTACTCACTCTCTTCTATAACCACTGTACCACAGTGCCCACTCCAGGGTTAGCAGAGAGTTTACTGAGGTCTATTAATGCAAAAAAATGAAGACATTATCCCTAGATGGCGGGGAGGGCCAGCTGTCTAATAGCTGGGGTTATGATTTGCTTATGGAGCACTGTTATATCAGTCCTATTTTCCTCTCCATCTCATAAATATTTCTAGAATACTTCTGACTGTGTTATGAAGTCTTTGGAACAAGACTATACTTTTGTTGCATTGCTTCAGTTCCTAAACCTACAGGACCATGGTCCCTCACACTTCAGCTACACCAAGCAGGATTTGGGCACAAGCCCATGCTTACCAGGGCTGGTGGAATCCTGAAATAGTTTTCATTTGAGGCATCTCCCAGCCTACATCCACAGGCAGTATAGCAGCAGTGTCAATCTCCTGAGGTATTATATCAATGAATGGTCCCAAAAGGCAGTATGGAGGAAGCTACCCTCTTGAGGGAAATGGTTGTGTAGGCAAAAGCACCAGCTGGCTTCAGGAACACAGCATGTGCCCTGGCATGATTACTTAATTATGTGGGTAAGCCACTGAGATCACAGCATAATAACTCCAGGCTGTTTAAAATGGCTCAGACAGTGGAGCACCTACTGCTCTCATTGGGAGTTTATTACCCCCAGAGGAAGCACTATCAAGGTCCACCCCCTGTCCATCATCAGTTGGCCAACCCCAACTGTGGAAAAGAAGGGAAGATCTCCTTCAGTCTCTCCACTTGCTCACTTCTGGCTTTATATTCCACATATGTGAGTTTCTCGCCATCTCACCCTTCCTTCCACATCCTGTTCCTGTGCTGTTGCCAGAGAGCATGTCTTCCACAGCTGGGGAGCCTTGAACCATTCCTGGGAAGGAGCAATCCTCAAATCTGATTTAGGAAGGATCACACAGTCCCCCGTGATAATTGATTCCAACTGGAGACCTCAGTGGTAGTCTGCTTTCAGAAATGCATGTCTAGAATTTTATTGAATTCAACACCTTGAGCCATGTCTATGGTTCATTTTTCCACTCAGCCTCTTTAATTCTCTGGTTTACTTCTATTTTGCTTCAGTGTTCCCACACTGACATGTACAAGTCACAATTATTGCTCATAACTTGTACACAAGAATGTCCAAGGACAGAAATTCAGGAGATCTCTGAAAGATTTGCCAGGAGTTATGAACAATCTTTTTCTTTCTTATTTTTTCCTCTTTTTTTCCTCTTTTTCCTTTCCAATTTTTTTTTCCAAAACAGCTAGAATGGTAGGAACAATTTTATATTGATGTACAGTGTTTGGTGCATGTTCAGTGAAAGTTTAGTGGTGTTCTTTGAAAAGTTTTAACCTCAAGAGGATCTGTGAAAAGTCGTGCTGAAGGGAACAACTATCAAAGACCAATCCATGAGCTGGCAGTGCAGAAGCATAAAAAGAGCTTGTAGGAGCAAAATATCTCCACTTTTGTACTGAGGCATTCAGCTTGCAACGTTATGGTTCCTGACAATAGACGACAGGAATTTAAAAGAAAGTGAAGCATTCACCCTCTTCCAGTCTACTTTCACCAGTTTTACAAACTAGAACATCAAACAAGAAAAAAACCACTACACTATCAAGGAAACACTCCTTGACACATTCAAGGGCATGTGAATGTTAATAATGCCTGACACCAACCTTTTGACGTACCAGCTGGCAGTGGCTAAGTGTAATAGTTTGGTAAAAAGATAAAAAGGAGCAAGAGTTTGAGATGGATTTTTTTTTCTTTTTTTCAAGTGCAATTAAATGAATCCTCTTCACTGGAGATGAGTACCTCTCAAAAATATTTTCTAAAAAGAACTTTCAGTGCTCCACAGGATATTTCCTATCTTTTGATAGAGCAGTGATATTTTCTATCATTCTTGCCAAAAGCCTGTAATAGCAAAGGAAAGAATCCCCTAGGCTTAAAGAATTCAAGGAGCGTTTTTTAATGAGTTCCTGAATTCCCCAATGTCCAAGAACTCTCAAACTTTAATTTTCTAAGAGAGTCTCAAAAAGTAGAACAGAATTGGACGTGGAAAAACCCTACCCCTACCTCTGCAGTAGGATGTGATCATAATGTGGTGACAGTCTTCAGATTATCTGAACATCTTCAAATGATGTGTTAGAAACCATTTGACACCTTGGCAAATCAATACACAAATAAATATATGGTCTGAATTTTAACAGTGTATTTGAGGCAAGAACAGGGCAGACTGTGTAAAACAGCTCCTCCCACAGTGTTTTCTCCTCCAGAAAAACTTAGATTAGCTCTGCATATTTCCACTCCTGGTTTAAGTGACTCAGGTGATGCCAAGATCTGTCCCCTGTGGGAACATTTCCCAGAGTTACCTCTACCATGTTAGGAGGCTCCTCCTGGTAGTCAGAAAAGGCTGTCCTCTCCCTTTGAGCAGTTCCACTCCCTTACTCATACATATAGTGCGAATTAACTTCAGAAAGTCCTGTCCTTCTCACGGCCACCATGGAAGGAGGCACTCTGTTGTGGAGTGCAGCCAGATAATCAGTGTGGATCACTTACCATCCACAAAGCATCCAAATTGCAACTGTGTTGTGTGCTTTTGTCTGAGTCATGCAGGTCAGAGATTTCTAAGATATTTGTAGAAAGGTAAGACAGGTACTTATCATCATTCTCTAAATCACCTGGCACTCATTGAAATTAATAAAAAGTAGCCACAGGGTGCTTTGCAAAGCCCATTCAATATCAACGTGCAAAAATGCTTTTTAATATCTAGCCTGCACATTGTCTTAGACACAGACAAATACATATAGCTATTTTAAATGAGAAAGGCACAGCTTAGTGGAAAATTATTCCCCCTGTTTTTAAAAGCAGCAGAGCCTCTTGTTTCTGAACAGCTCTGTAGGTCAGGAGGAGACAAATGAACTGGTGTACAACACTTCCCTTTTCCCACCCAAATCCGTGAATTCAGGTCAAATTTGACAAAAGACAAAAGGTGGATAAAAAAAGAGGCAAATCACATTCTTTGTGTGACATATTCTGATTTTTTTCTTTAGGTGGCTCAGAGAGCATCTCTCCTCATCCTGAAGACCTTCCTCCCAACACCCTGCACTGATCAAGGACTTGGAGTGGGAAACCCACACTCACACAAGTAATGTGCCACATCAGTAATGTGCAGTGGAGGGTGGTTGCTGCCTCCCTGCTTGAAATGTTTCCTCTAGCAGAGAATTTGTTAAGTACCTTTTCTCCTTTGCTACATACTTTGTCCCAGGTACAAGAGGAAAGCAACAGCAGCCCATGCTACAGAGAAAACCTACCCACTTTCCCACCCTATGACAGAAACCTAAGAGAAAAATCCCTTCTGGAATCTCATTGCAGACAAAACACAACAATAGGGGGCGAAAAGACTGATGTGGTTTTACCGCCTTTATTTTGCATTGTCACCCAGTGTATCCACCCCATTACATCTCTAACCATGACCATTCTCCATTCTTTTTCCCTCCCAGCAGCCAAACTACAGCTTAAAAACAGGGAACATAAATCTTTTCTGATCCCTGAGATAACCAGGAGAAGTCCCAAAGCAAGGGGTTAATGTGGCATAAACATAATATCCATGGACAGCAAATAAATAAGGTTTTTAGTTTGATTTTCTAAGTGCAGCTCTTGGATCAAAACTACCTCAGTTCATCTAAAATGTAATGATTAAAAATTCCTCTGAAAACAAAATGGACTATCTTATTTGGAGAATTGAATCATTTGTACCACTAAAATTGTTAAGGAAAAAAGTACTTGATTTTCAGCAGCCTGATGAGATCTGCCCTCCTCATGCTCACCCTAACCATCACAACCACCACTGGCCAGTGTGACTGCAAAGGCCAGGGTACCAATTTATTGCCAGAAAGTAATGTGCCATGGTCTGAGCTATCTCCCTTCTCCTGGTTCCTTGACTGATGTGGACAAGGGCATATTGTTGTTCTGCATCATGACAACAGCCTGGGAGATCTCTCCCTTGTATGTATTCTGAGGAAAGCTCACTGGGAAAGGTCCTCACCTTCACTCCTCCTCCTGCCTTGTAATAAATTCTTATTCAGAAAAAAATGGACACTATTTAAAGTAGGATCCTTGTACAATAAAATGTACTTTGGTACCACTAGAAAAAAATCCTAAACAATACATTTACTAGAACTAGTGGTCAATGGGCTGGAAGAACATCCTTTGTTTTATGCACGTGTTTAAATGATGATTTAAACAATGAGGGATTTAAAGACTTGCATAAATGTACTTAAGTCAGGTCTTCATCCTGCAAAATTATTTTTTAAGGAGTTTGACAAATCTTCAGTTTTTCTCTTTTGCAAAGTGAACACTATGTATATTTTATGTAATAGTACGTTAAAAGAAACCAAAGCAAACAAACAGGAAAAAAATCCCCCAAAAGACTCAACCAAGCTTGCAGTGCTGTTCCAGATAAATAAACTCGGATGTAACATTATGCAGATCAGTTTGGCTGAGATCAGTTTTCAGATGTTATAGTGGTGAGCAATGGGATATTTTACAACGGGATAAAATCCTATAAGCCTGTGTAGGGCAGGGAAGGATGTAAGAGAAGCAGAATGTGTGTTGAATTCCTGTTCAGGGCTTCACTTCACCTCCGACTTTGCCAGATCTCTGACACCACCAAAAGCTCTGGGTATGCAAAGAGCAAAGCATGCAGTCAAATGCATTATGTATTACTTGTTGGCAGTCTTTAAAGATGACTTAGTTTCTCTTGCCAGACATTTTCTGATTACTTTTCTGCTGCTTTAAGGGTGACTGTGTTCTGCTTGTCTACACCTTGTTTCCGGACTGCACACACTTTAGCTTTTCAGGCTGATGTTTATCATTCTGTGTTTACATTTGAAAAAAGAATCTGTTTCCAGTATTTGTAGTTATTAATTCTTTCATCTCCTTCTCCATTTGTTTCTTCTGCAGTGTACTGCTACATAGTTTATATTCATTATTGTGCTATTATTTGCCTCAAATACGTTTTGCACTGTTGCATGAATTATTTTTGACAGCTGAACAAAGGCAAGATGTTAATCCGAGGAAGCAATCTGCAGAAAGTGCTATTAAACAAGAGTGGGAATGTCTGTGCAATGTACCCTATCCAAAGAGGAACAGTAAAAATTGGGAATCATCAGTCTGTGGATATCATCACATTGACAAAGCCAACAACACTGGGAAGTCATGGACTAGTATTGTGGTTTAAGCCCAGGTGGAAATTAAGCACCATGCTCACTCAACACCCCCTCTTCTGCCCCCACCCTGGTAGAATGCAGAGGAGAATCAAAAGTAAAACTTGTAGATTGAGATAAGAACAGTTTAATAATTGAAAACAAGGTAAATTACAATGATAATAAAAAGAGAAAGAAAAAAAAAAACAAACAAAACCAAATGATGCACAATACAATTGCTCACCACCTGCTGATTGATGCCAGGGTCCCCCTTATTGAACCCAGATTAACCCCTTCCAGGTAACTCCCTCAGTTTATATACTGGGAATGACATTCTTGGTGTGGAGCATCCCTTTGGACAGTTCAGATCACCTGTACCAACTATGCTCCCCCCAGTTTCTTTTATGTACATTCTCACTGGTAGAGAATGAGACACACACACAAAAAAAAAAAAAAAGTCTTTGACTTAGAATAAACATGATTTAGCAAAACCAAAACATCAGTATGTTGACAACATTATTCTCATTCTGAATCTAAAACACAGAACTGTAACAGCTACTGAGAAGAAATTAATTCTATCCCAGCTGAAACCACGGCAACTAGGTTGGTTTACCTGCTTATCAATGCCTTGGAAACCTTTATATTATTTCTACTTTAAGCTCTGAAAATGCTGTGGGTCTTTCTGCAAAAAATGAAGAGAGGATATTCCTGTTAGCCAGCCAGCAGCCTTGTGCCAGTGAGCTCTCTCATCCAGGCATGACATTGCAGCAACAAAACCAACATGCTCCTGCTTCCCACCCTTCAGGTATTTATAAATACTGATAAAATCCCGTTGAGTCTCCTCCAGGCAGAGCAGCCCCAGCTCTCACAGCCTTTCCTCATACCAGTTACTCCAGTCTTTTAATCTTTGTAGTCCTGTACTGGACTTTCTCCATCCTGGGGAGGCCAGACCTGGACCCAAAACTGCAGATGTGTCTTGAGGATTGTCTCCATCCTCTGGCTGACAACATTCCTTCTAGTGTAGCTCACATGTCTGTTGACTTTCTTTGTTGCAAGGGCATGTTTCTGGCTCGTGGTAAGCTTGTTGTCTACCAGAATGCTCCAAGGTTTTTTTTGGAAACTGCTTTCCAGTGTGTTGGCCTTCAACCTGGTGTGTGGTGCTATTCTCCCCCAGGTCCAGAATTTGTCACCTGAGGAAGAATAATCACTCTCCAATGGAATAATCTGAAACTTAGCCTTTGATTAACCTCATGAAGTTCCTGTTTGCCCATTTTCCAGTCTGCTAAATTTCAACTGAATGGCAGTGCAACCATCTGCCATGTCAATCATTCCTTCTATTTTTTTATCATCTGCAAACTCACTGAGAGTCTACTCTGTGCAGGTCATTGTCAAGGATGAACATTCATCCCCAAAACAACCCTAGGGGCCCACCATGGATAAGTGGCCTCTGGACAGACAGACTTCATGATCCTGATCACAACCCTTTGAGCCTGGCTTTCAGTCAGCTCCCAGTCTACCTCACTGTCCACTTGTCTAGTCCATATTTTACCAGTTTGCCTGTGAGAATGTTATTGGAGACAGTCTCACAACACTTCCTAAAGTGGAGATAAAAACCAATCACTTCTTCCACAGGGTCCAACATGCTGCCTCCCACCACTGCCACCCCACTGTGGTGACTCTTTTCCATACTGAAATGGACACGATTAACTAAACTTTGGAGGTATCTTTCTCCATCCATTGAATATAGGAGGAACTTTGCATGATTTACTTAACTTCAATATGTTTGGATTAAGTGAAGTTAGTCCCATCCTTAGGGTTCATATTCCAGTTGCTATTTTCTGTAATTTGCACAGGCATATAACAGCAAACCTCTTCCAAATACCTCCTGCCACAGCCTTTTTGATACATAGTTCCTCACACAAGGCAAGCAGGTAGTTAATACAGCCTCTTATTCCTAAAAAGTGCAATAACTGAGTGAAACTGGTCATGCTGAGGCTGGTAGAAGCTTTGCCACAGCCTTCAGAAGAAGGATTTCAGTCTCCTCTTTCTGCCTGCACACCCGTGCCAGGAGACCTGGGAAAGGTGGTGGCCACATGAGGCACAGTTGTGTGCCTGATTCATTTGGCTTTAATATGCTCTCAGTTTTTCATAGAGGGAAATTCTTTGGAAACACTAACAAATCTTCACCACTTCTACTAAAACTTGCAGCAAATTTCCTTTCCAGAGACATGCTCGTATGTTTTGGATGCTAATTATATGCCATACATGACTCATCCTTGATAACAGACCTACCCATGATTTATGTTTCATTCTCAAGTCCCTGATGTATCACTCAATAGGTTTCTGTTCTGGAACTGTAATCTTAAAACCCCACTTGCTCACGGGGCATGTAATAACATTCAAAAACCTCCATCATGCTAAAAAAGTTATCCTTTCTACCTCAGTGAACACAAAACTGCACTCTCTTTTAAGGTTGCTTAACTTTCAGCTGTTAAAACTGAAGTAGTCACTTACAAAAAGCACTTACATATATCACAGAAGTAATAAAAAGCTAATGTCTCTTCATTTATTTATCTTCTGAAAGATGGCCTGAGTGCTAGCTCACTCAGCGCTGGGAGGTATGAGTAACTCCCAATTACAGATATAGATAAATTCATATATTATTCCTTATTACAGATGATCTTACATGAATGCAGTAGGGGCATTAGGGCTCACTGTGCAAATGGGAAAGGGCCAGGACTTTAGTCCTGCTGAAGAAAGAAAAGTCACAGTGTTCAGAAAGGCTGGAGGCAGCAGAGCAAGAACATCCTGATCCCACTTACAGATGAAGAAAGCATCATCCTGTCACACACTTTCCATAGATCTGCAGCTGCCTATGCACTCTCTTCTCACATACTGTCAACAGATAATGAATTACAGCTCCTCAGTGTTGGCTCCTCTTCAGGGTTCATTCAGATTTTTATGGGTGATCTTGTTTTCCCATGTCATAATGTTAACAAATAATGACAGTGCTCAGACATCCGTGTGATGTTAAGAAACTGTGTGAAGATTTCACAGCAGTGACTACAGAATAGCCAAAATGTTCACTGCATGTTGGTGACGTGTTTCTTCTCTTTGGTTTGGGAAAGCAACAAAGCAGGAGTTGGCCATGGATTCACTGTTGTCTGAGAGAGGGGAATGCTGTAGGACAACCAGAGATACCAAGCTCCTCTCTGTGAAGTAAATGTTAACAATAGATTTGAGTAGTTGTTTTTTTAATATTTCAATCTAACTATTTATTTGTTTCTTTAAGATGTCAAAGAGACTAGTGTAATATTTCAACCATCTCTCAGCTGTAGTTACAGGAAGTCTAGAAAACAAGGCCTGTTGGTGTTGCATTTTTCTTTTTTTACTGATGAAATCCAGCTCACTGACTATTTTTCCAGTGGGCAATCATTTTGCCCTTGAGATTGAAGACTTTTTCTTAATTACTCTGCAAGAAGTCACAATGCGTCCTGAAGTTCCCTGGCCACTGTATGCCAATCCAGAGAGCTGCTCAGCAACTGCAGGCTGATTAAATGATACAAATGATTAAGTGATACAAATCCTTTTCTGATTTACTCTCTGTGGAAGCTGGCTGAAATTTTGGAGTTGTAAAAGATGTAAATCAGGGCAGGGATTGTCAAAGTCTTTCCTATGCAATTTTCAGAGGCCTTAAAACAACAGCTTGCCTGTCCTTGCACAGATCTGCAGAGCACACCCCGGAGTGCTGAGAGTGCTGCTAAGGTACTGAGTAGTATTTTTCTTGTGGAGCTGTTCCTTAGCTCCAACAGAAATGACTCTTCACATCCTTACTCTTAAAGAGATGTTTGGAAGAAATAAAATGCTAATAATGGTCTCCTGAGCTGAAATCTCACACCAAGATGCTGGCTGTCCTCACATTTCCCATGAATTTTAATTTCCTCTTTCCACTCCAGTGCCACTGTCCATCCCAATTTATCCTCCTTGGCCTACACAGAGTGATTGGAGTGTCTGAGTTTAGTCACAGTTGCCTGGTGAGTTTTCTTGCATCTTTAGCACTGACTCAGGAGACTCTGGACAAGACAAACACCTTTTTAACTTGATGCTAGTAGAGAAACAACATTTCCTTCATCATCATTCTAAGACCACTTGGCCATTCTCCATCCTTTCTTCAATGGGCTTATCCATCACATTCCCATCTTGATGAATTCCCCTTTAGCTCTCCCATCACAGGGCTGTATGTATCCTATCTCAAATACTATTAGAAGGTCTATAAACAGTCACCTCCACATGACCTCTGCAGAGGCACAACACCATCAGGCTTATTTCACAGGAAGGAGTGTTGTGTTATTTTTTTTCTGTATGAAAGGATCAGCTCTTTGAGAACAAGACCCGATCTGGATCTTCCAACTGTACTCTCAAATTTGACTAGGAAATAGATTATGCTATTGTGTCACCAGAACACATCATAACATCAGTGGTCATATTAGGTGGTTTCATGAAAAGAGGGCGAATAAAATGAAACAAGAGATTTTTTCATACATAGCAATCCACTGTTTGATTCTGAGACTACAGAAGCATTAATTTCAGCAGTGCCAAAATGTTTTGCAGAGATAAGGAAATAATATACCAATTTATGTGATGACACTGACACACTGTAAAATATATATTGGCATGTGATAGAGCAGTCTAGGCAAAATGAATCTGGAATTATAGTCAGAATAAAGCAATCTTTTTCTATTAAAGCAAAATGAGGGAACAAAAGTCACTTCACTTTTTACCTGTCACATTTTGTGAAAACACATTTTTATATGCATTTTTATTTAAATAACTGTGATTTTTTTTTTGGGGGGGTGAAAACCTGTTGGATCCAAACTTTTTGATAAATCCTACTGATGATTATCTCTTATCTCATGGATCAGATAAAATAGAGTAATCTTTTGATTAACTGTGCTCTACCTGTGAAACAAAAGGACTGGAACATGAATTAAACCTATTATCTAATGGAAAACAATCAGGGAAATATGAGGAACCCAAGAGCAATATATTCCCTGAGATTCTTCTGCTGAGAAGACAGATTTCTGGGTGAAGGAAAAGATGCAGTTTCTATTTGCCCACAGATGAAGCACTTCAAGAACTGGATAATTACCTAAAGTGGTCAGCTATTGAATTTTTCTGTTTCCCATTGGTACAAAAAGCAAGCACATACTTTTTGCCAGGCAGAACAGTAATCAATAAGTAATGGAGAAGTAATTTGTCTGATGACATCAACTGGATGCCACTCCTTCAGCACCTCTATTAATAAATGTCATGTATCCATGCCAGAAGACTGGAGATGACATTGAGCTTTGAAGTCATGGTATTGACTATGAAATATTTCTAAATAATGTCTCAATCTATATTGGCAATTTCCTCATGAGATTCTAGATTAGATGTGCCTCTCATTTCCATTAGCTGTAGTTCAGAGCAACTCCACTGGCTAACTCCAGTCTGAAATTAATGTTGCTGAAGGCAAGAATTTGGTTCACTATGTAAGATCAGATGCAAGTTTAATGCTTTGCAAATTTCTAACAGGGCTCTCAGGGTGAATGAACATCTCTGCTGAAATCAAATATCTTACCCTGGAGAACTACACGTCTAGGTCAATGTTCTCCAGAATGGATTGATCCAGTGACAGCTTTCACTTCCCTAAAGTAGATCATTCACTTTTTAAATGCAATTTAGGGGTGCAATTTTCAGCCTGGATTCTGTTGTACCCAGAGAGCAAAGATTTCTCAGGACACTGGAAAAGGGGGCAGTAGCATCAAATAATTAACAGCCTTAAGGTCAGAGAAGACCTTTCCATACCTGGCAAACTAGGGCCCTGTGATTCTTTCCTACCATCTTCCTCCTCACTGCATTACTCCTCACCCGAGATGTTGGAGGCAACTTTGTGCCTTGCAGGAGCAGTTGCAGTGGCTGCAATACCTGTGAGCCATCTGCTTTCTCTCTTTTCCTCTGGAATAAACTGAACTTCACCTAAAGTCACTTGTATCTTCACTCCAGCCCTATGTGCCCAAATTTTCCAGTTTCTTCCTCTCAGTTTTTACTCCACACTCACTGTTCTAGCCTTTTTTATTCACTGAGATTTCTTCTAAAACCTATTTTGTTTTGGTTGTTCCTACACACTGTGATCACAAACATGATTGTGCTGTTTATTAGTGGTCCTGTCTTTGAATTCAGGGGTGCAAATTGGGTCTTTCACTACCGCTCAGGGATCTGCAGTTGTGAATGAATGGATTCATATACCACTGACTTTGGCTCTTTGGGACAGGCCCTGGATGCTGAAAAAAAAGTCTTGTCCAATGACATCTGTGCAATAGTGTATTCTCAGAAAGCTCTTCCGAGATGCATAGGCATAGATTTAAAAAAAAGCCCCTTGTAGGCAACTAAAACTCTTCTCATGGGTCCAGTGGGGACAAATCCAGGGCTCCAAATTCAGAATGTAGAGACGTGATTGCATCAAATCGTGTATGACAACATCCACTACAGTCTTAGGCTCTAAAATCTGATGCAATTCAAAGTGAAGTGAGCAGATGTAACACAACATGCTCCCAGCACACTCCCAGAGTCTCAGAGGAGCCCTACCTCTATTCATTTTGATTTGCAAAGCAATTAGCTAATACAAATTGAGGAAAACAAGAGATAACTGTTAAATCTGGCTGTTAAAAGAACATTCTAACACAACTACCATAGTGTCAAATTTCTACAAGTAGTTGCTTTGATACTCCTGAGTCCAACAGGAGCTGCACACATGTACAGTAGTACATGTAGTTTTTTAGTATGTGGGAAAATATCATATTCTTTTCTGAGACACTGCCCACTTTTCCAAAATATACTTGCATGACTGTTTATAGACAAGATACTGGGTATTAGTAAACAGAAATTGTGTCTCACAGATAAAGTAACCTGAGTATTAGATGGCCAAACATCTACACTAAAATGTCCCTTCTTTTACTTTAGTGAAGTTTTGCTGCAGTTAGTAAAAGTAGCAGGTACTGGGTATTTTTCAAAATCAGGCTGCTTTTATACCAAGGATATCTCTGGCACTCTCAACCCTCTGGCTAAAATCCCACTGGCAAAGTCCCATGAGAAATGGAAAAAGACTGGCAGTTCTGGCACTTCCTAAGTCCCTGGCCCAGCTTGCAAATGACACTGCTGTCATTCCCTTCTGCTTGTTTCCTTAAACAGGGAGAGGGGTATTTTTTTTTCTTTTTTTTTAATCACCAAACTGAATGAAAAAAGGAGTTTCAGTGGGCATGAAATGCAGCTTTAGGAAAGTGAAACTTCCTGCAGATTCATATCTTAAAGATTTGGGGGGGGTTGGGTTTTTTTGTTTCTGCTGAAAAAAAAATGGAAGTATTTTAGAAATATTGAAGTTTTATTTTCAAGTTTCACAAATGAAACATGAACGGAACATTTCATTTAAACAGCTTCCAAAATGAAGCTCTTGAGTTTGTAATTTTGAAGTCACATTTTCAGTTTCAAAAGCAGAGGAAAAACAAGGCTTTTACAGCCCACCCAAATGAAATTAAACTTTTCAAAACAAATACTATGATTACAGTGTAAATAGAAGCCCACAAAAACAGATTCCATCACAACAGAAGATGGGGCTGGAGAAGGAGGTCTGCCATGCCTGACAGCCTTCTCTATGTGTCTGAGGTGGGGCCCAGGACAGTGGAGTCATGAGGATGGACTTAAAGGTGGTCCATCTTCTACTTCTACTTGCCTGACTTCTACTTGGCCATCTCCACTTCCTGGAGAAAAAATCTCCACTTTCTCCATCTCCACTTTCTCCATTAAATCTCTGCCTGTGCCTGTGATCTTGACACACAACGCTCAAAACAGCCAAGTGTGCCTCAGGCAGTCTGCTGGGAAACTCAAGGTTCTCTGTGCAAATATTTCACTTTTTCAGCATCAAATCCACAAAGAAAACATTGTTCCTGTTGTGGCTGGAATTTAACTGTGGGTCATAGTTTGCTATTTTGAGTTTTGGCCACACCTCAAGGTATGGCTAGAGCAGAAGGTCGCTGGTTGCTGACCATTTGCTGGAGAATTTGGTCTGGAATGTGGCTCTCACTCCTTGTTTCATATAGACAAATTTAAATAAAAATTAAGCTGATACCAGAGTTTAGTTGACTGGAAAAAAATTACTCTTTCATCAGCTAAAAAGCCTGGCAGAATCTCTGCTTGGATACAGAAGGTTCTCAGTGTGAAAGCACAGGAGCTACTCTGCCCAAGTCTAATGAGAACCAATTCATATCTAAGATGTTCTGTATAGTTTGAAATCTACCTGACATTTGTAGAAGATCCCAAGGATGCAAAAACAGCTTCTGAAAAAGCTCTTTAGCTTCTTTATTTGCTTTAAGGCTGAGACAAATAATTTTGATACCTTATGGAAGCTAAAAAGTATGAGGTTACATATTTGTAAAGAATTATGTCAAGACTATCTTGGTATATCTTACAAACTGTAACCTGGTTCTTCAGGTGACAAAAAATGTCAAGTGCTAGTTGTGTAATTTACTGTGTGCCATTGCTGCAGGAACTGGCATGAGTCACCATGTGCTAACCCAGAGAAAATTGCTTCTTGTTAATAAAACAAACAAACAAAATTTAAAAACCCAAACACACACAAAAACCAAAACAAAAACCAAAACAAACTAACTAACTAATGTGGATTTCTTAGTTGCTGTTTTAACCATAGACCTGCAAGCTAGTAACCACAATTTGTTTTCATAATGCCTTTCTCTTCAATGACAAAGAAATACTCGCATTTCTTTGCTAGGTAGTATATAAAGCTTAAGGCTGGAAACACATTGTGGTTTTGACAGGTGCTGATTCCACTTGGCCACAGAATATCCTGGCACAACAGCACTTTTCCGAACAGTTGTCTTTGCACTCACCAGAGTTAAAATAGAGACAAGGAATTGATTTACCCAGGAAATGGCAAAATGGATTGAACAATTTGTGAGGTATTTGGAAGCAATGAGCGTGACTGTTGGTTTTCTTGTCTCAAAAGGATTCAGATTACAGCGTTCTGTCAGTGAAATATGAGAGCTGTAGAAACAAAGCATCCACGAGCAGGACAACACACCTAATAATGGCAAATCTTCATAAAGCCTTTTGCCTTCAATATTGCTTTAGCTGGTGTTTACAGATAGATTTATTACCCCACCCAGAAAGCGTTTTTGGCAAGTTCTTATGTTGTCATCATATTATTCCTACAAGAGGGAAAGTATTACTAAAAACTGAAGTGCTTTAAAAAGACACTTTATGATGATCTTTGATGAACAACAGACATGTAAGTAATTAATTGCAACAAATAAGAGAAGAACCAGAAAAATTTATAGCAATTAAGAGGGATTTTTCCCATAGCTCACTTTGAAAACAAATTCTGCAGCAGCAGAACCTCCGAGAGCAGAAATGATAAATGAGGATCTAAAGACATCTCTGGCTTTGTAGTTTGGGATGTTTGAAATATGAGAGACAAAGCAATGTCCTCAGTGTATTAGATGGCAACTTTTCCATTAGCTGAATATAACTGCAGGGAGAGTGTGATGCTGCATTGACCACAGGAGAGGGAATAAACAAAAAGGCTCATAGTCCTGCGGCTAATCGGGTCTCAAGATATTTGGTTCCAGCTCTTACACAAGCTCTTTACATGTGACCTTGGACAAAGTACCTGGGACTAAATTTTCCCACACTCAGATCCTCCAAGTCTCAAAATATGTGGAGATATCTACATTCTTTATAAAAATGCATCAACAAAAATTAGAGAATATAAGTTCCTGGACTTGTACAATTCGCAGAATTGTCACATTTATTTTCCTTGTTCCTGCTACCACCTACAGCTCTATCTCCTGTATCTGTCATATCTAGTGGTACTATGAGCTCCCCTCATCAGAGGAGGTGATTGAACAGAGACAAGCAGAGTAATAACAGTAATAATCAGAAGTAACCAAAGGAGGAATACTTTCAGAGCAAGGAAAATTTGAAGAAGGAAACAATCAAACTAATATAAGTGTTCTGTCATAAACTGATGAAATTACAAAACAGCAGAGCAACACTAGTGGTCTGATAAATGTGAAATTGCTCTCTGTGACTGGGAGAAAAGGCTGTAAAGAAAGTCAGACTTCTAATTCTTATTCAATTTGTACAGATCCAGGGAGAAATTAAAGTGATGTGCATTTTGTCAACTACCATCAAGACACTTGGGGATTTTCTTGGGGGCTTGTGATGACATACTAGAAGAATAAAGGACGTGAAGAATAAAATTGATCTGACTGAATTCAGATTATCAACTCCAACTTCTTTAACCATTTCAGGATGTGCAAAAAAAAGAATAAAAAATGCCAAACTCTCAAAATGGAAAACAACAACCACAAAACCACCAAAACCTATGAAAGTCTTTCAGGCTGTGTGGTTGAACTACAGATGTTCAGCAGCATAACAGACACAGATTGATTGCATAAGTCACCAGAAAATCTTGATCAAGGAAACAGGTCACACACGGCACTGCCCTGAATGGTAACGCTTATGCAGCAGGAATATCTGATCTTGATATTGAAGAAGACAGTGACAGAACTTCAAAGGAAGAAGGACTTCAGAGAAAGCAGCACTGGGGCCAGCATTACACAACACATCAAATTAATTTTTAATAAACTGTTTTTGGATCAATCACTCAGATTTTCCGTTGTTACCAGTGATACAACCAGCACAACAGTGATGTTCCACAGCAGTTATGATTCCTAGAGGAAGCACAAATCCAGTGTGCTTTTTAATGACCAGTATAAAATCCATTATGCCATAGAGAAGTAACTGCACAGTCTTCTGAGAACTACAGAAATATCAATTATTCTATCTGTAAACACAGTCACAGGAACTATGGTATATTTGGAGGATCACACAACAGTATCCTAATTGGGGTGGGGGGAATGTCCTTTTATATATTTTTAAATGAAAAAATAATGAGCCTCTGTAATATAGTTCTGGTTAAGTGGAAGATATTCCCATTTACATCCACTTCAAAAATCCCACTAACTCATTGGAAGCAAAATAAAAGATAAGTAAGAGCTCAAGCTTAAAACATTTATCATCCATGAAGCCATTATCAGGACTGTTGGGATAGAGGCTGTCTGTGGAGTTCAGAAGTGTGTGAGAAGGATACTCAGATCCTTCCCAGGACCTCTTCTCATTGGCTGTGTTGCTGTGATTTTGTGTATGTGATTGGTAATAAGTGGAGGTGGCCACTAATTTTCAATTAACTTTATTTTTTCAATGACACTATGAAGAAAGGAAAATAAGGGAGGCTGATAGAAGAATCAGTGGAGTAGGAGAGTTCTTCTTCCTAGGGAACATGAGAATAATTTATATTTTCTGATGGAAACTTTCACAATTAGGTACTTCCTTGCGAATCAATATTTTTCAATATTGACACTTCCAAAGAGAATGTTTATTTTCACAGAAACTGTGACAAAAAAATCCTTTCTAGAATTTTTGAATCAACTCTTTGCAATACTTTTGCAATTTTAAAATACAGGCTTGTTTCATTCTGATGTGCAAGTAAATATTGAGACATTCAGTTTGGAAGTTCTATTCTCCACGTGGTTCTGGTTTAAAGCTTTTCTGTTCCATTTTCCTCTACTTTTGCAATTACAAATGTAGATGTGAACTTAGACACAGAAAGTTTTTGCTCTGGTCATTGCTGTTCAGGATAAAATCCAGCAGAAGAAACAAATATAGGAAAACACTTTTCTCTCAAAAAAAAGTTCACTTGACATTCCTCTTTACACACCTGTGTCAAATCCTTTGCACCCCTACCTGACAACAATTCATGCAGCACCTCAAAAGAAGGAGAATTTGATGTGAACACTCTCAAATGTTATTTTCAAAGTCAAACTCTGTTTATTTGTAAGAAGATACAAGACACAAACACAGAGAAAAATCAGGATGGTACAACTCCCCATGGCAAACCTCTATAAATATTTCCACAATGTAAAAAAATCTAAATATCTCTGACTCTGAGACCTTGGTTTCTAAGCTTAAGAAATCCCTGACACAAAGGTAAGTTCATGCAAGGGCTCAATTCTGGCTGGTGCTGAGCACTGTTACTCTCATCTTTTAAAGCACATAAGCATACCCATTATTTCAAGCATGAAATTATTTCAATAATTACACTCCCTGACTGAGGCTCTGGTTGAAGTGATTCTGAGAGCAGGACCAAGTGCTGAGCACTTAGAAAAGCAAATTCTAAAGCTATGCTGGAGCTCAATTGTTTTCCAAATTGTTGATCTGAGATTTATCAGCTAAAGGATACATGTATTTTATGCAGCTATTCCCCCTTGGCAACCTCCTCTTGGAAGTATGAGGAATTTCCAGTGTTTTGGGTGCTTTAGAGTTTGCTGAATAGATCCAAACCTCCCTTTTATGACCCTTTCTATGTCTTTCGGCAGTTTATAATTAAGATGTCCTTAGTTTCTCTGTTAGGCTCCAGAAGAGAGGTTTATAGAAAATTTCAGATTTGAAAGGGATCTCTGCAGGTTCACCTGCTCCAACCCCCTTCACAAAGGGAACCTCCTTCAAAGTTAGATGGGATTGTTTAGGGATTGTCCAGGAATGTTTTTAATGTCTCCAAGGATGAAGAGTCTGCAACCTCTCTGAGCTCCAGCTTCAGTGCTCGGCCTCTTGGAGACTTGGTCTTCATGCTTCTGGCTCTGACCACCTTAGGGCCCTACTGCAGGACTCTCTTCAGCCTTTTAACATCTTTTGTATTCTGACAGCTCTTACTCTGGTGGCTGTGGATCAGTCCCAACCAGAAATGTATAACCTTCAAAAAAAAATCATCCTGTTTCCCTCCTGCACCCAGCATGGCTGACACCAAGCCCAGCAGCACCATGCACTCATTACACCTGTACATGGTGAGTTCTCTCCTCCTCCCTGCCTGCAGAGTGCTCGTATGCCTGAGGGGCAGCTCCCCTCTAGAGCACAGAGTGCCTCAAGTTACTCAACATCTACCTTGCAGTGAGAACAGCAGGTGGGAGATGGGAACAGGTTGCCTGGATAAGTTGTGGATGCCCCATCCCTGGAAGTGTTCAAGGCCAGGTTCGATGGGGCTTTGAGCAACCTGGTTTAGTGGAAGGTGTCCCTGCCTGTGGCAGGGGGGTTTGGAAGTAGATGATCTTTAAGATCCCTTCCAAACCAAACCATTCTATGATTCAGTGAACATAGGGGGAGGTTGAGGTGCTGTTGTGCCATCACAGCTGACAGAATGCAGGCACATACTTGTGGCAAGGGGTGGTCATGGCCTCAGGCCCCACTGATCAGGGTTTAACAGTATTGTATTTTCAACAAATTGTTCCCAGGGAGCAGCAGTTGAACCTGTGCATACTGTTATCCCCAATATCTTCAGGTCTAGAAGTTGCACTGAGGTCTTATTGGTAAAATAGTCTGCACCCTGCCTGCCTCCCCAGCTGCTTCCCATGGGGGTCTGTTCCCCTCTAGACTCCTGTGAGCTTCATAACTTTGACCTTTCCTTGCCATCCAGCTCTTCTATCCTGAGAGAGCTTCATGATTGAGGATTTTAAAACCCCACTTAAAAGGACATAAGCCTGCCTCCTGTGATTAGAAACCAGGATGGGAAAGCAATTTCACCTGACTCCTGCCAAGCTCTTCGGCTTCCCTCTGAAACATTTCCTACGTGTTGGTGTCAGAGGCAGGATACAAGGTGGATTTTGGGTTTGTTTTCAGACGGTAAGGTTCCTATATTCCCTGAACTATATGATTTGCCATTTTTCCTAAGATTAAGGGACATAGAAAATATCTTATGAGGTTTATAAAATGCTGTGTAAACTTCAACTAGAAATTTATCCCACTAAGTAATAATGGTAAGGCACAGTGTGTGAAATCTAAGTTTCTAGAGAGGAGGGATTTTATTTCAGAATCTGTACTCTCCTAACAAATCCAAAAGCTCACATAATGATGTGAAGTAGAAAATGTTCCTTGACAGTGAGCCAAAATCTACAGTTTTAAAAGTGCTTTTTCAGATAAAACTTTTACTTCCTGCAGTTTGGCTGACATTTGATTGGGATGGTTATAATTATTATTTTTACAGGACCAAAATGTGTGGGAAGAGCTTTCAAAAGATGAAGAGCAGGACAAATTCTTTAACTAGAAAGGGTATTTGGTCCATGGATAGGAGTTGATGTCCATCTCATATAATTGCAGGTCATTTTTCAACCTGTGTTATGTTTGAAATATAATTATCGTGTTAGGTTTGCACGGAAAGGTTTTGGCAGTGGAGGAACTACAGGGGTGGCTTTAGTTTTTATTTCTCATTGTCCCACTCTGATTTGATTGGTAAAAACTTATTATCAATAACTTTTTACAAATAATTACCACTGTCTCCCCCATCCCTCCCTTCTCCTTGAGCTCAACTTGGCTCTCAATCCATCTTGGAACCATCTGGCATTGGCTCTCTCAGACATAGGGGAAGCTTCTGGCAACTTCTGATAGAAGCCACCCCTGTAGCTGGCCCCCACTACCAAGACCTTCCATGCAAACTCAACACATTACTCCAATCACCATTTCAATTGACCATCTTTTAATTACTATTTTTGATTTCTGGTGCTTTGAAGTAGGAAAGCTACCTTTGGAGATGATTGGTAGAGTTTGGGAGGGAAGAGAAACAGTTTAAAAATAAGACCTTTATTCCAACACCCAAAAAAAATAACAGAGTTGTGCTCACTGGTGAACAGTGGCATTTGGAGAAAGCTCAAGGACACGAGAGGTGTTGAAGAGCATCCCTCAAAAACACCACCACCTTCGTTCAAACATTTATTTTGGCTCTACAATAAAATATAAGCCCCAAGCTAGCCAAACACGGCTGTACTACTGCTGGAATTGTACTATTACAATAGTTTTGGTGTCACTGTCCCGTGCTGTCCTTTCTACTATTCTTGCTGCCCTACTCCACAGATCCAGAGGGGAAGCACTGACAGCACCCCCACATGCCCTGAGGCTTTATGTATCGTTCCCTTACACCTCTTTCAGGGCCCAGCTCCACTGCTCTGAGCTTTTTAGCTCTGACCCTCCTCCTTCCCCTTCTATCAGATTGCCCCCAGGGAGAGGAGAGGGGAAGGAACAGCCCATAGCAGTGGACAGCCCCACCCTACAAAATACCTTTGCATCTTGAAAAACCCATGCCAAGGACCATAATCAGTCATGGTATTACAGTTATTAACAATTTTACCACGGGTTACAGCTGTGGCCAGAACAAAATGAAGAACGGTGTGCCAAGATGCATTATATGTGCTGTAAAGGTGCTCCAGCATTTCTCACACAAACATTGCAGGAGGAGTAGCTCCCCGTTGGGACTCCTGAATTTTCATTTGAGCCACTGGACAGTAGTAGAACATTATGCACTGGGCATTTGCAGGAATGCAGATTCCCACATGAGCTCTAGCTAAGGGAACTATGAACAATGCTTGATGTTCCTGTCCCCTGTGGCTCCTGAGCTTTACAAATCTGTTCCTTGGGTTTTATTCAGACAGTTTTAATACTCTTTTATGGAGTCACAACACTTTATTGCAGAAACATTCCTAACGAAAGCTGATTCTAATAGCTCCCTCTCTGGTAGGAAAATTATTTTTTTTACCAGGTTTATAGCCCTTTAAATAAACACATGTATCTCTCTACTGTTAATTACACTGAACTTCTCTTGACCTCTTGTTCAGGTAGAGTGAAAATGAACAGGTTGCTTAACTAAGTATGACCTGCTTGTCACAGCAGTGCTAACAGCTCTGCAGTCACAGTGCAACCCTTCCTACCTTTTCATCATTTAGTGCTTCATGGGACTTTTTTACAAGGGCTAGAACAAGGTGCAATGGCTTTAAATTAGATATTAGGAAGAAATCCTTCACTGTGAGGATAGTGAGGCACTGGTACAGGTTGCCAAGAGAAGCTGTGGATGCCCCATACCTGGATGTGTTCAAGACCAGGTTAGATAGGAGTTTGAGCAACCTGGCCTAGTGGGAGGTGTCCTTGCCCATGGCAGGGATGTTGGAACTAGATGATTTTTAAGATCCCTCTCAACCCAAACCATTCTATGATTCTATGTCTAAACTAAGAAGTACCATATCAGAAGTTTCATAGCAAATGCAGCTTCTGTGTCCTGCCATTGCAGAGGGAAACACCGAAGCTGTTTCATCTTCAGATCCCAGAGATAAATTAAAACATGAGAAGAGTTTCTTGTGGAGTTAAGCCAGCCCAAGTACAGGGTGCAAATATGCACACCAGGTGATATCACTGTGAGTCTTTAAGGAGCTTTGGATGAAACATCATAAGGCAACACTGAGCTTGGAAGAGATGGTCTTTGGGAAATACCACAGTGAGCTATCCCTCACTTAAACATGGATGTAAGTCAGTTCTTACAACATGACTATTTTTTTATCTTATAGAAAACAGAATCTTCCCACTAAAGTCTACAGCAGACTGTATTTATCTTGACTAGAGAATTAACATGAAAAACTTAACTTCCTTTCACCTAAACCTGTTCTTGGAAATGGCCAAACCTTTAGGAGAGTTTCAGTCAAAACCCAGTTTTGGGAATGTCTCTGATACCAAAACGTGATGTTAACAGTAACAGGTACTTAATTTTCAAGGATGCAGTCTGGAGGAACATTTACAAAATTCTGAGAGAAGCTGGTCCATTGCTATCAGCTGAGACATGGGCTCAGAGCTGCACATTCCTCCAGAAGGTGCTCCAGCCCCTGTAGACAAATAAAGGTTATTTACCTTGCCTTACACTGGATCTCTGACCTCTCTTCCCTTAGACAACCAAGTTAAGAATGAATGTGGCAGTTTTTGGAGAAGTAGAGAGAGTAAAATAATGGCATTAAGGAGCACCAAAAATCCAAGCTTTACCACAAGGAGAGTTAGAGCAAGAAACGCAGTTATTACAACTGTGTTTTCTTTCCAGTTCTGCTAGTGATTCAGGGCATGAATTTTGTCTCAACCTCTTCTTGCCCTGTGTTTCAGCTCACCTTTTTTTAAACATTGTACCCAACAGAGAGGGCACAGAGCTCAGTCCTTTGGCATTAGTCAGTCGCTCAGTCTTAACCACCGGGAGGATATGGGAATTAGTACTGCAGGATTTTTTATGAGAATTCCCCAAATGTATCCCAAGGGAGTTTCCATGGATGTCCATCATTTCTCACAAGTCAGACCATTTACATTTAGGTGTTTAAAGGCAGAGTTAACAGCCTAGTTTCAGCCAGCTGGCTTTGAACCCCTTAGCCAACAGGAATTCAAAGCAAGTGCTGAGCACACCTACACAGCAGCAGTGTATTGTTAGCCCAGCCCTTACCTTTTCCAACAATGTTCCTCATGCATGACACAGAAGTTGGAGAAGAACTGCCTGCTCAGGCAATTAGAGGTTGTACAGTACCAGGACATAGCCAAACTGATGTGAATGAAAAGGCAAGTCAAAGAATGGATAAACATGTAAAGTAAATTAAATTTATGTGGTGGTATGTCTCCACTGCCAATGGGTTCTCTGAATAACTGGAATCCAGTGGCAAAATAGACTAAGTGTTTTGACATGTTGTGTCCAGAGGCTTCTCTCCCCTATGACTGCACACCCAAAGGCTGTTTGCCATTTCTGTTATGTAAGGCAATCCTTGCTGGCCACCACTATCTCTTTTTCCCTGAGTAAAACACACTCAGGCTCCCTCCACGCATCTCTACAGTGTGCAGCCTGTGCTAATTTGAAGGACACCCCTCCTCCTCCTCCCCTGATGATCCAGAAATACAGCAGTGAAGTGCCTTAATGGTAGCATCAAATACCCTTATGCCATACATTTTTAATTTCTAAAATGGTCCTTGTTAGAGTTTCAGGGTTCAGAGAACAAGTGTGAAACGCTGCTAAAATGGATAAAACATCTTACCTAAAAATAAACTATCTTCCAATTCATGCTGCATCACCCCATTCAATTACTGACACTTTCTGGAGAGTAATATGGCTTTATTACTACAGTGTCCAAAGACCTAATAATCATTAACAATTTTTTGTCCTTGTAGCACCCCAGAGATGTGGTAGTGCAAAATATAAAGACTTAAGTTGATGATGGTTGAAGAAAATGTGCATATGGACAGTGCAAGCTCTTAACACAGGCTCTGAGATCATGTACAGTATCAAGTGGATTATGAACTGCAATCACACTAGAGGTCATAACTCGGCCCTTATTGTCAGAAATGTTTATCCAACTTCAATATCACAATCTGGGTCATCAGGGGGTTGGTTCAGTTGTCAGAGGATTTAATACCAGGAAGTCTCCTTGCACCACCTAGAGATAAACTTTGCTTCTTTGGCCTCCCATACTGTCTGCAGGATAGTTGGGCTTGATCTCATCACAGTCAAATAGGAAATGTAATTAAAGTCTCCTTTTGAGTACCTGCCACTCCAGAAGTCCTCCCGCAGGGACTTAGAAAGTCTAGTTGCAAAGCTCCCCTTTCTCTCTTTGTTTTTCTGCTGGTAAATGTCCAGCCACTATTTCCAATATTCCTCCTGTGCCCAGAAGCAGAACAGTGTGTTACTTTTCTGAATAAAAATCTACTTTTGAAGTGGTCAGTGCTTTATTTCCCAAAGGAAGAAACTGAGCAGACAAGGCACACTGTTCCATGGCTGATTCTTCACACAAATGTTTGATCATTAGTTGTTGTTTCCATTGCCCCATTGCCTGGGGCTGTGGTGGTATCATGGTCCTTTATCTCTTGCTGATCTCTCCTTGCTGCAGAACACAACAAATATGTGCTCACTCAGAAGAGAGTAACAGCTTTACATTTGCAGCTTTAAAAAAAAATAAAATAAATATTAAGATACTACCTCAGGTCATCATAAGACTCTTACCTCTAATAATGTCAAAATTACCAGGAGGACTCTTATTTCATATAATTTCAAAGCTTCTCTATGAGCTACATAAAGCTGAAGCTAATCTCATTTTCTTGAAGTGCATTCATTAGCAATGCAGAGGCACATCAGAGCTGTATCGCATGCTCTTGTGGTTCCATTAGGATTTTTGGTGATCAATAACTACTGAGCTCTTAGGGCTGTCATACGAAGAGAAAAAAAACCTACAGATAATCCCTTAAAGATATTAATTATGCAAAAGCAAAATTATTATTTTAATAAGGCAAAAGTATTTAATATTAATCTAGTTGCAACAACTTCTGCCTGAGGATTGGGGATGGCCTACATTAATCACTGAGTGTATAAAAGCAGGTGATGGCTGGTAAAAAGCTAAGTAGGCAGCATCTGGCAATGGGATGTGCTTGGCAGTTTGTCTCCTTGTAGGCACTAAGCTGTGGGATGTTTTGTCTTCATTTCCACTAAGCTCAATGTTCAGAAACTCTTGGTGCTCAGAAACTCTAACTGGGGCAATATTTTCAAAGGATGCCTACCACAAGCAGACAAGGAAATGCTTCTGAGTGTCTTTGAGCAGGTCAGGGAGGTTCAACCCCTTCCATGCTCTGAATTCATGTCTCCAAAGGGAAAAGTTCCAACACATTCTTAGTCTCATCACTTTTCAGCATATCTGCCTTGCGTTTTCCTTGTTCCTTTCACTGTATAAATAGAAAGAGAGAAAAAGAGAGAAGAGATGGATTTTCTATATGTTCTTTGGATCAAGGCTTTGTGATCTAAGTCCGTAATCACGTTTGAAGATGTTGCTAATTAATTTGATGCCTATATTCAAACAGAGCAGATATTATGACCTTAATGTAAACACTTCAGCCTCAAGATACTGAGGAAGGAGCAACACAAAGCATAGGCAGAGCAGTTAGATATAGCATCTGGTTTGTGACATGTTAATTCTTAAAGCTTTTCACATTTAAGGCTTACATTATGCTGAAAAGTAAACCAAAGGGCTATCAGGCTGGGCATGGTGAAAGGCAGCAAAAAGCTCAATAGTAGAAAAGGAGTTTTGAGAAAACAGAGTGCAGATGTAACACAGAGAGAAGAAAGAGGAACAAACTTCTTCCTTTGGTGCCTGCTTCCCTTATTCTGCAGCAGAAACAAGCACTTTGCACAGAGCAGTACTAAAAGCCTTCTCTTCTCTATTGGAAATCACAGTGAACACATTTAGTAAGCAGAGACCTGATTAACTGCCTGCCATTCCCAGAACAACCCCCATTTACTGCAACCATTTCCCCTGAGACACCTCCTTCTAAAAGGGTTTGGACAGCATGAGCTATCACAATACTGCTGCCTTCTCTTTTTCCCCATCGATGGTCCATTCCCCAGCCAGGAAAGATGGACATGAGGTGGATGCACAATCCTTCCTCCACTCTGGGTGTAAAGCATCTGCTTTGATATCCCCTTGATGCCAGCAAGAAATTGGCATCTCAGCACCTGGCAGCTCTATGTGTCTAATTTAGTTAAAATCTTCCCAGACATTTTCACACTTTTGTTATCAACTTTCTGAAATTATGTCCATTACAAACAGAGACTGCTGTTTTTTAACGACTTTGGCAATCAGCCCCAAATGTTTCACTAAACTGTTTTTCAGGAAACCACACAGATGAGGTACCTGAGAAGCTTTTACAGCTGAGGATCCAAATAGCAATCACCAAATACCTTTGACATGGTAACTATAAAGCCAGACACAGAACAGACCCATAAACGCTTCAAGGCAAAGAGTAACAATTTCCCTTCTGAAATTTCAGCTGGGCAACAGGGACAAAATGAGATTTCTTTTGGTCATTAAGGAAAAAATCTATTTATTCATAAAATGGAGATGTGCATTATTTTATACTGTGGGGTACTGTTGCTCTTAGACAGAGGGGACCCTGATTTCAGAAACCAGTTTTAAAAGCACTGATATAGAAATATGAATAATTTTCATAGTCTAACAAATCAACACCAGTTACTTTACAGCAACTGGCCTGTGTTCATGCTTTTAGTTCCCAGTGAATGTAAGTTTAAAAGTCCCTTTCTCATTAAGTGTGTTAGCACCAAGTCCCTCACATTTCCTGTCAGGTCCCCTAAGAGGGCTGCACATACCTGGGAAACAATCATGGTGCAGCTGACATGGAGTGACTTGGTACTCTCTGTTAATGCATTCATGTGTCCAAACCTTTCCATTGCTAAACATTTGGAAGGACAGACACATCAGAGCTATCATACAGTGATTAATATACTAGTGGGCCAGGCCAAACTAATTTTCTCTGCAATAACTTCAAGCATTTTTGCAAAGTGGTGTTCTAAGCACATTCAATTTCATCATCACTATTTTCATGAAGACTAAATTTCTATTGGAAAGTATTTTTTACTCCTATTTGATACCAGGACCGAAAAGGCTGCAAGACTAGAGAACATTGACTATTTGGGTGAATTACTAATTTCAGGTTTTCATAGTTACACAGTAACAACTAAAAAAAATTAGGCATTAAACTTCTATTGACTTCAACAGATACTAAGCCAAGACTTCTTCATAAAAATGTTAACCTAGTTCAGTTTCCACACTTCACAGCTGAGACAGGGTTTGTTTAGAATATAGTCTATGGGACAGATCTGTGAGTTAAAGCAGGTACACATTCAGACTTCAGCTCGTACTGTCAGCTACTGTGGTGGTGCCCACAACAGCACTGTCAGAGATCTGCTTCTTTAACCTTCTGTGCATACAGTGAGGGTACATGTGTGAGAAGCTGCATAGCTCTCATTCACCTTCCATCCCTGCCTTTTTGGCCTCCCCAAGTTAGGACAGAAGAAATAATAACTCAGCTCGTTTCAGCTCAAAGTTGCTGCATTTTCTTTGGTGGTTAGAGTAAGCCACATAAGAAGCATAAGCTACATAAGAAGTATAGATATGAGAAGTATATCTGATTAGGAGATGCACATTTTATTATAATTTACAGTACTGCTTGTTCAGAAGCATTATTGTGAACAGTATCTAGCATTTCAATTTTTATAACTATCCTAAACCAATAGAACCTTGATCCACATACAACTACTTATTCTTTCACTGTATGCTTTTTAAATATTTTGACAGACTTTCTATCAATACATAATGAGGGAATTTTCCATCACTCAGAGAAGAGGTACAGTCTGTTGTGTTCATAACTGACACCTTCATTGGAATAGTGCTTCAACTTACATCTCTCCTCTTCCAGTTTAAAGCCATTCCACCCTGTCCCATCATTACATGCCCTCTCCAGCTCCCTTTTAGCCTCTTTGGGTAGTGGAAGGTGATATGTGACTTCCTGAGTCTGTCTTCAGAGTAGAGGAGCTCCAGCACTCTCATCATCATCACGACCCTCCTCTGGACTCATTCCAGCAGCTCCATGTACTCCTTATGTATACTGCTGGCATGTTTCCCATGAAACTCAAGAATCTACTGATTTGCTTTGGTTTAAAGACTGAGATGCCAGAGAAAGACATGTTCTGCAAAGGTAAAGATCTTCTGCAGGGGTGGCACAAAAAGACACCTCTATATGCAGTAACTGGAAAGATAAATGGAGTGACAAAGTTATATACTGGCACATCATCTGAAGCTGATAAGTTACAAGCAGCTAAACAGTGAAATCATCCACATTTTGTCATGTCCACTAAAAATTATGTGTGGCTTTGGGACTTTTCAGGGATCATGCACTGAACCAGCTGGAACTGCTTGCAAAGAGCAGAGGTTGATGTTAAAAAAGGATGATCCTCCTGAATTCAGCCTCTATGGCTGGAAGTGCTAATTAACAACAAGAAAACAAAAACCAAAACTCTAAAAGAAAATCTGAAGTACTGAAATATATTAAAGCCCATTAAAATCATAAATGAAATATGATTATTGTATTTGGAGGGCAGTGCATAGCAGCAAAAAAAAATGAAAGGGCAGTGAAGGATAGGAAAAATCTCAAAGGAATTGAAAATATAGGTGAAAGATCCCAACTGCCCCATGATTCCTACCCTATGCAAGTTCTCTTTGCCCTGAGGTGCAGGTAAAAGGAAGGCTTATTGCACTTAGAGAGTGAGCTCTTGACTGTTTCTCACAGCATGACAAAAAGGCCACAAGAATAAGCAGCCTGCCAAACAGCACACCACACTTCAATTGTGTAACTCATTGCTGTGATATATCACGCAAGCCAGAATAATAAATGGATTAAAAAACAAATTAGTCATAAACCGTATTAATGGGTGTCAGGTCTGCTGGTGGCTATTAAACACAAAGGTTAAAATATGTTTAAGATTAAAAGACTAAATCCTTTGCAATTCCAGAGCCTCTTGTTATTTCCTGAAATACACTGGATAGGTGAGACTTCAGTTTGCTCTCAGACAATGGCATTTCCAAGAGCCACAGCTCATGGCATCTTGCTGGTGATGGATTGCGGTCGCACATCTGTTCCCATTCCTTCAGACATGCCTTCTGCCTTTGATGCCCTTGATCAAGAGATCTCTCTTTTCTCTGGTATTTTTGGTTCACGGTGACTCTGAAGAGGTTTGCTACCTTCTTGTTTTTGGGAACCTCTTGGAGCTTCACAAAGGGTGCCTACCTGTCCAGAGATGCTTTTAAAGAAGCAGATTGTGAGCCCAGTTTTGCTTCTCTGGCCCCTTTATTCCTCATTTGCTGTTTTTGTTTTTGGTTTGCCTCATTTCAGACGACATCAATTTGATCCCAAATGTTACACATTAAAACAGGGGTGATATGCAGCTCCTGAGAACCCCTTCTGCCTGCAGTCACTTCCACTGCCCCAGTCCTGCCTCCACGCAGACATGGCACTGACAGTTTCAGTGTATAAAACTCTTCTTAGTTTTGGACCCCTATTTTCAGGGAAAATAGCAAGACACTGAAAAACATAGGAAGCATCATAGGAAATAACTGACACTGTGCAGGCGAGCAAAATGTTTCCTTTTAAACTTGAGGCACACATTCTAATCTCCCTGCCCTGTGCTTGGCTTTTGCTGCTACCAACCTGTTGCCTTCACTGCTGAGAGCTCCGAGGTAAAATGTAATGCATGACTTTGAACCTCTTCACCATAACAAAGAGCTAAATCAAGGCTCTGACTCACATTTCACAGTCCATTTAAGGATGGCTGATGTTTAGGCTCTTTGCCTCTCTCCTCACAGAGATATCCAAACTGAGCTTAGAGCTACCCCTGAACTGCCACAACTCACAGCCCCAGGATTAATGTAAATCACCAACAGCTACAGTTTATATTAATGCCCTGGGCTTCAGCAATCCTGGCTTAATTGCCTGCAAACCTGAAAGCAGAGTTATGTAGTTTGATATCACTGTGGAAAGTGCTGGCCCCATCCCTTCCCATGCCCTGGGCTGTGTGATCCATGGGAATCACTCTGCATGGAGCCTCATTTCTTTGGATGCATCAAGGTCCTCTGGCTCTCCTTTTGGGGCATAGCAGGCTGCTGGGGCAGAAAGCAGTGAAGCTTAGTCTATCTCAAACCAGCTATTAAACTACATTCTTTATCTAACAGTTTTACAGGCCAACACAAAGAGATACCAAGGCACCACTTTTTGCCTGAAGAGGCTGTTTTCCTGGGGTGTGTATTTCAGACAAGCTCTAAGATTGGAGTGTCTGGGGTTTGTACTTGCTATTGTCAAAAACCCAGAGAAGCAGTTATTTCTGTGGGTCTTTTTGTTATTGTCTGCAAGGAAACAATAATCTTCCAGATGAAAATCCAAACCAGGTTGCTCGGAGAATCCTGTAGAGAATTCATTCTGCTCAGCTTCAAAAGTGCAATAAAAAAAAAAATCACTGTTGCCAGCAAAACAAACAACACATATTAAGCCTTTTTATCACCGTGCCTAATATTTTACTAGCTGTGAAATCCCATTTTCCAGGATGAACTGTCTCAATAGACTTCTGAAATATCCTGGTAGTGCTCAGTGGCCATTTGAAAGAGGAATTCTGTTTCAGCCACAGACAACACACAGAAGTCAGATGCCTAAAGACAGCACAAGACACACAGCTCCATTAAACCAGATTCAGATAGCTCCACACCTCACAAGTTCACAAGTGTCTTAACCTGTTATTACAAGTGTCACAAGTGTCTTAGCCTGTTATCTTGGGTCACTGTATCATTTCTTGACTCAAAATTCACCCAAAGTGGAATCCCTGGAGTTCTTGCTATTTCAGCTTTTCCACTGATCTCAGATTTTCAGGGCAAGTGTGTAAGGGACCAGATGTTCTCCACCACTGTGAAGACAAGTTGTGTTTGAAACATGCACCAAGTTCTTCATGCTTTAGAAAGACCTTTCAATGGCTACAAACAGTTAACTGTCTATTAAATGTGTATACAGTGCTGGCACTTTGCCTTTTGTGTGCCTGCACTGGATCATGGAGGAGGGATACAAAGGCAGTTTTATCGTTCCTATTATATATTATTAATATGATAGTCAGGAGAATACATCTGCAGCAATGCTACTCTGCATGAGATGCTGCAGAGAGAAGCAGTTAATCAGAGTTCTTGATGCAAGGAGCTCACATCTTAAGTGAAAACCTCAGCCCAATATTTATCCCCTGGGTTGTTTTTTTTCCTGAAGCACACAAGTAAATTCTTCATATATCTGAACAAATCAAAAAGGATTAATTCTCCAACTTTCTTCTATGTTGGGAATGCTGTTTTGGGGCAACTGGATATATTGAGTCTATTGAAATTAATGCATTGCTTCTGCATAAATAGCAAAATGATGAAAGACTTCAGAAATGTTACAGTTGTGCTTGTATAATAAAAAGAAAGAAGCACACGGACTGGATCAACTCTAATCTCACAAGGATACAGCACAAAAATTTGAAACAACTATTCTCACTGTTTAGGCAACTCAAGTTGCAGAGTTTTCTTCCAGATTTTGGCTCTGTGACCATTTGAGGAGTGCAGCAGGTTCAGGGTACCCAAGAGCAGCCCAAGTAAAACCTCATTTGGTTCCCTATTTTCTGGCTTAAAAAAGCAGGAGTCCAACCTCTAGCTTTGCCTTTCCCAGAAAAAAAAAAAAATCTCAGATGTTTGTATGAGAGCTAAGGGACAGATGTTGCTACTGAGTTTCCAAATTTCGGTATAACAACATGTGTTACAGCATGATGCCAGATGCGGGTATTGGACTCCACCATGGGTACATCTGCTAAACCCTGGCCAGAAAACCAGCAGAGCTACTCTGTATTGCAACAGGAGTTACAGTTGTGCCTTGCGGCCAAGAAGTCATCTCATCAAGTCTACAAAGTGACTTTCAAAACAGGAGATTGAAATATTTTACTAATAACCAACAGACTGTAAATCAGGTAAAAAGATTTCTAGATGCTTTATAAGGAAGAGAATGGGTTGTCCGGGGAGTGAATGAATGTTTAGCACTGGACATCTTCAAGAACAAGTTTGACAGGAATGTCACAGCTAAAGGTGGTCCTGCCTTGGGCAGTGACTGTACTGTCTGACCTCTGGAGGTCTCTTCCAACAGTACAATGCTCTGAATTTGAGAAATCAAATTACTTCTCTCAATGATTCCTCCTGGGAGTTCAGGATAGACCTTACCACTCAATTTCCTTGCAGGAAATTGTAACTCATATGTCTTCCTTTCACTCTGTGGACGCGCTAAATGTGCAGCACACAATTCACACAGTGCCTTAAACATCACTAATGCTGAGAAACCTTAGACACCACCCTTATGCTATTCTAATAACAATTCACCTCTCCTTTTTCTCATCAGTAATATCATGTTTATGATCACGTCACAACTGTTTTATTCTAATTTATTATCAGAGGAAGAGTTTAACAGCAAGAAGCATTTAGTTGTAACACCACTGAAAAAAAAAACCAAACTGAACCAAGGAGCTTTTAAGGGGAGCGACAGATATCTGCCTCTTCTCACACCCTTTGCTCTGGCCTTGGCAAATGTAATTCTGCCCAGTCATAGTCCCCACATGATCTTAACATATTTTCCACACCAGTTTTTTTCTCTTGACTCCATGTACTTTTCAGTCACTATTCTCCCCACCAGACACAAGCCTTTTCACTGTCTTTCCATCTTCTTCAGTGTCTGTCCTCAGCTTAGCCATTGCCTACTTTTCACCAGAGAGATGGCATTTCTCCCTCCAGCTGGTCCATTAAATTCCGCTGCCCACACAGAACACTTGTCTGTATTTCCAGACAAGGACCTTCATCTCCATTCTAAAGGCAGAAACCAGAAGCTGCTGAGAGCCTCTACCCATCTCCACATGTAAACAAAGATAATTTTTCTTCCAGAAACTGCAGGGAACATGAGGCCGTTTGGATGCTTTGAACTTCTGAAACATTAATCAAGCAGGAATGTTTGAACGTGGTTCAGACAATGAAAGCAGCAGCAAAATGCCAACCTTATGCAGCATCTTCTTGGCATTAAGACTTCCATGAAGGCAATGATGATCAAAATAACCTTTTAAATATAAGCTCAGAAGTGCTTGAATCAGAGTGCCTTGAAATAGAAAGTGCCACTTCAAATAAAGCAGTGAATCAGAAACCTCAAAAAATAGTAAAACTATCTCAAACATTACAACAATTTATAGAAAGAAATCAATTAGTGGATGTGGGTTGGAAGGATATGAATCTTTTGAGAAGAGCTGACTTTCTTTAGCATTTACCCCTAGAAAGGTAGTAAGGCACATAGGAAGGAACAAATTCTGCTCTCTTTAAAGCATGCCAATCCATTGCAACTTTCAAGATCTATTTATAGGAGTGGAAGAGAATCAGATTTAGCTAATGCATCCATTCTGGGATCTAACAAAACAGGGGTGACTGAAAAGTGCCCGAGCCAGTGGGCTTTCACTGCCCTAATTCCTTCTGATGAGGTAATCCAGCAGGAGACAACCTCCATGTACATGGAAGAGGGAGTAGTGAGCCAACTTCATCCACTCCCTTGTTCCCACCAACCTCACCCAGCAACTGCTTTGGCTGGTGACGAAATTGCCAGATTTATTTTAGATTTTTGGACACTTCCAGGAAGTTATAATTTTCACAAAATGTGTGAAGCGTGTCACATCCACAAGGCTCAAGTCTCCAGCTCCTTCCAAAAGCATGATGATCCTATTGCCTTGAGCAAGGCTTGTTGTAGGTAGGTTGGGAAGGGCTGCAGGGCTGGGAACTGCCTCCACAAAGATACAAGCAGCTTGCATTTTCTCTTCATCCCTCTGGTCTCCTGCTGTTAACACTCAAGTTTTTTAACATGTCACTCCCACAGAGGACCACAAACAACCTACAACTAAAAACAAACAAACCACTTGCAATTTCAAAAAAGAAGAAAAATGAAGGATTAAACCATTTAATCCCAAGACAAAAGCTAATCTTTATTTTTAGCTCAATTTCCAAAGTGATCTTGAATGTGTTATTTTTACCCCAGCCTTCTAAATTTTGTTTAGCATTGTATTGATTGGGCAGTATTTGATGAAAGGTACTTGTGGGCTGTGGGTTTCTCTTACATCTTTGTCACTGGTTCGTCTTTCACTAAAAAGTTTGGAGCATTCTCCTCATCTTTGATTCCCAGAAAGCCATAAAAAGCTGCATATTCACCACTTCTCTTCCTCCACAGAAAAAAAAAGTGTTATCACTGTGGTGTAGACAAACCATTTAACATAAATAAGTAAAATAAGGCAAAAATACATTTACCTGTATAGGTAGGAGTAACTCTCTGTATTGGTTTAACTGTATATATTTATCCTTTTATTTATTTAGCTGTATATATTTATCCTTTTTCTCAGGAGTCGATTTCCTGTTGTTTAAGTTCAATTTTGAATTCACTTTGACAGGATCTTCACTCAACACTATATATACCAATTTTCTTTATGTTTGCAGTCATCCATTCCACAAAGTTCCAGTTGCTCTTAAGAAAGGTTGATATACCCAAAATGCAGCAAGGTGAGTCTTTCTCAAAGGGAATGATTTTTCACGAGATGCACTGCATCACAGAGCCTGCCTTCTAAATGTATACTTAGGTAATAAGTATCCTAATTTTCCTTTGTTACTGAATAGGTATTCCAGAGCCAGATGCAGAGTTTGACAAAATAGAACACCCTGCCCCGTAAGGGTCATTTCTGAGCCTGCCTGTGAGACCTGAATTTTGGGAAACACAGATAAATAAGTAAAACCTCCAGCAGCTTGGGGCTGGACCTTTCAGCAACGTCTGTGGTGCAAAAGACAGTGCCAGGTTGAGCAGATGGAGGGGGAAGACAGAGTCAGATGTGTTTTCTACCCCACTCACACAGAGATTATTTGTGCCCGACTCTTGCTGCCGTGGGAAGGGGACAGAGGAACATCACAGCTGGGAGTGGGAAGAGGTGAGTCCTGGGGAGACCAGTGTGCTGCTCACGATGGAGGTGGACAACACTTCCTCTCCCCAGTGATAGTTGTCATAATACCACCCCTCCTTCAGAACTGTCACAAGCCTGGCTGCACAAACCACTAATGTGCGTGACAGCACACAGACCACAGCCATCTTCCCACACCGATGTGTGCCATGCTATCCCTTGCCAAGAAAATCCATAAAAAACATCCAGCTAATGCAGTGATGTGCTGAGGAAAGTGCCTTTAGCTCATCCAACTGAAGAGATGACTGCGCAAGAACGAGGGCTCAGAGGTCAGGAATGGAAAACTGTCCTTCTGTGAACTTTGCTGGCATTAACCTGTGCCACTGGTCATGGCAGATTTGTTTTCACCTACAGATGAAAGCTGAAAGATGAGCACTCTCTCGAGCTCTCTGCTTGTTCTAAATGATCACTTACGCTTACTGGAAGGGGAAAAGAAATTAAAATACACCCAGTTATGAAGTGAAGATGAAAATATTCATAGTGTCGAATAATTAAAGAGCCTGAAATCATTTCAATGATTTCAAACAGGAAAAAAATTATGCTCAGAATAGTAAACAGAGGCCATGATTTTAATGTCAGATATGCAGCCACCTACCAAAAGGCAAAGTGGAGAAAAAAACCTGCTTTTACACATTTGACCAGTGAATGGTACAAGCTTCGGAGTGAAGTAGTTTTAGTTGTAGTTAAACCAAGACAGTGAGACTAGAAAACACTTAAGACAGTGGGATAAGGCATTGTCCTTTGAACACAAATGAGTTTGGTTCAAATCTTATAAAGTATAAGTAAAAATGAATTAACTTACTCTTTGTTGGACAAAGTCTCCATTTAATTTAGTGTACAGGGCTCTAATTACCAGTCTTTGCTCGGGAGAAGGTCAGTGGCAGAGCTGACAGGCTTGTGTGAGACATTTTCCATTTATTTATCTGTTGTTTTCTGAGCAAGTTGCAGTCTGTCAGTAATGGACTTCTCTGCCCTCACAGCACTCCTGTATAACAGGGAAATGCTCCTGCCTCTGGTTTCCAGTTGAAACCTGAGGATTGAGATCTAGTCCACTTATGGACTGGGGCATTGCAGGGTTGAATGTTACCATAAGCCTGTCTGCAGGGGTGAAATTCAGGGTATTACCAGATGGAATACTAATTCAAGAAGAAAGTCTAAGTCAGGTCCTTCTGACAGGTTCTTATCTGTACCCCACTGTGAGAGAGGAGCCCTGTGCCCAGGTCTTTGCTCCCAGGGTTCCCAAACCCAAAGAGAGGTGTTCCCAGCAGCTCTATAACACAGGTCTCAGGCTGGCTTGGTCAGGAGAGGCCAGAAAAAGTTCTTTTTCCTCCTGGACCCTCACTTCACAAAGCAGTGTACATAATTAATTACCACATTAAAAGCCAATCATAGTGGCTGTGCATAAATTAGCAGTCTTCCCTTAATTCTGACTTTCCCTAGACTCTGTGTACCTGATTTTGTGATCCTAGTGATGGTTTCAAGTATTTTTTACAGGTTTAACATAAATACACATTCCTATCTTCATGCCACTTATGGCTTATACAACCTCAATGGACCATTGTTATTATCTAGTCTGGCTGCAACCATCTGTTGTAACACAGGCCACGAATTCCAGGCAATGTCTTCTGCACACACACTCTAACCTTTAGCTAAGACTCTTCTTTCTGAAAGCCATCTCATTGACCCTTTACATTTTTCCACCTCTCCAGGGAACTGGCTGCATTTGAAGCCCGAGTTTTACGGATTCTGCTCTGAACAGACTATTAGGCCCACGAGGTACCTCTCTTGCATGGCAGATTTGGCAGTAAGTAGTTTTAAATGCAGCATTTCAGCTCATTTACTAGCTTGAAAATGTGATGATATCTCACCACTTTGCAGAGGAAAGCAATATGATCAGGTTGTTAAAAAAAAAAGGAGCTGCAAAAATGAAAAATATGAAGAAAGCTTCTTGAGAAGATACTCCCAATATAACTCAGAAAGTAAACACTGGGATGCTCAGTTATAGCTCTGGCATCTTGTGCTTCCCTATTTAATATACAGCTCTTTACAGCTTTACCTGTACTGTTTGTCTCTAGCTAAAAATACATGCAGTCAACTCCTTCTTAAAATCCTGGTGCATGAACTACAAAGTCAAGTACTTAAAAGTGGGGCTGTGTCTGAACATTTTGTCCATTCCATCCTGTCCCATCTGCACTGCTGTAAACTGACACAGAAAAGTAACTCAGAGGTGTAGAACCCCAAGAACCATCTCAAGTGGTTCCATCTGAAATGGAGACACTGAATTGCCTGAGGGATTTTAGGTGTTGTTTCCTTTTCATCTTTGGAAACTGGATGGTGGCAAATGCATCACCGGATTCCTTTCTCTCTATTTACAGCAAATAGGTTCCGCTACCCTCTTTTTCCACTCTCATCTTCCCTCCAGAGGTTGATTCCAGAGGGGGTTGATCATGATTTGCTTTGCACACATCAAAACAAGTTCTCTGATTGTTAGCCCAACTTCAGAAAAGCTAGTCAGGGATGGAGGATTTAATTTTTAATTGCATGAAGTGTATTTATAATTAAAACCAATGCAGCTGAAGCGCTGATTCCGGAGTATTAGCACATATTGTGTTCAAAAAGTGCCAGAAGTAGAAGGCACATCAAGAGAAACCAATGTAGTACCTAGGAACCACAGAGAATATTAGAGGACATTTCCAGATGAAACCTGGGGATTTAGTAGCACAAATCCTGTTGCGACTGAGGTACCTGTTCCTAAACCTCTTAAGTCAGCTTGTAAATCTTCATGGTCAAAGTAAAGTTTGTTTTCTGTGCCTTTTTAAATCTTTGCTGCTCGGAGCAGCACCACAAATAAATATTTAGTGTGCCAGTATGTTGCTAAATTATTCATGCTTTAAATTCATAAATGGGAAAGACAATCTTCCTGGTTTTACACGCTCTCCTGGAGAAATGTGTTATTCATTGGTGATTTTAATTTCATATGCATCTTATTTGTCAGTCAGTGCAAAGCAGGGTTGGAACATAGGGGGAAAACTGACAAAACATTTTAGAGGTATTTAATTTCACCCTACTTCTTTTCATTATTCACAAAAAAAAAAAGTAAAAGGTGTCAGCTAGACCTACATGAAAATACTTTGGATGGTTTTAATGCTCACAAAATTGAGACACATGATTATTAAACCGGATCAAAGCACCACCTTTTTTTCTTTTTTCACTATGGCGACATGTAAGAGCACAGTGGTAAAGGTGCACTCCTCCTGGGCTGGATGCTGCCCACCCACTGAAGGGACGAGTTGTGCAGATCACATAAGGTGGAGTCGGGGAAATGGGAAATCAAGGGACAGTCACTTGTGAGGGATGTTAAATGAAATGCAAGTGTCAAATACAGTGACCTGTTCATGGTGGGCTCTGGGGGTCTGACAGAAGCTACAGTCTGTGTGTCATGGGAATTAAGCAGGATCAATTAGCATGAAAGTGATGGTGATGATCCCATGCCAGGAGAGCATTGTGATGTTGTCTCTACATTATTACATTTCCAATTAAGTCCTGTTTACAAGTAGAGTGTTCTCATTTACTCACTTTTAGACTCCTAAAATCCAGCCTGAGCAAGAAAAGCAAATTGGGACCATCCTTTCAGAAGCATTAGTAAAATATTCAGTCTGTTGATGCTCTCAACAGGATGAGAAACCCCAACAGTCAAACTGAGTTATTTCTCATGAAAGGTGCCTATTAAAAGGATAAAGAAGAAAAGATACAGGGCCAGTATGGATTAGGAGGGGACTAAAGTCCTAGACAAAATATGAAATAAACATTATGTTTCTTGTTTTCATAGGGAGGAAGATGCAGGATTGCTTGCAAAGTCCAGGCAATGAGAATGATGGAGCACATGTAGAAGAGTAGAGTCATATCCCAGGTAAAAGCCAAGTCCACAGATCTTACACCTAGGGCACTGAAAAATCCCTAACCCAGAATGCTGGAAAAAAACACAACACATAAAATCCAACCCCAATAGCAAGAACTAAAAAAAGCTTGCTGAATTGGGAATAGTCCCACAAGAAAAATAGCATGGCTGCAGGGAAGAGAGAATTCAACATGAAAATAATCTCTGTGAGCCAGGCACTTTTCAGATGAGATATTTCCGGTAATGGCACAGCAGGACAGGTATTTTCCCACAGGAATAAACAAATCCCTATCTTTAATACTTCACTGTAAAACTTCAGACCCCTGTGCTCTAGAACAATAAAGATGGTTTGGAAGAAGTGCTTAAGATTTGCTGTGTAATTCTGTGAGACAACAAGTCTGATATCCTCTCACCCCAAAGTCATTTATCTTATGTTTAACTTGCTTGGTTTAACAAATGGAACAGAGGTGATCATTCTGTATAATGTGAAATGATGGGTTGGGTATAAATCACAGAGGGAGGAAGTGCTGGAACAAGGAAATTTGGGCTGCGAATCATATGGCAGTTTCTGTTAGAAGAGTGAGGATTTTAAATTACTTTCTAGTAATGGAGGTAAGACAATCTAGATGATCTCAAAACAGAGTTTGTCAGACTATGAGTAGGATTTAAAATGTTTGCAAAGGTGAAAGGTGTCTGGACTGGATGAACCAGAAAGAGCCACTCCTCTGTCCCTTATTCATGTCCAAAACTGTCTTAGTCACCCTTCAGGAGTAACATAGTCATCCAGACACCTTTGAAAGCTACATGATCAGTGAAAAGGTTCCCAGCCAACCCCTCCTTTAGCTCTAGGTTTCATTGCCACTGTGAGTTTGCAGGTACAAGAAGCAGAGGTGAGAGCAGACTGGATGGATGAGCTCAAGTCTATATTACAGATGCCTGTGCCCAGTTGTGTTGTTGAGAGATGTGGGCAGACAGATTCAGAGACTCCTGTATGGTCATACAATGAGTGTGGTGAGACATTGGCGTAGGTTACCCAGAGAGGCTGTGGATGCCTAATCCCTGGAATTGTCCAAGGCCAGGCTAGATGGGGCTTTAAACAACCTGCTCTAGTGGAAAGTGTCTCTGACCATGGCAGGGGGGTTGGAATTAGATGATCTTTAAAGGTCTCTTTTGGCCTAGACAACCCAAACCATTCTATGATTCTATAATTGTCATAACTCTGGTAACAAGAGGTTCTGGTATACCATTACACCACCAAAACAACATGATTTCCTCTGGGTGGATTTGTTGTGCAGGTATTAGACATGGCTTTGCAGTACAATCAGTCCTTTAGACAATGCAAAACCTGATCTTTCTGCCTTGCTTATGCCCTTCTAATGTATACAAGAGGTAAGAAATTTTCTTTTTATACTGAGGTTTTCCAGGTCAAATCTCCTCTTTCCCAGTGACATCTTTACCTATGTCCCACAAACTCAAATTTTTCGTAACTAGTTGTTCCAGAGTTCAGTGTGAAAATGAAGCACACGGTGGCACTGTTCTTGTTTGAATTAAGAATTTTCTAGAAATCCTTTTTGTCATCCTTGCAAAATAACATTCCATACCTACCAGACCATGAGCTTCAAGGGCATCATCCTCAAAAGTTCCTAAAATGCTATCCACCAAGTGACCCCTCGAACCTCAAGCTTGAAAAAGGTAGTACCAGATATAGAAATGGTGTAGATCTGTTTGCATCTGAGTTAGTACATCCTGTGGGAATGCAAGATAGGTCAGCTGGACCACAGCCTGAGCAGCTTTACGGCTGCCAGACCACAGCTGGCATCGCCCCACAGTGCTGCCCTGTGGTGTGTGTGGCACCAGCATGGGTCACTGCTGGCCCTTGTCTTCCATCCTATCCCACAGACTGACATGCCAAAACTGAGGATATTGAGGCACAAAACTGGCTGTGAAATCACTCTTCCAGTTTTGAAAAAGTTCCTGGAATGAAGTACCTGTGTTTCAGGTTGCAAAATCTTGACCCTGACTGTCATTAAATGTTTGCTTGTATTCAGTTCGCTCAGCACATGTCCGTAAGGTTCAATCACAGTGATCCCCCAGTTATGGCTTTTGGGGTCCCAGAAGTCCTTGACACAGCCAATTACCACATCCCTTCTGCCTTTGGGCAGCACAATTGGGTGAGGTACACCTTCCTGTGGTCCAGAAAGTTTGGAAACTCTTCTCCCAAACCCATTCAGTAAACGAAAAAATATCCTATTTTGAGATGCTCAGCCTCCAGGATTTAATTCAATATTAAGCTTACAATATATCTTACAATATCAGCTTCAGAAAAAGTGCCTTGTTCCCAAGATCTGGACCCAGAAATTGTGTTCACAGTTAGTGAGAGACAGTGCTCTGCAGTATCTCTAACAGGTCAGGGGGCATCTGAAGTGCCACTTCTGTCAGTGTCCTTCACATGATCATTCCAGTAGTGACTTAAAAAGCATTCGCTGGTAATGCAAAAACAGTTGTATAAAGAGATTCCAACTAGAGTGCAAGAGCACTAAAAACTCCTGATCCTGACAGAAGACTTTAAAAGATCATGTCACTTTAAGAGCTGAATGGAAGGATTACATCACTAGGAGGCACTCCAGGTAGTTTCTTTTCAATATTAACCATCTTTCCAAAATGCATAGAAAATGTTTGCAATTTAGAATTAAGGACTGTGAACTGGATGTAGCTTTGATGGAGTTGTATTAGAAACATCAATTCTAGCTAGCAGTCAATGCTTTTCCTATCTGCTCACGCTGGGTTTTAAATTTAGATCTCAGACAGAAAAGGAGATATGTAAAAACAAAATAGATTGTACCCTTAAGTTTTACCCACAAATCAAGAATTGAGCCAGACTATGAGGTCAGATAGAAGAAGTAGAACAATTGGGGGTTTTAGTATATGTGTCTTTTCCTTGAAATCCTGTATTGGTAAAAGTGAAAAATAGAGGGATAAAACAACAGTTTTACATCAACATTATGATGCTTCTTCATATTCTGAAACAGGGATTGGCATATGGCGACAAAGGTACTGAAGGAAAACCAGCTGGTGCAAGGAAACAATGGCCATTGGGGTATGGTATCTGATGACTTATGGAGATAAAAATATTGCCAAATTTAAAAATGAAAACCCTAAAGGTGCAAGCTCTTACCATGCAGAGACTGACAGTGACAGCTCTGAATGCTTCCAACAGGAACATATGTAACCACTCACTGAAACAGAGCTGGTAAGTGTTGACCATCTTCCAACCTCTAGCTGCTTTTTACCATCCCTCCTCCTTTTTACATCCTCTTCCTTTAGGAAATTGAAGGTGCCCTCTCCATGAAGCCAGTGTTTAGAGCCAACACATAAGCAGACTGGCAGCAGAGAATCTGCAGCTTTCAAAGAGAACAGAAAAAGTTCCACCTGACTCTAGAAGTGAAAAACAGAGCAGATAAAAATAATGGTGAGGTTAAATATGGAAATAGCAGGAGATTTTGCTGACTTGAAAGGGAATATTTTAAAATGTTTTTGGCACGGTAAGTGGATGCAGAGTTTTGGAAAGATGACTTGAGGGAAACTGGGAAGAATACGAAGCTTGATGGTTACCTCACTTTCTAAAGGCTGCAGTCCAAGTTCCAGCCATCAGTAAAGCCCTGCAAACGTGACCTGACCTGTGCATGGGCATGGCCCTGGAAGACTTGCCTGCCCTGAGCCCTCCTGTTTGGCTCAAGCACTGCAAAGAGTACGCTGAACCCAGCACAAACTTAGCTGTGGCTGGGGCAGCAATGGCTGCATGTGGCTTTACCAACAGTAAAATATATTCTACATTGCCGTTTGAAGGCTACTCTGTCTGCTTCTAGTGAAACACCAGAAACACTACTCATGAAATACTGCCCTAAACCCAGTGAAAAACTGTGTTTTCCCAGTGGGAACCAGGCATAATAATAAAACCAGTAACAGTGTCAATCTTGCTGGCATTTGCCTCTCCTTTGAGAATTGCTACACATTCTGCACACATTTGTTAGTTATACATAGTGCTTTTAGGACTTAAAATGCCTTGGACATAATTTGCTGGTTTAGATGGGTTAACTTAGCCAAGCACATGTTCAGTGAGGGTTCTGTAATGCGTGAGGATGTGTTCCTGAACAAAACCTGATAATCCCAACTCCCAGACTTGCCACAGCCAATGGATCATTTCTGTGGTTTGCTAGAAGGTTGTATACAGATCTGAGAGTGAACAACTGAGGATGTACATGGCCAGTGTACACAAACAGGAGGAAAACAGCTTTAGAACCAAAGAGTGTAAATATTTTCCAGTCATTCCATTGCTTTCTGCTAATCCACTTTGTCCAGCGGGACTTTCCTTAATGACCTCTTAGACATAGTACTGCTTTCAATCCTTAACAACAAGATCGTAGAGCAGAGTTCAGCACAAGTCACCTACAATTGTAAAATAGTGGGTTTGTGTTAACTTGCTTCTTTGTTGAGCTTTCGTACCAAAGTCAACTGTCAGTCTAAAGCTAAAACTTCATAATCCATCAGTCAGCAGTCTGGTCACATTCCCAGTACTGTATTTCCCTGTTAAATCTGAAAGCACTATGAAAAGTTGAGTGCAGAGGAGGGGAAAGTGGTTTTCCTGTCTGCAGGAAGCCAAAGAATTTGTGTTCCTGAAGAAGACAACAACTAAAAAAGCTGCACAGTCATCAGGAGCAGCAGGCATATGTTCTTCAGATAAATACAAGTGTTAGAACATTTTGGGGGAGGAGTAGAATTGCCCAAGGCTCCTCGACTTTGCAATCTGTCAAGGAGAAGCTTTATCAATAATTTATTGAGAGGAATAGTTAGCAAGACTCATGTAAGCTCCACACACTTAGTGGGAACAGATGCACTGCAGTGAGAGGACCAGACTGCACACACGGCTGCTCGGGGAGGTATTTGATTAAAGGCCTGGCTGAAGGGAAAACATAGGTTTAGAAGAATGTGGGGAGGGTTTCATGCTGCTCTACATGAGCCACTCTGGGCAGAAGAGACCCTTTCTCTGCTCTCCCTTATCACTAGCCCATGATTTGGAGAATAAGGTGCAGCCTTAGAGGAGGTTTGCACACCACAGCCTTTCCTGAAAATGTGGAAAAACTGAGATTGGGCTTGCCATATTTTGCTTGGTAATCAGGGGCTGGGAAAGCTTCACTCTCACATTTTGATGCACATCACTGACAGTAAGCTCTTGATGCTCTATACAGTGGCTCTATGAAGAGTAGCAGGCTCATGTTCATGTTAGGGAATGAAGGAGCCCCAAAACTCTACAGCTGCAGATTTGGAGGGTCACTTGCATCCCTGTGTGGCAGCTCCAAGCTTTATCTCTGTTCTAAGAACATCAATACTTACATGAACTCAGCAAAGAGTCACTTCTACTCCCCTCAGCAACAGGCATGGGACCTGGCATTTTTGCCTGTGCTACGAGTTAAAAGAATGAGAAAAAATGACATTGTTTTGGTCTTTGAAAATGACCATTTGGCTTTGTGGTGGAGGGTTGATTTCCTGCTCTACCACAGGCTTCCTGTGTGCCCCTGGGTAGCTCCCCTGTGCCATCTGGGACCTGGTCCTGACAACAGATGCAACATTTGAGTACCTGCTGGCAGAAAGGGAAAGGAAAAGGAAAAGGAAAAGGAAAGGGAAAGGAAAAGAAAAGGAAAAAGGGAAAGGAAAAAGGGAAAGGGAAAGGGAAGGGGAAAGGGAAAGGGAAGGGGAAGGGGAAAGGGAAAGGGAAAGATGACATATTTTTCTAGGGCAAAAAAATAGTCCCCAAAATGAAAGAGGCAAAATCACCACCTTCCCGTACCCCTGCACAGATCAGCCCTGATGGTGGCACGTAACAGCTGCATCAGCATGGGAAGCTGCTGGTGGCTCCCAGGTGAAACTGGTACCACTTGGTGCCACACTCAGGTGTTCAGCTTGTACTGAACACAGGGAAGTGGTGCCACAACGAACAAATATCAATCAGCTTAAATGGCTGCTATCTTTCCTACAACCTACTATCCAGCCAGCAAGACCGTCCCCTGTGGGAAGTGCTTTCTCATGGGATGGTCAGAGGAGGTGTTAATGGTGTAGATAGGGAGACATGAGGATTTGGAGAGGTTGAAGTGACCAACGACAGTTTATATTAGTAGTGTGGGTTTCTAAATACACCCCCATAGGAGAGAAGGGGGAACTTCACAAAGCACTGAAATAGATTCAGTGCTGGGGGACAGGGAAGGGCAGAGGATCATATTTCAGGAAAGAAACACAGAAACAGCAAGAAGACAACAAGGACTGCAGGTGCTCAAGGGCAGCAGCAGCTAGTTTGGATCAGGCCAGATCTATCAGTTCAGGAAGACTGAAATTGGATCAGGTCATACAAAGCCTGCCTCTTCTACCAAGCATGAAATGGAAATTCTGTATTTTCATTGCCATGAAATTTGCATTTAGCTTTGTCTGCTTAGGAGGATAGATGCTCGTTACTACACTTCAAATGTCATACCCCTTTGGAGATAAACACTGAATAACTCTGTGGGAACTGAAGCTCACAGCTTCCTTCTTTTGTAGCAGAATCAAAGTACCCAACCTGAGTAGGTGTTAAGACTCTCACCATGCATGTCCTTTTCAACAGGAATTTTAAATGTTTGGTGTTTCTTGGGATCTGGCTTGAAACTCAGTTTTAAGCAGAGAACCAAAAGACTGCAGAAATGTTATTTGATAGTGACCCAGAGGAGTTTACATTCCAGGGAGGAAAGGAGATGCCACAGGCAGGAAGCAGCACTGTGTTTCCATCCTCATTTTCCTGAATGCAGAGAGCTCTGTCCCATAATAAATTAGCATGTCATTAATTTAGGATAGTAAAAATTAAAGTGTCTTTAAATAAGTGTGTTTTGAGGCATTCTAACCACTCCCAATTTTCAAGTAAAGGTGGTTAAAAATAAAATATCCAGTGCCTAATACACAAAAACATGTTCTAAATGCAAAAAAACCCAACAACAACAACAACAACAAAACACAAACCAAACAAACCTCCCCCCAACAAAAAAAAAAAAAAAAAAAAAAAGATATTGAGAAAGTAATACCTAATTAGGTTTTAGAGGTTTAGTTTTAGGGGTATATTATTGTACTGTACCACATAGTACTGGAGTACTCTTCTGAACTAAGAGCAAATTATTCCTTTTTCTATCAATGATGGATTAAATCATATAAATGCATCTTTTTATGGCAGACAAAAGTCTTACAAATTAAAATCACAAATTATTATTTAAGCACATTGGTTATCTTGTAAGAAGAACAAACATGTAGTTGAGATGGAGATCTCTGTGACCTTCTATTCTGACTCTAAGAGTGAGTTGGGTTTTAAAGATGCTCTAAGCTCAGGATACAAAAATAATTCTTTGTTGTCATGGCTTGCTTGCAGTCCCCTGCAGCTGAGCCAGAAAGGAGGCAAGAAACCAGCACAAATCAAATACCTTCACTCAGCACACTAGAGAGGGCCACTGCAGCAAGTGATTTTCAGAGATATGGGAAGTCACAGGTATGATGGGAGGGGACACAATGCAAAGCCCTGATGACTGATCAGGAGATGCATGTTGTCTGGGGTCTATAAGCCGCTACTCAAAGTTTTTTTGCTTGGACATAGAAAGAGGATAAATTGATATTGTTGTCAGTAAGACCCTGAGGACAAGTTAAGTGACATCTTTTGAGAATCTGGGTCTCAGTTCTTATCCTCCAGCAGTTCAACCATCTTCAAGTAACCTCTATCACTAGAACTGCAGTGTAACTGCTGTGAACCCAAGCTTTTTGCCTGGACACCAAATTCAAGAGGAAATCAGCCACATCACATTGGCTGGCAAAAATTTGTGGTGTAGAAGCTTAGATGTTAATGAAAACAGTTCTTTACCCAAGGAAAACAAGATAACTTCTGGAATAAAGACTATCAGTGGCCAAGCAGTTCTGGGTTTTTTTCTTGGTACATTTTCACATTTTTGCTGAAAGAAATTTAGATACATGTTTCAAAATTTCTAAGTCTTCTAAGGCTTTTATACAAATGGCTGAAAAAAACAGGGAGAGGAACTTTTTCTGTGTGCAGATAGTGACAAGACAAACGGCAACTGTGATAAGACAAAGGGCAACAGTTTTAAGCTAAAAGAGGTGAGATTTAGATTAGAAATTAGAAGGAAGTTCTTTACTGTGAGAGTGGTGAGGTATTGGAACAGGTTGCCTGGAGAAGCTGGAACTGTCCAAGGCCGGGTTGGATGGTGCTTTAAGCAACCTGGTTTAGTGGAAGGTGTCCTTACCCATGGCCTGTACAGGTGGAACTAGATGATCTTTAAGGTCTCTTCCAACCCAAACCATTCTATGACTCTATGACTCCTGTTTGTACAAACTTCTCAGGTCAGCAACTCAAAACAAGGAGAAAGTTTACAAGTGTTCAGTGGCATGATAAGAAACAATTGCTCCCTTCCAGCAGCTGCTGCCTTCTGTTTCTCAAGTGTTGCTCCCCTCTCTAAGTGCTGTCTCCAGAGAAGCACAAAGACATGTTCACATCCTTCCAAATGAAGGTTGTGCCACTACTGGCAGCACAATTTAAGAGGATCACTGGAAATAAGGCTTGTCCTATTCAGTCTGTGTACCCTTAGTATCACTGCTTTACAAAATTAAATCTTCCCTGTTTTTCCAGCTGTGGGACCATCCAAAGATCCTAATTAAGATCCAAGGTAGCTGGTGTGGGTTTCAGACAGACCTGGCAGCTCTTCTCTGCATGTCACAGAAGGAATAGACCTGTTTCCATAAAATGATAATCGTTTTTAGCTAGGAAAATTTTGAGATACGTCTGTAAATATGCTCTGAAACACTGCATACAACTAATATAAATAAAAATCATGAACCTGTCTTTGATCATCTTTAGTAGCTCCCTATGTAGGGAGATACCTGAAGCCCAGCTGCTAGGGGGTGTTTGGGGAAGATTTAAATGATAGCCCACTGATTCCAGTTCACAGAAGGAAAAGTCTGTGTCTACTTCTGTAAGTGATATTTATAGATTTACTGAAGGCTGAAATAATTCAGATATTCCTTGTTTATAAATATCCCAGTACTATGTCGGTAGATGATAAATTAGATTTTGAATTGTTTTTATTTTTATTTTTTATGAAGATGGATGCACCAAGGAGAGCTTTGTTATTAAATTGAGGAAGAGAGTAACCTTTAATTTACAGATCTGCCAAGGGGCTATTTGGAGCACTAAATTATCCCTGTAGATCTCTTAACGAAATTGTATTTCCCTTTCGTATTACATTATTCAGGTAACTGATAACTTCATTGAACTGCGGACATAAGTGTTGTACCTAAATTAACACATAGTCTAAGCCAAAGTCCACCAGCATGACTGCATGGCCAGACTCAATCACTGTGTAAAGAGGTGGAGATCTATTGAATTCTAATCACCAGGGCTGGGTTTACTCATCCAGGGAGTCATGAAAATTTAGTGAGTTATGGTAGCAAGCTGTCTGTAAGCCTCAGCTATTGGATTAAAGACCAGAGATGTTAGAATTGATAGAGTGTGAGGGTTTTTAGTAATCATAAAAGCAGTGCTTGACCTGCAGTTTATTTTCTCTACTTAGCATACCACCTCCTCCCCACAGCAGGCACATAAACCAGAGCATCTCTTGCAACTGCATACCTGCCTTTATGCCTCAATGATTCATTGTCTTCTCCCAGTGACACACAGCTCTTTTGGACATATCCTTGGAAGGTAGGATGCTCAGGGATGTACTCCCTGATGGATGACATGCTTTCAGGGCTGGGGAGAAAGGTGTGTAGATTTCTCCAAAAAGTATCACAATCCAAAACCAGTCAGCTAGTGTTCAAACACTGCCACAAGAGCCCAAAAAACATCCTCAGCTGAGGACAGTGAATAACAATTTATGTGGGAATTAGTTTCCTACGTGCATCCATGACATCACCTATTCCTCCTTAAGGTAGAGGAGTGCAGGGCAAGAAGGGATTTCCCAGATCATTGTGTCTTGACCCTGCTGTTGCAGGCAGCCAAACTATGTGCCATCTTCAAAATAATTTAGTTTTGTATCCTGACACTATCCAGAATCTGTTCCAGAGCCTCGCTCCTCTGATGGTTGACATTTCTAACTAAAGGGTATCCCTAGCTAGTCTATGTGTGTCTGTTCTTTCACCTCATTATTCTTCCCTTCTCTGGTGCTAAATACCCATCCTGTGCATTTGCTCATCCTCACAGATTTGCTGACAGTTGCCACACATGCTTACCCTTCTTTAAATAGGCTGCAAAATTTATAATCCTCATCTCTCTTTTCATAAAAGACACTCTCTTGCTCCTATCCACTCTACTTTCCTGCCTCTATTGGTTTGTGATTCATCTCACTTAAATGTAGATGGCCAGAATTTTTCATTTACATGTTGTATAGAAAAATGCTACAATTCCTGATGCCTGACCAGTGCCTTGCTCAGTGGTGTCATTACTTACCTCCCTGTACCGCATGTGCTTGTGCCAGTGCAGCCTACTGGGGTATTTGCCTTTTCATAGCCATGCCACATCTGTGGCTCATAATCACCTTGTGAAGGAAGACATTTATCTTTCCTTACCATTTCTCCTTCATTTGTCTACTTAGTGATCTTGCGAGGATCGTTGAAAGAGATTTTCAGTAACTTCCCTGAGACTGATATAGCTCCTGTCAACTACTAAAGCCTCCTTTTCAGTCATTTCCTTACTCACTGTACAGTTTTTGCACTGGTCCTCATGTCTTCTGATTTTACTTAGTTTCCTATATGACACTGTCTCAAATGGGTTTTGATTATTTAGACAAGGTAAATCCCATGGACATAATCTCTTTCTCAGAGAAAGATATCAAGCAGCACAACATGTTGTCCCTTTGATAAACCTGGATTGGTTTTCAGTCTGCTTTCTGCTCACCTCCATGTCTTTGATTGTTCCTTGTTTTCACACTGATTCAAAGACATATTGTACAGTTACAATCAGATGATTAATGTTTGGTTTTCTCTATCACTTTCTCTGCCTTTTTTTTTTTTCTTCAATGACAGCACTATTCCCCAAGAGTTGTAGCATGCATTTATAGAATTGCTGCTGTGAATGCAATTTCACCCTTCTGGCTTTTGGTATTGCAGGACATTGATGTGTCCTGAGCAGCACATTAATGTCATTGTGTTCACTATTTCCCATATTCAGTGCTGTATTTTCTATACATACATTCTCACTGGCCAGCACACCTTTACTTCCACGTCCAGCCTCATCCATTTTTTGAAGACTGATGCTAGGCAAAAAATTGGGGTTTGATCTATATTTTGTTTACCCTTGAAGATCATTAAAACCTTTTTCTTTTCTTGTCTTGTCTTCTTTTCTAAGCTTGAGATCAAAGGGGAAGTCCAGTGGTTATCACAACACACAACACAGACAAGAGAGAAGAGACAATGTCCAAAAAACTTTAGGAAGGCAGAGCTGCATTTAAATGTAATCCTCTCTTGCTGAGAACTGTCCTGTTTTACGGATGAAGGATGATCCAGGAACGTAGGATTTCATTGCCTTTTCTATGATATATCAGCACATTCGATGTTACAGCCCTCCCACCTGTCTGCTTTAGTTTATTGTCAGCCATTACCTCACAGTGCAGAGCACAGCCTAAACTGAGCTCCTCACAGCAAATACCTGCCATTTCAGAGGCCCATAAAGTGCTGTGCCTAAGAGGCTGTCTGAGTAAACTATAAGAATGCAATAAAGATGACTGGAGTGCAATTACAGTTGCTAACTCAGCTTTGAAAATGACATCTTAAGTCAGGATCATCCAAAAAAATAGACAAACCATAGGCTGCAAATGGGAAATCTTTTACTCCTCGGCTAACTCTGCCCTGGCTCTGTGACCTTGGGCCAATCTTTTACCTCTCCAGGCTTTCTTTTCCTCTCCTACCTTGCATCTTTAGACTGCTGGATCTCTGGGGACAGAAGTAGATTTTGCTTTCATTTCTTTTTCTTGGCTGATGCTTCTCACAACACAAAAAATATACCAACCCCCTCAGGTTCTGTTTCTCTTTTAATCCTCCACCCACACATGAAAGCTGAGCTATTCTCTCCCTGGCCTGAGTGCTGCCAAGAGCAGATGCACACCTGGGAGTGTGAGCTTTCTGCTCAGCACACAGTGTGTGTACAGAGGTGGGAGCAGGGCTGCAAAGGAGAAAGGGGGCTGGCTTCCTCACAAGCCCAAACTGGAACTTTATTTGAAGTAAACCTCAGGGGAACAAGAGCATCTTTTTCATTCTTTAAAGGACTTTGAAGGTACAGCACTCCTTTCTGCATCATGCCAAGGGATTTACAGTAGGGTAGGTTTCTCTCACTCTCATAAGGAATAGGTACTCATACCTTCTTACTAAATTGCTTAAGGCCCTTCAACCTGCTACCAACTTCCCTTGGCTGATGCTGCCCTTTCCCATATTGTCTGTCTTTGCCAACAAACATCACGTGCCCCAGGTGCTGGGGAGGTGCATCTGTGCTGATATTTCTTATCCTCTAGCAGCCATTGGTACCCTATAAGACATTAGAAACTTCTTTACAAAATCATTACTAGAAATAAAGCTCAAATGTGCTTTTTTTACTATGTTGACCAAAAACTTAGCATGAGAACAGTAAGTAATCACTGCACATTGGCCACATTTTTGTTTAGTACAAAAAGCATTGTAGCATCAGCTCATTTGATATCTGGGGGATTTTTTTTTTCCCAGAATCTTCCATAGTGCTTTGATTAAAAAGGTAGTCAAGATGTTTTGACTTGTTCCACCTGCCCATGCCTATGGCTTTAGCTCCCTAACAGCACATCTTCACACCTGAGATACGTATTTGCTCTCCTGCTTTCTCCCTGCAGAGTAAGTCACCTCACCACACTCTCTACTTTCCTTGGGAGAAAGTCATGAATAAGTGTGAAGAGATAGATGTCTAAGGAAAATAAGATCAGTCCTGCCTGATGGGTTGGCTCAAGTCGAGCTCAGCAGAAGTCATCCAATGCATTGAACACTGAGAATCTCCACCCATTGCTAAATTTTGTCAAATGGTCTCAATCTGCTGTGAGCAGGTCTGTGTAATGCGTGTTGGTGGCAATGTGACATTTCTACCCCTGTTAAAGCACATTTTCAGGTACAGTGGCATGTGGAAATTGCATTTTCAAAGGCAGAAAGCTTCCTTTCTTCATATCATTGCTTTTCAATAGATTACTGAGAACTCTCCGGTGTTAAATTTCTGGGGCTGATTTCTGACATAGACATGTGAGATTTGCTCCTTCAAGAGTCGTTAGCAAGGTTTGAACCCGTGACCTGTGGAGCTGAACACAGATCTACACCTTTCAAACTCAAAGCCGAACTTCACCAGCTGCATTAGGCTCTTATCTTCTTAGACAACAGGGATGCATGACGTACACTTTGAAGGCACCTGCAAGTTCTCCTGAAGCCAACTATCCGAGGGCAAGGATTTGGCCTCTCAGTATTTTGTGGATTTCCTTGCTCAGACCAGTCAATTAAAACACAGTGACATTTGCTATACTACTCCCCTTTCCAGCTGTCTTTTAGGGTTTTTCAACAGGCTTTGGTGCCCAGCAGGAGCTAAAAAGGGAGCAAGTGTCTGACATTTTAAATTCAAGCAGCCGTGACACTTGCCGGATCAGCCCTTCTGAAGTCAGTCACGTAACATTCCCCTCATCCACCTATCCAAGCAGGTCTGACTGGAGTGAGTGCTTCTGCTGACAGAATAAGTTTTCTTTGGTAAATTCATGATTTGTGTAGTATTTATTGATGAGAGTCAAACTGAAGATGAACCCAGCATAAAACCTTTCCCCATAAACATAAGCCAAAAGAGAAAGAGAAAATAATTGAAAAGGAAAGAAAGAGATAGACGCCAACTTTGTGACTTAGACCAAGTCCAGTAGGAATATGACAGAGGACAAAGATATTTTGAGTTCTGAATGTAGGAGTTTGAGTTGTAGAATGCCATTGGGACACTAATGGTTTCTATCAGGTCAACAGCACCCATCAATGAGTTCTTGAGAGTTCCAGAAACATTAAAGCACTGAACATAGAGGGCAAGATGGAAGAAAAAAGAGAATTGGAAATAGAAAAACACCACCATGTTTTTGTACCTGCCTAACTGGGGTGATGGCCACCCTCTGAATGCTTTCGCAACAGCAGAAATTTGCCCATTTAATGGTGCACTCTCCAAATGGTCACTGTGGTTCTCTTCAGTGCATTTCACTGCTCAGCCACGTATCAACTCGCTTGTACCTTCTCTCATAGCTGATCTGACTCAAAAGGACACTTTGCTGCCAAGAAGTTTTGCCCTCTGGATAAAGGCTCAAACCTACAAGCTGTGGAGCCAAGGGATGATCTGGGGAGGGAGAGGGACTCTGCTTTATCTCCCTTCTCTCCTGATGCTGACAGGGAGGTTGTCCTCCAGTTTGTATAGCTGAGTATTTCACATAAGCAGGAACAGTGCTGACACAAGCTGAGCTCCCTGGGTCCAGCTGTAGAAGTCTTGAAGTGTCTGTCCTCTGCCTCCTTGTGCTGTCACTCTCTCAAGACACCAAGTGAGTGTTCAAGACTCATCCCAAGTTGACAAAGTGCTGCCTCTTGATTTCCTCTGGCTGTGTCTCAAGGAGAAAAGCAGTACTTTTATCCTCTGTACCACAGCAGGGCCATCACTTCTGGCACAGAGAAGAAAAGTTAGGTGCTGAGCTGAACAGCAGAGTTAATTGATTGGAAAATGTTGAGCAAGATAATCTTTGTTAATAAATGATGAATCAACAAGAACCTTTGCTCTTTTTTTTTTTTTCTCCTCAAGACCAGTTCATTTTTGCTGAAGAAGAAGAGAAATCAAAATCTCCAGTCGGTATCTGAGTAGAGGAAGGAGACACAAATCATGCTCTTCCCGTATGTGTTCTTGCATGGTTGTTACTCAGAGTGGTATCAGACATGGTCGAAAGAGTCCCTTCCCTCCTAACAAGGAGAGCATCCACAGGGCATGCAGTAGAGGGACTCATCTACCAAGTTGTTTACTCTCCCAAGTCTACTCTTTACCTCAACTTCCCTTCTTCATTTCTCAGGAAAAATAAATGAGTAAACACAAATATTTTGATAGGTCTCCAATGCACATGGGTTTGACACAAAGAACTCCTTGAAGCTTCAACATTTTTCATGAGTTGGGAAAATGGATTCACACTCACTTCTGGTGACACAAACCATTTTCTGCTATGAACAGCCTGCTTTCAAAACTACCTCTTAACATCCATCCTTCAGCCAGTTCCTAAAATATGTGCCCCTTCAAATGTACTTCTGTTGGGTTTCTGATTAGCCCTCAAAGGCTAATCTAACTCATGAGAATTTAATTGCTTAGTGTTGGTACATGAAGACCACAGTGCATTAATGACCAAATAAAAGACACTTTATTCAACATGAAATACTGTTCTTATTGTTCCTTTTAATCATTTGAATGGGCTTGATGATAAGAGGCAGAGATATTCTCAAACATTCAAGAATTATTAATCTTGTTTGTTTATGCAGAGAAAATGGATAGACTCATGTAATATAAAACAAGGGTAAGAAAAAGAGTAATTTTACACAAATGTCTTATTATTTAAATGCTTACTTCTGTTTCACATGATTGAAGAGGACAAGAAGATCAACAGAATGAAAAGAGTTTTTCAAAACTAAACAATTCTTCTAACATTCTCCTGTCTGTTTTCTTTCACACACAAGAATTGCTCACAGACAGCTTTGTGGCAATTTTAATGGCTTTTGTTAAGCCTCTGAATGAGGGGAGGAAAAACTCACTCATAGGGAAAGCTGGTGAGTACAAAAATAACAGAGGGCCAGAGAGATTTCACCCAGTTGAAACACTTCTTTATAAGGCCACTGAACTTTTTCAAACATTACTCTACTTCTTTGAAAGAGAAACACACACCCCCTGCACAGGAGGGATGCTGCCATGGGAGCAGGTGCATTGTCACAGTCTGTGGACTCTGGAATATGGATGAAAATCCATTTTGGAGGCAACATTCCTGAAAAAATATTACCACATGCCTTATTAGAGTCTGTTCATATATGGAGATTGTTGTCTGGAACAATGAAGTCCTGTTTCTGGTTTGCTAAATATATGGCAGCCTCAGGCAGGTGGTTTAAATGAGCCAAGGTGTCTCAAATAACAACAGGTACTCTCTCAGGATCAGCCACTGTTCAGAGCAGCCCTGCCTCTGCTGCAAGGTATGTCTTGTGGATCCACATGGATATAGCAGGAATTGGACATTGCCAATTATTACTTTTCCTTAGCCATATTTGTAGCTACCGTGAGGAAAGCGCTACCAAAATCATCCATGTTTTTCTGAGAAATTTTCTATCGGGGAAGGCTCTTCACTGCTCTCAGAAAAGGGCAGCACAAAGAAAGGAGAGGCTAAAACCTTCAGCTGTGTGTCAGCTTGAACCAGCTGAAAACACCTCTAACACTCAGGACTGAAACCACGTTTTCTGGCTGCCACTGGGAGTAACTGGTTTTCTTCTGAGGTCACATTGCTCTCCTTCAGTAAAAAGAGTTCCTACAGTGGGAGTTACAGCAGGGAGGACAGAGATATCCACGTTTTGCAGAAGATCTCTATTTATCTCACACCTAATTGCTGAGCCTTGTCTTGCACCAGACTGGCAGAAGCCAGTGACCCAAGGAGGTTTAACCAAGACTAACTCCTGGCCTATTTGCAGTCTGAAGACACTAAAAGGCCTCAAGATGAGATTCTCCAGGACCTTCTGCTGTGATTTTCACCACGTTGAACAGGTGTGAAGTACTCCCATACTGACTGAGGAGTGTGCAAAAGACTGCAAAGAGCAAAGGAGAATCAAGGCACTGTTTTCTCCCCTTAAATCCAGTGGTTCTGGCTCAGTCACCCTTGCAAGTACCACCCTTGCCCCTGGAGACATTTTCAATTGAGACCAAGAAAATAAAACCTGTAAATTCTCCAGAAGTCTTCTGTGTGCTACTTTCCCTTCACAGGAGAATCAGCATCTACCTGCACACGGAGTGGGACAGAGAAGGAGAGGAGCTGGACAGTTACAACAGTTCCTCTAAACCCAGTGTTTGAAGTGAGAGAAAAAGGCTGTGCAGAGGATCAATCCCAAAGTGGTACAAACACGGTGAGGCTTCAAGTGTAAAGATTTAAAGAGAGATTAAGCCTTGCAGAATGAGGAGTACAAATCCAGCAACCGGTAGGAAGACCATTTTCATCACTGAGGGCTGAAATCTCCATCTGTCTATCTGCAGTGCCCAAAGAGATTTTCCAATCTCCCCCTAAAATTATTGTGCAGTTGAAATGATCATTTAAAGTAATTCATTTCTAAACAGTTTCAGAGTGTTTAATTCTGCTTGATTACCATTTCCCTAATTACTTCCATCATTGTAGGTGCAGCATGAATTTTATTTGTTTTAGGAACATGAAAGACAAAAAGAGACATATAAATCTTCTAGTGATCCCCTGTAGCTGGCAACCTTTTTGTTTGGAAAAGCAGACAGATGCAGGTATATTTACCCTTTTCCAAATATGACCAAGTAACATTTGAAAATTAGATCTCAGCTGTTTCTGTTTGTTCTAATATTTAATTAGGCTGGCAGATAAACATTTTTCAGCATTGAAAATATGCTGCATTTCTACTTAATGGCATTCATATGAATTACTATGCTTAAATAGTCTTCAACTTTTTAATGGAGTGTAAAATATTTTTAGGTAGATATGCAATTTAAATATCAATCCTTGTTTGCTACTTTAATTTCACTGAACACTTAGAAAAGAATTTCTGGCATAATTGTAACAGAGGAAATTCAGTCATGATTTATGAAAAGCCTCATTTAACATTAATAGAGCTACAGGGACCATTTGCTCCAGGTCAGAGCTGTATTCTTAAGGCAGAGGACAAAAATGTACCTTAAAATATGCTTTGCAGCCCCACAAGCACAGAGAGAGAGAGAGAGAAGGAGTGGGATTTCAGTTTTGCTGCTCAACCTTAACTGCAAAATAGTTGCTGAAGTAACAGAACTGAAATGCATTGAGCAGTCTCAGGTAGGACAGTCCAGTACCCAAGGAAATATAAAGTTCTAATATCCATCTTTCTGGGGCTCTCCAGTTTGCAGCACATACCCTAGAAGAGTATAAAAATGGTTGTAAAAATAGTAAACAGACAGAGATCAGAAGACACCCTGTAATCCAAGGTGCAGGAAAGCCCCCAGAGCAGAGAGTGCAGGGGTGCACCATTCTCTTCCTCCCTAAATGGGCTACATCAAAGGTCTTCCCAGACACAGAGAGAAGGAAATGACATCGCTGTGCTGAGATTAGAAGAGAATTTCTGCCTTCTAGAGAATGACTAAAAAGTCATAAACTTTACCTGTTAATAAAGTAAAATTATATCAATACAAAAAAATACATAAGATATAATAATACTATGATTCTTTTTGAGTCTTCTCAATGTCAATTGTGAATGTGGCCTTGAGAAATTTGATAATTTATCTAGAAAAGTACCTAAAAACCCCAAAGCTTTGACTCCTTTATCTTCTCAATTTAACCTCCATGCTCTCCACAGACACACTGGAGGGCAGAGGAAAAATATGTTGTTGGATGAGATTTACCAAGGAAAAGATTGATCAGAATAGGAAGAAAATTCCCACAGCAGGAATGGCAGGAGGGCAGCTGTTCCATAGCACTGAACTGAACATCAAAGATAAGCAAGACCAACTGCTGTCTTCTCACCAACTTTTATCTGCTCTGGAGTGGAGAAAATTGGTTACACATCTTCCAGACATCAAACCATAAGTGGAATCACACCCCCATGACTGCTTTTGTTAGTACATGGAAATACACTGCAAACTGAAAAGTCTAGTTGCAGTCACCATCCATGTTATAAGATCAGGAACATACTCCAAAGTTACCCACTTGCTGCTTAGACAGGCTGCCAAAGGAAAGGGAACCTACCCTCTTTCCAAATGACAGTCTTCTCCCTCCAATCAGTCCCATCCAGCAATAGAAAGTTGCATTCCCAACCTCAAAAAAGCCCATATTTGGTCTTATCTCATTTAGCTGTGAGTCTCTAATTAAGTAGCTCAATGAGAGGGCAAAAAATTCTTCTAAACACATCAAAGACAGTGAACTTCTACAACCCTGTGTATTCTGCCAGTCAGTCAAATCACTCCTCCACAAACTCAAAGAGCAAAAAAGCTGTGAAGACATTGTCCCTAAAAGGGGCAAAGGACTTCCTTCTTCTTCCTATCTCCCCAAAAGTCTCTTCAGCTCTGAAGCTCCTGTAGTCATTCTTGTTCTAAAGGCTTTCCTCTCTTATTCATTTTACATCAAATTTGCTCCCTTTGTCCCTGCTTTGTAGTCTGTGCTCAACTGTGGGTAAAGATATTACTGAGCTCCTCATATTTTCTGTAGTTAATAAGGTTGGAAGTCATAAGTCCTGTTACATTTCTTACAACTGGGCATTCCTCTTGCTTCTATCCAATGTGCTTTTTTAATAAATGCAGGGTGGCATTACATCCCAGCCCTCTGTGCCTCACACCGACTGCCACCCCCTTGACTTCCCCTGCATCCCACTCAAAGGTTTTATGGCCCAAACGCTGAGCTTCAGGCAGCAGCTCCGTTTAAAAGCGAGTTACCTTTTTAACGAATCCGTATCACTGGTAATTATTCTGCTCACAACTGGATGACAAGCTATTGGATCTAGGGTTGGGTAACGATATTCTGCCTCATTAAAACCTCACTCAAATGTTCTGACTCCACATCGCAGACACAACCATCATCTGTTTCTGCCACGAGCTGTAATTTCACCGCAATTACCAGGCTAGGTTATAAACCACAGTGTTATCCCCTAGTATTCATTTGACAAAAGAAAACCCTTCAAACCAGTACATTCTTTTTAATAGCATTCATGTCCATAACATGTTCCTGATGCAAACAATACCAAGGCAACTTCTTCTGCAAGAAAGTCACTCGAAGGTTGAGGCATGGACTCATGCAACAACCAGTGAGTACAGAAGCTGGCCACTGTAACAGTGATTCATACACAAGCAAACCCAGCAAGTAAATTCAGAATTAGCTTAACTGCTTGTAGTCAAGGCTTCTTAAATTGTTTTTCTAAGATTATAGAATTAAGCAGCTTTTTGCATGTGTGTGTGTGTGCAAGAGAAACTGTTTGATGGTCCTGCTATAATAAAACCGAATTTCAACACAAGAGCAGGAGTCTCGGAGATATTTCATGAAAATTGGCTGACAAAGAGAGCTTGTAAAGTACTAAAAGATGCAACATGAACACACACTTCATTAGACACTAGACACCAACCACAAGGTATAACCTTGAGGAAAACAGGCTGCATTAACTCCAGTGCATACAGACCAATGTGCTTTTAATAGGGAGCCCCAGACACCAGCAGCCCTGCTGCTTTTAGCATTAAGTACTTTGTTTCACAACAGGTTGGGAATGATAATTGCACTCAGTGGTGTAACAAATCCCTCCCCCCCCCCCCCGAAACTGAAGTAATGTCTAACTTTTTAAATATTAATTTCTGAGGACAAGAATTTCAAGTGAGCTGCCTGGAATAAGTGAAAATCAGTGTTTGTTGACAGGCAACCTTCATGGGAATTTTCAGTTCTGTGCATAACTCCTGTGTTGTCATTGACATTTGGAAGCCCTTGAGATTTAAGCATTCATCCTGGCTCTTCTGTATCTGTGAGTTTTAATGTCATATACTTAAAGTTTCATTCGACAAAGGGCCTGTGATCTCCTTGGGAATTTGAAAGCACAAGAGAAGATAAGGACATTATTAGAAAAAATAATGATGCTGACACAGAAAATATTAAACAGTTAAATAATGACCTCACTTCCACTAAACTGAGACAGATAATTAAGCCATTTCATCTTTGTTCAATTTAAAGGGCAAGTACCAGTAAAGTGAAACACAAGCAAGCAGAGTCAGTAAGGGATGTGCCACTGCCACCACAAAATGTCAGTGCTGGAGCCAAGGTTTGATGCTATTGAAGCCACAAGGTGATGATGACATTGCAGTGGTTGTTTCTATTACCCTGCTATAAAACACCACTTTCTCAGTGGTGGTGTCACAAATGCTGATGGGGCCTACTGAGTCAGGCTAAAAATTAAAAAAAAAAAGAAAAGGAGGGAAGGATATTTTTTACCCAGATGTGTTGTTTGGTTGTTGCATAGCTTGGCAGGTGCAGATTCAGAACAAAAGTAGGAGCACACCTCCTGTCCTCAGAAGGCTGGGAACTTCTCAAGTTATTCTCATGCCCCTCTTTTCTGGGAGATTCCTTCTGGGCTGATTGAAGCATGAAACAAATCTCAACCCTCATTCTAGGCTAAGACCAACTCCTTCCAGGTTGCTTTCACTGAGGACCTCTCACATTCTGACAGACAGTCTTATTGTTTGAAGGGCAAATATTTGACTCTCTGCACCTAAGAAACCCACCTCATCCACATATTTGTGAATCAGCAAGAAATTTGCACATCTCTGGACATTTTTGCATGCCACCATCCTTGTCTACTATAAGCATTCAGTGCATTTTTGGAGAAACTCACTGGCTTCCATAATAAAATCACAGCATGCTTTGCATTGCATACTGCTGCTTTATTTAAGCATACTTTCAACCCTGTTGAGGAGGTTATTTCCCAATTCCCCAACAGGAGAAAGCTATATAAATATCATAAATTCAAACAGTGGCATCAAGTAACCATATTTACTCTATCTGAAACCAAAAAAAAAAAAAAAAGAAAGCTCAAAAGATTAATTGCTAAATTAATCCTAAAGACAAAATGTTTTGCTCTCTTTTTGATCCAAGAAACAACCAAAATGCTCTGTGACACAGCTGGATATGTGCAAAAAACACTACACAAGCTGTTTGGCAAAACATTTAGCTTTTGACACTGGAGGAAAAAGTCCTACACATGCTAAACACGATTTCTTCCCCTTGTTGACTGCTAGACCAGGAAACCTTGATACGTCTGCACCACAGAGAAAGCTACACAATGTTTTCAGAAATCATTAGGTTTATTATAGAACATCAGCAGGAGGAGGATGTTGGTAATTATTTAAACAGGTGATTATGCAAAATACTATTACCAAACAATTTGTATCTCTCTTCAGAGAAACCTGAACAATGTTTTCTATTAGCGAGAAGCTGATTCCGCTGCCATCCTTGGAGTTATGATAAGTAATAAGTAGTTAAGATAAATGCATTGAGTCAGTGTATAAAATCAATATGCCATCAATTAATTTTGTGTTTATATTCCTACATAACATCCCAAGTGTTACCTGCAACGGTGTTTGTAATTTTAAAGGATAATCAGAAAGCAGTTTAGTGACATCATATCCATTTATCTTATATAATCTCTTCAAAGGAGGTCGATTATGAGTCTTGTAGTTTTACAATTGCTTATATCAGTTAATTCTGTCTTAGGTCATATAGGGGAAACGTGCAACAGCCCTGGGCTGCAAGCAAGCACTGATGGCCTGAGGGGAAAAAAATTACTTAGTGTTTAAATATTGCAAACACCACAAATACTGGTAACACATAAAATAATGCACCTGCACAATTCAGTAAATCATTTTTTTCCCCTCTATTTTCCAAGCTGGATAATGCCACCTGACCCACAGTGGTTGAAGTGGGCAGTCACAGGAACTGTTTTGGTTGTCATACTTGGGTGCTTGGCCTGAGCCAAGCGAGGCACTGTGAGTCATTGAACTGTGGCTGGTCAAGCTGACCCTATTATTCAGACAAAACTTTGGCTCATAAGTTACTAAAACTTTACCTCTCCTTCTTCCAGCCAGAAACTCTTGGATTTGAGGAACTTCACCAGGGTTTGCACTTGATCAGTATAACAGAAAAGAAATCCAGCCCAGTTAACTTTTAACATCAGAAAAAACGAAGGGTCAAGTCAGACCACCTCACATCAGGATCACATTATAGGCAACGGAGCAAAATTGGCACTTCTAAGGTGGGAGCCATTTGACTGATTTTAGAGCTTCAGGATGAGATAAATTGCACCATAGATACCAGTGAATTACACTGACTAAATCTCTATTGATTTAGTCATGGTGCAGTCGATGGACATATTGACTAGCTCATACAGATGTCTGCATTGTAGATATTTAGATTTATTCAAACAAGCCTCTGTGTGGAGCCATAATTAGTTTTCTAAACATAGATGCACTTGCTATGCAAAATGCCCTTGACATGAGTCTGTCAGACAAGACACACGATCTACAGAAGACTTAGTGCAATGACACTGTTTGGGTGGGAGATTCTTGGACATCTCAACTGGCCCCAGGTGTGTTTGCAATTCAACTGACCCATACTATGTCCAGAAAAAGGAAATGAGTGACATTTTCAGACAAGCCAGGTCTCTGCACCACCCTTCGTGGTGGCAATGGCAGCAGCAACAGCTTGGGACCACACATGTGCCCAGGGAAAGGACTTTGGCCATCTGTGCCCAGCAGTCACATCATGTTGCAGGCTGTCCTCTGCCAGGCAAAAGGTCCTTCCCAATGGGACCTCTGCAGATGCCACCAGCTGCAGGGACTGCTGCAGGCTCCCATTGCAGTTACTATGTTATGTAGTTTATCTTGCCAGCTTACTGAGCTCTGCTTCAAGACCTGACAAGTTGGTTTGCCCTTATTAAGCCATCTGAAAAGTAGTTTTGTTGATTGGAGCAATCCAGTCTAAATTTATTCATGGAAAATTTGTAGTAATTTTGTGCTGTTCCAATTCAGACCTTTGGCTGAAACAGTTCTTTCTCCTCACTTCTGCTTTCTTCTCTGTTATACTCACAGGTAACAAATTTCTTAAAACATGCACACACACCTTTTCTCCCACTGTGGGACAGGAGGAGAAAAGACAAAAAGGGGAGAGGAAAGCATTTCATTTTTCTTCCTAGGGAAATGAACATATAGTCTAGTCATCTGTAAAATGACAATGCTGCCTAACTAATCCTATACATCTCTGTTTAGTTCCCAGCCTGGAAGCAATCAATTCAAAGTGCAAAATATTTTTCTTCTCTATCATTTGTTAGTAAGGATTAAGACTGGTCCTTTTCTTCTCCAGTTTGGTGTTACAGGGATTTAAGTCTGTTAGGAGCCTAGAGAGATACCTCCTCTTCAATGGCATTGTTGTCATCCAATTTCAAAGCGTGTAACTCACTCACTTTCAAAAATGAACCAGGATTGTCTCAGGGGTTTTTTTTAAGGTGTCTGGGGTGAGCCAGACACTTCTCTCTTCTTCTCACTATGCTTTTGTCTACCTTTCCCTACAGTTTAAAATAATAAAACATAGTCTTGCTGCAAGTCATGTACATGAGAAAGAAGTCATAACAGATTATTAGAATGAAGCACATGAAGTTGAAAATTATATCAAATGCAATAATGGAGGCTGTAGAATAAAAGGCTAAACAATGGTGGAATAAAAATATAATCCTCTGAGAATCTCTGAAATAAAACAACTTTGCATCAGTCTGAAGCTGTGCTTCTGGAAGGATATGAGTCCAGCACCAGACTGAGATAAAAAATTGTCCTTACTCTGAGACACAACTGAAATGTGAGAAGAAAACTGATACCTGATCAGAGATCGATGCCACACATATTAATAGATATTTGACCTTATTAAGTTTTTGAATGGAGAAGTTCTTTATGGATGTATTACTTTTGAAGATGCTCCAACAGACTGTAGGTTTACTGCCAGCTGAGCTTTGCTTGCCCTGTAGCTTTGAAGACCTGTTTCCTGCCACCTTGCCCCAGCTCCTTGGCCATCTGCCTGGTTGTTTCTCAAGAAAATTCAGTGATTTTCTTAACTCTGGCACTCAGCAGTCCAGGCTTTCATGGCTTCCAAGGTGCTACTGCTGCCTAGGGAAGCAGTCACTCACAATGAGGGGATTTTTATCTCTCTAAACAACTCCAGAAAAGGCATGGGGCCACAAAAAGAGAGGACAACAACTTTTACTAGGACCCAGTCTGGGATTTCAAAGGTTCTGAAAAAGATGCTGTGTCTTGTATGAAGATCTGATTTGCTCTGCAGATTTCACACCATTAAAAAAAAAAAAAAAAAAAAAAAAAGGAAAAGGAGTGGTTTGTTCTTGCCCCTGTTTTCTCTGTACCTTTGCTAAATTTAGTTCACCACTGTCCTTGAGGTGAATTTGGCCTTGTATAAATATTCAATTACTTTGGAGTGCTATACTAAAGGAAATTGATGTTATAACTGCAATTTATATCAAAACCATGTTGTTGGTTGTCAACAAATGAGAATCCATATGCATTCACCTCCTGACACGGCAATGAGCACAAGGCACAGACACTACTGCAAACCATTTGTATTTCTCAGCAGGATGCAGACTGCTGTGGACTGAAAAGAATATCATTAGCTTCATAGGATTTTTAAATAGCCAGTACAGGTGTTAGAAACTGCCCAACAAGAGTCTAAAGAATATAAAATATCTGGTTCTGCAGAGCAAACCATACAAAAGTTTATGAATCTCCATGGGATGGCCCTAATGAATTGTGATGATTTGTGCTGTTAATCCTTTAGCTCACATTCTATGCAGGATATCTGTTTAAAAGGATAGATTTCAAAAGGCCACACAAAATTATCTGCCCTCCAGAAATCCCTAACTTCTGTGGGTTCAGCCTAAATCCCAGCAAAGTTAACACAATTTTCTCACTGATTCCAGTGGCTTTTGGATCAAGGTATTTATCCAGTCGTATAGACAACACCATGAAACTGCTCAGTTCAGGTTTTGATGAATGGACAAGTTATAGGTCACTGTTGTGTGCTGCATCAGTTACTCTGGCAGTGGTGTGCAAAGCAAAAACATTAATTCCACTAGTTGTCAGGATGTGAGCTTGACTCAAGAAAGTACTTGTCTTCTGCATAGAGATATGAATCCCTGGGGGTTTTGCTGAGATAGTGTTGATCTATCTGTAATGCAAAAGAGTCTCAGGTATTCATGAAATACACCCAAGTTCCAGCACCTGCAGTCTGACACCAAAAAAAAAATCACCAGAATCAGCAAATGTTGTTGTACCAGTCCAAATCAAATACACAGGGAAAATAGACTTTGTGTTCGAGCATGAGAAGTCAAATGTGCTCACAGCAAGCTCCAGGACATTATTGATAACTGCCTTTAAAATATCACACAGCTATGTCCTGTATTTGGGAGCACCTCCAGGACACCTCTCAGCAGATCCAGCAGAAGTGCTGTGAAGTTTTATGGCCCAGGCTGGCATAACTGCAAATGTGCTCAAAGGGAAAAATCTAACTGGGTTTTAAAGATTAAAAATCTGAGCTTGAACCAAAAGACTTGGACAGCTTGAGTTGGTAGAACGCTCTCAAGACACAATGATTTGGGTGGCTTTGGCTGTGGGATAAAATTAAGGAAGAGACTGAGGTATAGCCCATGTTTTATCTTAAATTTTTTTATTGTGTCAAACTATGAATATCAATTAGGCCTGTTTTTCTGAGGCTCTTAAGTGCTTTCTGATTCTACTGATTTCAATGGGCATTGCTTTCATACAATAATTACACCACTTTGATACTTCCTAGCACCCCACAAAAGAGGAAAGGCAGTCCTTCTGGGACCTCACGTGGACACTTTCAAACATCAAGGCTAAGACCAGGACTTTTCTGAAGATTTGCATATTGGGGAGGATATTTCAAGATACAGAAAAAAATTGTTCCCTTGCTGCCACTGCCTAGGCTTCAGTGACACACATAAATATGTCCAGATTTACTCATAGATTAGTACAAATTTACCCAGAATTTTCAATGAATATATCCTAAATTGCAGGTTTGCAAGAAAACCGGGAACCTGTTTCTGCAGTTTCCGGTTTGGGGCTGCAAGTTTCATGGGACTCTTGTTTCCTGTCTCTGATAAATGTCTTTTCAAGTGGTAGGGCTCCCTTTGAAAGCATGAAAGGTGTTCCCCTTTGAAAAAACATCTTCTGTGGAGATTAGGCATTCCTATGATCAATTTTTCATGCTGCCCTTTTTCTGTCTTTGTGAGATTCTGATTCTCAGATGATAACCTCCTAGAGTCATTGTACATTTTATTTTAGCTGAGCTATCATTAAAAATAGCATCCTCATCATATCTCTCCCAAGATAAATCATGTTATTTTATGCAGGACTTTTTTTTCTTCCCCCAGTGAAATTTGTAGCAGGACTTCTTTCACAGAGAACAAACTGCAACATTTTCCCTCAAAGAGATAGACATATTGACTAGAACTGGCTCACTCACGGTGAGGAATTGTGGGCAAATTACTTCAAATTGCTTAAGATCAAAGTTGAGTGATTGTCAAGAGAAGTTAAACTTGAGACATATAAGTTCAAATGCAGACCTCTGTCATTTCTGTTAATAAATCCATCAGCTGGGTGCAGTCTTTGGCTGGTAGTTGTCAACAGATCAGATAAAAGCCAAGAAGCACATAGGCTTATATCCAACTGGAGGAATAAAACTAGAAACAAGAATAATGTGATCTTGCATGCTTTAAAATTATAGCCCTTGATTTGTCTATGGTTAAAATAAAAAATACTCTCAGGGAGATTTTGCATTGATGCAGCCAACTTAGTCAGACCCAAAATTTACCAAAACTCTCAGAAAATATCTTCTCTGAAATTCGTGCTGTGGTTTCTTGAGGACTGATTCTACAGAAGTCTCTTTTACATAAAACTAGTTATAGGCAGAAAATGGCACGATAGTTGTTCAGGGCTTTATTCCAAAAGGAAGCCTTAGAAAGGTAAATAACATTAGCTATGACACTGTATCTTCTTCACCATTATACTTATGCGTACAATGGAGGAGGTCCTAACCCAGAGGTGAAGTCTCCCAGGACAAGGACCTCTGGAACTATCCTGCTTAATCCACCATTAAGGTATAGAATGTAAACCTCTTGCCATAGGTTTTCCATCAAGAAGGGCTCTGCTTATGCAAATAAGATCATGCTCAAGCTGTCAATAAGTCATGCAGACAATATGTGGGCCATGATTATTGTTATCCCACAGGTTCACAGAATATGAGGAGCCCAGGACTCCTATTTATATGAGACACAGAAGAAAGCCTTGGGACATTTTCTACGTGACTTGATAATAATATGCAGTCCTTATGCATGTCAGAGTCTACAAAGTACCAGTCTTCTTTTTTTCTTTTTTTTTTTAATGGCTGTTATATAAAGAGGTTCATGTGCAGAGTATACTCAAAATTAGGTACATTTATTGTGAATTCGTCATGCACTCTGGTAACACCTTTAATCCTTCAAAAGGACTTTACAGAATGAATGAACAAAGCCTAGCAAATGGGGCTGCTCTAAATATTTTCATAGAGCCTTCAGCCTGTACAAGCTGGATCTGCACTCACAGAGCCCAGTGTAACACTCTCAGAAGCCTTTTCAGACCTGGAGTGAGGCTGTTTACATAGCTCTATGAGGCAAATCCCACCTGATCTCTCCCAGACTGAAGTTCATTGAACTTTCCAAGAGCCTGCAGCATCAGGCTGCACAATCAGCCACAGTGGATTTGGCCCAGCCACGCTCATCAGACCCCTCTGTGATAAGGGAGAAGTAGGACCCTCATTTTAGGAACAAGCCCAGAAGCACAGTTTGAAAACTATGATCAACACACAAACAGAAGAAGAAGAAGAAAAAAAAAAAAAAAGCCAAGCAAACAGGTAAACTATAAATTATTTGTTACACACTGTTCACTCAGCATCCCCTGTAAGCAAGCAAATTCATAGCAAGGTCTGGAAACAGTGTGCTGTTCCAGTGTTGGTGTATTTTAGTAGTTTTCAGCTCTTCTGATTTTTTCTCTAATTGGCAGATCTTCAGACATTTCCACAGAGGCAGGAACCCCTGGATACTAAGTTGGCCTAAGCATTTTTTTTCCCTTATTACTCCTTCAGGATCCCTAAGAAGTAAGCACATTTCCTCTTAGCCTGCTAACCCCATCCTCCCTCCAGGGGATCACAGACTGAAAATCAGAACATGTAGATTTTTCTGTATGTCTCCAGCCCAGACTCTTTGTAGCTCTCTATTTATATGAAGCCCTCCCATTTTCAAGAGCCTGTTCCAAATGCACTGAAAACCCGTCAAGAATAAAACAGGCTCCTAAAGTAACATCTTGGAGATCATAGTGTTTCAATACTGTACATCAAAATCAGAAATGCTCCATTTATTAAGATCTGTTTTCAGCATCTAATAACTCCAAGCTTTTCTTTCTTTTTTTTCTTCTTGGTTTTTTTGGGGGGGTTTCTCTGCCTTAGTTTTTTTTAAGTAGCTGTTGCCTGGATTGATGTTTTCACAGAAAGAATGGGTCCTCTGTTAGGTCCTCTGAAGGATATACTGCAAATAAATATTCTCTACTATCTGTAGAGAAACGTTTCCAGAATTCTGTCACTTTATCAACCAAGACATTGAACTCTTATGAAAAGGGAAAAGGCACTGGAAAACTAGGAGCCTAAAAAAACCCAAAACTGTTCACCTGTGGAAAACAAACCTCTAGGGACCAGTTCAAGCACCAACAAATACTTCTAGAGCTTTGTTTTCTTTTTTATAAAAGAACCTGACCATCCCAAATCAATTTTGATCAATTATCCACTGGTCAGGTAAGAGAGTGATGACTGATCTTTGCAATTGTTGATGCAAAATTAAAATGACAAAAGGGTGGGTAATGTGCTCAAATAAGAGATAATGACTGGGAAGGTACAGAGCACGAGCAGAGCACGAGGTATTTGATTAAAAGTGGCTTTTATCTTAATTTTATTCTTAGTCTGTTCAAGTAAAGCAAAAACAAGATGCATTGCTTCTCAACACTTGAGAAGCTAAAGTGATGTTTTTATGCTAAATAATCTGATAAAAACTTGACAGTCCTGTTTCTTGCTCCTTACACAGTTAACATGCTGAATTGTCTCCACAAATAGCACTTATCAGTGGCTTATGAAAGGCATCAGCTGGCGCCTGGTAATGTCAATTTCTGCTCTAAAAAGTGGGTTTGCATTAACGCCAATGTGAGATTCTGTGTTTAATGCTTCTCAGTGGTTTCTAAATGAAATCAACTCAGGAACTGAGTCATTTGCACATGCGAGTACTCCAGTCAAACACTCTCTCCTGAAGGAAATGAAAGAAAAGCAAAAAACATAAAGTGTGTACCTGATGAGGTCACAAAGCATTCTGCAGACTTAAATGAAGGCTTTCCACCTCAGTAGATCTTCCTGCCAGAGTCCCAAACTCCACAGAAGTAAAACAGTCCTCCCATGAGCCAGTACAATATTGTGGAGTCCAGGCAAATATGTCAGTCTGAATGGAGAAGAGTCAAATTAAAAAATCCAAGAGAAATTGAGCCCTCCAAAAACAATGCTGGAGGTTTTTATGAGCCCAAAATAGACATCCCAGCACATGTGCTAGTTTTTCCATGCTGCAACTGCATGCCTGCTCAACTTGGATGTAGCTAAGCAGCTGTTTGTGTGCAGGGGTGCCACATCTGCTCTCCTAGGATGCACTTTGGGGCTGAAGATGATGCTGCTCTGAGGAACACAAACTGGATGACATTCACAGATCAAGAGGTATCAGAACTGCCTGTGGGCAAGTCTGGCAATCACCAGGGTCTTCATCATAGCTGTACTCTTGCTGAGAACTTATTTCTCATAGCAAAACATCCTTCACTGCAAAATGCCTGCAACACACATAGCCTAGGATGGGTTCAGTTGATCCCTTGGGGCCTGAGGAGGATCGAAGAGCGGTGAGTCAGGAGTCCTGGCTGTGGAGTATCATATTTATCTCACATGTAGGCAAATGCAAAAGCTTCCAGCCTCTTGCTTCCAGCCATACAGGTAAGCATGTATAAAATTTTGTGCCTTGCGTTCATTCTGCCTCCTTTCCCTATTCCCTTTCCTGCCTTTCCTCACCCTTTCCTGCTGGGATATTGCCAGAGTTCACATCCCGCATCAAATCTTGGTGCCTAAAAGTTTTGTCAGTGGCAAAATTTCAGGTGTGTCCACACCACCTCCATGAAGACACAAGTTTCCATGACTTCAGTACTCACAGCCTGGGGTGTTTCTGAAATAAGTTGCCAGCAAAAGTTTGGCAAGACCAGGTCTGTAATGGAAAATGCACAGACACAAGGGAACAGGGGAGAGTGCAGAGCCACTGGGGTGCTGAGGAGGGATAATGACCAGATTTAATATAGACCCAACCTGGGGAACATTTTGGCATCCATGCAACATATCAGAACTTGAGTACTGCTCAGAGCCCTGGAGGGATGTGCTGATGTTCAGCCTGAATGAGCACTATGGTGGATTATCAGCGAGCCAGGGACTGGTGCTGAAGTCATCTGATGATACAGATGACTTCAGTCCCAGACCCAGAATGTCAAACTTTCAGTGCTGATGTAAACTCTGTCTTTCTATGTCTCCTTTTCTGTCTCTCTGGTCAGGTGCAACAGAAAGGGGGATAACACATTGACAGAGTTGTAGCATTTGTTTGGAACCACAAAACAATTACCTTGCAAAATCTGAGGAGCTGCAGGAAATTAGACTCTGGTTTATGTGACCTACTCTAGTAGAGTCAACCAGTCTACTCTGTGTATTTAAAAGTTCATTCAGTCTTGTAGATTATTTTGTGTGTACAATGTTTGAGGGGAAAGCTGGGAATCTTAAGCTAATTTTGTAGCACTGACAAAAGTTTTTCAGCCTTAACTGGTCCCAGGAGCATTTTTTTTAAATGCCATTGGTTTCACTAGCTTTGCACAGCCACAAATTCTGGGAGGCAAGAAAGAGGCTCTAATGATAACACACACAAACAATCAAATGCACAGTTCGTTGCCTCTTGCTGAGCAGTTGTCTTGGCTACAACAGTAATAAAGTGTATTTGTCACCAAAACCAGGCAATCTTCTTGAAATAAACAGAGGAAGCCACAAATCTAAGGATAAAAAGGTGTCATTTTTTAAAACAATTTTCTTTTGAGAAAGAACTCTAAACCATTTTCTGCAGCGGTGTACATTGCCATTTAAATGATTCATATACCGGCTTACTTTACAGTTTGCACATGATGCATTTTAATTTTTAATTTAAATACAAAAAACTCCTGGCAATGTACTGATGGTGGGTAGAAAGAGAATACGATCAGGATTTGAAGAGCTGTTGCCAAATCACAACTTCTATAAAATCTATTAGTAGTGGAACACTGGAGTTATTTCTCTGTCATCATCATAAATGCAGGATTATATGCATGCCAACATTTCAGAAAGGACTTGATTAAAGTATTAAGTCCAAGACCAAGAGAAATTCTTTAATTAATCTCCTCAGTACATTTCAGTTACAATTCATTCTTTATAGGTACAGTAAAATACATAGTAAAATGAGCAAAGTCTCATTTAATTTTGGTGTTGGTTTCCATATGATAGATGACAAAAATTAAAAAAATCTCTTCCAACAAGGACATTATTTGACATTTTGCTGAGTATTAATGGGTTAGTAAGATACAATTTGCCAGACCTGTCATGATACAGGTATAAAATGCAAATGTTTCTAGTAAGTTGTCAGTCAGAGAATTATGGTTGTTCAAATACCTTGTGTTTGAGTCAATCATTTTCCTAAGTTTATATGAACAGATATTATTGCAATGTATTAATTAAGGATAAATATAGCTATACATTTTCTCAAAGGGTGTTTCATGAATGGTACTCTGTTTTCAGTTAGTATGTAGCATTCCCTCACATCTACCATAACACGAGAAACACATTCCACATTCATTAGTTGCTCTTAGCCCACGGGTCTGGTATTTATGAATGTTGTATTTCATGTTTATCTCAGTAGCATACAAGTGTGTGTACTGCTCAAGGCTGATGAGATTCTCTGAAGCCCATAAGCCCCTGCCAAAGTTACTTTCTATCACATCTGCAGAGAAGCTCTGTGACAGAAATAATAATTTGCTGTGGGTCGATTATGTTCACACTACCAACATAACTCTCCTGAATGGATCAATTAGAGCAAATGCCGCCAGCCAAGCATCCTACAAGTGTGGGATGGTTACCTCTTAATGACTATTTTGCCTAAAAATCTGAAGGCTGTGGAAATTTGCACTGCATATGTTAAAGAAAACAAAAACAAACCAACAAGCACATTTCTTGCAATTGCTCGGAGTCAGGTGCTTCCCCAGAGCTGTTATAAAAGGCAGTCCACCCTCTCTTTCAAAGCTTTCCAACATGCCTCTGTTGAAGGCATGCTTCTGGTTGCAGGTTGGTTCCAATTTCCCAGGCCCATGACCTTGAACATAAACAGCAACTATTGATTTTCTGTCAGGCATTTATAAATGCCAGGTATCTTTTAATCTATAAAGCACAATAGAGCAACCATACCCTGAGCTTGGACTTTACATGCAAAAAAAGGGGTGATAATGTAACAAAGTTCATGCCAAACCTTCTCCTTAGTTTTAGCCATTCCTTCTGCTTGCCTGTTAAGTCCACAACCTGCATCTTAGACCCTCCTTCCTTCACTGTTCAGAGCAGAGTGAAATGTATGCAGGAGTGCGTTTGGGAGTCTTGAAACCCTTTCCTAGGCAGATGATCAACAGCTGCTAGAATTCAGTATGTGTGACAGATGCTAAACCCTCTTATATTCACTACTGCATTGATTAAACCATGGAGTCACATGAGTTTGCTTTAGAGTTTTTATTTTCTTTAGATGTATGAGACTGATGAGTATTTTACAGGAAAAAAAATAGTTGCACCACTCTAATTGCACTGTTAAGCCATTTTTCTAAGACAGTTCTATTGTCTGGTAGACTGTAGAGTGGAAATCATTTAAAACCAAATCATTTAAAACCAAATCATCTACGAGTAAACACTTTCTTCAATGCTTCCTTCTGTCCCCCATACTGACAATGAAGCATCATTATTAGCTCTCAGAATGGAACCATAAAGTCAACAGTTCTTATCTAAATCCCACTGAAGTCAATTACTTGAGATTTCCGTGAACTTCAGTAGGGACAAAACCCTTACTACTGTAGCCACAAAAATATTGTTAATGGTCAAATTTAACCACTTCAAAATGTCTTGCTTTGTAACTAGTATTGTTTGCTAGAGCCCCAAAAAGTGATTAGTGCTAAAGAAAAACTATCTAATTATACCTTGGACCATTATGGAAAATTCAACGTAAAAGTGGAACAAGGAAATGCAAAGCTCCTAGTATGATATTGCCTTTGCCTTGCTCCAGTTCTCAGCACACTGATAATACTCATACCTGTGCAGTGCCACTCCAGGACTCACAGAAAACACCAAGTTGACCATACAAGCACCACGCAGCAGAGCTGAACTACTCTTTGCCAAAGTCATGGTGATCAGGGGAGACCTCATCACTCTCTACAACTACCTGAAAGGAGGTTGTAGCCAGGTGGGAATCAGTTTCTTCTCCCAGGCAACCAGCAGTAGAACTTCCAGAATAGCATCCAGTCTTGATTTGAGGACTGCAGGAGACAGCAAAGACATCAGTTTCCCTGTTAACTTGTTAAATTTCTGACTTTCTTGACCACTCAGATCCATGTCAGACAGTTGGCCATGAAGAAGCCTTTGTTAAGAGATGGAGGTGTCAGTGCTGTTTGCAGAAAGATGAAACCCAGAAATGTCTGCAAAAATCGGGAGCTATACATTATACAAGTGTTTAAGTAAAGACAAAGCAGGTAAAAGATGATAAACCCCTTAAAACTGTGTCCTCTAGATGTTCTGGTCTGTTCCCAGTCTCCAAGTTAACAGCTTGCCTACAAATTTCCTGATTTTGCAATGTTTGAATATGCACTTATTCAAGGTCTTTCATACCAAACTGTGAGTTAGGCATAATGTCAACATACCAGGCTTTACATCAGAGGGATACATTCTGGAAAGAGATGCTTTCAAAGAAAATTGAGCTGGTTGTCCAGGACACACAAAAAGAATAAAACCATTTTCCTGTGTCCATAGAGCAGCAACAACCAGAATAAAACAACTGAGGTTTCTGGCATTAAAATGTGGTTAAGAAATAATCTTTGAGCCTGGCTAGTCCCTGAAGTGCTTCTGGTTCTGTTCAGAAATCAGCCTTAAACTTAACAAAATGAAAAGAAACATGAATGAGAATCAAGTCTAGATGTGTATGTATATGTATGTATGTGTATATATATATGTATATATATATGTCTGTGTGCAGAAGGAGCAAGGAGGAATGAGAGAAGCAAATTATAGGAGCAGTAAGGAAAACAAAGGAAATAATCATGCAGAGACAGATTCTCAGCTGGGATAAACCATTGTTGCCTCATTAAGGTCAATATATCCAGACAATTTTTATGTTTAATACAGGACCCTTTGGCTTCAGCTGTGGCAGACCAATTGCATTTAAGCCTACACCAATTATTTTCAAAACTGACTGGAGGCAAAAGATACGATACTCACTCCACAAAACTTCCCTAGTACACTCATTTTTTTAATAACATAATTTCATCCAGGCTGAAGCAGACGTGTTTGGACAAAGGAGGATAATACCACCCCCAACCAAAACCCAAAAGAGCAGTCATCACTGTCCCTGACAGAAGGCAGTGGAGAAAGGTACCCACTACCAGCAAGTTCATACATTTCTTTCCTTGTGTTAAATTATTTCCTGTGGCTTTGCCTTCCTTTTTCCTCTCCTCTTCTCTCCTCTCCTCTCCTCTCATTGACAGAAATACCTTTTCCTCTTTGTAATGCAAAATTCATTACATTGCTCCAGATTCATCTTTCTGCTAAGTTTTCTGTACTGACTCTGCTGCACAAAAGGGTTTTTTAATCACCTTTAGTTTACTGAGATGAAACTGGGAGCAACAGGAACAGTCCTACTGAAACTGGTTGCAATTTCTGCACATGCAATTACTCACACACAAGTACATTCATTTTCTGATGACAATTTTAGCCAGGCATCTACAGCCAAACATCGACTTTAATGGGGTAAAATCAGGACAGTCCCAGCTGAATGAATACTTCAGTGTTTTTACAGAACTCTTCTTGGAAATAAAGCCTGTTTTGCGAGAAACTGTTCCCAGGACTGAGCCTGATATTTGTTTTCTTGTATTTATGTCATGAGAGCTCTCTAATGCAAAAAGATGTATGGTCTAAGTATCTACATAATGGCTTCCCTCCAAAAGGGCCATTACAGGCTGTAAAATAAATAGTACTCATTTAATTCTGTTTGTAAATATACACAGTTTGGAGACAATAATAACACAGAGAAAGTAAATTATCCACAGAAAACCACTGCATCCAAATGAGTTTATGAAACCAAGGGGACAAAAACTAACCACAAGATAATGGAAGAGTATCTTGTGGCGAAGGTCCCCAGCTCAGCAAACTACTTAAACATATGCTTAATGGAAAAAAGGACTTAGTATTGTCCTGGGTAACTTGTTAAATAAAGGTTCTAGTTATGTACAGACATATAATAAAACAAAAACAGCCTGCAACAACAACCCAGCTGAATGTGGGATGTTCAAACCTCACAAAACTAATTGGATGGTCCCCTATTTGACACATAAGAAATCCTTCTGCTCATCTGGTGACATGCCAAACCAGGAGTCTACAATGACCAGCTCTTCCAGGGAATCAGTTCCTTGAACAGCAAACTCTGTCCAACATCCATCCCTTTGTTCTTTGTTCAATTTACAGCTTTCTACTTGATGTTGCAAAAGGCACATTGCTTGGCCAAGCTCAGTTTACCAGTGGATTCAGACCACTCCATGTCCATCACCCCTCCTCCCATTATTTGTCACTACCCCAATATTACTGTCATCAGCTTGCTTTATCAGACAGGATTTTATTCAGAGCATTGACAGAACTGTTAAATAGCAGTCTTAACTAGCAGTTCACCTTTCTGGTAATGATCTCTAATTTACAGGAATGTTTTGAGCTCTTCCCATTAGCAGCTTTTAATCGATTTAATGCATCCATGTTATTTTCTATTTTTCTTCCTGGGACTAAGGCAAATTTTTTACCAAAGCCTAACTCCATCAAAGGGTCATTATTTTCCTTATCAGCATAGTTTGTAAAGCCATCAAGTAAAGTCTTTAGTCTGACAAGATCTACTGCCAATAATCTCAGGTAGATTAGCATTAATTATATTACTGTCTTTTAATCCTTTATCAGTCAAATCCTAGATTGACTGTTCCATTATCTTCTCTGGAATCAATGTCATACTGAAAGAATTGTAATTATCCAAGTCATACTATTTATCCTTTAAAAACAACAGTGTATTCATCTTCCTGAAGTTTCATGGCCTTGCTGACCATTAGTTTTGAGGAATCTAAGACTACTTTGGCTGGTACCTTTACAATTCTTGAGTGCAAGTTACCCACCTCTGCTCTTTTAGTCTTTTAATTTTTAACTCCTTAGGAGTTGCAAAGTGTAAACACACTTGTGCTGTAAGGTGAACAGCATTACTGTAGTAACTACAAGACTCCTCCTGAGAGACTGGGCTTAGTTTGAAGGCAGGGAAGGGAGATACTCCTTCAGAGCAAGTACCAGCCATCCGAGCACACTCTCTGCCACAGGCCACAGGAGCAAGGATGTCCCAGAAAAATCTAGAGCTGCCACTGGTACCAAATCCTTCCAGGGGAAGATAGGGAACAAATCTGTGCTCAGTTTGATGTATGGAGCAACCTACAGCCCGCTCATGAGAAAGTCATATTTCCCAGTTCAGGGGGATATTTTGTCTGAAATGGAGCTGTTGGAGGACACTCTGAAATCCAGGCTGTGCAATTCAGGGACTACTGAAGGATCAGACTGATGAACCCTTTACGCTCTTCAGGAGTGATTACAGAGCAAGTACATTGTGATCCTCATGGGGCACAGCTGAGAGAATTAGAATTTTGTACTGCATGACTCTAGCACAGCTTTCTTACTGTAGAGAAAACAGGGTGGGTGCAGGCATGACTTTACTAAGTCGTTGCAGCAATGACTTTACTAAGAATGATTTCTTTTGTGTTTTTTTTTTTCTTGTGATAACACTATAATGTGACAAAAAACTTTTTTTTAATTTGTTGTTTGTTTTTTTTTCAAACAATCTTGTTAAAACAAGAACAGTAAAGAAAGATTAATCCCTCATCTCCTCTAAATCTTGTCCTAATGCTTCAGGAAAAAGATTTCAAAAAGGACTGAAAGCCAAACACTCTTAAACACTGGACCAATATGATTATGGTGTTTTAGTGGTATTACTACCCAATCAGTCACCTACTAAGTTTATCTCACTGCCTTAACAGTAAGGTAGTGGGAAAACCACAGGATGCTTAATAAATACTAAGCATGGCAGCATGAATTAGCAAAACATAAAGGGTTTGATTTACATTTTATAATAAAATTTTTCACTTATCTTTTGAAACAAATCTTTTTGGCATTATATTAATTTTTGCTTTGTTATTTAAACTTAACACAGACTTTACAAATCAGTCGTTCTCTTTGTCTTGCTCAAGTTGCATCTGGTTGTGTTCAACTTATTCTTTTCTAACTTTGGGGAGAGACCTGCATTCAGCACCCAATTTAGTATAAGTGAAGAGGTACCCTCAGATAATCCAGTCACTTTTTTAGGGGATGTAGCCAATTTGTTTCCGCAGCACTCAGCTGACAGATTTTTCCCTCAAAGTGGCTGAAAGACAGTGAACCTTTCTCTTGCTTTGTAAAATATGATGGACAATATACTACGATATAGATTCCCACTATTCCTCAGGCTCCCACTCCTGACATCCCTTGGTTGTAAGGTGCAGGTAAGTTCTAATATGCTACACATGTACCCACAATGGCATGTCTGAAGAGCTAAATAATTAAAGGCATCTCTACCAGAGGCTGAAAAGTGAAGGATTGATTTGAATATCTCTAACAGAACCCTTTCTTCTCTCAAACTCTTTTCATATCTTGGTACCCAGAGGATAACAAATCAACTCAGTGGACTCCTTCCCTGTAGGACAAAATGGGAAAAATAACTTTATTTAAAGGTTTCAGTGAAGTATGTGTTGTTTTGCTGCTGTTGTCATTTGCTTTTTCTTGTGGGTTTTTTTTTTAATATGTCTCAAAGGTTTAGCAAACTCTAAAGTATGAGATGACTTTGCAGTGAAAAATGATGCATTCAGAAAATGTCAAAAGCAGAATGTTTTGCTGCCTTCAAATTCTTTGCTTAGTTTTGCAGGGGGTGACTGTGTGTGACAGGCAGAGACAGAGAGGTTGTTTAGAGCATTTTATTTGCTTTGAGCAAAATGTTGTTGAAGGTGATATATCTGTTGATCTTGTTTTTAATATAAATATTTGGGCAAACCCACAATTTTTTGACAGAAAATCATAATAGTAGGAAGTTTCAACTAACTCTGGAAGCAGCCCCGTTGCTCCCCTGTTCTAACTCTGCTATTAAGGATCCCCAGAGCCAAATCCAGAAGTTTTACTGCTTCATCAAAGGATTTGCCTCTGTTTGTGGTTGCTGTGAGTCCAACCTCCCTGCAGACAAGGTGTCAGAGAAGGATATGAAACATACACTTGATCTTTTGCTTTAAAAAAGTGTTCAGGTCTTTCACAATGTAGCATGTTCTAATAAATTGCTGAAAATTTCTACTCCTGGGGCACAGATGCCAAGAAAGCACACCTAACATCTACAACTCTGAGCACAGTTCCCACCCATGTGTGCAAACTCATTTGGTTCATGGAAATATTTGTACATTTTATAGGCACATGAAGTTCCTGAGGCTTTTTAGTAACACTAAATATCTTGCTATTGTTTGCTCGTGGCCTTGGGCAAGAATTACTAAATGGGTGCTTGGCTTAACTGTAATGGAAAGCGGATATGAAAATAATAGGTAACAGCAATATAAAGCAAATGATTCAAAGCATCTCCATTAAAGTATCGCCAAAAGCATCAGAGGAATGGCTGTGAAACAAGAGCACAGCACTTTCCCCCTTAGCTGCTCCTTTCTGAGAAAGGAAATGGATCAGGTAAAAGACAGAAAATCTATACCCACTTTTTTCTAAATGGCCTATTACATCAGAGTAACACCTCCACATCATATTAAGAGTTTTATAGCTTAGCCTATTGGATTCACATGAATTTGATATCTGGTTTTACTCACTGAACACAACTCATTGTGGTCATGAAGGGTGAGTCTGTATGAAGGCAGCCCTGCTACCCTGTTCCCCTTCCCCTTCCCTGGAGCTTTCCAGAACATAGCGACCTTTGGATTTCACCCCCCGTGCAGGTGATTTTCATTGTTTCTTCATTAGGGATCAGTTTGTTCAGGTATGGCAGAGAGTGAGAAAAGCAGGGGATTAGTTGTGGTTCTCCTGTGATGGAGACTGGAGGAGCAGTTTATGTCTAATGTGTGGTCACCAGCACTAGCAAGGAATGAGAAGCTCGACTCATCGGCTACTCTGGAATGGGACAGTGTCCATGCCGGGATGTGGTGGCTGGAATTGTAGGCTGGACATGGGGAAAAAAGCCGTGTCCTGTGGGGGTCCCTGGGCAGTGTATCGCCGCTGTGACTCTCCAACAGATCCACAAGAGATCCTGGGGAGCTTCAGCTGCAGAAACAGAAATGCTCTCAAACCATTGAGTGAGTTCAGATTTCAGAAAATAGGGCCCAACATCAAACCCTTCATAGCCCAGATTTATTGAACCTGAAAAGCAAATCCTCTAGGAAAGAGAGTTCTGTTCTCAGACACCTTCCAAGTGGCAAAATATGGTCTGGTTTTGGAGTAAATTAATCACTGCCTGTGCCTCAAATGGCATTAATTACAACCACTTTGGACTCACTGATAGCAAAATGATGGGTCTGGATGATGCATGGGAAGCCTCCTGTCCACCTCACATGTACGGACATCATGGTGCAACATTAGTCACTTTTTCTGCTGTAATAGGCTTAAAATAAATCCAATTTATAGGATCTTGCACATCATTTCACTACAAAAGAGTTCAATGCAGAAAAGGAGGACAAACAGGAACACAGACTCCTTCAAAGCTATTCCTCATGCAGAAGTTGCTATAGGATTTGTAGCTAGAACATGGGGACAGCTGAGTCCCCCATCCATTTCCCCCAAAGAGACACTCTAAACCTTCACACTGACTGAAGTACAAAATAATGCAAATTTCCCCCTTTACTGAGTAACAGAAGCAGTTCTGTTCAAGTGATTCTAGCAGACACAACTCATCAGCACAAGCCTTGGGGAGGTGATGTGCAGAAGTTATGAAACATAATTCTACTTTAAAATATGTCCTTTTTGCTTGCAAAGCATCCTCCTGAAAGCAAGCTGTGTCATACTGGAAACTATTAACTCCATAGCTCCCCACAGTAATCCCAACATAGCCAGCCACTGAGACCTCCATACAGCAAGGAGTTCTCCATCCACTGAAGAAACAGAGCCACAGGCGTATCAAGGGCAAATATTCAAAAACTTTGACATAAAGGAGCTTTTGGTCTCCTTTCTGACTGTAAGTTAGACTCCAGATGCACTTAGATATTTCTTATAAATATGATTCAAAATAACTTAAGATACTTGGAAAATCTGTGAGAGAAAGACTAAAAGTCCTGCTCTCAGTGCACTGACAGCCTCTAACTCCCCGAAGCAGCCTGTAAGCATATTGCTGTGCAATCTTCCTCTGCAACCTCTTCTCCTGTTCCCCTCTGAGGTGTCTGGCTGCCTGCATTCAAGGTCTGCTCCCACATGATGCCACCTGTAATCTTGGATCAGATTTCTTTGAAATCAGCAGAGTTTTGAGATAAAGGTATAGGAAGTTTCTGGACTCCATGCACATCTCATGCCAGCCCTGTTGTCACAATCACCTCTCCTTTGCTCACAGCATGGCCCTGCTTTGCTGTTCCCTGACATGTAGATGCCAGAGCTAATTGGTACCAGTTGCAAACTTTACCTCCAGCACTGCTCCTCTGATGAATGGAGACTGGAAGTATAATAGTGAGAATAAAACCAAGGTGGTCTTTACAACGTGTCTGAGACTGCCACAGAGAGACAATTTATAAGAGAGGACTGATGATGTTCTTGCAAAAAAAAAACCAAACCAAAACAAAACAAAAGTAACATTTGACAGAGAGAGCAAGTGGAGTAAGATACAGTTCCTTGCAGGATCTGATAAACAGCTACAACCAGCAGAGGATGGAAAAACCAGCCAGGTCCAGGGAAGTGGTAAAGAGGCACCACTCATTTTATCACGCTGGATTGTCACAAAATCATGTCCCAGGGAAGTGCATGTCTCTGGCAGGGCCCAAAGGTCACAAGAAGGTTCAGAAAAGTACATGGTGATCACTGTTTAACTCAAGCTGCAGCAAAGTCCATGATCTCCATGAAAAGATCCGAATTTTGCTAAATCAAAAACTCAGAAGAGGAAAACTCTTTGTTGATGTTTGAAGACCATCTCAACAAGATAGTTAGCCTGAGTAACAGCTCCCTTGTGTTCCCTTCTCTTACACCTAATCTGAGCACTATGCATGTACAGGTAATAAAATGTCCTCTGATCCTAACTGGTTTAAGTCCAGCTAATCTCTGTTATTTTCCCCAAAAGTACACTGGCCCATTGACCTCTTGCACTCCCTACACACTAGCCAGCCTGGGTCAAGCAATATTTGGCTATTATTTCATTAGTATGGGAAAACAAGTTCTAGGGTCTTGAGTTTATACTCTGGCTTTCCCAGACGTTTCCCTGCTGGGACAAGCCTTTAGCTAGCCCTTTCAATCAAGGGAAGGCTGTCACTTCCCAGAGGTATGCCATCCAGATAGCTGGATCAGCCTGAGACAGCCCCAGACACCTGCTCCTCTCCTTTTTGTGCGAGCACAGAAGTGGTTCTCCCTGGGACAGGTATGTTATCTCTGCATTGGTGCTCCTGTAATCAACACCCTGCTCCCAGGTCCATTTTCAGTTGCTGCAAACAGTCAGGGTTTATGCTGAAAGTGGGTTTTTAGCTCTATCCTATTCCACTTGACCTGTTTGCAGTCTCATTAGGGTGCAGGATATTTGCTTCACCCATGTCCAGAGCACCCTTCTCCTGAAACAGCCATAAAAGCCAGTCTAATTCCCTTCAACGACATTGATCCCACCTCCATGGTGCCTGTTAGTGCTACCTGTTGCTGGAATCCCTATGGGCCTTTGGGGTCCTGCCTCTACATCTCAGGAGTTATCTCATTAATCCCAGATACCTCCCTAAATGTCCTTGCGTCTGAAGGCCATTCACTTTCACCTTCTGTCCGTTTAACTGTACCACAAGGACCTCCAGAGTTGCAGTCTCTTGGCCTAGGATATTATTTCTGATTTATTTGCCATCATCCAGCATCAGGTCTCACCAGTATGCTTTTCCTTGGTGTGTGTATGCCAATGATATGCTATATCCACTGAAACTGCCTGTTCCTGAGATGCCCTCGGGGGAGTCTGGCTCTCTGTCATATTCACAGTTGGATGAGCAACAATTTTCCAGAGGTGAACATAGCAAACTGAAGCCACTAGTTCCAGCAGCTACATATGTTGACTTTTCAACCCAAATCTGAAATCTGAAGTACATATATTTTATTTTTCCAAGGCAGCTATGTTTCAGTGTTGCATCCAAAATGCAGTATGATGGGTATCTTTCACACAGTCCCATTCCTCAGACTTGCCTGCCAGTTTTTTTATTAGAAGGTGATGCCTTAGTACTGCTGGGTTTGCTGCTTGTTCTGCTAGTCTGACACTGCTCTGTACTACATTAACTGCTGCCCTTGAGATTGCAAAAAGAAATGCATTCAGAGAGGAACAAAAGAAGAGTTGGGGGCAGAAACAATTCAGTAAGGTCTGGCTCACATTCACTTAGACATGACTCAACCTTTGTCTTCATGCCCAGTCAAGGGAATCTGTATTATGATTTATCTCACCCTAAACCTGATGGCTAAGCAATTGCATACATCATCCTCTAAATTGCTCCTTTCTGTTAATTGACTGAAAAAGGAGACAAAGTAAGATAAAATGGTTCCTGTCTCTGGGAGGAAGAGCTCAAATACTCAGACTGATTCCACTCTACCTGCATAATTTAAACAATATTCAAGGCTTTCTTTATGTTCAGACTTGATATATCTGTGGGCGAAATCAATTCTCCTTAGAAGATAGACCCTGGGAGCCTAACCAGCCACTGGACACAGAGCAAACCCTTAATATAAGACAAAGATGACACCCAACACTCCAGCCCTCCTTCCCTATCTCTCTATAAGTGTGGGAACATAAAACAATAGTAGATACATAGGTCTGGATAACAGTCTGGAGATATATTAATGCAGATTTCCCCTAGCAGCTGCTATGATCTGCATGAGAGGTGATCATGATGCACAGACTTCTCCTCTTCAGTGTTCAACCCTTGCAGCACATATTTATATTCAAGTCTGGTCCCTGTTATGTGTCCCAAGGGCATATCAGCACCAGCATACAGAAGGAATAGCTTTTCTTACATATTAGAAGTGTTTGATCAAGTGTTAGGTCAATCTTTTCACATGCCTGTCACTGTGTCCCCTCAAGTCCTTTAATCACAACAGGGTTTGGTTTTTTCTCCCTGTTATCTCCCAAGAATAAGCAAGTTTGCTTTTATCTTTTTAGCCTGGGGTCTGTTTGGTAGAAATCAAAATAGACTGAAACACAAGTAGTATGTGAGACTCATCATCTATTTCTAGAGTGTTTTCACTATCTGTACTCAAGTGAGGGCTCAAGCTCACCATGACTTCTGCTGTCAGCCAGCTCCATCCGCACGACACCCGGAATTTCTTTTCTTAAGCTTAAATATAGTCAGAAGGTACTGTCATACCCCGTCTCCCAGTCTGGTTTTTTTCTTTGCCTACAAGCAGCTTCATACCCTAGGATGAAAAGCTGGAGGATTTCTTCAGAAGCTCTCATGTTTTTCTGCCTTAAAATAACTAGACTCATAAATAAAGCAGAACTGTGCCCTCAGAGTCAGATAGTACTGTTCAGTATGTGATCACAGGAAACAGATGTAGGCCCCTGTGGCCTTGGTGACTCTCTCTGTTGTGGAGTTGAAATGTTTATGTGCAAATAAGGCTAAGGAGGCATGAAGTTCTCTCATCAGTGATTTTTCTCCCAAGTTTAAGTGATCCATGTGACCTACTATGGCTATCTTCTTTGTATGTGGATCAATGGTGTGATTCTTTTCAAGTGAAAGATGACATCTAAGATGGGTCAGATGAGCCAATCCTAAAACACACATATTTCTCTCCCTTGATTTAGAAGGGTTACACCTAAAGATGGGTGAAATCAATCTTGGCAGAGAGGTAGACCCCAAGAGAGAGAAAGTAGAGCTTGGGAGTCACACAGCAGTTCATGCACTGAATGAAGAATAAACAGCAGGTTCTGCTTTGTCTGTTGTGATATTTCTGTCCCATTAAACCTGTTCTCCCCAGAGCTCATGAGCAAAAACAGGGATTCAGACCCTGATATCTGTGTTGAAAGGCCAGTGGCAGAACAGATGCTTAAACTGCCTTTATGCATCATAAAAAAAGTGATAAAGGGAGCAAACTTGTTTTTCACATTTCAGCTTTGTGATTCACCATAAAAGGGAAAAGCTCCCAGTAGTGTCCATAGTATCCAGAGTTCATAAGAGCATTTGTTATGAGACCTGATGGAACAGTGTCATCTTTTCTAACAATCTATGTCAACAGAAACAAAAAAGCCCTATGAAATTTTCTAGGAGAAACCATCAAATCCTGATGAAATTACTAGAGTCTGCAAATAAAACTGCCAACAACAACCATGTTGTCCCAGTCCTACCTGGTCTTAGCAAGAGCTGCATTGAATGGTCTGGTCATACTTCTCAAGGATTTGTTTCCAAATGAAGACCTTGGCAGGTGGGATATGTGCTTTACTGATCTACAGCCAATTATATATTTGTCATATGACAAATCACTCACAGGGAAACACAGTGAGAATTCCAGTGTGTGTTTTACTTGTGTTTCACAGATCTCTGCACTCCTTTGTGTTCCATTGAGTGGCCAAGCCTACAACAGGGGCTGTCAGTGCTGAGAGCTGGTCAGCAGGATAAATAATTAAGAATGCACAAGCTACTAGACCAACACATTCAGAAATTGTAATGTTTCATTAGGTATCTTCATGGGTTTCTGTTTACTTCAGTTCTTGCCAGTAATGTGACAGCATTGGCAAACGGTATCCAAAACCAGCTTGAGTGCAACTCAGTGACAGGAATTGGTTTTACCCGATCACAGGAAGAGGGAGAGGTAAACACTTGTGATGTATCGTTGTTGTTGTCTGTGGAGCTTGGATTTTTTTCTTTATTTTCCAACAAAAAGTAATGTTTATCAGGAAAACAATAATGTCTGCCCTCAGTTATCATCTCTTACCCACATACTTTCCCCTTGCTATGTAATTTACCAGTGTGGTGTAGCCATCTCCCTAATCCTTGATAAGTTTTCATCTCATCTAAGGATATTCACAGAGCAAGAATAAAAAAAGCCAGAGGTTCAGCAGGCATCCACTTCCACCTCAGCTTTATTTGGATCCAGTTTCGTATCAGTGTTTGATAGCACAGAATAAGAGCCACAGTTTGTGATGGTGACTCTCTGCATTCCTGATTTAGAAACATCGTTTTCTCTCCTGTGAAAAACACTCAAGCTCTGTTCAGCAACCAGACCTACAAATTCATTATAGACATAAATGCATACACAATAGAGAATATAATGCACACTAAATAGAGAATAGGCTTTTTAGAATATCGTGCTATCTCATGACAGAATAAGGTAAACTTGATGTCAGTTAGTTCCTCACTCTAAAGTTTCTTCCTAACATTATCAACCCCAGGAAAAAAAAAGAGAAAGTAGAGTACATATCTTGGTTATGCTGGCATATGCTGAAGGTTTCCCAGAGCTGTACCTAAGCGTGAAATAACAGCAAGAAACAACATTAGGTTGTCTGTGTGGAGCCTGCTCTGTTAGGTTTGTTTTTCAGAGCCGTGTGGTGCCATATGGTACAAACACACCCCCAAAGACTGGGCTTGGCTTGCGTTTGGAGGGGATTTTCCTTCTGTGTGTCTGTTAAGATCTCCTCCTCTCCTGCCTTGCAGCCACCTGTGGGCACAGGATGTCTGTGCAGGACTGGCAAAAAGCCCAAGAGGGGTGAATTAGCATTACCATCCCAGCAAAGACCAAGTGCTGGCTGCTGGTGAACTGAAATACATGTAAGGGGAAATTATGGTCTAAAATTCGAGGATACATTCCATTCCTCGATTTGATCTCCATCCTGCTGATGAAAGTTGGCTGTAAAAGGATAATTTCGGGGTTTAAGCTTTGACTCCAAATTCCCTGAGTGGATCCTCTAAAATGGTGATTGCAGCAACCTCAGTAAAATAGGAATTACATTTTTAATATATCAGGGATTTCAGTTATTTGCAATAGTTCATTAAAGCAGATGGTGAGATAAAAACCACCCTTGTCTTTGTAATGAGCAATGCACTGGATCTTATTCAGACCTGCACAGTGGAAGTCCTACTTTTAATACAGACTAAAATGAACTTAGATTCAATATCCCTACAAGAGTAACAGCAGTCCAGTGCAGTGGAGCTAAACTCCAATAGACAACTTCAGTAAAAATGAGGAAGCTTGTTAAAAAGTTAAAACAGGAAGCCAAGGGAATTAAAACCTCTTAAGCAGTGTGAAGACTACTGAAGGATGTGAAACTGGAAGTACATTGAGTACCACCCATTAAGAAAATCTTAAGAAAGGACAAAAGAGAACCAGTGTGATGACACAGCCAAGAAAATGAGGTTACTAGAATTAAAAAGGCATCATTCTGCAGACTGAAACTGTGCCCAAAACAAGTAATAATAATAAAACCAATTGTGAACTATCAATTCTTTTTAGTAAACACAAAATAATATCAGACTGATGAAAAAACAATTTGAGAAGAAATTGACTAAAAGATTAAAACAAATAGTCATTTCTTCTTCCAATACAGCAGGAGCAAAAGGCCTACCTAAAGGGTCTGTAGGGCAAAATGATGATCTCAGTAGATAAGGATCACTCAGGTAAGACAAGGCCATTGCCAGGCAACTAATAAATTCTTTGTACAGGTGTTTGTTGTAGAAGAAACTGAGAATAGTCTTGTATACCCTTTGGTAGCCTGTAGGTATGACTGAGACAAAAAAATCACAGAAGAGGTGATGGCACAAATAGGCAAAGTGAATGCCAGCAAATGACCAGGGCATCCACTCCCCCTAAGGGAGCCCAGCAATGAAATAGCCAAAATACCAATGGCAACATTTAACCTTTCACTTAAAGTCTTTTTGGGAACTGAAGGATGTAGTAGTTGGAAAATAAAAGGAACACAGAGGAACCTGGGATACTAACAGCCTGAAATTTTGATGGTTTCACTAGTTAAGTTAGTAGAAGGTATAATAAAGAAAACAAACAGCAATCTTGGACTCAGTGTGATTTGTTTCAGATTTGACTCTCCCTATAGTTCAGCATTAGTTGGGTTATCAGTGGCTGCAGCAACCATTGCACTGGTGCTGGTGGCTGCTGTCCCTGTACCAGCAAAGGGCTGGAAAACACAAAGCACCTGGCTGAACCTCTCAAACCCAGTGGTCTCCATACAGGCCTCACACAGTTTTTTTCAGAGCCACTCCCTCCACCTCAAAGATTTACAGGAACTCAGCACTGAGGTTTGACAAGCAGCAGCAGGATGCACTGGTGGGATTAATGGACTTTTTATCCCAATTGGTGTAGACGTTTATGTTCTTACACTCTTGTGGCATCTTGCACTGGCTGATTGCAAAGATTCAATACCGTGTTGGTATTTCTTTCATGAGAGCAAAACTTCTCTTTCTTCAAATTAATACTGGATGTAAGCACTTCAGCAGGTAGCACATCAAATAATGAATCTGATTTGTCGAAAAGGCTTAAGGGAAGCTAAAGTTTTAGGAAGAACTTAATGCAAGTTTGATTCTGCTTCTTTTAAACCAGGCAAGTTTCACTGCAGCTTTTTAGTTCTCAGCTGGGTATTAGAGAGTTTATTTGTGCTAAGAGCTTCAGCAGGGCTACAGGGCAGCTTTTGTTGATTGTAGAGTTGTAGATAAATGACCTCTCCCCTCACCCCTGGTAAGCAGCACAGCTCTGAAGTAGTTTACTGTTTGGGGATGTTTGATATCCAGGCCTGGCCAGACTATTTCTGGAGATATTGATTTATCAAATCACTAGACATGGAGTCACCATCTGAAAGTACAAACACAAAGGTCTTTTGTTTGGTTGTTGAAAAGACAGGACATCTCCTTGTATTTGTGCTCCTCAGAGCTCTGTCTCCTCCAGCCTGCTGGCTATTTCTCACCCTGGCAGTGCCAATCTTTCACAGCACAAAAAGCCAAGCTACAGCAAGGAAGTCAGCAATACCAGTCCTGGAGTAGCCAAGTGAGTAATAAAGACTGTTGTGCAGGGTTACAAACCTGCCCACAAAGCATCAAACACTGCTCTCCGGGAGAAAAATGAATCCTTCTGGTCCTATTTGTTCCCCCCTCTTAGAAGCCAACATGCTGGCTTGTGGAAATGTATTACCCAATGCTGAGAAGTAGAAGTCTCCAGAGCACTGGTTTCTGCAACTTCATTTTTCCTCTTAAAATTCATGCTTGCCTCAGATCACTGCTTCCAACAAATATGCGTAACAAAAAAGAACCAAAACCAGAATTCCCTCCCTGTTTCAACTTTTTACATGCAAGCACAGAAACATCTGGAGTTTCTGATAGTGACACCACATCTCTAGATTTACTAAATTGATGTGACCAGAAACAGTATGTCCAGGCTTGCACATCAGATACACCAAAACAGACGACTACATCAGAGATTAAGTGCTTATTTCACACAGGAAGGGTTTCTTTAATTCTCTCTCTGAGTCTCTCAGCCACTTGGGTTTTGCAGTCCGATAGTGAAATGAATGATAGTGAAATAGTCAGGAACTGCTATTACCAGTGAATTTTGCATGGCAAGTGCTAACGTGTCCTAACAATGGGCAGCAGCACCAGTTGCTGAGACCGATGGACAGACTGATCACCCTGATATAGCAGGACACAGCTTGTTCATTTCTAATTCAGGACTGATACACCCCATTCTCCTCTGGATCATGAGGACTGCACAGCACACCAGCCCTCTGTCGTCATTGGGATGCGAGGTGCATCCGCCTTGGAGAAAAATCCTTGGAAAAAGCACTTTTCATGTCATTTTTGCAGTTTCGTCCAGAATGAAAAATCACTTCCTTGGGTTTCTTTATGAAAGAAAAATGGGCTTTTTTTTTTTGTATGGATCAGCAAGTAGAAGAGTTGCATTTATTTTTTTTTTTTTTTTTTCCTGCTCACTGATAAAATCAGTTTTATCTTTTTCTTAAACCTAGCTCTTCCTGGCCACTCTCCTAGGCAGAGACCTAACAAACATTGACACAAGTTTAAAGAATAAAGTGAGAAATGCAAATTCTGATACTGCTTTTGTCACAGTAAATCTAAACTATCTCCACTGATTTCAGCAGTTTAACTGCAGTTGTCACACAAATAACATTTCCTGTTGTAAGAAGTGGTAATGCAGGAGATAGCAGGGGAGATTGGAGAGATGCTGCTGCTTCCAAAAATTTGGTGATCTACTGGGCTGCAATATCCCACAGGATATTTCGGTCTTCCATTAAATGCTTCTGCTAAGCAAACTTATTCCAATTCTATTCTAAATCACTGTGACTTCCCTGATTTCAACAGCACACAGCTTGTTTCAGCCAAGGATTTACCATTAGGACCACATAGCTGCACCATAAATTCAAAATCTCCAAGCTTTCATATATATGCATATTAGGAATCATTCACAGATTGGTCATTTGGGGGAACTGTAGTTTTCCTGGTGAGGAATGTACAGCTTGGGAAATGGATCTGAATTTTAAACATCAACCAACATTCAAGTACAGTGAGGCATCCAGATAACATTTGTTATCTGGATTGTCTTTGCCTCTCCACGAGTAGACATGGGCACGTCACAAATTCTTTTTTTGTAGCAGCGTAATGGGAAAGAATATATTCTCTTCTTACAGTAGGATCAGATCAGGAGCTGAAAAGCTTACAAACTAATTTTTTAAAGCTTTGTAGTAATTTATGACAAAACCAGCCAATAAATATGATTTTTTCCTTCCTGGGATTTCCCTTCTCCCATGTGCCAGCCCATTGTACAGCCACCCACTTTGAACCCAGACTCCTTAACAATGAGTCAATATTTAAACCTGAATGTACTCAATTATTCATTTAAACAACAGCCACACATTAGTGTCAATAAAAAGCCGTTTGAAATTCTCATAAACACTGAAGAAGAATATAAATGTTAGGGGAAAAGGTGGCTCATCAATAAAGGTCATCGTGCAGATCAAAAGCAGAAGTCACAGACATGAATTAACATTTTCAATTCTATAACTCCATTGTCTGCAAATAATGCACTGAGCCCAGCTGCAGAAATCCTACAGTCCAGCTGAAGGCTAATGGATTTGCACAGGGGCAGGTGAATCTATGAGGCTTGGCTCCATGTTTTATGGATTCAGAAGTGCTGCCTGTTTCTCTGAAGGGTGTTTCCATCCCCACCCTCCAGATGCTGACAAAGTTTATCTCTAGCAGCACCAGTGCAGTTTGTATCCATGAGGGAGAGCAGAGATTCCCTCATCTGGCTCCAAATTGTCCCTTCGTTCATCTGCAGCTCCTAACTGGATCTGACATTAGCAGAAACACATCCCTCCTTTCATCACTGAATATCAGAGCATCAACAAGTGACAGCTGATGCCTCACACACACCACCCCTATGGCAGCAGGGATGTATATGGATCAGAGTTCGACTCCACAGTTTTTTGGTGTCAACATTATCACTTGATATAAGCCCCTGGAGTTTTGAATGATGGAAATTAGCGATACAACATTTAAATCCACACGTTGCAGCAGACTGGATAAATTTATGCCTATCAACCTGTTTTTCATTCTTAAGTATTACCATGTCAGGTATGTAGTGAAAATGATTTTGATAAGTGTGAGCACTTGTTTAGCTTCAGGGTCCTATTAAGGCTATCTCAGGGAATTGAGAAAATAGTCTAGACTTATAGTTTTTCCTACTAGCAAAAATATACTTCCACTGTTTAAATAAAGGAGGCATTATTTTCATGGGACACCAAGATAGATTCTTTCAATTATTTTGACTGTTTTATCACAGACAGAAAGACTGAATGCTCCTTTGAAGTCAGTAGAAGATATCTTTGTTTTCCCCTTGTTGTTGTTCTGTTTTGTTTTGTGGTTTGGTTGGTTGTGGGTTTGGGGATTTTTTGGGGGTTTTTTGTTTGTTTTTCATGTTAAAGATTTTTCATGTACCTAGTAATCATTTTTTTTTTTTTACTGAAAACATTCTATACTGTTTTTCCTGGAGTCTAGGAGTAGAAACTTGATTTAACACTGAGAGCTCCCTCTTGAAACAAATCATGAATATATTGTTCTATTCATCATTCACTGGAAAAATGAATTCTTTCTTTCTTGTGATCACACCTCCAGCAGTTCTGGAAACCAAAATCTAAACATTACCTGGCAGTGCAAGATTTGCTATGACTTTCAAGTGTAACCCCTTAGCTCTGATCTTTGCCTCGATATATTTTTGCCAGATGCCCTAGAGGATGGCTGAACCAACAAAATACAGATGCCGTTCAGAGGATGTTTGTAAATACACTTGAGCAATAGTGGAATATGAAAAATGTCTTCTAATGCTTAAAAAAATTAAAAATGGGTCTTTGCTTCCCTTGTGTGAAACTGTTTCCTTTCTCTATCTGACAGTATCGACATTGCTCTGCTTTCTGCCTCTGCTGCCCAAACCACTGGTCTCTCATGTTTATCAGCCAGGGACAACTGTGTCAAAGCTGCTCTCTCAGTATCTCAGTCACTGCTGTGTGTAACATCAGCATTTATGCAGCATCACATATGCCAGCTGGTATCCACTAGGATTTGGTCTCAGACCCACAAAGGTTGTTAAGCAAATAATTTCATCAAAATCAATGAGTATTAGATGGCTAATTCCTATCTGGACAGTTGCATGCCTCTGAGGACCTGGGTCTTGGCCCACACACCAAGGCCATTTGGAGTGAAGAATATGTGTCTTGATTAATTTTTTAATGAGATCAAAATTAAGGTTGTTTTATGATGGGAGTTAAACGTTATTTGTCCCTTTACAAATCACTAGTCCAAATAAATCTGGTAAGAAGCTGATCTCTTCTAAAGGCCATAAGTTCCCAAGGGTAGAATAATTAAATTTTCCAAAATACTTATCATAATTATGTTTTGTTCAGAGATTAGTTGAGCTATCCTCCTGGGATCAATTATGACTCATCCTAAACCCAGAAGCAAAAAAGTTTTTCGGTAAATCCTATTGAAATGAGTACCAGCTGTTCCACACAATAAAATAGCTTTCCCCCCCCCCCATACTTTAACATGCTAGTGAAGTTATTAAAACGTTGCTCTTGGTCATTCTTCAGCATTTTGCACAAAGCTCTTGAAGGTCAGTGTGGCTGGCAATTAGAGAGGGGGATATGCAAAGGAGCTCTCGAGGAGCAACGATCCAGGTGCAGGAGTCTCTTTAATAAGAACAGGTGGTTTGTGTGAGACAAATTAATATTGCTCTGCATTTTCTGATGAAAAGAAGCAGCAGGTTAGAAGGTTAGAACAGAGAAGCAGAAAAAAATCAAAGGGCCTGACTCTGATTATCTCATAATTTCCAGCCTTCGGTAACTCCTGTGGAAGCAGCTTTCTCATGTCCTGCTCCTGAAAAAAAAAGGTGTCATACTATTAACTTCAGTATGAGAAGGCTGTTTTGGGATCCTGATTATTATGGTATGTTTCTATAGACAGCATAACTCTCTCTTAATTTTCAATAACACCCTTAAAATCACATATCAGTGGTACCTCGTACTTTAGCACCAGAATTCCAACTCCCTGTGATGCTGTACAGGTGGGAAAACTACCAACAGCTTGAGTACTGAGCACAAACATCTTTTGTTCACATTTAGAGGTGGTAGAAATGATCAACATCTTATCCAAGCCTGCTACTAGGGATCAGTGAGTTAAAATGTTCACAAGCCAATGGTCTCCAGACACTTTCTGTCCCTCAACACAAGACTGGCACAGGACAATGGGTTCAAGCACATTTCACAACCCAAACCATGTTGCACAATCAAAAAGTACCCTAGGCTTTGTTTTTGTGTTTTTAAGGCTTTAATGCTTTTGGGGAAACTTTGTACATATCTGTATGCACTTGATATCTTCCACATTTAAAAGAAGATGATTAGAGAGGAAAAGGAAAGAGCACGTGGTTTTCTCACATCTTAAAATATCTCTGCCTTGCTTCTCCAGGTTGGTAGATCCGTGTCAGTGGGGGTAAGGATCAAATTAGAAATTTCACATACTGGACTACTGGCTGAAAGCCACCAAGGTATGGCTGGTAATTTCACAGAAAAGTGAAGCTTCATGTCCTGTATCATTCTGCATTCATTGCCCATTTTTCATTCTCTTTAACTGGTTCAGTGAATTGATGAATAGTTAAACTTAAAAGCGAAGGGTATTTTAGGGAGAAGGGTATTTTCCACAGGGAATAACCTACCTGTGACCAGAAAAAGCAGGTTCAACTCTCAGGAATTATCTTCTCCCATTTCTCCCATTATATATTTACATATATTTCTCCCATTATAAAAAATGTCTTTTTATTTTTTTAATTGTGACAAATCTTCTTTCTGCATCAGTTAAACTTCTACTGAAAAGCAAAAGATTTTGGTGGGCAATTTCTTGTGTGATACTTTGCACAAGAAAAGGATTTATCTATCAGCTCTTACTGTGAGTATCATCAGCCAATCAGTACTGAAAGGTAAATCAATTCCATGAGCCAAACAGATCAATAAAAAATGGAGCAATTAATTTTGCTCAAGACACTTTACAGGATATCATTTGCCTAACAAGGAGCAAACACAATTACATCAATAACCTCTTAGGGTTAGAAAGGTCTGCTATAAGAAATAATTGGAAGTGATTATAAACATCAGATTTCCGGGTTTACAAAGATTAAAGCATTGCAAAGTGTGATCTCTCCTGTGAAAAGCTATTCCTTTAACAACTGAAGAGTACTGTAAGCAGGAAGGAGCAGAAAGAAATATCATTTTTGTTATCCAAAATTCAAGCCAGACAGTTTAAGTGGCAGTGTTTAGAATACATATGATGTATCAATCTTATCAACAGGGAGAAGCATCATTTAGTCTTTACTGAAAGTGTTATCAAAGTGATTTCTATGCTGATAGAGCACAGACCACCATGTTACAAATATTGTCACCTGTCTACAGATGGCCCTGTCCAACCTGGGGAATCCTTATGTCAGAGGGTTTCCTTGTGGGAAAAGATTTCTTCTCACAAAATCCGCAGCAGAATCAAGGTCTGTGTGGAGATGGATGCTGTTATTACACCATATACTTTCTGTAGGCTTGTCTCTGAAGGACATCAATGACCCTCAGACTTCTCAGACTTACACAGCTGCAGCAGCTGATTGACAGGGCATCTGTATTAATTTATTCGGTCTGATTTTTCAAGCACAGATACATGCCAGAGTGACAGCCCTTCCACCCAGGTCAATACTTGATCATTTTTCTTCATATAATTGCACAAGTCTGTAAATATTTATTCAATTCATGAAGCTACATGTGATTACATACAGGCCTGGTTGCACACAGGTAGATTCCACTGGATCTAAAAATACAACTTAAGCTACTAAAACAGAGTGAATCAAACTAAAAGCACATTGTAATGAGCTCCAGAACTCATAGAACAGAATCATAGAGTGATTTGGGTTGGAAGAGACATTAACGTTCATCTAGTTCCAATCCCCCTGACAAGGGCAGGGACACCTTCCACTAGATCAGGTTGCTCAAAGCCCCACCCAGCCTGGCCTTGAACACTTCCAGAGATGGGGCAACCACAACTTCTGTGGGCAACGTGTTCCAGTGCCTCACAACCCTCATGGTGTGATTTAAACACACTGTCTATCTGTTTAAAGCCATTGACCACTGACCTATAAGGACATGTCCTTGTAAAAATTCCCTCTATATATTTCTTGTGGGCACATTCAGGTACTGAAAGTCCCTCAATTATTTGCTACAAAGCTGGTATAGAGCATCTCTCCCCTCTTCACTTTTTTCTTGGCCAGCACCATTCCCTTGGAAATTTTCTGAAGCTTCCTCTCTCCAAGCAAGGGCTAAAAAATGCTGGAAAGGCCTGAAAAAGGTGACATTCAATAAAAGTAGCTGTACAACTGAAGGGATGGAAAGCTAGAGAGTGTGGCTAAAAACCAATTACATATCAGACTAATGAGCAGGCTGCCTGTTGACCATCCGAGGACTAATGAAGATCTGCACAAAATACGTGTGTATATTTTTAAGAAGGAGGATGAGTAGACTGCAAAAATGTTCAGATACAACACTTAAAGATAGATGGCATGAAATGAATACTTGGTCTTCTAAAGACTGGAGCCGTTTGGTGTGCTAGGAGCATAGATAAAGCAATTAAGCAATAAAAATAGGCACAACAGATGCTTAATGAGAACCATTGGGGTCATTTTCTCATTGCCATATAATGTATAAAGAAATGGCCAAATACACACAGAGAGGAACTGCATCTTCAGTACTTTGAACTTGGGACTTGGGGCACTTGGACTTGTCCATGTACCCTCTCAGCAGCAGTAAAACCATGTACCAGGAGGCTCGGAATAGAGGACTGTGCTAAATCTAGTGTTGCACTGAACTGCAGGACCAGACAAAGCCATGTGAGTTGGTCTGAAGAAGTCGTATAGTCACTGGCTCCTGCAGTCAGCACATGGCCACTATAGTTTGGAAAAAGCAGTCAGACTGGGATTTCCGAGACCCTAAGCAAGGGTTCATATCATAACTATATCCCAAGATGAGTTTAGGGTCTTGGGACAAGATCTGATCTTGCAACATGCACCTGACCCACCCCTTTGAGGTGAAAAAAGTGCCTATGAGAAGCTACAGAAAAGATCCAGCAGTGGGACTTGTGCACAGATGTGGAAAGGAGGGAGGCAGGACCTCAGGGCACATAGAGGGATTACAGCTGGTGTTTGGCTCAGGCACTGCTACTGTGACAGGTGCTAAACACTGCTTAGGGTAGAACTTCTCTGGGAATTAAGTTCTAGAGAAATAAAGGTCCATCCTGAAATTACTAAAAAACACATAAGATATTCTAGCTGAAATGTTTCCCCAGAACCAACTCTGTCTTAGAGCACTGTGATATCACCTTAGTGTATGTGGAGGATCTCTTTCCTGATTTTGCTCATGCTGGTACTATGCACTGTCATTTTGGACGGATTGCTTCTGATCTGGGCAGGGTAAATGAAAAAAAAACAGTTTGGGTGTAGAGAAACAGGTATTTTTAAGTCTGGGACTGTAACTGTGCCAGTAACCATAGTGGAACAGAAAGGAGAAAAGAGCAGGATAATAAAGAGAAGTAGAAAACTCTCATGTGCACTGGAGCATTTCCACCACTCTGAAAGGGACTGATGTGTCTGGTGTACATCAGTAACTTAGTTAAGAAATGGCTGCAAAAACAAACAGGCAAACAGAAAACCTGTCAGGAAACTGTCAGGGCCAGTGCATGCAGCTGACAGTGACAAATCGGAAGAAAACAGACAAAAATAAAAAAGCCCATTAAAGTAGCACAAGAAGATAAGAAGGGAAATTAGCCAGGCCCCAAAGAGCACCCCATTAGAGTGAAATTTGGTGTTAACAACTGCTACTTATAGCCATCATATGGCCTTAATGAACAATTTGTCTTTGCCAAAGCCTGCTGCCCCTACTACAAGCCACCATGTTTGATGTCCTTTTAATTATCCATGTGTTTAGTTTGCAACAACCCAATTAACAATCAGGCTCCAATAGCTCTAATTACCATCTACTGTTAATATTGTCTCTGTACTGTAGGGAGTTTGTTAAACTGCATTTTGCACAACTGAGATTTTCTAACTCAAAGACCTGCTCAGCCTGTTAAACTTCTGGAGGTGAATGACCTGGTAAGGACAAAAAAAATATAGCTACAGAAGAAATGCCACTGAGTTGCTGCGATAATTCCTCCTTTTAGGCCAAATTCTTGGCTACAAAGAGTGTATTATGTGCACAAACCATATGATAGAGGGGCTGCAAGACCCTACAGGTAGATGAACAGCATTTGGAGATAGTCTGAAAGAGAGCGACACTATGTGTTGCTTTACTTGCCAGTATTCTGACAGAGGAGCACACACTGCTGGGTCATTGCAGTTGGGCATCACTTCTTCTGTCATATGAGTCAACATGCTGCAAACAACCAAAATCAGGGATAAATTGCTGCCCGTACACACAGGGGGCCCAAGTGTGCATAGCTTTGAATGGACCAAATTAAGAGGATCAGTGTTGCTTTGTGAACCCAGTTAACGTGCACTGAGCTGTGCAAAGTGGGTCCTTTCCCCCCTGCTATGCAGAAGCAACACAATGCACTGGAGCCGTGCTCCTCTTTGCCTTGGAGGCAATTACAGGATGGACCCGGAGATGGGAGATGATTTCCTGAGGTTACTGTTTCTCCACTGCCTCAGTTATCCTGTTCATGTTAATATCATGGAAGTGGTTACAGTGTGCTCTGTAATGTGACATTTGATGTTTTGATCTTTCTGAAGTGCCTCACTCTATGCTACTTGGCTTACCACAGTCCTCCACAGACAGTGCACGAAAACAGTGAGGTAAGCAAAGAAGTTTTCAGTACCCTACATAGGCCAATGCAGAGGTGGTAGGAAAAAACTCATTTGGGGGGCAAGCTAGAAAGTCTGGCCACTTATATCCTGTCTGCTGAAAATGCATCATATGAGCCAAGCAAAACAAAACCAACAAACCAAACAAAAAACCAAACTCCAAACAACAAAACCTCCACAAACTCCAGCAGCTCATGAACCCTTTACACATTTGCAATCACTTATGGGATTCACTGATGCAAAGGACAAAATTATAACCTGATGATGATGTGGACTGACTGCCTACCCACTAACAATGCCCTTTGGGGGTCCTTAGAGGTCCACAATAAATCGGAAATGAACAATATTGGAGCATCCTTTGTATCATCTCATTATCTCCCTTGAATCTAATACAATTTGGGACAGCAGACTCTCAACTGCACCTTTCAATCACTTTATATGTTGAATATTGTTATGTTCTTCAAAACTTTTAATGCACATGGTGTATTTAGAGATATACAATGGCTAATTTGACTCTATTTTTACCTTTGTTATAACCTGGGTGGTGTAAAAATAAATTAGGACTTTTACAATGTCAGACTGTAGATGCTGAAAGAACAGATCAGTTCAAAATCAGTTTCCTTTTCATCCTCCTTGTAGATTCATGTTCCTTGATTTTCTGCATAACTTGGCAATATATTTCTATATTGTGTAGCATTGTATAGCTAGCAACCTGGAAAACAAAAAACTAACTTTCTAGTTATAAAGAACAAATACCAGTGCTTTTTTTGAATTTTCTTTTTTTTTTCTTTTTTTTTCAGCAAGTTATTTTTATTTTTACATAAAAATAGGCAGAAAGATTGAGGGTTAACTCCATGTGTGAACAGAAACACGAAGTGGAAGATATCTCACAACTGTCCCTGCTGACAGCACTCATCTCTATTTAAGTACAATGTACAAAAAAATCATGATAGTCTAATACTGTTATATATGTAAAAAGCAGGAAGATCTAAATCCTCAGTAATCTGATGCAAATTATGTGTGGGGCTAATGACTGTGAATCTAAAACAATGCACAGAGTCAAGTGAAACAAGGCTGCCCCAAACCACCAAGACCTTCCTTCAGCTACCTGATACATGTTCTTTGGAAAGCATCTGGGTTTCTGAAAGCATGTGAAGTTTTCCTATTATAGCAATGGGTGAGATGAATTTTACTAAGACTTGCAGATTTTGGTCTTAATGGCAGAAATAATTTTCCAGAAAAGGCAGAGGAAGAAAGGAGGATGTAGAAAGGGACTGATTAACAGCTGCACTTAGGCAAGATCAAACAATCTAATAAAATTAAGTATCTCTGCAAGACCAAAATAAGAGCCAGAAAACTAGACCCTATTTGATTCAAGTAATAAAGATGTTGTAGCCAATAAAAGTTTATGTGGAAACCTAATCCTCTAAAATGATAAAAACTAATTTCACTTAGAATAGTTATGAGGTTATCAAATTACCCTTCTTTTTTTTTTAAATTTCTTTTAATGTCAGTTGTATTTCACTGATCCTGTGGCAGATCTCTGAGTGTAGCAGTTGAGTTTCCACACTTCAAAATGCTGAGCATCCACATCCCACCAAAAACCAGATTTCAGCCCAAAGAAAATCAGATTTTATTATTATTTTTCTTCTGATATTTCTGAGAGCCTTTACTACTATTTCCTGCCCAAAAGATTTAATCATGTAATGGATTGACTTATATTTGGTGGACAGGTAGAAAGTGCTTTTCTGCACTGGGTGTAGTTACAGGAGGTTTCACACACACACACACCCCCATCTTTATATATCTGTAATGTGAGCATTTATATCTGACCTATATGATCAATGAAAAGAAATAGGAACTTCTGGGGGCTCCTCTTGACTCAGATGTCTGCTTTCAGGAGATGAGTCACGCCTACACGGTGCCTGCTTGTCTCCACTGATATTAAGGCAGACTGAGGTCGCTGGGTCAAATGTAAATTTGATCAGACTGCCTGCCCACCCCTGCTAAGTGCACTAAAATGCTAATGTCAAAAAAAATTGCTGTTGCCCTAAATTACATGTCCTTCCTTTTTATCCTCTGATATCCTTCCTGTCTGAACCACCTCTCCAGGGATGTCATGCTGTTACAGGAGAAAGTTTAGTTAGTAACTTAGTTCTCCACAGTAGAAATTTAATGTTATTCTCAAAAGAGCAATGTTCATCCACAGGTTTGGTGTGAGCCATATCACAATCCAAGTTATTCTAGCTGTATGTGGGACAAGCAGAAGATGCTGCAGAGAATCATAGAGTTGGAAAAGACGTCTAAGATCAACAAATGTTATCAAAATAGCTCAGGGTGCCCAAAAGGCACAGAGTTTTTGTCACACAAGCATGTCCTGGAACTCCAGACAAAGTGTTTTCCAGCTTCTTCTCGTTACTTTCTACACCTCTGCCTTTGGACCAAGTGACAAAGAATCATGTGTTAGGAGAAGGAAGGGAAAGAGGGAAATTGGGGGATGGAGCCACATGCTCCAACGTGTTCTGGTAGGGTCCCTGCAAGCACAGGGATCCTCATGGTGATGGTTTCTGGGTTTGTGCCATAGCCACTCCCTTACCCTGGTAGGAGAAAGTAAAGAAAAGACAAACCAGTGTTCCCCATTCTGCACCTGCTTTCCTGCTACACAACACATGATTCAACCTGTTTTGAGTTTTGAGATTCAGTGAATCAAAATATGATTTATAGACCAATACAGTACAAAAAGCATTGTCATTTCCTGCAGTATGCACAGTAATTGATGTTGATACCAGCTGACTGGAAGATTAAGCAGAAGACAGGGAAATTCAGAAAGCCTGGCCCCAAACCCTTAGAAGTTATTTCTACTCTCTGCAGAAGGCTTTGGATACAAGTCTCTGTGAGTCCCTCAGAGAGCTCAAACTTGTCAGGACTGTGTTATACATTTTTTTATTTAAAAAGTGAGGGGCTGATTTATGATACTTTTCATTATTTACAGAGAGCATAATACTGGCCAGATGATTTCTCTATTGGCAATGACAAACTGTGGAAGGTTTGAGTTGATTTAGTGTTTCTATGAGTTTGATGCAAAGCAGAATTTGACCCCAGCTGTATGCAACCCACAGCCACATCCCATATAATGTTCTCTCATTCATTATATCTTGTCGCCTTTTACATACACACATCATATGTATGTTAATCTCCACCATAATAATAATTGAGGCTGAAATAGCTAGTGTACTGAGAATTTTCACTGATTTATGCTCTACACTTGTCTATACTATAGATTTAAATGGATCCATCTACTGCTGTAGCCGAGCAACTGCAGTCCCATTTGGATGGACTCTTTTTGGCAATCAACCACAATTTGCCTGCTTTCCAACAGAGGTAATTCCCACTGGTTGAAATGAAAATTTTGGCTCTCACTATAAAGATTTGTAACTGTGCAGTTGTAACAGTTGGTGAGAGTGAGGAGATGAGAGGTGTGGGCTGAACTGTAGCATGTACAGTTCCTTCTGGAGTCTAACAGCTCATGAATGAATTGGCATGAGAATATATGCAAATGAGCTGGAGTTGTCAAGAAAGAAATACATTAGAAAATCCCCTACTCTGCTGGAAAATTTACTAGAACACCGGAGGGGAGGACTGAGACTGGCTGTTAAACATAACAGTACTTATGAAACCTACAGCTTGGAAATTTCCTAAGCTGTTGACTAAGAGAAGATAAGAGTTACACACTGCAGGACAGCTCTATATACAGATTATGTTGGTCTCCTAAGTGCTTCCTGAATATCAGCACATATCGAATGTCAGCCACAGGATGAAGAGCCAGACAAACCTTTGGTTTGACCAGTGTGGACATTCTTATACACAGTATAATTAACAGATTCAGGTCAAGTACTTGAAGATGACTGAGAGCCCTTTTCCTGTGTTATAAAACTGCCCTAAAGCCCCAGCCTTGTCCTTATAAGAGCATTTTCCTCTGGTAACAATTTCAGATAATTAGATATTCAAGCTTTAGGGTCTATTTCACATGGTTCAGGATTAGAAAGATGGGGAAATTTTAAATATTATTCACACAGCCTCCAAGTGCTGATTCATTGCTGATGGATTTTGGATTAGGCCCACTCTGCTTTCAGAGAAGCAGCCTTTAATGAAAGCTGTCACATTCACTGTAGGATGGGTTTAAAGCATCCATGGTGGAATTCAGTGCATGATAAAGTGGTAAACACAAATCAGCCCACTGAAGGAGCTGCTCGGGTAGGCTCATAGGTGGGAGTTGTTCAGTTAGATATGAAATTGATATTTAAAGGCTACAACAGGAAAAAAACCTGGGAGCTCATTATCATAGAAACAGAGAACCAGCATGTGGCCTCTGAGCCTTCTGCAAGTTGAAGGACATCTTCCAAAAAAATGTTTCATCTCATCCTAAGTGTTAAGGTGTGTGGTATACATTTTCCTGTGAAGATGATGTCACTGTCCATTTATTAAAGGGTGACCTTAGATGTCTTACCTAGAACAGATGACTTACTTTATACAGCTAAAATTGAGATAAGTCCCCCATTTCGATGCTCTGTTTAGAACTCCAATGAAATCAGTGACTAAAATATCTGCGGAAAATACTCTGGGGGAAAAAAAAATATTCACTGCAGTGACAGAGTACGAAAAAGTAGAAAACAGACCTCAAACAAATATATGCTGATTACAAAAAAAAACCAAACTTGTAAGAGAGTGTGTTTATCAGAACTAGGATAAACGAGTTTTTCAGAGCAACAGTAGGAAAATTATCCACCGTGAAACTGCATCTCAGTTTCTCTTCTTTGTGAAGGTTATTCTTGAGAACTACCATCTCCTCTTTTCCTTTCATCCACAAATCTCCTTTTTCTTTCTATCAGAATTTTACTCAAATTACCCTTTACAACTCCTTGATTAAATTTAAGCTGGATTCCTTCACACATTATGTTATCATCTTCAGATAGTTATTCTGTTATGTCCAGAACAGTGTTTACATGGAAAACAGATGTATAAAGAGAGGTAGATATAGAGATAAATATATAGGTATTTAAAGACCACCTCTTCATACTTCTTATATCCTGTTTAATTCTAGCTGGTATGAGCAGGCTCACACATTTAGATCATGATTCAGAGCCGATTAAACTCAATGAAAAGCTCACACTGACTTCAACAGACATTAGATCATGCTCGCAGAGAGGGTAATAGACCTTTCAGCAGAGAAAATGAAAGTGTAATAATACACTGGCTTAGTGTATAATCATGTCTTCATCTAATAGAGAGCCCCAGTGTCTGTAATAGTCCACTGGTTTCTTGCAGCTAAAAGACTTACTCTTTTTGGCTCAGATCTCACTCTCTTGGTATTGAAGGTCATGGATTCACTTCCCACCAATAGCCACAATGTTTGAAGGGAGTCAGTTGTGTCTGTGTATGGAGGCAGCTGAGGAACGATGTGGACTCTGGTTTTAGAGGCATTTATAAAAAAGGAATACTATCAAACAGAACAATTTAGTTCTTGAATTCTGCAATCGTGTATTCTTCCTCCAGTCCTTATCCTCAGAGGCTATGAACCCCAGGCTTTTTTGTGCCAGCATATGTAGCTGGCACATAACTCTAAGTTTACTGATAGAGGTAGCTTCTTGAGTACTGACATTTGTGATATCGAAATATATGTGACTCTGGTTATTGCAGAAGGGGAATCTCTACTATTTAACTGAAAAGTGTCAGGCAATGTCCCCAGACTTTGAAGTGCTGTCCGTCCTGGTACAATGTGAGAGGGCTTCCAGGGGCAACTTTGACCAATATCTCCCAGAATCTCACAAGATTCCTGGTCAGAGTTAACCATTCCCAGGAGATTACTTTGTAGTGTAAGAGAACCTGGCAATATGCATATGGACTGTTTGGGGTCATGTGAATGTTGTGCCAGTGCCAGGGAAGTTTAATTCCTTAAAGCAGTTGCAGGCAAAGGATCTAAATCTGTCTCCTGACATTTTCATCCAGTCAGTTGCAAGTGGTATTGCTGCATTTTGAAGAGTGGCCAGCTACACTAGAGGGAGGAATAGTGTAAAAGCTGGTCTATATTCCCTGTATTATAAACACTAGTCTGAGGAGGTTTTGATCAAGGGTTGGCTGCAATGATAACACAGGAAAAAAAACCCAGATGATAATGATTTATGTAAGAACATCTCCACCAAACAGACATTTTTTCACCTGACACATATCCTTGCTCTGTAGTGTAGGATGTGAAAAGAAAAAACAATAAGCTACTGATTCAGCTTTTGATAACATCTTATCAGCTTTGTACAATGACTCATGTAGAATTTTTCCAGCTCATACCTGGGTGAAAAGTTATTGACTGCAATAAGGAACTATCCAGAAATAAGATATCAAAGGAAAATTATACAGAACCTACATCTGTGAAAATTCCTTCTCTTTTATTGTCTGTCACCAGAAGAGACAGAAATAACAATACCAAAAGACATAAAATAATTTCAGAACTCTGATAAAAGCTATATAAAGAAGGTTAACTCCAGCTAATCAACTTTGGCGGTCTTTCATCTGCCACAACACACCATGAGTATTCTCCTGCAGGCTCCTTACATGAAAGATAAATGGGAGTTTGACACAAGAAATTCTCTCTAATAATAGATTTTGACATGTACAGGTTGCTACAATCAGTGGGAATATATTCCCAATCCATCATCACCTCCACCTTACCTTTTTCTAAGTTTCTCCTGTAATGTTTTCCATTCCTTTCACAGATTCCTACACTCAAGCTTTCATTTCTAAGTAGGCAGATGTAGAAACACAGATGCTACCTTAATTCAGCAATAACCTCATTTTCAAGATGTCTTCTATCAAAACTGCCAAGAACCATGATTAACAACCACATCTTCTGGTATTGTCTACTCCCCATCCCTCTGTCCATCAGCAAAAAATATCTTCATGCACATTGCAGGCCTGTAATGGCAGAAAAAATCTTCCCTTCAAAGCACTATATCCATCTGCTCTGGTGTGTGACTAACATGCAGTAGGTTATAAAATGGAGACAATGTTCAGCCACAGCCATTATGAAGCCTGGGCTTCTCCAGGTCTCAAGTTCTCACAATAGGACTTTATAACAAGTATATGCAATACTTGACATCCCCCTGACAGGACTCTGAGCAAAAATTTCTCAATGACCCTTTTAAATTTTAAATATTTTGTTTAAACCTGATCCATAAAGGAAGTACATATAAAGTCAGTGATGATTTCAGTTCAGCTTTCCAGAGACAGCTTCTCTTCCTTTTTCTGACCTAGGAAATATATCATAACATAATAACTCATAATCATAATATTACTATTGTAACTATGGCATAATATTATAGATAATAATGGTATTGTAACTAAAAATATGCAAAAAGTTGGATTCTGTTATCATTGATTTAGCTCTTCCACACGCCTCAACAATAGATCACTGACTCATCCAGTGAATCCAGCTTTACACCATTTCAGTTCTCACAGTGCCAATTGTACAAAGTCTTCCTGCCCTGTATCACAAAGTGTATGTGGGTGGGATTTCATCTCCCTTTAAACATCCACAGAAAGGATGTCAGCTGCCAAACTAACACCTAAGTGTCTCTTTATGGTCATCAGAAAGAATTAGATGCTTCAAGGATGTGATTCATTTAAATTATTTCAGTATGAGAAGAATAACACCCAATGAGTCCCATGTTTTGATTCTAGTGCCTTATAAAGGAAGGCAAGGATGACAAGTTCAGCTGTAGTCACCTATGTAAGTAATTCCTGTGCACAAAGCCTTGCTGTTTGAGCTCTTCCAAAAGAATGTTGGCTTCATTCAGGATATTAGACAAAATCTGAAACATGATTCAAGACACTGAGAATGTCCAGCAGGCTTAACAAACTGTACCTTCCCCATAACTGCTTAACTGCCATTTCCCTTCTGCTTAAACTTTTACATACTCAAAGTGATGTGGTCAATAAAGCTAATAACATGTGTAATTCTCCCCAAAGAAAACAATTTACTAAATGTAGACCCCAGTGGGTTCATTTTCTGACAAGTAATATCAAAAGAGTTGATTAAAAAAGAGCACTCGATTTGTACAAAGTTTGTGATAACTGTGAAAAACACATTCTTTGCAGTGATGAGGCTTTGTTGGAACTGCTGCTTAGAGACAGAAATAACAAACCAAGGCAAATCAGAAATGCAAAGGAGAAGAGTGAACAAATACTACCTGAATCAAATTATTTTGTCTCATTAGTGTAAGTGCTACAGCTTAGAGAAAATCAGCACTTCCAAATCAGAAAATCAGCTTTGCCAGTTCCACAAGGAGCCATTATACTCTAAGGCTAATGCAGGATTTGTGCCCACACCTGAGAGCCACTGAATGCCTTTGGCTTACCCAAAGCCAGCCATGGATGCTCATATCATAAGACTAGGAACTTACCATTCCTGTTGTTCAGCTTAGAGACTCCAAAAAACTGTATCTCTATTGTGGTTAATCACCACGCAGCCACTCGCTCCTTCCCCCACATACTGGGATGGGGGACAGAATTGGGAAAAAAGAGGAAAATTCATGAGTTGAGATAAAGACAGTTTACTACGACTGGAAAAAAGGGAAAATTATAATCAGTGATAATAAAAAAATAATTAGAATATACAAAACAAGTGATGCACAATGCGATTGCTCTCCACACACCAACCAGTGCTCAGCCAGTTCCCAAGCAGCAGCCCCTGTCCAGCTTTTGCCTCCAGTTCATACATTGAACATGATGCCATACGGTATGGAATATCCCTTTGGCCAGTTGGGGTCAGCTGTCCTGGCTGTTTCCCCTCCTGGCTTCTTGTGCCCCCACCTCCAGCCTCCCCAGTGGTGTGACAAGCTGAAAAGACCTTGATTTAGAGTAAGCACTGCTCAGCAACAACTAAAACATCAGTGTGTTATCAGCATTACTCTCATCCTAAATTCAAAATGCAGAACTGTACCAGCTACCAGGAAGAAAATTAACTCTATCCCAGCTGAAACCAGGACAATCTCATAACACCTTATTTCCTTCCTTCTCTGACTATGATAAGATGGATTTGGTGATAAGTAAAAGCTACTAATTCATATTCATCCTTTGAAAACGTGAAAGTATAAATTCTTGCTTTTGCCTAATTATGATTAATTTAATCATTAAATAGTCTTGATTCATAAGGATTAACCATCACAGCCAACCATAAGGCAAGAAGCACAAGTATTTCTCTTTTACACTCTGAAAATTTGCTTATTCTTGTTCTTAGGACAAGGAGTTAAGAAAAGTAACAGCAACAGGACGAACCTTTGAAAAAACATTGTTAGGAATTGGTTTTCAGCCACTTACTCTGCCTGTCACTAGATCCCTCTGGAATATACTTGGAAAGTTCCTTTAATGTGATAACTTATGAGAAACTGTTGTAATAATGGGAAAACTAATAAACAGAAGATGCAGAACCCAGTGATTACTAAACAAGAATTTTTGATTAATACTGACTGAATTATTTATGACAAAAGATTCCCTTAGACTATTGCAAAGCTTTCCATAAGACCACAGGCAGCAAATTCATTTATCTATTACATTTTAAAAGTACTTCAGTATATATTCTTCTTATAGCAAGCATAAGATCAAACACAGGAAAATTAACAACAACATAATAAACATAAGCTGAAAAAATCAGAAGACTGCTTTCAAAACAAAAAGAACAAATTTCTGTTTAATTATTCAGTAAAATTATGTAAAACTACCAAAGCAATGGAACCGTTATTAATGTTTCCATTAACAAGCAGCATGTCTTTGTTCTGATTAGGTTTATTACTGCTAGTGAGGGGCTGCCACTGTCTGAGAGCTACTCTGTGCTTCAAATATGCTCTCACAAGAACAGGATCAGATCAGTCCCAGAGACAAATCTGAAGGAGAACTCAGTCCTCTTGAAATGAACCAGGTAAAACAGGGCTTGCAAAGCACCAAGAATTACCCTGAAAGCTTATTGGTTTCCCTCCAATGTGTTAAAGATACAGGATGGGGCTTAGTTTGCATAGTATGAGAATGAATTGAATTATTTAGAGCTTGCTTGGATGTTTCTTGTCTGCTGCATGTTGTTGAGGTGGGCAGTGATTCAGACAATACCTATATTTGAGTCCGTTCCCAAAGGAAAATTATAGCAATTCAGGAGGATTTTCTTAAGCTTGTTTGCAAGTTGTGCAAAACAGACTTTCTGTACTTCAGGAAAAATTATATACTGTTGAGCCAGCACAAAGTGAATGATCTACCAGACATTAGATGAACCATTCAGACCAGAGCCAGGATCCCCCGCTCACTGTGTCTGATCATCAGTTCGGAACTGCAGAAAAAAGGTGCTGCCAATTTTTTGTCACTCCTCTGTCTCCTGCTACAAGTATCAGATACCAAAAGGCCTTTAAACAAGCAGGTGTTGGCTCCAGCACAAACACACTGTGTATATCCTATGCTCCAGTCTCAAGGAAACTCTTGTTTTTCTTCATTACACTTCCAAACCATCAGATAAAAAAATAATTCATGCTTGAACTGATTCAGTCCAAACACTGATAAAATGCCAAAACCAGTAAATCTTTTTTGAGTATTTCCCAAGACAAGGAGGTTGACCAAAAAATGACCGTGGTTGATTTTGTTGCCTTTGAGTACAATCAGAACCCAAACTTCTTGCAGTGGGAATGGGGGGTGTTTGATTTACTTTGTTATGTGATGGGAATAAGAAGCACTGATGGATTTTTAGGAAAGCACCCAAAAGCACAGTAATGACTCCATCCTTAACTGCTGCTTTTCTTTTTTTTCTCAGTTTGTGGTTTGCAACCCATTTTTTATTTTGCAATTATTAATCTGTAATCTTTGCAGCTCATCTGCCACCTTGTGGCCCTGCTGCAGACTTTTCTTGGAGCCGAAAAGGAAGACTGGGCTCCTTAGCAAAACCTCTGCATCTGCTCTGCACTTGCCAGCCTTTGTTATTATTACCCTGATTAGCTTTTCATTCCGCAGTGTGAAAAATTAGAAATCTAAATATAAAACAGCAGGCCACATCTGTAAACTATCAGTATATGTTGGTGTAGTATATTGTGTATATGTAGGAATAGAATCAGTTGCGTATACTTTATATACATAAAGTTCTGAATATATATATATCTATATCATAAAGCATAATATTTATATTGACAAAATGATAGAAAGTTTGGCTGAAAAAGACCTCGTGATCTCACCTAGTCAATATTCTTCTGCAAAGCTGGATCAGATCTAACAGATCCTTCTTGGCAGGTATCAAAGCTTTTCACAAAACCTGCAAACCACAGAGATTGCCCAACCTCCCCAACAAACTACTCAGGTGATGACTGTATTGCTTCTAGGCAGCTATTCTTCATATTTAAGCTAAGCCATTGATTTTAATCCTGTCACTTTCTGCCCAATGTAAACAGAAAGTATAGGTTATTGCTTCCTTTCCTATACACAGAAAATATTAATGAACTGATACCAGTTTCAGCTCTTTCTCTGATGTTAACTGATTCTAGTATGGATAAATGGTGGATATTCACATTAGAATTATCTGGGCTCAAATTATTCACAAATAACTAGGGAGATTGCATGTCCAATTTAATTCTCACTGAAGAGGCTTGATTTCTGAAGTGTCTCTTTGCAAAAATAGGTCTCTGTATAGTGAAAAAAAATAGGAAACTAGAAACTGGGGCACCAGAAATAACTGGTTGTTTTTGAAAATCAAAACACTGATATTGTGGAGAATGAATCAACATTTGTAGCTCATGGTGATAAAAGTTTTAGCTAAAAAAGGTTCAGGTGCTTGATCTTGCTATCTTGATATCTTCCAAAATTACAGCACATCCCCTTCCAAAAAAAAAAAAATTAAAAAAATTTCTTCTAGGTTTTTATATTTTAGCTCAAAAACAAGCTGCTACTCCATCTGCTGCAGTAGAACACGTTTACAGAGGGAGCTGCATGCTCTACATGTTAATACCATTGTGTGAGCTGCATGATTACTGCTCAAAGACAGATTATATCTGCACAACAAAAAGATCCTACAAAATACGCCAATTTGAGGTGTTCATAAAGAGCAGTCACTTTTACAGCTAGTGCCATGCCTATTAAAGGTACTTATGCACATTGCTGATATTAAAGACATCCCTCAACCTTATCTGGTTATTTACTGAGATGTCTTTTTATATTAAATGTCACCTGACATACAGCTTCTTTGGCTGAAAGGGTAGGAAAAAAATGTACAGCAAAACTCATCAGGGAGATAAAATTATCTAACACCCTTTTCAGTCTTTACTTTGAAATATCCCTCCCATCCCCAGTTCTCTCAAGCAAAGAAATTAAATATACTCTCTGCCTTCTGTGGTTTTGCCTACTAAATTTTTTTCACCAACTCTTCAGTCTGCATTGTCTCTTACTCACACACCAATACTATCACAAGATTCTCAGTCTGCTACAAATATGATTACATTGACTGTGGAGATAGAGACTCCTCCTTGACTACAAGGTTTGTAGGCTCTTGCATCAGCTCTCTTTAGGCAACTCGAAAATGTTAACCCCCTCCTCATTCACACCAGATTAAGTCTCATCCCATGTCAGCACATGGCAAGAGATGTGAATCACACCTAGAGTACATACCATACCTATTCTGGTTAAAGCACTGGCCTTATATTTTTGGTCTCAAAACTGATCATAATGGCAGTGGAATTAATTTAGTCCTGAGCATCTTGAGTGGTCAAAAACTTTGGCTGCCATTTATTGACAGGAGATAGAAAAGTTAAAACTCAGGCCACCACAGAGGGCAATGTCTGATGCTTCCCTTGGAGGGTCTATAATTTTTGCCCAGGGGGCAGTGATGGCACCTGTGGAAGACTATTCTCCTCCTGATTTACTCATGAACAGATGAACACGGCCAGGGGCAGAGAGGGACTGTAAGGTTTGAGATGATTTTGCCTATCTACATCTGCTGGACATGAAGAGGCTTGAAAAAATCCCTGCCAGCCTTGTGGTAGATGCCTTCCATCTCTCCCAGAGTGAGCCTGAATGCAAAAATACAGCACTTTTTGTTGAAGTATCACAAATTGAACGACCTTGAGGGGAAACCACATGAGGAGCAGCTGAGATCACTTGGTCTGTTCAGTATGGACAAGAGGAGACTGAGGGGTTACATTGCAGTTACAACTTCCTTGGGAGGGGAACAGGAGGGGCAGGCACTGAGGGAATGGCCTGAAATTTCATCAGGGGGTGTTTAGGTTGGATGTTGGAAAAAAGTTCTTCACCCAGAGGGTGGTTGGGTACTGGAACAGGCTCCCCAGGGAAGTGGTCACAGCATCAAGCCTGACAGAGTTCAAGAAGCATTTGGACAATTCTCTCAGGCACATGGTGTGACTCTTTGGAATGGTCCTGTGCAGGGCCAGGCGTTGGACTTGATGATCCTTGTGGGTCCCTTCCAGCTCAGCATATTCTGTGATTCTGTGAAATTGCCCTCAGCCTGTCTCCATGGAGGCTCTTGGTGCCCAGGGCTGAGACTGCCTTGAGCTCCCCCCATCAGTCCTGCTGGCCTGGTGGTCCCTAACAACATACTGGTCTTCTCTACTGTAATTCACCAGTACGCCCTGACAATTTGTTAGCACTGCTCTTAATGCTTGTGACGGAAAAGATAAACCCCAGCTCCTTTCTCAGTGCCCTGTATGTTCCGGGAATGGAAAGGCAGTGTGCTTGGTGATAGATATCAGACAAAGGGGCTCAGCTGCTGCTGGCTCAAGGGCAGTGTAGTGGGTTTCTGTGGCTGGACATTTCTGTGGTTTTGGTAGTGGGGGAGTGTTCTACGGGGGTGGCTTCTGTTAGAAGCTGCTAGAAGCTTCCCCTGTCCCATGGAGCCAATGCTAGCCAGCTCCAGGATGGGCTTTCTGCCTCTGGCCAAGGCCAAGCTAATCAGGAGCAATAGTAATGCCTCTGTGACAACATATTTAAGAACAGAAGGTTGTGGTGCAGAAGGAATTCCAGCCAGGGAAGAGTGGAGTGAGAACATGGGAACAACAATGTAGACACCAAGGTCAGTGCAGAAGGAGGAGCAGGAGCTGCTCCAGGCACTGGAGCTGAGGCCCTGCAGCCCATGGTGCAGATCATGGTGGGGCAGCTGTGCCCCTGAGCCCATGGAGGACCATCGGGGTACAGAGACCCACCTGCAGCCCATAGAGGAGCCCACACTGGAGCAGGTGGATGCAGGAAGGAGACTGTGACCCTGTGAGAGGCCCAGGATGGAGAGGGATCCCAACGGAGACCTGCAGCCTGTGGAGAGGGAAGCTTATGCTGGAGCAGGTTTTTCCTGGATGGGACTTGTGGCCCCTGTGGGGGACCCACGTCAATAAAGCTCATCCATGAAGGACTGCACCCCATGGAGGAGTGACCCACGGGACAGTAGTTTGGGAAGAACTGCTGCCCAAGAGATGGACTCACACCAGAGAGGTCCATCAAGGACTGTCTCCTGTGGGAGGGACCCCACAGGAGCACGGGAAGGACTCCAACTCCTCTCTCTGAGCAGCAACTGACTGTGACCCCCATTCCCTCCCCCCTTGCACCACTAGGGGGGAGGAGAGAGAGCATGGAAGGAGGGGTGGGAGGAAGGTGTTTTTAAGACTGTTTTATTTCTCATTCTTTGTCTCTTATCCTGTTAGTAATAAATTTAAGTAATATCCCCACTTTGAGTCTGTTTTGCCTGTGAAGGTAATCAGTAAGTGACCTCTCCTAGATCTTTTCTCAGTTCATGACTCAGCTGGTTTTTTTTCTCTCCTCTGTCCAGTTGCAGAGGGAGAGTGAGACAGTGGCTTTAGTGGGTGCCTGGCATTCAGCCTGGGTCAACCCACTACAGGCAACCATACAGAGGGAGCTGCAGGCTGCAATCACAGTCACACTCCAGCCCCTCTGACAACCCTGAGCCCTGACTCTGACATTTCCACTGGCAGCAAGGAATTCCAGAAAGCCTCTCAGGCAGTAGATTGCCCTCAGGTGGGAGGTGGGCACTGCAGAACTCTGCAGACACACTGTCTCTTTGTTTTCTGACCATACAGCATCTACCTGAAAGCAGCCCTCATCAACAACTAACACGTGTTCTCCATGAGCTGTGAGCTAAAGATTCACTGTAAGTGGGCATAAAGTACAACCTGCTCTCTGCTGCTTTCCACTTGAAGTGTTTGTGCTGCAAAATGAAATGCTGGTGATCCTTGCTTTAAAAATCACAGGGTGCAACAGATCCAGCTGCTTGTAGGGTAAGAAATATAATGAGTCATTCCCATTGAGTTTCTGCTTGTGAGGTGTGTCACAGCACTCAGAGTGATCCCCACAGCTGTGTAGGTCACCATTGCTTTCTGAAAGTAGAAAACTTCCACCTGCTTCACCTGTTTGATGGACAAGACTGTTTGCTGGGAACAAACATGAGATACTTGAGATTGTTTAAAATTCTTGATGACAGGACTTCATGGAGAGGTGGCAGGAAGAGCTTTTGTGTAAGAAACAGTGGCCATGGTATGACAACGGAGATCTGTACACTGGCTCCTTCCAGATCAATCAACAGCATGAGTGTGTTGTAGAGGCCTCAGAGAAGACTCTGTCCCAAACACCTTCCAAGCAGTTGAAAAACACTCTAATAAGGCACAGAGATGGTCAGAGTAGGGAACAGAGAAGATATCTTCTTTGTGGCCACTGAAGACAGATTTGACATGAAGAGCTCACAAGCAGGGACACTGAACAGAAGAAATAAAACTATAAGCAAGATGACCCATGATCACATACTTACCAAGAAGGAGGAGGAAAGGAAAGATTAAATAAGGTGGATAGAGAAAAGGATACAAGATAGAAAATATTTACCGAGGCCTTTGGAGGAGAAAGAACGAAAAATAAACTTTACAAGCTGGAGAGAATCCCTGCAGAGCATCTGATGGGATCACAGCTGGCTCCCGTGTGCTGTGTCTGCCTCAAATTTCTCACTTACATATGTATATAAGACCATCTGCATACACTATTTGCTATTTCATTACTAGTCCAAAGAGCTCCCTTGAATAATACATTTTTTTTATCTACACCGATATTTTAAAACAAAGCAGTTCTGCATTATTTGTTCCAATCTGTCTGCAGTTTAAATTCTGCCACAGCAGAATGTTTCAGCATGAATTGCATTTGAAATATAAAATTGTTTATGCTGCTTTTTCCCCCTTTCCTACTGAAAACAACCCAATATACCAGTTGTAATGGATTTTTAAACACATTTATCATTAAAGAATCTTTCCAAGGAGGAAAAGCCAGAAACTGGAACACAAATGGACCTTTCTTACAGCATTTCCTCATGGAATGGCTGTGTATTGTAAAAAATATGATGGCAGAGGCTTACATTTTCTTTATATTTATGATGAATGACATTTTCAGCTTAAAAAAAAAAAAAAGAACAAAATCTTTAATTATCACAGTTAAGCAGAACATAATTTTCTTCGTGTCTTTCTCAACACAACTTTCCTCCCTACCATTCATTATGTAGGAAAGAACAAACAAAACTCTTGAGGCTGTGGAGCATTCCCAGAAAGGACTTGTCTTTTGCCATTAAGGAGCTTCAGCTAGAAGATATCTATTTCTCACATGATTAGAGCCAGAAGTAGCTAAGAACATCCCCAAAACCCCCAAGTTCTATTTGTTCTAATTTTCATAGTGTCAAAAAATGGTAAATTATTTACCCACCTACCTATCATGGGGAGAGCCTTCTTCTGTTCTTACTGTGAGAGGCTCTAAAACACGCTGTTACACCTGTATTTATAACTTGTCTGAATGCAAGAGTGTTGAAGAAAGGCCATATTGGCCATATTGTTATTGTGATGATGTCTTGCCTCTAGGGAAGCTCTTGCAAGCAGGGAATTTATTTTATGACTTCATTTGTTCAGACAGAGTGAACTGTGAATGGTTTTGTGATTGTCTGGAGTGAGAGCTTGATTTGCTTTTCCTGAGTGTCTCCCTACACAATTGGTGCATTATACTAACTTTATTGAGAATTCAGATTAAGAAAATATATAGATTCCATGCCATAGATATTTCTTTCAAGAGTTATTTATTTTCAAGGCATCAAAATTTGCCATTGTCTGGGGATAATAAAAAGTACATCCTTGACTTCCCCATTGGCTATCTCACAATAAAAGATTCCCAAACCTGTACTCTCACTAAATATCCAACCCACTAATAAAACAGAGATATGTAGAGCTATGTGTATTTTCAACTCTAAATTACTCATCAAGGGTACTATTATGAAAATGTTATTAAGTAGAACATGTCTTCATTTCAATTTCAGAATTAGCAACAAATTGCAAATTGTACACCACATCCTAACAAAAAGCATCAATAATTATAGAGAGGATAGGAAAGTAGCAACATCTGACCTATCAGTTAAAAAAGGGGGTTTGAGCAGGGCTTTAGTCTTTCCTAAGAAGCAGCTGTGGATGCAGGGAATTGCAAAACTGAACATGCCAGTTGTCCCAGAAATGTAAGAGTGGCCAGGCTTTTCACAGTGTTGCGTCACTTGTGGTAATGGCTGTTGTAATAGTTTTGTGCACCATAGGAGAAAATTAATTTATGGACCACAGGAGAAAATTAGTTTATCCATGCTGCAAGCTAAACTGGAGATCCTTGCCACTGTGACCTGAAAATATGTGTTTCATTTGCTGAAGCTCTGTGAATCTTGCTACACACACCACTTTCACTCCTGGTTCCGTGCAAAACATACCAAAGGCCTAATTCTACCCTCAGACAGGAACATGCAGACCCCAAAGACTTCAGACAGACTTACCAGGCCATATATGAATATGTTTCAGCCTAATGCCCCAGCAGCACACACCACCTTGCTCCATATTGCAGACACACTTCTGAGGAGGGGTTCCTCAGGATGGAGGACTGGTAAAGCTATGAGGTAAGCAGATGGATAGGATGGGCACTACTCCAAACTCCACCCCTTTTTTTCTTTTAATAAGAATTGAAAACTTTGGTATTTTGAGTATTCCCTGTGATTGCTGAGCCAGTAGGGAGGACTCTGTCAGTGTTTGACTGACAGGTGTGAAGATATTACCATCCCAGTTTGTCCCACCAGAGAAATCCAGAATTCTTTGCATTCTCTCTGAATGTGATATTTGTAGTCAGACATTGCAATGTATTACAACAGGAGCACAATGAGGTTGGACTAGGCTCTCATGAAAGACACTGTGGAACATGATTCTCAGATTGTCCTTACCCTAATCTTTCTCTGAACAGAGAATCTCTTTCTTGAACGAAATTCAGCCCTGTAAGACCTCTTAACATCCAGAATAGTTTGAACACAGTGTGGCAGAGCAGAGTATGTCTCTGGTGTATCATTCCCCATTTCCTCTCACTCCCAGAACACCAGTGTAAAAATTTCTTTGACAAAGGGATGCTTTACCATGGAATTATGGAAAACAAGACCGGGGAGGACCCTTAGATGCAGAATCAGGAGAGTCTTTGTGGTTCCTGAAACAAACTTCTCCACCTTAGCTTTTGTTTAAAAAAAAAAAAAAACAAAAACAAAACCAAAACCAACAGCAGTGATGATTCCTTGATCTCCTTATAAAGACAGCCAGTCTTGATCTGAGAGTACCAGGGCAGAATTCATTGTTGAGAGAGAAAATTAATTATTAAAAGACCAGGTTTTAAACTGGGTAAGGAATCTTGTATAAAAGGAATCACTTCCTTAGGACATATTTGTTTTTATTAAAAAAATGAAAGTTAATTGAAATTAAAAAAAAAAAGTCTCTGCAGTTGTAACAAAACAAAGAAATGGAAATGAACACATTTATAACAAGGATGCAATCAGAGGAGGCCAGTTTCCTAAAATCCCTTTTTCTATAGTCACAGTTGCATGAAATATGTAGGCTGTTTTTCTCAGGAAACAATTTATATCTTTCCAGGAGAGTAAATTATGCTCACTGTTACTTTAAAAAAAAGCTTTAAAGGGAAAGGGGAGAAATTACATATTCCAGAGACCTCAGCCTGTCAGTTCTGACTGTATTGGCTGTTGTGCTCATTGATGTCTTTGCATCTTTATTGAGACTTTAATACACACTGACTTAATGTGGCAGACAAAGCTTAGCTTCCCCCTGAATTTGCTCCAAAATATCTTTAAGAGCAATGGTGCAAAAGAAATCCTCTCCCTCTCTCTCCTCCCACGTACGTGTGATGTGCATGCCAGTGCAGGCAGACACATGTGCATCACTCATGTATGTGTGTAAAGCAGCATTTTTTATGCTGGGGTGCTGAAGCGTTTTGTTTCATGGATACCTCCATGATTTTAGATACTCAATTGGCAGTAAAAAACCACATTCTTATGATGACATTTTTTACTTTCAGGTGTGCTCCCAGGAGCTTCACACAGACCTCATGTTAGCAGAACCTGAATGCTTAAGAGTCTGCTTTTCATAAAGGCCTATTTCAAAATTTCACTAGTTATGCATGCCACCACTTACACATCACATGGCCAAGCTGCTGTAAAGGACCCAGTGAGATTTCCCTGTACTCTGGAGAGTGTGGGATCTGCCCATTGCTGCTCAACCTGCACCTGCAATAAAAGAAAATGCAGGTTTAAAATCTTTGGAGCTTAAGTTTTCTACTCAGTGAGTATATCCAAAAAAATCTTGCTTCCACCCCTTTTATTGATATTCTGCTACTTGACACTATGACTACAAACCTACTCATGCTTTGTAAAATGCTGCACAGCTCCGACCTCAGAAATCTGTGATAGAAATAACTAGGTGCTGAATTGGACAGTGGTACTTCTGCTGGTAAGCGTAGAGTAAGGTAAAAGGCAAAACCTGTAACAAGTCCCTGCTACCTCTTTTCTCACATCATACACAAAAGGAACAGAACTGTCATCAATATTATTGTTTGCTGTAGCCACATAATTAGAAACCACTACAATTTGCAGGATTTATACCCCTAACTTTCCTCCAGTTAGTATTTTGCCATGCAAATATAAACATTATAGGTGATTATTACTGCAAAACATGTTCATATAATTTTAACTACCCTGTGCTTGCTTTGTCAGTGCAGGAATTACAAGATCCCTGCACAGCTAAGATTCATTCTTAAGTCAACAAAATAAGACAAAATGCAGGATAACAGATCAATAGAGAGAAAGCCTGAGGGTTACTGACAAAGAAGAAAGGGGGTAGAGGGGAGGATTTTAATGATTTAAGAAAGTAGGAAGAGGAAATAAACGGGAAGAGGCAGAATAACAGATGTGTAGCACAGGGAAAAGGAGTACAGAGAAAGGGAGATGTCAGAGGAGTGGAAGAAGTTCAGAATGTAAAAGAAAATGAGAATGAGCAAGAAAGTAGACAAGAAGAAACTTTGTCTAACAAATAGTTTAAAATAAATGAACCTAGCCCTAGTCCTCACAACCCTACCAGGAAATTCTAAACAACAAGTATGTTTCCATCCCAACCTGTAAAATTGGCTTACCCCATTTTTTCACCCTTCCACAATGAAATCCATCCCAGCCACCTTCAATTCTCACCTAGGCCATCTTCAATCCCTTGGCTGAGAAAACTCATGGGCTGAGATTGAGCTTCATAATCAAAGCAAAAGTCACCCATGCAAGCAAAGCAAAACAAAGAATTCTTTCACCACTTCCCATGGGCAGGCAGGTGTTCAGCCATCCCCAGGAAAGCAGGGCTCCATCACGCATAACAGTGACTTGGGAAGACAAACACCCCCACTCCAAACACCCCCACTCCAAAAACCCTCCCACTTTATATACTGAGCATGAAGCCACTTAGTCTGGAATATCCCCTGGGTCTGTTGGGTTCAGCTGTTCCCACTGTGTTCCCTCCTAACATCCTATGCACCCCCAGTCTGCCTACCCGTGGTGTGGGGTGAGCAGCAGAAGAGACCACGATGCTGCGTGAGCACTTCTCCCAGCAATAATGAAAATATCCCCGTGTTACCAACACTGTTTTCAACATAACTCCAAAACACAGCCCCTTACCAGCTACTGTGAAGAAAATTAACTCTACCCTAGCCAAAACCAGCACACACCATTACCCTGGGCAGCTTCACTCAACTGGTTCCTCTACACTGCAGTGTCTACACTGAGTCAGACATATCCTACTGCTCATGGCTGAATTACATATTGATATGGTAATTGCCTGCCTATGTCTCAAAAATATATCTTCTCCCTCCTTACCAACTTGGAACTGGTAGGGGGTAAAAATAAAATAAAAAATGCATATCACAGTATGTTTCTCAAAGGTTAATTAAAAATCCATATAAATTATAGAATATAGGAATGAACTACTATAAATTCATCTGATTAAGAAAAGACTTGTCCTGGGTGCCCTGTGCTTTGGATTACATGTTCTTGGGGTTGAAAAGCATTTTAATTTCCAGATTAAGAAAAAACATCTGGCACTTGATGATAGGTGATCAGGCACCCATTTGCACCAGGCAAGAATCTGTCACTAATGTCCAAATTAATTCCACAGTTTCCCCAACAGTATCCAGAAGTAACTATGGATTTTAAAGACGAATATTTTTAGTGCAAAATGGTAGCATGAGGTGTCATGCCCTGGAATATTTAAGGGAATATTATTCATGTGTTTTTAAATTTTCTTATACTGTACTATGGTGTTCCATTAATATATTTAAGCTTCAAAATATATTCTCAAAAACTTGAAAAAATAAACTATACATGAAGACTATAACTAAGGAATAGGTGGTCAAATACAATTCACCAAGCTGGACGGGGGTTGCTCTTACTGCTCTATTTGAAATTCTACTTTTGGGCTCCTTGAATAGCTGATGGGAAGAGGGGCACCTCGACACGGGTAGATGTCAGAAGAATCAGCACCAATTTCCTTTGCAGAATAAATGGTGTTCTCTACATGGGGTATTTCCAACCCATTAATCGCACTGTGATTATATAGAGAGAATTATGGAATCTATTTCAACTAATACCAACTCTTTAGCTTCGCCAGTTTTCTGGCTTTCCACAACAATTAAAGGAAAGAGAGGTAGCCCTTGAGAGTAATACCTGCCCCTTGCTCAGACAAAATGAATTAATTACCTCTGGGGATGCTGCTCACTCCCTGTCAGCTTCAGCAGGACCATGATTTGACAGCCTCTGAACTTGAATACAGCACAAATATATTTGGGTTTTAATGTGGAGTACAACTATAGTTTTGTCTTTCCATTTGCTACTGGGTTCTGGACCCTCCAGTATTTTGCTGGGAATACACAGTTTCTTGTCAGAGAAGCAGTGAACTACTCAAGCTGAACTGGGCCCTGACTTAAATACTCACAAATCAAAGGGTTGAGCTTCTCTGGGGAGAAGAAACCCAAACATTTTCCCACTAAATCTCATTACACTCAAACATGCATGCAGAGGCATGCAGTTTTCAAGTACTCATTTCACACAAACCGATGAATATTATCCAACGTTATTTTCTCCCCTCAGAATAAAAGATTAAACATGCATTTGACTGACAGACATCCCAGCCAGAACACCAGAGTAATACAGAAATATGAGCAGATAGCATTTAGCAGTGCATTTTAAAGTCATGCCTAAAAATGTAGGCATAGAAGTGCACTTGAAAGGCAGCAAGGTGAGTTAGACATCCAGCAATTACATTGTACTTAAAATGAGTGAGAAGTTTGATGCTGGGAGGTCAGGAGAGATCACTTTGTCAAGCAGTGTTAAATGAAGCAGTTGCCTTGTATCTTTCTTTGGAGCTGCTCTGTGAAATGTGGCACCTAGTAATTTAAAGGTGTTGTGAAGAATAATGCAGAGAGTTTTCAGAAGAAAATCCTGGCTATGTCTCTTTGCTTCCATTTGCAAAATCATGGACAGGAAAAGATGAAAGATCCCTCTGCATGTCAGTCAGTGCACCTCTGAAGGCTCCAGCTCTCTGCTGAAGGGGGAAGAGGGACTCTGAGGCTCTTGGACAAGATCTTTGCGCAGCAGTGAGGCTTCATTTCATGCACTGATGTTTAATTCTGGCATCCACTGATAGAGTAGCCTGGATGTTGAAGATGTCCCAATTCCTCTACTGAAATTGTGATGCCATTATCAAAGTCATGATGCAGTTTATAATCTAGATAACATTTTAGGTGGAGTGAGATATTTGGAATGTAGAAGGACTGCCCTGGTGTTTCCACCCCTGAAGTATTTTCTTCAACATTTTCATCTGAGCTCAACATTTTTTTCTGCCTTCCTTTACTTTGAACGTTCTCAGCATGAGATGTGAGAGCAACAGGCAGGAGCTTTCCCTTCTACACTGAGACCATCATCTGAAATACAGATTGATCAGACAGTCTCCTGCAACCTTGATGTGAAGCCTCAGCTATGGTTCCTGTGCTGTGTGCTCTCTTTTGGCTGCTCCTCTGACCCAGCTATGGGTTTGCTGACCCTGGGTCCAATATTCTGGCCCTTCCAAAATTCTTGGCAATCCCAGAGAGTCTTATTACGCATGAATTGCAGTTATATTTAACCTTCCTTCATCAAATAGCAGCACACAAGAGCTTGGCATTATTTTCCTTGGAATAGCACTTAAACATAATGTAGTGGTGGCCATTGCCTCAAGAGGAAAGAATCTGAGTGCTGCTGATTGCAGTGAGAAAAAGATGTTCAGCATAAAAGTTACCCTCCAGCACAGTTTAGCATATTTAAACATCACTAACTTTATGTTGAGTATTCATAGAGCTTAAAGAGCCCCACAAATGCTGAGCTGACCCCCTTGTTTGTCCTTTGTGACTGCAGTGGAAGCACATGATAGCACTTGCCCTTTAATGGGATTTCAAAGCCTTTACAATCTTTTAATAAAAAAAAAAATACAATCAACAGAAAATAAAGCTGCACTTTCAATTAACGAGAACAATTACTTCTAATTGTAAAGCTCATACATTTTTCAAAAGAAGAGATATCATTTTGCCTTAATTGCTAGGTGCGGTGAATAGGCAATTAAAAACACATTAAATTTGGACCCAGAGATAACAAGGAGCAAATTTCTGTCCTGAGCAGATTACAGTCGTGAATGTGCCTCTGTTTTCACTTTAAAACCAATAAAGGAGCTCTCTGGGCATATTTCGTGGTTTCTCAGTTATTGTCACTGCAGATAAGATACCAGCATTTCCATTACAAACTGTTGATTTTCAGGGGGAGCCGACTAAACGTTCCTGCAGACAGAAGTGTGCCATCACTCAGCCCAGGAGAGCTGAGAATGGGTTTATAAACACTGGGTTGCTTGTGCTCCCCTCAGCCATGCAGTGCCTGCCCTCTGCACTCTGGGGGATGAGCCTTCAGTAATTAAACAGTGGTGAGGACTGAGTTGGTTCTGAAGTGCAGATGCTCTAAAGGAAATTGTCTCCCCAACAGAAATATGTCCCTTTACCCCTCCACTCACACAGTTTCATGCTGTATCTGCTGCTAACAATTGCACAAAATTGATTAAAAAAAATAATTTCTCACCCTTTCCTCTGATCTAACTCCTTCAAACATTGAGCATATCAGCCAGTTTTGCAGAAGAACTTGCTACTCCTTGAACTGAAGCAGATAAGCCCTGGAGAGCCATGTTCCTTTCTGCTACACAGCGTCATCATGGGAAAAATTTACATGTGAATCCATTCGTGCTGCTATTTATCTGCAAACCAAGAATGACATATGCAAAACAACAGTCACAGCTGAATGTACTTTGCAAACTAGGATAGCTTCTGTATTCCAGCTCCATTCCTTTTCGTTTAAGACCCATCTCTTTCTGACACTCTTTCTCAGTGAGGGAAACTGAGGCTTTCTGAGGGCAATAATAAGAAATATAATTGGTAATAATTCCTAGAGATTACTGAAGGTTGAAAGGATTGTAAGTGTAAGATGATCTCCAAGACCAGAAGTTATGTCTGCCCATCATCATGTTGGACAGGTAGAAAGGTGAAAGGCCCTTTCTACATAACAAGTGTTCAAAACAGCATTCAGAACAGATACTGCAAGATTCACACTGAAGTCTCTGAAATTTCCATATCAATAAAGCTATTTTGGATTAGAAAAAAATTCAAGATATTTCTCTGTTCATGCAGCCCAGTGAATTTTAGTCATATCTAAAGTTAATAGGGGACACTGCTATACAAACGACTTGCAAAGCAAAAACAAACCAGAAATTGCTTTTTTTTTTCCCCTGTTAAATCTGTTCTCAGGAAAGCACAAAGCACATATTTCATTATCATGACTTATCATGCACATCAACTTATTTCACCAAGGCATCTTTACTTGGGCCGCTTGCATGCCTGGAGCTAAGACAGCAGAGAGCTGACTAAAAGTAAGACTGATCAGATGCTTAAAGGTAAGTCTATCTAAGCACCTGGCTGATTTGGGGCTTCTAATGGAATCAATCATGGAAACCCAATTCATTAGGTTTTAGTCTTTATTGATGTCTTGCCAGGACAATTTATAGAGTTGCAGAACTCACAACTTCCTACAAAGATCCTTGTAGAAGTAGTATAAGAGTGAAAGGTAGAAAGGGTCCTCATGCTCGTGGGTGAGCAACTCTATCTCCTGCCAGTCTCCCAGAAAGCTCAGTTTTTTCTCCAGAGGAAGAGAATTAGGGATGTGCACCCAGGAACAGCTCATAAGTCAGTCTTACCTTGGTCATAGCAGGGGACTAACACAGTTAATAGGATGTAACTGTCTGGAGCCGTGAGAGCTGCAAAATCAGACCAAAATGGAGGAGCAAAGAAAGCAGTGGGTTTGTTTCAGAGACCCTGACCAGTCCAATGAAAGCATAGCTACAAGTATTGCTATAAAGTGAGTCTTTACAAATACAGATAATGTTGCTTCTCAAGGGCACTTGCACAATTCAGTCTTTTAAATGCTTTCTTTCTGCAGCCTCTGAAGTAAACTTCATGCTAATGACCAGTAGAGTTTCTGTACAAATAAGAGCTTTGGTAGCCAAAAGATTTAATTTATTTATTTGTTAAACAGAGAGGCCTAAACTTTGGCTGGTTTTGCTCAATGACATTCATGACACTGTGCTGATGTCCACCCTGCTTTGCACTCACAGTATTTACTGAAGGACAATGTTATTTTGCCCTTCGCAACATGCAACCCAGAAGTTCCCTGGTGCCATGACAAACTGAGCCAGCAGGTCTCTCTCAGTGCCTCAAGCAAAGTTTCATCTAACTTGTAGGGACAGTGTGGGGACATCTGAGATGCTTTCAGTCCCAGATGTTGGTAATGACTCCAAAAAGCTGCCCAGGAAGCAAAACCCATACTGCATCGAGTGTTCCCTTTTTCTGCTTGCTCCTACCTCTGGCTGCTTCTGAAAGGAAGATCCCGTGATTTCAGACAACCACTTCCAGCCACCATCTCTCCAAAGGCACCTACCAGCAGCTACATCTCTCCATGAGAGACCAAGAAACTCAATGGCAATTGAAATCAGGACTCCTGAAGTCAGGTCTGATTCACCTGAGGAGCAGAATGAAATAAATCCTTCACCTAGTGATGAGAAGCAGTAGTAGCCTGATGGATGGTTCTGGAAGTGCAGAAGGACATTATGCCTCTCGGTGCTGCCTTTGGTTACTCCAATTTCCACAGCCACTGGCCCCAGGGCTATGGAGCACTGCCAAGCTGTGCAAAGGGAGGAAGGAAAACAATAAGTATTAATAACAAGTGATATGAATGATGTGTGTAAATGAGTAGAGCTGATATTACTGAGAAGGCTCCCTAGGGCTACAATGTATTTGGGTTCTGCATCCATGATATGTCTCATCATGTTGTGTGTAAATAGATACAGCACAGATGGAGAAAGGAAGTTGCAGGGATTCAGCCACAGAGCATGTCAGTAGAAATGGTTGGGAATTTTCTGTTTAGAGGCTTCTGTCCTCTCAGAAGATGGCAATTCATCAGTACGGAAGGCTTTTGAGGAAGACAGATCACTGGACTTGAAATAGAATATTTTTCTGCACCATCAGAAAATGGGCAAATGGTGAACCTCTTGTGTTGCATTGTATTTTCACCTCATGTTCGAAAGCATTGCAATGAATGAGGATTTTAAAACATTGAATTTATACTTCGGAAAAGAGTACTCCAATATTAAGGTGATGAAAAAAATATTTGCCTGAAAAAAGTTGATTTGTACAGTATTAAAATATTCCGTGTACAACAATCTGAGTAGACCAAGAGAATCTTTCATACTTGGAGTGTGAGATGCATAAATATGATGCATTACATCAGGGAGTGCTAAGATGTATTTATAATTTGGAGGACTTTAGAGACTGAAGGGGCTTCAGCGTGGAAGATGAGATACCAAGAAAAAGGGAAGTAATCTTGAAGAGAGCTGTGTTGTGTTCCTCGGAAAGCGAGGCAGCAAAAGATAAACTGTGACCACAGGCACATACTTAGTTGCCTGCCTTTATAAATATGTATCAGCTAAAAACAAGTATGTCCAGTACATCTGTCTCAATATGTGTGTAAAAACCTAATCGGTATGAAGGGTAGCAGAGTACGGGTTTGGTCTGAATGCACAGCTGTTGTGATATATGAATATGTTAATAGAAGCCTGGGATGGTAATGAGTGTACAGATACCACTATAAATACTTGTGCGTGGGCTATTTGCACTGATCTTTGCTCTTAGGGGCAATGCTGAAGCAGCAGTTTGGCATTGCTCTTCCTGGCTGGGTCACTGCTAATCAATAGCCTTATAAATCAGAGAGTTTACGGCACTGCTAGTCTGATTCCTCATGTAAACAGTTGTCAGGTTTAATTAACGACCAGTCAGGTCTGCTGCTCTCCCCTTCCCTCCTCTTACTGCAGCACTGAGCCCAGGCTGCCTTCACTGTTGTTCTTCTGGAGTTGTTCTTCTCTTCCAATGGTGATGAAGGAAAGAAAAAGGCATCGCAGCCTCCTTTATCAGTGGGATTTCAAGACTTCCTGAAAAACACTCAGCTGGAGCAGAAGCATGTGAATATGGATGAGAAGCAATTTAGTGCAACCACAGGCATGGACAGACCAACCAAACAACTATGTCCTTAAAGATTAATGCAAATATTAAAACACAATAACCTCCCCCCCAAAAAAACAAAAATACTTCAGAGTGAAATAAAGTTACCAGGGAAGATCCTTAAGGATCTGTCCCAGAGTTTGTTCAGCTCAGCATATTCATAAACAATTTGGAGATAGGAATAAATAACACAAAATTATTCAGAACAGTGAATTCTGTGTTGATTTCAAAGGCTCACAAAAGGATTTCACAGTGCTGAGTGAAGGGTTGATACGATTGCAGTTGAATTTCAATACTGATGAATACAAAGTAATGTGAGGAAAAAAACCCATAACCACACATGCAAAATTATCGGTTGTAGGAATTAGAGAGAGGGAAGAAACAGAGAGGTCTGTATAGGAACTGTGCAGACAAGAAAAATTGCAAATAATTATTCATGATGCCCAAGAAATAGGCAGTCTGAAATAAAAAGATCAGAAGAAAGGTCAAAAAAACCCCAAAACAACAGAAATTACTTTTTATGCACTTCATGATAAAATTGTGGAACTCATTGCCACAGGACATTTTAGAGACAAAAGCAAAATGTGGTTCACAAAAAAGTTTAATCTCACTGGTAGAGAAAATGTCATTGCAGATTAATGCTGCCTCAGAAATTCCTTGAACTGCCCTATACACAACCTGTTAATCCTCACCCATGGGAACCTCTGATTACTTACAGAGAAAGGATTGGACACTATGTGGACTACTAGTCCAGGATGCTGGTTCTTATAGTTTTAATAACAATATTCTTACCTACTTTTGGAAAAAAAAAAAAAAAAAAAAAAAAAAAAAAAGGCCACTAGACTAAACTGTCATGCATTTCTACAAAAACTAGAGAAGGTGTGGAAATAAAGAGATATACTACTTCTTAAATTGCCAGCCTATAGAAAAATTGATTATTTCCTCTGATTTCCTACTTACTGGGATAATGTCCATATCCTAATCAGCATCTCTGCTTCCCCATTAATCTGACTGCACCACAGACTCAGTTCTTCAAAGCTGTTACCTTGCACACAATAGAGGGACCATCAGTCATGAACAAAAACTGTCCTGCTTATCAGTAGAGACTCACAGTGTGGCTTTAAGCATACCAGAAACTCAACCCAGTTCCCAATAAACAAACTGTTTCATGTTAAGGAAAGTTAAAGAAAGACTCTTCTTGAAATTTTCCTACAAGTCAGGTTTCCTACCTTCTTTCCCGTCCACCTCAAGCAGTATTTCCAGTAGACTTATTTGGGTCACATGTGAAATGGCAGATGGACACTGGGTAGCTCTTATATCCCTCAGGACACAAAAGCCTCTTTCCGTGGGTCTCACCCCGTTCTTTTTTTGGTGTTCTTGTCCTTCATTTACCTAAGCCTAAAAGGTATTAAGGTCTTTAATTCTCACAGAATCACTTAGGTGGGAAAAGATCTTTATCAAGTCCAGTCATTAACCCAACACTGCAAGTCCCCACTAAACTATGCCCTGACCACCATTACATACACACCTTGTAAATACACATGGGGATGGCAGCCTGTTCCAATCCGTAACAACCCTTGTGGGTAAGAAATTTTTCCTAATAGCCAATCTAAACTTTCCCTGGCACAACTTGAGATCATTTCATCTTGTCCTACGGCTTGTCACTTTGGAGAGGAGACCAACCTCCACCTCACTACAACCTCTTTTCAGGGAGTTGTAGAGCACCTCCTTTTCTCCAGGCTGAACACTCCCAGCTCCCTCAGCCACTCCTCATCAGACTTGTGCTCCAGCCCCTTCATCAGCTCCATTGCCCTTCTCTGGACATGCTTCAGCATCTCAAAAGTCCTTCTCGTAGTCAGGGGCCCAAAACTGAACACAGGATCTGAGATGTGGTCTCGTCAGTGCTGGTGACAAGGACACAGTCACTCTCCATCAGTTTTGAGTGAAAGTGGCCAACTGCATCAAAGGTACAGAGGGGGGACAGACCAAGAGTTCCATTGCACAAATTTGATTCCAAGACAAAAGGGTCTCAAAATATGTCAGGTATCAGTCTTCATCTGCAGAGCTTCTGAAGCTTCAGCCTCCGGGGACAGAGTGGTTAAGAGAAAATCCCAGTGTGTATTAAAGGAAGTCCACCATTTTCCCTGATATCAGTAACAGACAGAAAAAAACAGCTTTAAGGACATTTTAATTTATAAGAATGTATCAGAGAATAAAAGGGCTTTGCTAGAGCTGCCCAAACTTGTAAACATTTTCTGTGTTCTCTGTTTTTCTGTGAAGAGGAATAGCTCTTCCCTCTGCAGCATCTGATGAAACATGAAGAGACAAACACAACCACAGGATGGAAACAAATTGCAGATCTCATCCAATTACAGAGTTCAAATTCTTAAATCATATAAACTGCAAGTTGGGCATTTTGGTTCAGTTTAGTTGAGAATAAAGAGGAAAACAAGATTCTTTGAGAAAACTCATTTTCTCTGGAAGCAAAACGTTGCAAGCCAGCCATGAGCTGAAAGTTCAAACACCTTTGCTAAAAGCCTCTATACATTTGCAGTTTATTGGATGGCATGAAGCTGCCCATTCTGTTTATATTCTCTTTTTTTAAATGCTTGGAACAGTAATGTATAAGAAGATTAATCATATGCAATATATATTCATTAGGTGAATATTGAGAAAATGAATCAAATGGATTACTTTGCATAAACATTTCTCATAAAATATGAGTGGGCATCATATTTAATAAAAATCACAGACATGTGGGGAATGATTACCCTGCACGCAAAACCAATATAAAATAAACACCTTCAACAGTTTCACCATTTACCTCTACAAGTTATTCATATACACAATCCATTTATAACAGCAAACTGGAACTGGGTTTTGCCATTTTACAATTATTATTCCCTCATGAAGGAGACAATGTGAAACTTTACGGTAATTTTTCTTTTACTTGCATAAATTATGGTCAGGTCGCTGGGAGCAAATAAGCAGAGTAAGTCCCATTTGCTTTCCATTCCTTCTTCTCTCCTTTTTTTAATTTTTTTTTTTATTACTCCTCCTTTTGAGAAATGTTTTCCATAAGAATATTTCCTTCTATGTTAAAATATAATCACTATTTGGGGGAAAAAATGGACTACAGGTCAAGTTTTATTACTGCCTGTTATGGAACTGGTCATTGCTGTGGAAGGGCATAAAATCAGCTATACTGTAAAATCAGTACAGCACTGAACCAAATGAAAATAAATTATTGGAGAAACCAGTGTGCAGTTTGTTGGACCAACACAGAGGTTCACCATAAAAGCCTCTTTCTTCACACAGGTGAAAGCCTGAGAACAATCCCTTGGGGATCACTGTGCAAGGGTGCCCAGAGCTGGCACTGCACTGGGGAAGGGTAACACCTGCCCCAAACTCCCTCACTACGAAGATAAAATCTAATATAGTCAATGTTCCTGGCTCCCAGACTACATCCCTCCATACCAGACAGTTTTGCCTCCCGGTGTGATGCATGGCACAGAGGTCAGCACCCAACACTACCTGGAGCTGTCTAGCCCTTGGAATTTGTGTAAATCATTGTACATGACATTTCAGTGCAAATGCATTTCAAGGCAGTAAGAAATATTTATGGAAAAAGGGATGTTAAATGCCATGATCTAACACCTCTGGCTAAGGAATTTACTGAGTCACGTATTGGAGGCTGGAAGAACATGCTGGAAAATATCCCTCCACATTTCTTGCCTCTACCACTACCCACTCCCAAAGACAGTGCTGAGCAAGATGAACCTCTGCTCTGACCAGCACTAACATTCTGTGCTGCAGCTGTACTTTCAAGGAGTCAAGTGATTCTCTCAGTTCAAATCCACTGCTGACATTATTGTTTATAAAGAAAGATATGTGTTATTATTCTGTGTCTCGTGTTAGTAGACAAGGCATACAAGGAGCAAGGAGATAATCCTGGCCAACAAAAATGGATCCTGCTATTTACACTTGGTGGTTTGCAGCTATGACAACATCCCTCCAAGAGTGCTCTTTGAAGTGTTTCTAAAACTAAGGTATTTATTACATTAATTGCAAGTAGTAAAATCTAGGAGTTGTTCAAGAGTTGATCTAAGCCAACCGTGTGCTTATTATTCTTCATCAAGTAAAGTAAAAACTTGAGTATAACCATGTATGTCTGGTGTAATTGCTCTAGGAAGAACTGCATAAAATTAAGCAGTGAAGAAGAATGAAGAGAAAAAGTGGAATAAAGAAAAGTTGCAAGTTATAGGACATTCGCCTAATTATCACTAATGACAAATATCACTGAATAAAATGCCAGGTCACACCATTTACTGAAGACAAGCACTGATATCATCCCGAACTTGTCAGTGCTGTGCATCATTTTTACTGACACGAGGCAAATGAGTTCCCTGACGACAAGAGAGTGGTTTTTCCTTCACTGAGGCAGGCAGCCAAATGACAGGGCTTTAACAGGAGACAGTAAAGACATGTTCTTGTCAGAGATTGCCATTAGCAATTTTGGGAAGTCATGATGAAGCAAGAAAGAGCACCTACCATTGTTCAACCCTGCTTGCCCTGGTTTAAATAACTTTCTGCATTATGTACTTTAATTTAACATTTTATCTTTTTCATTTTAGTAGGAGTAGGATGATACATCTAACACAACTTCACAAAGACCTTCAAGAGGTTTGGATTCTTAAAAAACAGCTTTTCCCATGATTAGTCTATACCATGTGCCTTTTGCCTTAACTTATGGAGAAGACTCTTGAATGTTAGAACTTCAAGGGTTTTGCTCTGTGTTTCCAATTGTGTTACTAGAGAATAGTCGAGGCTATCAAATTAATACTGACTCCAGAAAATAACTAGTTCAAACCTTCATGTGCAGCCCCATCAATCCAGAGTTTCATAATTCACAGACAGACCACAGAGCAGATTCACAGCTAACACAGTCTCCAGAGGAGCTATGATGATTTACACTCACTAGAGTAAACTAGTGTTGAGCTTCGGACTTTTGCTTTCCAAGTGGGCGAGATTCCCTCGTAGGAGAAGAGTAGGAAACAGGAGGTAGGAAATTAGGAGAGGGAGAGAGAGAAGCTTATTGGAACGCTTCTCTCAGAAAAAAACTCAACATGAGCTCTCAGGGCATTCATGAGGATACACAGGTTGAACTGCACCAAACTACAGCTTGTGTTCAAAAGGGGTTGAGCTCTGAGAATGCAATCTTGTCCACTTTGCTGTGCTGTCAGTATTTTATTGCTCTATAACAACTTCTTTCTGTTTTCTCTGTGCCTTATTATTAAATCCTCCCCTCCTAAATCTGCCCACAAACATACAATGTTATGAAATGGTATCATCTATCTTACCAAAAGGATGAAATTGTACCATTTAAATTAAAATGAGGAAAAATAGCATGGATTCTATCTTTTCAGGTTGAATTACTTCTTTAATCCATCATGTTGGCTATAGTGGTAAATGACGGCCCAGAACCAACAGGAGACCACTTGATAAGCTTTTAATTACCCATCACACTGATGCTGTGGTACGAGACAGGTTCTTGATTTCTACATAAATTGCATTGTCAGCTATTTGGCTGTGATTAACATAGATGCTATGAGACTAATAAGAGTGCTTTTGAAAGAGATTATGACTATAACTTCTTGAATAGAAGCAAGAGCAAGCCATGTTTTGTGGGTTAAACTACAATTTTGCTTCCTCCCCCTTAAAACTTTAGTGCCACAGTACCAGGGAGTGTATTGCCTTGCATGCTCTTACAGCTATTTGCATTTGTAGTAGGCACTTTACACCTAGTTTTCAGGGGAAAAGTGGCTGCACTGCAAAAAGCTGCTGGAGAGTCATCTTCAAAATATGTATAACTGATATGAGTATCCATAATAATGTTGTCCTTCTTCTGCCTCAGGAACCAAGCCCTGCAGGATAATATTCAAAATGTTAATACTACAAATGGACAGCAATTGAAAATTATATAGAAAGAAAAGGGGAAAAAAAAACTTATATCACCTCATCAAACCGAGCGGCACTATCAGTTATTAACTTGACCTATGAAACCATGATAGTGGGAAATCTGATGAGGAAGGCAGAAGTAGGAATAAGAAAAGGAAATACTGCATTCCTGAAGCCATAAATACAAAAACAAAAGCAAGCTGATATTATTTTTTATTTCTTCCCCAGGTACTTCACTTTTTGACGGTGCTGAGATTAACAGCCTCACTCTTAAAACATGTGGCCAGCCTTTGCACTTAAAATAACACCTTATGATTTCATTCCCTGGTAGGTCTTGATAAGGTTTCTGCAGGATTTTTGATGCAGAGCATTATCATACTGCCATGGTATTGATTGATCCTCTGCGATGTGGGCAGGAGGTGCTCACACAGGCTTGAAATCCCCTGCTTGGGTTTGCAAATAGTTCCCCAAGGTAAGATTTATGTTACTGAGATGGGAAGAAGTGAAGCAGAGTTCACAGGGGTTTTAGAGACTTAACTCCAGCTCCTAAATAGCTTGTATATTTTAAAACATGTGTAAAAACCGCATATATTATTTATATTCATTGCTCACAAATACTGTGGCACCGGAGATTTCTCAGTGATTTAGGGGAGAAAGCTAATCTTCCTGCTTTTCATAACACAGCTGTCAGGTTTCTCAGGCTATGTAGCACAGCACATTTTAGGATCACTTTTAATTGGTGCCTGAGAGAGAGCTGTAGTAATTCGATTTGATGCTACTCCTCACCAGCAGACAGCACTGAGCCCCCTGTGAGCTCAGAGGAGAGAGCTGTATTGGCTAAAACTACCAGCTCAGGGGAGCTGCTGAACACCATAGCACAGAACCACATCCAAGGAAAAGGACACAACCAAGTGAAAATTCAGATAGAAACAGGTATGCCAATGTAGAAGACTGACTTAATTTGCAGGTTTCTTGTCTTACTAGAAGTTGCAAAAAATGACAGCTGTGACATATGGCTTATATAACATCAGCTTGGCTTAGTCACAGAGTGAAAAATACTGCATTTCCATTAATTTGTTTAGGATAATACTGAATTGGTTTCCTCCAGATTTTTTTTTCTTGTTTTTGCAAATTGTTCTACAACCCCAGTTCTCTTATTCTGTCAGAGCTCACACTGTGATAATAGCAACCATGAAAGTGCAAGTGCTGTTTATTATAGAGGAACATAAGTAGGACCTCAATTATTTCCCCATATTAGTCATGTATTAGTTTCCATTAGTTACTAATTACCAGTAATTAGCATCCTCGTGCTCATGCAAGAGAGACAGCATGAAGTTCCTAAATCTCCTATATAACTTGACATGTGAAAGGAGACCTGCTGTGACTCAGCTCTTATCTAGAGCTGGTGGAAAATACTGGTCTGTGACTTCGGCCTTTCAATAAAACTCTCCTAGAAAAAGTGCTACAGTGAACTACATTCTCCCTTATTCTTTTAGATTTGAACTTTGCTCTGTTCCCAAATGGTTCCATGGCAGTACTTAACTGTATGTACCTATACTACACATGACTAGGATAAAAGATGCTCAAAGCAAAGAAAAATTAAATGCTATTTTGCAGGTTTTTTTGCAGATACAGTCACACTCTTCCTGGACACTAAGCCAACCAGGAGTGCAGTGAATATGGTTTGCTTATCTATAAACTAAGGTTAGTTTATGTTCTGCCTTTCAGTGAAGAATTGATAAAACTGTGCCCTTGGAGAAGCAGCCTGTAAGGAATGTGATATACACTATCAAGTGCAAACTCCTTAGAATAATCAACTGCATAAAAGCTAGGAAGGAGCTGATTATGCAGCTCTTCTGCAAAAAGAACTTGGAGTTTCTAGAGGATCACAAAGTAAACAGAAGTACATGTCAAACTGCTTTAAAAAAAAAAAAAAAGAAAAAGAAAAGAAAAGAAAACATAAAATAACTCTTGAAATACAAACAGAATTTCTTCTTTGCAACTGACCAAAGCTGACCAAATCACTAAGAAAACTCTCCTTTTCTTTGAGCATGACAGTTCAAGGAATGCATTGATCAGAGACAGTAGAGAAAAACAACAACAAGAGCTCTAGAAAATGTGACCTATAGGAAACACTTGGGACTAAGTTCAATTTGGAAAAAGAAAACAAATATCAACAACATAAAATAAATACAAAAAAAAAAAAGACAGAAGTAACTGTTCTTCATGCCAGCTGTAGCCAGGAGATCTAACAGGCTTAGGCTACACAAATGGATGTTTAGAGACTGGGAAAAATATGGAAAGTATGGATATTTATAAGCTGGGACAGAGTGTAGGGAGGGGCTTAGATTGTCAGCATTAGAGATTTCTAAGAATATGGTAGCTAAATTTCAGCCTGCACCACAGAAAGAATTCATTCCTAGTGTCAGCTTGAATAAGCACATACCCATTTTGTCCAGCAGAGCCATCATCCTTCAGATCCAAAGCAAACAGGGTAGACTATTCCAGTCCTCTTGTGCTAGATAAAGGCTTCTGCCTATCTGTAACAGCTGGTCTGAAATTTCTAATTAACTTAATTAACCTTTGTGAAAGGCTTCAAGATTCTCTAAAAGATGAAAGTGGGTTTGGAGCATTTAAGAAAGCAGGTAGAACAAAGACAAAAGCAAGAGAGAACAAAACCAAAGAATAGGTCCAGTCTGCTCCTGTGAGTCATGCTGGAAATCCAGGGCAGTTTTCCATGGGTTCACTTAGGTGCAATTAACAGGAAAAAAAATCACCTGTTCTGTTGCACAGACTAGTTAAGGGTGACATTTGCATGATTGACATCCAGCTACTCTTGTCCTATCCAAGTCTTTTACAGGACAAGGGAAATAGCCTGCATATGAGGTGTCACAGTGTCTGGTAGGTGTCACAGTCTTTCAGTTGCATCATCCGACTGTTGATCCTAAGGGGAAGAATGTTGTTGGGTTATAGTAGGGCACAGAACTGGAAACAAAATTACTTTTTTAACAAGAGGTTGAAGGTGAATCCAAACTAGATCAGGATGTTCTATAGCACATTGTTTCTGCTCCAGCTGAAGGAGAGTGGGTCCTCCAAGAACTTTTTTGTGCAGGAAGGCAATTCTCTCAGTCTGTTACTCATATACCTCAGAGTATTTCAGGTTAGATAACTTTTGAATTTGTATTTCCCCTTCTTTCATGAGTTTCTCATTGCATTCCTCATGTTGACATTGCTACCACCCAAACCCATTTTCCAGCTACCTGTACAGCAGCAGCCAGACCTCCTTCCACTTGATGTCCTGTTCCAACTGCCATACCTTGCTCCTCACATGGATTTGTTTCTCCTTAAAGCCCTCTTTCCCTCTTAATTCCTGTGCAAAAATCATAGCTCTTAATGACTAGCTACCCAAGAGGGATCTAAGGTCTATAATCAAAAAAACACCCAGTTTTGGATCTCTGCAGAGCACTGACATACTGTAGACAGCACCAGAAGCAGCCCACCTTTGGTACCATCAGCTGACAGCTGCAGGTCTGCATCTTATGGGTCACTTCAGGTTTCTCTTCACGTGGGGCTCTGCTGGGCTTGGCTCATTGCAAACTGAGATTACTCTTTACACACCAGCCACCTGGACACCCACTGATGGTGCCATCAGATGTGTCTGCATGGCACATTCTTATTTCTCACTCGGTGACTAGTGAGCTGCACAGAAAGGGCATCTGCTTTTAGTGAAACAAAGAATACAGAGCTGTTGTTTGACCATGTAAGAACACAGCAGCACACAGTATTACAGAGCTCATGTAATTGGTTAGGAAGACATCGGGAGCAGGCTGAAAATCATACCTGAATTGGAAATAGCTCTGTGCCTCAGAAAGCAGCCATACAGGACACCACTTAGTATTGTGTATTACCACTGTCCTCATGACAAAATTCAGGTGTCAGCTGAGGACATCCGTCCATGGTACATATTTCCCACAGCTTCCCTTCATACTTCATAAGTGCAAAATTCACTTCACCTCACTCTAACTCAGATTATCAAGGGAATTTAGAAGTCGAATCTAGTCAGAGATTACAATACAAGCAGGTGTGCAGCCATGTATGTGCATCTAATCTCTGAACATACAGGTTGGACTGAGAAGGGTCTAATGATTGCAGAAGTGGAGCAAAACTTTCCCTCTCATTGCTCCTTCTGCAGCCAGGTGACATCTAAGGGTACAAAAAAGAAATGAGAATGCTGTTGGTCTTGAAACATAGAAATAGAAATCCTGTGGAAATTAAAATATCTACTATTCTTACAAATTACTAAAGTCAATACCGTGGTACCATATGCCCAAAATTATGAAAAACAGACTAAATATCATTCTCTTATACTGGCGCTTTGTAACTTTTTGAGATATTGGTTTTGCTTTAAATGTGTGTGCATACAGGTAGAGAGGCAGTTCTGCACGGTTCCTTATAACAACAAAAAAAATTAAGTATATCTAGTAAGTCTTTTAAAATGCCTGTGTACAAGTATTATAATTCTACATAGTCTGAAGTATTTTGTTTCAGCATTTGGCAACACTTCCACATCCCTGAATCAGTGTATTTTGTCTTCACAGCTTCTTTCTGATCCAAGGCACTCTCTCTCCCCATGTTCCCACAGATAAGACCAACAGAAGTGCTGAACTCTGCTTTGAACATAAGAAAGGAAACTACTACTGGAATATGCTCTCTGAGAACCCTACAGTTTGTAATCCTCATTTTTTTTACTTCCAAAGGACTCCAGGTTTGCTCCTGAGGGCACTTGAAAATCCCATTGGGGATGGTCTTTACAGGGTTTCAGAGAGTCAGGGCATGTGTTTGCATATATGGTTTAAGATGATCCAAAGGAAACATGGGAAGAAGGAATCTGGTTTTTGCAGATAGCTATTTTCATGTCCAAAAAGGCTTCTCCTAGTTTGCTAGTGCTCTTTCTTTTCTTAATTTTTGAATTTTTAAGTGTCTGGTAAAGTATCTCGATCCAGGAAGAGACACTCTTTAATGTTCATGTAGAAATTGGGAATGAATAAATAAATAAATTGCCACCTGAGGTGCACTGTTATCACCCCAAACTGTAAAGCCTTACATGTCTGTTTAAATATAACATTAAATACTTATTGCAAGTGCAAGTTTTCTTATTTCACGTAAAATCAACCTTTGGTATAATAAAAATAAATAGAAATAAAAAAGAGAAAACTGTCTTATTTACTCCTAGTTCTTCTTTTGGCTAGGATTCTAAGAAGCAATCTCTTCATCCCAGAGGGATGAAGCAGCACTTTGCAAAAACAAAATACCACCTCCACATAACAAAAAAAGAACACAGTGTTAGTTAGCACAAGTAGAGTCACACTTCAGAATTGCCACTCTGGGCATTCAGCCTTTGCAAGTTTTCCCAGATTATTGGAGACATTAGTGGCTGCTAATACACATGGATGCAATTAAGAGCGAGCAAAGAAAAGATTCACAAACAAGCTTTGTGTTTGGTGAGGGTGTAAAAGATGAATCACTTATTCAGTTTTCTGTTTAAGCTGTGAAAGGAGGGTTTAGACTCATCAGTATGAAAAGTCTTGCAGCAAAGCTTGTAGCATAGATATAAAAGTGGAGGAAAATTTCAAGAGGAAAATTTGTTTCATTCTTTATGCTCTTTCTCTTTCACAGCATTTATGTCTGCTCTTCAAAGTGAGGACTATGCTTTCATTTGGACCTGTATAACAATGTTGTTGACAGAGAGGATATAACTCTACACACCACTGAAGTCATCAGAAATTACTGATAGAAATAACTCAGTGCAATTTTTTTCCATTTTTATCTCAGCCCAAGAGACCTTCATGATTTTCAGTCAAAATTTCACTAAAATAATTTAATTTCCCAATAACCTACTTTTAATCTATAAACAGCATCTATGTTTCCTCTTTTGGAGAATTTCCATTTGTGTATATTTCCGGCAGAACATTGGAAGAGCCTCACTGGGAATTGCCACATAATGAATAAATGCCAAAGATGAGCTGAGATGCTGAGTTTACCTCCAAAGTTGTCTCTTCATGCTTTCCAGGGACATTGACACCATTCTGATTTTACCCAGGACTCCAGAGGAAGCCTTGAATAGAATTAATTTAAGACAAGAGATGCTACCTTGTGTGCTACCCAGAGGACTCAGGATTATTACTGACATCACAAGGCAGTCAGGAATACACATTGAAAGTGAACAGTTGTACAAATGGCCCAAGTGAACCAGACTAGCTGCTGCTATATTGGCACTCAGATCTGGGTTTTCCCTCCAATTGTTATGTGGAATCCTGGGCAGAAAGAGTTTTGTAGTAAAGCAGAAAAAAAGATATAAGCCTGAATTCTCCTTTCATTGCAAGCAGTTCAAGCATAAGTTCCCAGGATGCAGCTGGCTATGGGAATGAGTATATGTAGCACCTCAAACACATGAAGTGGACTGAATCATGGAGAGATTCAGTGCATCTCAGTTCAGATACTAAGGTAGGAGCATGGGATGACTGGTCTGGGAATAGATGTCAATAATTCAACTGTCAGGAGGATTTTCTCTCCACTTTAGAAACAGTGTGTACTCAGGAAGATGAATTGCTCTTTTCAGGAGCAGTAAATACCCCTTTTTCCAATCCATTTTTTTTTAAATAAAGTGCTGACAAAGATTCAAAGCTCCTTCAGGGTGCCCTTCATGGCCCCTTTTTTGAGATTTACAATTTTCACCTCTGCTCTTAAAACGAGGGTGAATAAACTTATGATGAAATCTAGACTAATTTTGGAGCTGAAACTTAATTCTAACCACATAAGAAGCCTCACTGAGTTCAAAATGCCTTAGCTCAGTAAGACTCTGCTCTCACTTAGTCATACTGAAATATTGTTCTGTCACATTTTGAGTAATTGCTGTGAACTGGTGGATAATCACAGACAATTTCCACGGTACATGCAAACTGACTCAGCTCTTGCAAGCACACGTCAGGAGAGAATAACAAGGAGCATTTACTTACCAAAATTCTTAAGATTTCCAAGAAAATGTTCAGATTGAAGCACCAATGGCTTTCATGAAAACAAAAGCTTAATTTTAAACACAATTGTGTCAACAGGAGCTCTTTGGTGGTTTCAGGGACCTTATGTCCCTGCCCTAAATTCTGGGGTCTCCAACTTTAGTGATCCTATAAGATCTGATCTAAGATTTGATTTTATCTCCATCAGGAAAAAGCAGGCATTTGGGATCTGAACCTTTTCCCTGCAGTGTTGGCAGAGAAAAATCTTCTAGGACACCAGGACTAACAACTTACTAAGGAGTTATTTACCAGTGGATTTGATTATCAACAGGAAGCTAAGAGGTCTGTAGTTTGTCATGGTTTGCTTCTATATCAGCTAGGAATAGCCATGAATAAATCACGAAGATGCTTATGAGTTTTCATATCTTTGAATTAAATGTTTCCTACGCTAATTAAAAAATATTAATCCAAATTATTTAGACTCTGGTACATATTCCTTATTGGTCATGTCAGCATTATACATATTTTCCTCCTGAACACACACAGTATTGACATACTAGTTTGCAGGCATATGTATTACACAGCCTCCCTAGCAGCCCCTAAATGAAAAAGGAGTAATTCTCTAGAGATATTTTCACTGTGGATTTGCATCTCTCCCCAGATTATTAGACCTTCTTCACCCCCAGTTCATAACATCTAATTACCGTGCTAGCTGTGCTCAGTTATTTAAAGTCTAGCCTTTACTTATTGAATTTTATAGTTTGATATTAATAGATCAGAGGTTAACTGGCTCAATATCAGGAAAGGAGTCACTGGCTCAGTAGTACAAAAGGAGTCAGGATTACGTTGAGCTTCTCAGTATTAGTAATCAGGCTTTAAAGAGAGAGCAGAGAACAATATATGTCAACCACGGCAGAGTATAAAGAAGAAAGTCAATATTTACAGACATGAGTGTCTCCTACCTGAGCTGCAGACAATTCTGAGCACCTGGGGCTTGATAAAGTGAACAGAGAAGCTTCAAGGCTTCTGTGGACCAGAAAAGAGCCAAAGAAGTAATATCAAAAAGGCAACAGTTTATCCAATTAAACCTGAATGCTCTTGACACTGAAATAGATAGAGTATCATTATATGACTGTCCTAACTGACTGGACAGGAATGGTACAGGGTTAATTCCCCATTTCTCACCTGTTTACCCTCTCATTTTGAATGTGTTAAGGATATGAGAGTAATAATGCTGTAGGCTTTTAAGGATACAAGGAAAGCAATGTGCACAGGGAAAGATGAGTTTCTTTTTATTGGACTAGCTGATGTAATTGGAAAAAGCATAAAAGCTTTTGATCATCTATTACCTATCTGTGGGGTAGATGGGCTGCTTGCCATGGTATGAGAGGGGAAGACAAACCAGACAGCCAACAGCTTTGATCTTCCAGATAATGGTAAAGCAAAATCCCAGTCCCACTACTCTTGGTGCTTTATGAAGTGTTCAGACCCGTTTTCTTCCTTTTTTCTTTGTGGTTTTTTTTTTCTTTCTCTTTCAACCTGTACAGTCAGGTCACTGAGGAACAGCTACCATGGGTTTGCTAAGCCTTGATAACCATCCAGAGGCACTGCTGCCCACAGCAAGTACAGTGTAATACAAGTTATTTTCATCTCAGTGGAAGAAACTTAAACCTCATTAGCTCACATTTACCAGGACTTAGAATGCTCCCAATACAGTTATTTCTACTATTCTATTCCTACCTTTTCAGATACACAGAGTAATATTTTATGCCTCATTTATGAAGTAGGATTTAGACCAGTTTCCAACAGCCTTTTCCCTGTTTTTTAGGAAGGCATTTTTGACAGTTTGGATTAATTTTACACAAGAAATCCCTTTTTAGAATAACTGTAAAGCACATCACCCTTCTACCAACACAAGGCACAGAAGTAATTTCTCCAACTTCAGCAAATAATAGTATTACTATTACTGAAATTGAGATTTCGGTTCATGCTCCTCTTTCACTTATAAACATGAGCTCAGTGCAAGCAGCCACTTAATAGAAATTGTTCTAAAGATTCTCAAACGGTGAGACTCAGGCAAAGCTTTTCTGATGATCAGGATTCAAAAAGTCAAGCCTCTTCTATGAATCAAAATATTAGGCCAGTTATTCTAAAAGCTGTAACATTCCTAACCATGTTGTTTCAGCACTTATTGTCCAGGGTAGGAGTTCATATCTATGTAATATTCCCTGTTGAGGATGATATCTCTATTTGCAGAATTCTGGGGCTTTTAGGCTTTTAACCCACCATGTTCCTTCTAAGCCAAACAATTTCAATTACCCTTATTAGTGCTAATAAAGTTGCTTGTAGTATCTTTTTAACACCTACACTGAACATAACATTTTGCCACTCTACCTTTTGCATTTGCCTTTTACCTGGAGTTTGCTTCTGAAGGTACGCAAACTTTAAGGGGAAAGGTGAAGCACACAAAACCATAACTCATGGAAGAGCACTGGATCAAACTGAATCATTTTAAGAAGCTGGAGTTCAGTGACACTCAGGCTCAATTATCTGTCAAGAGGTGAACCTCAGCCTCCCAAAGTATTGAGTGTTCCAGCTTCCAAAACAGCAAGAAATTATCAGTCTGCATGAAAGATGACAGCAAAAGAAAACAGTTGTTGTGCAGCAGACAGTAGGATTCAAAGCCCTTTGTCCAGCTCTGGGAGCTGAGAACTATGTCACACCAGGTCCAGCAGCTGGTAGCAGCCAAGAGCAGAGGTGCAGAGTTAGAACTCACTTGTGAGTAGGCAATGCTTGCCACAAGGATATTCCTGCCCTGTGGAGTCTCCAGATGTCTCCTTCACAGAGCTGTTATTGCCCTGCTCCTCAGCAGAGGTAGAACAGCTATGCCTTGTTTTGATAATCCATCAAAAATCCAGGGTCAACAACTCAGCTCACTGTGCACCCAGACAGCACACACTCAGTCCTGCTGGCATCTCAGTAGGAGGAGAAATGGAGATTCTCACTGGACAGATACCAGCCTTTGGGCATGAGGAGCACAGACCCCAGAGCCCGGGTCATCCTTGGCTCCAGAAAAAACAGGCTAATGGCAAATCACCCTCTGGGAGAGCTGTTTTGAAGAACATCATGAGGGAAAATCTATTCAATCTTCTTTTGGGTTTTTTGGACTTGGTGTCCCCAATTTGGGAACCATGGAGAATTTTCCCTTGGACTAAACAGGGCCATATCATAGAGCTCCCCACAGATCTGTCTCATCCTCCAAATGCTGTGCTGATGATGGCTGGTAGCAGAGGCAGATCATGGCCCTACAGGCTTCTGTAATGAAACCTGTATTCCCAAACTCTGTCCCCAAATCCTCGGTGGCAATTACAAAGTACCAACCTTGTAGATGGAAATGGCATGAAGTGAGATGCACCTTCCATAATACTGATAATTGCAGGAAAAGATAAGTTACACAAAACCACAGGCCTGGCTTTGATTATTTAGGTGCCTTTTGTCTGATCTGAACCAGAGTCCTATCCAAATTACAGCTCCCTATGTACAGACACAGACTGTTGTATTTCTCCTCCTATGAAGGGAATGTGTTTTTTCTTAGATGAAAGACACCAGCAATGCCAAGCAATATCCTTGTTGGGAAAATATTGCCTTATTTCTGAGGAAACAGGTTTGCCTTTAACACATCAGGACAGTTTTATGTGATCACTAACTAAAGTCAACAAGATTTCTACAATAATTTTCCTCTTTCCAACTCCTATTTCCAAGAACTCCATCAGCAGCAATTCTTTATCAGTTTATATACAATCACTGCTGGAATTTCCTTTACATCAGCAAGACGCACCTAATTATTTTTAGTGATATCATTAAGTAAAACACTTCAGTGACCAGGACCTAAAATTAACAGGATTTTGGGCAGCCAGCAAATAAAAGACCATCATATCTCATTTGACTTGACTGAACTCAATTTACTTTTATGAGATTCACTTTTTTAAGCTGTCATTTCTAACTACTCATTTTACTAGTAAATTTTTTGTGTTAGGAAATTATTCAGACTGTGAAACTGCTGCTCTTTTGCTGACATAAATGCTGAGAATATTGCTGGAGATGTGCTTCTGGTAGTCTCCTGTAATGAGGTGATTCTGTCATCAGTGAGTCTGGACAGATTTGGAGATGCCAATTCCAGGGCGTTAAAACTAGAGGCGTTTTAGTACACAAGGAGCATTCACAGGTTTATCAGACACTTTCTAGACCTTGCACAACACCACACAACATCAGCCTCATCACACAAGCACTCCATGCTGCTCTGGGGACAGCAGTTCTTCCAAATAAGTATGCCCAGATCAAGCTGCTCTGTCTACTCTATATCACTATTCATTTCTACTGCTGTAGCTCAAGCACAGAAATATAGTGAGGAATGCACAGGTACAAGTGCCCTACTGGTATTGTTCGTAGATCTGTTCATCAGCAAATGGTAGTTAAAAGTCCTGAGATGGATAAAAACATTTATTTGTGTCCCAACACCAGATGAGTATTGAGAGAAAACACAGAAATGCAAACAAGTTTTTATGTTGGAGTGATCAATATGATTTCAGATGTCTGTCTAAAGAATTTAGTGTCTGTGAGCAGGTGACTCTTGTGGCCATTCAGTCCTTCCCTAAGCTCAGAGGTAATGTTAATGAGACCCGAAGAGTGGGAAGATTAAAATGAGAGGTCACAGGGGAAACCAAGAGATTCCTCCCAAAAAAACCCATTTTACAGCAGCACTGCAGGGAAAGACAAACTGTACTTGCAAAGCACGGGTCAGATTGTGAACTGCCTCATAATAATCTCCTCAGATAATGGAGATGGGACAGCAGGGAAGAGAAGTACTATGCTGAGATATTTCTTACTATCACTACAAATCAAGACATTTATGCATTTTTCATTCTTTAATGTTTGCTTACTCTGCATTTTCTAAAAAGAAATCAAACCCAGTGTTTGGTGAAAGACGAGCAAAGGACAACAACCCATGAAAATCAGTAGCAACTTTTGAATCAGGAGATCTGTGTTCATCTCCCAACCTTTTCAGGGCTGGTCATGGTTATAAAATGAAGAGAAGCAGGAAAGAGCCTTCATCCACTCTGGGAGACTGGAAAGCAAAGTGACATTGTGTGTCTCTCCACATAATGGCTGCCCTTGATGCTAATAGCATGGGAAGGGAGCAGAGACTCCTTGAGTTATCTTGCTGACTGCTGGAAATTGTCTCCTGTTTGAAATTGCTGGTTTCCAGCTCTTGCTGAGCTCCTTGTTTGGAGTTGCCCTGTGCTCACGATCAACATCAGTAAACACATCAGGGAAGAAACAGTGTGTGAAGGTGGGGTGGGATGTGGCTCTCCTCCTTCCTCAGCACAGGCTTTTCACAACAGTCCCTGAACACATCAAAGTAGTGATGCTTTTTGAAAGATGGGCTCCCATGTTCTGAAGTTAATGGAGCCAGGTGTATTACAACAGAGAAAGAAAACTCATCAGGCGTGATTTATGTCCACCTCTGGAGCACTATCTGTGACAGCCGAAGATTTAGGAGGAGGCAGAGTTGTTTAGGTCTCCTCAATACACCCATATAAGAGACACTGGAAAAGTACCACTTCTCCTCCATGGTAAGGAAAGACAGCAGTCCAAGAAAGCAAAAGTGAATGCAAATTAGCTTTGCCCCAGGGAAGGCAAGATGCCAAAGGATAAGCAGCTTTGCAGAGCTCACAGGAAGGATCATTAGCTATGAAATGTGGAGGTCCAGAAGACAGTGAGTCTGTTGTAGTGGTTGAGGGGAGGGGTAATTAGAAACACCAGCCTGCTCTGACACTTTATGAAGTGTTTAATGATGGTTCTTTCGGACTCTCTTCTACTACACTGCTGAAATTAAAATTCCAACTCCATTGCTCTGCTCTTTTGGCCATTCCCTCCCAAAAGAGCACACCCCAGTAGAAGGCTCTGCTGTCCCACTCCAGTAGCCCTTTCTCATACAAACATATATACACACACACAGCCTCTCCAGTGAGTCAGAGAAATTCAGGCCACTCATCACAGGGAGCATCACAACCTTCTGCAAGGCAAAACCTCACCTAGTCTGAATCATCCACTGGATAATGACTCTGGTCCATGTTGACTGGAGCCACACAGGAATAAGACACAGAGTACCTCAGCTGAAAGAAGAAAAGGAGGGATATCTGGAAATAATAGGGAAATATGTGAGGATAATATCTTCTGTATTAGGAGAATTTCATACAGAATGCAGACCAGGAAACATCATTATTCTGGAAGTTATTTCTTTAATTGAATTTACTTCATTAAAGCCTCCCTTCCATGTATCATTGTTTTTGTTCAAATCCCACAGGGCCAGGATATTCATCTAACATCTTGATAAGCAGTGCTATAACATCACTATTGAAGTGCTATATTGAAGTGGGAATGCAGCTAACCAGCCTAACAAGAGGCACCTGAACTATTTGCAGAACCAGCAAATCTCCCTTAAAATAAGAACTGGATTAAGGACTGCACTAAGAGAAGTTGTGCAAACAGCTAGGTTTTCATCAAGGGACAAAGCAGTCTGCCAAAGAAGAAGAAAACATCACTTTTTTTTTTTTTCTAAAAGTAGGTAGAAATCCTGTTCCATAAATAACTTAAAAAAATATGCTGAAGAAAAGGCATGAATGCACAAAATTGAATACAGTACTGCATTCACCAATGAGGAAATTAATAGTTGCTTCCACATCCATTATAAAAGATGGGTGGATAACTTAGTCCCTAAATGGGCACCCAGATACTAGAACACCATTAATACGGGTGAGTTTTGGCAACAATACGTACAGAAATGTCCTCTGGATTTGAAAAACTTTTTTTTTTTCCATCTGGATCAAGTTGGATCATGTTTTCTCATTCTCCAAATTAAAATGGATCAAACGAAAAAAAAAATCTTAATATATAGGTAAAGAAAGGATACAAATTCCTTTTCTAAGGGAAAAAATTAGGTGCACAGGAAACTTACTGTGCAAATTGGAGACAAGAGTCTCTCTGAGAGGAGCAGTATGAACTTTCATAAAAATGCAAAGAGACTTGAACAGAAGAATTTTGCAAGAATAATTTCAGTCGTGTGGGCAGAATAAAGTTACAAAAACAATGCATAAAGGAAGTAGAGAAAAAAGACTAAACTAAAAGCATACAGTGTATTACTTGTAGGAGTACAAAGAACAGGAAACTGATATCACAGGAAAAGGGGTGGGAGTTCTCCTTAAAGCACAACAGAATTTAAGTCAGCACAGATCTGCAGCATTATGTCCTATTAGTAAGATTTTCTTGAGCGTGAGTTACTGGCAAATGCAGGTGAAGTGGGATTGAATTGTTACATGAACCTCAATGGAATTTTTATCCAGCTGCAGAAGACTGTCAAAAAGTTGTCAGGTTCAACTCAGTTAAGATAGCCAAGGACTCAAAAGATGATTGTGATCCAAAACTTTGCCAACAAAATAGAGGTTATATCCTGATATTTAAAAAATAAAATAAAATAAAAACCAAAACAATTTAAAAAATCAAACAAAAAAACCCCTCACCATTCTCTTTGGAGGAGAAGAAAACAGATTTATCATTTTCATCTTTACATTTCATTGAAATAACCAGATCAATTAATAATTCCAAGAAACGGAAAAATAAATGGCTGCAATAAAAATATTGCAACAGTAGTCCAGAAACATTTTGGAACAGCTTCAGATAACCTGTGCATAGAGAATATAACCTGGATACATATCCTTACATGCCTCTTAGTTCCAGAAAAGTCCCTCTTTGATCTAGAGAAAGCTTGTTTCTTAAAAAAAAGAAAAGTACTATTGAGTGCTGGTTTAAGAACCAGAGTTTGTGCTGATGTCTTTTGAATTCCTGACAAGGAGAGTCTCCCCTGTGATTTCAGGAAGCCTTGCTGAGGAAGCTCTGAGCATCCTTCACTTGGTCCCAGGTGGAAGACAGAAAATATTTGGCTTCAGCTCAGTCTGATGGAGGAAGGAGAAGTCTCTCTATGCCTTTTACTTTTATTAAAGTTGGTAAATTTAAAATGTAGAATGGACTTTTTTCCTTTTCAGCAACTGAGCACAAAGCTGCTAAGGTTACTTTTTCCCCACATATGCCATATGCTATATTTATCCATAAATAACTACAGAATGCACTAACAGCTTGAAACTCTGAGATAGGTTGTAATAGTTTTATATATATATATATATATGTATATATATAAATAAATAAATAAAGATAACTAACACAATGTAAACATTAGAGGTATATTGCTTGTAGGTGCATAATGTGTATTTAACTCTGCTTATAGTTTAGAAGGATTTTGAAAGTCCCTTCCAAAACCAGGAAAAAGATTTATGGCATTTGGGAACCAATCCAATTTGCATTGTATTTTTTTTATTTCAAGGAAAAGCAAATTGTTTCTCAGGGGAGGTGTAAAGCAGTACAATTGAAATGGTATAGACCAGCTCATGCAGAGCAATGAAGACAGATGTATGCAGGGCCAACTGCTCTGCTCAGAAACCCCAGAGTAAATTCACTTTACTACCAGTCACACTGAAATTTCTCTAAATGCTCACCAGTGTATCAAGGAACAGCAGAGAACCCAATGACAGAGTTGTATTTTTCTAAGAGGAAAAGAAAACCAAAATTAAACTACACTAAACTAAATTAAATCAACCAAACTACCAAAAAAAAAAAAATCAAACCAAATAAAGCAAGCAAACAAAAAAAACACAACAAAGACAAAACCCAAACCATATCACCATATTCAACAGGTTTTACAACCCATGTGGACTTCAAACCCAGTTTGCAGATTGATAAACATCTACCTGGCAGACACACTCTTTACTCTTCAACTCTTTGTGCATGCAAGAAGAAACGTGCTGAACACCAAAGCTTATAGCAAACGTTAACAATAACTGGCCATTGAAGTTTTGACAATAGAGCTGTTGAGTGGGGTAAATGTAAACCGTCCCTATTGTCTCTACAGGAACTGGGACCAGCCAAACCAGAAGGTGCTGTTTCTTCTCCTGGCAGAGTCGGCACAGTTAAGGGGAACACCCAAGAATAATCCAGGTAAAACAGCAAAACAGGCCTCACAGGGCAACTCCACGTGGTGCCCCCACAACAGCTCAGGTGCACCAACAGATCCTGTTGAAGACAGCAGTGGTTTCTGGTGAGAAGTGCTGATCTGTTTCTCATGACCTTCAGCATAGTTGATGGCGTGTGCCCCCGCCACATGCCCTTGCTCATCACTGCTGCTGAATGACATTTTAAACTAAACAAAACCAGAAGGATCTCCAGCTGCTGAGAGGACCTCAGACAAGCTTCTTGTGCAAAGCACTGTTCTGGAGAGATAATTATTCAAAGCCGAAATGCTGTAGGAACTGTGACCCCTTAGCTTTCATACACAAGCTGCACAGTAATTCCCACCCTTCACCTGCTCCCACTGAACTTCTGCAGTCTTTTCCTCCAATTCTAAATCAAGTGCTTGCCCTCTGGAGGCTCTCAGAATCAAAAGTGAGCTGTGGAGCCAAGCTGCTGTGTTTTGCTGAGGTTGTACAACTGACAACTCACAGTCTTACCAAGAACAGAGGTGCAAAACTTTAAAGCACCTTGAAGCACCTTGCAAGTGCAATGTAGCTGCTTCATGAGCTTTGGTCTTACTGCTCTGTGTTTTCAGGTAAGCAGTGGCATGCACAGCAGGAAAGCTGGAGATATTGCCTCCTAAACATATTGGGAACAAGAGTGCAACATGAGCCAGTGGTAAATCTTATCTCCTGAACAACTGATGGTGTTGCTTAGTGCTCATAACACAGGTCATACGCCTCAGACCTGGTCTTGACTTTCCATCAGTTTTTATATGACCCTTGGTGGGTGCCATTTTACAATCTAAGAAAGGATTTAGAAATAGCAGCAGGTGAGATTCTCCACAAAGGCTGCTTTTCAGCTTGGAAGGGGAAAGATTAAAGGCAGATTGGCAGGGGTCCTTAAAGCTGTTTCTCCCTGTGCCTCAGCAGTGGCTAGATAGGGATGGGGAAACAATCTCTTCTGTTGACTGTTCTAACACAAGGCTGGAATAAAACTATTAATGTATTGCAGTAACCTCAGAGGAGCCAGGGGATAAAAATATAGGGGTTATACCCGATATTTCCTTCTTCGCAACTTAGTCCCATATCTTTGCCAGGAAACAAACAGCCCAGTTCATACTGGCTCTTGTTATTCTAGAAGATGAAATATAGGGCAAATTTTGCTGTGCTTTTTACATTTAGAGTCATTACCCTTTTAAATTAAAGGAAGGAGTACTTGAAAGGACACACTCTCAAGTAATTTTCCTATAGTTCAACTTTGTTTTCCTTTTCTCTTCATAGTTTGCAACAGCCTCTTAGGAGGAGCCAAAAAACAAACATTGCTTCATTCTCCTACCCAAAGTGTCTTCTTCCATTTGTCAGACACTAATTCCCTGCACCCCTTGTGTTACTAATTAAGCTTAACATTAACATGCAAGTAAACAACTAGAATCTCGTTTGTGCATCTGCATCATCAGAGATGACAGGAAAAGAAATGTTATGTCAAGTCCCTATCCTCACAGCACATATCTCAGAGCACAGTGATAGTAAAATCAGTGAAGTTTCAAGCCTTGCTATTCCACAGGGTTGCTACAAACAAAGCCAGATCTTCAAGGCAACCTTCACTGATTCTCAGATGAAAGGAAGGGAGAAAGACTTTGGGTTGGAAAAGCCCATAAAAAGTTACCAAAAATTCCACCTGGCATTTGCTTGTCCTGAAAATTCCCTTCCCTCTGATTGAAATATAAACGGAGAAATACTTACTACAAACCAATGTGCACAGCTATTGACAGGAAGGGTGGGTGCAACTTGAAGCATTATGGAAAAAAGAGGTCATTTAAAGGGGACAGAAACAGAGGGTGTTACACCCTTTTGTGCAGCACAGCTAATGAGCTGCCATCATATAAGGAACTGAGAATATTTCGTGTCCATACAATAGGTTTAAGGGTCTGAATTTTCCCCTGCTCTGTATGTAGTTTTTCTATGTGTTGACAGGTGCAAGCTGAGCACATTTTAGAATAACAAAGTTTGTTTCCACTTTCCACAGGTTTAAAAAATTGAGCAAAGCCCTAAACAGGAAAGTCAAGACCAGCATCATACTATTTTAGTTACCTGTAAATTTCTTATAGGATACATAAAAACATATAAAACTGCAAGTTCTGATCTGATTGACCTGTGTTGGACACAGCGAAATCCTCCTGGCAACAAACTCACAAATTCTTTGAAGACACATTTTTTTGGAGAGCAGAGAAAATTCCTTTTACTCATTAAAGGAAGGGTTCATTCCACCCCAAAAGAACCATCTGGAAGTCACAAGAGCAAGGCAGATATCTAAACTTCCTTTATTTATATGAAGGACACGGGTAGACATGTTCCACCAACACGTGTTTTTAAGTGGGGAAGGCTCATGGGAAGGTCTCAGGGCTTGTGACATTGCTGGTATCTGAAATAGGAAGCACTTAGATATAAATCTGACCTTAAGGTCTCCTTCCTCCCTTTGATAATTACTTCCTCTCACTAAGTCTAAGAGGAGCAGTGGCAATGGCTGTGATTCTGCATGAAGGAAGCACACTGATACAATGAAATGCTAATGGCTCCAGCCCTCTTGTAAGAGGGTATTTTCTACCACTGAGCATGAAAAAAACCCAAATTAACTCTTTATTGTCTCAGCAGTTCACAGGAGAGCCCAGGAGCTGCTTTTAACCCTTAGATGCCTTTGTCCTCCACACTGCACTAAATGAAGCCTACACACACAAAAGGAAAACAAACCATCTTTGGTTTTATTGGGGAGATACATTCAGGGAGGATATTGGGGGATACACTGGGGAGAAACTACCCACCACCGATAAGGGTGAGGGAGCACAGGTCATGAGTGGTATAATCCCTCTGATTAGAACTCTACTGCAATCCTCAGATATCTGAGACAAATTCAACTGACATTCCTGTTCCTGCCTTCCTCTACCAGCACTTGTCCACAGAGCAGAGCACAGGGGCAGTGGCTGACGATAGTGGCATTTCTGGAAGAAATAATCTTTTACTAGCAAAGTGATAGAGATGTGACTTTTGGTAAGTATCTTTTGTGTTTCTGAATCTTTCAATAAAGTTATGGTAGTTAACAGGAGAAGTATGAAAAGGCCCAATATTCTAAATGCAAATATTTTTTCCCATTTTGAATTAAACTCGATTGTTTTCCTTAAATTTTGACTTTCACAGGTTCAGGTGTCTCCCAAAACAAATTTCATACCAGATTCTTCTCCCTCTCCCTGCGCTGACATCCCATGAGACAAGTTATTAACATCAGGTCTTATCTCCTGTATCACCTGGCCACAGAGTTTCTTGCCTTTATTGAAGATACTCCAGCAGAAAGCTGAATAAATATTGTTTGTCTTAAGCATATACCTACAGTAATTCATATTGGGTTTTTTAACTAAATACATGTTATTTAGAAGAGCTCTAAGCTCTGTTCTTTATATATCAACCCACCAAACCACTTGAAGCTCATATTCTCAGGTGATTTATTCCTGTTTTCTGACAGGAAGCCATTTCCTTCAGCTCAGAAGGTGGCTTTAGCACGTGTCTGGCTACCTAAGTGGCAATTTCATCTTTAATTAGAAAGTACTATTTCCACTACTCCACATGCCTTGGAAATGAACTGTAGGTAATATCTCCTCTGTACAAAACTGATCAGAAAAAAAAAATTTGGCAAGGGTTCTGCCATTTCCTGCAACTCACACCAGAGGCAAGGGTGGAAAACACAGTCGCTAGCAGAGCTGGATGCCTGAAGAGATAAATTCAGCCCTTATTCTACCAGATTCAAGATGACAAGAACAGGGAAGCACTGTTATCAGCAAGGTAAAGCTGAGATTTGAATCTATTTCTGCCAAAGTACAAGCTGGCAGTTCAAAGTACCAAAGTACCACCCCTCCTCCAGAGGTAACACATACACGTACACGGGGTTGTGTCCTCATTTCTATGCAGGGCACAGAGATTACCATAACAAGTGGCTCAAATACCACCACTTTAATTTCTCCTCTTGAAAGCTGAATGCTACTCAAGTATTTATAGTTTCTATACCAAGAAGTACATTTCCTAAGGTTTGCAGTCATCCTGAGCAGGGGATGAAAGCAACAACAAATGCAACTCCCCTGTTTTCACTTCATTATGTACCTCAGTGTCAGACAGCCTCTGTGTGGTAGTATTCAGTCTGTACTTCCAAGTCCATAGGGGGGTTGAGGGCAGCTGGGTTTGACAGCAGAGATGATGGGGAGCAGCCCAGGGGAATGTGTGGTACAGAAGGAGTGATAGCAGCATCTGACAGCCTGGCACAGACAGCATCTCCAGGAAGGGGTTGTTACAGAACACAGTGCCCCATGTAAAAGGCTGAAAAGGGAAAAAGGCTGTAAACGGGTTTCTGGGGGAAACCTTGTCACCTACTGAAAGTGAAAGACAAGGCTGCCAGCTCTGAGAGCTCAACTTCAGGCACAAGGCCTTGTGTGATGAGTTCAGTGGGCACAGCTGAAATTACTTAGCTCAGGGATTCTGCTGTGATTTTAGTTTGGGTCACACACAGTGGCTTCAGCAGCCTTGTGTCCCACAAAGAAAAGGGATTTCTGAAAGTAGAACAAGATGTTTAAGGCAGAGTGAAGAAGGACATGGACATGTTGGAGTGAGTCCTGAGGAGGCCACAAACACGATCAGAGGGCAGGAGCACCTCTCCCATGAGGAAAGGCTGAGAAACTTGGCATTGTTCAGCCTGGAGAAGGGAAGACTTCAAAGAGACTTCATACCACCTTTCTGCCTAAAGGGGCTACAAGAAAGATATAGACACATTTTTTAGCAGGGCCTGTTACAATAGGACAAGGGGTAATGATTTTAAATTAAAAGAAGATAGATTCAGACTAGATATAGGGAAAAAACTTTTTACAGTGAGGGTGGTGAAACACTGGAACAGATTGCCCAGGGAGGTAGCGGATGCCCCATCCCTGGAAACATTCAAGGTCAGGTAGGACAGAGTTCCTCATCTCCTTGAAGATATCCCTGCACATTGCAAGTGGGTTGGGTGGGACTAGATGAGCTTTAAAAGTCCCTTCCAACCCGAAATATTTTATGATTGTATGAATTTCAGGCTATATATAAGGAGCATATTTTGAACGGGGAACATAAAATACTCATAAACGTAGTAAAATGCTGGACTCTCCGTGTCAAGGAATGGCTGAACAATGACTGACTAATGTGCCAAAACCTGTGCAAAAAAAGAAAATCAGCCCAAAGCATGAAGGTGGTACAGGAATTTCTGAGCAAGATCATTTTCAGACCATCCAGGAAGGATTCAGCAGGCAGTGCACTGAGACAATAACTCCATCTTTCCTATCCAGTGGAAATACAGGGATGCAGAGGTCACAGAGTGAGTCACCTGTGAGCACCACGAGTCCCTCACGCATCACCTCTTGTTCTACTGATCAAGCAGGCACCTAAGCAGCACTCTCTGAAAATGAGATGTAACAAAACACACCAGCCTCCAACTCTACTGGAAAGGGAATCACGCTGCTCCTCTAACAATCTCCTGTAGGGAATTGTCATTCTGTTGTGTTTGTTTGCTGAATTAATCATTCAGCCTTGCAAGTATGCAAAACAAGCAAGTGTTGGTCTCAGGATTCATTGTGATATATTGACACAGACTGGGATGCTGCATTACTCTTAAGCACAAACAACTGTTAATATTTCCAGATACTCATAGTCCAGAAGACTCATTCTCCCTAAGCATCACAAAAACTATCCATTAAAATGTAACATTTACAGTGAACTTTATGCAGAACCTGACTCTAGTGTTTCTATTACCTTTTCAATCCAGTTGAAACAGCGTTTACAATTCAATTAATATCCCACCACAGAGCTCCCAGCTTCACTTTGGAAGAGAATCTGATACAAAACACAGCAGAAACAAGGAAAACTAATCAAGCTCTTTACATGGTCCATGCTGTGAAGTCTGCTTATGGAGAACAGTGGCATACCTGCGAAATATAAATGCGGGATAAAAACCCTGCTCCTTTAATAATTTAAGGGGTCAGTAGGCCAGGACTTGAAACTATGGAAGTGTTACATGCATTAGTGGAACTACTGAACAGTTCTGGGATCAGACCTGAAAACCACAACATTCCCACACATGCTGTTACTGAGGGTCCCCATGGAGCTCTCCAGGCAGACCCAGCCTCTCCACTTGCTCAAGGCAGTTTTCTCTCTCCTACCTCAGCAAGCTGCTCACTGAGGCAAACACAGAGGCAGAGCAGGGCACAGCTCTCTAACACATGGATGAAATGTCTATTTATGGAAAAGAAAAGGAGATTGTAATAGTGTTATTTTAGAAATTTTTTTTTTCTTCCATTTGGACAAAATTACTCTGAAAATTTGGGTTGAGGTACCTGTGTCCTCTGCCATGTCCCAGGTGGGACACGGTCACTGAGAAATATGACAGACCTGGAATCCAAGTTGTCCATTCACCTCATATAATATTTTCCGTCCTTTTTGTGACAACATCACAATGAAGGAAGATGCCAACATAGAAGGACAGGAAGAAAAAAAAAGGAAAATGAAAGAATAGAAAGGAAGGAAAAACTGTTTTCTTTATGATCTCTAAGTCATTTCACAATTAATATATGCAAAAAGGCATTTTTATTCCTATTCATAAGCCCCCTTGCCCCCCTCCAGCACTGTTCTAACAAAAGCAGTTTCAACGACATCAAGTATCAAGAATGCCAAATGAACCTACTTTTTATAATGCAGCACATTATTTTCCATGGGATAACTATATCTCACAGTGCCTTAAGTTTCGCTAATAAATGCAGTTGTTTTACTAATCCAATCTGGCCAAAAATGGCACTTTCATATTTCACTGTAAGTTCAATGGCTCGTGGCAGAAGAGCTGGGACATAATTCTGCCTTTGTATGAGCTTTTAGCCCTCTTTTGGAAAGATTAATCAGTTTGCAGGATCCTTTCCTTTTGCCCATGAAATGGAGACTACTCTTTAAGAGCTTTTAGCTTTACAAAAAAGGTGTTGATTAGCTGGCTTGGGGATCTCAGCAGCTCTGTTATTGTCTCTTCCATTATCCACATTTATATCAGCCTTACCCCAGCTGCCCTCCACCTTCTCTGCAGCCTTTCTTGCCACTCTCCATTACCTTCCTAACAGGCTCATATTTTAGTATAGAATGCTCAGGGGAAACAGGACTGGATGAGTGACATAAAACAAGCCACAGTGTTGAACGTTGCCCAGAGAGGTCCATAAAATTTCTCTCCTACTCTTCGTCCAAGAGTAGAATCCAGGTATTCCTCTCTAATAGATCAAGTCCAGACCTCCCACCTTTTTATTTAAAAGTCCTACATAAATCTGCCTACAAACTGATCTCTTTGCCTGTCATTTCTCTCATACCTCTGCACTCCATCCAACCTGCAGCCTCCCCAGATTTCTCCTTAATTCCTGCAGCTTCCCTGTACTGACCCTGTTGGAGCAGACCAACTACCCTGATGTTCAGAGCAGGTACTTGCTCCCACAGATGTGTCTGTTAACTCTCTCCTTTCTTTTCTCTCCTCTCTCCTTTGTCTTCTTTACATGGAGTTTACCCAGATTTCCACCTTTGCCACTGATCTTGATTCTGGTTTTGAAAGGACAATTTAACCACATGAACACACTCCCAAAATCCCCAGCTCTGAATAGGTAATTCACAACCACCAACAAACACGATGCCATTCAAGTTAATCCGATCTGTGGAAGGGGAAGTGAAGCTAAATCACTCTACCCTCACAGTTATTCCAGGCTAGGAACCTTGAGGTGGGTTGTCACTGTCATCCCTGGGGTGATTTTTATGTTTTCAAAATCCCTGTGTTACAGGGCAAGGGGTTTAGGGTAGAGTTGGGGGCAATGACTGTGAAAAGTCACTAATGGGCTTGAAGCCTCGATGTGTGCTGCACACAAACACACAACAACTCTGCAAGAAATGCAAACACGAGGGAGGAAAAATGGAACCACCCTGTCATATCTGGAACTTCCTGTGTCACAGAGAAGTGGCAATTTGAGCTGAGTAGGGTATGGCTGTAGGAAGCTACAAGATGCTTTACAAGCAAATGGTCACTATTTTAATTTCCATGTGTAACAAGTAATTATTCTCACCTTGTTAGTATTATCTGGGTAATGAATAATCTGTACTGTTCTCATAAATCTCTACAGCTTGATGCCTCTATAGCATATCACAATTAAGAATGAACGGCAAGGAAAGATTTTGGCAAGGTTTAAAAACTTCTGGTGGGAACTGACCCAACTACAACCAAAGGAAGAACTGCCTCAACCTTATCTCTGCTCAAGCTTTACAACATAGTTCCCAGTACAACTTCACAGAGGGACTTTATAATGAAATATCTCTGTTATTAAGTAACAACTTTAAACAGCCATGACGTTGGTGTAAGCAAAGTTGCTTGTGTTGTCAGAATTATTAAAGCATGAGGGGCTTTTTTGAGGTATGAGGCCTACAGCAGGGATCTTTGTCACCAGCTGTTGCTATAATTCTTGTTTCACCCAGCCACTGGGTAAGCTGTGACTCGTGACCAACAGCTGTGCTGACAAAAGCTTTGCATTATGGTTGTGTTGCACATGTGACACTGCTACTGCACTGCTCAAGGGAAAGGAATAAGCTGTGGCATCAGAAATTTCTCTTCCCCAACATAAGTTACCCTCAAATACTCATCAATACAACTACCTTGGCCAACAACCACCAACCTTTGGGTCTGGTTCTTTTTGAAAATCAAGAAGACATTGGCTTTGAGTTGCCTGTGTAGCATTAAAACCAGGTCTGGTCTCTTCTGTTGCTTATTAGTTTTGACAGCATTACTCATATTTTCTTGTCTTCAGTTTTTCCTAATTCTATGGTTTTATACAGAACCAGTAAAAATTAATCATGAGAGAACTGATGAGCCATCCCCAGCTGAATCGTTAGAGCATCCAGCCTCCTTCCTACGCCCAGAGGGAGTGGTGCTTGTAAGCCCTCACAGAACTACTCAACCTGGCTGTTATTAACCCATTTTAACCTTAAGCCTAATCCTCCCTTCTCCTATATTTCCCTTCAGCAGACATTTCATTTCTTCTCATTAAAAAAAATTAGAAATGCCACCTGTAAAAAAGTTCCCCACGCAAAAGAAAAGACAGACAACGTCCTGCTGTTCACACTTTCCTTTGCTAATTCCCTGAGCTACACCACTGATATAATCAGATTAAAATGTTCAAAAATAGATCATGGTAAGACCAGGAGTGATGAATGGTGGATTAAGCATTCATTATCATAAAAACAGATAAATAGAAGGGAAAAAAGAAAATAAATTTTTTTGAGTATAAGCAGTTAAACACTGTTCCAAAGGATTAGCTGAACATTATTAACAATGATGCCAGAGAAAGTACTTGATTGTGAATGCTGATTAATAGTTCTGTAATTAGGTTCTACTAACCGCTTTTTAATTATTATTTGCTTTTACTAAAACAATTCTGAAAACTGGAGTCAAGACTGTGACCCTCCTGTGGCTGGTACTGCTTGTTCATAAAGATAGAAGAGCTTCCCCCAGCAGAACCTCAGGAAGGCAGATCTTCCACAGACCACAACCACATCATATCTCTCAGGGAACTGAATTTAAATCAATGGCCACATTTCATAGCTGAGCCCTAGCACTGAAGTTTTGGTACATACAAAATAGGAAGAACAGAAAAGAAATACAATATAACTGGTTTGTGTTATTCAGGCTAGGTGTTGGAATATAAAAAGGTGAAATAAAAATAGGTGAAAATGGACTAGAAAAATCCGAAGCTGAAGCTCATAATTTCAGGGGGGTTCAGTAAAAAGATGACAAAAGGCATGATGTTCCTAAAGTCCATTTACATAAAGATTTCTCACAGATTTTGAAAGGTAGCTTTCTTACTGCTCTAATCACAGAATACTGCAGAATAAATCAATGTGACAAAAAGAAATAAACATTTTCTGGCTGGTTCAACTCAGTGAGATGATAATAATTCAACAAGGGAAAAACAACATTTCAGCACTCAACACTAAATTTGTATTGATTCAAAGCTATGTTTAAAACAACATGTAATTATCTTCAGATCTGTCCCTTTCAGTCACAGGTTATAGAGAGACAAACACTAGAAACAGACTCTAAAGAAAATCCTTGCCCTGGCTGGGGACGGTGACAGGATCCAGAGTAGCAGCTTTCTACCACCTCCCATTTGAGTCTTCCTTTTGCAGATCGTTTGGCAAAAATGATCTCAGTTTGTGTTTATGTGCTTTGAACTATTTAACATCTTCAATAAACCCTGTGGCTGGGAGTTCATCATTTTATGTACTGAGAGCTCCATCAGCAACAGCTGTAAGTGACACTTCACAGTACTCAGTTGCTTGCAGGTGTAGTTTTTGCCAGAGGTTTCTTATTTGGAGAAGAGCGCACTAAGAGACATTAATTACATTTCTCTCTTGGTTTTATATACATTGATTTATTTCCATTAGCTTTTTAAACTCAGAGGCAAATCTTGAGTTCTTGGACATACTTATTTATTTGCCTTATTTATGCATACTAGGGCAGAAAATTACCGGAATTATGAGCCCAGTTTTGATGTATGCTCCTACATTAAGCAGGCTCCTGATTTTATGAGTAGTAGCAATGGCATCAAGATTATTCTCATGCCTGGGTAGCAAACGTGATTTATCATGTTGGACTGTAAATCTCTGTAAGAGCTGGATTTTGGTCACCTCTTGAAAAGCTTTCTTCATTCCAAGCAATGATTATGTAACAAGCAAGACAAGGCATCCCAAGGTATCCTCAACACGTGATCTTCTTCTGCTGAAGATCACTTACTCTCTCCCAGCTCACTCTCAAGGAGATTATAATAGGAGTACATGACAGTAAGAGATTTTTCTTTTGAGTGAAGACAGACTTTAAAAACCACTGTAGTTTCATAATATTTGTTTTGATATAAAACATGCAAATGGCATCCTACACTGAAAAGAATGACATGTATGTTATTTAATCTCTCTAATGTTTTCCACATTTATCACGGAATACATCTAACATTCATTTATCCAGAGTCTAGAACTGGGAATTGATTTGAAAGAAGAGTTTCTGATCTTCCAGATAGTCTATTTTTTTAGCATTTTGTTTGAAATTATAAATTATCATGGGGCTTTTGCAGTTTTATGCATCATTATAACTCCCTTTGATTCAGTAAATAGAAAACAAGTGACTCCAGCAAATCTATAAACTATGTCCCAGTTGACAATTTCAAGACCTCCAGTGATGGAAATTGTACATATCTCATACAACTCTAAAGCTCTTCCAAGAAAACTTTTTCCTAATGTCAATGTAATTCTAACTTTATGCTGCTGGGGGTTAAGCTCACTGCTTCTTGTCCAACTCCTACAGCGCTGCAAAATTCCTACCCTCTATTTTCAGCAAGTTGAAGACTTAGATCTCATTTTCTAGGCCTCTCCTTCTGGAGTTCATTCTTCAGGGTCTCTACAACTGCTCAGCATTTTCTTTAAATGTCTCACCAGTATCTGTGTACAGCACTCAGCTGAGATCTGACCGCTGTTGGCTACAATGTGCATGGACTTACAGTCTCTCCCAAATAAGCATCCGTACCTACATCTCCATCTGTGCATACATCCACCAGCCACACACAGGAGTTTACCATAACACAGTACACCAGGGTTCATGAAGATATCACAAGAAGACAATGCATAAAATTAGGCTTTCCTATTTTTTTTCTGAAATGCTGATATCTGGAAAAACTTCCCCTCTAGGATTTCGCAAATTAGTTTTCTTTAAACACTGTGATCTAGACTCCCACCCCCCAAAAAACCCCAATATATTACATTTTTCTGTTATGAATTTGCAAACAGTTTCTTTACTAGCTTGGTTTGTAAACACTGTAGAAAATATGTTCTTGAGGGAAGTTGTCTAAAAGCCCCATCCTCTAGCAAAGTCTGCATCTCCCACATAACTCCATGTAGGACAAGCACTTCTGCTGCAACCACAAAACAGACACACTGCTCTTCTATTCCCACTCCCTCCAACTCTGCCAGAATTATAACACAGGCCAGGGTCTGTGTTGGGATCTGTGCTTTCTTTTTCATTTGAGGTTACACTGGAGTCTGCAAACTCAGAATGTTTTGCTACTATAATTAGATTAATCAGAAGCATGAAATTAAGTCATACTTCCAGCTGACCAAATTAAGCTTGGCAATAAAGTCAGTCCTGTAACTATTGTAGAGTTACAGAATGGTTTGGGTTGGAAGGGACCCAAAAAAATCATCTAGTTCCAACTCCCCTGCCATGGAACCCCTCTGCCACCTTCCACTAAGCCAGGTTGCTCAAAGCCTCCTGCAGCCTGGCCTCGAACATTTCCAGGTATGGGGCATCCACAGCTTCTCTGGGCAACCTGGCCCGGTGCCTCACCACCCTCTGAATGAAGAACTTCTTCCTAACATCTAATCTAAATCTCTCCTTTTTAGTTCAAAGCTTTTCCCCCTTGTCCTATCACTATCTGACATGTAGAAAGTATCTTGTTGTAGTGCTGACAACTCTGTGCTATCGTTTTACAGCCATGTCACGCTGTTCAGTGGTTTCTAAAGTTGAAATTTAAGCCTCCAGCCTTCATAATTTCAAAATGGATGACAAGAATTCCTGATTCAGTCTTTGAAGAGTTTTAGTGGTTGTTTAACTGTTCCTGGCTGATCACCTGCTTTTCTGGTAGGCTGCATTGCAACTGGGTGCAGTTTGTGGTGCAGTTTTACAAAGCCACCTTGGTGAGGAGACAAACGCAGGAATGTAATTTGGGAAGAATATGAAATAAACTGAGAGCAATTAAAAGGGTAAGTCAGACCACAAAGAAAGTAAGTAAATGGCAGCATAATATATTTGACAAGCAGAAATATCAGAACTAATAAGGTGCAGTGAAGCACAGGAAGCTATGTTTGATTTTGAGCTATTCAATTGCCTGTCACCATATTAGCATATTTAAATAATTTTAATCTAGTTTCATCACTGTGATTAAAATTGTTGACAAGGATGGATAATAATGATGAACAGAATCAAGCATAGCAAAGAGTGAGACCATAAATGGGCTTATAGAGGCATTAGGACCAGTAGCACACCTAATACAACAGCAAACCAGATCCCAAGGGAAAAACTCAGCAGGCAAAATTATAAGAAGTGACTGTGTTTTGAAACTTTCTTTACTTTTCCTATTTGAATTCACTCTTTGAATTAGATCACAGAAGAAGTGGGTATCAAAGAAGGTAGAAAATGCATGCATCGTTCAAAAGCACAACTTAAGAGATACTAGTTCTCAAGCAATTTGTTCAGAGGCAGTAACTCTGCTAAGACCTGTACTGTCAGATCTGACAATGGGCACAGTCAGCTGGCACATCACTGGTCCTGTCAAATATAACTGAAGAGGTTAACAAATGCTCACAAACATCATTGGCCTTAAAACTCATGAGACCCTTCTGAAATTATCTCTTGCTTTAAGAATTAGGATTTTTAATTCTTTTCTGATCTTAACTTGGAATCTAGGGGACCATTTTATTTGATAACTTGAGAAGCACTGCAAGTAAAACTTCAAGGAAAAGCATTGATGGTTTTTGAAGAAATTGAAAGACCTGGAAAGTATCTCCTTCTCGCATGCCTCAACGTAATTGAAGTAAAGACTAATTCCAATCCTTAAGCAGAGCAGTACCAGCAAACTCATTTCCACACTAAGGAACAATTGACATGATGCTGAAAAGTATCCACAGTGTGGTGGAAGTTCCTCTGTATTCCCCAACGTATGCAAAAGTCTATTTTGAGCTGCTGGGTTTCTGCAATCCCTCCACGTTGGAGTTTGGAGACAGAGCAGCTGCTGTTTCTGGAATGCAAGAATCACAGAGGACAGCAGCATTGCTTTCCTGAAGGACTCCTTCCCTTCCCTTCAGGCACCACTGCCTTGGGCACTGCACACTCAGAGTGAGATGACATCTGTCCCAGAGTCTCCTCCACATGCTCAGCTCCATTTTTTACTCATTTAAGCATCCCAGAACATTTCAGATCCTCATACGCAAAGGGGATTGGCATCTTTAGGCTTCCAAAATTAAGTTAAAAACCTGCTCTCTCCTAACATCATGCCAGTGTATAGACAATGTGTTGTGCCATATATGGGAATTAAGTTCATGCACTAAATTTCAGGGTAACATCCAAGAGACCATTCTTTCCCTCCTTTGTAGGGACTACAAGCCTCCAGAGGGTTGACAAAATCAGCATCTCTTTCTTTGTTCCTAACAAGAGGGGTTATGGGGCAATGTCCCCAAGTTTGGATGCTGACCCAGGGCTCATTTGCTTTCCCCCAAGGACAATAATTAGGAGCTGGGAGCATGTGGACAACATCCAGCATCTGCCTCTGTCCTCCCTCGTATATTGTGGCTTTGTCTGTCTTTATAGAAGTAGCTAAACTGCAGGAAAGTGCGTGAAAGCTCAGCAGGAGAGTAAAACAAGCAGAGAGAAACCAACTGATGTGTAATCAGAGAGAGAAGAAAGGCATACAAAAGAGATCCCTCTTATTCTTACAGGTCTATCTCCATTTGTATTTTTTTTTTACCTAAGCTTTTTCCATTGAAAATGACAGAAGGCAGTATGTCACTGAGAACAGAGATGACAATTGCAAATGGTAGGTGTTTTCACTAGAAATTGCCAACACAAATTTTGATGTCTTTCTGTCATGGAGGCCTTTGGGGAAAAAAACGATGCCTTGGAGGTTTTTCGAAAAGCTGGAATATTGCAATAAAATATAATGCAGTACAAGGCTATATAAAATTTATGGGGCACCTTTTATGAGAACATCCCAAGGGGCTTCATAAAATAGCTATAAAACAGTAAAACACATCAGGGTACAGGTTTAATTTTTAAAATGGCAGAATATATATTAATGATTTACCATCATTACTCCTAGTTAGAGGTCTAAGAACACTAATAAAATGGTTCTATCAGTAGTTATTTTAGGTGAAAGGTTTTTAATGTCTGAATATGGTTCACATTTTAGTAAGTTCAATTGGTTGATTAAAACAACACCAAAACAAAACCAAATATGATCTGCTTCATCCACGAAGGGTTTCTGAATTATCAGTCACTGGAATTTTTTCACTGTCTCCTAAGGTTGCTCAGGTCCACCCATCCCAAATTTGCAAAGGGACAACTGAGAGGAAAGCAGCTGAGTAGAATATTTTGCTCATACTGAGACATATATCCTTTTACCATCACACCTGTCAAAATGCCTCTACCAAGGATAGTATGTAAAGAAGAAGGAGGATACTGGCAAGGAACAGCAAGGAAAGCAAAGGAATATAGATGACTAACAGCACTAGATATTCTTGACTCCCTTTCATACCTCTCCTCTGGTATTGCTATAAGTGACTTCTGTGCCTCATCACCACCTGGACCACCTTATATATTAGAAGTTGACTCAAGCTATACAGTCCAGGGCTTTCCCTGAACTCTCATGGCTTATTAGCTACAGACTCTGTTTTCTGCTGAATCCAAGTTTAACTCTTTTTAAATGAGAACTAGAACCAAAACACTAGCAATCAGATTGAACTGCAGCTCTGCAAATGAGTTATTTGAAGAAAGATAAGCCAAGCAGGATGTAACGCACAATTAATACACTGAATAAGTTATGAACTGACCCGAGGGAATAAAAAGTAAAAGAATGGTGTCTGTTTTTCAGCTCTTTGATATAGAAAAGAGGTTGAAGCTGGGAAAAAAAAAAATCAAAGTCAAAGACCAAAGTGGGAGCATCAAGTCAGATGGGGCAGTAACAATTAAGTGCATTAGAGATTGTGAAAGCTCAACAACTGTATTTATCTGCTTCTGTACACTTAAGTTTAACACTAAAGTGACCACCAGCCCCCATATTTAAAAGAACACCCAAGGAATCTATAAACGTGTAGGGGCTTGAAATGTCAAAAAGCAGCCTGGGCAGTCTGCTGGACTATTTCCACTGGCAATCTGCCTGTGGGAGGTCATGTTGAAGAAATAGTGGTCTTGTTTTGTTCTAAACTCCAAGATTTAGAGTTCATACACTTGAAATGAGCTGAAGGACCATCACAAAAATGTGTCTGGGAAACACAAGCTTTAACCTTGTGGCAGCTGTCTAGTGATAAGGAAAGTCTTTTGCCACGGACAAACACATTTAGGTGAGATGCATCCAGCAGCATTGAAGATCAACACAAAACACGAGCCAACATCCTTGAATTTTGACCTGATATGTGACAGGGTATCTGGGAAGACTGGGCTACAAAGATGCCTTCAGCAGACCATCTGCTAAAAACTGCCTCTGGTTTAGCTGGGAAGGATAAGAGTGACAGCATTCCTACCTGAACACACCCAGTGCACAGACTGCTGTGGATGAGAAAAATGTAATACAACAACCAGGCACACCCACTGGTGCAGAGAAGAGCTCTTATAGCCCTAACTCCTGGTACATGGGAGGCAGAACCATGTGGAGAAGTCTTTTTATCCTTGGGAGGATAATTCAACAGCGACCTTCTGACACAACTCGTGCACTTCTGACCACCTCTGCACTGCCTCAACAAGGGGACATACAGACATACACTCGTATCTGCTGTTCCCAGCCTCCATAGAGGGAAAATGCTACGTGTGAAAATGTGTTCTCTTGCCTGGAAACCACTGTAACAGTGAAGTGAGTGTCAGGATTCCTCACCTTTCCCTCCAGACACTCTAGAAGAAAGAACCAGATGAAGCCTGATCTTGTGCAAAGGCAGATCAGGGATAGTTCTGCAGGAAAGTAGACAAGCCATCTAGCCAGCCACCTCTGAGCCATCTTGATATCTGCCCTTATCTCTGAATGAAGCTGAAGAACCTCACATCCTTCATATTAGCTAAGCAAAAAAGCTTCTGATCCCCAAAACCTTCTATGTATTTGCTAACAGGGAGGCAGGGTCAATCCCCAAGGACACTGAAGTCCCTGTATGGGGGGATTGGGATCCCCACAAGGGCTGACAAAGGACATACATTGGTCAAGACAACAGAAGCAAACCTAAATAGAGCTTGTCAGTCAGGATATGACCTAGCAGGCTTAATAGCTCTGACTGATCTAAAAAGCTGTAAATGAACAAAATCTGTATGTTTTACAAAACTGAGTAAGTAATCAAAGCCCTGCAGTACTGAAATGATAAACCCAAAGATACAGCATAGGAGAAAGCTTCTTGTTGCTTAATCCTCAGCTCTCAAGCAAGCCAAGCGTAAAATCCTTTAATCAAATCTAATAACCTGGGTTAATCTTCAAAATAATGACTGCAAGGAATAAAACACTCCTGCATTCATTAAATCCTGAGATTTACAAAAAATGGATTTTCACTAGCAGCAGCGTTAAAGGTATTCTCACGTGTTGCATTATGCATAACTTCCCAAAAATAAAAAAAACCATAAAAATATTTTAAAAACTGTTGATTATGCATTCTGGTGGTAAAACCAGCTTCCTCAACAGGGCACAGCTATTTCCTCTGTCTAGGAACAAATTACATGTAAGTGTAACATATCAAACATGGAAACACGATGCTCTTTGTCCTGAAAAAAACTCATCCCAGGTACTGGAATTATTCACAGCTCGTGAGATCAACTTTATTAGGGAGAAAAATCTCACTCTTGCCCTTGGTTCCTCAGAGGGTTTTTTAGTTGTCAAACAGTCTTTGGGAGCTTTGGGTTCATACGTATCAACGTTTATTTCTAGGAAATTCTATCTACAAATATTTTATAGAACTGAGAGTATATAAGGTAAAACATATTGCCTCCTGGAAGGTTTTAATGCCATTGAACACACCAAACACTGTCTTAATACAAACTATCTCAGAGTCTAGCAAGAGGCATCTATGCCCCCTCTACAACTGGTAGATTACAGATGATAGACAAGTTAGTCCTAACTCTTTACCAACTACTATCTTCATCAATTGTATTTTGCCTGTTTAAGATGCTTTTTCAGATTTATTCCATTCCGAAGTTTGAGAAACAACGGGGGGGGGGGGAAAAAGATGAGATAGTCAGAGGCTGGTAAAACTGATTTCATTTCATAATGTGAACAGATTTGCCTGTGTTATGAACAAATGATCACAAAGATGTTTATTTTTCTGCTCACTCAACAATTGTGAAGTGATAATGTGGTATTTGCTCATTACACACAGAGATAAACAGTTTTCAATCAAAGGTTTATAAATAAATCTCACTAGCTGCCTGTATAAAGCAAGAAATCAGCTGTGACACAGGACATTATTCCTCTTTTTGGTAATTAGATGTCTGAAATTAAAGATAGGGCAACAGCAAGTGATTAGTGTCAGCAGTATTCCTGTTCATCCTCATGCCATTCTGTTTACAAGCTGGTATGACATTAGCAGGGAGAAAGGCCACTGCCTCCAGATAGTAATGCAAATAAAAATCACACCATAGAAAATAAGGATAGAAGAAATGCAAGAGGGCATTATCTAGTCCACCCATATCCCTGCCCAAGGCATTCCTGGTGTTCCTGATGACTATTTGTCAAACTTGTTCTTAAGTCAGCTTCAACAATGGAGTCTCCACAGCTCACCTTGGAACTTCCTTGCTGCAGGTCATCTTTTCCTTTTTCCATTTTCAAAATGCATTTACAGACCATACTCTCTTTTTTTCTTTAATTAGAAAAAATAGGGGAAAAAAATAAGTTAAAAAAATAGGAAAATTAAATAAGGAAGAGACTTTGTTCTTCTCAGAATTCTTTCTTTAGCTTGAACAAGCCCAATTCTTTCAATATTTCCTTGTAGGTCGTGTCTTAAGCTGTTCCCAGCTAGAGGATAGATCATCTCTTTCTTGAAGGACAGCACCAAAAATGGCACAATTCTCCATCTAAGGTCATCCTTTTGCTACATAAAAATAATTACATCACATGGCAGCCTGTGCTCCTGTTCACACATTCCCTGTGACACCAACTGCTTTGCAAAGCTTGCTATCATTCATCTCTGTCTAATTTGCAGTCCTCTATAGCCTCTTCACCCATCTCTGAATGTCAAGATAGTTTTCTTCTCATTCTATATTCATATACTTAATTATTCCTACATAAATGTAGTCATTCCCTATTAAATAATATTGTCATTTTTCAGATCATACCTCTGTTCTGTCAAGATCATTTTGAATGATGATCTGTATTGCACTGATGGAGATTCTCATCTCAGTACCCTCTCCATTGTAGAGGTCACTAACAAAAACATTGGTCATAGCCAAACTCTGAGGAGACCCTTGAAGATTTCCACTGACTATATCCTTCATTTCGAGGTGAAAAGCTTGTATGTTGTATTTTTCTGAGAGTACTAATCTGTATAGAGTCATTTCCTCTAGACCATACTTCCCTGGTGTCCATCCATGTTCTACGCCCTCTGGGTACCTTACTTATTTCCAAGCACTCCCACGGGGAAGAAAAATGCTAAGGGCTGTTAAAATTCCCTAATTTCTTAATGCTAAAATTCAAAAAGCCACTTTGCATGATCAATTTGAAAACTCCTTCTGCTGTTTTCCTCTCCTGCTCTAGGCTGGCATTTCTCTCCTTTGGGCACAGGTATTAATACTGCTGTCTACTGATGGCAAGTGAAGATCAGTAGAGAATAAAGAATTCATCACTTTGGCCTTCTCCAAATCTTCTATTAAGTGTCAGCATTTGGACTTCTCATAAATAATGTGCCTTGGTATTTCATCTCACTTCATGTCTTGACCTTTTTGATTAGGTCACCGAGAGCTCTTGCAATGCCTTTATTCTCCTTCTTAGTAACCTGACCTAGTTTCTACTTTCTGTATCCTTTTCTCCTGTGTTTGAAGTCCATGAAAGGCTCATAATTTAACCAAGCTGATCTCTTACTGACTTCTTATCTCTCCTCCACAAGGAGAGAGCCTTATTAATATTCTTCTTTACGGAACTGTCAGCTTTCTTCAAGTCCCTGTTCCATGAGGGTTGCCTCCCAGGCAACACTTACCAATTTTGTGACTATTGAAGTCTTTCTACTTGAAATCCATTGTTATTGTTTTGCTGCTTACATTCCTTCAGGTTCTGTGAGTCATAAATATATAATTTCATGATCATTCACAACTAACTCGGCCTTTGTCCAGATATTGTCAGGCAAACAGTTTCTTCCTATTGGTCAGTATCTAATCAAAGCTCAATATCTTAATTGTCTTTACCAAAGTCCATCAGAAATACATTCAAAGAACTTGCTAAACAGACTTTCTCTGAAATACATTTTATTTGCAACAGATATGTGGGTAACTAACAACCTGCATTAGGACTTACAGCTCCTTCTGCTTGCTCTTCGTCCTTCTTGAATTACAATGAGTGCTCTCCATTTCCATGACTTTATGAAGAACAACTCATCCTCTTTTTATGTCCACCTAAGTCATCATTTTTATGCTGCTTCTGGGACTGATTAATTCCAAGTCAAAGATCTTCACTGGTCTCCATTTGTGCTCATCACTGTGCCAATCATTCTGAGGTGAGGAAAACAGAGGCCTTGAGGTATGTAGACATGCATTTACTTCCAAGATGTGTTTTGTCACTCGTTATATACTGATCCCAGACTGAACAGGCTGCCCATAACACCAGCTGTGCCCTTGTTTCTCTCTTCCTTGCCTCTCCCCAGCTGCCTTATGACCACTTTGACCTGAAGTACTGAAATGTTCACTGGAGAGAACAAAAGCCCCATGAAACAGGAAACCTGAACAGGTCACTGAAACAGAAGGCTGAGTGCACATGGCTAACCATAGCAGATTGATTGACTTCAACAGTTCAGTGAAAGGTGTTTAGGTGCTGAAAAGAGAGAATGATCCAGCAGCTGCACCATGAAAGGCCAGAAGATAGGACAATGGAAGAGGGGGGAAAGAATTCACAGAGAGAGAGATGCTCAGAGAATCTCTGGCTTTGGAGGTTTTCAAACTGGGCAGAAAAAGATTCAGGTCCCTGAAGACCCAAAGTCTGTTCTACTGAGGTCTGGGGCTGTGATTCTGCTTTTTGCCCTCTTTTCAAAATCCTGACTTTTACCATCATGCAGTCAGTGTCATCAAGGTTTCTGCCAATCCCAGCCCTGTCTCCTTGCTTGTAAGCATGAGGTTCAGCAGTGTCTCCCCACTCACCAGCTTCTCAATCACCTGTGTCAAGAAGATCTTATCAGTGCTGCTGCATTACTTGTGCCCTGCTGCATGGCCTTTCCTGCAGATATCCTGGTGGTTTAAGTTCACCATGAAGTCTAGGGCTTGTGAACATGAGGCTTCTGCTCGTTATGTGAAGTCTCGTTTACTCTTTTTTTTCCTTCATCCTGTGAATGCAATGTATTCTGTGAAAATTAATACAAAAACTCAGCAAAGATGGAAATGCATTTACAGATCCACAGCAAGTGTAGAGAGCACTGTGCATTACTTATTAAAAAACTGCAATCAGGAAGAGACAAAATGAAGAGGCAAATTTAAGGACCCTTTCCTCTGAAGATGAGGTCATAAAAGACTTTCTTATTAAAAATCAGACAGGTTATAACATTAAAAAACAAGTCTGTGAGCTCTAGGGATGGATTTGACACTACTGAAGGCAAGATATATACTGATATGCTTATATCAAACAGCAAAAGAAATAGCTACACAGAATCTTAGAGAAAGGCCAAAAAGATATATTGACAAGCATCTGTAAGCAAAACTGGGAAGCAAATGCAATATAGATACATTTTGCAAAGGGTGGGAAGCGGAAAACAGTGCCAGTAACACAGCAATCAGCACAGCTGCAGGAAAAGAAATAAAAGATTACAGAAAAGACTTCAGGCAACTACACAGGCAATGGGAAAAAGGCTGTGTTGGTGTGCAACACTTATGCTCCAGTGCACCAAAAAGTAAGTGAGATATGTGTTTTAAACACAGAAAGGGATTTTTAAGCATTACTCTGGAGAGATCTTGTTAATTAAATAACATTCCAGTAATACACATAACATATACAAGATGGACACAAAGGGGCAAGTGCAGCTGAAGAAAACAACTAAAGCAGACACATTGGGAACTAAGTTTCACCAAAAGAGTAGTCTGTACAGAGCCTAGAATACAAATATGACCAAACAACATATATCAGTGAAATCATAAGAGTTTTGAAAAGACATGGAGCATGTGGTATCTGCCATACAAAAGCAAGGGGGCACAGGAGACAGCATTCAGAGAAGAGCCCAATCAACAAATCTGATTTCTCCTTCATTACCATTGAAGCAAGGAAGAAGGTACTGTTATATTGAAATAATAAAAATCTTTTTTATGTCACCTAGAGAATCTACTGAATCTTCCTCATACAGGAGTTTGTGAAAACAGACTAGACAAGTGTCATATGTGGATAGCCTGGTTGTACCTGCAGGACTCCATCAGAGGGAGGAGGCCTTGCAGAACATTTCCCTTGCACAGTAACTTCCACTGCAGTAGGTAACATTTTATTCACCTTGGAAGAATTCTGGTCTATTATCTTGGACTGCACAATTTTCAGTCCTAAGATGTAGCTGGTCAAAATGATGCAGAAGCATCAAAACTAATAACAGAAGGAGCTGAGCATTCTCCTTCCCTCATGATGAGGCTATGGAATACAGCAAAGGATCCAAAATTACACTTTTGCAGCTTCTGTGTCGTGACAGAGAGGAAACTGGTAGAACAGGATGGTAAATCTGTAAGCAGAGCAAAAGCTCTTACGTTTGTGCCTACCTCACCCCTGAACAGTAGAATCTAATTATTCTATAGTAATATGAACAGAAATGTCACTGGACAGTAAGCCAGACGCAGTTCATTTGAAAATGTGAAAGGGCATGCTTGATGGCGTAGGGATTTGAGCTGCAACAAACAGTAGGAACGACCAAAGTAAAGGGTCTAAAGCCATAGAAGACTAAATGTTACTTTCAAACAAGAGCCATATTATTCTGAAGTGCAAAAAACCTTCGTTCCATAATCTCATTTTCAAGTAATATTGCATGTGCCAAGACTGGAAGATAAAATGGCTCAAAAATCAGAAGGGGAAATGTAATCCCCCTGCAAAGCTCACAGAACCTGGGCTGGATTAGTGAACAGGTGTTGATACTACAGGACAAGAAGAGCCCAACTGCATCAGCAGCAAACACCAGCTTTTGACCCGTTGAAAGAAATCAAACTTTCTTCATGGAAGCAGCAGGAAGGGCTGGGAGAACTGCTGCAGAATCCCAGAGCAGGCTGTTTATTAGTCTCTTACACACCCACAGGTTTGGGAGCTACTTGAAGATGTGCACACAAAGTGAAATAGATGGTACATTTGCTATATTGACCCAAGCAAGGATCTATGAATAACATTTTCAAGCTTCCCCTGGAGCTGCAATTTCAAAGCAGAAACTAATCAATGAGCACAGGCTGTAAGACCCCAAAGAGAAACTAAAGGGTATCACCAAAGAGGATTTTGCAAATATGGAAGTACTTAATCATAACTGAGGTTCAGCTTGGGTCCCATTAGTAAGAACACAAACACTTTCAAGTGCAGCTAGTGATCTGAAACAAGCAGTAAACCTGCATTCAAACATGACAAAAAACTTTGCATTGAATCTGCAAGTCTGCAAGATGAACCAGAAACAGATCATTCAAGAAGAAATGTTGCAAATAGAAGAGAATCAGTCTGTGTGCATGTTTCTACTATCAAAATTCTAACACTGTTGTCTGGGATGCTTTCCAGGGTTGAACAAACCAACCCCTAAAGTGATGGAAAGAAAAAAATAGAATGAATACCAGAATCAGAAAATCCCAGCAAAGCAAGATAGTTCTCATTTGACCACAGATAAACGGAGGCATTAAAGAAACACTAATGTACCAAAAGAACAGAGATGCTGAAAAAACCATTTCAAAAAAAATTAAGAAAATAATTTTCACAATTTAAAACAGTAAGAAATTGGCAAAATGGGCAGTGCTAAGCCAAGCTATCATATTTCAGAAAGAATCATTTCTATCACAGTCACTAAGGAGACAGGAAGACAAGACATTTAAGGGAATCAAGCTTTTGAGAGAAGGCTTTCGACAAAAGGAAATGAAAGATGCAGGCACCTGATAATCCCTGTATTGACAGCTCAGCAACGTTTTTCCCCAGAGGACAGTAAAACAGAGGGTTAGAAAAGCTGTGCCCTCTCCCAGGACACTGAGATACATCAAAACTCTGTGAAAGCAAACTTTCATGAAGAGCTATATACCGGTTATTGGACTCATTAGAGCTTACAAGTTTAATGATATTTTATTTAGAAAATACAGAAAAGGATCAAAAGTCAGACAAGTAAAGAGAGTTTTCCAGGAAATGAAGCCTCCTGGCCTTGACTTCTATATCATATATTGTGTTTTCTGCAAAATTTCACTATTAAGTAGAGCAAATCCACAGGGAGCCTGGCTAAAACATGGTATCTCGGAACAAGTGTTTCACGTTCTGCACGGGTAGATTCTGACTATAAGGAAGAAATATATTAGCATGAAAGTTATTAAATAATGTTCAGTGAAACACTGGAACAGGTTGTCTAGAGAGGTGGTGGATGCCCCTTCCCTGGAAACAAACATTCAAGGCCAGGTTGGAAAGGGGCTCCGAGCAACCACGACAGGGGGGTTAGACTAGATGACCTTTAAAGGTTACTTCCAACCCAAACCAAATTCTATGATTCTGTGATCCTTACAAAATGACCTCCCTATAAATAAAATTGTCTTTGATGGTCAAAAGGTACAGCCAAGAAGCATTTGTTTTCTGTCACTTTTAGTATTACACAAGAACCACGCTTGCTAAACAGAATTCAAAAATCATGAAGAAGGAGGAATAAAGAGCTATTTCATAGCCAGCTTCTGTTCTGCCTGCACGCTGCTCCTGAAGCCCAAGCCACACTCTAAGTTTACATCATTCCTTATTACTACTGTAATCACAGTCTTGAGAGAAGATTCATATTAGCCATTTTCTGCTCTTGTTGCATCATTTGTCAAGAAAATGAGGAATAAGAATTTCAGCACCTAATATGCTCTGGGAGTTATAGGACTGTGTCAGGATTATACTTCAGCTTTCCTGATAGTCAGTAGTTCTCTGTCCTACCTTTCTCTGCACATATTTACTTGAGAGCTGACTTATAACCAACCATCACTTCACCTTTCTAGGGGAACCCTTCACTTCTGGATCTGACCAAGCAGTGACACCTCATAAGGAACCAATAGAGGATAGTAGATCTATTAATTGAACACAGCCCAGCCATAAATCAGTTATCAATCCATTCTGGGAACTTGCTTCCAGCTCCCAAGGGAGGGCCTTAGTATGCATGTAGTCCATTTGCAGTCTTGCAAGGAGACAGGGATGTCAAGCTACAAGGTTATGTGTTTGTACCCTTTGTCTGCTGCGTGTGAATCAGGTGGGTGATGGATAAAACACGAGCACATGTGTGTAAATTTATGTGGGTACAGACATTGGTCCTCCACATAGAAAAGTGTGAGCTATTTGGTGCTTTCATTGCCTTAGTCTTAACTGAAAGGTCTTCCCTCAGTCCTCCCACACCCCTGTGCTTAGGACAAAGTCAAGAGCAGTGAAACGCTGCTTGTGGTAGAAGATCATCATGTTAGGGACTACATAAACCTGTGCCAAAGTATATGAAAGCAGGAAGGACATATTCAGGAGTGCTGGTTGATGTATTAAGAATCTGTTGTCTACATCTTTGAAAGGTCATAGTGACTGAGGATGACTAGTACTCTATCTCAGGCCCTGTTCTCTTCAACATCTTCATAAATTACTTGGACACAGGACTGGAAGGGATACTAAGCACAATTGCAGATGACACAAAACTGGGAGGAGCTGTTGACTCCCTTGAGAGCAGGGAAGCCCTGCAGAGAGACCTTGACAACCTGGAGGACTGGGCAGTCACCAACCATATGAAGTTCAACAAGGGAAAGTGCCAGATTCTGCACTTGGGATGGGGTAACTCCAGATGTACAGACAGACTGGGGAATGAGACACTGGAAAGTAATGCCAGAAAAGGGACCTGGGAGCCCTGGTTGATGGCAACTTGAATATGAGTCAGCAGTACCCTGGAAGCCAGGAGGGGCAACTGTGTCCTGGAGTGGATCAGGCAAAGCATTACCAGCCAGGCAAGGGAAGGGATTGTCCCGCTCTGCTCTGACCTGGGGCAGCCTCACCTGAAATATCGTGGCAGTTTTGGGCACCACAATATAAGAAAGATATTAAACTATTAGAGAGTGTCCAAAGGAGGGTGAAGGGCCTTGAGGGGAAGCCATATGAGGAGCAGCTGAGGGCACTTGGTTTGTTCAGCCTGGAGGAGTTACAACTGCCTCATGAGGGGAACAGGAGGGGCAGGCACTGGTCTCTTCTCTGTGACAACCAGTGACAGAACCTGAGGGAATGGCCTGAATTTGCATCAGGGGAGGTTTAGGTTGGATATTAGAAAGAGGTTCTTCATCCAGATGGTGGCTGGGCACTGGAACAGGCTCCCCAGGGCAGTGGTCATGACACCAACCCTACCAGAGCTCAAGAAGCATTTGGATGATACTCTCAGGCACATGGTGTTACTCCTGTGAATGGTTCTGTGCAGGGCCAGGAGTTGGACTCAATGAACCTTGTGGGTCCCTTCCAACTCAGCATATTCTGTGATTCTGTGAAGGATGTCAGGAAAGAGTTGGAGAGGACTTAACAGACTGGAGCAACAAGCTTGCAGAGAGTTCCCACAGTTCAGCAAATGCTAAACCCTTACATGGGAAGGAATAATCTTCACAGTGGCACAGACTGGAGGCCAATCAGCTGGAAAGAAGCTCCATTGGTAAGGAAGGACCCATAGATGCTGGTGGACAAATTGAGGACAAGTGAGCAGTGCACTGCTGCAGTAAATAAAAACCACCAAAAACTGGGCAAAAGCACAGACAGGGAGTTGAGGGAAGTGATTTTTTCATCTTTATTTGGCACTTGCAAGACAGCATATGGAGTACTGCATCTCACTTGGGGCTCCCAAATACAGGAGGGACACAGACATAGCAGAGTGAGTACAGCAGATGACCACCATCATGTTCCAGGGCCTGGAGTACATAAAGTACCATGAGAGGCTGAAAAATCTGTTTTACTTCTGCCTGGAAAAGAGAGAAGGTCTAAGGGAGGATCTTATTACTGTCTTTAACTACCTAATGGGGTGGTTATAGCCAGGAGACACACGAAATCAGATAAAGAGCAATAGGAGTAGGGGTGAGAGATGCTAGTTACCACAAGGAAAATTCCTATTAAAGGTAAGTAAAAGCTTGTCATCATGAGGGTAGTCAAGCTTGAAATCAGTGTCCTCAGAGGATGGGGAACCTCCATCCTTGGAGATATTCACAACCCAGTTGAAAAAGGCCCTGAGCAACACCATCCAACACTTAAATCAGCCCTGCTTTAAGTAAGGACTTGGACCAGAGAGTCCTCTTCTAATCTAACTCACTCCATCACTTTGTGATATGAGAGCAAGTTCAACATCATCCCTTTTTTTTACTACCTTTTTCTTCAGCCTTGCAAGGTTATTTGTGTTGCTGTCTCAAACACTTTCAAAAGCACCTTCCTCAGGGAGCCTTCTTCCACCTCTCTAAATCTTTTGAAGTATTCTAATGCTGCCAATAATTACGTTCTATCTTTCTATTATGTATGGAAAGTGGCACATTGTTGAATAAGAAAAATAAAGTCACTTGCAATGTACATTCTAAAAACAGGGAAGCTTAAAGTGGAATTAATGACTGATGAAGCCACAATGAATTGAGAAAAGGGTAATGAGCTCCCTGTAGCCTCCACTGTGCCGACCACATTCCATTTACTGAAATCTCTTTCTTCAAAAATCTAGATTAAAACAATATGTGAACTGAAACTAATGAAAATATCACCTTAATTAACACAATATGGTAAAGCAGTTGGAAAGCCCTTCTGAATGACAACAAACAGCAGCTGTAGATGCCAACAGAAGTATGGATAGCTGTTGCAGAGAATTCTTTTCTGTAATTAATTTCTTGTATGGGGTTGGATTCCAGGAAAGTATTTATACCTCTTCCTTCCAGATACATTTTAATATTTCAAACTAGGTGTTCCAAAATATTCCCAGCAAAACATTCACATCAGAAAAAGTAATAGGAAGATGAAGTTTTCAGGTTTCATCATAAACTTGCAACCCAGATTCCAGTGCACACTGTACAAAGCTTTTGTACAACTTTATGGCTTTCAGTCAAATTCTCAAGTTCCTGCAGGCCTTCCAACAGCTGCCTCCCATACACACAATATCAGAGGAGAATGAAAAACAGGAAAGCCTCTCTCCTGTTTCAAGACACTTCTTTGCATACTCAATTGATTCACAAATGGTATCAAAGGGAATTTTTATAAAGAGACATACTACCATCCTGTTTTACCATTTTAGAACAGCACGATGTCTCCAGAGCTCTGCTGAACTGACAATTGGGTGTTGACCATTGTGTGGGTCCTTGGGGGATGGATATTTACAGAAAAGGAGAGAAGGTTAAATGTTATCAGTATCTTGTTATCAGCAGGGTCCATGCACTGGATGGGACTGGTGATAGCCAACATTACACCAGTCAATATCTTACACCGGGTAACATATCCCAAGTATGACCCCCTGCTCAAAGGCAGGATACATTCACATTAATATGGGTACATTTCTTTCAGATGTGGGTCAAGAACAAAACAATCTCATAACCATCTACAAACACATACCTGTGTTCTACCTCCTTTTGTAGGTTAGACGCCTACTTCATGCTTCACCCAGCTGCCTGGAAGGATCACTTTTAGGGTCCAACTCACCTGACCTATTGACCAAAAGGAGCACAGGCTGCCTGGGTTTACCTGCAAATGACTCAATTAGAGGCACCTAGAGCTGAATAGGATGAGGTCACCCTTAAGAACTGTATGGTAAACTAAGCCTAGGAAGAATGATATCAAATCTGTATTAAGCTGTTCTGACACTGAACAGACAGAGCAGACCCTCTGCTGGGGCTGTCTGAAGCGGTTCTGCTCATTTCTGTGGAGCTGCACTACAGAGAACCACTACTTTCATCAGTTAAAGACCTGGCTCTTTGACATGGTTTCATTACAAAGAGCATTTCTGGAGTTCACTTTGAGTGGGATGAGTGAAACAAAGATCTCAATTAAAATGAAAGATTATAATCCATTTTTTCGCTGTTCTTTGTTTCCCCTCAACAAAAGGCTTGCAGATTTATAGTGAGCAAAACAACAAAGTGCAATATAAATTCTAGGTGATAGGTCTTTGTATTGGTGGGATTATATTCATCAGTACATGAAATGTAACCCAAATTCCATCTTCAAAGCTATCTCAAGAAATATTGTTTGTACTGAAGGTTCATAAAATGTTCTAGCAAGTTATTACATCTATAGTCCACTTTTTTTCTTTACTTAAGATTTATCTTCAATTTTTACTCAAAAATCTAGGGTCAGAAAAATCACATTTGAGCTTAAAAAAAATAATCTCTTTCACTCATTTCCTTTCAATATGATGTTAGTCTCAGTACTCAGCTTAGAGATACCTTCTCCAGAAATGCATAGTCACTATACAGCCACAATCTCTTGAAGCAAAGAACTGATATTTTATGAATCATTATAGTAAAATAGAGTTTACAGTAGACTGTAATACTCCTACATCCCAACTGTATTGCAGCAATCTAGCTGCCATGATGAAACGTCAGCAAATCCCTTATCACCCTTAGTACTTGTTGGTCTTTTCTTTCTGGTTTCAGATTAATGTGCTAACAAAGAGAAATAATGAGAAAATACATTTGCTTACTGCCCAGAGAGAGGAAGATACTTGATAGCTCCCTGAACTCTATTACTGAGATCCTTTTCTTGTTGTGCTAGACTGCATCTAAAAAAGGGAAGACTAATAGGACTGAACCCAGAAGGAAAGCCAAGGTTGCTCCTCTCTGGAGGGGTTGGTTTCACCATGGGCAGTGCATCCTGAGCATTAGCTGAGGCAACAGGTCCCTGCTGGCTGCAAAGCAGAGATCACAGAGACTTGTTGATACTCAAGCAACACTGAGAAATGAATGTCTGGCAATCATTACACGCCCATTTTTCTCATTTGATTTTGTTTTAAGTCCTTTCATTCCTGTAGCCCCAAAGCTCAGCATGCCTTTTGGCAGGGATGCCTCCCCCTGTCACTAGCAGTGATGATCCAAGCTGACAGTGGCAGGAATCACGTGCTGTAGGAACTTGTCCTCAGGGCATCAGTGCCCACTGAGCTGGGAACTTGTCCTCAGGGCAGTGCCCACTGAGCTGGGAACTTGTCCTCAGGGCGTCAGTGCCCACTGAGCTGGGAACTTGTCCTCAGGGCGTCAGTGCCCACTGAGCTGGGAACTTGTCCTCAGGGCGTCAGTGCCCACTGAGCTGGGAACTTGTCCTCAGGGCATCAGAGCCCACTGAGCTGGGAACTTGTCCTCAGGGCATCAGTGCCCACTGAGCTGGGAACTTGTCCTCAGGGCATCAGAGCCCACTGAGCTGGGAACTTGTCCTCAGGGCATCAGTGCCCACTGAGCTGGCTCTCACAACTCTGCAGAAGTCTCCTTCACAGGAACACAAGACATACACTCCTAGCAAGAGGAAGACCAGCAGTTTTCTGAGCCAAAGGTTGCAGCTAGATCACTGTGTTTAATACTCAAAAGTGGAGCAATTCTACGTGAAATTGTCCCGTCCCACTTGGTTTTCACATTTTTCTGCTGCAACAGGTTCCATGGCTTAATCACGCATTTGGTGGGTGTAAAAAAAATGTTTTAACTCTGCTGCCTGCTAATACCAGAATAAGGAACATACAATGAAATAATGAGGAATATGGACTAGCTGCCTACTGGCTTCCTCTGAATATGAGACTGCTATTTCATCAGATTTTCGAGTTTGGCTGGGGTACAATGAAGACTGTAAAGCAAAACATTTTAAGAGACTTTTCCATCTCTAAGCATGCCCTGCTCACTTTGAAATATTTCAGATAAACAGGCAAGAGGAGAGGGCAAAAAGAAAAATGTTATAGTTCCCTTAAAGTACCAGTGAAGCTTAAGAGGCAAAGCATTAAATTATTAAACCCAAAAGAACAAATACACACCTCTCTATAACTCAGGTTAACAACACCCTGTCTGGGGTTGGCTGTGTAACTGTGACCTCTAAAAACAGAAATATCCCATGGGAATATAGGACTGCCTGTTCATGAGACCATGGAGACACCATGACTGGAGATCAGTCCATTACATTTCTGTCATCATTCTCACGGTGCAGAGGTCAGGAAAGGGTTCACAAAGGATAAAGAAAAAGTAATTCAAGGTCTGTAAAATCAACCTTTCAGCAAGAGATTTAAAAATGCTCAGTTTGGCTTAAGTGATGAGTTAGTCCATAAATACCTGCTCAAAGCAAGAGATTTTTCTGACTTAACAGGATCGTTAGGTTATCAGACAAAGGCATAACATGGTCCAATGTCAAAGTGAAAAAAATTCCAGCAAGAAATAAAATAAAATTTTTAGAAGAGAATAATTAATCACTGCAGGTTGCTTACAAATTCCTAAAAGGCACCAGCCATCCCTTCCAAATAAAAAACCTTTCTAAAACACATTTCTGGGAAAAATAACATTTATTCAGGGAGACAATGCAACAACGGGTTGCCTAAATCCCAGCATACTTTTATAGGCAATCCCTTTCTCCTTGTTTCTGCAGAGGAAAATAATGCTGTGTTCAGAAAACACTATAGAAATTGGTTTCCAAGAGGTTCCTCACAGCAGGAACCATGTTTTCTTTGGTTGTTTTCACTTGGTATTTCTACAGGGCAGACAGGCATTAGCCATCCACTGGGATTTCAGCAAGGAAGGTATTGTCTGCTTCAAAGTCCATTCAAGTCCAACACACAGTGAGACAAGCACAGTGAACAGGACAAACTTAACTCTGTGCAATCACCTGAGTTGATCAGAGAGTGCAAAACTGGGGAGCTAGTCCCTTCTGTTTTCATACTAAGCATTATTAGATGGGCAGACATCAGTATTTTATTTCTTACCTACACAGAAGAGCAATACACTTCTTCCCACTCTCTGACAGTACCCAAACTCTGCCAAACCCCTTCTGTGATTTCCCCATTCAGAATAAGAACCTAAATCAAAGGGAGCAGGTTCCTCTGTGCTGTCCAGTAATTGTGAAAGCCAGGTATGTATACTACCCACACAAGCAGAATCTCTTTCAAAAGCAAGCCTACAAGTGCCCTCTGGCTGCTTAAAAATCTGGATTTCTCGTCAATAATTTCCAAAACGAAAATTACATTTTTTTTTTACATAGTTTATAAATAAATTTCCCACGTTTCCCAATTCTACAGGGAATAATTCTATAGGAATTACAAAAGAAGTCTCTATGAAAAGGGTAGATATTATTTAATTTTGTAAAGTCGTATTTCCCCTTGTTTGCTTAGAATGAAGCTGTCTTAACACATTATATGTAAAGTGAGAATAAGCCTTGTTCTCTGCATCTTCTGACACGTCAAGGTGGTTTCCAATGAATGCCCATGGATGACAGATATTGACGGGATATTTGTAATTCAGAAAGTATCTGTTGAGAGTTACTGACACTTTACACTAAAAGATAAGCAGAGATTTTTGTAGATAATTTTCCGTCCATCCCTATAACTAGGAAACTGCCATCAGTTTTCAAAAGATTTGGATCATGAGTCCTGCTCCAACCATTTCTCTAAGGTTGATTTAAGAAGAAAAGGGGTTGGGCAATCCCACTGGTTCTGTGCATCCTCTGAACATCAGAACCACTCAGCCACATCCAGTGAAAATTTGAAGAGAGGAATTGAAGTCTTAGACGCATTTAGTCCCTAAACGTTTTGTGAAAAGAGGTTCCAGAGCAGAGGAAAGAAACTTAAATTGGTTCACCATGATTTTAATTATGGAGTTAGACATCAGAGAATCCCCATGAGTGCAGTATGTTACAAATGCTGTTAGAAAGTCAGGAAAAGTTTCAGTCAAAGCCTGCACTTAATTTGATGGAGGATAATCCAACCACACAGTATAAAGCCACAGGAAACCAAGATTTCAGTTCCTTCAGTCACAGAGCAAATTGTTGTATTTTTAAACCTGCTTGGATCTAACTTCTGCAGTTCTTATCAGTGCAAGTTGACTCACAGTCACTCATAAGCCAATTTTACTAATACTTAGAATTTGCAGACTAGAACACAAGAGGTGTATTCACCAGTAAGATCTTCCAATTTAATGAATTATGATGTTCAGGAAAAGCAGCTTAGAGTCATCCAGAGGCTGCTGCTGTCAACACAGGAGGCATCAACCAGTTTTAAAAGGTTTGGTTAGAGCCTAGGGTATTTTTACAGAGCCTTAGAAAATGTATGAAATTTGAAGAAAGATAAGGATTACAATTGGTACACAAGACAATGATTCAAAAACTGTAGACTACTGCATAAAAGGGAGAAGGATGCCAGAAGCAACAGAAAGATAAAAAGATAAATTTGTGAGATAGGAGGAGATGTTGGCAGGCTCAGAACAATGCACGGTCTCAGGATAACAGACAAATGATGAAAAACTACTAATATGTGTCAAATTGAGAACAGGACGCAAAATAGACTTGCAAAGACCATGACCTGCCTAAGAAATGGTGCAAAACCATCACAAAATTCTGCCTGATCTAGCAGGCATGCAAGCAGTTCTCTAGTGAAGGTGTAGCAAATCGAGTGAATTTTCACCACCGTATTTACGTACATCTTGTAGCGCTGTTTCACAAGACACGTTTCATTTTTCATCTTCTCTGAGACATCAGTTGTCTATTGATTTCTTCATTTCGGAATGCATTGGCCTCAATTTGAGCACAAAGGGGATTAAGACGGCCATCGATTTAGCACAGTGGATTAAAGGCAGTGTTGACCCACTCACAGCTACTCAGTGAGGAAACAGGACCACAACATGGTACAACAAGCTTGCACTGAGGGCAAACACACAGAGCTGCAGCCTCAACTGACAGCCAGAGGAATGACCAGACAGTCAAAATGTTAGTTCCAACGACAAATAATTGTTTCTATGCAATCAAAAGCTTCAGGAGGTACACTTCAGCTTTCTCAAAAAACACAGAATTTCCGCTCCTTCCCCAGCTACAAGTAACCCAAAATAAAGTAAGGAAAGATGAATAATATTAACTCATCTTCTTCTAATTTTTGGTATGTACTCAGCTTTTCAGTCAAACCCTTCTTCCACTTCTTCAAAGTCCCAGTGGCAATTCACTTCAGCCCTTTAGAAGCCTTCATTAGGTGGAATCCTGTTGTTCACCCCTGTAAATTTAGAATCATTTCAGCAAAGCCAAGCCCTTAATTTATTAAGATAATTTACTAATAGAAAAAAATTTCTCTTATTTCTCATGCATGTAACTGGAATTAAGACTTCGCCCACTGACTATTAACAGATGTACAAGTGTTTAAACCTTTAAGGCTTCAGAGTCAGATACAAGTCTTCTTAAGCTACACTTTACATATTTTGACAGAAACTCACTCGTTCATATTATTACTCCTTTTTGCATTGCAAGATCAGATTTTTATACACTCATTAATCAAACTGTGACAAGAATTTAAGATCGGCCACATTTAAATGTACAAGGGAAGCAAAGGTCTGAGCGCATGAACTGAGCAAAATTTGGGCAGATGTGACAGTGACCATTTGCTCAGTGTGATTTAACAGGCAACAGCAGAGGATCCTTACACTCAGGGAACAGATTTGTGCTTGCCTGGGACAAATAAGGTTTCCAATATGTTCTTTTTAGTTGACTAAAAAAAGTCATCATGATACAACACTCACAGACAAAACCCTTCATATCTGAGGGGTTTAGCTAGATTGACAAGAGCTCAGTTCCACCCATCTCACTGGGAGAGGGTTGGGTTAACACTAAGCTAAACACAGGACTAACACAGGCCTCAAGATCAACCTTGGACTGCCCAAACTTTGTTTTTGTTGGTGGTGTTAACACAGAAACATATTAAATGTTATTATGAGTAAAAGCTAAAGCATTCTACAGTCAGAGAGACTGTATTCAAAAGAATAGGAACACCTACATCAGTATTTAGTGTTCCATTAGAGGATAACGGGACATTTTATATCAAAATCTTCTCACTGATCTGAATGTCACACGTAATTTAAACTTGATTTAGAATAAAAGAAAATCCAGTTGCATTTAATACATTATCTATTACATCATAACATTCTATGATCTATGGCTGACCTTTCATTATTATCAGTGCCATGGAAAGTATCCACTACAGCAATATTTAAGCTTAAAAAATAAACTATAAATAAGCAGTTAATTATTTCTGTCCTAAAGTTTCTGTTCTCCATCTAAAGGTAAAAGAACAATGTTCTCTCAGCTTTAAGAGAACTAAAAATAAATCCTAAGGAGACTGGAGGAAAACCTTAATAACAACTAATTTTAAACTAATTAAAATACCTCTGCAGCTATTTACTCTTGTCAAATTAAAGACAGTTTCCTCACGCGTATCTGAAGTATGCTGGGGAAAAGCTGCTGTCAGAATAAGCGCAAGGAGATGAAAGCTTATTGTACGTGCTAGCACCACATGCTACAAAAATTATTTTTAGTAGCCACCAAATACGTCGATCAGGGTGAAAAATTGCTACAAAGAGGCTCACACTCTTCAAAAACTTATTTGATTTCTTTTAGTCCCATTTAACTCACCAGCAGTTACCAAGGGAATACACTTCATGAAGTGCAGTGTATTTTTCCTCGGTGAGGATGATCTGCTAAACTCTGGCTTAAGTGCTTGGCCTCATATAAGGATTTCTCATTAGGCACCTGGAGCACAGCCATTTTTGACCTAAAACTAAAATCAATGTCCCAGTTGGTGCTTTTGAATCACCCTCTCTGCTCTCATCCACATCACCCCTCTGCCAGTACTGGGAAAATGAAGGAACAAAATCAGAGCTGCATGGTGGACTATTCAGTCTGCCCTTTGTGGGAATCAATAACAAAACAGCCTCTAATTTCAGTGAGACAGGAATAGACCTTCAGAGTCTAGGACTTTGCTCTGAAGTGCAGCAATGCTTAAAACACGCACACACACAAAAGCAGATAAATTGCTTCATGGTATTTCCAACAGATTTACAATCTGTCTTGTGTAAATGGTCCCCTTTGAAAATAGAAGTCAGGTTAGACCTGAGGCCACTGAACAATTGACATACATCCAATAAACATGTTAAGACATTAATCACTTATATCAATGTAGTTCCTGGTCAGCTCTCAAGAGAGAATAGTCCATGTACCACACATGCAGAGGGACAGCCCAGTGTTTGCTGTCCAAGCCAGCAATGAGTAAAACTGGTCAGAGGCTGTCTGGGATGTAGGAAAGGGGAACACAGAGCCCATGTTCCAACAGAAGGTGATGGGAAGGAAAAAGGGGAAAACTCCTTTTCTACAAAATTGCCCAATTCTGTAGGACTGGATAATTCCTCATTGAATTGACAGCACAAACTAAAAATTAAGAGTTTAGCTTCCCGCTTAAAGCTTCTGAAAATGTGATTTACTCCATGTAAATACTCCTGCATTCGGTAAGCAAATGCCACACAACAGAAAGCAAGCTCTGGCAGTCACCAGTGAACTCATCTCAGAAAACTGAGTTGTTGTCATGACTTTACACATAAAGGCAAACTCAAAGAATGCTCTTTGAATTTTTCTATGGCCACAAACATGGTTTAGGCAAGATATCCTCACTGAAGGATAGCTCAGAAGCAATATGGTTATCTGAACAGTGATAATCTTTAATCTTGCAATAAATTTATTTTTTCACAGAAAACTTGTTGCTTATTACTCAAAAAATGGTTTTTAAAACATACAAAGAGCTAAAAACATATAATATACTCCTTTTTAAAAATTACATAACCCAGTATTTCCCTCTCATAAAAGAACATCAGACATATGGTAAAGCACTTGTAAGTTGCTTGATATGTACTTCAAAAACTATGGTAATTCTCTTCTTCCTTCTTGTCTTACCTTATTCCTTGACATGATCTAATACACTCTTTACCTTTACAGCATCAGCCTTTGATTGGTAAATACCTGTGCCTCACTGCATGCCCAGGTACATCACCAACACACCTGCATCCACTGATTTGTCAAAAACGGAGACAGCTGCATCTCACAGTGTCCAAGGCAGCTTTGCGTCCAACTGCTATGATCTACCCTGGCAAATTCCATTGTCCCACCATGGTCCCACACCCAGGAGCCTGTCCCAGTTGCCTGACAGTGGCCTGCACATCCCACATGCAGGAACTGGGTGATTAGTGTCACGTTCATTCCATTTGGCACACCAGGGTTGGGAAAGGCATTCACTGACACTGACTTTCCAAAACTTTTCAGTTTACCAGCTCTCTCTTACCAGCAAAAATCTATAAAGTCCCACTTACCAAAGTGCTCTGAAAAGCCAGGCAGGAAAAACATTGCTTTCCATGCAGGAGTTTCAAAAAAGGATGTGAATTCATCAATGTCAATAAACCACACCCAAGTCTTTTCCTACTTTTACTACACCGGGAGGTGATTTCCATGGCTGAATACAAGGTAGAGAGCCTGAGACTGTTTCTTCAGCACTGATTGATTGTTCTGTATCCATTACTAGATGTAACCAGGGCATGGAAAAAACCACTGGGGCACAAGTCCTTGGGTGCCGACGCAGAAATTCTTCCTTTCAGTGCTCCCAGTTAACTGGAATCAGAACAGCTCTCAAGTACCATAGACCATTTGCACACTACATCTTTCTAGCCACTTCCCCCTTCCATTTTTCTAGCTAGAACATGGTAAGGTTAGACTTGCTGATAAGACTATAGATTTGTAACCTGCACCTGTGTTCTCGAAATAAATTTTTGTGTTTAATCCCCTCTTTCATTTCTCAGCATCTTTAATTGATATCTCCTTGTAAATGCTAAACACTACATTAATTCTATGACTTTCTGCATCTTCATGGAGCTCTAATGATCAGAAACATCCCATTCTGCTAAGGTCTTGTAAACACCACTCATTGTTTCAATCACACTCGCAGACCCATAACCAGCAAACAGGATAATATATGTGAGTGTGCAGATTCTTATTTGCTCTCTCTCAGCTTTTGCAATCACTTCTTGTATCTGTAAAGCAGAAATCCAAAAACATTTCACCAATACTGTTCTGCAGACACAGTGTTGTCATGTTGACTTTTCTCTGTTTACTCTCTCTAGTTTTAACAGCCAGGTGAAAAAGTCAATCGAGTTATCCAGCTCAGTGTAAAATAAACACCCACACTTGCCCACCTCTCCAGTCTACTTAAGTTGCTCAAAGCTGGAGTAGCAAACATACAAAATTAATGTTTCTTGTAAACAGATCATCTTGTTATGAAACAAATCCTAACTTCCAAAGGCTAAATCCTGGGAAACAATACAGTTAATTCATTAATTTACTAAGAGAATGATGGTACCACTCTTTTTAGAAAATCCCTACTAGTGACCAGGGCAAACAAAAGAATGTTCTTTCAGATTTTTTTTTCTACCTGCATTTACATAAGGCATCAAGGAAATAATTTATTATTGTCTCTGATATGGCTGATGAACTACTTTTGTTTGCCTCTCTTGGTAACTGTGCAAGAAAAGATATGATTGTGATGTGTTTCAAAGCAAGGAGATCATGTCTTGCACTTGGATATCATTTTTTCCCTGGGAAACTTCAACTCATCCTTCAGAGAAATCTGGAGTTAGGAAGACATTAGCAAAAGGTTCATTTCTGATAAATGCAATATTTTCTATTGCAGTGCATATATTGGTTATGCTGATAGTATTCTACACTTCTGGTTTTATCCCTCTTGATTTTATGTACAGTGACAAAAACTGTTGGGACAGGGAACTTTGCAGCATTTGTATAGGCATTGGTAGTAATCCTCCACTCATCTTCTTCACCAAGTTATATTCCACTTGTCAATCCCAGAGTCCCATTTACCCCAGTGCTTGTCTTTTCAAATAAACATTTTATTTCTGAGAGAAGCACTGCAGCTTACCTGCTGTTGATCAACTTGCAGCCCATCTCAACTTCCATGAAGTTTTCCACATTAGAATCCTAATGCCCAGGTTTTTAAATTACATTCAAAAGTGTTTTTACCAGGAAACCACTTCAATAGTTCTGAGAATTTTGTATCTGTGGCATGTCCTTCTTAAAAACTTTTGTGGCATTTGGAGGTGGAAAAAGCTGTGGATCTGGGAAGCTCAGAAGAATATCCCATTAGATTTCATCCATTGTTGACATGAGATTGGCAGTTAATATTCTTGAAGTTGCAATTGTACCTTGCTAGGAAAGGAACACTACTGACCCCTTCTTCAGTCATCTGAAGATTCATTCCTTCTATATACGTGTGTCATCTCTTCAGATGACATGTGTGTAATCTAAAACCACTAAATACATTGTAGGGAGCAAAGCAAGTTTGCTGATACTTTTTAAATAAGACCAAAAATATCAGATGTATAAACAACAAAGGACACAGCCTATGTGACTATCCTGGAAAAGCTATTCATCTGGTAATTTTATCACATACAAACAGTTGGACTTCAGGTACTACTGAAGTATACCCTTGAGACACCTTATTGCTCAATATCAAGTCCACTACTCTTAATTCTAGACAAAATGCTTCATTCATGCAACACTTTTAAGAACAGTGAATCACCAACTTCACTAGAAACCTCAAACAGATGAAATTTCAACCACTACTGACAAGCAAAAAAAAACCCAAAATTGAACTGTGAAATAATTTCTTAGAATAGCCTTGGCCTGGCCAGAAAAAAAGAAGAAGATTAGTGCATAAATATTACCATATGCACATGCTCTTTTAAATTCCAAAAATTATTTCAACTGTTGGACTGACTATCCCTGGCGAGTATCAATCATGCAGTGCCTGGGAAGCTCTAAGCTGACACAGGGGAGCACAAGCAGATGAAGTGAACTTGAGCTAAACCCAAATCAGTGGATTATTTCTGTATTTACAGTTGGTTGCATTAGAGCCTTAAAGGGCTTTTGACCAATACCAGACATATTGCCACCCCATCAGCAAGGCAAGACATAAGCCCCGAAAGAAGGAAAAGCTTTGAATTTTCTTAAATGAGTAGAGATATGATTTTCCATGGATCACCGAGGAAAGCAATAATTGCCTTAGGGCTTATTGCAGTTTAGGCAGAGTTTCTCAGTTGCTCATGGTGGATCGTCAGAAGGCAGTATGCAAATGGGGCAGATGATAAAAATTCCTGTATTTTTTCACAGCAAAACTGTTGAAACACTTTGTTGCCCAGGTTACAGAAGGAGTAGAAGTGTTGTTCAGCGTTACCCACAGTCTCTCCTATGGATACCCCAAGAAAAACTGCAAAAGTTAAGTGTGAACTTTGGAGGACACAACTTAGAGAAAACAGGATGCATCTTCCCAGCCTTGTACATCATCTTTTCCTCCACGTATCTTACACATACATCTAGATCATGTCCAACTGAAAGAAAAAAACAATACGTGAAAAGACTGAAAATATCTTATTCTTTGTTGTCACTAATCCTTGAAATCATGGATATACAAAATGTCTCCCAAAACTGGTTGTTTTCTTTGTGCTCCAAAGGAAAATAATCCATTGTATTATGATCTGCCAGGCAGCAGTGAAACTTCATTTAGGATAGTTACAGGTGTAAAGAGGTTACTGCAGTCAAATAAATGGCTGAGCTTTCAAAAGCGTGACCTCATTTGGAGCTGCTATTTTTAATATGTCTAATGTTCAAAGGAAAAAAAGAATAAATATTTTCTTCCAGTCAGGTGCCTCATTCCCATACAGTGTCACAGAGCAGAGCACCATTAGAAAGACATCCTTTGATCTGGATGTTTATGTAACATACAGCACTTGTCATGTGCCACGGGAGCTTCAAAATTATAGGAAATCCATTTGTCAGCCTTCAGCACAGCAAAAAATTCAAGCACACCCACACAGATAATTACATGTATATCGAAAGGATCTCAAATATTTTCCAAAAATTACCACTTTCTTTAGAGACAAGGTAAGGGTTACCTTTTCTTCTTGGTGGCAAAGATGAAAATAGCAAAAAGACATTTTTGACTGAATAGTAATTATGTGCTAAAATTGCATGCTAAAAACTACAAGGTGCTGTCTTATCTGGGGTGTGCTCAAGTCTGCGACATAAAGGATTCAGTGAAGAGCAAGTTAAAACAAAAAAAAAGCTAAACCAAAAAAAAATTATTTAGTCAGGTGTGTAACTTATCTAAAAACATCTCAGAGCAAAAATATCTCAAAAATAGTTTCATTCTGTGATATATGTTGGCTCTTGGACACCCAATTTCATAGAAAATAGAATAAACTTACCCTGAATCTGTCAGTTTCCATAGGGAAAAAAAAGTTGAATTTCAAGGTCCCAAAAACTGACAGGCCAAACCTTAATAAAAGGTTGGATCTGAACAGTTTTTGTTAGAAATATCTCGGACATAGTGGCTCAGTACAATGAGTGCACACAAACTTCCAGAACCTTCAACATCAGTTTTCTCAACTTTTTTAAAATGTGGAATTCATTGCATCCTTTCCTATCTCTAACACAGCCACAGAAAGAATATTTTTCTCTGTGAAAGGATTTGGGCAGATGCAGCAGCTTGCTGAATACGGTTTCTGCTAAGGCTGAACTTCTATTAAAATTGTCAGTGGAACAGGTATGGATTTTCATGACTAAGTTTACGAAAACAAAATGTACTGAAATATATAAGAAGTGACAACATGCAGCATTTTCACCAATAAATTGATGTTTGTGATGACTGACAGTAAGTTGCGAAGCAGCAGAAACATTTGAGATAAAAAACCCCAACGTCATTTGCCAAGAGAAATGCTGTTTTCCTGGAAAATCATCTAAAATAAGGCCTTTTCTCTGCAGTCTTCTGTGCAACCTCTCTGTCCTAGCTTGGACTACTCCCCATGGCTATGGTCTGATGGTAAAAAGCCAATGAGTCCCCAAAGGTTGCATTTAGGAGGGCACATCAGACCAGGCTCCATCCCCCAGTGCTGCCCATGGTGCTTCCCAAAGCCTTTACCTTTGCCAACACAGCTTTACCAAACAAGCAGTTTCAAAAGAAAACCTCATTTTCCAGTAAAGCTTCTCAGACAACACCAGCTCCTGTTAAAAATCTAATCTACCTCTGCTTTTAAACACAAAATTTATGGTTTACTAGATCCACAAACTAACTATCCATGAAACATTTGCTCTAAATTTTTTTCTTAATGTGTTGTAGAAAATGAGTAAAATCTTGTATGGTTTAGAAACATTGCACCTCACCGAGGTATCTCTAAAAAGCCCAGCTTAGAGCTAACAAAAGAACCCTGGAATTATCTGATGGTCTCTATTTTGTAGGTTGAATTTAATCTTCTTGCTGAAGCCAAAAGCAATCTGTCTGCAGAGCACTTGGAGCAGCAACAGTCACCATGTTAACAAAAAATCCAAACAAATCACATGTGTGTTTCATCCTATGGAAATGGTCCTGACTTGCAGGAATAAGCACAATTATTTATATTTATTTTGTGTATCATTAAAGCTAAGAAAATTGTTCTATAAGAAATGTTTAGATATAAGAGTGAGCCAGAGGGAATTGAGTCTATAGAGAAGCTTTGCCAAAAGATGACTATAAATGAAACCTATTTTAAATGTCTTTAAAATAAGTTGATAAGTAATTCTCCTAGAGAGCTTCCAGGGCTTTGTATGGCTTTTGAAAGATTATAGATTCCTAAAAAACCCAGAATATCTGAGGCACAAAAATCGCACTATCAACTCTGGATGATGGCTTTATAGGCTTAGTCATTATCCTACTCTTAATTATAAATAAACCCTTTTTTTTTTCAATAGAGCTCAGCTTTTGTATATTATCCACATTACTGGAAGATGCAGTTTTGCCTAATTTGTGTCTTATGATGAAAGAAAAACAGCACTTGTAGCTTCTAGCAAATTGTACTGAAGGTTTTCAGTGCTGCCTGTCAGACTCAGTCATAAAGTGCAGCAGAAGTGGAATTTAATTCCAATAATGAAATTCGAATTTTATACTGTGATAAGATTAAGAAAGCCAGGTAACATTACAGGTTAAATTATGGGTATGTAAAACTGCAGCATGCAAAACATTAGGCTACTATTTTATTACTCAATTACATATTAATATGGAATTAAAAGACATCATGGTGCGATTTTATTGCTAACCACATCTGTTTGCATTTTTTTATAACCAACCATTGAGTCCTTTCATAAGAAATTCTCTTCTTAGGGTCTGAATTACCACACCAAGAGGAAAGCTTTAAGAATTCAATGATCAACACGGCTAATCAAAAACTTTTAATAAAGGCCTTATACTGGAAAATCGTGTTCATTCAAAGCATTCTCTTAAGATAATTTTAAACTTTAAATGAAAAGCTTAAACTAACATGTATTAAAAGGGGGGGGGGCGGAGGGAAGAGAGAAACATCAGAAAGTCTGCCCAGAAATACAGGTTCTAATGTGGTTCAGCAGTTTCTAGTGCAGATTTTGTAGTGCTGTTTTTTCTGTCCTGGTATCTGGGCCACACTGATGGCAGAGCTGCCCATCCCATCATGGGCTGCAGCTAATGAATCCCCTACAGCTTCAGGACCATGGCTCACCCAGCCCATTCATAAAGAAAGTGTTTACACCTCACCTCCAGTACAATTCCTACATGCCATAGCATTTTTAATTTACTTTTTTCCATTTGTAGCCAAAGCAAAAGGGAAGTGGCAGCAGGTGGATTTGTTCTAGTCAATGGGGACAGGGCACATGTGAAAAAACTCCCAGTCATGTCTAACTCATGATGTTTGTGTCTGCATTAGTGTATTTTGTTTGGTTCAGGGCAGCAAGGAGGTTTTGAAGTGAATCTCCAAGTGATCCTATCTTCCAACATGCTGGTTTCATCTTCAGCATAGTTTTGGCATGGCCAAAATAAATTTCCTCTGGAGGAAACTATAGCACAAGCTCTTCCCCAGGCATTCACCAAATTCAGTCCAAATCCCACTTCCAAACAGGGTCTAGGAACACAAACCAAGGGCTAGCCCTTTGGACAGCTTCAAGCTACATATAAAGTGGAAACACTCACTCCAGAGCACCAGGCTAAGTTTGGTTTGAAATAAAATTTAGCATGGTATGTAGCTGTAGGGGGTGCTCAGCACCAGCTCCTCTGAGTTGTCTTTCCTAACGCAGACATAGCCAGTTCTTGTCAAATTTGAAGTATCTCCACGTACTGCTTTTATTTGGCGTCCAAACCGGTACATCTGCACTGGTACAAATGCTACCCAGGACAGCGTGGAAATCAGCCTGTCCTCTCTTCCTCAGTGCTAACCATCGACCTGGGCATGAGCCAAAATCCAGGCACAGCAGAGGTGGGGGGGGGGGGCAAAACCAAAGCAAACCTGCATTCTTATTTTAAGAAATAAGAATGGCATCACTGCAGCCCTGTGCAGTTATTTAAACATTTTTTTCCCCGCCAGATGAATCTCGTGAGACATTTATCTAATTTTCTTGGAGTCCCCAAAGAGGCAGGAGTCATAAAATCGGTGTTTCAGCATCCTGCACACGGCACAGACAATGTCAAGCAGAACAGATGTCACCATGCTCTCACATAGAAACTAGGAAGCAAACAAGTGGTCTGTGTCCTCCCTGCGCTACCAGAAAAACAAGTGAGCAAGAGGCTTACTTAGCAAACAAAATTCACTTTCCAGCTTCTGAACAGCTCTTAGCACAAACCACTGCACAAGTTATATCATCTTCCCAGCATTGTTTCTGCACATTAGCAGCAAAGAAAAATGTCAAGGATACAGCCACAGCCTGAGCTGTGCATTTACATCAGCTTGTGGCTTTGACACAAGTACTCTGGCACCAGGAGGGACCACTCCTGGCTCACCCACACGCAGAAGAACCCAGGTCAAAGAAGCACCGCTGTCAAACTAACCTTCCTTGTGGGTGGCTCTGAGAAAACACAGAGCAAAAATAGTCCTTGTGCCAAAAACAAGGAAGAAAGGCTTGCAGGGTGGGGAGAAGGCAAAGCTGTGACCAGGCATTCAGGAGGTTAATCTTGTCAGAGGTAGTGGCTGCTCACCCTAAGCCACATTCATGACTGTACTTACTGCTTGGGACAACCTGTGATTTACTCATTACTTAAATGTTGCTTTGTTAGTCACAAAGCATTGGCTGGGGGCATCTCACTATACATTTGTCCATGAAGATATTCAAAATGCAACACTGCATACCAATGTCTCTGTCTCTCCTGTAAAACCCCCATACACTTGTTATGTTATACCCACAGCGATAGGCTGTCATTGTCCCCACATTTCCCTGCCACTTTGCAGATGACAAGCTCATATGCACAAGCTGTGATCTATTCACTTATCAGAGTCAGTGAGGGAAGGGAACAGTGGTAAGGAGAAGCTCTTTTGTTCCTGTTACCACAAAGAGTTCCTATTCTGAAGAAAGTATTTCCTCATTATCAATGTCCTTGTGAGATGAACTACCCTGGGATCTGTGCCTGTCAGGAAAAACGTATTGCAATAGCTAAGAATGTGATAATAAATGCAGTATCATAACCTCCAGTATTAAAAATTAAGTCATGCTCTATGATATTTACCTAGAAGTGATGTGCAACGTTTCCCTCAAGGCGTTAAACAATAAGAATTAATCAAGTTGTATACAAGGAAAGGGCTTGGCATCCCCTCTGCTAGCTGCTTTGCTTTCTCTACTTGACACACCTTTTGCCCATTGCAATTAAGGAGTAAGTTTTTAGGGCAGTTGAACTATTTCTAAGGTAATAACAGTGACTCAACGAGCAATATTTATCTCTTCAAGCAAATGGTAAGCAGGGAACAATGAATACCTAAATTTAGTATTTGGCCACGCACCAAATGTTGTATTAGGAAGTGATATTTTCCCAATGCCAAATTAGAAGTGAGAAAGGCTATGAATTACTGGGTAAACCTCTTTAATTTACATCCTCAAACTAAGGTCTCTGTAGTGGCCTGGTAATAGTGAAACCAGGACCAAGTGGTAGTTGACAGCAGAGATGAGCAAAGCAGAACAGAAGTGAACTCTGTATTACCCAGCACCATTTGTCAATGGGCTGTTTTCAGCCTGAAATCTGCTGCAAGAGCTCTGCTTTTTGGTAACAACAGCATGAAGAAGATATTACACAGGAGGCAGCAGGGAATCGAAGCCATGCAAGCTCAAAATCATGTCCCAACATCTCTCTGGGCATTTCAGTGTCAGGCTGGGAGCAACAGTTCAAGCCCTTTTGTTCAGGCTACAGCAGGGTGTGTTGACAGCTGAAAATTCAGCTGAAAATAAAAGGGTTGTATGTCATTCATTGATTTAACTCACCTCCTGACAGTCACAGCAGGTATCTAGGATGCAGGGAAGAGAGGGGTCCATGTGGTTACTCTCTTGTACCTCTGGATGCACACAGCTAAGACAGGGAATGAATCTGTTCAACAGCACTTGATCCCCTCTCATGGCAAAGCTGGGCTAAAGCATCCCACCTGGCTGGCAAGAGGGAAGCATCATCCAGGTACTTGAAGAGGGACAATTTCAGTGGGAGATTACTGGGGACACTCAGCCAGAGTATTGTCAAGGAGCTGTGAATACCTCACATGCCCTGGCTACAACAGAGTGCACCTGACTAATGGAGCTATGCTCATTTACAAAGACTTTTTGTCTCTGCAGGAATGTATCAGAAGGGACACTCTGTGAGGGACATGCAGGGACCAAAGGAACAATAAGGTTGTCAGCAAATTGCAGAAGAAATCCCTGGGGTGCAAACCTGAACTGCTGGGTGAATATGCAGAGCACTAGCATTTCCAGGGGTGGGAGCATCCTTCAATGTTTTGTCATTGCCCTTGGAATGTTTTTAGCAGCGCAATTTAATTTTTACAGCAGATTCTGTAATCTGAGGTGGGTGTAAGTCACACATAGCAGGGAAGGAACAGTGGAGAGGATCAGTTGCACTGTGCCTCTCTCATCTCATGGCAATAAGTTAATAATTCACAACTCTTTAATCCTCATCACTGCCTATTCCCAGAAGTTTTGTGATTCTCTATTAGCTCCTTAACTCTCAACAAATTAACATTCCTCCTACTATGTTTGCAGTACACCCTTCATTAAATTTAGATGCCTGCCATTCGTCTTGTGTGTTCCTACTGAGAGATGCAATAATGGGGGATACTGGGACCTGGACAGCTTTGTGGGATGAGGAGGACATAGAGACATTCCTGTGCCCTGCCTATATATACCCCTTCATGCAGCTCCTATTCTCTCAAGAAACCCTTGTGCTTGGACATTAAAGCTCAACAGGTTTAATGTGAGTGTGGGCACATACATACAGCATGGCCCAAAAAACTTTCCATTCATGCCACAGGTGGAACTTGCTGCAGCTGAGCCACCAGCCCAACATCCTTTTTCTTCCCATGGAAGCACCTTACAAACACAATGTCTCTGTCTTGCTGTAGACAATTGCTCTATGGTGGTGACCGAGTCTGTACTACTGAGTACTGAGCTTCTATTGACTATGAAGGGATCACGGGAGGACTCTTAAAACAACCACAGCTCTTTGGATTGTAGCTTTCACCCTTCCCAAACCTCCTGAAATTGTTGCTGGGGTTTTTTTTGTTTGTTCATTGTTTGGGGTTTTTTTCCCCCTGAAGAAAATTATATCCCACTTCCTACTTTCCATTTAACAATTGTTTGCCATTTGCTTAACTTCAGGGGACTGTCAGAGATGCTTTGTTTTCTTTTAGGTGTTCTAACATCTGTTCCACCTTGTTCAAGGGACAGTAAGTCCTGATTTAAGGTTAGACAACATTTAGTAAAATATATCTCCCCTTTGGACAAGATCATTCTTTTTAGACCATAAAACTGGGTAATTTCCTGGGAAACAGAATTAAGAAAAACGTAAATTACAGGTCGGCTCCTGTTTTAAAGACTATTTTTTTACTGCTCCCTAGAGTTCCCTAATGTAACTTCTATTTCAGTTTTGCATCATATTTAGCACTCTCATGAAGAGGAGCAACCACTTAATGATAATAAAATATTTATGTCAGCAGTATGTTCACAAACAAGAGGAAGCTATTTAACCTCTTTTAATGCAAGCTGGTCCTACCCACATACAAAGTCAATGCAAAGCACTAGAGAAGCTGCCAGAAAAATAATTTCATCTCAACAAGAGAAGCTACAATAAAGAAAGAAAAAAAAGTATATATTCAGTATCTTAAATGCTTGAAAATATAATAAATACAGGAAAAACTGGCAAATGCTGTCTCCTACAACAAGCTTGTCCCTTTAGCAGGCAAAGCCATAATCATGTGTTGTCACATGAAGCAGTGGCTGCTCAGCCTTTGCTAGAGGTGATATAAGTAAATCCTAACAATGCAATATATTCCTTTTCAAGAAGATATCATTGAGGGGGGGTTTAGATCTGGATTTCTTTTGTTTTGGTTTCCCCAAAAAAATAATTATTTCAACAAACCCGAAAGTCTCAAAATCAATACAAATATACAAGGTACAGTTGGTATTAAAGGTGAGTGTTTCTAATGTGAAGGTCACTCATAGTTCCTACCACATATCTGGACTTCAATCAGTACCTCTGGCCCTGGTATTACATTGTTCGTGCAAGGAGACCTGAAGATCAAAACTGCAGAAGCCAACATGCACAGCACTGATCTTCCTGAAGGCCTGATCAAGGAGCAGGAAAACTAACAAGACCATTGTAGAACCATGAGAAAGTGAGTGGATTCCAGTTGCACGTGTCAAAAGAGATGTTGTGGCAGGCTTGTTGCATTCCAGGTGACCCCTGAGTTCTGAGAACTTAGCAGGGAGGGTCCTTCCATGCACAGGGGAAGATCTAATGAAAGATTTGATCTTTCTGCAACATTTACAGCAGAGTATTGATTTTGGATCTCTGACTCCCAGAGAAAAATATTCTCACTGTAGGACTTGGGTATGCACAAGACAAACTCTCCTCCCCCCCCCTCATTTTGTGACAAGACAGATCTCCACAAAAACCTACAACTTGCAATTTAATGGCCTTCTGATTTATTGAAAATAAGTCAAATATTTTTCCTATAAGTTTGAGTGAGGAAAGAGACCATGTTGTGGACAGACTACTGCAGAATAATAAAGAGCTAGCAGTAAAAGCCTCCACTATTACATACTTCTGCAGGCTTTAGGGAAGCAATACTTGACTTTTTTTTTATGTTTCTGGTAAATAAACAGTGAAGAAATATCTGCCAAAGTCATCAGCTCTCCCCAGTGGAAAAAACATTCTTAACAAGGCCCTGGATATTTGGCTGGTAGGATGAACCTCATGGTTCATCATGTTTGCAAGCAGTCCCCTCCTTCCCATGAGCTGTGAAGCACTGGCTGGTAGAGGTAGCAAGTAATCCTTCAGAGCAACTGTTTCATGTTTTTATGGTGGATATTCAAAAGCTTTTCTTGTCAAATGCCAATTTTCTTAACAAATTTAAACATCTCATGACTTTTTGCTATTATTGCCTATTTTTTGCAGACTCTTGGAAGTAAAGAGGACCTTGCACCCACCTTGGACTCAGGGATATTGATATTGCACAGGTTTATATCCCTGCACTGCATAATACAGCACATGCTGAGGTCCAGAAACACCCAGGAATACTCAATCGTAAAATTCAATGCCTTCTCAGTTGCAAAGAAAAACACATTTCTTCCCAACACAACACATCTGACAAGTCTTTGTTTGGGCTTTTTTCAGCAACGATCACACCAGCACAGAGACATGAGAGCTGTCCTGCAGAATTGACTGAGAGAGGAAGGACAGCAGCAGGGAAGAGAAGTTCTAAGCCCTGTCTGTGGCTGGGAGTGACAAGCCAGCAGTTACAGCCAGGACTCTGTTTGGAGAGCTGACCTGTGCAGCCTTTGGATCGCAGCTTGCAAGAGTCTCTCTCTCTCCTGCCTCTTTCTGCTACTATAAAGTATGGGCATCAACACATATCTGGACTCTATAGCACAAGACTTTGTCTTTTTCTCTCTGTATTGCAAGGAAGAGAAAAAGAAAACAGGCACAAATGGGTCTCTATTAGTGTAGTAGCTTTCAACTCATCTTGAAAACAGAGAGCAGAGGGCTTAGAAATAATTTAATCTCTTTGACTATACCCAAGCCTTAGTGAGTGTCGCCCATCAGGTGCTGGACTACTATTTAAAACATTTAAGGCATTATAATCTCTTCAAGTTCAGTAGGGAATTTGTCTTGTGCCACTGTTTGTCAGCCTGACCCTGACTAGTGGCTGAAAATCTACCTTATCAACTTGGGAAGCTCAGTCTCTGCCAGCTGTGCAGGACCTCCTTCATTCCGCTCAAGTAAGAAGCTACTTCAGTGGAAAAACACACTGAAGCTGCTTTTTATCAGATCAGAGACTGCAATCACTAATTCAGTCAGCTCACAAGGACTCAGAGAGCCAAATGTCTTTCTGCTTTTTTTTCCAAGGGCTTTGATGAAGCTGGCATTATCATACTAGATTACAGTTCAGGACCACTGTGCATGTACAGATTTATCAGAAGAAAGCTGTTAGATGTCTCCAGTATAGTGCCAATTATGCAATCCTCAACACATAATTAAGTAAGGCCCCAAAGTATGTATTTTAATCAATCCCTGTTCAGCAAAGCACTTATGTGCTGGTGCTTTACTTCAACACTCATCTAGTAAGCACATAAGTCCTTTTGTGAATAGGGAAGAACATGGGAGCAGTAAGAACTGTTCTACCGATGTCATTGGGCCAGTCACTACTGGGATAAGATATTATACTACTTGGGTAATGGCTTATATTTTTGAATTACCTCTATAAATCAGAAGCCAAAACCAGTTTCTAGAGTGACTTAGGCATGATGTTGTTAACAGTGGCAAGCTAAGGACAAAAATACACAAATTCTGAAGGAAATAGCAGCCTTTACTACATGGCGTGCAGTTGGATAAAACTTGCAAACTTTAGGCAGCACCAATCTTTTTACAGGCCTGTAAAGCTAGGATTTATCCTGTTTGACCTGAGCTGGCTACTGGTAAGCTATGCTAAGTTTAAACAACTCACCCAGGATTGGTCTGCAGTCAATGGATAACATGTGTAGTTACCAAAGATGGAAGGAAATGGCCTCAAGTTGCCACCCAGGGGAGGTTTAGATTGGATATTAGGAAAAGTGTCTTCACTGCAAGCATTGGAACAGGCTGCCCAGGGAAGTGGTGGAGTCACTATCCTTGGAAGTGTTCAAAAGACACATGAATTTGGCAGTTGGCGATATGGTTTAGTGATGAATGTGGTTGTGGCAGGTTAGAGGTGGTCTTTTCCAGCCTTAGTGATTCTATGAATTCATCCCATATGAGGGTTTCTCATAAAGGTAGGATGAACTATGACTTGTTTCTTTGTTGTTGTTGAAAAAGCCCACACAAGTAGTTTAGATTACACACAATGGGTTTCAGATAAACACAATGGGTTTCATCAGACCAAATGCAAGTATCCATCCAAGTTCCCTCTCTGTACTAATGAAGACATTGATGTTGCAGACTAACACACCACAAAGTAGACATCTCAACTGAGATAAATCATGCCCTCGTTTCTCTCCAGCCTGGCCAACACTGACTAACTTATCTGCAGACAGCTAGATCCAGTCCCATAAACATTGGAGCCTAGGATTGTTTTGGGCACTGTGTGTTATCACACGTGGACACCAAATGCCATCCTGGAAGGACACAAGTCTGGAATCACTCCCTTAGTACCTCTGTTTGTCATGGGAGTTTGGGGAGTGAGATCCCATGAACCCTACACAACCAACAACAACATGACTTAAGGTGAACCCCTCCTTGATTTCTACCTTCTTGGTGGCTCAGTGGGGTGCAGCAGATCTTCTTCCAATTGCCAGACAAAGAAAGAAACAAAAGCAGGTGGTAAAGGCCAGTCAGTTACACACATCTTGAGCTTTCTTAATGAATACAGGCAGCTAAGTTTGACTGCTCCCCCTTTCAGCTGACATCAGGCATGGATCATTTCAGAGTAAAGTGGTATATCTTCCCTAAAAGCAAAGAACCTATGAAAAATGTGTACTGACTTAAAAGTTGCTATGCAGCCTGAACTACAGCAGTGAGAGCCTCTCTGTAATCCATTACAGCTGTGCAAAATGTAATAAAACCACTACAAGGTGCCCTAATTCCATTTACTAATAATCATAAAAGTATTTCAGATGCATCTGATGAACCGTTTAGAAGATGGCATTTTTGAAAGATGATTTGTAGTCTAAAGAAAAGCCTTTAATACCATATAAATTAGATTTTATGTTCAACAATATTTAAAACCACTGCAAAGGAGGTGTTTTTGTTGTTTTATAGGCACCGTTCAGTCTTCATTGAATAATTTCTTTGAAGAAAATGCTCGGCTTCTGAGTTCTTCCCAATGAATCATAGAGCAAGAGCAATATCATAATTTGTCATTTTTTTATCTGCAGATGCCATTGTGTTCAGTGTAGTTCTACCCAGCTAATCTGCACAGCTTCTGATGAATTGCATTTAGTAAAATAAACAAATTATTTTTCACTTAACTAACATTCTGAGCGGCTCCACTGACAAATCAGCTTTTGCAGGATGCAAACACACAAATGTTATACTTTCCCAGAAGCAGGGGCTAGGTGTGCCAGGGAAATACACAGATTAACAAATCAACCATTAATGGGTCTGCTGTAGCACTGGTATCAGCTATTTTCATAGGTTCAAAGTGACAGTCATATTTTTACTTTTGTCTTCCCACGAGCTTTTGCCATCATTAAGCACTCCCATGGCATCTTGGAGCATACGACTGGTCTCACTCCAAAGATGGATATGGGGGGGTGAGGGTTTCTTACACATTTGCTTTATGCCATCTTTGATCTGATATTCCTACATAAAGACTCTTCTTAAAGGTACTGTTTGTCTGCTCCCATTTATTTCAGGAGAGGAGGAGCTTCCTGCTGGCTCCTGTGAACATTAGGCTGGCTGTAACACTCAGTTTTTCCATTACGCCAAAATACTGAAGATGTGTCCACTCCTTTCACCTGGCATGATGGTCTTGCAGAGCAAAGCAGACACCAAACACCCTTGCACCCATGCCAGCCTGACCCCAGGCTTGCCTTAGTTTCTTCTCCCCCTACCCACACAGGTATCCAAGCAAAAATCAATTCTTCTCCCACATGAGGAATTTTGCACCCACTTTCCATCTGTAAAGCTGGACCGTGAACACTTACCCCCCACCCCCTGCAATGCTATGTGATTTAAATATTGAGTCACAAATTAGTCAAGCTTTTCATTTGTCCACCAGAGTAAACCACATTTGAAAAGAACCTATAAAACACAGTGAAATAAAAATATCTGTCTCTCAATGAGATTTCTGAGCATCCAGAAAGTTTTCAGCAAACCACTGTGTCACCAGCAAAAGTCTCACGGAAGAAGCAGCCCTGGCTAACACTGCCAGTGATATGTGGTGTATGTTAAAAGGAGAAGTCTCACACAAAATACCTCTGCCAACTTCTTTCAAACTTTCCCCATCTACAGCCTGTGCTTGTAAAAAAATGGAAAAAGAGAAGAGATCTGGAAATCTGAGCAGCACTGGGCTGTCATATACTTTTTAAAATTATGTACCGAGACCTATATTGTCATCAGCTTTTATTCCCTTTTTTACCCATTGGTGGCACAAAGCAAATGCCCTATCTCCAAACATCTTCCTCACTGATTTTTGCAGGGGCGAAGGGAGTCTCTGAGGTCAGCTCGACCAGCAGACAGAGAAGAAGGAAACATCTAAAATGAAACACCACAGATCCACAGTGCTGGCATGAAACACAGAAATTTTGACAACCCTCCCATCTCGCCCTTCCCCACAAAAGAAATGTTTGAGGGGGGGGGGGGAGAGGAGAAAAAACAAATAATTTTGCATTTAGAGAAAATTCTTAATCTGCTTACTTATTTCTTGAATGTAAATTTATACAACATCAAAGAAGTCACTATTTTCCTTCACAGCTTATACAGAAAAGAAAATGACTGCGGAAAAATCCCCTTTCCATCCATGCTGTCCAACAAAGATATTACCAACACTGGCTTAAGGATTTGCCTCTGCAGTAAAGTTTGATCACTATAATGTAATTCTCAGCTACTTACAGTTATAATATACACCTCATAGACAGTCCTACTCTAGTGTAATATGGCCTTTTTTTCAGCTTAGTTTATCCTCTTAACCAGTTTAAGTTGTGCTGAAAAAAAATATTTTCACTACAACAGAGGAAGATCTATAAGGGAGCTATGTCCTCATGGTTACATTCTCATGATCCACAAGAGCCTTAGACATGCTCAGAAATCAGCTCTGCTGGGTCCTGAATAACCACCCATCCCCAGGGGAGTTTGGGTAACACTTACACGTGACTAAATCCAGGACAACTGGACAGGCTCAGTCGAGTTCAGTAAACTCAGTGCCCATTTTCCACCATCTCAGACACCAAATAAGCATTTGCACCATTCAAACCCCTGACCATCACTTTCCTTTCCCTTGTATACACTGCCTGCTCTGTACTGCCCATGTACATGGACCAGCAGTGGATTAGCAGAGCAAATGGTGCTCCTGACTTCTCTGGACATTCCCCCATGCACTCTCACATCTGGAGCAAGACTTTAAATACACCAAGTACAACCACACAGGAAAGCCCCCCATATTTCACTTCGATCAGAGCAGCTGGTTTATGCCTGTCAGTGGGACTTGCTCCTCTAAACTGAGCAAGGCAAACTTCTATTCAGGAAATCCCACCTACTCTCAGTCCACAAAAATTTAGAGATTATTCATGGGCAGTGCTGGCACAGCAGAACAACAGTGACTACCAGCTAAGACTTCAGGGAGTAGGTTTTGGCTGGTTGGGCTCCATGCACTATAAACTATAAAAACAGGAAAAAGCAGAAGGGGAAAGATTTCCGTCTTTCCCACTTTGGTGTTACCTCTTCTGCTGTCAGTACAGCACCCATGGCTTTCACTTTCCAGGCAGTAAAAATACAAAAAGAGGCATAAATCCTGAGTTTCTGACTCACACCTAACACAAAACCTTTGGAGTCAGCCACCTTACCTGCTTTGCAGTTTGCTGCATCAGCACATCTGACCGCTGCACTCATACTCTCAGTAGTCATTGTGTCCTGGCAGACAGAACACACTGTACAGCTAGAGCTAAAGGAAATAAAACAGCTCTTATTCCATAATCAGAGTTATCAACATATAACTAGAGCATGCATTGAAAATCTCCCAGCACAGACCATGCTGTGCATTATAATTTGGTGTGAGTAGCATGTCTTGCTGAGAGACAAAAATCAGGGCTGGGAGGCAGCTGCCACTTATACCAAACCAACAGGGGAGACTGAACAGCTGCAGGTGCTTTTGACTCCTACAGGTGGAAAGCATATGCTAGAAAATTGAGCTGATACAGTCTGAGCTGAAGTATTAAAGGTTTATATTTTACTTAATTTGTTGTATAATTACAAATGCACCAGTTTAGTTTGACTTAAGTATATTTCTGTGGGAATAAGAAGTATTTCTCTTCACTTGGCAAATGCTCCCAGTGCAAAACTTCTGACAGCCAACAGAGACAAAAGTTTGAACTTCAAATCTTCAGGGCTTTTGTGAAACCAGAAGAAAGGAAACCTAGAAAATCCCATTGGAAAATGCCCACAGGGGAGATTTTTCAACCATTGTTCTTTGCACCCATTGTTTATTCATAAGTCTTGAAAAATTCAAATTACCCCTCAAAAGTATAAGCTAAATTTTGAGCTTTACCCCTTCAGCAAGATGCTAGCAGTGAGTGCTGAAGTCCCATGAGTGGTGTGACACAGTCCAGACAGGCCATTCATAGCCTGGGTTTACAATTTGGGCTGCCAGCAGCCACATGCAGAACAACCTTTCCAGGAGAGTTTCATCCAGTCAGGGAAGATAAAATAATGTGACTGACATGGATACTCAAAAAGCTACCATAATATGCATGTACCAGTGGAAACCTCACTGATCATGTCCTCATGCACTGTTTGTCAAAATTTTCTACCAGAGACAACAAGTTCCAAAAGAGGTGGAAGAAGGCAAAATGAACCTCAGTTCTTAACAGAATGGAGCCAATAATTAATGGCTGGCTTTAAACTTGTCAAAATCCCTGCTGTTTTGCCTAAGGAATATAGGATGATAGAGGTAGCAGAGTTGCAAAGATGATGCTTAATTTATCCACCTTTCTCAAGGCAAAACCTATTAATGTAATTTAAACACACACATCCTCCTCATCACAAGTGACATGAACAGCAGCTCCAAAAGAAGCATGAGATTCCTGAGGCATGAAAAAGACACCAGAAACTTCCCCTGAGGAATATCACAAACCAGGCTGAGCTCAGCAGCCAAACTCCCACAACGGAAACTCTCACACCCGCGTCCATTCCACAGACTTCGGTCGAATCCCAGGCAGATGTCAACCCATAAGGAACAGGCTGCAGGACCAAGATGCTGTTTACATGGAAAACCTGTCACGGGGAAACAATTTTATCTACAGCTGTCAGCTAAATCTCATTTGAGAGAAGACATCCTGCCAACAAACATGGGCTCTGTTTGTGAAAGGCAGGACCACCACATTTCCAGAGCCTTTTGAATGCAAGGACTGGTTTCTAGCATATTGCCCTCCAAATGCTGCAGCGTGACATGCTTTATAGGAACTAATGAATCACACAGTAAAAACTAATTGCAACTTACATACTGTTGCAAACTGAGTTTTGCAACATAAAAGCAATTAGCCAGCAATTAAATGCTAATATGGAGATGAACCTCATATAACAGTTTGCCAAAATCTAGTGCAATGCTGTGCTTCCTGGAAAATTTTGAGCAGATGGAATTTAGTTGGTAGGTAGTTATTTCATCAAGCTTATAAACCTTACTGTGCTGGAGGAGAGTCCCTACTATGATGCATTACGAATTTCCAGTATTAGAAGTGGTGGTAAGGGATCATTAGATATTTTCTTCTTCTGACTGGTTCTTTCTATTCTCATACAAATGATTAATAAACTCTCAGGAATTCAGAAAGGAGTGGTACATACCAGATGCTCTTTCCAGACACAGATGTCTTGAATTTCTTTTTGTTGTAGTATAGATGGACTTCCAATGTGGTGGTGGACATCATCAAATCTGCTTTTGATTTAATTACAAAATCTTCTTTTCACAGATTCACTAATGCAAGATTGTCAATTGAATTAAACAATCTCATTTTAATTGGGTTTACCTCCCCCATATCCACTTCTTCTTCATTACATTCCTAATACTAAGACAATTGAAATGCATTAATTAATTCAAGTGGGGAATTATTAATTTTCAACATTATCAGCTTCAGAGAAATTACCAGTGGTTTTGGAACAAAGCTCTCAGGAAGATGAGGAGGTATAGCCTGTGCCCTGTATCCAGTTCTAGCACCAGTCATATAAGTCTTCATTTTCCCTGAGGACAAGAAATATCTCAGCAAGGTATGACCCTGGGAACTTAGCGAATTATTCTTTAGCAAGCCTCATCTGTGATCCACTGCATGTTAGCCTTTAAATGTTTTCAATCATTATTGGTAGCAACACTAGAAAAGCATGAACAAGCTCTAAACTGACTCACTAACCCCTTTGTATGAAGTCACCTGCAAACAGGAGCCATGGAAAGAGACCAGAGCAGACACCTGGAACTCGGCTGTGGGTATGTGGTGATGCCACCCAAACTGCGCTGGACGTAGCACATGGAAAGTCACTGAGATGCTAAAAATTGTCCCAGATCCTGCCTGCTTGGATGAAATTGTCCTTCAGCCACAGGAAATCCTGAGTAATGAGGTCTTGACTCTCAGGTCCTTGCAGCCAAGTACAAAAGCAACAAAAGCAAGGCTGAATCACTGCCTGGTCCCAAGACATAGTCGGGCACCGATAATTAATACAAATATCAAAAATAAACTGAAGTGTTTTCTTCTCACTCATCAGTGGCTTTCATATCCTCCTTAAGGTCTTCCATTCAAAAATAAAGCTATTCTGATCATTTTGCTTACAGTCCCTTTCCCTGTGGAATACTTTTCATGAGAGACCCTGCACGGTGGACCATGTTCTTTGATTAACAATCACTTTGCTTCCTTATCATTTTATCCTCAGCATCTCCAAACACCCATTTTCCTTATCTCCTCATCACAACAGTCTGAGCTCCAGAGCAATATGCAGCTAATGCTCCCAGCTAAAGTCCAGCAGTAGAACCCCATGCCCAGCACACCTGCACTCCCCTCCCATGCACCCACCCCAAAATTAAACAGGACAGAAAGTGCAGCAGTGGTCCAAAGACATGACAGATGCCTAAAATGCAGAAGATGTGTCCTAAAAAGTAAGAAACACCACTCCACCTGCTCCAAAGGATGGAAGAGCTCCAAAATGAGAGGAGTTAAGGTGGGGTTTGCTGCCAGTGGTCACTACTGTAGCTCCATCCTCATGTCAGAACAGGAAGTGTTTAAATTTATAAAGAAGAAAACCTATTGCTTAGGGTGGCAAAAGGTGAATTGCCATTAAAAGAGTGACCTGGACTCTGAAGGAGGCCTGTCAACAGAGGAACTGGAAACTTAAAGCATGATTTCCCAAGTTACCACTTGGAGATAGCTTTGGAAGAAAACTGCCAGGAGGAGTGTGGGGGGAAAAGGCACATTACACATGAAACTGTCTTTCAAGACAGCAAGGCAGAACCTCCATTAACCAGGCTAGGAAAGGAGCAGGTTTCACAAAAACCTTAGTATTCGTGGAAGTCGTAGATATTTGCCTCTACCTGTTTCCCCAGGGAACCCCAAAAATGATGTGAGCGTTTATGATCCATCATCAAAACAGAAGAGCTCTGGTGCTCACTCTTACAGGCAAGGTATCTGTACAGATAAAACCTGTCTTTCTGAATGAGAAAAAAAATGTCAACAAATAAGATTTCCTCTTCTCCAAAGTTCTCAGTACAGAGGACAGGAGCAGCACCTTTATTCACCCCAGTGAGCAGAGTGAGTGTGGCGAGGGGAAGGATATGCCTTGAATTGCAGCAAATCTTGGGCAAACCACCCGGTGCCATCATCATCTCACACACAGACATCTCTCACACACATCACATCATTCTGCTTCACTTGTAGCACTCCCACAAGGAAGCAGGCAGTAAAACTCCAAATCCCTCCTCCCAGACACCAAGCTCCCAAGACCACACACTTGACACTCACCAATTGATATGCTGGCTGGGGCCTGTAGCACCACCACCAATTTTAAGTAGTTTATTCATCTTGCGGTAGGTGTAGACACTCCTGTTTGACCCAATTCTTCACTGTTTTATTGATAACTGCGACCTTGAAACCCACACCTTGTATAAAGGGGGAAATAGCTGTGAATAGTTCTAAGCATGAAAGTTGGCTGATATTACAAACACATTAATGAAATAACGTTGGTTTGTATCTGCTGAAAATCCGACCCTCATAATGTGCTTCTATACACATTTACTACCAGTTGTAAGCACACATATTATCTATTTTTTTACCAGGCAGAAATAGCCACAGTGCACATTTGAAGCATAAATACAATGAATTTAAAGGTAAGTAAATTAAAGCAAAGCTGAGATGTAAGTTGGACATGATAAAAAATGCTACTGTAACACCTTACAGTATTAAGCTCTGTCATTCCATCAGATGCCTTGGGATAAATATTGCAGTAGGGCTGAAGATCTCATTTCATTGAGCCCTGAGAGGGGATTGGGTTCAGACTGCCTGCTCTGGGAGCCTGAGAAAGAGACTTGTTCAACGATCTCATAATACTCTGCTTTCATGCAAAGCTTTGGGATAAATGGGAATCATTCAGCATACCTGAATCTCTGCTGTCATATTATTGTACCTGTGTGTACCACAAAACATCTCAATGAGCAGTGATACCGAAAAGTTCTCCTCTGATTTAAAAGAATGGTATCTTACACAGAAACAGTAGTTTCAAGGATGCCACAAAAGCAACCAGATAATCAAAACAGCTCTGTCTTTTTCAAATTTACACTTTCTTTTGTTTTATTCTCATGTATCTTTATAATAGCACAGCAGAGTGAAGGGAGGGAGGAAAAAAAGAATTTTGTGGTTAGCAAGGGGATTGTGATGGGAGCTTAATGTTCAGGAAGAATAGGAAGAAGACAAAGGAGTACAGTCATGTAAAAAGAAAAAGTACTAAAAAGCACTTTCTCTTCTAACATAAGGTCAGAGGAGGAACCTGGCATGACATCCTTTATTCTTTGTGAGTGAGAGATCGAGCAGTAACTCTGCTCATTGCCTCTGGAGCAAGCCTTAAGTGAGAAAATAACTCAGGAAAAATCTCACAACCTGTTCCCTCACAGACAAATATTCATCTGAGATTGCACTAGCGACTGGGAAATTTGCATGTGATTTCAGGAACCACCCTCCCACCCAAGGCAACAGCTCTCACTGTGGGAGAAAGAAGCTCAGAGTCATTATTGGAGACTTTCCCTGAGTGGGGTTCGGCCCCAGGACATCAGGCCTTGGCTCCCTGAGAACAGCAAAGGACCCAGGCAGGTGTATTTTATGTACAGCTCAGCACCTGTGGTACAGAGATGTCCTCAAGGCCACTGCTCACCACTAGCACTGTGGTAAACCAGCACTGCTCTTCAGTCAGACCAGAGGAGTGGAGCTCCTGGGATCAATGATGAAGCCAAATGTAACTGAGAAACAAGCTGAAATGGGAACCAGACCGTCATGAGGAATCAGAAACCTGATTAATGAGTTTGGGACTCATGAAGCCTAGAAAGGCCCAGATCCTGCTCACCTCTGAGATGGATTACAAAAATAGAAAGAAATTATGCAAATGAGCATTTTTTTAATAGGCTCAGGCTGCTGCAGCAGGTCCTATACCCAGACCTTCCCTCATAACATTCCTGACATGGCACGATGGCAGCAGTTGCCAATGGCAGAATTAATTCTTTTAAAAAAGCACTGGTGAGGTGAATGGAATTACCAGATACAGAGGCATCACGGACCACAGTATATTGGCATCAGTAGATAAAGTTTGATTTAGGTGACCCACAGAGATACAAACACTGACCAGAAATCTTCTGCTGGAGGAGGATGGAGCTGCAGGCGTAACCCGTGAAGGGGTTCAAGCAAGAGGCAAGAAAGGATGGAAAGGAAGAAAAATGGTCAAAACCCAGGCACTTCGAAGGATCAGCTCCTTGAGAAATGAAACTTCAGGGGCATTTCTGTGTTGTGGGTAACAGTCCCTGCTTCCAAACAAATCACCCACGCCCACAAATCACTCAGAAATCACCATCATGGGAGACAGGGAATACGAAAATAAAGGTAAGAATTAGAATGGGGCAATAGAAAAGGATGTTATCAACAAGGAAATCATCAATGCTTGTAAGAAAGCAAAGAGAAGAAGCAGAACAAAAATAGGTCAGGGAGTGAGGGATATGGGAAATTTAGGCTATTTGAAAGAGACATATCCAGAGATCGTGACCTGAGAGCTATGGGATGGGATGGTGGGAGAAGAGATAATAGGAAGAGGAATGAAATGAGAAAGAGAGGAGGTACCCAAACACCAGTGGGATAGCTATCACCAGAAAAGTGCTTGGAAAAAATTATTAAATAGCCTTGTATGGGCATCTGAGGGTTTATCACAGCCATGCAGTGAGTGTGGGAGATTGTTTTACCCTTACTATGAAAGGCTGGTGTATAGATCAATTTTCTTCAAGCCAGGTCAAGGTGCCCTGATTGAAACCACTGCCTGAGTGCCACTGGTCCTTCCGTGCCCTGGTGAGTCGCATAATAGCTGGGAGAGGTGAAGGCAGGGAAAAGCAGGGAAAGTGCTTGGGAGTAGTCAAGAAAAATTAAGTGATATTGTAAGAGCTGAGCTCCCCGTGGAGGGTACTGACTTTGTACAAAAATAATGGGCAAAGTCAGAAAGGTGAGATTTGATGAGGACAGAGACATCAGGTCAGTGAGATGAAGGCTATAATTGAACACAGTGAGGTGGTAGCAGAGGTAATTAGGGCTCAATAAGCTGCAAAGGGCACAAATTAAATGAGGATAAAACAGAAGTTAAAGCACAAAGACAGACAGCGTACTGGGTTTCTTTGCCAATGGCAATCTGGCTGATGAAGATCAATTAATTGAATTCAAAGAGCTGGGATAAGCCAAGCCTCCTGGGAAAATAGAGTTTGGGTTGTGAAGACGAAAATGGAGCCGGTGAAAGCAAACTGGGTGGTACTAAACAAAAGTAATTTGGGCTCAGAAGAAGATAAGAGGAAGCTGCCATGAAAGGAGAAGTTAGGAGAGAGTGCTGGCAGTGCAGGGAGGAAAACACTGAGAGAATTAAAGTTTAAGAAAAGTATCAGAAAGCAGGAAAACTGAAGAGCAGGAAAAGAGGAGAGAAGAGCACTACCAGAAGTGGGAAGAATGAGAAACACAAACTCATCTGTGTTGTTACCAGACCAGGGGCAACAACACACTCATACAACATACTCATAGACCTTAGCAAACCCAGCACCTCTCCTCTCGTCAGGGGCCAACACACCCTGGCAATGAGCAATTGATGGAGCAGCACTCTATTCAACACTGTATTGACCTGCTTTTCTCCTCCCTTTGTGCTGAATCCATGATGAAATCCAGAGTCATCCTTCCTGCTAAAACATGAAAATTATAACTGGAAAGCAAGGCTGATAATTTTCAGGATTTCACTCTTCTCTTCTCAGTGCTACTGGAGAAAGTCTGGCTTTGTAGTCAGAAGTTTGGCTTCACCAAGCCATTTCTCAGCCTTTCCCAGGCACATGGTGTTCTCAGTAAACAAGATGCAGGACTCTCTCATCCACCACCTGGTGCTGAAGAGGCTTTTAGGCTGGTGCTGGGGAGGTTGAGGGTGGAGTTGCTGCTGGACAATATGGCCTGACCCCCCAGAACAAGCCTGGCTTAGGTTCTCCAGTGCTGTGTGAGGTGTCAGGCTTTGGGTGGGCTCTGCCTCCACATTTCCAATCAAAAACCCAAGTTCTGCACTTTGTCAAAATACACACTAGAAGGAGGTGACTTTTAGGCAGATGAAACTTGGGTCATACAGGTGTGATGGTCGAGGAAAATAAGGAGGTTTAAACAGATCTGTCCCAGTCCTCACAGACTGGGTCCATTCCTCTCAACTTGTCCTCAGCCCAACAACTTTCAGTGACTTCTGGAACTCAATTGACTTTGCATCCCTCCAGGTCTTAGGAAATGTCTCCTTCCTTCCTCCCTTCCTCCCTTCCTTTCTTCCTCCCTTCCACACGTAACAATAGCTAAATGCAGGATTAATACCCAGGTTCCTTGAGCTCAAATTAATTGGATTTTCAGCCAGGAAAGACAAATCAGTGGTGAGATTTTTCACAATCCTGATTCAAATAAAGATAAAATATCCCTTGAGAAATATTTTTCTGTGGATATTTGCGTGCTTCCCTGCACCGTCTCTCCAAGAGGTACAGCAAATTGAATTTATCCTAATTCTGCCAAAGACTGATGGTGGATGTAGGCCAAACACAGAGGGAACAGAACAAAATCTGTCAAAGCTGATGGAAATCCTTCTTTTCATTACAAGTTCTTGAGATGATGTACAGTAGGTTTGCTTTAAAACCATTTATGTAAGATTATGAGGTTCTTTCCCACTGTGGAACTGTAGGTAATGATGATTAAAAAAATTATTTGCCACTCAAACAGTTTATATCCCAGCCAGCACACGATAAGGATGGAGATGGGAACAAATGGATACCTCTCAGTTGCATTCTGAGAAAGGGAACAATGAGTATTGCACATGTTCCTTGTCTGCAGACTAGTCACTGCTGTACCTGACCACCTTCACAAAGCACTCTTAGATACCCTGATTGAGAGCTTCATTGTCCATATCAATACCTGATGTTTGTATTGCCATTATTTAATTTGCGAGTCAAATGGGCTGATCCACAGTATGGCCATGAGCTGTTAATTTGTTATATAGATCCTTGAAACCTAATTATAGTAAGAGGGATGAAGCTCCTGTCAGGTCAGGAGCTGTACACAGAGCATGCAAACCTTGTTCAAAGAGTTTCCCAAAAAAGAAGTTATTTTCTATTTTTCCTTCTTTCTTTCTCTGTTTTGCAGGCTGGGAAGGCTGGCACAGACAGGATCAAGCATTAAATTATTTGTTCAATGGCTGCAAAGCCTTCTCAGTGTAGATCAGATAAGGTAGAAATCCAAAGGAGGATAAGGCTAAGATCTGACCTGACAAACATGCCAAACCAAAGAACACATTGTGCTGGGAGCACGTGCCCAAAGTTAAAATTTTTGACTCAGCAATTGCAGAGTGATAACCAAAATTGGCAGGGCTGGCATTTGCTTCTTCCCCTGGGACCTGAGAACTGAAGCTTTTCCATGCACTCCCAGCACAGTCAGATCCCCTGTAGTCCCAGTCTGATCCAACACTGGAGTAGATTTTTGCAATGTTTGCTGCTTTCTGTCCAGTGGAAAACTTAAGGATTGCATCTGGTTTTTCTCCTCAAAAGCCGGCTTAGGTTTCCAGTACTACTTTGGTTAGACTGATTCAAGTTATACAATCAGCCCAATTTCTATTCCCACAACAGACAGAAGTGCTCTGACTGGAGTCCATATTTTCTGTCTGATTGCTTTTCATTTCACACTTCTTTGTTTTAATTATGTTTTAAGATTAAATACGGAGACCGTAGTTAGTTGCACTCAATGGATATTGTACAGATTTAAGGGTCATAGGAGAAGGAAAGGAAAAAAGACAACTAATACCTCATTGTTTGCTGTGGTTCCTATAACATGTGCAGTCAAGTGCAGAGTGAGTTTTAATAGAAATTTGGCTTGATTGTGATTAAAGGAAGAATATGATGAATGAATTCTTCAGCTCAAAAGTATGGGCTTTTAATTTTTTTTACATGTGTTGAGCCTAAAAAGCTGATTCTGCAGAACTTTCTTGACCTCACTGATTGCAACCAATTACAAGATGGATGGTCTGGATTTAAAAGTATCAGTGTGCTGCAGCAGCTGGCCAAGTGTGTCTTAGACAGCTCAACAAGGAGATGATGGGGAGGAAGGGGACACATTATAGATTTTATTATTCCTTTCATTAAGGTAGTAAAAATCCTGCTTGGCTGGATCATAAGGTCTGTTTAAAAGTTAATAAATAACAAAACAAACAAAAAAGCTAGCGCTTACTTTTTTTAATAGTATGCAATTAAAATAAATATGAATTTTTGAAAAGCTATCGCTTTCCTTTATTCTCAATAGCACTGAGAAGAATTTTCACACAATCATTATGGTTCCAACAGACCCCCAGCTCCCTTTTTATCTCCCGTCTGGTACAACTTCAAGAGAGATGCTTCCCAGAATGGCCAGTAGCATTGAGAATGGTGCTTTCACAGCTGAACTGGTAAGGAGCAGAGTGAATCGCAGAACATGGAATGGCTGAGGGCATTTGTAATGTTGTATCTTGCACAGCCCTTACATTACAGCTCATACATAATCTTTGCCATGTTGCTGTGAAAAAGCCGGTACCTGCACGTAGTAGAGTTTCCAAGGTCCAAAGGAAGACAGGGAGATGCTCCTGAGGAAGCAAGAATGGATGTCATGCCAATGGTTACACAGCGACCTTTATGATCTCAGTACTTTAAAAAGAAAGCCCTGTGAAATTCCACACAAAACAAGGAGATTTCTATGCATCATGACATAGTCTTGGAATCATTCAAGGTCAGGTCAGATGGGGCTCTGAGCAACCTAGTCTAGTTGAAGATGTCCCTGCTCATTGTAGGGAGGCTGGACTAGATTACTTTAAAGGTCCTTCCAACATAAACCATTCTATGATTTTGTGGTTATTAACTTTACCTTCATACATTATTTCTTTCCATGTGTGTCTCTTTAAATGATGCACAAAGAAGGAGAGTTATGGCTGCGATTTCCTCAGCTCTTTACATCTGGATTTGCAATCTTAAAAATTTCTAACACATCTTTCATGTTAGGAAATAAATACAATAAATCTCAATGTCTTCTTGCTTCTTTTCTTCTCCTTAGGCACAGAGATACTTAATAATGGGAGATAAATAAACTAATCAAAACACGTTTAAAATCCATGAGAAACTAAATCAAGAAGAGGAATAATACCAACAGCTTTTCCTGTCTAAACCTTTGCCAACTGTTAAATCATTTCTCTGACAGTAAACACATTAGCTTTTTTTTAAGATCATGATCCTGCCTATAACTAACTGGGCATTAACCTGTTCATAATTAACTGAGCATTAACATCACTGACCATGAAGGTCAGCAGTCTTTAAGCATTGGGCAATTTGAGGACCCTGAGAGTTCTCCAAATTGAAATATCAATAACTGAAGTGATGAGGCACTCACTGCAAAACCTAATGAGTGTTTACTTACATGTACTTCCTTGGCTTGATGGAGTACATCTCCTTTGACTGTCAGAGGAGTTTACAAGCTTACAAGCTGCACCAAAACCTGCCCACTTAGTTACATGAACCCAACCACAGATACCCAGTGACTTCTAGATTTCTGAGAAGTGTCAAATTCCTCTCCCCTTTTCAATAACAATGAACAATTAGTTGATGGTACAAAATGGCAGCTCTGGTGCTGAGGAGGAAAATGAAGTGTCAGGATAAAATACACATTATATCATGCTAGAAGAAGAAAATCAAAACCATGAGGTTTATGAAGAATATGGTGCAGTAAACAGGAAACCAAATAAAAATTTTTTTTTTTTTTTTTTACTCCATCCCATTCGGCTTCTCATACCACCCATATTCCTCAAAATCTGAGTGTGAACCCTTAATATATTTCTGAAGTTTTCATGAATGGAAATTAGGGCTGAAGGGACTTCCAGGAAAAAATTCAGTGATGTGGTCGCTGTTTTGGGCCCTGTCAGGGACCCCAGATGAGAGAGTTGTGATACTTTGTTCTTCAGTGCTTGGAGAGGAGGACATTCTTGACTAAACAAATAAAGTTTAGTAATTTAGACTGATTGCAATTCCTTATTCTCATGCCCACAAGAGTGATGGACAGAATTCAATAGGCAGTTGTAACCTTCACTCACCACTTTTATTTTGTACTAGCCAAAAAAAATCATACGGAAATCTTATTGTAAAATCAGTTCTATAGTTTTTAGAGACACTTCTACAGAGCACCACTGGCTCTCAGTTCAGAGTGAGTGACTGGAATAAAAAATGCCACTGCTGAAAGTAGCACTCTCCACATCTCACCCTTAAAATAAAGACACAGGAAAAATTAGATGGCTGACATTTTCTCATCCCTTATTAGCAATTATAGATCCACACAACCTGTCTATATACTCCTATACTAAAGAGTTTAGTTTCCTAAAATTACTCTGTTTTACTTGCTGTTCTTTCCATCTGAAGACTGTTTTCCAGCACTGAGCCAAGCAGGAAAGCACACTTCCAGTTTACAAACGGCAAAATGGGGGACCTTTCCAACTCTCACAGATGAGGCCCTCCAGAACCCTCACACTTACTCCCTCCAATCTAATGAATGGATTTACAGCTAATAAAGGATATTGACATTAAAAAATATTAGAGCTGAGTAAATGTAATGAAAAAAAGAGAGGGAGTGGTAGAATAGGCAGCAGCTTTGCAAAGCCTGACAGGTTTGATGGTATTTTGAAGGCCTTTTTTTATTGTTGTTGAATAACAAGGAAAACCAGTCTCAGACAAAATCCCCATTGATGTAAAGTTGCCAACTCTCCCTACTGGAGCCACATGTTCCATCACACCAAGCGCACAAAGGGCTCCCAGTCAACAAACATCAGCCCAAACTGGGGAACAAGGCCACTGACAGATTATTTTAGCCCTACATCTTTAGGTTTTCAACAGGGTACACGCAAAGGGAAACTTCTTTGCTGTTCTTTACCTCGCTGCAGCAAGGACTAGAGCACCTGACTGCAATGAGGAGCATCCTTCTGTGGGTTCTGCACTGTGCATTTAAAACACAAACAGTGCTTGAACAAATGGACTCAATTTAATTAAATCAATAGCCCAAGAAAATTACTTTTTCAAGTGTGAGTTTTATTAAGCATTATTTTACGTTATTGGGAGTCTGTTGCCAGGATAAGGAACTAGGTAAGGTAGTGAGCTAAACACAAAGCACTGAGCCGTCTGGGAATTTGTTTTTCCATTTATCCAACATACAAGTACTAAGCCTATTACTCAATTGAATGTTTTATACAATGTCCTCTCCTGGTTTACCTAAACTAACATGAAACAAGACCACTAATGAGATGCACTGTACTTTAATTTCTATTTATACAAGAAGTGGAGAAGGGGAGGGGAGAGCAGGGCAGGGAAGGAAACCCAGCTGTGCAACTTTCAGATTAAAGTGGAAATTAACCTGAAGAGAAGGACTGAGAACACACAGATGTGGAGGACTGGAGGGACAATTAAAACAGTCAGTACCAACCTTTCTGGAAGATATTTGATGGCCAGTCAAACTTGAGGAGAAAGGATTTTTGAGGGTGGTGAATATTTCGTTTAAAATAACCTGCTCGTGTTAACCACTATAAATTTATCAGCCATGAATCTCTTCTCAGAAGATAAAACAAGGAATGTAGATTGCCTTGACAGATGATTACTTTCCAGATTAAGAGTCAGGAGTCACAGAGCTTCTCGCACTTCTCAGCCCTAAATCCTGCTTTAGAGCTTTGGGTGTGTAATGAAGCTGTGTGGGTATAGGCAGCAGGCACCTATTTCAGATGTTCTGCAGCTTCCAAGCAACCATCTTGGAAGGTATTGCAAAGCTGAGCTCTCCAAATGCAAGGCTGATACTGTGTGGGGCTGGCTGACAATTCAGCCCTCATTCTCTCTGCCAGCCAGCCCCAACAGTATTTGCTACAAGAATGAGGAGCTGAAATCACCATCCTGTCAGCATCATCTCCTGTTGCAATACCACACGTATTCTGGTCACCTGCTGAACATATTGTCTGCGCCATAATCATTCATTTTGAATCCTTTGGAATTTAGGAGATAGGAAAAAATGAAGTCCTGTGAAAAACATCCTCGTGGCCAAGAAATTTGTGGCAGCACCACCATCCTCTTTGGCATAAGAGCCACAAGAGTCTACCAAGAGTTCTGGGAAGAGTGGAGAGAACAAGGGTTTCCCAGAGAACTCCTGGGTAGTGCAAGAAAGACAGTTTTCGTGGAGTCACAGAGTCACAGAATTTTCAGGGTTGGAAGGGACCTCTGGAGATCATCCAGTCCAAAGCCCCTGGGGTCACCTCTACCAGGTGACATAGGAACATCTTCAGGTAGGTTTGGAATGTCTCCAGAGAGGGAGAATCCACGACCTCCCTGGGCAGCCTGTTCCAGTGCTCTGCCACCCTCAGTGTAAAGAAGTTCTTCCTCATGTTGAGGTGAAACTTCTTGTATTTTTGTTTATGGTCATCGTTCCACGTCGTGTTGCTGGGCACCCCTGAACATTTCAGGAAGTGGAAAATGGAAGGACAAAAATAAATTTGAAATGGGTAGATGAATCTCCGAATTTAACGCACCAGGGGTAAGGGCAAAAGGGAAATAGAGATGTGCTGAGCCACAACCCTAAGGAAAATAAGGGCAAAGGGTGGAGAGAGATGGACTTGGTAACCAGGAAGGAAGCTGAAGGTCATGAAAAACTTTGTTGAGGAAGGTAATGAATTTAAACTGTCTGTGTGACTGCTTGAACTGGAGCACTAAGGCAAAATAAAACAGACACATTAGCACTTAAGAAAGAGACCCAAAAATCACAACATTCCTCTTGTATAAAAATTTCCAAACCCCCTAGTAACATTTTTTCTTGGAATGAGAGGCAGAAGGGCAGGTTGCACTGGAAAGGAGTTTTCTTAAATAACTATGACAATATAAGAGCCAATTTCTTCCCCAGCTGCAGAAAAATAACTCAGTGATGTGGAGAAGGAAATTGGTCAGCTATCCAGAGGTACTCACCCATCCTTATTTCTTCTCTGTGCTCTTCTGTATTTTCTGAGAAGCAATATATGAAATGGTTCATGTAAATAAAGTGCAAGCACTTAACTGAAACAGCTTCCAAGTCTAGTTAGTGTCACTTGTGATATGTGGCAGCAAGTTTGGCAGAAACTCAGACCATTAACAACATTTAACCCCCTACTACAAAATGCCTTTGGGGTCTCGGCAGCCACCACCATCCAACACTGGCTGTCTGCCTGTCAATAATTAAAATGCAATCTAAGAAATAATGGGAAATTATACCTCTGGATGGTTTCCTGATAGCTGATTGCCTTGTCCTGAGCTGTAGGAGCTTTCAGACAGCCGCTCCCCTTGAGTGAGGAATCAGAGAGGTTTGGAAAAGAGTTGCAGACAGGGAGAGGAGGCACAGATCCTGTGGACACTTTTTTCTTTCTACCTGATGGTCTCCAAAGCTTTCCCTGAGGTTTGGTAGCTTTGTGACCCATTTCACTGGCCATTGCCACAGTGAGCAGTGCTGGATTAGAGCACTCGGGTAATCTGAGTAGCTACACCTCAAACCTGACCTGAGATATGGGTGAGAGGAGAACCTGGTCTGTGTACAGCATAACATTGACTAAGAGGATTTATACTGAGCCTCTGGAGAAATGAGAAGGGAGTTTTGGTTGACTCCCAGGAGAGGGAGTCCCTCTTCATCCCACTGGGATGTGACTGGGAGTGATTGATTTCCCTCCAGAAAGGAGGGATGAGGCACAGGCTGAGCAGTTGCAGTGGGGAGAGAATCTCAGCAGCAGCCAAGCATGCAGAAGGGGTTGAGTTTTGTCTTCATTAATGTGCAGGCTTCCTTGAAGTAAGGATGGGGTAAAGCCCTTGCTCACAGCATCCTTCTATTATGTTAAATGACACCTCATCCTTTTCATCTGTATTTACACTGCTCTAATGTCAGGCTGTCACAGAGACAAACTGTGCACATTTGGTGCTTAACTTTTCTTCATAAATCCTGCTGTACAGCCATTATTATCATCTATGCTTGAATTCTATCCAGTCCATCAGTGTGTCCCAGTTATGACCTGCCCAGGGAAACCAGAAAATTCAAGGCACACCAACTCAGGCAGAGTGAAAACAATCCCTTCTTGTCCCATTGCTCCTGGCCACGACATCCATGCTCTCACTCCCAGCCCTTCCTACTACTCCTTACATGCATGGTCCTGAATCTGGGGGTTGTATGAGGTTTTTCTTCTTTAAATTGCCTCTCATTTCATTTTTCTGTGTCCTGTTTTCCAATATCCCCAATTTTCTGTATCAAAACTTTTGTACAGACTTATAGAACCATAGAATGGTTTGGGTTGGAAGGGCCCTTTAAAGGCCATCTAATTGCAACACCCCTACTATGGGCAGGGACACCTCCAACTACATCAGGTGATTCAGAGCCTTGTCCAACCTACCTTTTAATATTTCCAGGAATGGGGCATTTCCTACCTCTCTGGACAACCTGTGACAATGTTTCAGCACTTCCATTGTAAAAAATTTATTTCTTATATCTAATCTAAATCAATCCTCCTTTACTTCAAAACCATTCCTCCTTGCCCTATCACAACAGGCCCTCCTAAAAAGTTTGTCCCCATCTTTCTTATAGGCCTCATTTAAGTACTGAAAGGCCACAACAAGGTCTCCCTAGAGCCTTTTTTTCTCCAGGCTGAACAACCCCAACTCTGTCATAGGAGAGGTGCTCCAGCCCTCTGATCATCTTCCTGGCCCCCCTCTGCCATGTGTGTCACTGGTCTTTGGGACAGAGAACACACCTGTCTGCTCCTCCTTCCCTGGGAGGATACGGCACTTACCTGCCTCTCTTGTGAATCTCTGGCACTCAAATTTGGTACCACTGGGCACCATAAACACTTTGATAAATTTTTTGAGGGGAAGGAGGAATGCCAATGTGACTTGTTTGGGTTGTTCCTACTGTAAGACAACTTATCCTGCTGCCACTGCAGTGCCGCTGTCCAGCCTGGTTTCATTAGGTCTAAGCACTTTAAAATTCTGTATTAAACTCCTAGTACAGACTCACTTAACACATGATTAAGGAACTAAATGAAACTGCTGCAACAAGCATTTTTTCCCACTAAAGCCTCTATATAGAAAAAATTGATAAGATGTCAAGTTTTTCCTTTAACCAATTTATCTTCCCTGCACAGTTAATAGTAAGATCATCTTGAATAACTAATCCACAGCCCTAAAGCAGAAGCTATCATTTATTTTAGCATTTGCATTTAACAAAATGATATTAAAATTCAGCAGGACATGATATGTAATCCAATAACCTGAGGTAATGTAATTCTGGTCCATGTAGCAATTATTCTCACAAATAATCTGACTATACATGACCAGCACAATTTATAGCAAGTCTTATTGTATTTACTGTTATCATAGGGCTAAAGTCAGTAATGAAAAGAATAAATGTTCTTTACTTCAAAGAAGTGAATAATTGAACCTCAAGCATTCACTGGTAAAAAATTCAATTGTTTCAGTACATCAGCTTTGTTGTACCATAAAGGCTTCTGATTTTTACTCCAGCACTAATGTGTATCTTTGACAGCTGTTTGAGAGAATTCGCTACCAAGATTTATTTATTAGTGAAATATAATCCCAGGAATATCTTTACTCCTGCAGAATGTCAAATCAGTATCTCAGTTCCCAGAGAACCTGTCAGTCCTATCTGGTCATTGATTGTGTCTTGGTCTAAACACTGAGGACCTCCAGGACTGAACTCTTCCAAGCAGAAAGGGCTTTGGATCACTGTGGCAGCTCTGCCTAGGGATGACTTGCATTACTGACCTTACCAGGCTTCTTTATACAAATCTATAGTGTGGCTACTGACTTCAGGATTATGATCTGTGTTTATGAAGGTTTAGAGAACAAATCACAAAAAAAATGTATTTGTATAAGGAAAGCATAGAGTGGTGGCAGTAAAGAGGGTATATTGCCTGCTTGCTCTTCTCTTCTACATTTTCCCTACGCAACCTTACTGGCTATGCCTAACACAGGCTTGGATGGACTTTTGATCTGACTTTGTATGGTCATTCTCATGTTCTTATGAGTTGTTCATTCAGCTAAGTTTATAGTAGCAATTAGTAGCAACTATTTCACCCCCCTTTAGACTGACAGCACGGTTTTCCTCCCATTACATGGACAAGCTAAAAAACCAGAAAGGTATAAATGAAATTTTTTTTCTTTTTTTCAGAAAGCCCTTCTGTACATAAGACAGCCAGTTACACATGAACTGATGGAGTTATTGGGTAAGTTCTTCAGATCTTCATCACAGTCTAGGGCAGCATCAAGTATGCAAGACAATGGCAATCTTTCAGATGTTTTCAATCATGTTCCATGAAACACTTTTCATCAGAAGACTGCCATTGGTTGGGTGGGGTTTGGATCAGGCATCAGTATGTGCAAAAGGTTTCAAACTTCTGCATTAGTCACCAGGCAGAAGGACATCAAATTCCTCTTTCCCTAGAAACACAAATCCTGCACACACAACCTCTGGAACTGTGTGCTGGAACCCTTTGCAGTAATGAGGAAAATCACCATATGTTGGCTGAAGGCAACAGGCTTTGGCTGCCCCAAGGGGACCCCAAAACAAGGCTGCTATCATATTCTCTTGGCTGGGCTGGGCATGGCTGAGAGACAAGCTGAGGAAGACCAAAGTCATCAATCCCATACTCCTTTCCATCCAAGGAAGTTTCTCCCTAACTGTTAATGTTGAGAGAAGTCATGCCAACTTAATATGACAGTTCTGTAGTGGGACTTGTCAAGTAGCTCCAGTGACCCGAGTGTTACCTGTGAATACTGCAGGAGCTGCTGCCCACACTGAACAGATGATGGCTTCATCACGTGCCTGGCAGCTGAAAAAACTGGTATATGCTGCCTCCACCAGCTCACTAGGTCAGACTGGCTCAGCTGTAATGTCAAACTGTCACCATAATACAACCTTCCTCCTTGAGATTGTTGTTTCAACGAATTGTCTCAATGTGATGGGCTCCATGACAGCCCAAGGCAACGCATTTCACAAGTTAAGTATTCATCAAATTCATTCAGCCTTCAGGTTCACATTTGCTACCTCTGAGTTTCTCACTGTTGAATTATGGAGAGGGACCCATAATCATTTAATGAACAGGACAGGCTACTGCTTGTCTCATTCTGTAGGCTGCAGAAGCCTCAGAGGTGTCTCAAGGTTAGCCAGGGGAATAATAGCACTCGGATCTCTACTGATATTAAAGGACTGTCACAGATTTTGCTCCTAAACCTTAACCTCTTCGAGTAATAAACTACTTTCCTTCTGCTTTATTAGATATTTCTTCCAGCCTCAGATTCTTTACCTCAGAGCAATAATTCCTCATAAAACATCACGTTGAAATTGCATGTGTTCCTGTGCTTTGCATTTTATTCCTTGTCTACCAAGCTCTCTTTTCCTTACCTGACTTGCACTTTACATCTATAACTGCTTTGCAATTTATCTGCCCTGCAATAATTTTTCATCCCTGTAGCTTTGTTCTTTTTATTGGTTACACCTTTCCATCTCCCCACCTGATCTGTTATTATTTGCCCATAAAAATGTCTGTCCAATTGTTGATGTGACAATGTAAATAGCCCTAATTTCCCAGGGAGCTGAGAACACACCTCCCTGATCAGTTCCTGGGAACTGTCATGATTTAGTGAGTCTGAAAAGTACCTAAGAGTGCATCTACATCACACCACGATGAACAGAGCAGAAATGCTAGAGCAAGCAATGGCCACCGGGGCTCCAGAGCAGCACAGCCCCACCTCTGAGTGCATTAGTTTTGCTAAGAGGCAGAGATTAGCAGCTGGGGTTTATCGCTGTGCTAAGAGCCATGAATAGCTCTTGGGGTCTGATCTAGTATCTCTGCACGACTCAATAGCCCACATGATCTGTGTCTGCATCAGATAACTCCACATTAACTGGTGGATGTTTGCATTGAAATCAGCTGCAAGGTGTAGACGTGGCTAAAGGTAGGATAGAAAAAGTGATGGTGTCCCAGTGAAGCTGTACACTAGGGATGGGGACAAGGGAGTTAAGGAGATAGGGTCATTTTTGACAAAAAAAAAAAAAAGCACAGAAGATGTCAGTCCTCTCCTAGATACCTGTGTCTCTGACCCACTGATTGCTACTTCCACTGCATGAAGGAGGCTGCTGTCACACAAACCTGCTCTGTAGAGGTGTCCCAGATGTGGCATTCAGCTCACAACCCTGGGAATACCAGGCTGCCTGGGCAAGATGCCGTCCTTGCACTGGTGAAGGTCTTCAGAGAAGCTTCACATTGCAGAATGTCCTGCAGCAGCTTGTCTCCTGAGGCTCCTGAAGCTCCTGTTAAGCAAGTTTGCAGACAACAGAGAACTGGGAGGAGTGGCTGATGTACAAGAAGGCTGTACTGCCATCCAGAGGGACCCTTATAGACAGGAGAAAGGGGCCAACAGGAACCTCATGAAGCTCAACAAAGGTGAGTGTGAAGTTCTGCAGCTGGAGAGGAACATTCCCATACACCAGTATGTGCTGGGGGCCGACTGACTGGAAAGCAGCTTGGTAGAAGAGGCCCTGGGGGTCCTGGTGGGCACCAAACTGCACATGAGCCAGTTCAATGGCAATGTGCCCTTGTAGCCAAGAAAGTAAATGGTGTTCTGGGATGCATTATGAGGAGCATTGATAGCAGGGGATGGCACAGTGCTAAATATGGATAATATTGGTCTGAACTGTTGCTGGAATAGGAGAGAAACAGACTGGCTTACTCTGAGGCCACCCAAACAGCCTTCCTCCCCTACAACTCCTAAGTGTGCTTCCCTGCAAAAATGTGTCCCCCCCCGTTACCCCTCCCCAAGCCTAGTGCAGAGCAAGTCAGGCACTGTCTACAGCAGACCTTTGCAGAATCAAGGCTCCTTGCAGAAGCAAGGTGTATTTTTGCAAAGAACATGTATTTGCAATTCCTGTCACAGTGAACAAGCCAAAGGTCAGTTCTCACCTCTGTCCATCTCCCCAGCACAGCACAGTCTCTCTTCCCAAGATATGACCCAGATAGCTTTTTCCACTTAAGAATGCAGCAGCTGCACCAGGGTTGCCCTTCAGTCATGTGTTTCTTAGGTTCATAGATTTGTAATGCCAGGAGGGAACATCGGGATCAGTGAGTATGACAGCACCATAACACAGGGCATAACATTTCACCTGGTAATTCCTGCATAATTTCTGCTTGAACTGAGTAAAGCTTACCAAGAGAAATCCAGCAGTGATGCAGAATCCGCAAAATCATTAGATGGAGTATTACCAGGGCTGTAAAAAGTTATTTTGTATTGTTATCCTGAATATGTCCAGCTTGAAGTTCTGGCACATGATCTCACTTTGTCTTTGCCTGCTCTTTTCCGCAGCCCTCTGCCTTCAGTAATTTTTTTCCTAAATAGCTGCTTAAAGTCTGTGAGTAAGACACATATTTATTTCTGCGTAACCTTCCTCTTGAAATTAAGCTTTTTGCCTAAACTCAGATAATTTTCAAAAAATGTAAGTGGTTATTCTAGTGGTAATGATTGCATTGCACCTTTATTCAGACTCCAAGATAGTTTCTGACTCTTGGACACACTGCAGCAGCAAACAGCAGTAGTATCTCCTTCTTTCTTTTTGTTCCATTTTCCATTGGTTTTACATCTGAGGCTCCCATTAGCTCTCTGAGCCACACAATTTTATTGGGCAACCACTGTATACTGTTTATTGACCATGACCTCCCATCCCCTCCCCAAGTTGATGCCTTCCAGGAGGCAGCCCCACATCCTGTCAGCACCACACACAACTCCACTTCCCAGAGACATATGCTGGCATTTGGGTACATTAAAAGCACCTGTTATTTAAATCATTCCACCTTACAGAATACTGTAAAACTGCCCTTCCCTCACCATTATTCACCTCTGCCAGCTACTGCTCCAAACCACAAACCTTGCCAATAATGAGACAATCTTTTCCTTTGGATCATTAACAAATGCATTGCATTGAGCTACACCCTATGTACTACTCACTGAGTTCCCCTGGTAAGTCAGCTTTTTAAGACATTTTTGCATGGCTCAGGTGGTTCAGTATGCTGTTTATTGTGAGGCTTAATAAATGGTTTAATAGTCATTTAATATAATTGAGCACAATTGCTGTAATCCTCTCCCTGAAGTCACAGGTCCCAACTCATGTCATCCCTCAGGGCAGATACACCAGGACTGCTTTGGTCCATAGGCACTTCAAGAGATACATCCCTCTTCTGGGAGGCCAGAGCCACCCTGCAAACATCAATACAATTTTAACCTAAAGCCAAAGAAAGCAACAGTGCACAGCTCTGTGTGTGTGCCCATACATCCCTCTACACGCATCCATAAACACACGGGCCACGTGCATTTTCCAGGTGTGTGGGTTTGCAATCTTCACCAGTGTCTCTGGGCAGATGTATTGCACCAACACATCATGAGCAGAGCAGCACTCTGATTAGGACTTGCAGTGATAGATGACTGAAACCTGGCACTGGGACTGTGAACAGCTCACAGTACTTCAGCAGATGTGTACATGATGTCCTGTGTTACTAGAGGAATGGTCAGTACTGGGACAGGTGTAGCTGAGGAGCCTTCAGCAACCCGTACTTTTAACTATGCAGTGAACTCTCCAGCCCTGTCTGGTATGGTTACACTGAAAATTTGTCAATATTTGTAATAATATCCCATATTTTCAGGGTGCATCAGGATCACAATCCATATTAAGGGTATGCTCAGATTCTAAAAGGTCACTCAACATTATAGATGTGGCTGTCCAGTGCTCTGACCTCCAGTAACCCTTATTTGGCTTTTCAGTTCCTTTCTGACATTTGAAAGCCAAAATCAGCCTTTGGTAAGATACAACTCCATTGACTGCACTGCTATCACCTCAGCTCTCCATTTCAGACTCAGCTTTAGAGTCCGTGGTAACATCTTTCTTGGCAGGGTGAGGTGAAAACTTCAAAAGCCCCTGGATGGCTCCACAGCATGAGGCCCCATGAGTTACAAGTTGAAATTTTGTGGACTTAAACAGGGGGTCTCCTCCTAAATTATTTCAATGCTTTAGAAAAGATGCTCTTTCCAGCTGCCTTTTGTTTAACAGCAGGGTCCTCTGTTCCTGCAGAGGCTCTGTTTCAGTTGCTGCTGTTACAGTGCTAGTGAATATAGACAGGGGGGTGGATAAATGGTTGATCTGTTTATTTTGATGACTCCACTAGATGCATCTGGATAGAAAGATACAGAGAATTATTGTCTGATTATGTATTCTTTGGCATTAATCTCAGTGGCTGAAATGAAATGTTGGGCTATTATGAAGTGTGAATGAGCTTCTAATGTGATGGGGAAGGTTAAGATTTGAGCAGTGGCTTGGTTTTCTCATTCATCTTCAGCGTGCCAGATGGTGTGTCACTGGGCTTTTATTGGTTCTTTATCAATTTTATTAGCCATATGATTTGATTGATCTTATTTTGCCTGAGCAAAAAAATCAATTCAAAAAATATAACTTACAAGAGCAGCTCCCTACCTAAAAGAAATAGAAGAGTTTAAAAAGCATTGAAAATTGTTGAAGATCAGCATGCTTAAAGGGGCTCCAAAACCCATACATACATGAACAGGCATGTCATCAGCAGATGAGGCCACTAGGAGAGGGAGGAAGATCAAGGTACTTCATCAGATCAGAGGAGACTGATGGCTCCTGGAGATATAGCTGAAAAGAAGCATCAAGGTACAGTAATCCTGCAGGAATAGCACTTCATTGCTCAGGCAGGAGGCAGCCATGACCTTTGGAAGCATCAGCAAGGAAGAAAGAAGCATGTCCAGGCTCCGGTTCACCTCAACAGAATTTCTAGGAGGGCTCTCTTTCAGATGAGAAAATATGAGGTGTCTGGAAAAGGCAATTTTCAAGGTCCCTGCCATCCCTTGGGACAGACATCACAGTTGCAGTTGGCAGCTGGGACAGTAGCTTTGTCATCCAACACTGTCTCTTCTGGGCACTACATCCTGCCAGGGTCTACACAGAGACATCTACCTGTGAGCTCCCATTATATCTCACAGAGAGCCAACTGCACAGTTAGTGAAATCTAGAAAGTATTCTAGATGAGTATGCCTCATCCTACATTTATGCAGAGCTAAAAAACTCTCCATAGTCTGCTGGCTCCATCAACAGATTCTTCATGGGTTAAAGTGGGAGGTCAGGCACCTGGCTCACACACAACCACCACGACCTTAGAGTTTAACTATCCCTAAATTTAGGACAACTCCATCCCACCAGCATTTTCTGAAATCAGGACTAGAACACATCTCTTTTTCAAAGATAAACCATTTTTCCATTCAGTAGTGGAATATAGTTGAGGCAAATTTTTATAATTTAGACATCCTAAACTAGGGGATACAAACACCATTCCCACTGCTAGCCACGGCTTTCCTACAGTAGAAAATGGGCCCAACAGGTCCAAACACCACTGTGCTGCAAGAGCAGCACCAAACCGAAAGGCAACATGGGGATTTATAAACTGCTACACAAACCTCACTCAGTGCCAGGAGCAAGTAAGTGCTCAGCTATGTAGTTTTATGCCTCACACCCTGCCAGAGTAGTGTCACTGAGCTGGAGGTTTAGGGATGGAGCAGTTTCTTCCACACCCTAAGAAGCAGGGGCTTTGATAGCACTTGTGAGAGCACATATCCTATTCACAGCCATGTGCTCCTCCAGCCTCCCAGCCTTTGTGAAACACCACCTAACAGCTTCCTGATAAGAAAGTGTTTCATAGTCAAGGTTAAAGCAGAAAATCAAAAAAGAGCACTGCCCCCACCCTCCCCCCCCAGTCCAAATGGAACAGGGAGAGACACAAATAAACTCCCCAGTCAAAAGGAGGGAGGAAATGCTGATGAAGAGAGAGTGTGAGTGAACATCATGAATCCCATTACACTTCTATCTCGTGGAGCAGATTGCTGCAGGCAGGAATTTCTGACGTACAGTCTAACTTGCTGTACAGTCCTATCACATATAAAATTGCAGTAATCATAATGCCAAGGAATGAGACAATGAAAAATGAAAAAGCTTTCAGAAGTTAATGTTCACAACACACTGCCAGCAAAACACACAATCTATTTAATTAGTAAAATGCCATGAGATACTGTTCAATTCTCCATTCAGAGAGACTGTGAGTAAATATGCAAGACTGATATAATCCAACGAGATGGCTACATTAAAGATTGAAATATATGTGGCTGGTGAGATGCAGACGCTGCACATTAAAATAAACACACTGCCTCATAAATTTAACACACTTGACATCATAATGGGCAATGAAAACTACGTCACCTATGAAAACAGATGCAGATCCTTTAGAACCAATGGTACTTGCTGCTGTACACTCACATCGGCTTCCCTGGTCTCTTGTCTTGCTACTCAGGTAGTCCAAGGCCACCAGAACAGCCAGAGGTGTAAGGAGAACTAATGGCTCTTGGTTTGGATGGAGGGAATCAATCATTCATCCATGCCATGGCGTCAGTTCTGCAGCCACAGCTCCTTGCTCTATTTTCTTGGCTTCTTCACTTTGCTCTGCTTAGACAGCAAATTTCACACTCCAAATCAGATACAATCCCACCAGTTTCAGCCTTTCCTAAATGTTCTTCCCCTTCTTCCTCTCATGCTTGGGGACTTACACTCCCTTGGTCTGTTCACAGCGTAAGTGAAACTAGTTACAATCTCCACCAGATACCACCTCCAGCAGTTCCCTAACACTCCAAGCCAATAATGGTCAGATGTTCTGATTTCCTATTTCTTTGGCCACTGATTCCTTCTAGCATCCCCAAAGCCATCACCATGGACAAAAATATTCTTAAAATGCAATCCACACTTCCCAAAAAGTCCTGGAAAGTAATCTCGGCCACCATGATCTTCTCCAACCTACACAAATGCCAAAGGATAACTTTTATTCTGAGTAAACTCACCTGTGCCACTGAGGCAAACCCAACTGCCTCTGTTGTGCTGGGCCCAACTGAGTGTGGAGGGTTCACCACAACACTGCTGAAATGCCCTGGAAATGGATGCACTGGGATGAGTAAGTGAGGAAAAGGTCACAATGGTAGTAGTCACCGTCATTAATTCAGGTTCCTGTGCATATTTTGGGCCATTCTGTTGCATTTTTCACATGCAGCATGGAATATTTAATATTCATGGGACCCCATGCGGTCCTCAGCATGTCTACCCAGCAAACCATATATTCTGCTCTATGAGCAGTAACTTTGATTTAACGCTGCTGGTGTCACTCCCTAAATCAGTTCTGATGTCTCCAACTCCGTGCCATCATATGTCTGTTTTAGCAAGTGATGCAATGATTCACAGTGAGCAATCTGGTTCATCAAATAATCTATTCCCTCACCTCAGTAATTATTTTTAATGGGTGACTTATGCTTTTATGAGTAAAGCAGATTAAAAGCCCAGCACAGCATATTTCAGTGTGTGGTACATAACTACTGCTTCCAGGATGTGGATTTGAGTTCATACGTCTTTCTCAGGTCCAGGATTGACTGACACATCACAAAATGTCACTTCATTAGGAGACAAACAGAAATAATCCAACCAGAACAATTTTTATTGATAAAGTGGAGCAGTGAAATATCAGGGTCACTTATCATTTTGTATGTGGGGAAGAGGCAATGAAATCTTTATCGGAAAATTCTCTCTGACAGGAATGCACTTAATCTTGTCAGAGATAACACAGCCACAGTAATATAGAGCTTGATATTTATAATAGCTACAGTAGATAGCCCTACCCAAACATGCTGTTTCAGCAGTTCACAAGGCTTAAACTACTTCATGTCAAATGCCTTTGAAGATTTCATTTCTCCCTTTTTTTTTTTTTTTTGGCCAGGAAAATCCAGTATCCAAGCATTTCTTACGTGCATATTGCAATTTATCAGCCTTAATACAGAGCACAAATGATGCCATGTGCTCTAGATGACACAGATTTTGCTACAGGACTCTTGCAGCTCCAGAAGCTGCTTCTGCATGACATGCAGAAGGTTAATTTTGATTTTAAGAGGTTCAAAATGGTGGATGGGATTCCTTTAACAGGGAAAATGCTTGCATAAATGCTCATACCACTTGTTTTAAAAGTAGCTTAAGCCTTTGAAAATCAAACTGCCCTTGAATTGCTCCAGAAAGATTTATTTCTTCTTGCTGTCATCCCAGTGACTCCTTAGGAAAATGTAAGCACAATCAGTAACCTCCACCTGGGGACTATCCCACCCTGGTGACATCCTCAGTTCCAGGGCAGGAATTGTTTCTGTAAATGAAGCTGTCATTTGTATAGTGTTTTATACATTGTCTTTCAATTTTATTACAATAGTAAAGTGATCTTACTTTTCAGTCACTGAACTGGAAGGAATCTAAACCAGCCTCCTCTAACACATACTTGTTGACAAACACCTCAAACATCCTTCTCAGTAAATCTATGCAGTGTTTCATTACCAAGCTTTTTGTGATGTCGATTTTAAATCCTCCTTGTTGCAACCAAAATCCACCATTTCTCATCTTATCCTCCAGGAGTTTGAACAAAAAGTTATTCTTGGTAGCAATCTTCTGTGTATTTGAAGACTAGCACTACTCCTTCTCAGTCTTTTCATATTTAGGCTGAGCAACTGTGTTGTTCTCAATCTCTTCACATTGTATTTTTTATTAATTTTCAGTAGAATTCAGGTCCAGAGAATGAACCTATATTTAAGTGACTACCTAGAGCTCTATACCTGGAATCCAGGTGTCTAAGATCCCAACATAGTTAACAGTCACTCAGCAAGAGTTTAGAGAATTATTCCATCCAGCGTAAAGCAGACATCTCCAGTGACTATTTCATCATCTTCATCAGCTATGAGAGCTTACAGATGCTTTGCTTGCAGATGCTTACACTGTTGCCACAAAATCTTTGGAATCTAAACCAGATACCAAATGATCCCTATATAATTGTCATCGTTTTCCACTGAACCAGTGAAGTGAAACCTCTGGGGCAGCTTCAAGACTTCAAGCTCTCACCACTTGGCTTTTATCTCTCAACAATTGCATTTAAAAGTTTTCCCCAAAATTAGTTATTTACATCACATATATGTATAATACTCTAATTATAGCACAGATAAACAATTCAGAAAATTCCTGTCCTGACCTGAATACATTAACCTGGCAGGAGCTATTCAGCCAGGGATTGTTTAATGGCAGATATCCCAGACCTGGGAATTTAAAAAAGATTCAATGTGGGTCTGGGGAGCAGGTTCAATGCTCCACCAGCCTGAAAACAATTACAGCAATATTAGGAATCTTCCTGACCTTTCCACAGGGCCAGATGCATCATGATATAAGCAGGAGGACCACACAGCTACACAGTTCTGTCCTTATCAGGGAATGTGGGAATATGCTTCAGCATCTGGTGCTGATCCAGGTGGACTGTACCTTTCTTAGCCTGGCCCCTGTAAATCTTCATCCCCAGATGAAGCTCTGAGGAATGTTGTCACAGCCTCTCTCTCCTGTGGAAGACTTTCACGTGGATACTGCTACCCACACAACCTGAGCAGCCTCCAGACTGCTGCCATCGTTTCTCGTGCTGCAGAAATGCGGAGCCTGCACAAACACCCACAGAGGGGCAGTCCCTGGGCAGGCACTTACAGGCAAAACAGACTCGACAGCAACACACAAAAGAGAAAATCCCTGCCAGGTCCAGGATCCCCAGTCTGGGATGAGATCCATATGAAAAAAACATTCCTCCATCTCTTCACCCTCCCTTTCTTGTCCTATACACACATTACCTTGCAGAGTCAGTGGCCAGTTTACCCACTGGGACCAGTCCCAGCTCTTGGCAGCTGCATCTGTAATGGGAAGAAAAGCAAGGCAGTGCATGCTAACTGGCAGCATATTTCTGCAAGATGAGATTGGAAGTGACTTCAGCAACAGCTGCCAACTGAAGCATCTTTGGCTGTTGATAAGGAAGAAAATTTCATTTTCATCTGTGCTCCCCTACAGACCAAAGCGACTGATTGATGCTCCTAAAGAGCACCTCAAAAGCAGGTCCTGCTACAGGACCTTTCCTGTGGGACAGGAAAGGGCAAACCATACCTTTCCTCTCCAGGTTGTTCAGAACAAATATTTCAGACTGTGATTCTGATTTTCACAGCTGAGGTTCAGCATCCCCCACTTCAAGCTGGATCTCCCCTGAAGAGAGAGACAGGGAGCAGAATAAAGCCCCCATAGCCCAAAGGGAAAAGCTCAGCAACCTGGTACACCACTTAGACACACACAGCTCCATGAGGCTGGATGGGATCCAACCAAGGATACAGAGGGAGCTGGTGGAAGCGTTCACTGAGACAATTTCCATCATTTACCAGCAGTCTTGGATAACTGGGGAGGTTCAGGCTGACTGGAAATCAGCAAATGTGACACTCATCTACAAGAAGATCCAGAAGGAGGATCCAGGGAATTTCAGCCGTGTCAGCCTGAACTCAGCCCAGGGAAGATTATGGAGCAAATCATCTTGAGTGCCATCATGTAACACATACAGGACAACCAAGGGATCAGGCCCAGCCAGTGTGGGATTGTAAAAGGCAGGTCCTGCTTGACAAACCTGATCTCCTTCTATGACAAGGTGGATGAGGGTAAGGCTGTGGCTGTGTCCACCTGGACTTTACTACAGCTTTTGATACTGCCTCCCACAGCATTCTCCTGGAGAAACTGGCTTCCCATGGTGTGGATGGATGTACTGTTCACTGGGTAAAAAAATGGATGGATGGCCAGGCTCAGAGAGTGGTGGCGAATGGAGTTTATTTGAAGCATTTTGAAATGGAAAAATGAGGCAGTTTTCAGGGGCTCCATAATATTTTATTTTATTATTATTATTATTATTGTTATTATTATTATTATTATTATTATTATTACTATTTCTTCTTCTTTTTTTTTCTTGCTATATTTCTCACCCTGACTGCATTTATTTTTGAGATGGAAACATAGAAATTATGTTTTGTCAGATTGTTCCCTGAGAAAGAAGGCTTATGGCAACGGTGAAGTTATACAGGCAGTTCTTCCTGACTCTCTGCAAAATCAGGTACTTAACATAAATCTCTGCCTATGAAAGTCTTCCCAGCATCACCAGTTTCCTGCACAGACAGACCTGGCTGGGACATCACGTGTGGCAGCTGAAGCTGAACGAGCCATTGATTTCATCTGCACTGAAAAGGACTCCATGCTCCACTTGATTTTAGTGCTGCTTTTGTGCAGGAATCCTTCAGACTTGATACCCATTATGTCCACACACAAAAAACGTAAACTGCAGCCTTCAATTACAAATGCCAATAGTCCAATTTTAAGACACTACGTTCTTGGATCAAGGTACAAGCTGTGAAAGATTGTACTTGCTGTGAAAGATGTACAGATATGAATCCACCACACACATCTGAGATGTTTCGCTATAGCTCCAGTTCAACAAACTGGACACTGAGGTACAGGGCAATTAGGGAGTTTGTTTTGTCTTTGGTACATTGGATTTCATGGAGGTACTGATATTCAGAAATAAACCAGCAAAATTCTTGACCAGAAATGAAAAGGGTCACAAGGAGCAGTCTTGACACGTGTGCAGTCATCTTAAAGCCTACAAACCCTATAATCCAAAGCACACAGTAAAGGCAGGAAAACAGGAAGGCTTGGGGACTCAGTGGTTTTGCCACAGAAATCCTGCGTGTTTCCATGCACACTGTTGGCTCACAGTGCAACTCCTGTAAACTGGGAACAGCAGCATTGCTGGGCTTGTGAGATGCTGCGGGGTTTCAAAGATAATCTCAACATGAAAAAGTGCTAATTCAAGATTCAGAAAGCACCAAAACCTTTTTACCAAACCCAAATGCGAGAGGAGGGAGAAACTATGGTAAGAGAAAACCTACAGAGTCTTCACAAACATTTTCAGAAAACAGACATAGAATTTCTCCTGTATGAAACCACAGCTGCAGCAGGAAATAATTGGGGTCAAACTACTAAAGTCAAAGAGTGTCATCCCACAGACAGCAAAGAGCTTTGGGTCAGCTGTTAAGGAGGAAGTATGTGAGCACGGGAGCATCCCATGAGCAAATGTGCTTCTCACTGTAAAATACCCCTTACAAACAGCTCTGCCGACTTGAGAACTAAAAATAAAAATTTTTTTTAACAGATACTTGCCTTTCCACTGTAGCAGAATTCATCGGGAGGGAAGCTGAAAAATTCCACTATCAGTGTGCCCAAACTTTTTCTGAAGATCACACAGGCAAACAAAATCAACAAAACCCAATTTCTTAGACAGAAAACCTATTCCAAATCTTTAAACGTCGAAATAAAACAAGTTTGGAAAACAATAGTCATGACAGGTTGGTGATATTAAAATTACTGTTTAATGAAGAGAGAAAGCAAGGCTGAAATAGCACCTATCTTTGTCTAAGAGCTCCCTCTAGCTCATGAAATAGTGTTCAGTACCACAGAAGTACTTCTTGCACCACAGAGCAACACTGCACATGTGCAAGTTGGACTTTACAGAAAAGTATTGCAGTACAGAGTATATGCAGCATGAAAATCCACCTCTCATCACCCCATAGCTTCAGAAACATCAATAAATATGAAGAAGTAAGACATTAAGTTCAGCTTGCTCAGGTGTCACTTTAGAGGCTATTTCCTTAATGTTATATCCAACCTGGCTTAAAAGAATTTTTGCCACTTCTTGTAACTCGCTTGGCATCTTACAAAAAAAGAAAAAAAATCACAGCTCTCAATATTTTTATGTCCACCTAATACAGCTGATGTTTGTTCTGCAGGTTCACCGGGAGGAGACTGATGAGCAGAAATTGCTCGATTTCCTCTGAAACGTGCCCATTTCTGGGAGGCGAGGCAGGACTTCTTCAAACACACCTGGCAGCACCAGCCAAAGATGGTTCCCATCTTTGGAAAGTAAGTGTTGAGATTCAGCATCCCCCCATTAACCAGCAGATGGGTAACTGGTTAATTGTGATACACAGCTAGTCACTGGCCAGGAGAAAGGAACAAGTACTCCTCCAGGAAAAGGGACTCCTGGGAATCTAACGAGGGCAGTGCCTCTGCTCCCTTGCAGCCATGCCCATTAACATCATTCTGCATTCCCAAAACGGTTGATTCCACATGCTCAAAATTCCTCTGAATGCTGATAAATTCAGGGTTGACTCCTGGTCCATGAGCCAACCTACCACCCAACCTGCTCCCTTGGGCCCTGCAGAGATGGGGCACAGGTCTTACATTATCAGCTTGACTGCCCCAAGCCTCCTTCTGAGCCAGCATGGACCCAACACAGGCCTGAGTCACTGTCTCTGCTTCTTCAACACCCACATACCCAGCAGTAGCATCCCTGCACTGTGTGTGAGGCAGCAGCAGCCACCCCACCCCTCCCACTTCCCTCTCCCTGACCTCAGGTAGGCAGCACCACAGAGCTGCTGGAGGGACAGGGGAGGTGAGAGAGATGATGAAAACAGTTCATTTTCCTGAGGGTAAAGAAGGTTACATCCCTGGAGAAAGCCAGATCACGGGGATGGAGTCACACTCCTCAAATCTAGCACTTGCAAAGGTTGGACCATGCTGCTGCAAATGCTGAGTGAGGGTTCATGTTGTGCTTTAATCCACTGCCAAGGAACTCAGAACAGTTTACGCGGAAAATAAAGTACACCTGCCCTGCACTGCTTTATTGAGCAATAGAGAAACTGGTTTCTCAGTCAGCTGCATCTGTCTGGGGGTGATGTCTGAACAGAGAGCTAGGTCTGGATATCTATCAGAGATGAACAGAGCCGTGGTAACAACTGGGAAGGGTCCAACAATGGGAGCAAACAGCCTCTTCCTCCTTCTGCATGGTGGAGCACAGGCAGCAGCATGTGAGGCCATGATGGGGGTTGGCTGGGGGTCTGTCACACTGGAAATCTACACCTAGACACTGCCAGGTACTTCAGTCTCTGCCAGTTTTCACCCTTTGCTGAGTTTCCCCAAACAGATACTGCTTCACAGAAGCCATCACCGTTGTTCTTCTTGATTTATGAGCCTTGAAGGAAGGTCTGACAAAGGAAATAAACGGAAGTAAGGCTTAGAGTAAAACAATGTCTTAAGACAGATCTATTCCTGCCTCCTCCCAACCCCCCCACCAGCCTCAATTCAGTATTTCTCTTCATTAGGGAAACATAATTAGAATCACCATAAAACTTTCATTTTTAGCTTTATACAACTTACCCTAAGAAATAAATCCTACCTAAAGAGAAGCAATTCAGAAGAAGAACAGTTAAATTTATTAATCATCCCAAACTGGATGAAGACACTTGTTTTTAGTTAACAGCTCATCCTCTGTGTGAATGTGCACAGTGCACTCAATGTGCACTCAGGCCTGCACGTCTCCTTGCCTCCAAAAAAAATCCTGGTTAAATACCTACTCCCAGCCAAGGAGAGCTTTATGCACAGAATAGCAGTCAGACTCAGAGATTAACTGCAAAGAAGTTTCCTTCATCTAAACTTAATTAATGTGCATCCTTATCAGGTTTTACAAAATGCTGAGAAATCACAAGCACTGGACAAAAAGTTTCTAGAAGAAGAGAGGTCTAGGATTTCCTTTCTGGTAGAAAAAAAGATTAAAACCTCCATCTCTATATGATCTCTAATAGTCCAATAAACTGCAACTATCTGATTTTCTGTTAAATGCCAAAAGGCAAGAATTCAGATAGAAATGCCATCTATAATTATGTTCTGTACATATAGTAATGTATGGACGCAATAAGGAAGTTAATTGGTTTCATGTTGCTTGGAGTGCACATGGAAAAAAATTCAAAGAACCCAATTGCTATCTCTAATTAGAATTTCCGAGGAGCAACATTGTAGAGATGGATTGCCAGCTTCCTCAGGCATTTCCTACTCATGCCAGTCAAATTTATGCACTCCATTTCCAATTAGTACCTTAATTCCCTTACCATAACTAACAAACTAGTGCTGGCTGCTAGTTTATTTTAATTCAGAGAGTTACAGGGATGCTACCAACAAGCAGTTGGCCGAGTGGGTAAATTACTGTGTTATAGTGATGGCCAAACACTGTTACACAGTTTATTTCTATTATGCAATTAAACACGTTACTATCATCACCTAGGAGGCCAGGGTACTTCTGGTTGGAGGAGAAAAGAAGTAGGTAAAAGATACCAAAAACGTTTTTAAAACAATATGGCAGTTGCAAGGCATTCAAACACACAAGAAGGCTCTCACAGATATATCTGCTTTACTCACAGGGTCCTCTGGAAATTTGGGCTGGATCTGGTTACCAAACACAGTCTCCTGTTACTGCACTGAATCCAAACAGGAGACTGTGAGGTCAAGCACAGCAGAAGGGTAGAATAGACAGCTGAAGGATGGGGTAGGATGCTGTGCAATGTCAACCCTGCCAGGCTGCACTTCACATTCACTTTCCTGCTTGTCTTTGGCCAGATCAAAACCTAAAGTTTCTTCATTATTCCCCTATAAGAAATTGCAAATTTAAATTACCATCCACCATCACTGCCAGTCGTGTCCTGGGCTGCATCAAAAGCAGCGTGGGCAGCAGGTTGAGGGAGGGGATTCTGCATCTCTGCTCCACACTGGTGAGACTCCACCTGCAGTGCTGCCTCGAGCTCTGGGGGCCCCCAACATTGTAAGGGCATGGACCTGTTGGAGTGAGTCCAGAGGAGAGTCACAAAGATGATCAGAGAACTGAAGTACCTCTGCTTTGAAGAGAGGGTTGGGGTTGTTCAGCCTTGAGAAGAGAAAGCTCCAGGGAAACTTTCTAGCACCTTCCAGTACCTAAAAGGGGTTTATAAAAAAGATGGGGGCAAACTTTTTAGCAGGGCCTGTCGTGATAGGACAAGGGGTAATGGTTTTCAACTACAAGAGGGTAGATGCAGTTTAGATTTAAGGAAGAAATATTTTACAATGACAGTGGTGAGGCACTAGCACAGGTTGCCCACAGAGGTGATGGATGCCCCATCCCTGGAAACATTCAAGGTCAGGCTGGACAGGGTTCTGAGCAATCTGGTCTAGTTGAAGATGACCCTGCTCACAGCACAGGGCTTTGGCTGAATGACCTTTAAAGGTCCCTTCCAACTCAAACTTTTCTATGATTGTCTGGTCATGTGTCCTTTCTGACTACCACACTATGAGAAAGTCAAACCTATAAAAAGTAGGAAATTATAAGCTAGGTTATACAAATTCAGACTCACTGTGGCTTTTTCCTTCCTCCCACTCTTTCCTTGTACAGCCCAGCAAAGCAAATGGAAAACTCCTGCCACTCAGCAGCTTTCCCAGAGTTAACTGGTTCTACTGAAAGACAGAGAGATTCCTAGAAAGGGTAGCACAATTCTGACTGTAATGGAGACCTTTCTTGGGACAGAAGATCCCTCTGCCTGGGCATTTGGATGCTAATGAGGTGTTAGATGAGTGTGGTTTGTGTGCTGACAAGTAGCACAGGATGAATATATGCACACAACAACAGAGAGGCTGTTCAACACAGTGGACAGTGTGTTCTGTCTGTGGCACAGACTGACAGACTAGGGCAGGTGTAAATAAGAGCTGTTGACTGGCACACACAGGCAGAACTAAAACGTGCTGTTCTACAGTTGTGTTGAGCTATTTTTCCCTGTTTGTTTGGTGCTGCTCACTGCAACGTTCCCTGTCTTGGTCTCGGAATTTTGAATTTTTCTAAACACAGTTTTTCAAAAAAAAAAAAAAAAGCACATCACACCACCCTGCTACCTCTAACCATTTACCAAAGGGTTTTCTTACTATAATTGCTTTAACCAAAGACATAAATGTTAATCATAAAAGACAGCAGCTATGCAGTCATTCCTGTAGTTGGGAAAAGGTGCAGTGGGCTGTGTGATCTGCAGCATTTCTATGCATAGAGTGTTATTGTATATGTGACCTAAATGGGATGTAAACTGTAGCTTTACATCAAACACTAGGTTGTATTCTAGCTCTTCCTGATTGCACTGACCAGAAGCTGCTACTTACACCTATCAGGTTCAGGATTCTATACAGCAGCAGAGAAGAACTGAAATCACTCTTTCCCAAACAACCTGGATATTGATCCCCTTGGATATTGAATCCTCTACCCCACCACCTCTCCTAAACTGCGCTCTTCTGCAGATATAAAAATCAGAAAATGAGGACCAAGCAGCCTTCTCAGATCCAGTTTAAACCACCATGGAACATTTTATTCTGTATTTGATCTCCAATGGGACAGTGAGCACTGGACAGTGACAGGTGGAATCATTACGGAGAGTTGGGGATCCTGCTAAGACTGATGAGAGACACATTTTGACTGCATAAAGGGGTATAAAAATGGCAACATCTGTCCATCAGATTCCCAATTATCGACACTGCCTGAAAGCTCTGCTCTGCTGATTTCCACTCACTTCTGAAATGAAGGAAGCAAACCAAGTCCAGGCCCTTGGGCTACCTCCCCACTTCCATCAAGTGCCCCAGTTAAATTTCAAGCAAAGTGCACTGAGGTGCATGACAGCTTTTTAACCATCTCCAAAATCCTTGAAAAAGCATCCCTATTAATACCTGGACATTTCACTATTCTGAGAACTATTACTAACATATCCTTTCAAAAGAAATTGTTACAGCATAGACGGATTCCTAATTCAGCTCAGGGAGAGCTGTAGCAGGATTAAGTACTACGATACATTAAATAAAAATGACCTGGAAAAAAAATGGTTGGCAATTTACCAGAAGCATTTTACTTACCCAAAACTCAGAGTAATGAAGGAAATTGCTGCCCAGTATCCATGACTTTGCACCTTGTAGGATAGCCAGAGTGTGTAATCCAGTTTGCTTATACAAATGTTAGCTAAGGAGTAAAAGATTTACATTGGCTCAAACTTCATGAAATAAACTGGCCAAAAGCTTGGAACTTTTTTAAATTATCAAGTGTAATGTAAAGACCTCAACACTACACTAAGGATTTAAAATCACCTAGAAAGCAGAGGCCAACAAGCTAATGAAGATTGTTCATGATGGTAGTTGGCAGCTGGGAAATTTTTCATACAAACTTTTTTCATCAGAACTAGGAAAACCAAATCTGTTGACCATCTCATCCAAGTTAAGCACAACAAATAAACCAACCCTTAAAAAGCATTTGAACTTTTAGCAAGTTCCCTAGGGAAAATTACAGAGCAATAAAAATACTTTCCCTATGGATCACATGGGATAAATCAGTGTATCTTCTCCCACATTACAAAACTGCACAGCAACTCAGGTCCTTGCTTAGGACTGTAGAAGTACTGCAGGACACAATGTAATGCTATGATAAACCTTGCAATCTCCAAAAGAGGATGGATACAGAATTGGACCCTGCAGGCACAAGTACCTGTGGAGCAAAGGCATGCACAGAAAACAGCATCAGGTGCCCACAAATATCAGCAAAACCCTCCTTCCTCATCTCTCTGTGCCCCACGACCCTCTGTGTTCAAAAGTCAACACAATCCAGACTAATGCAGCCATTTGAGTGAATTAACACTATTTTTGACTCCCTAAGAAAGCTCTTATAGTTATGCCTGATGCATTATAACAGCTTGACTAACAGAATTGCACTGTGCTCCCAAGCAAGAGGATAAAACTTGCCCAGAACCAGTGAGTGACAGGAGATCCGGTTTGCAGCCACTGTTGTTGCTCTTCTATTTCCAGGTTGGAAAAAACAACAGTTGTTTGAACCTGGCTGCTACATTCCCCCCAGTGCATGCTTTCCATAGGTGACTACTTCCCAAACATCCCAGACCTTGCTGCCAGAACATCTATTGTTAAAATCCTTCCCAAACAAGGAGGTAAGAGACATTTACCCCTGGGTGTAGGCTGGTGTCTCACAAACTGCTCTAAAGATGCCAACAAATAAACAAAAAAATGACCATTATTCAGGAACATTGATCCATGAAATATTGGTCTGCTACAACCACTGACATCCCACAGCCATTGTGCACTTTCAAAGGATACCGTTACAGCACACAGAAAATCCACGTGATGGATTTCCAGATGTAGAAGGTGGTGTTGTCCTGAAAAGCATCAATACAGCCCACAAGGACTTTGAGTTGCTTGTGCTGTTTCTGACAGGGATTCAGGACGAGCGAGCACAGACTGAGCTGCTGCAGCTTCCCTGGTGCCATCACAGGGAAAACTTTCCTGCAAAGACCCTAAAAGCCCTGTGATGTGCTTAGCGCTCCCAATCAATGCAGCTGAAAGACCTCTTTTACTATAACACCCTACACGTTTAGGAAAGCCAGTTTTATCAAGACACCGTGTGGGTAGTCCAGCAAATCACCCATCTGTAAACAATTTAATGAGAAGCCTGTCCTCAGAGTAACTTGCTCTTACAATGGCAGCCCAGAGCAAAAGAATATTAACAGCCCTGTGTGTAAGCAGGGAAAATGCTCCAGTCTGGGACTGGAGAGGAATCTTTGATACTTCACCACCCAAAACAACCCTTTGTGTGTTCTACAGCAAGTAATTTACTGTCCTCTGCCTTTGTTCCTCCATCTGTGAAAAGGTCATCAAAATATTTAGTCACCTTGTACAGTTTTCAACTTGCAAAAAAAAACCAACAAACTCACATGTAAGTGGTAGATGTCATTCCTGTGACATGGAACATGTTGTCCTCTCTTATGAGCCTGCCCTTTCAAACCATACAATTCATGAGGTGGCTTGAAGACAAGATATAATGGTACAAATAATTGAGGTAACAGAACATGGCTTTTGTTTCTGCAGAGCCATTCTTAATGGGCTAACTTACCTTCACCAGTTCAGTCATGTCTCTGTGATGAGGAACTTGGGATGCACCTCAAAATTCAGAGGCAGTTGACTTACAGCAGTTTGATGTCAATGGCAATTGCTGTCTTTCACTACAGAACATGAGGGGATCAGACCTTACCTGGCTGAAACAACAGGACAATTGGCAGCAATTTTCAGTGCAAATAGCTGGATATTGTGCAGTTGAATAGCCTGAATGATAGATGGTCACTGTATAATAACAACCACCACACAGGAGCTGAGAGCAGGGAATAGAAGCACTGCATTTGATTTTATAGCACCAATGAAAACACGACCAAGCTGCAGTTGTCCAAATGTCCTGAACAGCAACTGCTAAGCTGACCACAGTGGTGCTTCATTTTTGAACTCTTAGCCAATGAATCTGGCACTAGTCAGTTATAAGTTTTAAATTTTTCTGAAGGGAATTCTTGGGACTTCCAAGTTCTTTACTTCTGCTCGTGCTACACCAACAGTGAACAGATGGCACAGGGGCTTGGGCAACACCACAGGAACCACAACACAGCTTTTATCAAGACCTTCAGCACCACATCATCTTTGTGGAAAAACACTAGGACCATCGAGCTGGCTATTGTCATTCAAAACCCTGTCAATATTTGTCATCAATACCAGAGATGTCAAAACAAACAAGCCAGTTGTTTAAAAGGCTGCCAGCAGCAAAGCCATAGTGTGGCTTTCTTAGAAGCTCTAGTGTTTTGTTTGGAATAGGTTAAAGCAATCACAAATGATACAGAATGAATTCATAAAGCTATTTAGGAGTTTACTCTTTGCTTTCAGTGGCAACAAAAACAGACCTAGGAACAGGAATTACAGTCACTGATAGACTAACAGTTGCCTTTAAGATAAGAAGACTGAATTCTGGAATCTGAACTCCTATTATTGAACTACAAAGCTATAATAAATGCCTTGTTTGATGTCCCTAGCATTTGATAAATCACAATATAGCAAATCATTGCAGCAGTTTGTTAGAAGAAAGGGATGCTGATAGCTCAGTGAAGATAAGAAGCAAAATAACATTAAAAGCAGAATTATGAAACACAAACATGGAAGGACCCAAGAATAGCTACAGTCCAGGAGAAAAATGATTTCAAAGATGTCAAAAGAAAATCTTTAAACATAAGCAGTACTGTCACAAACAGCAGCAATGAGAAATGAACCTCCTCAGCTCTGACACTGCACATCAACTCAGCGCCTTTGAAAAGATGTAATATTCGGACACACAAATTACATCAGGCAGCTAAAATACAGCATCACAAAGCACAACTGAATAATGAAGAAAGGATGTATGGAAAGAATAAACACTCACAGTTTATCTGCTTGTGACGGTTACACTCAATTTAGTGGTGCTATCAGCTGGTAATTGGTAAACAGATGTCTGAATCAACTCAAATTCAGGGTAACATGAAAACATTACCAGAAATTTCATTAGGAAATTGCAGGCTCTTTCCCTGCTTCTAGGAGTAAACAGCTTTTCTCAGCCTTTCAGAGGTTTCAGTCCTAACTTGATCCTCTCAAGACTCAATAAAAGCCTGATGTTTCTGAAGAAGGGTTAGCAAATGTCTGTCCTTGTCAGAAACCACATATACCACCAAAAATTTGAGCCCAAGTTTGTGACACAGATTTGAGTTTCGAGGAAGAAAACTCTTCTCATTCAGGTTCAGCTGCATATCTTGTTCTAACTCCATGGAAAGAAACAGGCAGTGCCACAGAGTGGTTCCTCTGACCTATTCCAGACCGGTGTGAACTGTACTCAGAGGCACATTCTCTTTTTGGATTGCAAAGGGAGCCAAAACTGATGAGCTCAGGTTCAGGTATCCCAGAATCATATAGTGGAACAGATGAATTCTGTCCTAAAAAATAGGATGTCATTTCAGGATTATAACCCCGTTTTCTCAGTACACAACAGTGAGTTACCTGAATGTCTGCTAAGGAATTGAGAATATTGAACATGAGGACTGTTTTCCTCATTTGACAGCCAACACCTTCAGGAGAAGGAACAATTGTAAAGTAACAAATTTTTTATAATACCCTCCTTCCAGGTGGATTTGCTCACATCCAGCTCCACTCTGCTGCCCTTCATGGAGCTGGAAAACCTGACAGCATGCTCAACAAGACCAAAAAACAAAGATCTGGAGCAAGGGATGTTCATGTTGAGCAGTTGTGCCAGGCTGCCATATGTTTGCCTTCCTAGTTAGCACTCACCATTCCCATTTTGATATCAGAGATCATCTGCATTGAAGAAAATTAGTATCTGTTGCTAATTTTTGCTGTGATAGTCTGGCAGTGTGCTGAGTCCATCTCTGACAGTACCAAATACTGGTCAAAATATTGGGTTTAGTGGAGTTTTGTTCTCAAAACCAAAACAGCACTTTGACCAAACTTTCAAGAAGATTTCTCAAATGAAAACTTCTTAAAAAAAAAAAAAAAAAAAAAAAGGATGGAAAAACACTAGTGAGAAATCCTGGAAATGCTTGTAGCCCAAAAGGAAAAGAAAACCCCAACCAGAGCAAATCACAGTAAAAGTGCAGCTTAACCATCATATGATTTATAATATTTATGTTAGCATCCTTTGGAAAGAACAATCTCAGTTTGAGGACTGAAATATTTTATTGTCCTCACAAAAAAAAAAAAAGACTCCTGTCATGAAAAAGTGCTTATCAAAACTGGTTTTCTGGACTAACCTAATCTGGCTGAGAAAAGGCCAAGCAGCTCACCACGAATCCTCCTTAAGTCTTGTTCACTAAATTAATACCACTTTGGGACAGTCAAAGCTAATGAGGTTCTGCTTAAGGACTGTGCCTTTTCCTGATATAACTGATCCGAATTCAACTCCCAGTTGTGCCAATCCAGAAACCATCCTCTTAATTGATACTGCTTGGATATGCTATTGGGAATTTCAGCTGAGGCCAGAATGGGGAGAATGCAGAAAACAGATTATTTTTATTTATTTCAAACTTTCCTCATTTAAAGAAAGGCAGGTTTTACTTTTATGTCCACACTTTACAAGTGCCCTTGCCTGTTATGTTCATTCTCCAGTTCATGAGTGACTTATTACACTTTGCCTGATAATAAAATACTGTAACCAAGCCATTTACAATACTATTTTTTTCCACTCTAGCCAGCCCTTTTCTTTTCTTATATTCATTTAAAAAAAAAAAAAGGAAAAAAAATGCATTAATGCTTTACTTAGGGTGTCTGGTTCAAGGGATAGCTACCACTAGGACCTACAGAACCACCCCTCTGAAGGCAGTAGAAGGCAAAATACAACCCTGAAGAAGGCAACCTGTGAGCACCAACCCTCTGGATGTGGTCAGAAGGTACCTGAATGGTGCCACTGTGCTGCTGATCTGCTTGGTGGCTTCTGGTGGTGGCTGGAGAAGATTAAAAAGTAGTTGCAAAGAGGCAGGTTCTCTTCCACATAATTTATTATACAAGCGTAAAAGTTTAATGTACCTATTTGAACAATTAAAGTGTGCTCTCCGGAGCTGAGTTGCCTTTTTGCTTCTGAAGACAAAATGGCTCAGGAATTGCTAAGTGCTACAGCCAGGACCCCAAAATGCATTTAATCATATGTTGCTTGTTGCTCTGTACACACCCAGAAGCAAGAAATAGCTTTACTGTAATGACACCATTAAGGAAGATTTTAAGAAAATTAGGAACCTCACACAAAACTCATTGGGCTTCTGGGATAAATCAGCTCACAGCTGGAAGCCTAATATGTTTAAGGGTGGCTGATCTTTAATACAATTTTTATAAGATTTTTGCAGTCCTGCTATAAAAGCCTGTGGCACAAATCATGATTGGAACAAGCAGACTTTCCCTGGGGAAAGAACTGAGTTGGCTTTGCTGCAGTTTACTTAGTGTAATGTTTCAGATATTTATATCTGTGCAGTCTAACTGATGATAGTACTGAACTGTTGCCCAGCTACATTTAGCCCCAGGAGAGGAAAGGGGAATTAATTTCAGCGTTACCTTCAGTTATTAAGACTCTGGAGTAATCCTGACCCAGGGTCTCTAACTCACTGGATAGATTTAAATTGCCATTCCGTGAGAGATTTGCTTTCTTTTGCTTTTATTATGAGCATACAGTCTAATCTCCGAAAAAGAAAGCAATGCCTGGCTTTGAAAAGAATGACACCACTAAACTTGTCATCTGCTGCTATTAACAATTTACTTCTCAGTGCTGTTCTGCTGCTACACAAACCACAATGGCAACTGCATCTAGCAGCATTATTTAATTCTGCTTTACTACTTCATTAATTTGGAGCCATTTAAGAACACATCGGTTCAAAAGACAGCATCTTGCCAAATACCGAGAATTACATTCCTTGTTCTGAAAAATGACTATGCAAAGAAACTATTTATAGTAGAGTTCCCCAAAAAGTCTTCCCCTTTCCACTGAGAAGTGCCATTTTTGTCACAGCCAATCTCATTTGCTAATTTAATAATTTAATCAAAACATCCATGCAAGCTTCTTAGGTCCAAGACAGAAAAAAACTGGGGCAGGGCGGAACAGGGAAAATACCACACAGACAGAGAAGGACAAAGAAGAACTTTTACTACAATTTCAAAGCAGTTTCTGCTTGAAGACAGAAGAGCTTTAATGTTCATGCAATGCACATAGCAGGCTGGCTCCAGCTGCCAGGCCTTATTTGTGGCAATACTCCAGAACAAATTGTTCGACTGATGGTTCCGTAAAGCCATGTAAAAGTCAAGCGAGATGGTTCTTCCTTCTCACATGCTCCCATCAGGAGGAAAGATTGTCAAAGACAAATGAGATGCTAGATACATCTCTGTAATGAGAGCTTTACTGAGGTTGGCAATTCAGGCAAAGCAGTGAAATGAAAAGACTAAGGAAAAAAAACCTGTTAAACCATGAAAAACTGCAAAAGCTACAAGAAGGTAAGAGTATAAAGCTGACCTGTACTGTTACATATGTACAACCCATACATTTAAATCTTATTCTGACATTAAGAACTGTAACACTGTCTTAAAAATTATTATATTTTTTTTCAAAATAAACCGGTAAGTCTTTATTCGACATTGTTATCTGACAGCCCAAGGTTCACGTTTCTTTGGCAACTATAGTAAAAGCATTTCTCCTAGAACATAAATCAGATTCATGTAAAAAAACAGCACAACAAAGATCTGGAGTCTTAAGAAAATAAAATATCCTGTTTGAAATACTTAGCATCATTCTGCTACAGAAAATACACAGGTTCAATTTGTGCTGGTAAATTAAACAGTGCCAAGGAACATTCCGAGGTGCTGGAGTGCCATCAACTACACTGTTAAATTGTAATCATGATCCACAGCACCATTTTGGCCACGGCCAACTGTCACTGAGCCAACTAATGGCAGAGCAGAGCTCAGGAATTAGCACAGTGCAGAGACCAGCCCACAGAACTGCCCAAATGTGGTCACTTCATTGGCACAGCCAGGGGAGTTCAGTAAGAACAGGCTGTTTCATGCAAGCAGGTCTCGGTACCAGAGAAGGGCTTTGAGCACATTTAGTTTGTAAGCATTGCTATAACCACTCACAGTTGACATGGGAAACAAGATGTTGCATTCCAAAATTAATACAGGGTTTGATACCACCATTCAAGAGAGCCATCCAAGGTCACAGAAAGTTAAATGGCATTTAGTCTGCGTGTTGTAATTTGGCAGAAAGAAGCCCAAGCTTCCCAACCAACAGTTCAACACTGCTTTGCTACTTCAAAGGTAATCCTTAGTACATTATCATTCATTTCAAATAGCATCATTATTGGTTTATCTTCATTGCAACTGAACAGCTGCAGTTCTTCAGAGAAGCACTGACTGCAGAGGTTCTTGGGAGTAAATCATTTCTTGATATACAGAAATAAAATGTTAAATCCTACTACTTGTGTAATATGTAACAATATATCATGAAAGCTCCTATACCATTCCATGGCAATGGAGAAACCAGAGCATCTTGGTGAAGTGTGAAGAAGAGTGCAAAAAGGAGCGAGTTTAACAGTGCAGGGTTGTCTACTGAAGCTTGTCTGCTTTCACTTCCTTAATACTTCAATTTCAAGGCTCTCTACTCAAAATCTGAGCTACCCCGACCAGTCACTGCATGATAAACTCAAGGTGAGTGAAGAAAACAAGCATAATATAACACAAAAACATTCCACTGGACAGTATCCTTTAATAACATCTCCCGTGAGAGGTCACTAGCTCCTCAAAGCCAGTGAATTGTAAACAGCATATCCATGAACTGCAATGTTACAGGAAAACAGTTTGTAATCCCCCTATTAATCCTTGGCATCAGGGCACACACAGTGCAATTACAGACTGCAGCAGAATAATTTGAAAAGTTTATTCCACAGGGCCATAATTATATCCTAGCTGTAATCCTTTAATTGCCAATATAATCTAATGCATTATAGACATACCACAGGACTAGATGAGCAAACATGCTAAAATGTTGTGCAAGAGAGCCACAGCAAAAGCGAGAGCAGAGGTAGTGATGCAGGCTGTTAAACGAGAAGCACGAGTAATAAACATCAGAATACACAACCTGGAAACAACAGGATTTCTACTCTCACTCTGCATATTTGTTGCACCAATAGCTGGTCTTCAAGAGTACCTGGATGGACAAGTCAGAACTACTGAATGAAATCAAAGAATGGCCCTGTTTGGAAGGGACCTTAAAGATCATCTCGTTCCAACCCCCTGCCATGGGCAGGGACACCTTCCACTACACCAGGTTGCTCAGAGCCACATCCAACCTGGCCTTGAACAGTTGCAGGGATGGAGCATCCACAACACCTCTGGGAAACCTGTGCCAGGGCCTCGCCACCCTCACAGTAAATCTGTCATAAATTGCCACTTAGGTGGCAACCAAGCAAAGGGCAGAAATAAATTTCTATCAACTCTCTGGAAAGGAGTTACAAGGATTTACACTGCAGTAGATGCTGACAGTGCAAAATGTAGTGAAATCACAACAGATCATAAACACAAAGGACTAAAACAGTCATCTTATTTATATTTTCCACACTAACACTGTCAACATGCTGTTTCTATGCTGGAAAATAAGAGCCAAGGAAATTGAAAGAGTTTGCTTAACCACAGCCTAAGAGCACATTCAGCAGATGGGACCAGAAAGAAAAAGCTTAAAAAGCAAAATTATTTGGAGCCTAAGTATTATTGCCAGGCAGGTAATGCAGTGTTGAATAATCTCTTCTCTGATCCAAGAGTTACTTGTATTTTTAGACAATGATTACTATTACAAATGCATAAACAGTTCAGATGTGGAAACTACACTTGCTCACTCCACTCCTGGATGTTAGATCCAGTCTCTCACATCCTCTCCTACTGCAAGAGAGCTCAGTAGTAGGAGAGACCACATCGACCTGCTGAGAAGGTTCCTCAGCAGTTGTTCCTACCACAGGATTAGTACCCTAGAAGGAGGCATCACCTGCCACATTAGAAAAGCTGAGTCCTGTCAAGTTAGAGAACTCTGAAGGAGGGTAACACAACACCACCACAATCACCCCTCAAATGAATGCTGTTTCTAGATCCAAAGTCTCCCTGAAGCACGTTGATGCTCCAGAGAAAGGAGGAGAACTCAGTCATGCCTAGTATTTTCTAGTGGCTGGCTCTGCCCCTGCTCATAAATCAACCTCAGTCACCTTAAGCCCAGATCAGGGGCCCTTATCACTCAGCTGTCAATTCTGTGCCACTCTGTGGGCCAGGGAGGTGCCCCCCACCTCAGCAACGTATCTTCTACTGTGTTTTAACTAATTTTTATTGGAACTGACCCAAAACATCTGCCTCCTGCACCTACTACAGATGATCAGTAGCAACAGAATTATGAGCAGCGCAGGTTTACATTAATACGTTTCTCTTTCATACAACCAGTCAAAGACAGTGAACAATTTTCCCTTTGTAAAAGTGGCTGCAACTCTCATTGTTACCCCACAGGGTGCTGAAAAAACAATAGCCCAGCAAACTGCTCAAAAATTGCTGAGAGGAAGGCAGCCTCCCAGATAAATCACAGTGCTCCTTTATTTACTGATGTGCAAGAGACATAATAGGAACACCACTTTGTTAAGAAGAGATGTACATGATTGCAAAGGCATCAGAAACTGAAGGTATATGGTGGCAATCACTCTCATAAATACTATTTCCTGACTTTTCAAATCTTTTCAAATCCTGACTTTTCCACATTCACTCACTTTGTTTCCTATGCAGATGAAGGGTTAAACACCTTCCCTTACTGTCAGTTCCTTGTCCTAATTAAAGTAGAAGATAAACTGAAAATGAGCAGAAAATTCCTTCATGATGTTCCATATATTCATTTATAACGAGATACCATGTTTGTTGAGAACTGTAAAGTCTTTAATTTTAGAAGAGTCTATGGAACTGGGAAGATGTGACAAGTTCCTGGGATCAGAAGCAAAGCAGCACCAAACTGCAAACTAGGCATAAGTAAAAAACAATTACCAGTAATATAAAGTTGTTATGTTCTTGAGCTGAACTCAAGAAGACTTAAAGGGAAATAGCAGCAGAGAGGCAGGAGAGGTGACAGGGAGTTTGTTTATTTACAGGTACTTATAAAGCCCATGCCTCTCCCCAGCATGACACAGGCTTTTATTGGAATGCACTGGTAAAAAATGAAAGTCTCATTTAAACCCCTAAGAGAGTTACAAAGTGTTCCCTCTTCTTCTCAATTGCACCAGAGAGAAAGTCAAAAAATCCCAATGTCCTGATTTAGCTTGACCTCTACTTCAACAACAGCTAAAGGCAGCAGAGAGGTTCTCAGGCTCCTCTGGAGCCTTTCTTCTGCCCTGCAGGAGAGTGCTGCAAAACAGGAATGCCACTTCAACTGCACTGCCTGGAGTGGACAAAATCTCCTTCTTGATCGATGTGACAAGTGCTGGTAGAGCTGAGAAAGCTGCTGCCTCCCCAGAGCCCTGTGCTGAGCCCTGAGATCACAGCACGGCAGCGGTCGGACACTCAGTGTGTCCCCAGGCACATCCAAACAGCTGTGCCAGCTCACCCTTACCTGGCACATGAGAAAGCTGCACTTTACAGCAGTTACTCGTTCATAAAAACAGGCAGAAAGTGTAACTAACACATAAATTGGCACGGTGAGAATAAAGCTGTCAACACACAAGCAGGATGACAGAGGTTGCTCATTTAAACAGCATTAAGGTAAAAATCCTCAAGTCATTTGGAAGCTAAAGCAGCAGGGCAGTATCCTTCCACATTTTTCATGAGTGTAGTGCAGTGACCTGCAACAGCCCTCCTCCCCAGCAAGACTGCTCCCTCAGCCACACTGCTTCAGTGTGTTCCACCCATAGAGCCCAGAAACTAAAAACAGGGTGGGATTTTTTTTTCCCCCCTCTAACTTTGAGCCTTTAAGAATTAGATGCAACATTATAGAATTTTATAGGCAACTGAATGGAGAAAGCACTGCCAAAGGATGAGTCCACCAACTTGTTCAGATGCATCCGCCAGAACAAGATGAGTTGCCCTCAGAATGTACTTCTGCTACTCTCTTTGAAGTCAAAGTGACCATGTCAGACATCTGCACCTAAGGCTTTGTCACTTATGTCAGAGCAGACATGCTGGGCACTAAGGTATTGGTATTGCTTAAGAGGCAGTCCCTAGGAAAAGGTCAGGAAAAAGCACACAAAAATGAAGTGACCTGCCTGAAATGATGTAGATATGGCCAAGACTGACACAGCAAGTGGCAGTAATAAATGGAAAAGAATATGGAATACTACAGGATCAATAATGCCAAACTGAAGTCTTTTCCACTGACTTTGGATCAGGCCCCGAGTGTTCACAGGGAAATCATCAGATGTGAAACAGCAAGAACAAAAGTGGCCACAAAAGCAAGATTTGAATACGTACCTTTTGGCCTCTTTCTTCCATCACGTATGTTTAACTTGCAGAAAAGAAACCTAAGAAGTTGAAAAATTATACAGATACTCCCCACCACTACTTTCTTTGTGTTTTTCATTACCTTTTGCAAAAATGCTCTTGCTAAAGACCAGTGTGTGAAAGTAAGGTAACTGCTATTCCTTTACCACAGCTTTGCCTGAGCTTTCATTCTCTGTAACTATCTGAAGGTACCACAGCACTTCTTAATATTATGCAACACACTTTCCATTTAAGCTGGAGGCTGCATCTCTCTTGCTCAGTATCCCTGGCTTTTAATAAGGTTTTCACTTGTTCAATCTCCAACACTTGTTTGACACAACAGTAATTTTTCCAGATGAGGGAGAATCCAGTGCTCATAAAGAATGAATTATTTACAGAAAGATCAGTACTCCACGTCAAGACATCACTAATTGTAGTTAATTGAAAGTACCACACTGAACATATGCTCAATGTTCATCAGGTTCATGAAAAGCCTTAAGTGTTTTTAAATACTACTGAAAAAAATGAAAAGGCTCAGAAGATTGGCAGCAGGAAACACCACCTTCTACTTCTAGAGCATTGACTCAGATCAAGTCAAAGTAAATCAAGGGTAAAACACATCACCTGCTCACTGTTTGATGGGGACAGGTAATCCCTTTTTCTACTGGGCACACGGTGTAAACCCTCAACAACGTCAGAAGCCCCAGTTACAGTTATGCAGATCAGACTGAACTTCTTGCTGGAGTTTAGCTTACCTGTGGCTCAGCCTCCATTCAGTTCCATCACTTGAAGTCATGTTGCTGATCTACATCTTTTGGAGTGCTTTTCAACAGACTGTCAAGGCATTCTACAAGCCAATTAAAAAAACAACAGCAAAAAAACCAAACCAGAGGAACCAATTTTGCAAGATTCATTAAGAAAGCAGCAGCAAAGTTCATGACCAGTTTAGGTCCAAGCTCATTGTTCCATTCATAAATTTGCAGTTTCACCAACAATGGTGAGCCAATCTAACAGACCACTGCATTGTAGACTATTTTAAACTCACATGGTCTGCAGTGTGGTAGGCAGGTCAGCCTTCCAAAAAATTGTACAAGAGAGAAACTCAGCTTCAGATCATTCAAACATCCTGTATTAGTATTCTTACTATTAATGTTCTTTCATGAAGAGTAGACATGAACACATCTCCTCATTTGTTTTCAGTGCAAGTCTTGCTCACTTTTTGAAATAAGTTCCCCCCCCCCAAAAAAATGGGTGCCCATGCCTTATGTCAGAAGTTTTTAGCAAAGAGTACCACCTCCTGCTAACTTTAAGATACCTCAATGCCTGGACATAACCTTTCAGGCCACATATAACTGCCACTTCTCCAGCATTCCCTATTTTGTAGCACCATAGGAGCATTCCAGTGCCTCAGCCCCCACTTCCTCAGTGCACCAATCATATGAATCTTCCTCTGAAGCCTGACTCCAGCCACGTTGTGCTTATGGGTCTGGATTCTCCTGTACAGGCCAAAATCCTAAATAGCCAGCAGTGCAGTGACAAACTTGAAACGCAGATTTAAACACAGACAAGATGAGGTAACACTGGATGGGACAAACTGAAACAGTACACATTGTATTAGATTACCCATTTATTTCTTAGTGAGAGATTGAGCAAAGTGTGCTTCAATGTTTTACCCCTGAGAGCTGAGCTTTGAGTACAAAAGCATTCGGAAGCAGGCTTGAGTCATGGAGTCCCATTTTGTTTAATTTCTAATTTATGCTGAGCAGATAATTGCTTGGTCTCAATTCCTCCATGCCAGCTAAAACCAATTAGATTTGTTTTATAAAATTCTTATTTGGCTACACAAACTGTCCAAAACCTCTGCTAACAGAGATCAGATAAAATATCGGCACAGACAGAATAGGCAGGATTTCATACTCTATTAGATTTAACATTGTGTCATAACACAAGAACATGCATCCCTAACAGGGTAGTTAAGCCCTGGAACAAGTTGCCCAGATGTTCAGGAATCTCCATCCACAGACTCTTTACTGGCCCTGAGCAACCAGAGGTGACTTTGAAGTGAGCCCTGCACTGAGCAAGAGTCTGGACCAGAAATCTCCAGAGGCCCCTTCAAATTCAGTGTTACTGTGATTCCACATAGTCTGACATATAAATGCAAAGCTGACCTCGTGAGATGAAGCAGGGGAGTACATAAATCAGGACTACCACAAACATTCATAAACATGTTAACAGCTTTTATTTCACTGGTGCAAGGCCCGTGTGTCATCCACCACTCACCAACAACAAAACAAAACATCGTCTCCTATAAAACAGTTTCAGAAAATTCAAAACAAAGTAACAGTGGCTATTATAAACTTCATACAATACTGTAAACCACTTTGTGTCATCCAAACATGAACAGGTCAATTTCTATCATACATGGCTTTTTCCCCCCCCCCCCAAAAAATACCAGCACAACTCCAATACATGCCTCACACCTGGAAATGCGTAACATCACTCCATGACATTGATAGCTGTTCGTGCTTAGAACTAGTCATCAATTCACCCTAACAATATCATAAAATACAAAATTATATGAAAACCTACATTTACAAAGTCCTGTCCCAATCCTGCAATCTATTCCATTGGGGTAGGTACCATTCCAACTCCCCTAAAGGCAATGTGGTATTTAGTGCTCCATTGCTAAAGATTTGATTGCAAACTCAGGGCACAAGTGGGAAAGGTTTAAATCTTTCCACAAGCAGTAAAACACTGCCTTATTCTTCTAGATTCAGTTTCAGTAGTATTTGCACAACCTCCTAAACCAAGACTTACCTATTTTCAATTACCTCACATTTAGGAAGAAAGAAGGAAAGGCTCTGAGTAGTCAGCAGAGAAATGGCTCGTACTGAAATGACTTGGGGCTGTGAGTTGTGCTTTAGTGCACGATGGTGATCCAAATGCTTCCAAGAGTTAACCACACCTTACTTCAGTATTTACAGTGTCTGCTGCCTTCCTCTGCACTGCATGAGTTTCTCCACCACCACAATATCAGAGATCTTATTTCCATTGGATGAGTATTATGACATGACTCCAAAAACAGGATTATGACGACAAATACTAGGGCCATACTCTTCATAGTCTTTCTTGGTGTGGCATACTTGGAAAAACTCCGGCTACGAAAATATAAAACAAACCCCCTCAAAAACGTAAGAACATAGCAAGTAGAAAAAAACAACAAATAAAAATAATGTTTTAACATTTCTGTAAATTGCAGCTTTATGACATGGTAATTACATTTTTGAAATATAATAAAATGAGAAACATTAGGATATGAATACAATTAATTAAGAAAAGTTTGTCTGGTCAGAAACTGCTTTTAAACACAACAATGAGAAATCCCATTTTGGAGACAGGCATTGCTCCCATTTTCCTGTATTTGCTTCTCCCTTGCACTTAAGACCACTGATTTGGATCCTATATTCCTGAAGTGCTAACTATCTCTAGTGTTAACTTTAAGAATAAAAGGACTATATTACAACTATCATATAAAAACTACTTCAGAACTATGTCAAATCACAATATCCTTACGCAAGTAAAACTCCCACTGTACAAATTTTACTGAGATAAAACTTGGGTTAAGGATTCCAGAATGTGACACATTTTAGGCTGTCACAATGAAAAGTTTTAAAACTTAGTACTCAGATCAAATATACTCAGAATTCAACACACCATAAAAATTTAAAAATTTAAAAAGACTTACTGTTGAAGCCAGCATGGAACCACCAAACCAAACTGCATAACGCTGCATGTGATGTGTTATCACTTGAACTTCCACTGGTTTGGGCTAAGAAAAACAGTTCATATTTAGCTGGTTTACAATTTCTGGGAAGATCCTTACAAACTTAACATGGTCAGATCCAGACACCTTCAACCCTCCATTCAAATAACTAACTCACACTTATTACTCAGTCTGACGTTCTCTAGAAGACCATGTCATAAAACTCGTCCTGATAACTATGATGAAGGATACAAAAGCTAAATCCCTCTAGCCTACTGCTAAGGGAAAGCAGAACTCCTCACACTAACTTTAAGACTCCTGTAAAGACATGTGATACACTGCAAAGCTACCAGTACATTTAACAACACACAAACATATACTATTGATTTTACAAGTGTATTTTCACTAGTGAGGTGCAAATTTTGGCGTTGACTTCCTTCACTACTCATGCAATTACTGCACTTGAAATGCTCTACGTACCTTTATCCGACCACCACTGAGTTCCTCACTAAGCCGCAATCTCGCATCCACCACTCTCTTCAAATCCCTTTGCAGTCGTCGTCCAAAGTCCCTGAACATCGTGGATCCTCCTGAGAGAACCACATTCTGTGCAGAAATTAAAGACACGTGCTGTAAATCCAGCTTCAAGCAGGTTTCCCAACAGCCAACACTGCAGAGGTGACTATTTGGGTATTAACATCATTAGGAAGCTGACAAGGTACACAAACACCTTAAGCTTCATTCAATTCAAAGGAGTTTCGTGGTCCCCTACTTTCTTTTCTCTCCTTTAAATACATTTATGGAGAATGTGTTACTACAAAAGATGATTCCATTACAACAGTGAGCTAGTACCTTACATGTGCAGAGCAGCAGAAATAAGACAATACATCAAGAAGTTTCCCAGGCATGCTCATAGTAAGCAATTTTAGCCCTGACACCAAATAAGTCTCAAGCCTCGTCATACCACCTTAGAATTCAATTTTGTTGATTTTTTTTTTTTTTTTTTTATTTTAAGAAGTAAACTTCCAAACACAGCAACCAGCAAGGTCACTGATTCTTCAAAAAGGCACCACACCTCCACAGAGGACTGCAGCACGGAGAAAAGTACGATGCCTTTCTCCTTCCCTGCCTGGTATTACTTAGTTTTCAGAGCAGAACCAAAAGCCTCTTAGCCTGGACTTGTACTTGGATTCTAAACAGGGGTTTTAGAATATCCCATCCCCAATTCTGGTAACATTGCAGCATCACAGACTAACGCAGAAGTCATTTCAAAGGTGGGGGATTCGAAACAGGAACCCAGAAGACAACACTGGTGGCAGCAAAAATGCAATTCATAATCAGAAAAAATGAACTCTTTGTGACAAAACTGCACATGTGCCCCTGTACAGTGCTGCAACTGCAACCCCAGGTGCCAATTAGCACTTCATAAAACCACTCATATGCCTTAGACACATGTCCACAAGGAATTCAGATTAGGAGTTCATCTTACACAGGTCAAAGGATTCTCTCTCAGTAACAGTTTTTGACACTGCAGACCAAGACTGTGCATGTAATGAAAGAATCTCTGACCCACTGTTTTCAGCCTGCACAAGGATCTGAAGAGTCAAAGACATACATAATAAGCACTCACAGTGCAGAAGTGAGTGCTTGGAGTTTAAGCAACAGATAACAAGGAAAATCTTGTTTGTATCTTGTAAAGTGAGAAGAAAGCTGTTTGTTTATTCATGAAAAAAATCCCTGCACATCATAAAAACACATTACAATAGGAAAAACTCATTTCTTCACAGTTTCAGATTCTCACAGTATAAAAGAACGCATAACAAGGCAGGTGTGCTTAAAATAAAACCACACATCCCCATAACATTACTGAAACATTTCCAAAAAGAAAGAGGAAGACAGAGAAAAGAAAAGGAGCCACGGGCATAAGCAGGAGTCAGAAATCACAGTTGGTCCTAAAATTAAATTAGGAGGGAGATTTCCCCTGCTCCCCCCATTCACAAGAACATCTCTTCCCCTGCCTCAAAGTGGTCATGCACTCCACATGGGAAAAGAAAATTGCTAATGGGGAAAAAAAGACAGCAACCAACCTGAGTGATGAAATAGCAATTAAAAAGATGCCATCAGAAAATATTACCTGGAGATAATGAAGTTGGCGAAGACTGTGAAAGCAATAATTCTATTCAAAGCAAATTAAACTTCAAGCATACTCCATAAAGTGGACAATGCTACCACTAAAAACAGATTTCAGAACACACCCGAGAATATTTTTTCAGACATCCGAGACCAACTCATGCAACTACAGCCAGCAGTAACATTGGGATGATCCTTCCAACCAGTTAGTTATCATTCCAGAGTTAGAGGCTAAAAAGTTACACCTTCAGATTATGATTATTCAAGTACTTCTACACATTAAAATCAGTTCAACAATACACTGGCCAAGAGAACAGGAGCATCAGGGTTCACATGTTGAAAAGAGGAGTCACCTCACTATCACACATCTGGACAAGCCAGGCCAAGCAGGATTTTGGGTATAAGTAATTAGGTGACACCAACTGTCATTACAGGATGGTTAATTATACAGTCACAGTTCCCCAGCTCCGTGCACTTCTTGTCAACACTGGACCAAATCTGTGCTAACTCTTTAGTAAAAGACTTTTCACATACAGATTTTAGTAAGTTTTCTCAACTTGTCAGGTCAAACTTCTCAGAGGTCAGAGGCCTGGTACTCCTCACTCACGGTGAAAGCAGAATCCACATAACACTCCCCACCCCTCAAGCACCACACCCACCACTTAAAAATGGACAGAAGGTAGGCAGGAAACGATGGTCAGATTACAAAAAAAACAAAACTAAACCCCAAAAGACAAGAATCTACCCCCTGCCCTCATAGATACTTCTCTAGAATAACTGAGTAATTCCAGTAACTACTTAACAAAAAACCTAACAATTGAGCACGTTGAATATGTCTGTTGAGCAAGTTTACTAGTGATGGCTGGGTTTTCAGCCTGCCTGGGAATTCTCTGGCTCCCAGTAAAAAGACATCAAGGAAATTAGTCTTTAAATATCTGTTTCCAGCTGATTCCTTTAGAGAAGGCTTCTTCTGATCTAACTCTGCTCAAACAGACTGGCTGGTTTAACAGCTCTAAGCAGTTCACGTATCTCTCAGCTAACACCAATTATCATACCTGCTGATGGAAAGAACCTCCAGACGATTTTTACTTTTACAGCTAACTGGTTGAAAATTAAAGTTGTTTCAAAAGAATGTGTTCCCTCAGAAGAGAGGGATGAAGACCTTCCACACACCTGACAAAATTAACCACGAGAAGTAAATAATGAAAGTGGGCTATTTCTGGAAAGAGACCAGGGGAGTGGATAGCAATCATAGAATCATTAAGGGTGGAAAAGACCTCTAAGATCAATGAGATCAACTCAGAGGGTTGGCAAGAAATTTCTCTCTTCTCATCCCTATCCTTTGCTTCTCTTATGAACTCTGTGATAATGAGTTTCTCTCTGGACACCATTTCTGGTATTACGCCTATACAGTATAGCCTTGCAAAAATATGAAGTTACCCAACAAAAGCAACCCAGTTACTGTAACAAAAATCTCTAGCTAAATCAAGTTTACATAAAATTTCCAAAAACTTAAATTAGCTTCTGCAGAACTCAGAACTACCAAACACGAGGTGTTGAACTGGTTTGTGCATCTTCACACTGTACCATGGTATAAGCACACTCTCAGCTGGACACTTCAGACTTTGCAGCACCAAACTGAAAAGGACCCACTGCTTTTTTCTGGTAAATAAGAACAACACAGCTCAGTTTCACTTCCTTATAATTGACAGCCTAAATTAAAGTTAACATGACACGACCAGACCCCCAGAGACATGCAATGAGAGGAATATATGACTGTTAATAAAAGTTATTATGGGTAAAAACTGGAAGGTTCTCAACTGAGTCAAGCACGTTATTAGCAAGAGAATTAATTAAGCTACACACCTCTGTTAAAACAGGTTTGCCAGCATAATACAGAAAGTATAAGGAAAAATATTGTGCATATCAAACAACAAGAAACGTAAATGTAAATGTATTATGAGAAACACTATTTTTTCATATGTTTACTTTTAATGATGAAGAAACCATTTCTTTTTCCCTAAAATCATGATTTTCAATGCTTATTTAACAGTTCAAGTAACAGTAAAAGGTTTCAGCATGACTTATGGTCGTGCTGTTCCGCAGCACACCTCAGACACAAAAGGAACCAGAAAATCCTGCAGATGTGTTGAGCTACTGTTAAATCAACTAGCAAGGGTAATGTTATAAATGTAATAAATGTAATTACAGCTGTGACAGGAATAAACAGGGCTTCTCCTCAGTACTCCTGGGCTTCACTGACACGTTAATCAGTTGGGGCTTCCACTCGAAGCAGCGGGAATACCTTTCCCACGTCCTACCATCGGCGCCACTATGATATGAATCCCCTGGCCTGGAAGTCTCTCAAGCTTTTCCTCACCCTCAGAGCCGCCTCACTCTGCCCTAAGTCATTGTGCTGGAGCACAACATCAGCAAACCCGGTTGAACAGTGCCACCTACCCACCACGCTGTGCAGCTGGAGCTGCTTTCACACCAAGTATTTCTATTTACCAGCAGCTCAGGTCAGAAGTGATGTGAGGGGGATGTTTTACCACCCCGTCAGCCTCCTGCACCCCAGATCTCTCCAGGCTTTGAGGACAGGCTGTTATGAGCTGGGCAGCCAACAGTTTAACTTGCTAAGTGAATGCTGACACAAGTTCAGTCCAAACCTTAATTGTAGGAACAAGCTCAAGTTCACTATTGCCCACAACAGCTGCATACTCAGTCAAAAAGTCACCTGCTCTAAGAAAAAGAACCAATATTGTTAAAATCCTGTCCCTGTGCACCTGTGTTTCCACAGAAAATCTGGATGTTTCATCTACAATAAAACACCACACTTGCCAATATACTACAGTCCCCACCTTAGGCAGTGTTTTCAGCTTGAAAAGTTGGCTTAAAAGTTGGAGATCAAGGATGTTACCACTTGATCCACCATTAACTGAATCATGAATATTTTAGCAGGCTTGGCTAGGATCTGTCAGAGGTATTTCTGATCAAATTTACCTGGTTTCAGATGTCATTTATCCTAAATTCTTTCATTCATATATTTGTGCCAAAAACACAAAGAAAAGTTGAAAGAAGTCAGTTGCTGGAACAGCCAGTGACCCTACACTTACTATGCTTTGTACTGGGAGAAGGCATAGACCTCAGTTAATACTGTTCTCATCTAAACTCTGGAACAACCTGGGGAGACACTCTGGATGGGGAAATGGGAAGATGAAGTAGAGTGTGGAATAAAAGTGACAGTTTCTGAACCTGTTACTAACAAGCAAAAAATAAAAATCTGCTTTTATTAGAATACCAAGAAGTTTTTAGAACTTTTGAAAGCCCTTTGCCCACCTTTAAAGTTATTATAACTATATTCACTAGGAGACTGGTTTTTGACACTAAGTGTCAAAACTCGTGCCCTAACTGACAAATGTTGGGACAAGTTTCAGAGCATTTCCAGGCTGAAAAGAGATTTTTAAATAGCAACTAATCTTGAAAATTTCCAACACTAGCACCTTCTGTGGCTGTAGCACAGAGCAGATATTCACCACTGTGTGCAGGAGTTACACTGTGTTCAGTAGGGGCTCACAGGAACTTGAAACCTGGGGAAAGGACCCCGTTGTTCTGCAGACCACAGTCCCCATTCATGCTATTGCACTCTCCCTGTAATTTCTCTGCATTTCTGTGATATCAGCTGTACTCTACATTATACTAATTATAAGAAAAGTATAAGTAAAGGTTGTGGAACAATACTTTAAGAAAAAAGGAAGCTACAGAATTCTCAAAAAACCAGAACTAGATGAACTGTACACCATTCTTCCCAAAGAATGCCAAGGGTGATGCAATGTCTCATTGAGCCCCCCAAAAGCAGCATTTCTAGCTGCATACAGGATGGGTCATTTTTCAGTGGAATTCAACACACAGGAACGATCAACACAGCCAGAATGCCAGATTATTTCAGCCACGTAGTAAGATCCAAAAATTACCTCCTGTGTAATTTCATTTGAGCACTCACTTTGAAGACTTGAGTTTGCTAACCAAAAAAAAAAAAAAACCACCAAAAAAACCCCTACAAACAAACCAGAACTACCTTTTTTCTTCAAATTTCAGTGCAAGTCCCCTGGTTTCAAACCCAACAGACTACCTATCTTCTATTTTGGCAGAAAGGAACTCATTCCAAGTAATCCAAAACTCTCAGCTCTTAGAGAATATAAATCACTTTTTTCCAAGCAGTCACATTAAGATGGTTTAATCACAGGAATTAGAGAGTGCATTGCTGGCAACCGTTATACACAATTAAAAGAGGCTTCATCGTGTGTGAAGGGATGTTTGTGCTTGATATCGAGCAGCTGCAGGCTATGGGATCTTGTAGAGGCCCAGAGAAGCTGACTTTAGTTGAGGGATGGATTGTGGTGGTGCATCCCTGCCACCCCAGGCCCCACTATTACCTGAGAAATGCTCATTAGGCCACAGCCTTGACAAACTGCCCTTGGACTAAGCCTTTCCTGAGCTTAACAGAAACACTGTCTGCTCCCAGGAACTAACAGTATCTAAGGAGTACCTGTTTTTTAACAAACAGCCTTGGAAACTTATTTTTCTTGCCCCGAATAACAACCCAAGTGGAATAATATTTTTGTTATTGAACCTTCAAAGTTATCGACTCAAACTGAGGTCAGGAGGGAAAACTACTATGACTACAGCCCACTCTCTGATGGTCCTATAAACAGTGGTCCAAAGTGAGATCCTTTTCTGGATCAATGCTGAAACTAGGACTGACATCCCTTCAGCTGGATCAATGCTGAAACCAAAATCAGCATCCTCTCACCTCAGCTGGATCAACTCTGGAACCAGGACTGGTGACCTCTTTTTCTCTCTCTTTTTCTCTCTTTCTTTAATTTGACTTTCCCTCTTTAATTCTTCTCTTCCCTTTTACCCTACCTCGTTATCCAAAACCCACTGCTGTGTGCTCATACAGTAGGCCAGGGACTAACATACTCATGTCCATGCCAAGTGTGTAATTTACTAATAAAACTTTCTGATTGCTTGCAGACCCTCTGACCTTTGTAAATGCCAATGAGCATTTACAAATCTGAGGTGCTTCCTTCCCCTTAAGGGTACATTGTCACAGATCTGGCTGAAAAAGTCAGTCTCAAGAAGGTTCTGCTGGTCCAAACAGCAACATGAGTTAAGATAAATGGCCTTGTAAGAGAGGTGTTCATCAGACTGGGAAACAGGGACGGTGGTATAAAAACTCAGAAAGAGAAATACCACAGGACATCAAAAGATGGGTTGTGAAACAATGATTCCAAGGCTACATACTACATAAAATCTGCAAGAAGTGTATTCTTAGGTATTTTCTGCAGGAACACTGAGGAAGAATCCAAATGCATCTGATGGAAAGCCAGCTCCAAAGCACAGGGCCTTGGCTGGCCACCACACAGCCCCTGTGGGCGAGTGATACTGATAAACCCCAGAAGAGAAAGTATGAGTGGATTATTTCTGCATCCATACACTGTTTTAAACAGTGAGAACAGAGATGCTCGTCCCTTTGCAGTGAACTTGCTTAAAGAAGTTGGCAACTATTAGCATCAATAACCACTCACATCTATCATTACATTCAACAGCTAATTGTGCAATGTTACTTTAAGCAAGTAAAATGAAAAACAGAAAATGAAAAAAACAAAGTCTCAGTCAGTGGCAAGCCAAGGGAAAAGTTATTTGTCTGCTGATTATGGTGAGCCAAGAGTAACTTAACCTAACTTATAAACACCACTTTCTGGAACTCAGTATTAAACCTCACCCTACCAAGCAAAGAATCTGCTGCTCTAGGGCAGCTTTGGTCTTTTAGGTAAAAAGCAGACACAGCACAACCACACACAAAGGGTTTCCTAAACCCTTTTGCAACATATCTGAGCTTGAAGCCATTGAAGACATCTACTGCAGAACTCACCCCACATAAAAGCCTCTTAAATAGTTTAACTTCACATTTTAACCTGACCCACAGATTTGCTCTGAAGTGCTACATCTCACTCTAGATTACAGAGCATGTGAACCAGACAAGTAAAACAGACTGCAAAACTTTAATAGTTACAAATTATCCTGAGATATGACTTCATTGGAACTTAATGGTCATTCTAACAGGTGAAGAAAACTACCCCCTTTTACATGAGCAAGAAAAACTCATGCTGTTGCTTTATGCCATTATTTCCAAAAGGGCACTGCTGCTGCACAAGCAGAAAAACGGGAAGCACAGGATGTGCTGCCAATACAGACAGAACTTGCCATGGACTATGCACATCAGTACCTTACTTTTTACTTCTTAAAGATTCAGGGACTGAAAGTACTCTCTAGACTACAACCTGGGCAGGTTTTAGCTGACCTAATTGTTGTCTCATGTATTTTATCACTGGGTTCAATACTGGCTAAAACTGCAGACAGTGGGCAGGTACAAGACAGGATTACAAAAAAAATAATTTATTTGAAACCATTACTTAATAAAGTAAGGGAAGAAGAAGAGTGAGAGGGGTGAGATCATGACCTAACCCTAATAATGGGCAAAAGTCAAAGTCCTTTATGCATAAGAATTCACATTACAAATGTCAGATACAAGTAACATCCCTCTGCCTCAGTTCCTCACGAACAATACTTACCTATGTATCAAGCCATTACAGACACTCTTCTTTCAAAAATAAAAAGCAGCAAATATCAATTGGCCTTTGGAAGTGGCACTTTGTTTAACTTGAATTTTATTTCCATAATAATAACAACAGATTACATTCATCTTACAGCAGAAAGACCATACCTTATATAATGGACGCCGGACATCAATGGGACAGTTCTGTATAACTTCATCAACTACATCCGAAATGGATTCCATGAAATCAGGATTAGCAAACTAAAATGAAATAGAACAGGCATTAGATCTTTTCACCCAAAAAACGGCGAAACAAAAAGGCAAAAATGAGACTGTGGAGAGATTTTGTAATAGGGGATGGGTAGGAATATTTTGTAATAGGGGACGGGTAGGAATCAGTCTTGCTCCCCACTTATTCTACATTGTAACAGACATACATTAACGTTCCCTTCTGTACAAGGGAAATGAAAATTCCCTTTTCTGCTGAGAAACTCAGATTCTCTTCCCTGGCCATAAATTCACTGTCTACAATTTATGGACTACAGACCTTTTAACGGCTTTGAGTTCTCCTGCAATATTAAAATACTGTTACTGTGCAGTGTGTTCCTGCCTTTCCTTTTAAGTGAGAGAAAAAACATAAGTGTGTAAATTGGAATGCTTCTCTGTAAAAAATTTTTAATCCTACTAAAATACTTTGTTTAAATTCTCACCAGAAAGTCAGAGTTTTTTTCCAAGAACGAAAAGTCTGTAATATTAAAAAAGGCATAAACAGTCTAAGGTTTTGAGTGGAAGGCCCCATCAATGCCAACATCAATACAGTACTAATGTAAATTTCTGCATTTATAAATACTAGAGAGTCAGAGTAGCTAATGCTAGAAAACATTCTCAGTCTAGTGGCAACTTTCCACTTAAAATTAATGTGATCTTTAAATGAAAGAACAGTTCATAGACTAGGTTTTGTCCTTTCAGAGATTAAACCCTGAGAAATCAAATGAGTTCTCAATACATAATAATGTTATTCTAAATATATTATTATATTCTAAATATATTATTATATTCTAAATATATTTTTATATTATCATATACCTTAAAAACTTTCCTATAGGTGTAGAAGCCACGTGGAGACTTGCATCCTAAACTCATCCAGTATCTAACTGGATGAGTAACAACAGTCAAACACATCAAACATATATTGAACTGAGTGAAATTAGCCAAGGAAGTTGTCATGGAGCTCAGGAGTGATAAGGATGATGGGAAAAAACCCCAAGAATTCAAGCTAATTTCCACAGTAAGAATTAATCATGGAAGAAGCTAAAACATGAAGCCTTGTAAATTAAAACAGAAGAAAGCAGCAGTGTGGTTGCACACAGAGAATTCTCATCTAAATGAACTACAGCCTGAAAGCTCCCAAGCTCTCCATAAAGATACTTACTGACAGAACAGCAGGGCAAAAGGAATAAGTAGAAATGAGAGTTATGGCATCTAAAGCAGAGTATAACATGCTTGCTGAACAGGGACAAGGGAAGTGGCATGTGGAATTGGAGTCTGCTAGCCAATACCATATGGCTGGAGAACAGCACGTAATATACCTAATTTAAAAAGCAGCAAAATAATCTGGATAACTACAAACCCCAAGGCCTAACTTCAAGAGCATTAAAGACTTTAGAACAAATTCTGTAAACTGAAAATAGGAAAAAATTACAAGACAGTTTTACCAAAGGCAGCTCTTACCTAACTAATCTCATACCCTCTGAAGTGAGGACTTAATTGGTCCAAGAAGAAATGCTCCTTGGATGCAATACATAGCATCTAGTGTGTTTTTCCTGTCTAGAAAATCAGTTCAGGTTTGGAGGTTTTTTAATACAGAGTCAAGAAACTATCAAGAAATGAAGAAAAATGGAAATTAGTCCTTTATCCTGTTCCCAATAGTCTTTGTAGAGACTATGGAAAGAGGAGCTTTTAAAATGATGTCTGACATGGGATTCAATGCCTCTCTATAAGATCACATGGATAAACAGCAGGGATGAAAAACTATTTAGCACAGAGATTTAATACTTCAATACTGGCAGAAGATCAGATGGCTACAAACTGACCACAACAGATTAAGGCTGGAATTTAGACAAGAGGTGTCTGAAAGAGGTTTTTTAATAATCTTCTGAGATGAAGAGGGCAGACAAAGGGAAACCAGTGTTAATATGGATTTTAATAACAGGTTTTAATACTATTACAGGCTATGGGTGCCTGCAATAAACTCAATGAAGTGTGTAGGAACAGACAGAACCTTCTCTGCTATGCCGTAATGTATTGAAACTTGACTCTTTCCCCTCCACAATATCCTGAAGCTCACTTAAACTAAATTACCCAAAATCAGACAGACAAGGTACTGTAATGTTTCCCAGAAATGTACATGACCTATGACCACAACAACAGATATTTCAATGGACTTCTCTCAAGAACAAATTTATCATGCTTTATAAATTGACTCAGCATCAAAAGTCTTCATCAAATAATTAGAGTATTATCCCTGCAACGCTGTCATGCAGAGTAGTGCCCAAAGAGACTGGTAACATAATCAAATACTCAGTATAAAGGCAGACTGCTTTAAACCAATGCTGAAAGAAAGAGGAAAATATTCTATCAAAAGTGTAAATTCAAACAATTTCTTCTCAACTTTAGATTGCCTTTAAAGAAACAGAACAAGATGCTTTCAACGTTACTTGGGACATTAGAAAAATAACCCTCTGCTGTGCTCGCGTTTATCTGTGCTGACGTTACCTGAGACTGCACCTGGTTTGCAGTCAGACTCACTGGTACCTCCCTGCCACAGGATGGCGCAGAGGCACCGGGAATGAGGGCACTGGGAATGACGGACCGGGAATGATGTAACTTCACACTGCTAGTTCTTGTTCTTACCTCTGGATGGAAGAAAATTTCAGGTCCGAGGAACCTTTCATAACCCACATCTATAACAAACTTGGTTTTGTTGATTGCATTGATGCCAGTGTATTGTTTGATCCACTTTCGAGAATCTCCATCGTACTTGGCAAATTCTTTCACTATGTCAGGGCAAATGTAACAGTATTTTTCCTGTTAAAGAAAATGCCACGCATTAGAAATAGCCCAAACAACCATTACATTGGCGAATTAATGTGTCAGAATCAGAAAACAAAACTATGTGAGCATTTTTACAGATGGGGCTGTTCAAGAGACTTTCTCACCCCAGTGGCTACTGCAGACTCAACCCCACAAGCCAAGGCATGTGGCCCATTTGTTTCCATAAGGCTGACTCAGCTAGATTAGTCTCCCTCAAAAGAAAAACACCACCAACAGCAGGTCTGTGACAATAAAGAAGTTCAAGGGCAAGCTTTCACTGCAAGATCAGACCTACACAATCACCCTACATTACTCTTTTTTTTAAAAATTAAATTACAAAACAGGTTTTAAGCAAATCTAAAGTTTAAAATGCTCATTTAATCCATGGAACATACTCACTGCAAACAGTCTGGCATGAATATTTTCTTCCTCTTTCTCCTTCCCCCACATTTGATTGGATAAACCACCAGAAGTTGGTGTAATTACAATACACTGTCTACATTTGCATTTTTAAAAGAACCACTGGCAACTTTTAAGAGCCAAAAAATTAGCTCACAGAGATTTATGTATGTATTTATTAAGAGATAAAAATGGGTGTACCTTTATGGCTTTCGCTGTCTCCAGAGATTGTTCAGGAGGAATTCCTACCTCCCTTTCCCTTAGGAGTTGTTGAATAAAGTAAGTAATATCTCTACCTGCAATAGGAATATGTTTGATGCAACTTCCAATTACATAGCCTTCTGCCTATGTAGGAGGAGAGGAAAAAAAAATATATAAGGGAAAAAACTATTGTGTATCAATAATTAACATTCATTTTTATAATACCCTTTTAATTAAAACTAAAATCTTGAAACTGTAAAATTACTATAAAAATGTGCACTCCACTGCAAAGTGGGTATTATTTTTATTTAGAAGACCTTGATTATCATATATAAACAGATATTATCTAATAGATACACAAGTGATAGCCAAAGTCTTGCACACATCAGAGTCAGATCAGATTCCTTTAAGGAGTCATCTGAAAAGCAAATGTAATATAAATAGACCACTTGTATCCTGCCTGAGAGTGAAAAATCAATAGAAAAAAAGTACAAAATGTATTAAATTGCTCAGACAGGAAAAAAATCAAATGAAGTAGTATCTAACAATAAAGACAATAAAAATAAGAAATCTATTTGCTGAATTTTTTTAGGATGCATTTACTGCAAACACTGTTGCTGCTGAGCCACATTATTTCTTCCCTTGCTTTTGTTACACTTTTCAGAGTTTCATACAGTAAATGCTGTTTGTTCACAGCACTGCTCATATGACAAAAACACTGAGCAGATGAGATTAACACCAAAACGCAAGATGAAGCTAAAGGGAATCAAATTTTCATTTCTGAAATGAAACCTGATTATTCAAGCACATTACATGCTTCAAAAATACACAAAATGACATAAACAGAACAGATGTCACTATGCACAGATAGTTCTGTATTTTTAACATCCTCACATAACTAAACTGATGAGATGGACCATGTACATGAACAGGCATTTATAAAAGTTTGTAGTTGTTTCCATACAAGCAGAAACAACAGAACACAATAAAACAACAAAATGTGGAGACAACAAAATAAAATCATACAAAAAGCATGCATTACCAGCTATAGTAAACAATCAAAATGCAGGACATCCAGAAAGTTAGGACATTTCTGGATGGTGGCATGCAGAAGACCCAAAACCATGATAATCATTGATATTAAACAGAACTGAGGCATCACATTTATGCTAGACCAGGTTTTACATAGAAATAGACTTTAAAAGGTGGCCTGATGGTTCCTTATGGTGACCTTCCTATAGTCTGCAAACTAAACAATTACACAATTAAGCTCACATAATAAAATACATACCTTTTCAAGAAGAAAAACCCAAAACACTAAAAATTTAAAAATACGGTTTCACTTGACGCTTCCTATTTAAATCTATAGTAAATAAACCACCACTAATTTCAAACTGCATCCTGCTACATACCACAGGGATGACATGGGTCACTCCATCACCACTGTCGATGACAATTCCAGTCAAAGTACGTTCCCCAACCTGCCGTGACGTCCAGGAGGCAGCCAAGGCCAACACTGCCTGCAGCAGAAAGAGTTTATAATTAGAAGCAGACAGAGTGCAGAGTGTGCTAATTTACAGTCTCAGAAACTACTGTTTCAAACATATTAGACATGTGCATACAGATGACTCTCTGTTCTGCGGCTACACTTGCACTTCAGAAGTACACATTCACTTTGTTCACCTGAACAGCAATGTAAAGTCCTGGGATGTTAAACGACTCAAACATGATTTCTGCAAGATATTCTCTGTTTTCTGGTGTGTTCAGTGGAGGCTCTGTCTGCAAAAACAAAGAGTTTTGAAAAAGCATCTCAATAGAGTTCTTCATTGATTAGCTTGGTATGGTAATCAAACTTAAAATTCTCAGTGCACTCAAAATAGAAAATTTCAAATGGAATTTAAACTAAGTGTTTGAAGCTTTTAAAAAGCAGGAGCTGACCTGCAGTAGCCTGCATCAATAAATGAACAGAATATAGTTACAATGCAGCTTTAAAGATTACTTTTCTCCTCCCACCCGATTGCTGAAGAAATAAAAGACATAGAGAGAAACATCCTCCAACAGAGCTACTTGTGCTTGGAAAATTACTTTTCCTCTTACAAAAATATTTTCTTACCAGGTCTCACTAACTCACCATTAAAAAATAGTGATCCTCAGGCTCAGCTCGAAGGTATTTAAAAATGACCTGCTCCATGAACCTCTCCATGAGGTCCCAGTCTTCAACAATACCATGTCGTATAGGCCACTGCAGCAAGAAAATGTGTCAACACTGGATCATAGAAGGATAAACAAACCCAGAAACAGGAACAGGCTACGTCCCCAAACCCTTACATCTTCTGAAACAATGAAAACACCTCATCTCACTGTTATCTTATCAAACCTTCCATTCTGACTTTAATTTAGAGGCATGATTCAAAGTTATCCCCTGCTCCCAGGTGCTTCAAAGTACAATTCTACCTTGCAGGACTAGCAGTCAGAGTCCAGACTCTATTCCTAATACTGCTATTAGTCTGTTGCAGAGCTGTGTTTTAATCTCTTTTTGTATAAATTTCATAATTTCTAAAGTTGAGAATCATACTTGGCTCCAATATGCCTTCCAAACTATAAAAAGAAATAAAGACCATATAGGCTATGTATTTTTTAACAAAAATTCTGTCAGGGATGATGTTTACATTTTCTTCAATGTTAAGAACACAGCTGACATTTAAGTAACACAGAAGGATGTATAAAATATGATTTTTTTCCACATAATTCATAAGCCAGTAACACTTTGTAAGTACAAGAAGTCCTTTACTAGAGCATGGAAAATATGATTCACAGAAAAGTTGCATTGAAGACAGCCCTTCACAAAACAATTGTGATACTCCCTGAAGCAAAAGTATCCAAAATATTTCCCAATTCAAATGCCATGGTAAGAGGATACACTTTTAGCAAGAATTTAAATATTCAGTATATATGGCTATTTTAATAGCTCATAATTTTGAAAACTGAACAGCTGCACTGTATCAATGGATATTTACACAAGCACTAACCCCAGAGAACAGCACTAGTAAAACAGACATTTAAAAAGGGTAAAGCCAATGAACCCTATCATGCAGTTTTTAAAAAGTAACAACAACACTTTACAAAAAAGCAAACGTGTGTTTCGAATGGCTATCCAGAAGTCCTAGAACACCTTATAATAAAAATGTGAAACTTGGGATAGACTTTCTAAGAACTCTGAATGCTCACCTTTGTAGCATAGGTAGGTTTATCTATGGCTTCATCTCCTATGAAAAAGTCCAGATCATCAACACCTTTCATTACCCTCCTCTGAGCCTGGTCCCCTACTTTGGCCGACTCTCGGATTGCAATACCTTAAAATAAACCCAAAAGCCACATAAAAATAAAATTAAAGCAGCTAAATACCAAATGATGAATGTTTACTTACTTAAGGATTATTTTCCTGAAATAAAAATTTGGATATAAAAAGTAGAAATTATGTAAGTGATCTACTGACAAACTAATATAGCTGAGTTCATTATCACTGCATCTCACAGGATTCTGGTTCCCTATCTCTAAATAATGCAAATAATAACTAAGAGATAATATTACAAATGTATTCTTTTAGAGACTACAGCTGTCACTAAACCTGTACAAGTGCAGCACTCCAGTAAGCAACATGATTTTCTGAGTTTCAGCTTTAGAATAAAGAGGAAGAGCACAGGAGAAGAAGAAAATAAATTGTGTACTTCAAAAATAAGTACTGGAGTCATTATCTTGGTTGGTGAGAAAGAGGAAAGAGGGAGGGGAGAACTCAATTTGCAGTGCTACAGAGAAATCTTTGGAGACACTTATGCTTCCCATTAGCAGGCTGGAACTATCACTGAAATTATCAGATGATGGCTGCTGTAGGCAAGAAGATGAGACAGCAAAAATCAAATCTGGGGCAAGCTAAAAATAAAAATGGAATCAAGTACTGTTAAAACATAACCTTATTTATATACAATTTTCTTTTAATAGGTCATAATCAGGATCTAAATAACATCCAGCAGAAAATGCAGAGTAGACTGGCATCATCCACAAACACACCAAATACTATTAGCACCAAAAATTACTCACAGGCAAACAACTCTTCTGTAAAAACATTTACACCCCAGCAGGTTTACAGTTGTACAAAGCAGGATTTATAACAAATTCCCAGGAAACTCCTGCTATCCCACTTCTTTAACATAAGACATTTAAATCTTTACCAGTGGTTTAGGTTTGAATTTTTTACAATACTTGAAACAGTGAGACTATAAGCAGTACTGCAGCTACACCTGGTAAAGAACACGTGTCTCCTCCACCTCTTCAGTCCCCAGTTACCTTTATTTCCTTATCTTTATACTTCCTATCATGAGTAGCTACAATGCAGTCTTGATCCATTAATAAGTAATTAACCGAAAAAGTTTACAAAAACTAAAAGGCAGTGTTTAACATAAACTGAGATAACAGATGCTATTATAGATGTAAATACACAGTGCTATGATTTATAAATATATACAGCATTTCAGAGAAACTATTAAGATGACAATTAAAATCAAGAACACCAGAAAGATATATAACATTTTAAACAAGTTTAACATTTAAAAAAAAATTTAAAGAGTAAATCTGTTCAACAAAAGCATGTTAAATGTGCAAGAACATTTTAACTGGTAAACACACACCCCAAAAAAGAACATTTTCTAATAGGAGCAACTTTTTTGAATATTACACTGTCTACAGTCCCAGACAATGTAAATAAAGCAGACACCACCTGCACTTTAGTACTTAATTTGATTGGAAGCCTTCCCCAGATTATCCGGGCTGTAACCATGGTGTCAGGTAGACAGGAGGTAAATTGCATTCTGTCTACTCAAGAGTCCTGGCAGAAAAATAATGGAGATAAAAAGGAAATTGGACTAGAGTTCTCTTCATCTTTGTCATAGCAACCAGGAGCTGGTTTAACGAGCAACACTCCTGGCTTACTGCAAACAAGGAGTTCTGTTTAGCTACACTCCAGCCAGAGATGCCAACTCAATGAATGTCACTTCCCAGATGGACAAGGGACTACAAAGGTTGAGTTGGGAGCTGGAAGCACGTCATTTAATTCTGGAAGTGCTCAGTGACAGCACTGTATATTAGCATTTGGAGGGACAAAAAATTACTCACATGATGGGATGATGAACTGAGGTTCTGTATTTCCTGCATAGCCAAGTTTCGTATACCTAGGGAAAAAAAATGATCACAAGGTCATTAGATGTACTTAGATGCAAAAAAATAAAGGAAAAAATACTTCAATTCACTCCACTTCTTAAAGTGAAGGCCAAACAATCACATGCCATGTCTACATTTTTTTATGCTTTCAAGTATCATCCTGCTGAGAAGAAAACTCAGAAGTGGTAAATATTTAAGGTGTTATTTATTTTTCAGAAGCCTTCAGCTTACAAATTTTGGTAGTGGTTTTTTCTGAACTATCAAATCTCAAAACTCAGCTCTTACTTTCTCCAGCTTGTTGGAGACCAGCTATGACAAAGGACTGCCAAGCCACATTCCAACCTTTGGTACAAACAGGGCAGTGCAGATCTTACCTTTCAGACAGCTACCATGACCAAAGATGGCAGACTTTACATATGTGTTTAATATTCTCAAACAGAGAAAAAAAAAAATAAATAGCACATCTCGAGTACAAACCACAATTGAAAACTCTTGTTACAATCCTGATAAAATTCCCTTTCATGCCTTGCACAAACAACTCACTTCATCACAGGTATAGTATCTGTGTGTGATAAAAGACAAATACTACAGCAAAGCCTGCACTGATGAAATGCTTTAGAAATGGGCAGCAGATGGTATGAAGCTTTGATTATCTCTTTCAATATACATATAATATCTATTTTAACAAGTAAAGGATCAAGAGGAAAAAAGAAGAGGGAAGAAAAAAAGGAAAGCAATTTTCACACAAAACGTAAAAATCTCTGCATGGTGAGAGTGGCTGCAAGCTACTCCAGGACTTTAGCAACTAGAAATAATTAACATCCCAGACTATGAAAAACTTCCAAGGGGAAGGGGGGTGGGGGGGGGAGGGGGAAGAGAGAAAAAAACCCAACAACAAACAAAGCAACAACAACCAAAAAAACACACATCAGAAATAGTTTTAAAAAAAAAAGTAAAAAAAACAACTAAATCAATTGAATGCCTGCGGAGACTGATGTCTTTCTTGAATATTGTCATTAGATTGAAACAGAAGTATAATAGCAGCATGATTTGAGGGAATTAACATTGTTCACATTCATTTTTACCATGAAAATGTAAAGTCATGACATTCTTAAACGAGACCAATCCCAACCTAGGTCCAAATGTGAATTTAAGGTCTTTGTCTACATCCTACTCTCAATATCTGCAAACAGTATTATGTCAAACTCCTAGGTTTGCTTCTTCGTTAGCAGCTTGAACAGTAGGTTACCTTTTATAGAGCATTTGGTATAAAAACATTCATTAAGAGTCAGTTTGCTTAGATAAAAGAATTAAAACTGAATTAGCACCGACCTTGGAATTAAAATATTATATTTTCAGCATCTCTTCAAAGCTATAGTTTCAATAGACTTCAAATAATAGTTAAAAAGCCATTCTCCCCAAGGCTAAAAAGACAAGGACTGCGTTTTGAGGGCAAGGGTTTGTTGGGTTTTTAATCATCATTATAGACATATGCTTTCAGTCCAATCCAAAGTGTTTACACATACTTTCTGTGGCTCTCAGAAAAACATAATCAGGACATTAAATTAGACTGATTTGTAAAGAAGGCCATTAGTACTAAGAATTCTTTTTATGGTTGTTATTGCATAGATTCTTCACATTTTAGAATGAGGCCTACCTAGGGAATATTGTTAAAACACAACAAGCAACAACAGGAGTTACATGGGATTTAAGACCCACTACAGGATACGTCCTCTTTGCTTCTCTCTCAGAAATGAATTTTGACTAAATGCACACAGTAAAAACCAAGGAAACCATTTTCTGATTCAAAAGACCTAGTTCCAAGGCCTAGAAATGGCAATTAGGCAGAAACCTCATAAGAACAGCCCTTCAAGCCCCAGTGACAAAAAACCAAAGACAATATATACATATACATGCACATGCAAGCATGTAAATTTGAATATACACTTTTTATACCATTTTTACATACCTGTATGCATGTATAAATTAAAAGGTCCCTGCGATCTAACCAGAAGTCGTTTCTTAAACTAAACTCTGGCCAAGAGGAGAGTTCAGTTTGCCACCTTTTCCCCCTCAACACACATGGTAAACTCACACTCACTCACAGTATCAAAAAACACCCTCTAAAAGTCAATTTGGGCTACCAGTCTGTAGCAGCTTTACCTTCCTTCTCAAGTAGGGATTGGATCCCCCTATTAGAGTAACTTGTAAAGTTACCAAAACCCTATAGTTCAATATTTTACAGACTGATTTTTAACCAGGGTTAATTCACCTAGTGACAAAACGACAGGATAAGTTTATTTCTCAGTGCAAAACAGTTCTCTTCAAAGAACTCATCTCACAGAAGATAGCATCTAGAAAGATTTCTTTTACATGCCATTAGTTCACAAAGGACTAATACTAGAACTATGAGAATAACTAAATTCTCAGCTTAAGGGTGAAGCAAAGAAGTGGGGGGGAAATCTGTTTAAAAAACCCCTATTTACAATCAAACAAGACACAGGCCATATTTCAGGTGTTTTGACAAATCCAAATGGAAGGGAAACTGAAATTTCTCCCAAAATCACTGAGGAGGAGAAGGAAAACAGATTGTGCAGTCATGCTGCCCTTATGCAGCAGTCTGTTCACTCAGGACATGGAAGACTCGGTCCCAGATTCCTGTTCTGCTCAGCAGGACCCAAACACATTCCACCTCTCACAGCTGTACCCAGGAGTACATTAAAGTGTTTGGGTGACCCACTTCCAGGACCTCCTACAGAAATTATTCCCTTCCATACAAGATATTTAAATATTCACTGACCAGAAAGGCTCTGGACTTAAACAGTTAGAAAGGTTTCCTGGTCTCCAGTCCCTTCTCCAATGAATATTTAAGGATCTAAAACAGAGTTTTCTTTCTCCTGGGTTACAGCCTAGCAGACTAATGGTAATGCAACGTCTTGTGATCTGTAAATTACAGAGACAGCTGTAGGGAATGTGTAGATAATCAGTATTCCAACTTAATTTCATTAAAACTAGTAGATTTATTGCTGGTGAGACAAGAACCTACTGGAAGCTGCCCAAAATATAGGATACTGGAGATTGCATTAAAAATGAGCAGAAAACTGATCCAGTAGACAAAGGCTATTCCATGCGGAGGGATTTGGAGGACTACTAGTTTTTTAAAAATCACTGGAAATTATATATTGTGGGAACAGTTTCTAAAAACAGCATGGTCTCCTCCATACTATTTTTCCAAGGTGACGAGTTCCCACACAAGTCAGTTCTACCTACTTTTGCATGAGGATTGGTCTAACCCTGCTCCCTTCTGAGGTCCCACCATGGAACAATGGAAAAACTTACATCAAGAAATGACTGCAAAGATCTACAAGTGGACTGAACTTGGAAGCAGATGCTGCACCCTTAACCACTTTAGAGAGTGGAGATATATTTTGGAAAATTCTTACTAAGGTATGAGATCAACATAATCTAGGTATTCAAAATCACAAACTCATGCAGTTGCTTTATCCATCTGAAAACAAAAGACATCTAATTTTTCTCTGGACAAGTGTGCAAGAGACCAATCTCAGAGATGAATATTTTGGCATTTCCTCACTTTCTATTGCTTTTTGGCCCAGATCTTTAAAACTATGTATTATATCCACATACACACACACAAAAAAAAAATCTCTGAAAAGATAGATTTGATGTGATTAAAAACAGCAAAAAGCTTTAAGAGAGCCCTGTAAACACACAAATAATCACCTCTCTAGAGAGAACACTTTCTCTGACAGCTAAGAGGCTGCACAACCAAGTGATTACTGTCAGAACATCTGTAGTGCCACACTGCCATAACAGACTCTATTATCATTATTACAAATATGACTGAGAAACTTGCAACACAAGTTCTTTATAAAGATCTGGAAAGGCACGCTTGAAATGAAGGAGAATGTGATGAAGGGATGGGAACAAAGAAAGGATGAAGGAGAAAATATCAAACAGACAAAATTGTCTGCACAGTTTACCCAAGAGCATCAGCAGCCACTATAAGAATAAAAAGTACATTAGAGCCATTGGGTTTTTTGAGGGAGTCTAGCACTTTACAGGACTGAAGCCTGTGATTATAAACAACAATTAATTATCTCAGGCTCCTTAGACCCAGAACAGCAATTACAATAGCGTCTGTTCACAAGTCTCACGTGTGAAGAGCAGAGGTAATACCTGGCTGAAGCAACTCATTAGGTTCTGAGGTTCCAGACATCTTTAATAGCTCAGCAATAACATCAAAATCACCTTAAGCTTCAAGACCAGTCCAGCTCACTTTTCCCAGAAATCAAGTATTTACCTCCAAGCTCATCAGTAAGACTTTGAAAAAGTAATTTTTCTTTACTACAAAAAAAATGGAGTCACTTCGATAAAATATACCCAACTAGAAGCACTCCTCAGCATCTGTAAATGCACAGACTTGAAGAGAAGACAGGAATTTTAAGACATCTTTGTTTTGCACACCCACCTACTAGTGTTCTGATGTCCCACAGCTAAATGCCAATTAATAAAACTAGTTATGAAGTTTAAAGCTACTGAAAACAGCAACTCCCAAAGGCCTGGTAGTCCTAAGACACTAAAAATAGCATGCCCTTCTCACAAAAGGAGTGGTAGCAATGTGTAAACTAATCACGAGGAAAACATCATGCAGAGAAAATGAAGACCTAGTGCATCAAAATTGCAGTACAAGTAATTTGCAAATACTAATGGAAAAGATTACAGCAAATTATTATCACTGTCTGCAAAATTTGTGAATAAAGAGTGAGCAGTTTATGACAACAAAACTTAAGTCATCTATCCAATACATTAAAGGAATGTTATCCTGTCCTGCTATGACAATATGTTTCTCACTGAAGGTCTGTACCTATTTTCTATACAGCTGTTCTTCCTTTTTTTGAGAAATTCCAGGATTTGCCAGGCCTGAGGCCTGTGGCTGTACATAACAGTAAATTAAGCCAGGCTCCTTATGCACAAAACAACAATGAAAAAAAGTGTCCTTTAACAACCTTCTTAAAACCCCTTACATGAAAAAAAAAAGGGATTAGTGCCTGGACAAAGCACTTCATTGAGTACCAGAAATGTAAGTACAAAAGTGCATTTTATATGCACAATATTCCACAGTTCATGCCTGTATATACCTTTTCACTTCTGCTATGCTCTTCCAAGTTTTTAATCTCAAAGCCCTTTCATGAATAATTTGAATGAATTGTTTGAAGCTTGTAACCCAAAGTAGATTCATTCTAACAATAAGAAGGTTTTCAGCCCACACAGAGGAAAATTCCAGAGCATCAATGAGTCAAGCTACTTGTTCTGGCTGCTTTTGTTCAGAGTCTTATTTCTTCCTGAATTGTGCAAGATAACTTATTTCACATTCAATAATCTCTTTGCTGGAAAGTCTTCCACATTTGAGTGCCCTACAGCAAAGTCAAGCAGAAGTCCCACCAGCAGAGACATCATGTTGTCTCCTATGAAATAAGATCAATCAGAGGCACTGAAATTCAAATGTTAACCATTTGGGGACTACCCAAACCCTTCCTGAAAAAAACCTGTATACATGCCTGTACACACAAACTCTATCAGTTTTACCCATGCAAGCACTGAACAGACTTTAGAAATTCTACTTCAATTATTATTTATCTGAAAGGACACAATAAGCCATTTCCTACCCTTATTTATTTTGTACAACTGTTGGTAGCAATATCTACTGCCAGTGTAACACTGGAATTACTCCATAAACTGAGAGAAAAAGGCATCTCCTGCAAAAGACAGACAATGCATTTAATGCATTTTCTGGATTTTATAGTTTATACGGTATCCTTTTTAAAGGATCCACCTAGACTTCCCATTTCTCTCCCAAACTGTCAAGTAATGATCTTGTAACACAAATAGTTCTATAGAGAACAGATATTTACAATAGCTTCAGCAAATAAACAGAAGGAAGCTGGGAAACTATCAAGCAGTATTTGATGCACAGGCAGAATTACATGAGATGGAACCTGGTCTCTATTCCCCTCCTAAAATTTCCAGCTGTGGACTCCAGTATTCCCCACTGAGGGGACAGAGCTGACTTCTGGTAGGCTAAGGTATAAACAGAAACAGGTCAAGAGACTTCTAAAACTTTTGTGACAGTTTAATAGACATATTTCAAAATGGGACACACTTTTCCAGGGGAAGGCAATGTGACACCCCAACACTGGAAAGTGCTTCCTGCGGTTATCTAGGGATTGGAGTCTCTTTATTTGGTTGGATTGGTTTTGGGTTTGTTTTTTTAAAGATTGTTCAGTTCGGGAAATTCTAAAGATAACTTTCCAAGTATTGAAGAAATTAAAATAGCGTTGGAAATTCCCTGTAGAGGAAAGGTCTATTATTGGAATAATTTAATGCAATCAGTGACAAGTAAAATTACTGGATGAATAGTTATTTATGGACAGTTGTCTCATCTCCTCCCCTTCTCAGACCTGTCTGTAACTGTTGGGCCAGAGGAAAGATGTTAGCAAAAGCACACCACAGATTTAGTATTACCTTCATTACAGCTCCCTCTGACACCTCCCACTCCTAAGACACAGCAGGACTGGTCTATTGGACGATGAATGGATTTTCTCTAGCGACAGACAGGTAAGAAAGACCCATTCCTGAAACGCCTTCTGAGCACAGCCTCTGCAATTCAGCTTTCGTTTTTGTCCTCATAGATGTGAGTTACAAAAAACTTGTGGTTTGGGTAAGTGCAGAATAATTCTCACACTGATCTGACAAAGGCGAAGAGACGACCTAATGACCAGGAACACCAGGTAGTGAGGCAGCCAGCTCCCATCTCACCGGAGGCAATACCTGGAGAGGCTCACGAAGATACACAAGCCAGGTGCAATCTGGCAAGGTCCCTGCGGTCGAGGTGCTGTGCATGGACACAGCCCAGCCCAGCGAGCACAGCTCACCTGCCTCTGGACCACTCTCAGCGCCGGTTCGTGGCTCCCCGGCAAAGCGAACGCGTGTCCCCCTCTCTCTGTTTGAAATGAGCCGTCCCCAGTGTTAGCACTTTAACCGCGCACTAGTTAAAAACCAGAGGACACACATTGCAACTGGACTCGAGAGGAGAAAAGGGCACAGAGAAACACACCATCCCCGGAGAGGCACGGCGGGGCTGCCCCGCTCCCAGCTCCAGAGGAGAGGAAGGGCAGCAGGAGGAGGAGGGCAGCGGGGAGGGGAAGGAAAGGGGAAGGAAGGGAAAGGAAACACTCGGTCAGAGAGGCGACAAGTCGAGAGGGCACCGGGACACACGGCGGGAGCCCGGCCCCGAGCGACGAGCCCTTCGCGGCAGCGGGAGGCGGCGGAGGGGCGCGGCGCGGAGACACCCACCCTCCCAGCACGGCGGCAGCCGGTGCCCTCCCCGCACTCACCCGGTGCCGCCGTCTATCACGCAGGGCGGCAGGCAGCTCGCCATGCTGGGGAGCCGGCAGTGCGGGCCCTACGCCTGCATCCAGGCGGCCGCCGGCTCCCCCGGCTCCCCCGGCTCGGGCTCCATGCGGGCGGGCCCCGAGCGGCCGCCCGGCAGCGCCGCCCCCCGCGCCTGCGCCGGCGCTCGGGCCGCCATGTCGGGTCAGGGCAGCGCCCGCGGGCTCGGGAGGCGGCGGGGAGGCTGCTCCGGGCCGTGTGTGTGTGTCGGTCAGCAGAGCCGTAGCTCAGGGCTTGGCGGTGTACTCAGAATTACCGGATCCATTAGGTTGGAAAAGACCATTGAGCCCAACCTATGTCCCAACAACACAGTGTCAACCACACCATGGCACTCAGTGCCACCTCCAGTCTTTCCTTCAACACCTCCAGGGATGGTGACCCCCACCACCTCCCTGGGGCAACCCATCCCAAAATGGATTCCCATTCCCTGAAACGGATATCTCTATATTATTAACCCTGCGTCCAACACAAATCGAAAATATAGCCACTAGCCGCTGTGAAGAAAATTATTCCAGTCCACACCAGCACATTATACCCCTTATTCCACACCATTTACACCGTGTCCAGGTCCCACACTCTCATACTCATGTTTTCTAAGGGTGCTCCTTCACCCCCATGATCCAGGGCTGGCCCCTGCAAGATGGCCTGGCATGATGGATTTCATCAGCTTAAAAGCTACTTAGGTTAGATATTGGAAAATTTAGGTTAGTTATTGGGCAAAGATTCTTTGCACTGAGGGTGGTTGGGCTCTGGAACAGGCTCCCCAGGGCAGTGGTCGTGGCACCAAGCCTGACAGAGCTCAAGAAGCATTTCGATGATACTCTTGGGCACATGGTGTGACTTGGCATGTTCTGTGCACGGCCAGGAGTTGGACTCAATGATCATTGTAGGTCCCTTCTAACTCACTGTATTCTGCGATTCTTTCAAGCTGTGTTTGACCACAACGGTTGCCGCACATGCTGGGGGGGAAGAAAGGGTTCACCACCCCCCAGCAAACACTGCAGATGCTGCTGCCCTCCAGAGCAAGACCTGCCTCGGTTCACGTCTCAGTGAAGGCGGGGTTTGCCGCAGCAAAAAACACCAACATGGAACCAGTCAGTTGTAAAAAATACAAAGTGGTGTTTATTTGGGCGCAGGTGGCCACGCTACAGCCCACAGATCCTCCAGGCTGGCTGTAAACAGGCCCAGGATACAACATACTAGTACATTTGAGCGTTTTCAAACGAAAAATAGGCTGCAACAAACCATCACCTGCAAAGTTGTTGACACCTAATTTGCATGCAGGATAATGATGTGTGACTAAGCCCTGGTCATACTGTGAGTGCGTGGCAAAGCCAGAAATAGCCCCTCCAGATGCCTGGGATGGAGCATGAACCACGAGAACAAGTGTGTTTCCCATGAGGGGACAGTTTCCTATTGCCTCCTTCCATCTTTGCATCACTACACCAGGAGCTTGTGCTGATCGAGGGCCTGTATAAGAAAATTAATAAGATGCATCCTCTGGTTCTCATACCCAGCATTGGTGCAGTGGCTGTGGACTGTGCATATGTCCCAGGGGGGTCGTTCAGCCGTTTACCACAAACTGAGCGCACTTGCCCAACATATTTGTTCGCTCTGTTCCCCTTGGAGATTTTGGAAGATGAAAGATTTTGCGTGGTGGAAAGCAGTCCAGTTTGCTTGTTGGATGGGCTCCCTTATCGGTGGGTTGAAACAGCAAACACTCAGACTCTAATAAGTAAGCTTTAGAACTGAGGATTGAAGCTGGATGGAAACCGTCTGCCCCCCTCGTCTGGCCAGTCAAATCAAATGGTACACGGAAGGCACTGCTTTAGCATCCAACAGATAAAAGAAAGAATATGCTTTGACTTTCCTGGCCAAAATTTCCCCTCTCCCATGCTGTTGCACAATATGCTGCGCTGGGCTCAGATAATATCTGTTCATATGCTGTATGGGCACATCACTGTAAAATTTCTTATCATTCTCAACTTTCATTTTTTTTTTTTTTTTTTTTAAGAGGTCGCTAGTGGTTACAGCTGAGAACATCTCATCTGGAAAGAGGGGTATTGCCATAGCTCACGTGCAGCTTACAGGTTCTATGTAGAGGTTCAATTTGCAAACAGCTGCAGAGGTTTAAAACATTTTTGCCCTTCCCTTTTCTTTTCAAGCGGGTTATAGAGTCCCTTGAGCATTGATTACTACCCTGGCAGTTCTCCCACCTGTTTGTGTGAGTTTTCCCTAACCCACTTCAAGCAGAATCAGCTGAGATAGTTCAAACAATTTAAATAGGAGCCATACACTAACTCTGTTGATTGTGCCTGAAGTGGGTTAGGAAGCACTTAAACAACTTGCTTTATTAGCAGAAGTGAGGGGAGGGGTAAGACTAACATCTTGGGCTGTTCTAGGAGAGGATATCTGTCTGTAGTCTAAATAACATAGAGACGAGTCCGTGGAGCACCTGGAACAGAAACTATGATGACAGACATCAGCTGATGCTCTTACAGCAAAGACAAATGTGAAAAAATTCATTCATCCCAGTGATATGTTAGAAATCAAGTATCTAATGATTATTTAAATGACAATAACGATAAGTAGTAATGATAAGTAACAATAAGTAGTTCCTCTGGTAGAAAAGTAAGACACCTGATCTATACAGTGAATGATAGATTCTTCTGAAACCATCATCATGCAGCATTTGGAGGATAACCTGGCTTCTCTCTCAGAATACAGCCCTTGTAATTGTCATTTCATTCTCTAAGCTCCCAGGCATCATTACATCCTTCTGCTCCCGGCACCATATAGGCCACCAACCTGTTGCCAAGTTTAAGCTGTTTGGAAAGGGAAATGGACTCAAGGAATGTACGTGGTCTCAGCTTGACTGTCTGTGGAGCCTGCCACGAGTTACACAGCTGAAGCTTTGTTGTTTTACCTTGGTTTATCTACACCCCTTTGCACCACAGCATCCAAATGCCTTCCAGGAATATGTTAAGTGATGTGGCTAAATATCTGCCACTCTTTCATTTCAGGCTCAAAGGCAGAACTGTGTAGGCAGGAGACGATTGGGGTTTTACTTTTAATTTTAGGGGTTTTATCTTAAAGTGTTGATGTTGTGTTTGCAACAAAGAGGGTAATCTAAGGGAGTAGAAAGTGTAGCTTTGATAACCCTTTACTCCCATGAGAATTTATTCCGCACTAACAGAACAGCTCCCAAGAAACTCAGATAACTTTGAAAAAGTGAGCTTGCGCTTGGCTATGAGAAGCCAGTATGCAAGAAGAGGGTGCTTGTGATGCATTTATTCTGGCTTTGTGTTATTAAGAACTGCATGTTGCGTTCTAGATCAGGAATCTTCAAAGGTGATAGTGTCATACCCAGCTATATCACGTTGCTGTTTCAGAGAAGGGGTAGTGGAAACCCAGTTCTGGTTACATATGTAATCTGCCAGGAGACAGGGGCTCTTAAACAAAATGCATGCACAAGCTTAGTGACAGCTCAGAGTCCAGGACCATCACCAAATTAGTTAGCAGGTTAACCAATTGTGCTTGCATACCCTCAAAGAACTGAGACTGCAAAAAGGGTTTTCTTTGTTTACGTAACCTCTCCCCTGCTTGAGATCAGGCTTCAGTCAGCTTTTCCTCATTGCTGAGCTGATCTGTAAAAGCACTCAGATATCTCAGTGGTACTGATAACACCTAAGATCTGTTGAAGGACTGCGAGGAACTTAGGTTCTTCACATTGCCCAAACAACTTACCTGCAAGCCATGTGTGAATCACTCTTTATTTAGTGGGCACCTTCATAGAAGCCCCAAGAACATTCTCTTGCACCTCTGCCTCCTCACAGAGAGGTCACCAGTATCCTGAATTGTGTAACTTGAGGGTGAGGGAGCACTATCACACACGCCCTGAAGTTTCTGTGCTGTCCAGTTATCATGCTTCATCCAAAATAATTACTTTCGAATCTAAAATTTCCATCTCTAGATAAAGTGGCTGGTCAGCACTCTTTCTTTAAACTTTGATTTTTGGTGTGGAGAACTGTTATCAGATCATATTCAGTGAATTACTTCTGTAGTTTATCTAACTACACCCTCTGACTTTGTTCATCTGCCCAGCCAAAACCAGTGCTCATAGTTTGGTCACAAATACATGACTGAAGTCTCAGCTTGTTTTCTAACTACCAGAAATGATGACAACATAAAAAAGACTCAATTCAGAAGCTCAGAAACTAGCAGCATGAAAGACAGGGCTTTAATCCCTTGATGATCGCAAACTTGAGGCTGGTTTAAGGGCAGCTGTTACCCAGTTGTCATCGTACAATCACTTAGGAAAGGTCACCAAGTAATGATGTTCACACACCAGCAATCACAGAGTATTACTCAATCACTAGAAAGTAGATTGCTGGAGAAACTAAGCTTTCCCTTGGCTGCAAAGCCAAAGAAAAAAAAGCAGCAACACAGTGCAAACTATTCATACAAAGATATATCTGTAGAGCACACATTAACCTACTGCATATTTATACAGGTCTGCACAGACCTGTGCACAGCTATTTCTAAGGTCATTCCTCAGCAGGGTTCTTCAGCCTAGCTGCCATTTAAAGCACATGAGCAGTCCCACTGAAAACAACAGAACCATCAAACTCCCTGAAGTTTTATGTCCTTTAAATAAGTTTGCTAATTGGGGCCTTTAATTCCTATCAAGCAGACCTTAATATATTGTGGCAAAAATTACAAGCTGCTTATGCAAACAGACTGAAAGAGTATTGCTGTCTTTAAATTATATCAGGGTCTTGTGTTACAAAACAAGTTAAAGAATGTTTGGTTGATGGGGACCAGAGATGTATTTTGCAGAATAAGTGTCTTATTTCTTAGTGTCTTTCCTACTTGTGCATCCCACTGTTGCGGGATCCTTTATGGGGGAATGTTGCCATTTCTAGCACCTCTCTGTTCAAAGAGGTTTTAGTCTCCCAGGTAAAAATCTTCATGTGCTTCTCAAGTTTCTGAAACATCTCCTGTGTCTGCTTTTTCTGTGCTAGGGTTGAACAGAATCAGAATCCAATACTCCTGCTGATATTGTATTACCAGCCATGATATAACCAACTGCTTCCTACCTTTCTCTTTCTAAAAGCCACTCTAGATTTACTATTGGTGTGTATTTTCTTAAATTTTGCACAGTGACTTCCTACTTCTCTTTCTGGAATGGGCACCATTAATTTAGATCTACTCAGGAACATTTTGGATTCTATCTAATCTATTTTCTATTTATACCACATTCATCACCATGGTAGCTGAATGCCTTAGAAAGTGCCTTTGAGGTAGAGGCTATGCAAAGCTTATTTTAAACCACTCTGATTCTTTGCCTTTAAAACTGAATTCTCACAACTTCAGCTTACTCCAGCTGAGAAATTGCCCTTTTGCACTTTGCAAGGAACAGTCTCAAATTTGTAGCCAGTCCAGCATGACATGGGACCCATTTTTAACTGAGAATATCAACTGCAGCAACTCTGACACCGATGTAAGTAATACACTTATATTTTGATAGTTCTCTGATTCAAAGATAAATATTACAATATAGAACATTCATAAGTAATGAGAGCAGCAGTTCCTCAAACTCAAGCAAAACTAATAGACTTGCAGAAAATCTTATGCTCACTCTCACCTATGTTAACTTGCCCATCTACCTTGAAATCTGGTGATTATTAACTGTACAGTCAAAATCTGCATGTAGATGTGTATATGTATATGTAATATCATAACTGTGTCACCTGGTTTTAAAACAGAACACAGAATTTTGTTCCATATACTCAATTCTCTGTACTTTGTGATGCTGCACCATGGAATTTTCCAAAAATTACACCTCTAATTTTAAAAATAATACACCAGAAACTATGTTGCTATACCAGGAGATTTTGCACTTCTGAAGAATTCTGGAAAACAACAGAAGGTCTAGCCATTACCTAGGGAAGGTCTGAACTACTCCATTCATCCTCTCTTGCTTAACAATCCCAGCAATACACTTATGAGTTGTAAATTTAAGGAAGGAAAAAGAACTCTGCCCACACTAAACATGGGAATAGCACAGAGTCAAGTATTTGTCAAGTTTTTATATTAATTCTAGTATTCACTTTCAAATCCCTTCTTTGGGTTTTCAGTTTGCCATTCTTAGGAAAAAAAGTTTGTATTATATGATAGTTTCTTCTGGCTCTCCAACCTGAACTCACTGGGCAACTTAAACCCAGCTCAAGTCAAGGGTAGAGGCCTGAAAGATGTAAACATTTCCAGGAGTTGTGTAAAGAATGTCACTGAGAGGCTTACAGGGAAAGGCCAATATCACCCTCACAGAGAGATTGCAGCATCAGCACAGCTCTATTATTAGACAATAACAAATTAACACAGCAGAGGCAACTTCCCAGGTGCCACAATCTAAAGGCTATTTGCTTAATTTGCCCGAAATAGTTACAGAAACCCATCAGAACAGCACAGAACGCAGCAACACGGCAATGACTTTGTCATTGTTGGAACACGTGTGGCCACTCAAATAAAAATCACCAAAATAGAGAGAGATTTAAGTTCCTGCAGGGGTACTCCAGGAGGCAAACAAGAACCCAGCTCCATGCTATGTAGAACCATCCCTGCTATGAGAAGTGCGTCACACTTCTGTGTGTGCTAAACCTCCTACCCCATGGTTGCATCCTTAAATAAAATCTCCTCTTTCACTCTAGCTTGAAAGCTGCTCATCTTGTCTCCTTTGCATTGAATGGAATATTTTCTCCTCTTACTGGCTGAGTCATTAAAGTACCATTCAGATAACTTTTATGCAATGTAGTTTTTATCAATATCAGATGTGCTCAAGTTTCGTGATTTGGTAATTTTCCCACGACATGCTGTTCATAAAGCATAGATTTGTTTGTCACAGTGATGCCATATGAAACCTCATCTGAGGCTGAGAAGAGCTGGTGGTAACACAGAACTGATTTCTTCATACAGACCGTGAAGCAAACAAGGGATCACAACAATCTGATGAGACGATCTTGACATCCTCCAGCCCAGCCTGCCTCTGCAGATATGTCAGTAGACTAGTTTGGACAAGCAGTTTGTTGTTTGTTTTCTTTTAAAATACATCAAATGAGTCAACACATCAACAAAGCAGCAAAATATTTTTCCAGTTACTAAATGCATTTGTTAATCAGCCAAACCAGAGATACCAAGAAGCCTCTTTGTAATGCAGTCTTTGGTTCTCCAAGTCACCACAGAACTGTCACACACAACACAGACATAATTTTGATCTAATCAGGCTTTAAGAAAACATTTATTGTAACTGAATACAGCTGTCTAAAAATCATAGACATCCAAACTGCACGTGACAGGATCAACCCCAGAGGCACAAAACGGGATCTGACCAAGCCTTGCCACTGAAGTAGGGCACTGGCTGGTCTGAAGCACCATTAAAAGCAACATGCCTTTCCTCATCTCCAAAACTCCTGCTAATTAGGCCAAATATATTTCCTGAATCTGTGTTTAACTTTCCTAAGCAGCAGAACTATTTTTAAAAAAGGCTTTTGAGGAAAAACTTGTGAATTTTTCAGGTTGCAACAAGTCACACACCACAAGGGCTCTGAGGCTGGTACTGGCACACACTACTTGGAGGTGGAAACCCAGCTCTCCACAGAGGCCAAGGGCTAATTCTCTTGAGTAACATGAAAATCCTAGCATATTCTTTTTGCCAGCTATGGGACAGGCTCTTTTGTTCTCCAAGGCCTTCCCACAAAAAGATTGACAAAAACTGGAGCTGGACCTTCTAACTCAAGCAAATACACCATTACTGGGCATTTGCATATTCAAAATCCCCAAAACTCACTGCAGGTATTCATCCATTTAGCAGTAAAAATACTGAGTGTGGGGTGTTGTTTTAACTCTAAGTTCACACGTCCAGCATCCAACAGCTGTCACCTACTGCACAGTGCTCAAACCTATGGTATTTGTCCTACTGCCCTACTATATTATTTGCACCTTTTTTTGCTTCTCTGCCTCAAGCACCATAAAGGTTTATGCCAGCCTCAGTGGTTTTAAGTTGTATAAACGCAGTCACCATCAAAGCTTAATATTTCTCAACATAAGATATCAAGAGAAACCCATCTTCCCAAAGCCATATTATCATCTTCTGCTATAGGGACAAAGATAATTTTCTCAAACACTTTTCTGTTGCTTCTTCCACCTCAGCTCCTCCTATGTCTCCGCTCGTACCTCCCTGCATCCACCTCCACTTGTTTTGGGACACTGAAACATGTATTAACTACCAGACAAACTAGGTCTTTTTCATGAAGTACAGAATTTTGCTAATGAATTACAACATGTTTTGATACTACCACTGCTGTATAAAGGCAAACCCCTGTGTTTCAAGTCTGTGATATCACAGCATCAGCGTTTGCGAAAACAAAGACTTTCAAGTCTGTGGACACCTGGTTTCACACAATACCTCCACGTACACCATAATGCAACAGGTCTGTTCTGCAACTGGAAATAAAAATACAATTGCAGCACCTGTAAACATATGCAAACTGGTCCTAATCTGTATATCTCAGCTCTGGGTAGCAGTGACGAGGCAGCAGCACGGAGTGGGCTGTGGGTGAATAACCAAGTGGGTGGTGCTTCCATTGATCTCTTCACCGTGATTGTTGCCCAAGCAAAATAGATCAAAGTTAAATTAAATGTACTTACCCACACTACAAGCAGACCCCCAACTGAGACAGACATGCATGGCCACTATCCTGTTAGTCCTTGCATATCAGATTTCCTCTTGCCTATATACTCCCACTCCAAGAAACCTTAAGGTTTGTAGCAACTTTTTTGGAGCAGCTAAGGAAGAAGTACATCTCTGGGACTTGTGTGGGTGCCATGCCTTTCCTCAGCTAGTTTTGTTTTGGTTTTTGTGGAGCTTTTCTTTGCATAAAGTCAGCTCTCATTACAGCAGCTCAGACTATCACACCAAGAGGTTCAAAGTAAGAAAGACTATCAGTAGATGCAAGCAGTGTGGTGAAGATTCAGTACTAATAATCTCAAAGCCTGACAAGAGGAAAGTGGGAATCACACACTGACAAAATAAGCAGATGTCATCAAGCAGCTGCACCCTTTACAATACAAATCTATTTATTGCAGACCCACTATTACTTTTCCACTTTGCCAGGCGCTCTGGCTCCCTCAGGAAAAGTAAGGAATTGGCCTGAAAAAAAATAGGAAAGAAAAATGCTTCGTACTGTTTGAAAAATGTATTTGCTTCACAGCTTTATAGATGAAATATGAGATTCTAATGTAATTCAGGAGCTCAGAGTTCCATAGAATGAGGCAATAAAGATTATCCAGCAGTCACAGTCTGCCCAGCACACTGCAGGAACACAGTCACTGCATCATCAGGTTGTGCACTCTTACTTACTTTTCAATGACAATGTCATGGGTCATCTGTGTTCACCACACCCCTGCCCCCAGCATTCATGCTGGAATGAGAAAAAAGTGAAATACCAGGGGCTTGTTCTATATTGTACTTCTCTAACACAATTCAGTTTTTTTAAAAAAAGCCTGCCTGATTTATTAAAGGCCAGATCTTCCTCACTTACCTCACCAGCAAATCAGCCAGTTTGGGGAACTCAAATAGTCATTCTGACCACTTACTGAAGTACCAAATGACTTCCAAAGGAACTTAAGGTATATATATATATGTATGTGTGTGTGTATATATATATATCAACTTTTGTCATCATTTTGGAATACAAACTTACCTGAGGTCTGAAAACGAACTAAAGGCTGCCTTAGAATTTTACTTCCCGCAAAGCTCCCTGGAAAAAGTAAAATAAAAAATTATCTTAGTATATCCAAGTGAGCCTTACATGGGAGTTCACTGAAGGTCATGAGTGGAGATGCTGGTGGTAGCCTTTTGATCATAACTCAGTTTCTGCAGCACACTCCTAAGATGGTAAAGACCCAGACTCCTCTTTCCCACTGCTCCCACTTCTCTAGCAAGATGTTCCAGCCATCAGAATATAAAATGCTCAGTCCCAGTCCCAACATCTCCTATGACAGCTGGTGCACTGAGCTGCAAAGAGGGCAACATTCAGTGAGCCAGTGAGAAACGAAGCACCAATCTGACTCCTTACCAATGAACACCTCCAGGAGGCAGGAATCTGGTTCCCACTTGGTGACTGCTTGTATTTTTCCATTTAAGAGTCCACCTATCATTACCTACCTTCCTAGAGCTCAGTATTTTGATCTGTAAGGGACAGAGATACCCCCTAGGCAATCCCAAGTAAGGCACCTTGTCTCAGACTCGTCAGCTACCCCATGAGCTTCTTCCTCAGCCCACAGGCTTTGTCATCTCATAGGTTCATTACACACAGAAGGAGAGGTATTGCCTCCAGCACACTGACATGCCCTCTGAGCTACCTGTCTTCGCCTGGAATCACTGCCTGATGGCCGGGACTGAGTTTTGAAGCATTATTTCACTTAGTGCCTGAAGCTACCGAGTATATTCAAGTCCTTGGTCGTGTTTTCTAAAGCACTTGTGCAACCTCAAGTTCCCCAGAGTCACTCTCAAACTGACTCATTGAAAGCATTCTCTACAGCTTCCAGTTATCTCCAGAGGCCAAGGGGTAACTAAGATTGAAAAACAAAGCAGGTAAGGAGATACATATAAATATATATGTGTACATAATGATAAAATTAAATATCACAATAAAAATGCATGGAAAGATATTTTATAAATTACAGAAACCATTAAGTTTTGGAGTACCTATGAGATACTCCTGGATATAAACCAAGGATATATCCTTTTCATTAAATGATTCTCTAATGTTCCAGTGGTTTCCCTTATCAATGCTTTGAAATAAATGGCAGTTCCTCTGTTTAGAGGTAGCGAGGTTCAAACCATGAAGAGCTTCAGTAGTTAAAAACTGTTGTTTTAAACTGAACTATATGCTAAACTAGAATATAGATCTTGACTATCACTTGACAGTCTCTTCTGAATTCCTCTTGGATGCCCAGTTGGTGCCCAACACTTGTGAGCAGGTTATTTCCTCCCCATCCTCACCAAGCAAACTGCAGTAGGGCTGTCTTGTCTCCTTGCAGGTGGCAGAAAGAAATTATCACAAAAAGGAAATCCTATCATAGCCTGATGAGCATTGTTTTCAGCAGCTTTGTCTGCTTCAGGAGTCCCTGCTCCTACACTGTTCCTCCTTGTACCTCCTAGGTTGCTGCAAACAAATCAGAGCAGGGAGCTGAGCTAGATAACCCCCCACCTCTTCTTTTTCAGCCAGTTTTTTTTTAAGCCAGATTAGCTCTCCCTTTGCACTTCACCACATGCCCAAGTGCTTTTGCCAGTGTAGCAGAAGGAGGAGTAAGTGAGTGGGAAGAAGTTGCTGGAAGTAGGAGGAGGTGAGGGAGCAGAAGGGACTTCTTCAGCAGGTCTGAGGCCTGCAGCCTAAAAAAATAACTCCCTCACTGGAAGCAAGTACTCCTGGGGTGCCCTTGTGAGGATGGATGTGCTCACTCCCTGAAATGCTTCGCCTGATGAATTTAGCAAGTATCTGTTTCACTGCAATGGGGATCTGCCACTGAATGCACTCAACGTTTTCCAGTGGGGACATTACCTGTAACAGACAGAGGGATTCAGGCAACCACTGCCAACATCTCCCTCAGTGTGTTAGCCTTTGGGCTTTCGTATTTCACCTTTGTCTCAGGGCTCTAAGCAGATTCTCACCTAAAGCAACATTGTAAGCAGGCATACTGTTGCCTGCAGATTTCACACAGCCCACAGCGCAATCACAGAACCTGCAAGCGGCTCGGATATATTTAGAATCCCACATTGTCATTACTTTCATCCTGCAAAGCGGAGGTGCGGGGGAAATAAAGGACAGAAGCAGATGAGCAGTGCACAGCTGGAGAACGTCAGCTGACGTTGCAGCACTGGCTGGGCCTGGTTCACCTCCTGTTTAACTGGAAGGAAGACCCTGAGAAAAAAGAAAATCGACATTTACTTCTCCTGCCGTGGTCAACACCTGGCTGCCCCTGTGAAGACAGTGTTCTGCTAACCTGCAAACCATCATTTTCTGTGCCAAGTCACTGCTGCCACTGTGGAATGAGCATGTGGGAAAGGACATAAGTCAAAGAACTGCCTGTGAAGAGGGGAGCACGTGGCTGCTGCCTGGGGATAGAAATATCCCACAAGCAAAGCACAGCAAGACAACAACCCATAGGGACAGAAGAGACTGAAAATAAAAGGTGATAAAATGATAAAAGAAAGCAATGGCACAGTTCATCTGGCCATACAGAGGTCAATGCGTAGTCATATGTAAGCAGAGATGCTTGTAATTAATGATTTAAATCACAGCTGTTGGTTAATTCCCTTGCATTGTGAAATGGGATATTTTTTTCCAAAACAGGACCTCAAGAGAAAGAAGACAATATTGAAGATTCAGGTAAAGTTTGAATTCTACCTCCGAAAGATACTTCCACCATCACTCAGACTTAACAGGACTGTCTCCTGTTCATTCTCCAGGCCTCTAATTTATGTTTGTGTTAAAACATGAGCAGAGTTACTTCCAAGGGAAGCAAGCTGACCTATTTGTGTTCCCTTTCACTGCTCCTGAGGCAGCTTTATATAACTTCTCAGAGACACCTTGTTTCTTGAGAGGGTGAGCACTTGCTCATACAGGTGTAATAATGGGTAAAATCACCCAGATTATACCTTTATTTTTTTTATCTTCATGCAACTTTTTAAGATAATTTGTGGGTTTGGGGATTATTTTAGTGAAGGCTTTGGTCTGTCAGGGCTTTGTTTGCCAATGGCAAGAGGGAAAAGGGAAAGGAGAGAAAGGTTCTACCTGTTTCATTTTAAGCTACTTTTGAAGGAACTACAAGGTTCACTTTAGAAGAGCAAGCAAACACAACAGTCAGCTGCAGCCTCCAGATTACAGGCTAAGAAGAGCTCTTCCAGGTCCCCATAACTGTCACCCTCTACCTAAATAATCCATGTTATCCTTAATTTCAGAAAAAAACGTCAGCAATATTAGGGGCTGTTGTGCTCAGTTAGAAGCTGTGATGCTAATCTCAGAGTCCTAACCATATCAGCCCCGCTTCCCCTCTCCTGCAAACAGCCCCATTTTTTCCTAGTCCTTTGCTCTCAGCATCCTTAGTACCAGTCAGACCAGTGGTTCCACTTAAGTGATGCACGTATTTTTCAGATGTTTTGTTCTCCTCCTACAACTGCATCCCTTTCCTAAGAAGCAGTTAACATAGATCAGATTGTGGGATGCCAGCTGCAACAGGAAGATTAGATGGAAACTACAATGGTATCTTGGAAATCCAAGAGCCTTTGTTGATAGCTGTAAGGTGTCAGAAACCTTGCTCTTGTTTTTAGTATTTCAGTTAACTTCTGGTGGACATGGAGAGGTTCTCAGAAATCTGCAGTCATGGGCTGTGCAGCTCCCACAAGTCTGCTACTGTTTCCCAACTTTCCAAGTTGTCCTAGGTCGTCTCCTTTCCTATTGACCATGCATCCAAGGTAGTGCTTGCATGTAGGTCTTGGGGGAAGCACTGTAACATACTTTTTGCTGCAGTTGCCACTCCTGTAAAAACTCTGCTGCTGTCAGAGGATTTATCCAGATATTGTTTTAGTCTACAGATCTATCGCAATTCCCTTACAAATGAAAGGGTAGAAACTGCCCTGTGTTGGGTCGGGTACAAAAAGAATCTCTGGATGGCCTGGCAACAGGCTGTTTTCTTCTGGACACTTCATTTCATGCTTCAGAATGTCAGGCTTTGTTTTTCAGGCCGTTCATCTCACAAGGGATAAATTAATCTTTGAGGTTAATAAGTGCTTTACAACTGCAGTCTCTTTTGGCCAGCATAAATATAGGCTGCCAGCATGTCCTTCCCTCTCTCACTTCTGGCTTCGTGTTGCCATCTCCACATCAGGGAACTGAGCACTGAAACCAGGGGTAGATTCCTTCCTCTCACCTCCATCAGGTCCCAGCAGGGTCACAGGGCTGAGCTGGTTCAGTGCACAAACACCAGCACAGCCCAAAGGAGGCAGCAAGAACAGGCAGCCCAGAGAGGGTTCACGTCTCCCAGGAGCAGCTTGAATTTATGTTATTCTAAAGCAAACAGGCAATTGCAGCCTTAGCCTGAACATTGAAAATCTTACATTACTCAGATTTGGTTTAGTGAAGTGCTTAATGTTTCAGTAGAACACTTTGCACTGCTGCACTGCTTATGAAAGATTATGGCAGTGAAAGAGGTGACCATATTTTCATAAGGCGACCATTCTACATAAACTGAGAAAGTATGTCAGGAAACCCCATTTGCAGAGAAAGGATGTTATCATATACTTTTCCATCAGGGACTACCATTACCAAATCTCATTTCTAACCATTTTTTCAATAGTTTCTATCTAATAACTCTTTTTGTAATTTATTCCTCAGCAAGTTTGTTGTAAACATTCATCATCAGAAGATTCAGGCCATTACTGCTTTTGTGAGTGCACAGATCATACAGTTGATGAAAAAAACTAAATTGTGGTTTATATATTTATATAGGTATTTATTTAGAATTCATTTTCTGCAGATATACTTGAATGTTGTCTTATAAGTTTGCTGCTTCAGAGAACATTCCTATCAGCAGCTTATTGTGAGGGCACGTGCAGAAAATCAAGCATTAAAATAGGTATGAATGCAAGCAAAGTGAAAGCATTAAAAAATTAGAGAAATGCTACTTATCTCAAAGTGACTTTTTGCAAAAGTGTCAGGACACACTGAATATAGGAAATTAAAATACAGGATGGTGTTCCCAGGCCACAACAAGCCATCTAACCTAACAGAATGCTAGATGGCTATTTTCTTTAACAAACAGTAGGAAGAGGTTTCCTGTCCTATGGGAGTTTCAGTATTTCAAAACACAAAGAGCAAACTCTTGTACTCTAATTCACCAGTGAGCCCACAAGAACATTCTTCCATTCAACTATGGCCTTTTTTCATTCAAATATCATAGTATAATTAACTTTAGGATCTATCAGAAAAGTAGTTTCACGGGGCAATTTTCACACAGAAATTGCTAACTTATGACATCTTGACAACTTCCAAAGAACTTCCCCCTGAAGTTTTTGAAGCTGAGAATTCCATCCAACCCATTTTTATTCAACCAGGAGAGTCCCCAAGAACTTTTTGTTTTCTGCCAGTCTGTATTCTCTGACAGGAGAACTACAGATCGTGAAACTGTTGACTGACTCAATTCTGTGTTGCTCCTGTGACCGTCTTCCATCATCATGACAGGAGAACCACCAGCATGCCAGACAACACGGGTGCAGCAGGTTCTCTTTGCAACACTCCACGTGTGCAACTTCATAGCAGTTACTGCAAGTTGCGTTACACAGGAGAATCTCCGAGCCTGATGTAACATCCCTCATGGAGTATGCAGCTTTCCATAGTACCAGAAGACAGAAAGACCTCAGACAAAGTCATTGCAAAGCCATCTTTGATCTACACCTGTGGTCACAGATGTCCAGTTTGCACAGACTGGAACTTCCAAGAAACTTCTAAGCAAGGAAAACCTAACAGACGTGGGGAGGTCACAGGCAAACTCACTTGTCACTCTTCTAGCTGCAGTGTGGAAACAAGGATTGCAGAATCAGAGAAACAGGAATAAGCTCCTGAAGGCCATCTGAACCAACCTCCCACTCAAAGACAGACTGTCACCAACTATAAATCAAATCAGCCATGACTTTATTTGGATGAGTCTTGAAAACCTTCAAGTACCGAGATTTGTACAACTCTTCTATAATAGGTATATAATGTATTCCCATGTTGTACTGTCCTTCTACTGGAGAAATTTTCCTAATGTCCAGTGTGAATCTCCCAAGATGCAAACTTTGGCCCTTGCCCTCACATTTGCCCTCAGTTTCTGGTTGTCACAGTAAGTTCCCGGTCTGTGTTGCTGCATGAGGTTATTCTGCTCCAGGTACGAACGTTCAAACATGATACAGAATGTCTTAAGCTCCAATCCACAAGAGTTTTAGGATCTGTCTGGACTGAAGCTTTGTTGTTCAGGGTGCTAATCATTTCCCCTAATTTAGCACCACGCACAAGTTTTTGGAGTTTGCATTCTCACTGATCACAATGAAAACGCTGAACACCAGCAGCCCCAGTACCGATCCTGGGGTACACAACTACTGAGTTTCAGACCGCTGGTAACTGTTCTTCAAACCCTGTGGTCCAGGCAGTTTTCAGCCTATCTAACAGTCTATTCATCCAAGCTGTACTTCCTCATCTTCCAGATAAGAATGCTATGGTGTCAAAATCCTTACTGAGGAGAAGATGTATTACATCCATCACTCTCATCTGTTTAGCCAGCCATTTCACCATAAAAAGCAACCAGGTTGGTCAAGTACAATTTACCATCAGAAAATAAATTCATCCTCCCTCTTCCTTGCCATTACCATCTTGTTGTTTGTGTGTTTGTAACTGGATTCCCAGAGGATGTGCTCCAGGAAGAGCAGACTCGAGTTTTAGTGGCAGGGGCAAGGCCAACATCATACAATACTGACATTTATACACAGATATCCAGATATTGGGGTATGACTGTTGCATGCACAGCAGTGCAGGTGTAGTCAGGTTACCTCAGACCCTACAAACAGTTTACTCACAGCAGCACAGACTACAGCTTTCCTGACCAACCTTATGTCATGGCTTGGAGCCATGGTAAAATCAGACTGCCACAGAAAGTCTGTCTTCAGTACCAAAGATGGACAGTCACTGCAGTCAATTTACCCCAGTTCTTTCTAACAGAGAGATCTCACAGACCATTCAAGCTCAGTTGTAGGTCTCTCCAGGGTGGGTGCACTGTCAAGGGCCAGTTTTAAGACAACAGTCAAAGCCAAGGCATTCCCTGAATAAGGTCTGGAGTGTCATTACTGAGGTGAAAGTGTGGTCTAGCTTGAACATCAGCTTACAGCCTTCTATAAAAACATACCCTTTTCTATTACTACTGGTAGCAGATCTGACAGCTGTTATCTCTCTACTTATATTTTATGCTTCCTAATTCTAACATATGATGGCACTTCACTTCCCAATATCCATTGACATTCTTTTGATGTATCTTTTGGGCTGGTGCCTAAGCACATTTGCAAATAGTTTAGTGCTCAATTTAAGGCTGAATATATTCCCAGAATTCCTTGGGCAATCAATTATTTATTACTTACAAGTGTTAAGATCAAAAAGAAAAGAAATAGATGTATATTCCACGCTGACAGGAGGTCTGTGGGGATTACAGAAAACAGAAACTTTAATGCTAAATTTGTGTAAAAAGGAGAAAATGGGGATTCCCTAGTCAGTTAAAAAAAAAAAAAAAAAGAAATGGCCTGGATTATACAGTTATTCTTCTGTTAGAAGTAACATTTAGTGTTAGAAATGCACACTTGAGCTGTACCATTAGTTCTGTGTACCACAGGGGCAAATTCCAGTTTGCTTTCGCCAAGGAAAACCAGTCAGCTTGAACTCAGTGCCAACTGCCTGGATGTACCTTTTAGCAACGTGCCCAGGGTGGCACACATAGCTAATTAATTAAAATACTAATTCACTCCTATTGACAGCCCTAGGATTTGTGTGAATGTTTCAGCAAGGTCATACTGCCTGCATGGATTCTTTGTAAAACCTGGGGCTTGTAAGGGCGTCAACACTCAAACAAAGGGCAACGTTAGAAAGATCATTTATATTTCATTGAACAGCACTGTAGAAGGTGGAGAACATTTTCACAAGCATGTTGAGTAAGGCAAAATTTGCATTATTCCTGTCAGTGTGGTACAAGCAGCGATGGAAGCTCACGAGGCAAAACACAAGGTCTCTCCCTCCACGAGCTGCAGGTCAGAGCTCAAGTGCTCAAAACAAAACTTCATCTGTAGTCACAGCTGGCTGTGAAGGTGGCTTTACAAATCATGTGTTCCTCTCTGTTAAGCCTTTGCTTATTTATTGCTAACCTTACACTGTGCCCAAACATGAGCAAGAAGATACCCCTGGCCAGGTCACTAATACAAAACCAGTCCTTATCTGTGTGATTAATGTCAGAGTAAGGGATACCTGGCTACTTCTCAGTAAGCCAGTGCAGAATTATTCAGATAGGACAGAAAAAGCAGCAGGAAAAGAACCTGGTACAAACAAACAAGGGGTAATTCCAGCTCAGAGTACAAGCTGATGGAAGGCAAGCTGCAGAAATAAGAAATCTAGACATAAATTCAGGTGAATGGCTCCACAGAGCAAGTTTATTTCTGATGTAAATCTGCAAGCTGAAATGTAAAATGGAATATTCAGCAACTGGCTATGAAACTCTGTTCAAGGCCAGTCTGGATGGGGCTTTGAGCAACCTGGTCCAGTGGAAGGTGTCCCTGGCCATGGCAAAGGAATTGGAACTAGGTGAACTTTAGAGTCCTTTGCAATCCAAACCATGCTACGATTCTATGATCATAGATGCCAGAACTGAATGAAGACCTGGACTTGCCTTTTCATGGCTAGCAGTCCAGCTACCAAAGGATGAAATTCTTTTCTGTTTCTGTTTTTTTTTCCAGCAAAATGCAGGAAATTTATGTAGCAAACCCATCACCTTTTTCTGAGGTCAGTGAAATTATAACCCTGTTGTAATTTAAGTTACTTATTTCGCAAATAAACAGGTAAATTAGACTACCATAAAAGCTGAGATGTATCTAAAGAAAGTGGCAGCTCTCCAGGTAAAAAGAATCAGCCATCTGCTCTAAAAAAAAAATCTAATAAAACCCAGTGACAGATCACTTCATTCACTGAAAGAAACTTGGAACAGCGGGACCAAAATCTGCTACGTGAAACTGGAGGAGTCACACAACAGAGAGTTTGCAAATAATCTGATGGACTGTTCACTACATGGAGATTCAACATCTACCTTAAGTCTTACTACCACTACTGCTATTATTATTATTATTATTAATTCTTTGTGAGGTCTGGTCATAACTTTGAGATGGTCTTTAGCTGGTAAAGCTTTTGAGGTTTGAGCATTACTACACAAAGGAGTAGATAAGACTCAACTAGAAAATGAGGCCTCTCTGTTTTATTTCTTGGAGTGATTCTTCTGTTTAATGACTTTTGGGAGAGTTGGTTCCTCACCTTTGAAGCGCAGGTATTTAAGAGTCTAGAGGTTAATTAGAAAAATGACAACTGACTTTACTGAAAGAGTTTAATTCAACTATACAAACAGAGACAAACTGTTTTCAAGCTGGAAGATCTGTTTGGAGCTCGTTTGTGCAGGAATGTCACCCACACAAATCTTGTGAGGGAACATTAAGTGACAATACGCTCAAAATGATGAAGCTTATGTTGGAGCAAATTCTCTGCGGCTGGAGAAAAATACTTAAAGGAGGAAACATTGACCTCCCAGTTTCTAAATTAGCTGTTAATTAAATATAAAAGTTTGATGAGTTGGGTGTGTTTTTTTGTAAACATCTTCACACAATCTTTCTTGTCACCACATTGGGTATTTTCATGCTTTTTCCCTTTCGTTTAAGGTCTTACCTCAGGCCTCAGTTCCAAGACAGGGTGTTAGTTCTTTAGACTGGAAGTCTAAAGTCTAATAGTGTAATGCTTTAGACTATTGTAGACCAACTGGCAATTTAAATTTAGGACTTTGCATCTTAAAAAGAAATTAAGTGTTTATATAAACAGTAGACTCAGCTCTCTGCAGCCCCGGGGCACCTGGGCTAGTCTTTCCTTCCCCAGAACCCAGCCCAGTTTCCTTCTGTTGGCTGAAATCAGCAATAGTGAATGTATGAATGAGCAAATAATAATAATGAAAAAATATCAAAAATAATTTTTCCCAGGGCTGCAATTCCACTTTAAATATCCTCTTCTCTTGCACTGTCATTTTCTCTCCCTATGATGAAGGTCTTAAACACATGCAGTGGAAAATACAGTGTGGGAAATGTTCAAAATCAAGGTCAGGAAAGAGGAATTTTCTCCAGAATACACATTTCATAAAGACAGAAATGCTTACCCCTAGAGTCTGATCTTTCTGCTATTAGAAAAGTCCTTGCTCTTGCTGCTGAATTGCTACATGAGCAGTGCCTGTGGCTCAAGGGGCACCCTCAGGCTCCCCACATGCCAAACAAAGGAAGACTAATTTTCTGCCTGTAGAAACAGGTGTGCTGGGGCATAGAGACCCTGGGTACTATGAGCTACTTAAGGAGGCTTCTGCTATTTAAGAAGGAAGAGTAAGGAGTAGGTGGGATTCTGTACTCCTAGATGAGAAATACTACAGAAAAATATGAAATAATTAATCAGAATTAAATAAATAGATGATAGATAGATAGATAGATAAGCCCACCACAAACCCACAAAAATAGAGGGTTACAATTAAAATCCTGGCTCTGCTGAAACCAATAGTTTTCCTCCTTACCCATGTTACTGTTTTTCTCCAAAGGAGCAAGATCAATGCAGAAGTTTACTGTGCAGTGAGGAAAATAAACAACAGCAACAAAGGTGAAAAATGAGAAATACATAGACAGCTTTGATAAAAAATCAAATTTTATATTACCACAAAATGTGGTAAGATGCCAGCAGTGCTGACTGCTGATGTGCAATCTACCTATCAAGGTGACCAGTATATTTGATTAACACATTACTAACTATTTCAAGCAATTAAATATACTTTTTTTTTTTTTTACTGCTCAGGTGAATTCAATGCTTTTACCCTCTCTCTGTTGAATGTTGGTTGATCTCCATTGAACTGTGACACTTCATCTTGCATTAAACTGTAATACCAAAACTGTGTTCACCCATGCAGTAGAAGAGCTTCCATAGAACCCTACTGGGATACTCACAGTAGTAAGTAATGAGGTAGGAGTGGACTTCAGTCAACTGGCATTTATCTGTGCTGTATATTTTACAGCCCTAAATTCAAGTAGCAATCACTTTTAAAAAATTAGTGCAATGTCTTTAATTAGAGAAGAACAACCAAGAACCTATAATTATCAAAAAAAACCCAAACCATGTAGTTGATGCAGTGAGTAGTGCCTTTGTTGTAAGTCACAGCGAGTCCACTCTGTCCTTGGGCTAGGTCACTCATCAGTCAGCTTCAAGGGCAATCACTACTAATTAACAAGTCTTTTGAAGTCTTCCTGTGGCCCAGACCACTGAGGTGCTGTAAGAATAGTCAGACATGCAGCTCTTAAAGTTGTGTGTCCTTCAGTACAATTAAACCAAAAGTATTGCAGTTCCATTTTTGTGCCATGTGTCCCCTCCGTGTAGCCATCCAAGTCTATATCACTAGAGAACCACCTTCCATGCTCTTGATAATTTGGCATGTGTGTCCATACACAGAAAAGAAGAAAGGTTACTACAGCTGTGCAGAGAGACCATCTCCCTTCTGTACTGTAATGAGCAGAATTAGGACTGGACTTCTAAAGTAGAGCTTTGACTTGGATTAAATCTGGCTGGAAGCATTCATCTGAAACCTGAGTTAGTCAGATGGCAACAAAAGGATGTTATCAATTGGAGCTGTGAATTTTGGGCTGAAAAAGGGTTGAAAGAGTAAACAAAGATGACACCATGCATCTGAGGTTAGATTTTCTGATTGTGGTGCATTCGGGACCAAGCCAGTAGAAACTCTTTCATATAGGCAAACGTGATTTCTTTGAAAGAACAGAGAACTCCACCAGCAGTTTCTCCTTGTAACTGTAAGGACGTGCAGTATCACTGATAACCTCTGTAGACCCAGAGAGATCATATCTTCACAGCTCTTTGATATGCAGATACTGGGAGCTGCTATTCTTATCCTGCTGGTTTTGCACTTAGCCTATGGAAAACACAAACTGGTTCTCCCATGCTTCTCCCTGTGCCCATCCCTCTTGCCTCCCCAGGTGGCACAACATCAGCAGACAGGTCGTCGTCCTCAGGGGCAGCAGGTCCTGCTGCCAGCCACGAGCACAGAGCTGACATGAGGGACTCGCTGGACATCAGCTCCTGCCCCAGGGTGTCACGCACCATACAAGCCCGGTTCATTACAGGGAAATATTTAAAACATCCCTTTTAATTTAAGCCATAATTGATAGCTGGCTTTGGCAAAGATTCCAAGGCATTAAGAGTTTAATTGCGGCCACGTGAATGAGCTTCCCTTGAGTCACGGCTACCCCAGTGTCACAGAGGAGCATCCCCTGAGTCACACCAACCCAGCCACCTGCCCCATTTCATCAGGAGCAGGAAAAAAACCCACAAAAACCTATAAAAAGATGGGTCCTTAAAATAAATAAACAGCTGCAATGATGTGCAGGTCAGCCTCTTCTCTCGGGCAGCCAGTGACAGGACGAGAGGACATGGTCTTAAGTTGCACCAGGGGAGGTTTAGGTTGGACATTAGGAGGAATTTCTTCACAGAAAGGTGATTAGACATAGGAATGGGCTACCCAGGGAGGTAGTGGGGTCGCCATCCCTGGAGGTATTTAAGGACAGACTGGACATGGCACTGAGTGCCACATGGTCTAGCTGACATGGTGTTTTTCAGTCATAGGTTGGCCTCGATGGTCTCAGAGGTCTGTTCACACATAATTGATTCTGTGATTCTCCCTGCGGTAGCCAAGGAATCCCAAGCCACGTAGGATGGGCGGGCGGGTGGCCGCCAGTGGAGCCCGGGGCAGGACTCGAACCCGCGGCTCCTCAGCCCGCGGGCTCCACCCCGCGCTCCCGGGGGGCCGAGCCGCGCAGGCGCAGACGGGGCGGCCGGGCGGGGGCGCTACGGGGCGGCGGGATCGGGAGCGGGATCGGGACCGGCGGCCCCTGAGCCCGCCATGGGTGACGCGCCCCGCAGGGCGGAGTCGGGCACGCAGGTGAGGCGCTGCCCTCGCCCCCGCCCCGGCCCCCCTCAGCCGCGGGGCCCGGGCAGGGAGGGCCGGGCGAGGCCGCAGCCGGGGGAGGGGGAAGCGCCGGGCGCTCTCCACAGCGCCCTTGGGGGAGCGCCCGCGGAGCCTCCCGAGGGGCCGGGGTGTGCGGGAAGGAGCGGGGGGAGGGTTCAGCCGCCTGGAGGGCTCCCTGGAGGGTTTCCGTGGGTGGCAGCGGCTCCAGGCGGGATCAGGGTCTCGGGCGTCCCTGTCCTGCCTGTGTGTGGGGATGCGGGTGGGCGGCTCTCCACGGGCGCTGCTTGCGCCGGGGCAGGCGGGTCGGGTGTCTCGGGAATTCTTTACAAATGTTCCCTTCGCTCTCCCATCCCAAGAGTTGAAGTGGGTGCCTAAGGAGGAAGGGCTTTGGGGAAGGTTTGGTTTTAAACGTTTGGACTTGGTGATCTTGAAGGTCTCTTCTAGCTTTAACGATTCTATGATTCTATAAGTAAAGGGTACGGAAGGTGGAATTGCTTTCCTGCTCTTAGGAGAAAAAGGGTTTGAGTTTGGGGGTTTGTTGCCTTTGGTTTTGGTTTGGTTTGGGGTTTTTTCCTCTGCTGGATGGCGTATTTGTTAGAAACTTCCACTTGCCATCAACTTAATTGCTTGGAGAGTTGTGTGTAGCTATAGGAATACGTCGAATAGTTCATATAGAAACGTAGAAATGTGTGGTGATATTTATTTCTTGATAAAGCTCCATGTTTTTTCAGTGGCTCTTAAGCCTTTTTGACACTTAAAAAAAAAAAAAAAAAGTACCAGATGCCCACTATCAGCAAATGGACATGAATAAAGGACATGAGTTGTGCTATGTCCAAGGGGGTGAATGCATTTATTTATCTGTGTGAGTGGTGCCAGCAGGGAATGCACGTGGCATCAACTGGCTGCAATGGATGGATAGCCAGCCTGGACCAAGGGAGGAGCTGATAACCAATGTGTTAAGAATGGTTAATGTATGAATACACGGTCCAGAAAAAAAATGGTAAAAGCCCTTGAAACAGAAAACACTTAATTTAAAACAATACTTCCTCAAATAGCCTCCTGCATATAAGATCAGGTTATCCTGGGACAACGGTCTTGTACTCTTATTATTCAATATAATTAATATGACAAATTAGAACTTCTCACAAAACACCTTTGGTGTATCACAGTAAAATTAATGATAAATTGCTTGCATATGTCTTCATGCCCAAAGTTTACAAAAGCTCAGTCAGAGTGGTTATAGTGGTTGAAAATTAAGTTTTGTCTCGTACTCAAGATAGGTTTGTATGTGTAAACAGCCTGTAGGTTAGCTCACAGCCTCTAACAGAGCTGGAGTATTTAATTTGAATTTCTTTAACATTTTAATGAAGTAATCTCTCATTCCTGACAAGACCTACATGTGTGCTTCCATTTATGCATAGCTCTGTTGAAACCAATAAAGTATAAGCACATCATGTATTAGTCAGTGGGACTGTCCATATGCATATTTGTTTATTAAAAATTTGATAAATTATAAAGGGCATAGTTGAAATATTTGAGTCCCATCAGCCTTGTCATTAATGAAATTTAACCTAGCTGGTGTCTGACTCTTCTGTATAACTTGTTTTCTACACGTGACTGCACAGATGTGCAGTTTCTTGCTGGCATAATTACATTTGAAGAACACCTAGGAGTGAAGACCTACCACTAGCAGGTTGCTAAGAGGTGGTGTTCTGTGTAAAAGAAGATGAAAAGAGGCTTATGAAAGAATAAATGAGCATCTACAGTTAGATTATGGAATCTGAAATCTGTAATACGTAATTGATATTGTCTTGGGGTTTTTTTTCCCAAGCTCTTCCAACTCAAAACTCTCTTCTGCAGTGCTGTGTGCTGTACAGTGTCTGTGGCAAAGCCTGGGACACCTCATGTTCGCCCTCCAAATTAACCTTTAAATCCTGTAGATTTCTCCTCCTCCTCATTTTACACGTGAATATGTGGGGAGGCGAAATGGAAATGCTGCCCTGGAACAGAGCCAAGGTGGCTTTTGCCGATTTGGAAAGCCCCGTGCTGTCCCTGCCTGGAATGGGGGCAAAGGTGAGGGATTGCCTCTCTGGTGCCTCATCTCAGCTTTGCCTCCGTCACTTCTGCTCTGGTGTGGACAAACCTTTGTGAGAGTTGAAGGAAAATTGTTCCTGTTTCTGCCAGGAACCCCGTTGCTCCCAGCACGACATTAATGAGGCAAGTGCCTTTGGAGATTCTGCTTCAGATCTCGGAAGTAAATACAAGTTTGATAAAAACACAGGTGCACTATCATCAGCAAATTACCATAAATTACCTACATGAGCAGTGCTCAGAGTAAGCACCTGTAGTTATTTAAAATTAATATATAAACTTGTCATTTAAATAACTGCAGATTCGTATTGAAATGATGCCCATCAATCTACCATGTGTTTCCAAAGCTCTGGCAGTAAGCTTAAAGAGGTAACAGTCTAAGAGGAGACATGGGCTCATTGTTTCAGAAGAAATAAACTGCAGAGGATGTATTTGTTAACGTAGAAATAAATTTAGGAGCAGGAGGCTGCAGAAATGTGTTTAGCCCAGCGATAGTTGTGACTCCTGGACCCAGCAGTGCCCTTGATCCAGCCCCCTGTTATCCCAGAGTGCTGGAGAGGTGCTTCCTCTGCTAAGAAGCAAAGAGCATCAGCAAGCAGCAGCCTGTGGTGGTTTTCCTCTTTCTCTCAACTCCCACTGCTGGATGAGGGGGTGAATTCCCAGCCCTTCTCGCCAGGGGCCAGGGCCAGGCACTGGCAGCTGCTTGCACAGAAGAGCTGCACATGTAGGGTCTTTCTTGGTAGTTGAGATCTCCTGATTTATGTGTCCCAAGAAACATTCCTGTATTCCCGTGTACATATGTCTCTTTGGATTTTTCCTTTGTCTGGGTCACAGAACCCTATTGGTTTCCAAAATACTCCAGAGCTCACCATGTTTTCTGCGCTGCACAAATATGTGAAATGTAATGGGAGGATCCACAGATCCAGAGCAAGGTCAATTCAAGTGTTTTTCTGGCCCTTCAGTGGACGAGTCAGAAAACTCTCCTGGATAGGTGTGAACAGGCCAAGGCAAACACACTGACATTTTGTTAATGGAAGGGACTGTTCAAATGTCAATGAAAACATCACACTTAGATTCCCGTTGTGACCACTTGAAGTAAATTCAGGGGCATTTAATGGAGTTTTATTCTACTATGAAAGGCAAACACAACTCTTTAAAGAACTGTTAAGACAATTCAGAGCAAATGTTGCTTGTGGATGTGGCATAGAGGAAAGCAAGAGAAGGCAGTTTAAAGGTATGTGCTTACTGCTGGTTTGGTCTTGAGGAGGATGGGATAAAGCTGAACAGGATTTGTTTTGTTCAGATCGTTAAATGACAGCTGGGTGTGCTGGAGAATGAAGTATTTGGCACCAGGGTACATGCTCTGGTGACACTGAGTGTCCCAATAGTGTCCTTTCTCATGTGTGGGGAATACATGTAGGGAATAACAGCTCTGGTACTGGGGGAAATGTTAATTCTTGGTTTATGCAGTGTGCCAGAATTACTAATAACACAGGTTATGTGAATACCTGTCTACTTGCTATGCAAATACCTCTCAATTTAAGAAACTGTCCATGAACTTTGAGCTAATTTGTTTTACAATGGTCTTGCTTTACAAGGGGCTTTGGAGAACATGCTTTACAAATTCAAGCTTGCTTTAGAAAGGTTCTTGCAGAGCCACTGGTGACTAATTACTTTTGATCATTCTTAATCCATACTCTGTTTGAACAAGTAACTATGATATAATAGGATTGTAGCCCAGAGGAGTCCTGTGTAACTTTTCAGGTGAAATGCACATGGTTTTACTTAAAAATACTCAAAGGGACTGACTCAGGAGATTGATGATGGGTAAGGTTTCACCTCTCAACCAGTAGTTTTTTGTGAAGGTGGTGGTTGTTACAAATGATCTTCTTTCCCTTTGTTCTTCCCAGTGGCAGCACTGCTGTGTACCAGAGGCAGTCCCTCTTGCTAATCTACCTGTGCAGCTTTTCTTTTTAAGCTTTTATTTCCCCTAATATATCCACTCCTCATTGCCATTGAATCCATGTGCTCATTGTTTGTGAGGATGGAACCGCCTGTAGTCCAGACTATATGTTTCCATGTGTATTTTTAAAAACATTTTCAGAATCAGGCTAATCTTTTGATAGGGCTGTCATGGAAAACTGTCAGATTTAGGGTTTATTCCTTAGGTCCACTATTTTGAGTTAACAGTGTGTCTCTCTGTCTTGTCTTTAAAAGCTGCTTGCGCGACTCGAGGGCAGAAGCTCTCTGAAGAATCTTGAACCTTATCTGTTTGCTGAGGAAGGATCTCCTGTTCATGGTAAAAATGTGTCTTTATCCCATTTATGGAAAAATGTCCGTGTAAAAGTATTCTCAGGGCAATGTGACAGACATAATCTTACAAGTAGATGATTTTGCCCTGGATCAGAATTTTAGTTGTTGATGTATTTCTATGCAAACTAAATAAAATGGAATGATGCAAAGTCACCATTCCAAACATTATTAAGTGGACTTTAAAATCTGCTTCATGCATATGAAAACAGAGGTGTAGGTGAGTAAGTACCAAGCACATTGGTCAGTTTTTAGTAGTTTTACACCATTTTGTTGTAGAGTCTGTCATTAAACCTCTTAGTTTTTTTTAGTCAGTGGTCTAAACAGCCACCACAAAGTCATAACTGCAGACATTTGCAAAGAACATGAGGTTCAGTAAATAGCAAAGAGTTCAGTGATATAGAGTGGTCTGGAAAATTTAGGATAAGGGGCATGAGCAAACAGTACTTTTCAATAAAGCCAAGTCATCAAGCCATTCAGTTGTGGCCTGAAAAATCCTAATTATACTTAGATGGAACTTTTGAAACAATTCCATTGTGGACATGGGCACTAATCAGCTGAATGAGTTCACAGGCAATGTTTGGATCACCGTGGCTCATGGAGAATTTCAAACTGGAGAAATCAAGCAACCTCCCAATGACACCAGTACTACAAGTACTTCTAGGAAGAAGTTTTAAGGTCAAAATTGGATGTTTTTATGAGCTAAATAGAAATTAACACACTATTCAGGAAGTCAGATTGGTTTTCCAGATTGTGTGAAATTTCTTGAATTTCACAATGGAAGAGACAACTCGGATTACACAAAATTAGAAATATGTAGGAAAAAAGGCACATGAATGGCAAAATACAAGGATCTTGTGGGCGAGGTACTACTGTTGTGGAATGAATGTATGAATGAGTGGATTTCATATGGCAAGTGTGTGGCTGCAGTGGTTATCAGCACACTTGTCTGCAATTTGAATTCCTTCAAATGTAGAAGGTTCAGAAGAAATAGCAGAAAAAGCAATAAAAAGAATCAGTATATTTGGAGGAGAGATGATGCTTAGTCTACAAACACAGTCACTGTGAGACCATTCCTGTGTTGTTTTGCAGCACTTGAGAATACCTATGGGGTTTAGCAGTATATGATTCCTGCCCCAAAAGTTTCAAATGTGACATAACAAAGGTAAAGGGCAGAGAAATACTGGTAAACCAGTGCAAGCAGAGCACAGAAGAATATTTAAATACTCTCAATTCTGAAGCTCTTTGTTATCCACAAGAAGAATTAAGAAACAGTAAGGAAATTGGTATATGCTTCACAAGGCTCTCAAATTCTTAATTATTTTAAAAGACGAGATCTTTATGTTTTAAAAAAGTACACTAAAAGAAAATGCTGATATTTTAGTCTGAGATTTTTTCTAGTCAACTTTACACACAAGAAACAGATGTTTGAGACTAAACTGGCCATGTTCTGGTTGAACAGACTTTAAGAAGCCTTCTTGAGGGTTAGTAATTGCCTGAAGTCCACAGCATTACATAATTTCATGTCAAATTATTTGCTTTGCTCTTAAAGTTAAGTAGGTTGTTCATGTCTGTCCAAAGACTGTTCCAGAACCTCAGTTCTAAGATGGCTGGAAACCTTATAAAATTCATCACTGCTTTCTCTGTGCCAACAGTTACTGAGCTTTTGAAGCACTTGTATTTTTCTTCTGCGTTGAATAAATGGCATCAATTATTACCCATAATTTGCCATGCTTTTTGGCTGACATCAATGAAGCTGCCTAACATATTAGCACAGATTTTTAGCTGTATATACATAAATTGACTTCACCTTCTATTACGTTTTTGCTTTGTCTTTTAATACCACGGTATTCATTTGAGCCCATGTGTTGTTTTGATGTGTGTTCTCATTATTCAGTCCTAAATCCCTGCTGAAGACCTTCCTCTCCATTTGTCATGAACTTGACTTTTAGTGGGTCACCGGCATGCTGTGATAGATTGCCCATGAAGTCTGTACTGAACAGCTCTTAATCTAAAATACTGTGATTAAAGTAATGCAAGGACCTAAATTTTATTTTTCTTGATGGTATTTAAAACAAACACATACATGAAATTTCAATAAACTACCAAACGTTACATTGTAGTTAAGTGTTCCTTACGTGCATGTCAGAGTACTATAAAATAGGGACAGGTAATATAGGTACTGCTTCTAATTATGATGGACTTGCATATTTAAGAACACATAAGCACATTAATTACATACCATTTAAGCTCTTCTGGAATGGAGCAAAAGTGACACAAGCTTTAAATAATCTTCCCCTATTGCCAGTCATATTTCCCCTGTGCCTGTGGCATGAAGGTGTGGGTGTCATTGTAAAGCTCTGATGTTCAGCAATAGCATGACACCCAACATTAACTTGGAATAAATATTGGGCCCTTCTACTTCGCTTATAAATGGTATAAATATTAGCGACAGCTTCTGCACACTGTTGTAAATCACCAGTCCAGTAACTTCAAGGTATTGGATGATGTGAAATCCACAGAGTTGTTGCTGAGTATTCCAACAGCCTGTTTGGAACTGCGGTGTCAGAAAATAGTTTAGCCAGCATTTGCTAGTGGAATGATTACAGACAGAAACAAGGCTCCTCTCATTCAAAAGATAACACTGAATTATGACCAGGACTGAGCGCAAAGTTTCAGTTAAAAATATATTAGTGTTGTGTAAATATTTACATTTATGCAGCATCACTTAGCTTATCCTGCACACTGGTTCATAGCAGTGGACTATTGTTCTCTTTAGTCTGTCCATCGTGGGCCAGTTCAAGCTACCATGAGCCAAGCAATGTGTTGGGTGACTCCTTAAAATCTACTTCTTGAATTCATCACTGCTGAATTTCCTATGAAATCACTCTGCTTATCCATCTCCATCTGTTAAGTCTTCGCAAACTTAAGTCTTTATTAACCCAATTAGTTTGTCTTCTACATGTTTTGCCAAGCTAATGGAACGTTCCTCTACTGATATGTTTAACGTCTGCCAACACCTGTTCTAATAGAAAAAATTCCCATTGACCTTCTTCCATGTTTAAAGTGTCTGTTCCTACTCTCCCTCTCAGCCTGTTCTCATCCTGTGACAGTGTCTTTTTACTAATTCTCCTTTCAAAGTTATTTTGACGTTAATGGCTCATGCTAGCATTGATCACTCAGTTTCTTCTGTGACCTATTGTGAGGGTGTCAAAGGCTTCTTGAAAACATTGCTGGCCTCACTTCCTCCTCTGCTGTGTCATGGTTTGTCCTCTCAGATCCAGAGGAATGAATTTCCCCTCTTATCTTACTCTAACAGCCTGGTTGCTAATTCAATGAAACCCTACATTTATAGACGTTGCTATAAATGGCTTCTGTTTTGCACCCGTTCTTCTTGTGGGCAGCCTCTGGGATAATCAGGAAGGCACAGAAATCCCCAGCCCTCTTGAGGTTTTCTTGCAGTCCAAGCTGTTACTCTTTTCAAAGTAACTCCAGTGTCTTGGTCAAACTACAGTGCAGCTGTGTATCTTTTTCAGCAATGTTGAACAAACTTTGAAGGGTGCTTGGCTGACTTGCTGTCAAAATTTATAAACTACCACGACAAAAACTTCTGAGACTGATTTTTATCATTCAATTTTTAGAATTTTTACTTAAATAAGTTTGGTAGTTCTGCCAATAACAAAATCTCATCCAGTGTTATTCTGTAGCACACAGACATCCTGTTAGAGCATCTTCAAATGGAAAAAGTGGAGCGTTTATTTCCCAGAATAACTTTTTGAATCAAATAGGTCATATTTTGCTGTAAAGGCAGGTGAGGCACCTGTATTGCACTTTGGCCCCATTCACTTACTGGTGTGGATTCAGAAATGCCAGTCAGGGTGGCACAAAGCCAGTGGCAGACAGAAGATACACTTTGTACCTTAACAAGAGGCGCCTTGCGCAATTGCTCTAAAATATTTCAATAGATGAAATATGAGGGAATGACCTACCAGGACATTTAGGAGGAGTTCTTCCAAGCTGTTGTCTCACCCTACCAGGGCGTGGTTATGTCGCTGGCACAGGCTGTGTGACAGCAGAGCAGCCACTGGCTGCAAGTGCCAGAGTTGGACATTTGACCCCTGGACAGGAAGAGAAAATGAAGATTTGTGTCCCAGCAAGGTCTTTCATCTCAAAAGTGGGTGAGCCATTCGGAACAGCTAAGTAAAGGTTTGGAAGGCAGTCAAGCTTTTTAATAAATTTTGAAGTATCAGAAATTCATAGAAATGGAATTGCAGTCGTGGAGCAGCAGGAATCCCATTATGGAGAGGCGGGCAGTGTGAGCGCCACGGAACTGGGCAGACTTGTCACATCAGGTGTAAATTGCTTTTAATGCTTGCAAAGGGTGAAGTAAGAGCTTGGTTTCTTCCCCACCACCCTCTGCCCCTCATCCTGAGCTGCATCTTGACATTATACACACTTGTGAACAAGGACATCCTCTGGAAGTTGAGCAGTGACTTGAAAACCCCTGTTAACTCAGGCAGGCACAAACACGTTTAAGGAAAGTTGCAATTAATTCTCTTCTCTCACATCTCCCTATGAAAAGCTGTTATGCCATTTGCACTTGCCAAGGCCATGGAAATCTCTCACCTTCCTGCAATTACAGTTGTGTGATTCTCCTTACTGCACGTATTTACCCTTCTGCCTAAAATCCAAAATATCATAAATAAATAATCCAGTTCCCAAAATTAAGAATTTATAAAACGCGACTAATAAATTAACGTTTTTTAGATTCTGGCTCAAGACATCAGGAGACTATGGATAAGACTTAAAAATATCTTGCATTCACATCCAACAAAAGAACTGGTTTCCTAATGAAGTGGAATGCTGTTTTTAATTAACATTTTAAATTTATGTGATATGTATTTTACTGACCCACATGGATGAGGCAATTAGACTGAATCCTTTTATGAACAGAGATCCTTTGCTTCAGACAGAGGTGTTGCCTGGAGTTGAAGGACTCTGAGTCCCCTTTGTCAAAAAAAAGCAGTTTCATATTATGATCAGCACAGAAGAATATAAGTGCTAAATAAACCTACTGGTGTTCTCTTCACCAGTCACAGATTCCTGTAGGTATCTTGTGACATGTGCAGGTACTGAACAAGCTTATAGCAGACATGAAATGCTGAAGGACAGGCTGTGCTGTAAAAATAGATGTGCCAACATGATTTGGACCTCTGATATATCAATTTTGTTATGTTTTGCTTGTCCTTTTTAATTTATTCCTTGATTGTGTGTGCATAATGTAGATGGTTTCTTAGCCACTTCTGTATAACATCTTCCTCCTCTGCTTTCATGGACCTGTGATGATACCAATGAAATCCAGTTGCCAACCTTTCACTGATACTGGTGTCCTAGGTGCTATTGGCAGAGGTTTTCAACCTTTGTTCCCAGTTCATTTTTTCGACTTTAGAGGCCTTTCTTGAAAATTGAAATGTCTTTTTGTAGATGCTAACCGGGATTTAAACATTTTTAATGCATGTCAGACTTTCCAAAATGCATGTTCCAATCTGTGGAATAGCGAGTATTGGTTCAGTAAACACTGGAAAGTGACCCTGGGCTGTAAGTGCTCTTACCTGTCAACGTGCTGCCTTGTTTTTGAACAGGAGACATCATTGAATTCCACGGTGCAGAAGGAACAGGAAAAACGGAAATGCTCTATCACCTCATAGCCCGCTGCATCATTCCAAAGTCGGGAGGAGGGCTGGAAGTGGAAGTCATGTTCATTGACACAGACTATCACTTCGACATGCTCCGCCTGGTTACCATTCTGGAGAACAGGCTGGCACAAAGGACGGAGGAAATGATAAAGCAGTGCCTGGGAAGGCTTTTCCTTGTGAACTGCAATAGCAGCACTCAGTTACTGCTCACTCTCTACTCTTTAGAAAACTTGTTTTGCGCTCACCCCTCGCTCTGTGTTCTGCTTTTAGACAGTATATCAGCTTTTTATTGGATAGACAGAAGCAACGGAGGGGAGAGTCTTACCTTGCAGGAGATGAATCTAAGGAAATGTGCCAGCTTTCTTGAAAAGCTTGTGAGACAGCACCACTTGGTCCTCTTTGCAACAACACAGACACTTATGCAGAAATCTGCAAACTCTGCAGAAGGCTTTTTCCCTTTAAAACTTCCACATGAAACTGATACAGACTATAGACCGTATCTTTGTAAATCGTGGCAACAAATGGTAACCCACAGGATATTTTTCTCTAAGCAATGTAGTTCTGGCAGCAGCAATGGTTTTACAGTCATTTCTTGCCACCTCAAAAGAAACCAGGTAGTAAAACGTTCATTTAGTGTTGCAGAATGTGGAGTTCAGTTTTAACTTCAGTTTGTAAATGTTTAGCAACTCTTGGTGCTTAACACCTGATTAGGTCTAAGTAGTTTCTGGTACCTTTAAAACTAGCTGGTTGTTGCTGAGTGATTAAGAATTTTTGTCACCATTTTCTTAAAATTTAGTGACATTTTTGTTCATGCTTAACCAAAGACATTAAACTGCAAGTACCCTTAAGTAATCTAACCTGTGTGATATGTGGCCAAATGCACTGATTGAATTTCTGGGTCTTGGTGCTTTAGAATCATAGAATCAGTTGGGTTGGAAGGGACCTCCGAGATCATCAAGTCCAACCCTTGATCCACTACCACTGTGGTTACTAGACCATGGCACTAAGTGCCACATCCAGTCTCTGTTTAAAAATCTCCAGGGATGGAGAATCCACTACTTCCCTGGGCAGCCCATTCCAATGTCTGACCACCCTGTCTGTAAAGAAATTCTTTCTAATATCTAACCTAAACCTCCCCTGGCACAGCTTAAGACCATGCCCTCTTGTCTTGCTGATAGTTGCCTGGGAAAAGAGACCAACCCCCACCTGGCTACAACCTCCTTTCAGGGAGTTGTAGAGAGTGAGGTCTCGCCTGAGCCTCCTCTTCTCCAGGCTGAACAGCCCCAGCTCCCTCAGCCTCTCCTCATAGGACTTGTGCTTGAGTCCCTTCCCCAGCCTCGTTGCCCTCCTCTGGACCTGCTCCAGGACCTCAATATCCTTCCTGAACTGAGGGGCCCAGAACTGGACACAGCACTCGAGGTGTGGCCTCACCAACACTGAGTACAGGGGCAGAATCACTTCCTTGGACCTGCTGGCCACACTGTTCCTGATCCAGGCCAGGATACCATTGGCCTTCTTGGCCACCTGGACACACACTGGCTCCTGTTCAGCTTCCTGTCAATCCAAACTCCCAGGTCCCTCTCTGCCTGGCTGCTCTCCAGCCACTCTGTCCCCAGCTTGTAGTGCTGCGTGGGGTTGTTGTGGCCAAAGTGCAGGACCCAGCACTTGGCCTTCTCTTCCAAGCTCCAGCAGCAGGAGCCTGGTTGTCCACGGGGGAGGCTGCAGAGAGGCGAGAGTTCACTTTATAAACACTGGCCTTGGTTTATTCCCTGTAGCTGTGGGCATAAGAAATGCATCCACCTCTTTGCCTGAAGAAGAGGATTCATGGTCACAGCCTGTGAAGTGGTGGCAGTCCTGACTCTGCTGCTCCAGGTTTGTAGCCACTCTGTTACCATTGGCATGTTCTGGGAGGAGAGGGGATTGCGGGTGTTCTGACCCATACAAATATCTGGGTTTGAAAAATCTACACCCATCTCAGAAAAAGAGGCCTGATTTCCATAACTGAAGGTAAACTAAAGACTCAGCTCTGGGTACCTGTGAGTTTGTGCTACATGCAGCAAACAGTTTAGCTTTTGAAAATAATTAAGTGCTGGTTATGGGTTGTTTGGGGTGGGGGGGTGTGGTTTTTTTGTTGTTTTTTTGTTTTTTTAAATGATGTACAGACATTTTTTCTCTCTTCCCTCCCTTGTTATTCCTTCCCACTTCTTTCCCTGCCCCCACTCTTTCTAAGAAATCCAGGAATGCCATGCCTCTGGTCTTTACCAATATGTATTTGCCACATGTAGAACATTTGTGTGCAGGATTTGGCATGCAACATGTTGCAATTCTGGCAAAGAAGATTCGGAATTTATGGGAAATGCCCTACAGTTCTGGCAAAGAATACCATATTATTTATGAACCTAGAGTGCCCTTTGAAAGCTTCAAAGTGCTTTACAAGAAAGAAAATTGCACACAGAACATTATTTAATACAAAAACTTACATTAGCTTACAAATTCAAATTACTCAAACATGGGGGAAATATTTCTCACAGCGATATTCGTTCAGTCATGTTGCACAGCACGTTTTATAGTTTAGATTGAGCAGATTACTAACAAAAATGCATATTAAGAGGTATCTAGCTCTTTTGAGTATCCATCTTTTTGGGGAAGGTGCCTAAAAAACTTTGTTGTGAGACACCTACCTTTGAATTTCCTGACTTCTGAGGCTGCTTTTTCAAGCTGAATGTATGTCTGGATTCCCAGCTGTGTATAGTTCATTTACCCTCTTGGGTTCCACTGTGTCTGTTCACAATGAGTTCAGTTTAATTATTCTTTCTGTAGGAAAACTTCCTTTTTTCCCCCCTTCATTTCAAACCTTCCGTCTGATGACTTCTTCACACCGTCTGTTCCTTTACTGTGACACGAGTGAACTTTGCCTTTTCAACATCTCCACAGAGCTGATGAGTTGTTAGATTGTGGTTTCATGTGTGCTTTCTCTTCCATCAAAACATGTATTTTAATTCAGGCTTGCACAAGTACACAAATACATGAAAAAATACACAGCAACAATTTAGCCTAGACTGGACCTGAGTTAGATGGTTTACCATGAGTAGGCACTTCCATGAGGAATTATTGTAAAGGGCTTTCTTGAATTTTTTCTAAAAAAGAACAGGAAGGTTCAAGTAGAACCACAGAACTCTAAAATATGAAAATTATAGAAATATGTAATTTCTACTAGGAAAAAAGCAGCCCTCTTTCTGTTTGAGAATACAGCTCCACTGATTATTAACTGCTTCGGAAAATCATACTTGCTAAAAAATATGCTTGAGAAAAAAACCCAATAGATATGTTCCGGCATTCCCATCTGGAAAAAGTGCTTTTATATTATTCACAATGTAGTTTGTATTTTGCATTGTACTACAGAAGACATGCCTAAATTGAATGGAAGCCAAAGTTCTAGTTGATCAAAAAGAGCACCTCAGGAAATTTCAAAATTTCCCAGTTTTATTTTTACTTTGAATGCAGACAGATTTTTTTAATTTTCTGATAATTGTAATATTCATGCTCTGCACATTTGTTTTAGCTGAATAGCAAACCTGGTTTTCAAGGTGCTAAACATCTACATATCCCTGTAATACTACAGGAGGGACAGGCAGTATGCAATCTGGAAGTGCGCTGACCTCAACCTCTGCCAAAATTATGCCATTTGGAAAAATGAACCTTTAGGATACAAGTCTAAGAAAGATGCAGAGATGAAGAACCTGGGAAGCAGCAATTTTGTTTGTACTTCAAGGCACTCTGAGTATGAAAAAGGGAGTTTACCATTTTCTAAATGGAGAATTTTCTCAAAATTTTGTACAAACATTGTGGTTAGTGGAGAGTGCAGTTTGTCACTGTGAGCTGGGAACAGTATTTTAAACGTAGCATAATACTTAGTCTGTGCTATTAAATGCAGATTCTCCTCTTTCACCCAGACCCAAGTTACCACCCCGTCTCCATCCCACTGTCTCACCTGGAGTGCCCTGTGCTGCTGCAGCTCAGACTCCCAGGGAGGGAGCTCATTTGGGGTTGTAGGTCTGTGCTGCTGGAAATCAGCCCTGCAGAAGGGGATGGAATGCATGTATTCCTAAACTCCGATGTAACCAGGTATTTCTTAGAAATGAAAATCCTTTCATGTCAGTGCCGTTGTTCTTCAGCTCAGTGTGGTATTGTTAAGGCTTTTGTAGGCATAGGAACTTTTTACATTCCATGGAGTTTTTGTTTGTTGTTTCATATGCAACATGGAATTAAAGCAACAAGCTTGAAATAAAGAGGAACTAGTCCACCCTTTACCCCCATCCTTATAATTCTTAGCAAAACTAAGTTAAGGTATTTTGCAGGTTTTATATTTATTTTCAGCTAAACTAGTGTTCCTATGGACACCTGAAAAGAAAATGTGGGGTTTTATATCCAGTAAAAAGTTCTTTGTACGCCTAGGCTTTTATAGAGCAAATAAAATACAAATAACAGTTCGCTTGGTTTAAGTTTGTACTTGCAAAATAAAATTCAAATTTCCTTTTTCTTGCATAACTGATTCCAGCCACTTAGTTTGGAAATGGCAGAAGATAAAGGTTCTCCTGTGGAAACATACCTGCAGTTTTATTTTTGCTGGAGAGTTATGGGCAAAGGCAGAAAAAATACCACTTTGATGGCTGCTGTATAGAAGGCTTGGACTGTGTCCTGCAGAGGAACATGACTTTTAACTTTTCTGTGGCTGCTCTAATAAAATGTCTCTTGAACCTCTTTATTCAAATGTATTTTTGGTGTGCAATTACCATACTGGGTCAATGGACAACATCACTTTGCAATCAGCCAGCCTTTTGCCAAACTTAACACCCACCTCAGGAGAAAGCTGTACCACAGCACCAAACTTCAACTCGTGTAGGAGATTGCAGTGAATTCTCACCTGTGTAAAAGCTGCAGACAGTTGTGATGTTTCCAGCAACTACACAGTAGCACAGGACTTGTGTGTTTCCTAGAAAAGGGGAAACATTCAAAGGGCTTGGAAGACTTTGGCAGTAGAAAAAAATTTCAGACAGGGAAAGGAGCATAAGTACGAAGCATCTTCATGATCTTCTGGATGGAGAACTCTGATGCCCTGCAGCAGTCTCTGAAATCAAAGGTCTGGGCATCCCTGTGGGTGAAAGAAGGCAGCAGAGTGACACTGAGCTGTGAATAATGTGGCTACAACAAAAGGACCCGTGAACTGTTCACTAACTTGTAATGGTAATGCTTTCAAAGGGAAAGTTGACCATAGTTGACCTGCAGGTTCTTCCCAACTGGGAATATGGATTCCACTATGTAGATACTTTCTAGCTTATTTATAATGAAAATATAAACCCCTGCTTCTCTGGACCCAGGAGGAATTAAATGTAAAAACAGCCTTCCTTTTTATATGTTGGGGTTTTTTTTTCCCTCCAGCTCTAGGCATCCTCCCAACAGTCACTACTTAGCTCCAAAGCTCTCTCACAGCCTTCTGTGGCAGGATCAAGCTTTACTGAAAGTGGATGGTTTTCTCCTTTGCTAAGAGTTTATGTACTCACTCTTTATTTACCAGTGCAGACTTGGCTACCCAGATAGGGAAGATTGAACCCACATCAGTGTAACTGGTAAACAGCTTCGGAGACTCGATTCTGTTTGCAGTCAGGAGTAATGTCACATTGGAGCAGATGATTTTGAAGAATCATGGCTGTGACTTTCCCTGGGAGAAGTTTGGCAGTCTTCCCTCTGCTTTCCCACCCTGCCTTGCATCCTGCCCCAGCCAACTGGTCGGTGTTACCTGTGTGGGCCTCAGTGCTCAGGGATAGCGGTGACAAGATGTCACTGCCTTGCCAAATGCTGGTGAGCAGCCACGTTCTGGATCTTGGCACTCTCCTACTGCAGGAGTTGGCACAACCACTATAGCTGTTAATTTAAACCATTTGCCAGGCTTCTTCCTCGTACATCTCACTGGGCCTGTGCTAAAGACCTCCTAGCCCTGGGGGGAAGATAGGAAAGAGGAGAAATCTTGGGGTTTGAGTATAGGAAGGACAAGATTTTAGGCCATTCCTACAAAAAGAGGCCTGGCAAGGTCATGAGGTTCCTGCAGTGGCAGAGAGATGTCAAGGTCTTGAAGGTGACTTGGCAAAGGTCAAGGAACAGGGCATCTCCCTTGAAGGGGTAAATAGGATTTTGACTGAAATTATCTGCACAGTCTCGTACTGCTCAGACAGAAGACCATGCTACAGTGGCAGTGCTTTCTCTGAAGTGCATCTCAAAGGCTCTGCTCAAACTCCATCAGTGACAGTTCTGTCTCCATCCTGACTTCTCCTTGGGCTCCCAGTAAAATCTTAGGCAGTTTTATCAACTCTTGCAAAACATTAGCAGGGTGTTCTTCTGATCAATTGCAGAAGTAAGTAAACAAGACACCACATGGCACACCGTAGTTCACAAGGCACGGGTAAGGTTAGTCCCACAGACCCACAATTTGCTGTAAACAGCATTAGCAGAACCAAAAAAACAAACAAACAACAACAGCAAAAAAAAACAACCAAAAATGCTCAACCATCTTCCCAGGGAATATAAAATGGGATTTTTAGGTACAGAAATTACTCTGGCCTGTCCCTAACATACTAAGGTCAGGAGAACCTTCGTGTTGCTTTGCACAGAGGCAGCTGTGCCACTCCAGCTGCACAGCAATGGGGGAGGTGTTAGTCTGGTGAACTCCAGCAGTGTGTCGCTTGCTGGGCTTGCCTTGGCCTTCCTCAAAAAGCAGGATACCTTTGGTTCATGGGCAGGGTCATGCCCTCCAATGAACATTCAGGCTGTAGCAGTGCACATATGATGCCATTTCCTAACTGGACTTCAGTGGGTTCCAGTCTGAAGGCTGACCATGTACAGCCCTGCTGGATGTGAAATGCAGGACAGTGGAGAAACAGCCCTGCTGGTCTCGGGCACCTGAGACCACCCCTGGCATGATGGAGGTTTCTTGTACTCCACGTTCAAAATGGGAAAGAGTCTCCAAGGTAGAGCACAAATGGGAAGAGGCTCTGGGGTATAAAACTGAGGAGTATTTTATAAAAACTGTCGCAAAGCTGAATAATGAATGAGGGCTTGTTAGTTTATCATTCAGCAGAGCTGTCAACTCACGCAGCCAAACCGTCCAGCAGCTGGGTGTTAACTACTGCCCTGAGTGAGGAGAGAAGTGAGAGGCAAAGGGGTAGAGAAGAGGGGGAGGCTGTTTAGGAAACTCCTCAAGGCTTTGCTAAAACATGGGAAACAGGAAAGCCATATGGTCATCAAAAGTTGGCAGGCAAAGGGCTCCATTTCTCTCCAGAACCTGTAGAAAAATGCCCTTAGTGGCAAGGAATGGCTTAGCTGGAAACAGCAGACTAGAAAAGGGTCTGGAGATTGCAGGAGCAGCCCATGGCCATGGTGAAGAAGAAAACCAGGCCAGAGAGGAGACAGCACTAGAGCTGCTGTTCTGCTCCTCTGAACTCTTCTGAGCCTGTCCTGGTGGAACAGCACATATTGCCACTCAAAGCTCCTGTCACAGTTCCTTCCAGCTGAGATGGGGCACCGTTCATTCCCTTCTGGGAAGTGGGAAGGTGGTGGGAGGCAACTCCATCCCCCAGGTTGTTGAGCAGCCTTGCCCATGATGAGAAGCATTCACTTACAAGGTCATGGCTGAACTTTCCCTCATCCGTTATTTTAGTGCCTTAATTTAGTGGCTCTGCAGTGATACTCCTGCCACTGCTTGCACTTTGATTACCATATGCATCAATGGCACTTTTCTGACAATAAAATCGCATTTTGTGAAATTATACAGGTGCTTGTATTTTCACCCATCAGAAAAAAATGATGCTTTTAATAAAATTTATGAATCCCCTAAGCAAATGCTATAGACCAGTTGCATAGTCAATGAAGTTACAGAAGCCAGCGGAGCCAGGAATTTGAATAGCCCGTGCAGTTAAAGGAAAGGGCTCACCATCTTTAAAATCCATGGAGGCATTCCAAATATGATTATTCTGCAATCCTGTTCACAACAAATCTTGCTGGCTGACACTACGTGACCCTTCCCATTGATTGTATGGCCTCCACAAGCACTCTGAGCATATTAAGCCTGAAGACCTTGTTGCAGATAATAACTTAAACATCCCAGTCCCTCGAGCAGACACAAAAAAGTACTTGCTAGTACAGTTATCAATTTTGTGGAAATGTCCTGTGGGATTCCATAAGCATCCTAACAACTGGCTGAACTCCCTCCTTCGCTCCCGCAGGTGTGGTTACATCAAGGAGCAGTCAGTGCTAGCTGGAGGCAGGCAGGGCTCAGCTGCCTGGTGCATGCCAGAGGGTGCCCATAATCCATTGCTCGGCCTCCCAGAGGCTCTACTGGCTGCTAAATGCTCAGGAAAGGTTCCATCTCCCACCATGGCAGAGGAGTCAGTGAGACGCCCCTGAACTCAGAAGAGAAATCATAATGTGCCTGATTTTCATTGTGCCACAGTAGCAAATCAGCTTTCTCTGTGGTGGAAACAGGAATTTCTGACATGCTCAGGTTTTTGCTGGTTGCACAGCAGCTCACACTGGTGTCAGTAAATCACCCCTAGTGACTGACCACCACAGCACAGCCCAAAGGAGATTTCACCTGGAGGCACCTGCTGGGAGGTCCAGCTCAGCTCCTGGATCAAGGCACTGCTGCTGGCATTCCTTCTGGCATGGGCAGAGCAGGCTCTGCCTCACTCCAGAGCACAGTGCTCGAATGTGGTGGCAGTGACTCCTGACCTCTGTCACAGAGCACAGAAACAACCAAGGAAACCCCTTTCTCTCATACTGATCCAATCTCATAGCTCTGCTCGTGGCTCTGCTCTGCTGGGATCTCATGCCTGTGTTTTGTGTTAAAACAACTTCTGTTTTGTAAAGAAGCTCAAGTGGTTTTGCTGCTGAGAGTGAAGGACAGAGGTTGCATCCCCCAGTCTCGGTGACACTTCACCCAACCCTCATGGCAATGCTGGCCATGAACCAAATATTAACGAGTACGAGCAGCATAACAGAGTGTCAAGATTTCAAAACAGGCTTTTCTTTCTGTGTTGGTTTGGGTTTTATTGCCACTTCTATTATCTCTTCTAGGAAACAAAATTTCCCAATACTTCCTCTTCTGGTAAGTCATAGAATGTGTGTGGTATCCTACCCACAGGAGATCTGAGAGGCCAAAGGCAAGGAAGGGACAATCTCTGGGTTTGTTTTCTGGACAGAAGCTGTACTCCAGTTTGAGCTGCACATAACACAACAGTGCTGTTTCCCTCATGGATTGATCAAGGATATCATGGACAATGGGAGAAGCAGGAGGGAGTACTTGAACACAGTGCAGGTGAGGCTGCAGACAGATATTTAAATGAACACACTGGATATAAAGAGAACAGAATTCTGCAGCCTCTGAAAGCCAAAAGTCAAACTTTGAACTATTCCTTCTGAATTTGCACTTTTACATAAACAGCAGGGCTGAGTTAGAGCCTGAAGATGGAAAAAATGCAGACACAGAACAACAAGGCTGATTTTCTAGATCTTTTGATCCTACGACCTCTTTTCTCTGAGAGCAAAGTCTAGCTTCTAGGAAAATAAAGGGGACACAAAAGAAAATGCTTTCTGTTAGGATAAGAAATCATCAAATATCAATGCAGTAGTTCAAAACCTGTTGAATTCCCAGTACTTAGAATTGGTCCTGGCTACTCTCTGCTCTGGAGGATTTCAGAGTCACTGTTGTCCTGTCGTTTATTTGAAGTAAAACCCATTATTTTGGGGAAGCAGGTAGGCTTTCAGTCTCTCCAAAACCAATTCAGTATAATTATGGGGTAGGATGTACTAAAACTAAAATGTTAATTCATCCACACACTAAACCATACATTTAGCTGCCTCTAGGACTCTTGTGAACAACAGCAACACACAGATAGGACGGAAGGCATTTCATCTTGCAAAGCCATCACAATACGAAAGGGAACATTCAAAGGGAATGGAGAAATCCTTTTGTTCAATGAAAACTGAATGCAAGGTACATTTTCTTACTCTGTGGTCTCCTGTCCCCGATCTCCTCCCTGTCTGAAATGCTGTGCCAAAGCTCAAGCAGTGAATCTGTCCTTGCCAAAAGAAGCCCGCTGTAAACCAGAATAAATACAAGTGGAGACTGGAGTAGAGAATGGAACCTCATCTCATTTTGGATTTGCCTTGTTTCCCCACAGCTTTCCTTCTCACCAGTTCATTGGTCTTGATACTCAAAAGCAGATCCGGATAATCCTGGGCAGGGTGACATTAGGTTTTGAATGCAGAAAAGAGAGGTCAGAGTGTAGTCTTGATACAAAGAAACAAACTCCCCCAATCCCGTGCAACTGTACAAAGGCCTCAAGTACTCCTGAATAAGGAATTGCTTTTTCGTAGATCTTCAGTTGATGGTCTTGTTTAAGTACTCATTTTTAATGCATCGAGGGAAACACAGAATATAGGTGAGAAGTTTGCCCAAACTTCTGCCACGAAAGAACAAAGCTTAAAGGTCTGTTTTAAGATGGCTTAGCAAACACTGGTCTAAAAGGCTTGAGTACAGGGTATCTTTGCCAGAACAAGTGGCCTTCACCCCAAAAATGGATTTGATAGTGCTGTAGGCTGGGTTCATGTTCATCTCCAACCCCCAGTTCAAGTCACAATGTTGCTTATTTGCTGGAAGTTTGTGTAACTGATATTCCCAAATGGGCCATAGTAACTCCAGAACAACCTATAGATTTAAATTGTAATGACTACAGCATAACCCAAACAATAAACCTGTCAAAAAACCCTGGCCTGAAACAATGTGAAGAAACAGATACAGACAATAAAAATAGAAACATTTCCCATGTGAATTTTAAAAAAGATAATTAGAGGTTAATAACTAACAGAATTCTTACTAACCCAGAGAAGCCACTCCTCAAATGAAAACTCATTACTTATGACCAGGTCTGGATATCTTGCCCACAAAAGATTGCTTAAGTAATGCAGACCTTGTTCATTTTTATCCATTCCCTTTGTCAGGCCCCAGTGGAATTGTTTAAGTTGGACTTAGCACAGAAGCCACCAACAGGAACACACTGCCGAGAGCGCTGCTCTGTTGGCAGGACTCGGGGCTGTCAACGCAATGAAAGGATCTCAGCCACACAACCCAAGTTAAACTTGCCTCCTGCCAACCTGCCACATGCTAAATTCCAGTAAATTGCTTAATTAACGTAACGAATGCAAACTGCACTCTAGTCTGCTCTATAGGTAGCTGGAAACACCCGCTCGTACACAAGCAACGATGCCTTGTCTTTTGTCTGAGTGGCCGGCATTTATCTGTTCCTAAGAGCTCCTATGTGCACACCTCTTGTAAATTTTTCTATTCCATTGTACAGAAAGTATTTCTGGTTCACTATTTTGGTAGCCTCATTTATATTCCCTATTTCTAGAAAGGCTCATGCATATGTTTAATGCATGAATAGTTCCAGGGAAGTCAAGGGGAAAATTTATACCTTTAAAGTTAAGGGTGTGCATACATCTTTACAAAGCGAAAATGGACTTTGCATCTACACCTAAAGGTTTTCCCCAGCTGTGTCTGCCAGAACACACATAACTGAACCAGACTTCCAACACTGCTCCATTATTCCTCCACCTGGAAACTTGAAATCCACCATGAACTGTATGATCATTATATGTGGCCGTCTTCTTTTTTTCCTATGTCTTTCCCAAATAACTCAGAACGTGGGGCGTGAAAAAAATATTGTAGTAGTTAGGAAAGCACATGCACAGGCAGAGCCAGGTGGTGATGGCTGGAGAAGGATGTCAGGCTGTGCTGGCAGTGGTTTTGCCTCATGCTGTGATTCAGAGGCCTGCAGTGGTTCCCACAGGCTCACTGCACAGAGGGGAGTGTCCTGTTGCCAGCCTGTGGTGACTGATACTCACTTCCACCTTGTTCTGGATCAAAATCCGTGATCTAAACATCGTCTCTCCCCAGCCCTCTGTACTCTTCATGCACTGGTCACTTCCCACCCAACACATCAGCCATGGTGTTGATGGCTTAAGGCCACGCTGGTAGATTTGGTATAAATGTTCCGCGCAGGAAAAAATCCAACAAAATGTAATAATCTGTGTCACAGGAAAAAAAAGTAGCTACATTTTTCCTATCTTATTTTTCTTTTCTGCAAGGACGGGCCAGTCAAAGACTCCACAGAGCAGAAGAGTATGCTCAGTAGAAAAGGACAACTGCTGCCTGTGTAACGTTAAACTATCAAGTAGAAACAACGTATTTTGCTTGGTGATTGCGTTCCCTCCCACTCTCACACAAGCCAAGAGGAGTCTCTTGTGTTTACAGCCAGGGAATGGGAGACAAGCACCGGGCTAGTCTTGGCTCAGCCCAGTTTTTGTTTGTGTTGGACACATGATGACACTCCCCTCATCAGATCCAAGGTCCTAAAAGCTATTTGTTTTCGTTTAAAACCAGTAAAGGCTGTGCTTTCTTACGAGCACGCGCTGGGGAAGGCTGCCCTGCTGACAAAGCAGCTGTCTGTCCTTCAGCTTCAGCTGAGGTGCTGTAGGTCCCATGGCTCCCACCCAAATCAGAAACGTATAAACACAAACTTTCCAACCTTTTGCTGTCAAGCCAGCTATATTCCCGGTTTGGCAACTACAGCTCCCACGTCTCAGCCTTAATGGCCCCTACCAGAGCCACGTGGACACCGGGATCTGCTCACACAGCCCAACTTGCAAGACCGGTGCCTCAATTTGTCATGCTCGTATTATAAATCAATTTATTCCCTTTAACTGGGGGTTAGTCAGCACACCCTTACTCATGCTCTTCTCATGCAGCAAGTCCCACTTCCTGGTAGGATTCGTGTGAATGGAGCTTCCGACTGTGGCCTTACCTTTGCTTTAGGAGAAGCAGCGAGGTGAGGTTGGTTTTCCTGAGATACCCATTCTCTTGTGACTCCTCCCAACCAAAAAAGACTTGATTTTTCTACCCATTATGAAGAATCATTGGCTGCAATGTGGGACCATGGTGTAGGGAAGGAATGTTGTCCTCTGAGCAGGTGGGCTGGGCTGACCTGGATGTGAGTGGCCAAGCAGCAGAGCTGCATTTCCCTCGCAGCCCCTCTGCCACCCTGGTACGTGTCCCGGGGGCATTTACAGAGGCTCTTTGTGCTGGAGCAGTCCAGGGCACTTTCCCACTGAGCCATGGGAGATCTTGTCTGTCCTTCTGGACAAACAGGTTGTTGTGGTGAGCGGCAGAGGTCTATCAGTGATGGCATCTCTCAGTCTGCCCCAGCGGGGCCACGTGGGAGGGCTATTACTGGTTATCAGCAGCATCAAAGGCATTGCTTGGGCTCCCTGTAGCCCGTTGGCCCCTTTGGCCCTGCTTGAACCCCACCTGAACTCACGCTCAGGCAAGAGAGTTCACAAGTGGTCCAGACCAGGGCTTGGAGCAAGAGGACAGTGGCAGGGATCCCTGGGCACTGCTCCTCCCAGGCTCTGGAGGATGGACTGTAAAATCTCCAGGCCCGTGTGCTCAGCCTGCCTCGTCCAGCTGTGGGAGGAATTTCAGCTGTGGAATAATTTCTCAGAGGAAGTGTCTGCCCATGAATTAATGCCTCTAAGAACTAATTATTGGGTAAACTGTATAAACAGTCCCTGGAGTGCCTCTTCAGTACTCGGCTTTTGGGCTCAGAACAGACCAAGCAGGCAAGAGGATTTTCAAAGGACTCTCTGTCTGGCCAAGCAATGATGTAGGTGACTCAGTGGTTTTCCCTCTCACAGCCTAAAAAGACAGAGAGGTACATAGTGGTCATTTGGGGTGAAAATTTATAGCTTATTAATTAAAAAAGGAAAAAAAAAAAAAAGAGCCGTTTCTAGGCCAGATCATAGATTCTAGGCTGCCATCCAATGTCAGGAAACGTTCCCCTCCCAGCAGGGGATCCAGGCTAAAATGTTGTTTAATACTTTCTGGTTGATTTTCTATTTGGAATAAGTGCCTTAAATGATTGGGTTTGGCTTGAGAAACTCTTTGCTTACCTGGCACCTGAACTTCAGTGATAAAGTTTAATGTCCTCCTCTGAGTATTCCCACAACACACAAAGGAAACTTCATGCAGTCCCACTACCTATAAATCTGACCTTTTTAAAAAATAAATTAAAAAAAAAATCAAAATCAGATGTTGCTCATTATCTCTTCCAACTTCTATCTATCCATGAACATCCAAAAGTTTTAAAAGCCCTGCTTAAGCAGGTCTCCACTCCATTGATGGAATATCCTTTAATATTTTATAGCTCTGACTTGCACTTCTAAAAGTACTAATTAATCTCACTAGATAAAAACTGGCACAAAATGGCACAAGTGAGAATAGCTCCATCCTTCCTCACAGCAGTCGTGTGCCAGCTCATCTTGGAGCATGTAATGATTTACTGTAATAGTTTTAGGCCCATAATGGGGCCAGTAACTGGCATCTGGAAGCTGTGAGGCTCTTTCCCAATGGATGCCATTCACATATAGTTATTTAATTAATTAACAGCTCCACTAGCATAAGCCAGTAAAGAGTCCATTAAAGTTTTGGTGGTTTGTTTTTTTTTTTTTTTAAATATCTTTCAAAGTAAGAACATATGCTGCACACTGCTTTTCTCTTGGAGAGTGCTTAATGTTTCAACCTGTTTATCTTATGACTGATTTTCAAATTCCACCTTAACCAGCTGCTTTTTCTCGACTTTAGGATTCAGCAGAGAGCAAATTGCCGAGCTCTCAGCAGGAGCAGTGGAATAACATTCTACCTGCATGTGCTCATTCCCGTGCGAGGTGCCAAACCCCTGCAATGGCTGCCTGGCTGCCTCTGTGCTGTTCCCAGACCTTACACATGATGCATTTTCACTTGCCCATTTCTCTGCTGAAAAAAAATAATAATAATGAAAAACAAAATCGAGGTGCGGAGTTCATTTAGAATGAGGAAAAATATCAGTGGGAAAACAAACCCCAGCGGACACTGGAGGGAGTTGGTCAAGTTTGTAAAATGCATTTGAGAGCTCAGTCCCATGTGAAATGTGGAAAAGCTATCAGGGGCCATAAAGCCAGCAAGGATGGGTTTGGTCTGGTTACAGTGCCAAAGGATTTTGCTTCCCAAATGAGTATTCCTATTCCTGAGGTGCAATTAAATGCAAACCAGGTCCTAATGGGTGCTGTGTCTGCAGTGGGGTGAAGGGCTCATCTGTAGTCCTCCCTCCTTCTGCAAGGAGCTGGAGTGGGAGATAAGAGCAGCTTCCCCTGGCGCTGCCCGGGCACACACACGTGCCACGTGCAGCTCCAGCCACGCAGCACACGGGATCTAAGGAGCTGCCCCACAGGGATGAAGTAGACATGAAACTGGAGAAGCTCTGACAAGACAGGAATGTCATTTAACAGTGATTGTCAAGAGTAAGCCCTGCTAACGTGGCAGGGCACAGCATCAGCTCCCTGGCACTGGGTTGTGATATATAGGACATGTCAAAAGTTACGTAATCCTTGATGCAGAATCCTTTTCTCTTCCCTGGCTGTAATGTGTTGTGTCGTTCCTCCTCCTGCTCTCCCTCCCACTGGCCCACAGCACAGCCTTCTGCCTGCAAGGCTTTTGCCCTGGTGTGCTGCAAGGCTCTGGAAAAACAGCAGAGCCCTGGAGCAGCTGTCACCCAGAGCCCTTCAGCTGGTGCCTCATCCCTGTGATCTGCCATGGATTGTCCAAAGAGCTGCCAGAAACCCAGGGGAAGCCAGCAAGAGCTTGGTTTGATACCCTTGTGGGAGAGATGTCGGGTTTGCTCTGCCCAGATGTCAGGTATGGACAGTGAAGAGCCAATCTTAGTAACTGTGACGTTTTGTGCTCCTCCACAGGTAGAGCCCCAGGCCTGACCAGCCTGGAAATTTCAGCACCCAGCTCACTTCCAAGTCCCATGGGCCTCTGAAATTGTTGTTCAGCCTAAACCCCCTGAACCAACCAGTCTGTCAGGGCTGCTGGGTCATGGCAAGACCTCGGTGGAAGGGTCTTCCTCCTTCTGAAAGGTAACAGCAGTCACTGCTGCCTCAGAGACAGAGCAGGGACTGCAGAGGAGGTGGTTCCCAATTTGAGGCAGTTGTTTAATGGTCAAATCACTCTCTAGGAAACAGCACACGGAGCAAGTTCCTTCTCCTGTAGAGAACATTCAAATACACATCTCCTACTTTCCCCAGTGATGCCTCAGCCCCTGGGATAACACACTCACCGCCTGGGATAACACACTCACCCCCTGGGATAACACACTCAGCCCCTGGGATAACGCACTCTCCTCAGCAGGAGGAAGAAGGGACACTCTGCCTTCACTATTCCTTGTGTCACTATGACCTGCAATCTGCACAGACTTCATCAAAAGTCCCTGAAGCAGAGGCCAGAGCTCAGGATCTCTCCTCCCAGCAGAGTGCCATAACCAACAGGCCATGCAAGGTCACCTCAGCTAACTTCAATACTATTAAGTATCCAAGCACCTACATGTCTCCTATAGGCAGCAGGGAAACAGGCATTTCCTGTCCTGAAAGGAGACAAATCTCTCTCTCTTGAGTTCCTTTTCCTCTCCACTGACTGTACGTGGAGCCTGAGGTGACTAATGCAGTCTTTGAAGTCCAGTTGTTCAATATCTACATCAGGGCTGATGAGTTCGCCCTCTCCTCCCTCCAACCTGTCCCTGTCTTCTCTTTCTGTCCCAGTAAACCTTTCATGTTGCCGCTGCTCTAACAGGAAGACCTGGGAGCACACAGTTATCCCAATCCCCTGCAGAACTGCCAAGAGTTAGGGGTTGGAAGGCTCACTCTGGAACTGTGGGCTCAAACCATCTCCAGGAGTTCTCCCGTGACCCAGCGACCCCCCAGCAGGGGGGGTTCCTGGCAGGAGGTTCCTGACATATGGTTTCCTTTCCCAGTTTATTTTCATAGACAAGACTGACCACTTCTTGCTTCTTCACAACAGATGCTGTAGACACCAATGTTCTGGAAAGAACTGTAAAAAAATATTAATTAATATGGTAATTAATACCCCATGGGTGCTTTGTGCTTTTGTGGAAAGCAAAGCAACTATAACCCTGTTTAACTGTATGTTCTGTTTTACTGATTTGTCCTTCTCTACTACTCCAATTAATATACTCTTTGAATGTGATTTAGGCTTAATATTACTTATCTTCAAAATATCAGAAGCATCCCACATGACTTCAGGTTTCTTGATTAGTGTTCATTTACAGATAAATTACCTCAAGGTGGAATGAAGGTGAAGCACATATATCAGGAATTTAAAGTAAAACACCTCTAACAGATTTTGCAACTAAACCAAAACCCTGCAGCAGAAAATCCAAAGTCCTCATACCTGAAGTTACACTTCAAATCCAAACCACTTAAGATTATTATCATAGAATCACAGAATGGTTTGGATTGAGAGAAACTTTAAAGATCCTCTAGTCTAACCCTCTGCCATGGGCAGAGACATCTTCCACTAGACTAGGTTGCTCCAAGCCCCATCCAACCTAGCCTTGAACGTTTTCAGGGATGGGGCATCCATGACTTCTCTGAGCAACCTGTTGTGGTGCCTCACCACCCTCACAGTAGCAAATATATTTATTCCCTGGTGGACTTTATTTCAAGAGAAAACCCCACATTCTACCATAAGCCTCAAGAAAAAATTTTGACCAGCTCCAGCCATAGATTTTGACCTCTGCAAAGTCATAAGCAAGTCCAAAGACACAGTGTGGGACCTTTTTGTGCCATCTTCATACCTCCACATCCAGCCTCTAAGCCAACGTTCCATTTTATATCTAAGTTTGCAAACACATTAGATTGAATCTCTGAAAATATTTGGAGGTTCTTTGCTTCTCTGCTGTGGAAAAAAAACCCAATTCACAGCCTGAGAACTCCCTGGGATGGAAACACAATGGTGTGATTTTCTGTTTCCAGGAGTGTCAATGGAGGATCAGTGAGTACCATTAAACCACACGACAGAACTTTCCCTGGACATATGCTGTATAATGTAGAAACACTCAAAGGATTAACAGCAATCGGGGATATATCTCTGGCTGTGCACACACAGCAAATCTACAAAGAAGGGATTAGAGATATAGGATATGAACCTGCAAGGAAAAAAAATACAGTGGAGCCAGAAATGAAATCATAAGAGAAAGGTTATTCCTGTATTTGTAAAATTTTATACAAATCCTTGTGTTCCGTGATGGCTTGTTTGCATTGCAGCAATATGTAGAAATCCCTCAACGAGAGATCAGTCACAAGCTGCTGGGTTTTGTACATGCTGATCATGAAAAAGAGTGTCTGCCCTGGAGCTTGCAGGCCAAGAGCTATTTCTTGCAAGTGCATCCACATGGTTGTACTGTCGACGTGTGGAAACCCAGTCCCAGGCGTTAGCCCAGAAGAGTTATTTAAACAAGAAACATCTTTATCCTTTCGATGCTCATTATTAAAATAAAACACCCTTGTGAATTTTAACAAGACCCATGCACTCCCTGGCTGGCTTTACTACATCACCCTCTTATCTAGAAAGTTTTTCCTAATGTCAAACCTAAATTTTATTAGCTGTAAATGAAGCTGGTTCCTTCTTTCCCTATCCCCCAGTGAGCACGGGGAAAGATTTATCACCATCCTCCTTACAATAAACTTTAGCATATTGCAAGATTTTTATCACAGCTCTTCTTTAGACTCTGCTGTTCCCAGACTAAACAAACAATCCTTTCAACATTTTCTCCTAGGTTGTTCCTTCTACGCCTCTGATATTTCTCCTGTCTCTCTCCTGGACTCTCTCCAGTTTGTGTACATTTTTCTTGCAGCGCAGTGCCCAAAACTGGACACTCTATTCCAGCTGAGGCCTTACCGGTGCCAAGTGGAGTAGAATAATTATCTCCTATGTCTTAGGTTGCAGTCATACATCCTGTTCTGCCTGCAGCTGAGCTGGGTGAAAAGTTTATTTCTTTTCACCCACTCCAGCTGCTTATCACCACCCCTCAGCTGCAGGCTCTCCCCCTCCCAGGTCAACTGCATAACTGCCAGAGGATCCCTCCCAAACACAATCTGGGTAAACGATCCAGGTTAGAGGCAATAATTCAAATAACAGGGCTTTTCTAATTGCCAGTTTAACAGAGCCAGGTAAGGCTGAGGTATAAGCAGATATGAAGAAGCTGAAACCTGAGGTGGGAGGAGATGATGAGCAATGGGGTTATGGAGAGCAGGTTTTCTTGCTGGAGGAACTGCAGCCAGAAAAGGATACCTGATATTGTCCTTAGACTTTTGTCCCCTTCACACCCCCAGTCCCTCCTGATGCTGCTGCCCAGCTGGGAAATCCTCTTTTTGTATTTCTCCTCTCTAAGTTTTGTGGTTTACACTTAATCATCAGGCTGATTTTACAGCATTTTTCCCCATTATCAATGCCCTTTTAAATTCAGATTTTGTTGTTCCAAGTAAGACCATCCCAAACAGGTATTTTGTAAGCACATTCCTTGTTCTCATATCCAAGGTGGTTATGAAAAGGACAAAGAGAACATCAAGGTTTGGCTGAAAAGCTGCCCTGGTGTGGCAGCAATACCTTCATAGCCTTCACCTACAGGTTCTCATCCACTTCTGCACCCACCTGAGAGTGACAAAGTTTTGTGTCAGCTCACAGCCCTGCATAGAACGGGGTCATAAGGGTCACCAGTGTCACAGTGCAAATTCCTGCTGCTTTCCTCCACTTGCTGTGCCTGTAGAGAACACCTGGCAGGACCCCACTTGGGCTTTTCCCATTGGCAGTAGAACAGCCAAACAACTTAGAAGTGCTGCACTGACTAGACTGGAGATGAGCCTTTCTTTTCCTGATCTGTGGCTTCTGCAAAGGTGGGATGGAGGCCTGAGCTGGCTGCTGATCTGTCTTGCAGATTTTCTGCTCTCCTGCAGCAATGTTTTTTGTGCTCTGAGGAATGAAGACTTGGGAAAACAACAGTACTGCTGAGGAGTAAGGGCATTTCTGTACCACCCAGGACCACCAGACACGGTGAGAACATTTAGGGACATCATGACCCTGAGGGACTCCCTCCCACAGCTGATGTTTCCTTCTGCTGTTTAGACAGAATTATACCTGTTTTGCTTTATTGCCTTCAGCTCTGGATACACCTTCATCCCACCCTTTGCTTATCCATGCATCCTTTCCCTGTCCATCCCCATTCCCTTTTTACTCTCCTTCTTGTCTACTTTCCATCTTCTTCCACTGAAACTTCCCTCCAGCAGCTCCCTTGTTTTCTCAGGCTCCCCTGTGGCACCTCTCCATTCTCCTGGCAGCACCACGGCCCCCATTAGCCGCAGGCACAGCTGTGGGGACTGTTCATGCCACAAACCCTCTCTGTTTTCTCAGGCTCTTTGGAAGCAGAGGGTTAGGTAGTGTGAGCTGATGGCAGAGTGAAGTAATAGGAGTAGAGATGAGGTGAAGTTCTTGTTCTGTCTTGAACACAGACTGCCAATCACGCCATAATAGATGGTGGTTCTAGGCAGGGAACAGCTTTTCAGCCCACCAAAATTAGACCATTAAATGGAATTTCCTCTATGGGCTAATCAGGATTTGAACCCATTTCTCTGGAGATAAAAGGCGCAGCTCAATCTCCTGGTTTGCGAGGTCATCTGGAATACAAATCAACTTTCATGTATTCATTTGAAATGTTTTTATGTAAGGGATATTTTTTTTTTTAATCTGCTTGTTAGTGCCTTGTACCTAAACTGGAGCTGTGAAGTGACTTTTTCTCACTAGAGGCTAAATAAAGTACTGTACTGTTTTTATAAATGTCCTAAGCTTTGCCAGAAGGCTGGCAATGAAAGAGGCTGGCAGGAGACAGGCACTGTCTCTGTTCTGTATCACGGAAGTAAGCCCAAGGACACCGGCCAGTGCCTCCCATCCACGGGAATGTGACCAATTAACGCTCAGATGATGTCATTGGATGGCAAAAGCGCTTCCCTCGCAGCTCTCCCTGCTCTGCCAGCTCCAACCTTCAGTGTATTTTCCTCAGTCTGGTCCATGTACTGTAATAACTAAGTCAACTGGAAAAAATATTGAAGAAAAGACTGAGGAAAAACAGAGTGTAGGGGCAGCTGGAGCCAGCAAAGAAGGCACACTGAGAGCTATAAAGACGCTTTGTGCAGCAGCTTCTCTCAACTTCAGGATATTTAGTTCCACAGGAGTCGGAGAAGATGGGTAATAAGCTGGCCTTTATTTTAAGGGATATCCCTTGTAGTCTCAGCTGCATAAAGATCAGTCTTTGGGCATGTGGAAACAGTGCTAACAGTATCTCTCTTTCAGTACCTCCTGCTGCTCACTCCATTGAATGGCCTTGGTCCAGCTAGAGAGGAAAAAAGCCTTCCATCCCAAAACAGTCATCAGTCTAAGGGAAAAGAGGTGATGAAAAGAGGCTGTGAGTGATGAAGTAATTATTTATAGAAAGATACATGACCACAGCACTCAGGTGCCTGCTCAGGAACAGGGCCCAGTACTGCTAATCCTGAGTGGGAGGGAGATGTGCCTGTGCCTTCCCTACCCCAAAACACCTGGAGCAGGCTAAGGGACAACATCTCTGGGCTTCGTGGACATGAACCACCCTGTGCACAGGGTCAGGGAGAGCCAGCCTGGGTGTGTGATGAGGCTGCTCCAAGATCAAGCCAAGAAGGTGAGGGTCAGTGAGGGACGTGGCCAGGCTCAGAGGCAGCTGCGGCATCACTTGGGCAAGGACCAGGGCTGAGGCCTGGAGCCCTGGCAGCTCCCAAGTGAAGGGGTCAATCGCCAACGGGACTTCTCCCAGCTCATCCCACATGCTCTTTTTCCAGTAGCCTGATCCCAGGTTGCAGCCACGCCACATCTGAGCTGGCCTGGAGCACTGGCAGCCAAACCCTTGGAGATGGGAAAAGGTTTTACAGAGGCAGTCAGTGCACCCAGGGTCTGCATGTACCCATGTAACTACTCATGGAATTGGCCTACAGAGAAGACCACTCCAAACAAACTATGAGTCAAGGCATCCAGATGGAGTCGAGACATCCAAATGGCCGTAGGAAATGTGGGATATTTGCAAATTGGTTTTGTATTGTTGTGGATCAATACATGTAGTGCTGATTATGCACACATATAAATTCAAATTGGCTCCTTGTGATTGTGAATCTATGCATCCAGTGCTGATAGTTCATGGAGACAAATTCCAACCAGTCCTGTATTATTCTGACTCAACATACATAGTGCTGGTTACACTCATCCAAGTTCTTACATCTTGTAGCTGATGGGGAGAGCCAAGCTTTGAGCATGGATGGGAAAAAGAAGCAGCCCTACAGCCATTGAGCAGAATGTCCCAGGGACCAATGTGTTAAATTGATCAAAAAAACAAGCTTAAAATTTTACTTGGAAAGAAATTCAAATTAAAATTGCCTTGAATGTATCACAAGGGAAGGCGGCTCGCAGTGTTCTGTTGTGCTGGGCAAGCCAGCAAATGTTCACACTTCCTTTTAACCACAGTCACCTGCACGCAGTTAGAAAACGTTTTCTCTACCCTCATCATTTTGCTCCCAAGCCTTTGCTTTTCTGTTCTACCTCCATTACAAAACTGGCTTCAAACCATCTCTCAAGTCCGATGTGACAGAGATGAAGAGCAAAGAGATGCCAGATTGCTGGTGAGGGCTCTGGCTGACTGGGACATCACTGGTAAAACTGAGCTAAGACTAAGGGAGAGAAAAGAGGCCCAGGTTTTTCAGATGGAATTGGAAGGTTCCAGGGGACTTATCTCTGCCTTATGAAACACTTTGCAGATCTTCCAACTGGTAAAATGTAAAGTGACACTAAGTGAAATAACCTACTTTATAATTCTGCTATAAGTATCTTCAAGAGCCATATGACCAAATTGTAAATTGTTTAATAAAATAAAAGTTCTTCTTGTTCTAGAAGGGTTTTCTCTTTAATGGATACTTCAGATGTTCAGTTAAATGTATTGTGACCAATGTAATTATCATTTGCCTGTATCTCAAAATTGTCTAATCAAGCAGTAGTGGGCTGAGTAGTTAATATGCACAAGTAGAGATACTGAACTCTCTTCTTGTGGATTTCATCTTCCATTTCCACTCACTAGAAAAAGAAAAAATGTGGAGACGAGCTATACATAAGAGTATAAGAGGAAAACTAGCAGGAAATAAACGCAGGCTCAAAAACTAAAAGTAAGGTTGGGCATAACTTCACTGCAGGAGAACAGGAAAGTGAATCAAGTGGAGGAAAAAAAAGGAAAACAAGCAAAACTAACTACTTTTAGAATGGAAGTTTGCCCATGTAATGAAAGGGATTACATCATGTTTGTCTGCAGTAGTGAAGGGCTGAACTCAGTGACCTCAGATATCCCTTCCAGCTTCTCAGGCACACAGATATCGTTTCACTGAGCACAAAAGAAACACCTGACCCTGCTTCCTTCAGCCACTGAACCAAACAATGCAGCTGTCTGTGGGCAGGAGGAGCAATTTATGTATTGAGTGCTTTTTTAGAAGGGTAGTCAGAGTTTATCCCTGCTCCTTAACCTCTGGATTTAGACAGAATTTAGATACCTTAGTTCCAGAAGTGCCAAAGACAGCACTGCCTAAACCACCATCATTGCCTAATCTCCAAGGGGCCCTACTCAGTCTCCCACCTAAGCTCTTCTCCAACCTAGATTTAGGCCAAATCCTACAAATAACTTGAAAGATCACTGCAAGGGCACACTTAGAAGACACTGACAAAGAGAAACACAGTGATGAGGTGAAATCTTTGCCCATCTTTTTCACAGCAGTTTGGACACCTGCTCAGGGAGCAGGGAAAGGGCACTGCAGGCTCTGCTCAGCTTAGTGCCACTCTTTCTCAAACTGGGTAGGCCCAGGTCAGTTTGGCACTCAGTAAAAGAGGTTCCTCCAGGGCCAAGATCCTAAAGGACAGCAGTTTCCATGGGCAGCCTTGAGGTAAAAGCTGGAGCTTCAGTGAGGGAAAGGGAGGGGAGCAACGGCAAACACAGCATTTAGCACTGGCTACATCCCCCCAGTACCTCTTTCCCCTAGGAAAGCAGACTGGCTTTTTGACTCACTCTCTGCATGTGAAGCTCAAATATCTAAGGTGACCTGGCTTGTCCTGCTGGAGTCAAGGCACCTAATTTCAGCTGCTGTGATGACTAATGGGGGCCTAAATTAGGTGGTCGTTTGTCCTGAGCTCAGTTCCTTAGCCCAAGTTCCCTGGTATAAGGTGACTGGCAATTAGCAGCACTGTGACTAACTGGTTAATAATAGTTTCAGGTTGTGCTGCTCTGATTTTACAAGTATTTCAAAATGCCACTGAGCTTTACTGTGCACTGCTTTTCCCTGGAGATGGAAGGAACAACCTCCACCAGCCCCATGTACCAGGTACGTCTGTCAGCAGTGCTAATTCACCACAAATATTGTTTCCCTCTCTGTAGATGCCTTCTCTCTCTCTCCTTCAGCAGGCAACAACCACACTGTGCTTCCCATTTCTCGGAGTAGCTGGAATTCAGCAGAATACAATATCCCTTCTTTGGTGTTTTGTATTGTTACTTTTGTATTGCCATTTTGGGAAAGAAACGGGTGTATGGGCTGCCTGCAGAAACTCTGCAAGAGCTGTTGTTCCTGCTGAGTTCCTGCTGGCAGTGCAGAACAAGCAGGCTCCAGAGCCTCCCTCTCTCTCTTCCAGAGGCAGGATCCAGCTCCTGCAGTGTGTGTGGCTGCACCCCAGCATCCCCCCGACTTCCGAGCACTGCGGCTGCGAACGCCAGGTGGATTCAGAGACGCTCTCCTAGGCTTCCTCCTGTTTCTTTTTCCACCCCAAATTTTAACTCTGTCAGCACAGACAGGTGCAGACAGATGTGAGCTCACCCTGCCCGTGCTCCAAGCCAACCGGACTTGTGCCAGCCCCTGTCTGGGAGCCACGGAGCTGTATGAGCGTGGCTCCGTGCCCAAGCTCACACGCCTGCTCAGAGGCTCGGGCAGAAGGAGCCTGTGTCTGTCTGCACAGAGCCCAACAGCCTGCCCTGGAAAGCTGAGGCCCAGCTACCTCTCTTGAATAAGACAAATTTTTCTTAAATGTGGATACAGGCATGAAAGCAAAGGGCTCTGGTAATTTCAGGAGAGGTCCTGTTATCTTTCTTTGAAACTGCCACGGGTCAATCCAGCAGAAGCCCCAGGAAAAGCACACTGAAAGCAAAGGTGCTGGGAACTGGCTGCCTCCTTACCTCTGCTCTGGCCCTCCCAGTCCAGATTGCCTATGTTTACCTCCCTTTCCTGGAGGGAAATGGAGCATAATGTGCACTTTCCTAATGTAATTTTGACCAGCAGCTATGGCTTGAAAGCTCTGTAGTGGTCTGACATTAAAAAATTATAAATCTGTTAGAAAAGGTAACACTTTTCTAGAACACAGTCACACATTATATCCTATTTTGATAGAAAGAGAACTGTACCAGCATCCTTCAGCCCATATGTGGAGATGTCAAAAAAAGAATAAATTTCAAAAGAAATTCCTGGCTGCTAATAAAAAGTTTACTATCTGGTCCTTTGTATATCAATATGGTGACTCAAGGCTGTCTCTGGTGCAATATACAAACATACTCAGTGTTTTTTGTGCAACAGCTACTTGGCTTACCATGCTAAGACATGACTTCCAGTGTTTATGGCCAGGTGGAAAATGTCCAGCAAAAAAGTTCAGTGTCCATGTGCCAGTATTCTCAGAAAGATAAGGAGAATTAGGAAGGGAGTTAGTTCTCAATTTGGGCTACCTTCAGATAAAAAGTTTCTGACTGAATTTGTATTTGGTAATCCAAGGTCACCCTATTCTAAAACTCCAATGAGCTTCACACCCAAAAAAAGTCTTCTTTTTTTTTCCCCCTTTCTCTCTAACAATTATAATCCATTTGGTGGAATGGGAATGACAGACAATTCTCATACAACTAAACAGACTTCATGAAGACCTTCTCAGGATTCTTTGAAAAGCAGAGTGTTATCTTGAGATCTGGCCATGACTGATAGATATTCTAAATTTCAGTGGTTTTGTTAATTGGAGGAGCCTTTCTATTGTAGTCTGTCTCCATACAAGCCTGTAGAGAAGTTAATAAGAGTAAAAAGAAATAACTGAAATCTTCAAATCTTTGAAAAGAAAATGAAGACTAGAAATTGCAATTGCTGGATGTTTTCCTTCTGCGTCTGAATGGGTCAGCATGGAAAAAGGAGCACCTGGAACAAAAATGGTCACTATATCATTGTGATCCCAGAGGCTGCAACTGTCCCTGTTGCATATCCTTGGGGAAGTCCATACTGAAAAGGCTGCACAGTGCTGAGATGCTTGAAAAATTATTTGGTTGTGGCATGTAACAAACATCTATTCATTAAAGTCTTGCAATTGTGACCCAGCCCTTCATCTTGCACAAGATCTATAAAAAAGGCTGAGTGACTATAAATGTGTCCCTTGGAGCAAATTATGGAAGACATTATAGGAAGACTGGTTTCTAGCCAGCTTTTCCAGCTTAATGAATTCCTTTCAAGGATGTGTGAAAGCTCCATTGAGACCAATGGTGAGTATCCTTGGACTCCTCTAGGAAGATTTTATAAGGGGTCCCAACTATTGTATTCTTATTTTTCTTCTATTTTCAGAGAGCAGTTAGAAAATGATTTGAAATGGTAATGCTACAGTTCAAACACTTTTCACTGTGAGAACAGACCTAACTGATCTATGAAGAGTCAGCAAAAGGCTTTTGGGCAGACTCAGTTTTATTGTAGTCACGATAACCATGAAAATCATTACAATTTGTGTGCTGCCCACTCTGGAAGAGATAAGAAATGTTTTCCTGAATCTTCCATATTAAAACGTCAGTCATTTAATTAATGTACAGATTAGGACTTCCAGTGTCTTCCTACAGACATCAGCTATACATGGATCTAGAATGGGAATACTGAGAGTCAAGGAAGACTTTGCTCGGATCAAATAGCTGTAGGTACCTTATATTGTGATTCTTCTTGCAGCAAAAGGACTTTCATCTACACATTTACTGTGTTATCAGCTGACTTCACATATTTTCTGTTTCTCCATTAAGAGACTGAGAAAGATAATGATCTGCAGTGTTTCTGTCTCTGGAGACTGGTTTGCTCTTTCGGAATCCGTCGCTTCAATCACTCCTGCCCAAGATGTCGGGATGAGTGGGGGAGGCGAGGGACAGAAATTATGAGCTACATGGAGAGAACCTACAAAGGGCAATCAATGGGAAAAAGAGGGATGTTTCATCTGGGAAGGAAATGGCACAGGGCAATGGGGGAAAAGATGGTAAAGAGAGAACAGTGCATAATATGCAGACAGAAAAGATGGGGGATGAAGGAATGGAATAATAAAAAAAAAAGGATATGAAGTTTTAACTGAAAAGTTCTTCACACGTTCTTTACTTGTGTGTTGTCCCATCCAGTGGTACTAGAATGTCCTGATATTCAGCTTTTCACTTAGTTACCAGTCACAAGGCACAGGGAGTTAACAAGTGTTACACTCGCCAGCACACGCCAGACCAGCCGCTCACACCCTGCTGGACCTTGTCAGATTGGCTCCTGTAACTGCTGCTGCTACTTCTGCCTAAAGTGCTACACAAAGGAAAACTCTTGTTATTATTCAAAGAGAGAAACACACAAAAATAGGTGTTGTCACACGTGGCAGAAGTTACAGACACACACTGAAACACACGGCATTACACAGACAGGTTACAGGCTGACTGTCAGGGGAGCTGCCACCTACACATCCCTCTGGCCTTGAGCCAGTAAGGCCTAAAATGTTATGTGTTTGTGCAGAAAAGACGTGCATCAGGAGGATCTTGCTACTGTCCACATTAATGGGCAACAAGCAAGAACCAGTCCTTCACCCAGTTTGGAAAGCCAAGCAGCAGATTCTCAGCATTTCCCTATTTTATTGTTTTTCAGGCTACAGACAGAGGAAAATTAATTCCCCATGTAACTCCATTGAAATCTAGTATATTAACTGAGGGACTGCATCTATTTAAGCCTGCACCAATATTTGAGAGATGAATTTAGGCCCAGAATGTGTTGGCTGATGGCCCTTTACTGGGAGATGAACTGGATTGCTTTACTGGGGACACTCCCCAGCTATTGGGAGCGACAGTGGGGAGTGGGAAGGAGAAAAGGGAAGAAAAGGGCAGAACAGAGTGTTGAGACCACAATAATTAATGCTTAGTGAAGCAGAAAGGGAGACAGACTCACAGGACAGCAGTTCTAGCATTTTAATTCATATGTTTCAAATTCAAATCGATGGCTTGAATGCAGCTTTATCTACACAGAGCTGTGCCACAAGGAATTTATACACTTTCCATTATTTAAAAAACAACAACCAGCATTAAATTGTCCTGCCAGACCAACAGGAGTCCTGTCACAGACTGCCATGGAAGCAGGGACAATACAGGTGGGAAAATCATTTAAGCCTTACTCATTTTAGATTTTAAAAATACACCTGACATTGTTATCACAGCACCAGAGACCTGCCCAGGTGAGAGTAAGAGACAGCTCATTTCAATATAGGGATGATGATTTGAGTATATTTGAAAGTAATTATAGATAATAGAGCTAGAAAGAAGCTGGAGAAGATTAAAACCAAAGTTCCTCTTTACAGAAACTATCATAAAAAAAGCAGACCCTTCCAATGTTTTTGCATATCTGTTTCCAAGTTATTTAGAAGTTCCTTAGCCTGAAGAATGTATCTCTTGCAAGACACAGATTTTTCACAGCACCTTTAACTTAGTGATAAAAAATATAAGTCCGCAGCTTTAAATAATGTGGCTTGTGATGCACAGAAATCTGCTCAGCCAAGGGATCAAGAGTCAATAATGGTTTCTTCAGCTTTCTACAGGGGAAGAAGTTTAGAAGCAAAGTGTCAGTCTCATGGAAATTAGCACATGGAAATTACTGCTGAATTCAAGGGCAAAATTAATAACAGGGGCAGTGTAGAGGCAGTGCAGGATCAATTGAACTTCTTTAGTTCTTTGAAAATATTATTCAATTTTTGTCACACTTTTAAATTTGTGAAACATAAAACCTTCCTCAATATTCTGTTTAGTTATGTAGAAATTGAGTCTCAGAGACTTCTACCGTTTTTTTAATTTGAGGTTAGTTTTTGTCACAGTTATTTGTAATTTTGTCACCCCCAGAATTATTACACAATAATTTAGGGCAACACAGAGGGACCTTTGGGACCACCGGTCTGTGACTGCAGAGAAGTTTTGACCAATGTGCCCACACAACACTCAGACTCCATTCCCTACTTTGGATACTCCTTCAGTTCTAGGCATAATTCGTACTTTCAGCATGAATTATATATACTGTTATACTGTCTTTGATAATTTGGAACTCCATTTAAATATTGTGCCTTCTTCAAATCTGAGTTCCTGCTATTGGGAGCTTGTTTTTTCCAAAACCAACAGCTGAGTATTTTTGGTTTGTACATCAAAACTTGGCACATTTTGGGCTCCTTAAGTCAAACCAGCCATTTATGTTACTGTATTTCCATATTTGCATTTTTGTTGTTGTTTGCCCCTTTGTTGCTGCATTGGCAGGGGTGGGGGATTCCTTGTTTCTTGATGGAGCTTCACAAAATGCAGATCAACTCCCAAGACTGGAAGTCAGGACATTCCTGGTTTTACAGGTTTTTAAGCACAGACGTGCCAGTCTGTGGGGACTAAGGAGCACTGCACACCCTCCAGCCCTGTCAGGCTGGGGGGGAACACTGAGATGCTGCACAACAAAGCAAATAGGAAAATGTGCATGTCTGAAAAGGGAATTATCACTGAGGTATAATGACTGACATGCTTCCCTGGAAAATGCAACGTGGTGCAGCACTTTGTTCAAGCACTTTTTTCCCCAAGTCGCTATTTCCAGCTCCAAATGTTCAAGAACTACAGTTTGACCCTCAAAATCATAAGCCTGTCTGTAGGATGATAAATGTGGAGCTCTTTTACTGTGCTTTCTGTTTTTTGAGCTGTTAGGGTGCACCTGGGTCACACTTGCAAGCTTTATACTCTAACCATTAGGACTAGAAGCTTACTTTAAATTAAAGGAAAGGGAAAGCTGAGTTTCTAACCTCATTACACAACTGTAGTAGCTGGAGTGTAAGTGAAACATCAAACATCACAAGACTTGTGATAAAATCATGAGTGCTGACAACATCAATTTATAGTAGGAGGTGGGATAGCAGGGGAAACTCAGGGCAAATGGATTTACTTTTTATCTTAGTGTTTTTACAGGCTGTCTACTTTTATCTTTAATCAGAAGTTTTCAGTGGCAGTTCTTTCTTAGTGTATCTGTGCATGACATTAAAAGGTCACTTCTGCATTAATACCTGATGCCATTTGCTAACTGCATCTTTTCTATCAGAGATTACATGAAAAGGTGGGTGTACTGATGGTACACCTGGTGCTAATATCACAGCAAAGAGATATTATGGAAGTACAGGTCATGAGTGCATGGCTCAAACAGCATTGAGAGGAATTCCAGTCCCCTGTTGTGTGTGTGTGTGAAGAATACAGCATGTTTCTCACAGCTGTGATATTTACTGCCTGAGCAGACAATATTGTATTGAGAATTTACCAGTAAAGCTCCACATTCTGTGCGGAATGGGTTAAGGCATTGCTTGCTGGATCTTTTATGCCTGAAAATTACCTCAATGAAAAATAACATGGAAACTCACAAAGCTAGGTATAGCTAAACCTTTCATTATAATAAATTGGCTGTAATTAAACCAAGTAATTAACGGATTGCTATGATTATAGATCAACAGACTGGCCAGATCAAGAATTCAGGTCAGTCTTAAGTGATGCCAAAGTGACAGCGGTGACAAAGTGGTCAGCTGTCCCTCCACTATTAGAGGTAGTTTCCAAACTGTGTTTTTATGGTTTGAAAAGCTCCAGTTAGAGGGAATTGTTTAGTCACCAGTCCTTTCAACCACATGCAAAGGGTTGTCAGTGGCAGGTTTCTTGGTCACCCACATGCTGTCACTGTTCTGACCTGTCACTGGTCTGAAAAATGCCAGGGCAGCAGGGAGCCCAGTTAGGAGGCAGCTCCAGCACAGTGAATACTCCTGTTCTCTTGTGATAATCCTAGGATTTAAAGTAGCAGTTAAGCCTGGCCCAAATGGCCAGTTCACCTCAGCTGCTTTGCACAGCACCAGTGGTCCAAGCAGAGAGTGCACAAGTGAATCTCATGGTGACAAGCCAAAGTTTTTATATGATGTAATGCTGATATTAAACATCTTCCACTCATAGAACCGGCTCCAGTCCCATCTGGGTGGGACAGAGTTCTTTAGTTCATGGATGATTATGTTGCTAAGTGAGAGACACAGCCCCTGTGTGAACCCAGAGGAGGTGCTGAGGGTCTGCAACGTGGCCCTTGTCGCAGCAGAAGGGATTCATCCCAGCGCTGTCCTGGCAGGAACAGACATGCTTCTCACTCTGCATCCCTAAGCCTGGGATCCATCCTTGGTGAGAGGGCAGCAGGGCTGTCCAGGCCCTCTGCCAGGCACCTTTTGTCCACACTTTGAGCCCCAATATCAGCACTGCTCACACAAAGCTGTAACTCTGCACTCTGGACTAATATCAGCACTAGGAAAGGAGAGAAAGGCAGAAGTCAAAACAGGGGATCTCCCTTAAAGCTTCCTCCCTCCTCTTATCAGAAGTGTATATTGAACAACATATTTTCCCCAAAGAAATGATGTTAAGCTGGAGTTATGTAAAGAAATCAGAATACTACAATTATCCCCCCCAAAACATTACAAAACCAGGAAATTCAAGACAATCTTTCAGGACTGAAATGCACAATTCAGAAATCCAGATAACCTCAAGTTTGCTCTGACATGACACATAACCATGTGTAACTCACAAGCATGAGAGAATTTCACAGTTCACAATCTGAATTTAGAAGAAAAACTATTTCAGAAGAGAATTTAGTTTTATGAAATATATTTCAGCCCATTTTTATTCCAGATATTGCTACGGGAACAGGGTTTGACCCTTTGGTTCTCATGCAGGGTGATGTGATGTTTGGTCTGATTTGAGAGATTCCATCTTTCTGCAAAACTCAACTTCAGAGGTCAAAGAAGGAAATGCTTTGTCATCTCTGCCTGCTTTCGTGGGGGAGCATTGAGGTTAGCCTTCTGGATGTAAAATCTTACCACAGAGACAAAAACCAAGATTGGCTAACCACAACGACTTGACTCAAAGGATTAGCAACACTGACATAATGGAGGCATTCCTGCAAATCTAAAGTCAGAGTTCTGCCTACTTTTTTGAATAAATAGCAATCCAGAAATCTAGGGCAATAAAACTCCATAAGCATCTCAGAATTTTATTTCAGCCAACATCAATCTTCCTTACTTTCATACAAGCTAAGTTATACCGGTAAATCAGCAATGTTAAATCAGTCAAACCAGCTGAATGCAAAAGCTGAGGGAACAGGCCAAATTTGTACTGTGTATACTGAGAGAAAGGAAAACTGGTCATAAAGTTAAACTTTAAATAAACAGGAACCCTTAGTGGGGGTACACAGGGAAAAGGAAAGACTGCAGCCTGAAACTTCTTAGAGGCCTCTGATTAAATGTACAGTGAAGTGGGAAATGGACTTGGGTCTCTCTGTGCTTCAGAGGCTGCAGCTTATGGAGGCAGAGCTGTAAAGGAGCTAAGTCAGACTTTGCAAGAGGACAGGAATAGAGCCACAGTGGGCTGGGCTAACCACCCAGGAGCATTCCCGGTTTGATGGATTCTGTAGCTGACACTGATGGAATGACACTGCTGGAGGAGCAGGATCCAGCTTGTTCAAAGCATCTGCATAAACTAGGCCACGGCAGCACAGGCTCTCATGGGACCCGTGCTCACTGCCCTCCTGGATGTCACTGCAGTGGCTGAGGATGTGACATCCCTGCCTCTCTAGTGTAGGGATGGCAGGCACAAATGTGTGCTGGTTGCCAAGTCACTGATGTGGCAATTAAAGTCCCCTGTTAGTTTAAGCTGATTTATGTTAAAGATACAACACTGAGAGCTGATGAGCTTCAGGAGCAGTGAGTGTTTGGTTCTGCTGATCATACTACAGTGAAAACTGGGCAATGGAAGCTCCAGCAGCTTAGGAGTGGGTACCACGGAAATGCTGACCAGTCTGCAGGCTCATGCTTCAAACCCTGTTAGACTCCAGAGATTTAGGAACTTTTTACACCAAGGCCGAGGACCCACCTTATATCACCCACATCTCTCACACACAGATACATTTTCAGCTCCTAAACCACACAGGATACCAATTTTGAATGCTCCAATACAACCTTCCTCAAGCTTGCCACATCTGTAGGAATAGAATGTCTCACTGCTTTGTAGGTGTAGGCACCTTTAATCAAAGCAAATATTAGAGAAACTGTAATAAAAGAACACCCATGCACAAACAGACAGCAGAACCCAGTAAGAAAATAATGATTTTCTCCTCCTGTACTGTAGATCAGCTCCAGGAGGCCTGTTGCTGTTTCATCCAGTGAGTGAGCTGTGAACTGCCTGTGGCTGGGATCCACCATCCCCATATAATGGGTTTGATTGAGGTTTTCTCACGGAGCAGCCAGAGATGTAAGACTGGACTTCTCTTAATGCAGAGCTCACAACAGATCTCCCTCTGCTCTACTCCCATTGAACAAGGGACATCTTAACTTGTCTGCAAAAAGCAGCTGAAAAAGCAGGTAGAAAGGGGATAAGAAGGACTTGAGATTATTTGTCCTTTCACTTGGAATTCCTTTGATTTCCTCTCACAACATGACACAGTAGAGGTGGAGCAGGTCTAGTAGATCAGTGAGTGTATCTTACTTGAAGAACAGGATTAATATCTTCCCACAGCCATCCACAATGAAGAATTCTTCAGTTGCCAACATAATTCTGTGCTGAATAGTGAAATCCACAGGTGGGAAGCAACTCTGAGAGAATTTGGTTTCTGGCACGCTTAATAATTGCACGTATTTAACATCAGCATCATTCTCTCAAACAAACTAGAGCATTTTTAATGTGGTGCCCTCCTGCCTGTTGGCCAAAGGGATCAGAATTCTGAGTTCTGTCCCTAAAGGCTGGATCCACACTACCAACTGGTGGGTTGATCCTTGCCAAGACATTTTTAGAGGAATTATAAAAATCCCTCTTACAGAAGGGAATTATATGCGATACTTAGGCAAAACAGGCATTCCATTTATAAATATAATTACTTCTGCTATTCCATCAGGAAAAAGAATGCAGTAGTGAGGGATACAACAGAGAGAATTATTTATGTGTTGACACTTACAGTATAAATAGAAAACAGATCTGGCTGAAACTAAGTGGGAAGTGAAAAACCATGAGAAAATATGTAACTGAGATTACCAATTGGGGGGATAACTTATGACCACTCCAGTGCATTCTTTCCAATGGAAGTACAGTCCCACATTTTGCTTTATGTTTGGATTGTAGTTATGTGTGCACCTAATTAACAACAAATACACAAGCTTACTTTGCATTTATTGGCAAATTATCTTCTTTTGACTGATGCCCTTGAATACTGCAAGGCTAGCACTCCTCTGCAGTGAAAAGTAGGGAACAGGAGATGGCTTGAACATAGTCCAGTCCCTGTGCTTTAGTGAGCTGAAGCATGGGAAGAAAGGAGTGAGTGTGCCATTCACACTCACAAAGAATGACTGGATGCAATATTATCACCTAAGGAATGATTCTGACCCCATCTCTTGTATTCATACACATGGTTCCTTTTACTCAGGCTGCTTGTCTGGGTTTGTCCATTACTGCAACTCTTCTGCTTTAGATTTGGGAAGAATATTTTTATCCAGCATCTTCATTTTTAATATTAGTGATTTATCACATATGGTGCACTATATTTTCACAAAGCTGTAAGATACCATGGTGATTAACACCATATGAGAACCTAAATAGAAGGGAACAGGATAACAAAAATGTCCTCCCAGCAGATATAGGGCTTTTGCTTGTTTTTAGAGAAAGTATCTCAGTTGCATGATTTTACTCTGTACATAAGAATTGTAGGAGTTCCGTAATAGAAAACTGTACTGTAATTGATAATGTTGCAGAGAGAAAAAGAAACCTCATGTTTAATTTCTCTCTAGCCCTTAATTAGGATTTTCAGATCAATTTGGAGAGATTGATTATTCTAGCTCCTTTGATTATACAGATTTATTACTTTGATTTAAGAAGGCAGGAGAAAAAAGTGTAAGCACCACAAGTATACCCTTGTGTATATACGTGTACATATATCTCCCCATATTTCTGGTAAGGAAAGACCCCAGATTCACACAGCCTTGCAAATTTGTCCCATCAATATTGCAGTCCCCCCCCCCCCCAAAATCTATGCACTGAATCAATTTGGTAATGAGAAACTAAGCACGTTTTACTTACCCACCCAAACACTGTGAAAGCCTGGAGACACTGCAAGGCTGCTTCAAATGAACACAACTCTGCTGGGCACAGCACAGCCCTGCTTTTCCAACAGCTCTGTTCTCACCCACCTGGATTAGGACTGGCATTGGGAGAGCCTTCCCCCTGCGTTCCTGGATCCAAAACAAGGATTTTTCTCAAGTGTGTCGGCCAGCAAAAAAAAAAAAAGTCTGTGTGGCTCTTCCAGCAGCTTGGAACTAGAACTGGACTCTTGTGTGGTACAAAGGTTCTGAACCTGAACTTTTGGTTCCTGCTCTCCCATGGGAGGCAGGCAGAGAGGCTGTGGGGAAGACAAAGAGCTGGCTGCAGGCTGGGCATCCCTGGGTGCCACTTGATCCTCCAGGCCCAGGGCTGCAGGGAGTGCCAGGAGGGCTGCAAGGAGCTTGGGGAGATGAGCACAAGCAGCTCCCCATGCATCTTCCCCTTCGAGCAGCACAGCACAGGTTAAATTAAAAAATGCACTGGGGAAAAGGTTGTTTCTGCAAAACTGGTCACTGGCAGCCAGGCCCCCAGGGATGCTCTCCTTGCCTAAGGATGAAATGGGATTACGATGGTAATATTTGCTGCACTGTAATTAAGGTGGTGTCAGGGCTTTCATTAAAAAGTGTGTTTTTGTTGAGGGGCTAAAGCTTGGAGAAAATTTTTGCTTGAGGCTGAAATATAACATGGTTCTCAGCCAGAAAACACATGCACAGCCTTTATTATATATGTAATTTAGAATCTCTGTATAGTCTTGGCTGTGAAGGCTCTACTATTGTTTCCATATGGGTATGTAGCTAATTGGTTTAAAAAATTGGTTATTAAAGAAGTGAAGGACTGAATTCTGTCTGGAACTCATGTATGTGACACGTTCCCATTAACTGTCTGCAATCCACTTCAAAAACCAAAGGCCAAATGCTGCCCTTCTTACTCAGACACATAATGTTATTGAAGTAAACAGCTGTAAACAGGATTGGGCACCTGTGTCCAGGTGTTTACCTCCCTACAACCCGAGGCACCTGCCCCTCCCACATTGTAACAGCTCCACGAAAAGTGAGGCCATCCTGTCTGAGACAGATTATTTCCTTGCAAAACTGGCAACATATGACAAGCTTATTTCTACTAATGGTATTTAAGTTTCTATTATCACAGCACCCAAGATCTCAGGTGAGGAACCAGGACCCCTGTGCTCAAGGTGCTGTGCAAACCACAGAATAAAAACATAGTCCTACTAAAACAAAATGTAGGATTGCACACAAACAAATCTTTTCCCCTGCTTCATGGCCAGATTTGTATTATTTCTACTAAGTAATCTGAGGGTAATGCACCACTCCTGCAAACAGCAAACACTGTTCAGACATTTATTTGACTTTCTGCGTGATAAAGTCTCAACTTCACAGCAATCTATTGTCTTTCCCAAGGGGCACACAAAGGGGCCAGCTACTGCCCTGGGTGCTTGCTACTGGCTCTGGGTTTTTTCCATCTATCTGCAGTGCAGCCAGTATTTAGCATATACTGGTTTCAGGTACTAAATTGATTTTTACTCAAACTATTAGAATTCTACCTTTTCGGATTAAAAAAACCCATGTAACAAATAATATTTGAATGAAAGATTATTTCTCTGCTGCCCATCACCACATAGGTGTCAAAATTAAAACTCAGAATATTAAAGTTTATAAAATTACAGTTTCATAAATGTGTAAACCAGACAGGAATTCAAAAAGAATGGAACTGAAGTTCCCAAGGTAACTTGTGGATACTTTATGTGACTTCACAGGGATGCTAAAATGATACAACGTAACACAGCACAGTTCACTGTTCCTTCTAAGAACAAATAAATTGCTAGTTTAGGAAGAATTTAAGCATCTCTGCAAATTTTTAAACACAGAACAAACCTTATCCAGGAGGTAGTTGTCTTCAGTGAACTTATTTATGCATCTAGTTACTTCTCTGCCTAATTTAGCAACCCCAGAATCATGGCCTGGGTTTGGAATAACTTAGTGGATTTCAGTAGAGTGCATCAGCTACCACTTGTCAAAATAGGATGATTCAGATGTAAATAAGTGATGGTCCTACTAAGCGCAAACATGTGCAAAATTAACATTCCTAATAGACAAAGCTGCTCCACATTGGAAGGTATTATTAATAACACTACCAGAGGCAGGCAAGCGTAATTCCTCATGCGGACAAACTCAGCCTAAGTACCTTTTTTTTTTTTAATTTCACTTACATCAATTAAAGAAGTTAGACTTTATCTGAGCAGAAAAAAACCAGAAGATGCCAGAATGAGTGACTCTGCATGAGGGTTATACTATAACCACTAGTTTTAAATTCACACTTTGGCGTGCACAAAAAGAACATTTTCTTAGGAAGATAAAAGCCTCCACGTGTAATAACTCGATATATAGAGAAGCCCTGGGGGCTTGCATCTTGAGCACTTAACATTTTTGGCCTCATCTTAATGGATAAAAAAGGTGTGTTTCTCAGTCGCATTAGCCCAGTCAAAGAAGCTTAATAGGATGAAAAGGCCTTAGGCTTTGGTGAGACTGAGGTGCAAAGGTGTGAGGTGGCACATCCATCACTGCGTGGGATGCGTGGGATACGCTGCCTTTAGCACCCACTGAACTAATCAGGTGGGAGCAGGCAGGGGATGGGGAGCCTGGGCTGTGCAAGCCCATGTTCATACAAACTGTGGGTCAGTTTGTGAGGGGAGCAGCTGTTGTAGAACAGAAGCGAGGGGATTTCACGGTGGGGAGCAGGTGAGAAAACATGAACTGGAATGGAATGTTTTTTCCTCACAGACTGTGAGCTGCCTCCAAAGAAAGCAGTTAGATGGATTTCAGGCAGTCTGGACCTCCACAGTACCTGTCCACTGCTCCAGAGCACCTGATAACTGGAGTTCTCCAGCTGTCTGGGAATGCTGCTTGGGATGAGAAGTGAGGCTTACTCCCCACCATGTGCAGCAAAAAGCATCCCACCAAACTGCTGGGAAAGTCACCATCACTCAAGGGTGTATAGGTCATGCCCACTATCCAGGCTGTGCTGTTTCCCAAAGTAAGGCAGGTCTACGAGATGACAAATAAGCAAAACTGATGAAAAGAAGAAACAAACATTTCAAGTTTAAAACTAGGTTTCTACAACGCATTTGTTAGCATATGACAATTAACATATGCTAACATTTTTTGTACTCCAGCCAAGTTTAGTACAAATTAACTAGGAGCCGCGTATCTGTATGATGTAATCCCGATTTTATCACTTGACTTAGGCTTTGTCTACAACTCTTAGATTATCTTGGGCTTATTTATTTAATTCTAGAAAATGGTAATTTGGCTATTTCTGAACTACTTGGGTGAATAGGAATGCAGATGTAAAAAAAATATCATGGGCAGCTGCTGTGGTTACTGCACTCGACTGCTCACTGCACCTTTATCCTGAAGTTTGCTACAGGGATGGCCATGTGGGGTATGGGACTGGCACCAAGCTCTCCCTGGTTTTCAGAGCAGCACATGGAGGTAAGCAGATGTTCAACACAGCCAATTATCAATTTAGCACAGGTTAAGACAAAGTGGTTCAGTATACTGAACATCTAAAATGTTAGCATGTCGCTGATGTAGCTTAAAAAAAGCCTTTGTGATAATTTGGACTTTTCTGCAATGGGAACACATGTACGAAGAAAACAAAAATTAAACTTTTTATTTGCTTTATGTAGAGTGCTGAACAATCTTAAAACTGGCAGAATTCTGAACTAATGTCATAAAAAAGAAAGTACCTGGATGCCACTCCTGATAGAATCCAAAATACTTCTCTCATTACTGCTGTTACATACATCACTTTAGTTGTATAAAGGCAAAATGGTACTTACATACTGGTTGTCATTTTCCTTTAATTATTTCTACAACAGGATCATTTTCCTTAACTAGCTGATTTAAGACAACATCTCATCTTCAACTTGTTCTATTATGAACATTAAGCACACTGGGACAATTTAAGCTGTTTTGAAATTAAAACCATTAGCACGCCTTGTTTAATCAGCATTGCAAAGGTCTTGCATTTCAGAAACAACTCCAAAGCCACAGAAATGTTTATTTTAAGAAAGGATAGAATGTAAAATTCTAGTTGAAAGTTTCAGAGCTGCCTGCCTAGAAAGTCAAAAAAAAAAAAAAAAAACAAACCAGGTGTGTCAGCTCACCTGAGTTAGTTTACAATGGACTGGAGGATCTCTTAACACTCAGTAAAGAAGAGAACCTGTTCATTCAATATTGCATATTTGCTGTAAAAATGTGTGTTTTCCAGACAGTGATAATTTATAATAGGTGGTTAGTGTGGCCAAGGTATAAACATAAAAATTTTCCTGAGAGAACTGTTCAAATACCCTGAATCAACAAAGCACTCCCACACTGGATTTATGTTTGGTGACACGTTTCCTAGCTTGTCCCTCTGCCTTCTCTGAGTGATAGATAATGCTTGCAAATACAGTCTCCTAGTAATTCCATCTCCGCTTCAGGTTCCTGCTCACGAGTCTCTCTCGATCCTACATGGTTCTTCACACCTTTGATTGCCACAGCAGTGGCTGCAGCAGTTCACAGCACAGACCTGCCCAGCTGTGTTTGGACACATAGAGATAAGGAACAGCAGTAAAACTCACAAGCACAAGTCCTTGTGCTAGACCACGCTCCACCAAAGCCAACCGATTTTATATTGTGTTAGCTACACATACACATAGCTAATATGTTAAAAAAAAAAGGAGAAAAAATTAAAATCACACATCTGTTTTTGTTATAAGAGACAAAACCCTAAGCTCAACCCCTTACAGGTGGTCTAAAGGTGTTAAAAAATGTTCCCATGGGAGGACCAGATGAAGCACTGGCGGACAAGTGAATCCAGCGATTTCACCGGCCGTATTTCTGCCGTGGGATGTGACAGATATTCCCCATACACGGAGCAGTTGATCAGAGCCCACGGTGTGCTCACGTGTCGCAGCTCCAATCAATTTGCACATGCAGAGTGGCTCTGACACATCCTAGACTCACCCAGGCCGTGGCGCATGTGCAGCGGATCCGCATGCACACAGCCAGTGCTCCAGGAGATGGCCATTTTTTTCAGTAGACCAGATGGCAACCTGGCAACTCTAGCAAATGCCACACCAGCGATCCCACTGTGCAGAGGCTGTGGCCTTTCCCTTCCCTCTCCCTCCCCTTCCTTGCCTTTTTTCTCCCTACTCCACCCAAGTCTGGGCCTGTATAGTATTAAGTGTTTTCAGTTAAATTATCCTAACTTAACAAAATTCAAAGGTGCTTTCCTCTATTAGACAACATGTAAACAGATTAAGATCCCATATTTGAAGCTGTATGAACAGTATACCCATGCTGTCATTTGCAGACTTCATAACATAAACATTTAGCTCAGGATATATATTCTAATTTGGCATAAAGGAGTACATTTTCAGTGACAGGGCCAAGAAAGTCACACTAACAATCCAGCTGTTGTTCTTGCCTGGCAAAAGGGATGGCTTTATATAATTGTATATATTTGTATATGTATGTGTATAGACAGAGATGTTATTTTCTAGTGTATTTCATACCTTACATGAAAATGTCACGAAAGTCTAATTTAATTACTCACAAACCTAGAAAATGAATCAACGAAGGCATTCTGTTATGAAGCGGTTCTGAGGAAAACAGGCAAGCAAAAGGCCACAGCATACCTTTTTTATTTAGTATTTTGAAGCTGACAAGTGAAAAACTCGGGAAGGAAGAGCACTGTAATGATCTGGAGTGCTTTGTGTTTATTTTTACGTCAAAAAAAAAAAAAAATAGCGACTAACATCAGCTCCTCCTTACCTCCCTTCCTCGTTGTACCTCTGTGCTACCCCGGGCCATTTTAGTAACTGGGATTCAAACACAGAAACCCAAACGCCACAGGAGTAACGCTCAGTGCGAGCTGTGTTTACTCGCAGCCTTGGGGGTCTATAGCTCCCCACCACGTCTGCAAGTCCGGCGAAGTTCCCGAACACGAGTCACCGCGTTCCTTTTCTGTCCGTGCGACCCGTTTCGTGATTCAGCATCTGCGCAGCGAGACCGCTCCCTCCGCGCCCGCCGCTCCGGCCCCGGGAGGGAAGGAAAGAGGGCAGAGAGGGAGGGCCGGCCGCGCTGGGGCCCCGCAGCGGGGAGGGCGGCTCCGGGGGTGCCCTGAGGGCGGTGCCGGGCGGGGGGGGCCCCGGGCCAGCTCCGCTCCAGCGGCCCCGCCGGTGCCGCTCCCGCCGCGGGCGCCGGAGCGAGTCGGGGCAGCGCCCGGGAGGAAAGTCCGGGGGCGCGGCCGCTTCCTCGCCCCGTGGCCGGACTTTTCTCCGGCTGCGACGCCGCCGCGCTTCCCTCCTCCCCCCCCCCCCCCCCCTCAGAGCCCAAGTCCCTCCTGGCCTCCGGGACACGTTAAATCCCGTGTAATGAGGCTTAACCCCGCCCCGCAGCCGGGCGGGCAGGCAGCCAGCCGGGCCCCTGCCCGGGGAGCCCCCCCCTCACCCCGCCCCGAGCGGCCGCAGCTGTTCCAGCCCGAGCTGCTGGAAAGCGGCCACGCTCCCCAGACTTTGTCTCCCTCGCACACAGCGCTGAACTCTGCTCCCTCCCTCCTTCCCTTCCCATCCCCCGGTGCGCCCGCGGCTCCTCCCGCCTCCCCCGCCCCGGAGCCGCAGACGCGCGGCGGGGAGAAGGGGGGGCGCTCCTGGGGAGCCGCTGGGCTCCTGCCGCCTCCCTGGGGGTCCCCCCGCGACTCGGGGCGGGGGTGCAGCGAGCGAGCGAGCGCCGCCAGGGCGGGCATCGAGCGCTGCCCCCGGGGCCGCCGTCCTGGGGAGCGCGGGGCGGGGCGGGGGGCTCCCCGCTGCGAAGCGGCGACTCTCATCCAGACGGGGCTTTTTCTTTTCCACGAGGGAAATAAATAAATAAATAAATAAAAATAAATAAAAAGAAAAGGGCGGGGGGAGAGGGTGTGGGAGCGCCGGAGCGGCCGGGCAGCCCCCGCGGGGGTGCGGTGCGGGTGGGTGCTCGGAGCGCCCCGTGGCGCCGCGTCCCGTCCGGTCCGGGCGCCGCTCCGCAGTTTCCCCGCAGCCCGGCGCGGCCCCGGCCCAGCCCGTGAGGTCAGTGTGGCGGCGGATGGGTGTCTGCGCCGGGGGGCGGGCGGGGCAGGCGCAGTGTGGGGCCGCGGCAGGGGAGGAGGAGGAGGGCGGTCGGTCGCTGTGTCTATGTGTCGCACTGTTGGAGGGGGAGGGAGCGGGAGGGGTTACACACCAGGGCAGCGCCGGGATCCCTTCTCCACCCCGCGGGGAGGGGGGGGGGGCAGGGCACCGCCTCCTCCTCCTCCTCCTCCCCCTCCTTCCTCCTCCCCCTTTTTCTCTTTTTTTTTTTTCCACCCTTCCTCCTCCTTCTTTTCCCCCAAAGTTAAACTTCCTGCTCCCGGCCCGGCTGGGAAGGGGACGCGGAGCCCGGCCGGACTCAGCCCCTCGACACACACACACAACAGCTGGAGCTGTCAAAACTTCCTCCGCTCGGCCTCGGCCCCCGCCGCCTCCGCCGCCGCCGCCCGCTCCTCCTCCGCCCCCGGGGGCTCTGCGCGGGGGGAGGGCGCAGGGCCAGGGTACAATGAAGCGGCGGCCGCCGCAGCCGGGCAGCGCCGCAGCCGGAGCCGCCGCCAGCGCCCGGGGCCTCTGAGCGGGGGCGCCCAGCGGCGGGACCAGCCGCGTCTCTCTCTCTCTCTCTCGCTCGCTCGCTCTCCTCACCTCCCCCAGCCCCACGACAGACCCCGCCGAGCCGGGGAGGGGGTTATTGTGTGTGAGACCCTTCCTTCCTTCCTCTGCGCTTTCTCTTCGCAACCCCCCCCCCTCATCTCCCCCCCCTTCCCGCTCCCCTCCTCCTCCTCCCGCTCTCCCATGCTGCTCCCCCTGCTACCTGTGCTGGTCGGCGGCGGCTGAGGCCAGCGATGCGAGGCGGAGGTGGAGGAGGCGGAGGTGAGGAGGAGAGGAGCCGCGGGAGCAGGAGGAGCATCGGGATCCCCATCACCATCCTCATCTTCATCCTCATCATCATCATCCATGTGTCTCTCTCGTCCTGCTGACTAGGATGTCAACGGAGGACAAGAGTCTGGTGGTGGCGGTGCTGGAGCCGCCTCAGCAGCAGCAGCAGCAGCCCCCCGAGCCTGGAGCTCCCCCCCCAGCAGCAGCAGCCACAGACAAAAGACCTAGGGGCCGGCCTCGCAAAGATGGCGCTTCCCCTTTCCAGAGAGCCAGAAAGAAGTAAGTTCAGCGTTTGTGTGTGCGAGGCAGAGAGGGGCCGGGGCAGGCGGCCAGGCGCAGGCAGAGCTGTCAGTGGAGTCTCGCTGCTCGTCGCCCCCTCCCTCTGCCTAATGCCATTTTGAGAAGGGCCCTTCTTTCTTCTCCTCCTCTCCCCTTTGCACTTTCCCCTCCTCCTCCTCCTTTTTCACCTTTGTCTTCCTCCGCCTGCTCTCCCTTTCCCACTTTTCTTTCACCGTCCCTGTTCCTTTCTTCTCCTCCTCCTTCGGAGTTTCTCTTTAGCTCTTCCCCCTTCGCCCTCTTCCTCCTTTCCCCCCTTGCTATTGCACCTTCCCCCTTCTCCTTTTTGGGTCCGTTCCCTTCCAGGACGCTCGGCGGCTGCTTTCAGCGTCGCCCTGGGTGCTCCCTATGCTTTGACGGTGCTTCCTCGGCGCTTTCCCCCCCTTGTTATGCCCCCTCCCTCTTTTTTTTTTTTTGGAAGGAAAAGCACGGTTCTCGGCGGGTGGCAGGGAGGACACCCCCTCACCCTCCCCTCCCCGCGCACACACGCAAAGTTGAGGCAGGAGTTTCTGGGCGGCGCGGGGGGAGCTGTCAGCGGCCGCCGCTCCGAGGGGACGCGCCGGCGGGACGGTGCCGAGGCACAACAAACACACGGAGGGAGGGGGTGGAGGAGAAGGATGGCGGGGGGAGCCTGGTTTCCCCGGCGCTGGCACATCTCCCTTCACCGCGGCCTCTCCCCGCCGGGGGCGCGGGCGCTCCCTCAGCCCCGGCGCTCCCCCCGCCCCGTCGGGCCGCTCCCGAGGGGCCGCCCCGCTCCCGCAGCCCCGGGCGGGGATCCCGCAGTGCCGAGCGCCGTGGGGTGGACCGGGGGGTGGCCCCGCTGTGGGTGCCCGAGGTGCGGGACCAGGCTGGGCTCCGCGAGAGGCTTCCCGGGGAGCGCCGCTGGCGCGCTGGCTGCGCTCCCCCGCGGGTTATTTTTGAGTAGGATGGAGCTTGCCATGGCATAGCTGATGGCAGCGGTAATGGGGAAAGCTGGGCAGCACGTTTGGAGAAGGGAGCGTCGTGATGTGGCCGAAACAGCCTCTGCGCTGCGGGGTCTGTGCGAGCCTCGGGGTTCAGAGGTTGTTCCCTTTGTTTTGAGGGACGCACTCGGTTTGACACCCCCAAGTGTGTTTGTCCTGGTGAATTCCTGACGCTTCCCTGAACGCCCACCCCAGACCTCACTGCCAGTTTCCGTGTTGGAATCATTCCGGTTGGAAAAGACCTTTAAGGTCAAGTCCGACGATAAGGTCACAGTGGAAGTCCAAAACATGACAAGGGGATTCTGCTGGGCTGGACCTAAACACGTGCAAAGGCTATGCTTTCCTCTGCTTGTTTTTACATCTATATGTTATAGACAGAATTAGTATTAGTTTGGGATAATGGATTTTTTTTTTTTTTTGCTGTTGTTGTTTATGAAAGTTTCCCTTCAAAGATTCTCATGTCCCACCTGGTTTTGGGGAAGGTGCATTGGTGCAGCTCCCTCTTTTCGTTATCTTACCTCTTCACTTGATAAAAATTTTCATATAGTGATCATTGAAAGTACTTGGCAAATATGTACAAGCAGTAAAGTTCTTGGATTCATTTCCTTTAAGCTTAGTTTTATGTACTTGGTTTTTATTTCTATGTACAGAATCCAAACCTTACATAGGAAACCTTTCAATGTTTTATTTTAAAGGAGTTTTTTTGAAGAAAAATACCACTGAAATGTACTGGTCTGCACAAAGAACCTAAATATTGTAATTTGTGAAAATTAGCATATTTTGTTAGGCCAGTTTGAGGTTGTGTATACACTCTTGAGGAAAAGTGGGTGCTAAAGAGATAATTCCTTGTCTTCAGATAGGTTTGTGTTGTCATAGGAATGTTGTTGTCTAGTTTTAGGAGGAAATAAAATTTTCCTGTAAAAATATGGAGTTATGCTGACATGAGTGTTTGTGTAAGAGCTGGAAATTAAATTAGCTGAGACAAAAATTAAAATGAATCAATACTCTTTTTCTTCACCCTCTGATTGTTCCTGGCTGTGTGTCCTGCTGCATCTTTGTGGAAATCCTATACTGTTGGTAAAGGCATTATGAAAAAGTCATAAATGCTTTGGAAATCAGGATTTTATAAAAAGTAGTTATTTTCTAACTTTCATGGTGTAGATATAAAGGGGTCTTTTTTAGTTGCATCCATTTTGGGGAGAAAATGGTTTTATTTTGTAAGTTTTACAAAATACTAATTACAACTAGCCTATCAAATGTAGAAATAAGTTAAGTAAAAATATTTTCTATCTTCTTCTTATGACTTGTCTTGTCTTCCTTTTCACTTCTGTGCTTTCCAGTTGGATTAATGTGCCTCATGTAAACCAGATAAAAGAGCATATGTCAGACCATTTTCTGTACTGTAATCACATGTCTAAATCACTATTAGCCAGTCAAATTGTTCAACTGCTTTATCCCATTATAGGAAATGTTCCACTGAATGTTCAGTCTAAGTGCAGTCTAAGTAATGGTAAAATGAAGAGCCCTGCATTAAACTGGCAAACTCAAAATAGAATAATTCCTCAGCTATGGATGCTTCCATTAAAGAACGATGCCATATTGGAGAGTGCTGTAGGTTGGTGTTTTACCCTCTTGAAGGCCATGTTTTTTAGTAAATTTAATGAGTTTAAGCAGACAGATGGAAAACTGCCTCAAATCTGCTCCTGTGAGATGCCAAGGATTCTCAACTCTTCCCAGAAGTAGACTTACGTTAAGGGAGCACAGGGTTCTTCAGTAGGACAGTGCTGCCCATGTCTCTCTCATTCTGTGTTTTATCTGGTTATCAGTAAGAACTCCAGTGGTGCTGTGCACACAGACAGGTACAGGGAACTGTGGAGGCTTCCTGTGGGTGATGAACTGGGAATCAGTACCATCAGTACCTGGAGAGGTACAGATGGTAGAATGTGATGCTGGAACAGCATTTTATCACTGTTTGAAGGATGTAGCTTCATGATAGCATTGTCAGGAGAGTTGATCTTAGGTGAACAGTTCATTTTTATTATTTATATTGTAATTGTGCCTGGAGGCCTCGGCACCATTTTACTACAGGCAGTACAAATGCATAAGCAAAGATAGCTTCTTCACAAACAATTTCTTAATTTAAATGTAAAGATAAGACAGCATGTAAATGTAAGAAATGTATTGAGAAAGCAGGAGGGAGCTGTGAGAATGCTGTGAGCAAAAGAACATGCAGAAGTTCAAGTACCCTGGCTATCTCAGCATCGGGGAATGATTCAGAGGCATCCGACTTGGAGGATGTATTTAGAGAGGGTAACATTGTCACCCTGAGGATTTTCACAGATAGCTTGTTTCCTGCCTGAAGTGCCAGACCAACACCCGTATTTTCTCCCTTGCTTTCTGACAATGGAGTATCTGTACAGAACAGTGGTTCCAATGGGAGAGGTGGAGCAAGAACAGGCTGTGCAGAGCCCTGAATGTGAGAGCAAGTAGGCTGTTCATGATATGGTTCATCAGGAAGAAGGAAGAACACACAGAACTATCATCAAAGCAGTGAATGAGGAAAATGTTATTGTAGTATCACCTTACAAATAAATTTAAAAGGCAGAGAGATTGCACTTATGAAAGTCAAAAAAAGAGGATAAAGTTGTATTACTGAAGCTAAGACATGATGGAGAAGAAAGAAGCTTTCAGATGCAAGGTCAAAAGAGAGCTCTTGCTGGTATTGTATGGGAAAAATGGGAATAATTAGGTGCCATCTCATTGCATGGCCTGAAATCTTCAAAACTTTAATCCTGTACTTGGATTATAGCTCAAGTTCCAGGGTATGGACCTGAAGAACAGGAATGTGATCAAAAAGAAGTTGTAGGGGAAGAGTTCTGTTTCAACTATATTGTCATTGTATGAACAGCTGGTTACTCATCAAAATGTATCAGAATAGTATTGTACAGGTGCAGTAAACATTTTTTTTAATCTATTTTAAGTACTAGAGCTTAGTTAATCTCTACAGGTTATAAGCAGCACCAACAGATGTAGCTTCTTAGAAAAATTTAGTAGCAGAAGTTTCCTGGATTGCAACCCTGGTAACAGTCACTTTGTAGTTCAATGTCTAAGCTCACTTTAAATTTTATTTTCAGCATCCATCGATCTTTGATGTATGTTACAAATTATTTTTGCAAATGTGTGCAGTTTAAAACAGCATAGGATAATGATTTCAAAAAGCATGAAATTTGTGGAAAGCATTTTGTGTGTTTATTTTTAATTATCTGTGCTTTAATTTCCATCCTACTTTTTCATTACTTTGGCCAACGTACACTGCAGTGGGTTTGCAAAGGCCATCGATTTCACACATGCAGATAGTTTTGAGGAGCCTTAAGCATATCGTTTTTGCCAGGAAATGATTATTTGAGAGTTTTTATTATCACTTTAGTTGCATTTGCATTAGGGTAGGCCAGTATTTAAAGATACATACGCTTTTCAAAAGAATGTTAATGTGTTGGTTGGAGCTTTATAGTTCAGCTGTGTTTCTTTAGTTCATCAGACACCTTCTTTGTTATATCTGTGTCTTTACTTGCCTGCCCTTTTCTCACTTCAAAATTTAACACTTGCAAATGTAAAGTTTATATTGCGTTGTGTAGAATAAAAATGTTCCTAAGCACACGATCGTAGTGAGGGAAGGTCATTTGCTACCTGGCAGGACCGAGGTCTTTGGATGGACCAGCTCTGTACAACCGTTGTACAGATAAGGGTTAAAGTATTAAAGCAAACAGTGGCCTGTACAAGCCACGTGTATCAAACTGTTTGGCCAAAAGCCAGGAGGTGCATGCTGGATCACACAGTGAGGAGGTGAGGCTTCGTGACATGACGTTGGCTCTTTGAAGGCCTTTCCAGTCCCTTGCAGATCGGGGCTGAGCTACGTGGAGCGGGGTCCCGGGGGAGCCTTGTGCCATTTTCTTTGGCAGGCCATGTTACATGACTTCTTCCACCACGGTCGAATTACCAAGCAATTCCCCACCTGCCTTAGGTAGTTCTTGCATAGGAGCCTGGCTTAAACTGCTCGCAGTGCTGTTTTGCTCAGGGGGTAAATGATACCTGCATTAACCTTTAGGTTTTCAGTTCTTGGTAAGGACTTGTGTGATGGGTGGGCTTTACTGAATTGTTTTGCCACATTCTCAAAACTGTTAAAATGTGGATTCCTGCGGTGTCTTCACTTGTGTCTTGAGGGTGAGTGAAGTTAGGCTTAATGTTGGAAATAGACACACAGTTTGAAACAGATTGGACTTGCTGTGAAGAATTGAGACCTTTTTGGTTTTTTTGACATAGCAGTTGTTAGTTTGTTAATGTTTGTATGTTTGTATTTGATGACCCGTTGTCACTTGTGGTGAGAGGACCTTCAAGAGCTATTGGACAGTATCGTGACATATCAAGTGTGATGGCAAAATCTCATCATATTGATCATACAGCATGTCTTTGCCCACTCTCCTGGTTGCTACTCTCTGAGCCATCTACACACCAGACATCTCTTCATCCTGCGTGCAGTGACATAGGAGACTTTTTCCTGGTTTAAAACAATAAAACAGTTCAATTTTCTTGGCTTTGCTCATGGATTTTTTTTTCTTGTTAGCATGTTCAACTCCTACTGACTTCTTGTTATTGTTCTTTCATAAGATAAGTAATTGGAAATGGACATTTCTATTCTTTGCTGTAATTTTAGTTGAGAGATGGTTTTCCAAGGCAGCTGAGAATAGGTAAGCTCTCCCTTTCTCAGGGTGGAGTTGTTTTTTAACTCCTTGGCCCAGCTGTCCCACAGCAATATTGGGGGAGTAGCAAGGTCATGTATTACTAGGGAAAACAGTTTCCTTATCCATCACTGGTGATTACTCCCTTACATTATTATACAGTGAGGCTATGGAATTAACTTTTTAAGAAATGCTGTCATAGGTACACTAAAATGTTATTAACTGCTAAATAATTAAGCAACTGAGAACTTTGGGAAATAAATTTTCTCTTTCTATGTTTAATATATTTGATCATGAATTCATGCAATCTACATGATTCATATAGTCTGCATAGACAGAGAGAAGTAAGATTTTACTGCACCAGGTACTTTTTGCTAGTAACTTGCATTGAGTTCTGCATTTTTGTTTGTTTGTTTGTTTGTTTTCACTAGAAGGATGGCCATTCCTCAGTTAGTCAAAATAAGTTTGGGCACTTGCTTGAAGAACTACATTAAGTAAGGTCTTCTAATAGCACTGGTGCTTTTGAAAGCAAAGAAAAAGAAGTAGGAAACCCCTTAAAAATCTAGAAATGTCATTACTTAGAGAAACATAGGCAGTGAGTGTATGGAGCACATCAGGTGGTTACTTTCCCCAAGCCCCATAAATCTTAGGCTGGTTCTGGCGGTGAAAAGGAGCAGCAGCTCTGCCCTCCCTCCCCTACCAGCTGTTTGTTCTGTCCCCTGTGCTGACCCAGGCGTTTGTGGTGAGCTACGTTGGGAAACTGAGCTGGGTTAGGACTAACCTGGCAAAGAAACATGTTTGTGATAGCACGAGGGAGGAGGCCACAGCAAGGGCCAGGCTGTGGAGAGGCAGAGCTGCAGCTCTGGGCTGCACTGCCAGCCTCAAGTGGTGCCTGAGAAGGTAGAGCCTTGGTTGCCTGAAACTGGAGGGTGTTTGGTTCTCAGGGTGACTCCTTTTGAGTTCTTCAATGTAGCAGCTGTTTCAGGAGATTGAGATTTTTACAGCCTGTAGTCATATATGCTGGCTAATTGGTTGTTTAAAAAAATAAATAATGTTGAGAGGGTTCTTCACAGCAGATAGACAGAGGAGTTGTTCTCATCTCTCTTGCCCCAGACATTGGCATTGATTAAATAAGAAATTTTAGTTCTCACTTTGATCCTCAGAGTCATTCTTAAATGGAATATTCGAAGTACCCTAAAATAACAGTGTAAGTAAAATGTTTTATGTTAACAATAGTTTCTGGTATTCTAAAAGCTCCTTCCTACAAGTATATCAATATATAGGCACTATAATAAAATCACACAAGATCTTGCTTCTTTCAGAATATTCTTTCCTTTCACATTTTTTGGAAGTATTTTTATTAAATCCCACATGCACCAAATCCTGTTGCCAGCCATTCCAGTATGAACTTATAATTACTAATTTTCAGTGCTGTATTTATCAACATTCTAATTGCTTTACTTGAAGAAACTCTTGGAAGCCCTACCAAATTAGGATACTTCCTCCTCAGACTTTTGGCATTGAGCATGGGGAGAAAGAGGCCTTTTTCTCTTCTGCTGCATCATTACTGAAAATAAAGTCTTGCCAAAACCAGTTTTAATTAGGCTATCAGGAAAAAAAGAAATCAGCCTTAGGAAAATTTACCAATTTTTTATTTTGCCTATTATATTTTTATTTTCCTCGGAGCATATGCACTTGAGTCACTTGTATGGCACAATAAGATAATAGGAATTTTTGGTAGTGAAGCCATGGTCCAAATGTTCTGTCTCTGCCACTAAACATTTGCTGACCTCTTAGGTGACTGTTTGGGAGTGCCACGTGGAAGCCTTAGCTAATCCAGAATGGCTTCTGGAACATCCCAGGGTTCATGGAACCAGGGGTGTTCCAACAATGGTGTCTACCCTCCTGTCTTGGCTTGGAGTGAAGACTCTGCAGTGTTCTTAGGGAATGTTTTCTCAACAAAACAGGATAGGGTGGCTCCATATTATTATTAATAAAAGGAGAAGCAATTCTGTTTTAAAAATTGGGAGATTAGTAAGCCATTTCATAGAATGTGAATTATATTGGTGTTTTGGTTTTTTTTCCTGGAGTGTGGAGTTCAGAAGCACAATGAAATTCTTTTAAATAAAATTAATATTTAGTTCTCTTATACAACCACAGATAAATGGAACTGTACAGCCAAAAAAGACTTCAGGGTGATCTTGCTCCTCCTTCTATGTTGTGTATCTGTACCATTTCTGACAAGTGGTTCCACAACTTGTTTTTGAAGTATTTAATGAGTGAAATTTCCCCTGGATCTCCAGGCAATTGGTTTCAGTAACTAATTTTGTAAAGTATAAAATAAATATTCTTTACTGCTGATTAAGCTACTTTTGTCTTGTATTACTCACAGTTAAGACTCCACAGCTGAAATGGAAAACAATTTTTATGATAAACTTTTATTTATGGGGAGGTTGTCTCCTTTGTTCTGCACTGAACAAGGTTAACCTCTATTAGCAACATAATATTGATTTACCTGATTTATCCTTTGAAAGATTGCTAATCTTTATTAAGTTTCACTTGGCTGATGTGAACCACTTTTCAGTTCATCAGGATGATTTTTGTTAGGATCTTGTCCTGTAAAATATTCACAGCCTCAGCCATGTGTCAAATACAGCTCTTCTGTGTGTGTGAATATCCACATGCAGGTCCTGGAGCAAGGGACTTTCTCCTGGTGTTCTCCCACCTTGATTGAAAAGAATTTGCAAATAAATACTCTCTGAGTGCTGTAGCTCTTTGTTGCCAGCCTCTCTCAGGGCATTTTCAGCAGGACTGTATTAGGGAAGATGATCATTCATAGCTTAGAGATTACTTCTGTCTGTTTCTGAAGCATTGTGTCAAATCCTTCCAGTCCTGCTGACTTGAATTTCCCTGATTATTTAGCCTAGCAACAAAATCAGTTTTTAGCTGCAATAAATCTGTTTTATGAAGGCTGAAATACAGAAAATGGCATTTGAGCCTGTTTTGTTATCCATTTGTTCTTTTTTAACGCTGTTTGTACAGACTTTTGTGTTTTTCTTCTTACTTCTAAAATATTTCTGAAACTTTGTTTGCCTTTTATATTGCACAGTGGTAATACTGCATGCTGTGCTTTTATCTCCTCTGATTTTTATCCCTGACAATTTATGCTGTTCCTTTATATTCATTAAAATGCCCTTGTTTCCATTCCTAATATGATTCTTTCTAGTTTCAGACCCTTATTACTGGCTGCTTTTGATGCAGTCCGTATTGTTTCTACTACATTTCCTATCTCTCCCCTGCTTTGGAATAGTTTGCCATTGTGCAAATTCCAGTACAATAACTGCCAGTCCTCCTTTAAATCGCAGTCTCAAGGGATTCTAGTAACAAGTTCAAAGAGTTTGTTTAAATTTGCTTTTCTTATTTCAGTTAATTGAAGATAAAAATTTGTTCTCCTTTCTGTACTGCTCTCACTTTCCCCCTTCCTTGGCACAGCGAGTGCTTCTTGTTACCACTTCCAGCCAAATCACTGTACACATTGAGATGTTTAAAATGGAGCCTGCCCTAATAGAGTGAAGTGTGAAGTAACTGCTCTTCTGGCACCCTCAACTTTGTGAAACAGTTGTCCTCAGCGTTTTCACAAACATGTTGGGCTGTTTGTTCTGTTATTTTGGTTTTCTATTAAACGTATGGATGATGAAGGCCTCCTCTTACCCTCAAGATACGTGCTCTGAAAGCTTCTGTTAGCTGATTCCAAAGACTTACCAGCTTCCCCAAATTTTTCTCTCCCAGCCTTTCCAGTTCCTTATTCCCTAGTTCCCATTCTCTGTTGCTTATGTGTTTGTTTCTACTCCAACTTTTTTCCTTCTCTGTTTTTTCCCTTCCTTGTAATAAAAGTGAGTATTTTTTTTCTTGCTGTGACCCACTGAACCACATGAGACCAGAACTTCACTTAGAAATGGGCCAGATGCTTTCCATTGTGAGGAAAGGCTTGGGAAAGGGAATTTTGAAATAAAATTCAAAGTAAAAATTGCTGCTCGTTTCAGTTCCCCTAAATTTTGCCATTTGTAAATCGGGCTAATTCATGGCTGTTGCTTGTGTTTTGTATTGATGAGTGGCATGGCTGTAGCCAGCAATAGTGTTCTGGCACATGAAGCACTTGGCTTCTTGTCTGTGCTTGTGAGAAACCTGACAGGGAATGTTTGGAGTCACTGGTCACTGTTGTCCCCATTGTCAGATGATTCCAGCAGTTGCTCGGGCAGTTTTGCCCCAGACCTGCCACCACTTTGCCGAGCAGTTCTCAAGGCTGGCCCAAGGTTTCATGTGGGCCACACATTGTTCCCAGCGTAGTTTGCATGTGGCTGCTTTGTGTGGGAGTTTGGGAATTAGATAGCATGGATGGAGGCTGCTCAGTGCTGGTCGGCCTCAAGGCCAGCATCACCAGCTAAGTTTAATTTACTGGTGTAACTATAACTGGTGTTTTTGTTTTGGTTTGTTTTGGTTTTTGTGTTTTTTTTTTTTTTTTTTTTGAGGAGGAATTCAATGAATCTGATAGAATTATCATCTGTTTTACTTTCAGCCTCCTGGGCAAACACTGTGCCACAGTTAATGTTCTCTAACCCATGGGGATGCAAGTTTAGGAAGAACAGCTCACAGCAGAATTGCTCTAGAGGGAGCAGAGGAGATGGGATGTACAAGCCATGAGGCTCTGGGAAATGCTGGCTTTCAGTGCTACTTCTGACACACAATGTTTCCAGGTTCCCGTTTTGCGTAATTAACCCTGCATCGGGCATCCTGGTAGAGAGTTACACAAATGAAAGTGCAAAACAGATTCAGCAGGAATTTTAATTTATTTTTCTGCCAGTGTCTTTCAGAAACCCTTTAGGAGACAAGTGGGCCCAGAAATGGGAGGGTAACTCAAGAAATAAATGATCTGTAAGCAAGATTATTTAAAGAAATTATCCCTAAGGTCTTTCACGTAGCAGTAAGTGCTGTCTCATAGCTCACTGTGCTGTTGCCTCTTTCTGTAAGGGAATGGGAGAGTATCCTTTGTCCTGTGGTGTGCTGTGAACAGCTTGGAGATACATTACTTTGTTACCAATATATTTGTTGGTAAAGAATAAATACAAAAGCTTGGTAAATTGCCTCATATTTTGTGTGCTCTTTATGTGGTCTTCTCAGATAAGGCTATGCTGGTAGAACAGAACAGAGAAAGTACTGTTTGTGTGTGAACCTACTTTATGGACAAGCAGAAAATCTTGATCTCAAGGCTCGTTAACCAGACACTGTCAGTGGGGGGTTTAAATTACTGATAACTTAATGTAAATAAATATTTGTTTAGGAAAATTTTCAGTTTACTTTTTTCGATTCATGTGTCTCTTTTTATTTTACTTGCTTTAGACTGTCTTGATAGGCAAAAAGAACCTGTTTTTAAATTGTTAGCTTGACCATGTTATTTTAAAGCCTTTTTTTTAGACCAATGAGATTTTCTTGTCTATACTTAGTTAACGTGCTCACACTTAGAAAAAGTGAAGTCATAACTGTCTTGGACATGTTTAAACTTGTTGAGTTGAAGCTTCAGCTCTCAGCTATCCTGTGTCTTCTCGAGTGCACTGTTTTCCTTGTGTAGTTAGAATTTGGGAAAGTATTGTGATAGGCGTTGGTTAGCGGGCTTTTATCTAAAGACTATAAATGTAGTTAGATGAAGTTGTTGAGTTTTTCTGGCTTTTTACTCTCTCTCTCTTTTTCTTTTTTTTTTTTTTTTTTTCTTTTTTGTCACCCAATATGTAGCCTGAGCTGAACCTGGGGAATATACAGTGACCACATCATGTGGTGTGGGAGCATATTCCATAACAGCCATTAGTAATGGGCCTTGGGGACAGGGCAGAGACTGAATTCTAGCTCCTGTAGTCATGCCACCCAGGTTTATTTTCTAGGAGTACTGTCATGGTCTAGTTTCTGTCTGAATTGTTTTCTTTAAAAGCTTTAAAGGAATAATTATATTTATTTTACTATTTTAAAGGAGCTTACTCATGAATAGGAGGAGTAAGTGTACACAAATTCTGCTGAAGTCTTTATGCTTAGTCAGAAGAGAGAGGGAGGTATCTCTGAAATGCAGTTTTGATGAAGTTGGGTCTGAACAAGGGCCATCAAGTAGGAAATACTAGACAAAGATGTTTAGGTGTGATTTAGGCAATCTGAATATCACCTTTATGCCCTGATGTCTGTTCTCTGTACTTGGCGTAATTTATTTCAAATAGGGTCCCCCCATCAGATTTCAGCACTGTGTATAATTGCACAGCTATGTAAACAAGGAATTGAACTTCAAAATGTTTGTAAACCATTTTGGGAACTGACTCTGACCTGCTTAGAGCAGGAGGTTGGACTAACTGACCCCTGAAGTCTTTTTCTATTTGAGTTATTGTATGCTCCTGTTCTGTGAGCAAGCCCTCTCATGGTCGTGTCCATTATTTATGTGGTACCCATTGCTTTTACACAGTGAATGATGTGTAATAACCTTTATTTTGTAGGTGTTTTTGTGTATTATTTCTTGAAAGAAAATAATTTACTAAATCTCTTTGTTTCATTGTCTGCATTCCTTATTCCCTTTGTCGCCTGATACTTGCTTTATCTATTAATCTGTGTGATTCCACATATTCTAAATAAATTATTTCTTCCTTACCATGTTGGGATTGGTTTTTTGTCAGAAATGTGTCACTTGGCACTCCAGATTTTCTTTTTAAAGAGTATATTTGAAAGTTTATCTTCTAGAAAAGGGTAGGGCTATTTTGATTATTTTAAAGCAAATATGTCAGAATTTATTTTCTCATTGGATTTCCATCATGCACTGTTGAAAGCAGTTTTGTCCTGCCTGTGCTAGCAGCTAACAATGCATGTCAGTAGCAATGAGTCATTTTTTAATGGCTTGAGAGTGTTTAGTTATTGTCTATGCTCTACCTCTTCTCTTTTTGCATCTTCTTTTCATCTTGGGGTCTTTTCATCCATATTGGTTTTTAGTCCTTTCTGAATTAATTCGCTCACCTTTTTATTTCTTTTTCTCATAAAGAAAATTTTCTTCAGGAACTGTAGTGATAGGACAAAGGGGAATGCCTTCAAAATGATAGAGGGCAGGTTTAGATCAGATGTTAGGAAGAAATCCTTTACTGTGAGGGTGATGCGAAACTGGAACAGGCTACCCAGAGAGGTGGTGAGAGCCCCATCCCTAGAAACATTCAAGGCCAGGTTGGAGGGAGCTCTGAGCAACCTGGCCTAGAGGAAGGTGTGGCAGGGGGGGTTGGAAATGGATGATCTTTAAGGTCTCTCCAACCCAAACTATTCTGTGATTCTAAAGGATACTACATTATCATTTTAGTTATGTAACAGAGTTTACCACTGGCAGCGCTCAGCAATGGTGTAAAACACATGGGTCATGAGACTGTCTCTTGTGCAGTGTTTCTCTAAGAAAGCACCACGTGCTGTGCAGCTTCAATGCCAGGTAAAATAGCACTGTTGGAAAAGCAAAGAGGTGACTAAGGAGATCTGATTCCCAGAGGTAATGCAAGATTTGAAGACCTATATTTTTTTTCTTTCAAATATTTTGGTTTTGAAATGCTTTTTAGCCTGATATAGCCTATGCTTCTCCATTGGTATCACCATTTGCCTTGTGGCACTGGACAGTGGTGACATTGTATAGCTCCCTTGTGAGAGTGAGCTCAAGCTCAAGTTCAAGCTCCCTTGTGAGATTTGTGCTGATGCTCTGCAGGTAAATAACAGCCATAGAGGCAAGAGGGGACACTGCGGCTTGTTCTGAAGGGTTTTTACCTCAAATTCATATTCATCAGTCAATCAAATGTAGTAGTAGGCTTTGTCTGCCATCTCTGTCACTGGGACGGTAGCCTTTGGCCGAAGCATGGAAAGACATCAGGGAAGAAGGACACCTTGAGCCTTTTGAGTTTTATTTGCCAAAACTTGTCAGTCAAAGCCATAATAAGAGAAAGAATTTGATGTTTTCTATGTGGAAAGCTATTTCAATTACCTAACTTACATTACTGTTCAGATTTTATTTCTAAAAGCGAGCTTGCTAGATATGACATCTTAGATGTAATGGCTTTAAATCAAATTTATCATAGTATGTTAATGTGGGCATGTAGTTAATACACCAAATGTGTTTCTTGGCTGTGTGACATGCTGCCAGCCTATCCTGGGGTCCAGATATGATCTGGTTCATGCTCACAAGAAGAGAGAACAGGGAAGAGGAAATACACCATTTGGAACCACTTTGGAACCTTTATTTTTATTTCTTACTTCTAGCAATGGAATCTATCTCTAGAGACTTAGTACAGGTTAGAAACTAAGACCTTCCATACCTCTTCAAATGCAATAAAAAAAGAAGTCAGTCGTCTTCTGTTTAATCCTTTGGCATAGAAAGTGGAATTTACAGAGAAACTGTAAACAGGAGAGGGTGGTTCAAGTTTCTATGTAGCATGGAAGCATAAAGGGGTGCTAGAAGGTAAAATGCCTTTACATTTCAGTAGGATTGCCACACTAAGGAAAAATATTTGCATTTCCTTTTCTGCTTGTTGTCCTTTTGTAGCTTGATACTTAGGGCTTAATCTTGAGTTGTTTTGATTATAATATAATATTCTTAAAAATCCATTGATGATCTTAGACATAGATCAGCAGAAGTTAGGAAGAAGCAAATGTTTAAGACAGAGAAACACATTTTTGTGCTCTTAATAGATCTATCTTTGTATGTTGTAAAATGAATGAAGTAACAAATCAGATGTATGACCTAGCAAGAGTAACCTAGTAATACTTCTGGTGTGAAGCCCATGTCTCTTATTTGTCTATGTGTTGCACCTGAAATTCTGATTGGAATATATTGGAAGTGGTGACTTAATGTGTTTCTGAATTTCTCTTGGTTGCTGTGAAGAAACATTCTCCAAAAGTTAGGAATTGTAAATAGGGCCTAATGCAAAGAGATACTGTGTGGTTCACTCAATGTGTCTTGATTAACTCAAGAGTTGTATCCTTGAGTTAATCGATTTGAGCTTGGAAAAAAACAGTCTACCATATGTATAGACATAAGTTTTTATCTTAATCATTAAATCTATCACTTCTGTTGCTTACCAAAAAAAAGAAGTCTGTCTTAGCAGGGGCGACTGATCCCATTTTCCCCATGTACATTTTCTTGGCAGAGGCATTGGCATTAAACAGTTCCTGCCTTGCCATCCCGGCGACACACGTTTGTGGAGACGTGTGAATCGGGGCAGGGAGTTGCTGCAGACAGAATTGCTTTGCCTTTTCTTGGTGTCCAGCCCCACTGCTTCTTGCTGGGTTACCCTGTAGCAGGATCAGTCCATGTGTCTGGTTCACAAAATGATCCAACATACAGGTGAACGGGAACAGTTCGGAGGCTGGGAAGAAGAGGTGTGGGGTGGGATCAGCTTCAGTTAGAACTGCTGCCCAAGTTGTTCCTTTAGCTCCTTGTGGAATCCTACTGAGTGCAACTTATGGGTAGTTTGTGTGGTGTCAACATGACTGGTGTTTGGACCATGTCTGACTGTGCTGTAGTAAAATTACACTTTGTCCTTCCTAAGATTTTCATGGTAATTAATGTTCTTTTACAGTAAAAGAACTAAATCTCGCCTCTGATGTGATGGAAAATGCATCTCTGTTCAAAACTCTGGGGAAGAAGGCAGCCAGCTAATATGGCTTCATACCTGTTAGCTTGCATCTTGGATCACGTGAACAGCTGGGAAAAGTACTGAGAGTAATTTAATATTATTATTTTAACCAGCTATTATTAAATTACAACTTGTCTTGTTTGTGCTAACATACTTAAACTTGTCAGGTGACCCATTACCTGATATGTTAAAACCTGCATTTTTTAATGGAGTGTAACATTTGAAAATATCTGCAGGTTTGAGGTACAGCAGCACAAACAGCCCTGTGAACTGATGTAGCCTCAGTCATGGTGCTGGGGTGTCACCTCAGACAGTACTGCAGCCAGGGTTGGAGAGGAAGCTTATCAAAATAGGCCATTATGGGACAGATGACACACTGTAAACTTGGTGCTCCAGCCTTGCTCAACCTGCCGAGTCTAAACAGAAAAACTCATTTAATACAGTTTGGGAGATACACAGCGTCTATCTGCTGTTTGGTATCTCCTTTGGTTTAAGAGGAGCTTAATCTCAGAATAACTCGTTAGAAAAATGTTTAAACTCTGGATGTCCAAGAGGGACTTGTCCTGGATGAACCCAAAGGACTGTTGAGTGCCAAAGGGAATAGGCAAAGTGATTAATGTTTCAGTAGTGGCTTCACAATTCACCACTTGTTGGTTGGACCAAAGCAACCCACCCTTACTGCAAAATAAACCCCTGACATTTACCATCTCTGCTAAGGTTTAGACTGACATATTTAACCTCCTCATTGCAGCAGACTGAGTGTGCTAATACGTGTGGTTACAGAGATGTGCTGATAAGCTGTAGCTTGATAGCTCCTTGTAGCCAAATATATTTATGTGTCCGTACCTGTACTAACATGGCACAATGGCTCTTATACAATAGTTACTTGTTTCAGAGTAAACACCTGGAGATTTTTTCATGTAAGTGCTTTCTTTTTAAAATTTTATCTTCATCTCTGCAGAATTGGTTTGATAAAAACTTTCCTGTAGGCCAGGCACCTGGAGTGTGTTTCAGCTGGAAATGTAAGGAGAGGCAGTGTTGGTCCACTCCCTCTACCTGGATAGATCCTGCTGTGTGAATCAGTGTGGGAATTTGGGCTCATTTTGTTCTCAGAAGTGAGATGGTCTTTTTTAAACTCCTCGTTGCATTTATTGAGAATGTCTCTAACCAGTACTGATAAGGCAATACTGAACTTACTTGCTTGTCCACAACAGAGAATGCCCAAGGTTAAGTATGTCCAGTTGCAGCTCAGTGTGACAGAAGAGAATTTGATAAAAAAAAGTACTGAGATGAGTGAGAAAGTAGACATAATGCATGGTCTTACTTCTCTTTGTCAGACCAGTCACATTGTTGTCAATGTGTCAACCTGTGTCTTGCAGATGTCTGATACCTAAACAAATTTTAAGAAAAACTTAAGACTGACAGAAGCAAAGCATTACACAACAGCTGCTTCGGGGTTTTTGCGTGAAGGGAAGTTGAACAAAGGCAGTTGTGTTACTACTCAAATTGGCAGACCGATTGGTTTGCAAGTATCTATCAATACCAGTGAAGTGACACTTGCGTAATGTTTTCTTGATTTGTTTTTCTCTCTAGAGGAGAAGAAGAAAATTGGCAGGGAGCATTTGAAGGATTAGGAAAGAGCCGTTTGTAGATGGACATTTGTCAAGTTTTGCTTTCTTAGTTCGTCCGTTCCAGATTCTTTTGGAGAAGTGTAGAGCAGCCTGAAAAATGTTGGGGGGGGGGGAGGAAGGAAAGCTAAATCACAAAATACTAACGAAAAACACAAGACTAAAGCACAACTTTCACCTCAACATGCAGAAGAACTTCTTTACATTGAGGGTGTCAGAGCACTGGAACAGGCTGCCCAGGGAGGTCGTGGAGTCTCCCTCTCTGGAGACAGTCCAAACCCACCTGGACACGTTCCTGTGTCACCTGCCTTGGCAGGGGGAGTTGGACTGGATGATCTCCAGAGGTCCAACCCTTCCAACCCTAACAATTCTGTGAGGGGAGAAAAAAGAAAAAAAAAAAAAAAAAGGCGACCCCGAAGTCCCACCTTAATCTTCAGGGGTGAAACCCTGGTTTTCCCGGAGCAGCCCCAGGAGCCGAGGAGGGGCCGCCGGGGAAGCGGCCGGCGTCGTCTATGGAAACGTAACTTTTGGCTGCGCCGCTTTGTTAAATGGAAAAGTGCGGGCGTGGGGGGAAGGGAGGGAGGGAGTGAGGGAGCGGGAGCGCTCGGGAGGCGCTCCCGGGCAGGGGCTGCGGGAGGCCCGGCCGCGGCCGCCCCGGGCCGTGCGGGGCCCCGCGGGGTGCGGGGCGGGGGCCGGGCCGGGGGCGCCGCGGGCGGGGGCGCTGCGCCTCAGGCGGCCGCCGCTCCGCCTCCCGAGCGCGGGCGGCCCCGCTCCTGCCGCAGCGCTCCGGTCCGCACATTGGCGGCGCCCGGCTGCGTCGGATCTACTTTCTCTCTCTCTCTCTCTCTCTCCCTCGGCTCTTTTTTTTTTTTTTTTTTTCCCTCCTCTTTTTTTTTTTTTTTTTCCTCCCCCCCTTTCCCCTCCCCTTCCCCCCCCCCCCCCCCGTTCCCCTCCCCCTCCCTCCCTCCCTCCCTCCCTCCTCCTCCGCCGGCGGCCCCAGCCTGGTTCGGGGAGGATCCCGGAGCCGAAGTTCCGCGGCGATCGGGGCTGTGGCGCATCGCTCCCCGGCGGCGCCGCCATGGGGGGGGCCCTGTAGAGCCGCCCGAGGCCCCGGGGCAGCGGCCGGGGGAGCTGCGAGCGAGCGGCACGAACATGGCAGACCGCGGGCACTGCTGAGCATCACCGCCGTCCCCGCTCCGCGCCGCGCTCGGGCCCTGACATGTAAATAACTTCTCTTCCCTCCGGATCCGCGCCGGTGCCAGCCCCTCCATTTTCCAGAGGGGGATTTGCGAGCGGTTCCGCGGCGCTGGGCGATGTCGCGCAGAGCCGGCTCGCCGGGGGTGAGTACGGCGGGCGCTGAACTTCTTTGTATTGGAGGGCAGGCGGTGACAGCGGGGAAGGGGCTCCCCCGGGGACGGGGGGACCCGCCGGGACCGGGCGGAAAACTTGGCGCCGCTGACACACTGGGAGAGCGAATTTGACGCCGTTTGGTCAAAAAAAAAAAAAAAAAAAAGAAAAAAAACCCCCACCAACCCCCCCCCCCCCCCAAAAAAAAATAAACCCAACCGGACCCGAGTCCAGACGTGGGTGTAAGAGGTTCAAGTTACACGCTCGCTGGATAATCCTCGGCCGTTTGCTAAATAAAAATAAGAAAAAGGAGGGTGGGTGGGTGGGAGAAACAGCCACAAAAGCCCTGCTCCATCTGACCCGGGCATCCGGTCATCGCTGCCCTGGGTACACCTACACACGTGTGCCCGCACGGACGCGCTCGTATTCTTTAAAAAAAATAGGACTTTTTATGGTTATCTATAGCACAACTGTTATTTTTTCCCCCTTTTTAAATTTTTTTTTTTTATCACTTTCACTTCCTGATGTAAATTCTGGACTGATGGAAAATTGAGATAGGATTCCTTTTCCTGTTATATTTTGAAGTATTCTGTGCACGCTATTTTTTGAGGAGTGTGCCATTTTAATTTCACATGGTTTCAAAGCATGTACCTTTATAGTGTTAATTTTAGGTGATCCTCCCAGCTGCCTTTATCTGTAGTTCTCAACTGAAAAAAAATTAAAAACACTTTTAAAAATATACTGTATTTCTAGCGCGTAATGGGTGGTCAGGCCATCCTATATGATGATTTTTGTACGAGCAGTGAGCAAATAGGTCATAAGTCAAAGTAAGTGTTATGTAACTGGCTGGCTTTAACAAACTTGGTACAAACTGTAAAGAAAAAAAAGTATTTTTTTTTTTTTTTGGACAATATGAGAGGCTGGCTATCCCTTTTTCCAGTAGGAACTTTGTAGCAGGTTGATTTAAAAAAAGCAACCAAACAACAAAACAACCTACGCTTTCAAAATATGAACCAGTTTGCGTAGTGTTTTGTATTTTTCTGAAAAACTGTTTTAGTCTTGTGTGTAATGCTGGATACTAAACACGAGATACTCACCAGTGAATCATTAGTTAACACTGTAACCAGATTCTTACATAATTGAAAAACGTTCCTGAGTTAGTATATTTTATTATTCAACTTCACTGTTTTCTAGAATAGCTTTATTTGGCATAGAGTTGTTGAAAGAACTGAAGATCAGTATGAAAATGATTTTGGGCTTTTTCATCTGAAGAAGTAAAGCAGCAGTGGGTTCATACTCCTCTTGCAAAACTGAAACAACTAGGCAGACATTTACAGATTCTCTGTGACTCTGTACAATGCTGTGTATTGAAGTACACGCAGCTACTACGCTGGAGGTTGCATGGAGGGGTCTTTGTGCTGTCTGTACATCATGGTGATGGTATTCCATGGTGTTTGATGTTCCTGCACAATCAAATACACTCGCTGCAGAAAATAACTGCAGTTCCCAGAATGTTCAGTGCAAATATTTTAACCATCTACTTGTAAGACAGTGGCAGGGGACGAGACGGACTTTTCTCAGTGCTGTGGGATCTATGTGAGCTGTTCAGTAACTTCACTGATGACTACTGCACATTTATTTTTAAACTATTTAGTTATGCATCCTTTACTGCTTCGTTGTAAACAGCCTTTCTTTTGACAATAACTTGGAGCTTGAGCATCTGTAGTTTTTAATTGCTTGCCTCACTTTCAGGTCGTCTTTGTAGACTGTGTTACGACTCTTCTTTTGTTGTATCTGTTATGTGCAAAGTAATACCTAATATTCTGTCAGCAATAAATCCAGATGCTTTTTGGGCAAAATACTCTTTTTTTTGTTTGTTTGTTTGGATTGTTATTTAATTTTGGTATAATTATTTTGTCAGACTCCGCGCTCAGTTGACTTATATCCTTTTTTTTTCCCTATTTTTTCCTTGCCCGTTTTTTTCTTATTTTCTTCTCTATTTTTCTTTCCCAAGCAGAAACTCCTGCAGAGTTTTGGCAAAATGTTCTTTGGGAGTTGTTTGTTTTTTTTTTTTTTTTTTGGAGGGGAGGACGCATTATTGTAATTTACATAATATACCAGTAGAAAGTAGTTGCATCATGTACAGTTTCTTAATGCGACCGTTCACTGGACTTGCCTGAAAATGATCTCTTAAGGGTAAATGGCTGAGCAAAAATTAAAAGCAGCCATGTATTTATTTCTGCTTTTGTTTCAGGCTAAAAGGACCATTCAGCATGTGCTTTACAGGGTATTTCCAGACTGAAATTTATTCAGCTATTTAAAAATAATGGTAAAAGGATTCTTTTATCACCACTGCTTTCAAATCTCACAGTTTTGCAATTCTGGTTTCCTGTTCTCGAAGTGTGGATAGAAAACTCTTAGTGTGGAGGAGTATATACTTTGTATACCATTTAGTATAAAATAGGAAGCCCAAGAAGAAGAGGGACTGGCTCTAGAATGTTGTCAAAAGCACACTCTAAACAAGCTGAAAGATACTTTTTTGTTTTATTTGGGCTGTTCCAATTTTAGTAATTACTAAGGCTTCTGGAGGCTCTGGGACGTAGCATGTTTGCAGAAAGAACTATTAAAAACCAGTTTGACAGTGGGCCTTTAGCTAGTCTTTTATAATTCTGTCTTTCCTCTGTGAAATCCTTTTGGCATGTTGTGGTTCTCTGGCAGCATCCCAGCATGTGATATCACAGATATCAGATGTCTTCTTGCGATTCGTGGCATTTGCTGTGCCACAGTGGTGCTCCCTGGGATGGCTTAGGTGAACCAGGAAATGTCATGGAAATTCGGTAGGGAAAGCTGTGTGGTGGAGAGACAGTCACGTGGCTCAGGGAATAGGTGAGCACCTTCTGTTTGAGAGTGTTCACATCTTTGTGTTTGGTAATCTGATGGGGAATGTGTTCAGCAAACAGATGTGTCTTTTAGTGGTCTTTACAGATTTTTTTTTCCCTGACGTCTCAGATATAGATGCATATCAAAATGAGTGGCAAAACATCACAGTTAAGCTTTGCCCTTTGGAAATATCTCTGATTAGAAAAATGGAGCATAATTATACGTGGCCTTGTTAGGATTTATTTTCATCTTGAAGTTGAGGTCCAATGCCAGCCATAAGCACAGATGATATCACACGTATAGAGGACATTTGACTCCTCCATAAGATCTGTTGGAAGTTAGTCATAGCACACTGTATTTCTGTCTGTCTCTTCAGTGAGAGTCTCCCTCTTGTCTGTATTCACTGGTGAAATGTTAAGCACTAAGTTGTGACTTGTGATGGTGCTTTTGTAGCATAGCTAGAAAATAAAAGATTCCACGCTGGCTACTTTGTCCCATGTTTTCATACTGGTTTCCAAGCATTGAAAGGTGATTTCTTGAGGAACATTGCTTAATTCGACACAGAAGATGAAGGCATAGAAAAGAATCTGCTTGTGTATTTGTTTGTTTAGTCAGGACTTGTAGTTCTTGGGTATAATTCAGTTTCAGGAATGAATTCTTTGTTTTAGATGGAGCTCAATGTGTTCCTCCTAACCACAAACACTTCCATGTTGTTGTTACTCTAGATCTCCCTTTCTCTTTTTATTTTTTTCCTTATCCCTGTTTTTAATTTCTGGGCCCCAAATGTCCCAGTGGTGTAAAAAGACAATGTAGATGGCTTTTGGAAAACTCTGTTTGGGAAGAAGTACATGGGAGAGCAGGTCGTTATTGCCTGATTTATGGTTTGGCTTCTGCCCCAACCATCTTACAATCTAAATAATACTTCTGCCCCCTCTTAGCATCTAACATCAGGTACCATAGAGAAAAATGGGACAAACTCTGAAGAGGGCAGTTATGGGAGTAATCATTCTGTGGGAGATCTGTTTGAGGTGGGATTAGACCAGGAGGAAAGGGAGCTGTGTTTTTCCCAGAATTCAGAAAACCTCGAACAGAATTCTTATTTATGCTTATAGTTCTGCAGAAATCTGCCTTCTTTGAATCAAGTGACTTGTGAAGATACCGAGTTTGACAGAATTTGAAGGCTTTTTCCAAGCATGAGGAACAGGGTGAAAAGATCTGACGTATTTGGCAGAACAAAGAGGATGGGGTAGGGGGAAGGGATGGGATGGATGGGACTATACAGGGATGGCATAGCAGGAGCAATAAGAAGGACTAAGGTTGGAGCTTTATTTGCCCTTATGCTTGAGCGAGGTGGTTTTGTCAGCACAGTCTTGTAGCACCATTGAGAATGAGTTTAACAAGCAAGAAGGTGGTCAAGGAGGGTGATGAGGGAATGAATGAGTCTAGAATATTTTCTAATGTTTTCAAAAGTTACTTGATCTGGATCAAGTAATAGGTGTTGTCACTGCCATGTCAGCCTTGCCTTGTGTACAGAAGGTTTAGTCGCAGTTGTGGCAGAAGTCATTCAGTGTGTGTTCAGAACTGTCATAAAATGGAGGTTGGGGTTGAGCAGTAAGTACTCTATTAACCTTTGACAGTCTGTTCTCGTTTGAAAAATTTGACTTTGGCTTTGCAATATTTTAGCAGAAGGCTAATTGCACATAAGAAGGGGCACAGAAGCAAGGTAGAGGGCTTTTGGAGGAACTGTGCATTTGCAGTACTCAAAAAAGAGGAATCCAGAGTTACAGGAACATAATCTTTAAGGCAGATGGGATAGAGAGAATGAGGAGCATGGACTTCAGTCTTCTTCTTTCACCTTAATCCACCTTGGTGCAGTTGCTCACAGGCAAGCAGTGTTTATTCTTATGTCTATTTAGTCATCTTTTCCCTTCCATTTATCCCTTGTCATCTTTGTTTTCACCTTGTTAAAGGAAGTCAAGATTTTTAATTTAAGAAAAATAAACAGTTTAAAGAGCGATGTAAGGACAGCGTTATGCATCTCCAGAAATAGCAACTATTACAACTTGAAGTCTTGCTCTTGGAAGACAAGACTAATGACGAGGAAATCTGGAAGGTTTCTGAGGTGGTTTGTATGGATCAGAGTGCAGTCTTGCATTAATTTTTGAAACTGGGCTGGGGAGAGGATTCTGGCCTGTATATTTTGTTTAGTTTGTATATCAGTCGACAAAATGTAAAGTAGTTAAATGCATACTTTTTTCCCCTGGTATATTTGTCTTCAGGTAGTAAAATCCACCTACAATGATGTAAAATGTTAGGCTGTGAGGAGTTGGTGAGCCAATTATTTTTTTTCTTCCATTTTTCAGAAATGCATGTAGCTCTTGAATCTGTCTTGACGGCCATGGTTCAGTTACTGAGATGGTTGTGTCACTTTTCTGTAGAAAGTTTTGGAATCCTGGAGCTGAATCAGTGAATAGCTATTATTTTAGGCAGTTCTATTGCTTCCCTTGGGGATGTTTTGAAATCAGTTGACTCCTGTTTGGTGTGTTACTGGAAAGTCAGAGTTTCTGGACTGTGCTGTGCGTCCAGGGATTGCTCTGGCCAGTTGTGACATCCTCTGCATTTGCCCCTCTTGATGAAGGTGGTTGGCTGCTGTTTTCTCTGGTGATAGCTGAGAGAAATAAAGGCTAGGGGGAGGTAGTTCCCCTGACCAGTGATAGACCTACACAGAGTTCACATGTAAACCATCCTATATTATATTTATTTCTTTCCTTATGGCCTAATCTTCAATGTCTGCTGCTGCCAGCTTCACCAGTACTACAGAGGAGTTTTCATTATTGATGCCTCTGGACCTCCAAATAAAGAACTGCCAGTGAATAAGTACTGTATGGATTCATTTAATTATTAATCAGTGTGATAGGGTATTCTGTAAGGTACACAATTCCATTTCAAAGACAACTGAAGTCAATAGAAAGTTTTCCATTGAAATAAAATAGTCATGAGAGTAAACACTAATCAGTACAAGTAAGAATTCGATAATCCAGACTGTTGTGTATCTGCTGTTTTGAATAGTGCTAACTGATTGCTGCTCTGCACGATCAAAAAGTGTGGGGAACAGGATGTTTTAGAAAAAAAACAAACCAGGCATTGCAGAATAGTTTTTCATTCTTCAGATTTCAAGAAAATGTGAGAACAGTTTTCTGTCAACTTAGATTCTGTGAAACAGTGCTAAGCTGAAATCATAACAATTATAAATTGCATAAACTTTTTGTTGATTTCTGTATTATCTTTTACTGGCCAGTTAGTCATGTTTTACTCCCACTGCTTTCCAGAGACTGACAAGAATCACAGTTGAGTGCAAAGGAAAAAAAAGGGGGGGCAGTTCTAGACCACTCACAGAGAACTGGGTGTCTATGATTGTATTCTTCCTAAGCTAGATGTGTATGTCTTGGCCCTGAGACCCAGCCTACCATCTGATACTCAGTTTAATCAAACACAATCAGCATCTGAAAAACTGATAGTATGTGTCAAATTTTATCAGAGCGATGTAGGGCTGAATAATCTTGCACAAAGGACTCCACATCCTGTCCTTGCACTTCTCACCATCTCCTGTGCCAGAAGTTTCAGGCCAGGAAGCAAATAAAGAAGAGCTGCTTAGTTGGCTCTCCTGGTAAGTAATATATATTTGTAGGTGAAGAGTAGGAGACTTTTTCTGGGGAAGGCCGTCTTGAAGGTCTCCTTTGTAATGGAAAAGTCTGTGATGGTTGTGGTCTCTTTACCAGGTTATAAGAGCAATTTTTTCTGATTGTTCTGTAGCATCTTCCGAGTGGGAAATTATTTGTGAGGAATTTGAAAGATGTGCTGTAGTGGTATAGTTAAAGGCAGAAAAGCAGCAGTGGTCGTGTTATGTTTCTTAAGGATCTAAGAGAAGCAAGGATGGGGGGGAGTGGTTGCATTTTATGTAAAACTGTTGTAACTGGACAAAACAGATGAAGCTTTCAGGCACACATAGGGGAAAAACGTGCTGTTTTTTTCACAGTGTCCAGCTGCCCCATGAACACATAGTGTCAGTACAACTGGAGTCCAAAATCAATTTGCAGTGGTTGCAACTTATATTGAAAGAAGACATATCTTGAAATAATGTCTCCTGTAATCTCCTCTCCAGTCCTTCCAATAGCCTCCTAAGCCTGCTAAACTCATCAGAAGCAAACTTTCTGCAGATCACTCTATACTCAGGTTGTACCTGAGCAGCAAAAGTGAAATTTGCTGACAGAACTCCATGCTACCCCAGTACATGCACCCCAAGACAGAACCACCCAGATCATGGGATTCTGCATAACACACTTTGTCTTTTACTAGGTTTCCTCATGAACGTTCACCACATCCTTATGGAAAGTGGATGGATGAAATTAAGCAACTTTTAGGAATGAGGATGAACCTGCCCGCAGTCAATGAACACTAACTGTTTTTCATAAAACTCCTTCCTTGACTCTTTGGTCTTGGCATTTGAAGATACATGCCAAATTTCCTCAGAAAGATAAACCTGAGTGCCAAAAATCTGGAGTTGTGGGATGACTCAAGTCATGAGCCTGACAAATTGACAAATGACAAAATATAATCATACTTTACTGTCTTCCTTGCACCCCTGCTCTAAACCTCACTGCTTTGTCTTCTGCAGATAATAAATTACTCCTTATTCCATCTCTTTTCCTCAGGAGCCAACCACCTTCAGAGCTTTCCCTCAGCCCTCTCCCTACAAGCAGAGGCCACCTGTCTTCTCAGATAGGTTCACAGCTTTAACTTTGAAGACTGGAGAATCTGCATAACATTCAAATAACAGCTTTTTGTCCAGGAGCTTATTTGTTACTTAACTATATTACTTGATCCGGGGTGGGAGGGGGGGCAAAATAGCCTTGCACAAATCTCTCTTGGTAGTCTTTAACTGACAACAAGAAGCAAAAAAAATATAAATTTCTATAAAAGGTAAGGTCAGAATGCTCATGGATTGGATATTATTTCAAATTAGAAGATAACAGCAAAATGTCATCTCACTTTCTTCAGTGGCATGACACATGGTACTTAGGTTATTTCTGGGGCTGTGCAAGGAATTTGGTGACTTAGGAGAATCCACTGAGCTGCCAGAAGAGCTTTGTGTTGCTTAAATACAAGAAAAATAGTTGTTTCTTGACTGTGAAAGCATCTTATGAAAAAGCATAGTTGTGAGACCTGAAGCTTGCTGTTTTTGAGGTTATTTTTTTACTGTGGTAGATAATGACCCGACTAAGGGATAAGGTATATGATCTTTTCAATACAATGTGGACAAAGATCCTAATAAGGCATCTGCTGAATGGGAAGGTATATAGGATGCTTGTGCATTTTCTTTGCTTCCCCACCCCCCTGCTTCCCACCATGCAGAAGTGATTCTCTGTGAGGCCACGTTAGAGCCTCTGGACGTCAGAAATCAGGAACCAGTCTTTTAGAGGAATGAAACTTTTATGAACCACTAAAGGCTGCATAATTATGCGTTCACTGTTCAGAGTTCAGGGTGTTGAATGCAGAGCTGGAAATGAAGTTCAGTGTTGTTAAAGATCAGTCTTTATGTGTGACAGTAATTTGGGCGATATGATGAGATTTGTTGGTTCAGAGTCTGTTTGTGAGATAATTTGGAGAAATTATCCATTTCACAACAGCAGCTGTGCTGGGTCAGACCAGAGATCTGGATGTTCCATCATCGTGTTTCCTGCAGTGGTTGACAGGAGAAGCCTTGGAAAGAAAATAAGAAAAAAGAGTAATTTTGTAATGATACTTCCACAAACCACTAACTGCGGAATGCTGGGAAAGAACTGTGGGATTTCTGGAGTCAAGGGTGGTATTGCTATGTTAGATCTCTTGAGCATTAGACTTCTCCTTTGAATGTGTCCAGCTTCTCCTCAGTCACACAAACTTGCAACATGCTGAGCATGGAGTACCACAGTTTAACTATGTGTTGTGAGCCTTTTACTTGGGGTTTTCTCGTACCTTCTACCTACCAGCATCAGCGCTATGTAGTAAGTGTTGGAAGAGACAGTAAATGCTAATTTTGTGATCACCTTTTCAGTGTCAATTGGATTATAATTATCAAGATGCATGAAAATGTATGTGTGAGAAAAACAGGGTTTATACTTTTCAAAGAGGTTCATGAATACCAAAGACCTGGTTGAGAGCACTAGGGTACAACAGTGAAATTTTATTTAAACTGAAAAAAATTCGTGTGTGTGTGTGTAACAGGACTGCTTTTTGAAGGCAGTAAGAGACAAATAGACTCCAAAAGCAAGATTTCTGGAGTGTTAACAAGTTTTGCTGTGGTAGTAAATTTTTTGACCTAAGGAATCACGGGATCTCATTTTCTGATGTTAAATGTCTGTTATGTAGCTTAGGATTTGATTCATTCTATTAGTTAAATAATATTTGTATTTGGTTAATGAACCTGTTTTTAATGTAGCATAAATTGACTTAATTATTCTGTGTAATATGTCTCCTGATAGAACTGGTTGTTAGTGAGTTAAGGTTTCACACTTGATCATGCTGATGTCTGTGGATCTACAGATCTTTAAAACCCCCAGTGTATTAATGCTGTTATCAACCAAGGCTGCTGCAGCAGCTTTATTTATTTTTCCTTCCTCAAGGGTACTGTAGTGCCCAGTTTGAGCATTAGCCACCAAATGCCAAGGTGGCTGTAGAGTAACTGCAGCAGCATTTCAGTATCTAATGGACCAGGTCACGTGCAAAGCCTCATTAAAATATGATTAAAGTATCCCCTTTTGTTTGCTCCATGGAGCCAAGCCCACGCTTTGCTCTGGACCCTCCATTATGTTTGTGCCGTGTGCTTTGAAATGTCTCTTGTTTGTGAGGCTGGTTGTTCACCCCCCAAACCCCAGCCCTGCCCAAACCTGCTGCCAAAGATGCAGCTGGCTTTGCTTATTCCTCCCTCCTCTTACATCCACCGATGATTAAATGCGAGTAAGTGAAAATGGTGTCTGCTTTCATTTAAACATAGTCTGCTAAAGACAAATACGAAATATGAAGCTTCTGTTGTTGTCTGGGGGTGTCTCCTGTTTTCCTATACCTCTTCTTTTTAACTACTGAAGGCTGGGGTGGGTTTCTTTTTGTTTGTTTGGGTTTTTTTTCTGGTGTTTAATTAATAAGCTAGTCTTACAGTTAAAGAACCAGCATAAATTATATTGGTAATTTGCCATGGCCACCTGTGGTAGTACATAAATAATGAGAGAATAACAAAAACTTAGGACTAAATTAAAAAATTAAAAGGATTTAGTTACGCTTTCTAAGACAAGCCTTCATAGCTCGTCTGGAAGTAGAAAAAAATGGGCCGTTCTTTTGCTTTATTTTTTTGTGGAACATGGAAATCAGTATGCTTTAAGCTCAAAGACTCGTAGCATGAATCCACAAATTTAATTTGTATCTTTGATCAGTTACAGCCTTGACAGTACCTGTGGACAGCATAAACTTAGGAGAAACATGGTGTAGTTGATCAAACCCTATGATCAGTGTAAATGACTGGAGAGGGACATCACACTTCTTGTTGGAATTTGAGCAAATGAAGAATATTATTTCCAAATCAACATGTTGCAGAGGAAGAAGGGGTAGCAAATGCTATATGAGTTCTTAGATCTGGCTTTTCTTTTGACACTCTGTGGAATCAGATGATTTGGCACTTGTAACTACTGTGGGTAAGAGGCGTTTATAAGAAATAAAATAAAATGTATATGTGGCAGTGGTGGGGGAGGCGTCTGTTCTGAAAACATCTGAGATGCTGGAAAGCGTGTCCCCAGTGGGAAAGAGAAATTGCATAGCTGGCACTGAGGCTCACTTCTTATGCTTATGTGGCCATATTTAGAAAAGGATCAACACTAGGAGCTGAATTATTAGAGAAGTGAGTGACTGAGGGATTGAACATAAAGGAAATTATTTCTATCTTGCTCCTTTGTTTGAGTTTGGCCAGACGATGCTGTGGGAGGGCTGCAAACTCCAGGCTCGCTGCCTGTGTGGAGTCAGTCTGGAGATGGGTTTCAGGAGGTAAATGCTTGTTTGAGTTGAAGCTCCACAGCTGCTGTTGCCTGGGTTTGTGGGTGGCTGCTTTCTCCCTGCAGGTGGGAGATGAGCAGGAAGGAACAAAAATGGTCCTCTTGACTTGGAAAAGTCTTGGAAGACCCAGCCCAGCACTTGATGGAGCGAGGTGCAGGCTGCTCTTACTGTATGTAGCCCTGTGGGAGGCTTCTGGTTTCAGTACATCTTGCAGATATTCACGTGTGTAAGTAAAGCAAACAACAGCCAATTAAGAACAAAAAGAAAAAAAAAACCCACCACATTTCAAAGAAGTTCTATGTATAAAAAAAGAAAGATGTCTTATTAACAAATACTTGACAGTACAGTAACATAGTTCATCACACTTATTTGCATCGATATGGCAGTTTTAGTTTATTGTGGTTTTGTTGCAGTACAACAGATTATCTAAATAAATTAATTTGAGGGGGGTATTAAAACAGTGCTTTTAAGGAGAAAGCCATGAGGAATGCTTTCAAAGTTTTTAGGAGCAGTTAAACTACCCTCCCCCTGCCTTTTTTTTTTTTTTTTTTAAGAAGTGGTTCTTTTTGTTACAGTCATCAAGTCTCATTTTGAAAGACTTATTTTTCTGGTTTTGGCAAAATAGTTGATCAGCACGACTGGCAAGGAACTTCCATGGAGCAACAAAGAATTTCTGTGCAGCTAAAAACTGTGTTTGAGGCCATCTTGGAGCACTTTGTGAGCTAGAGTAGAAACTCTCTGTGTAAGAAAAGCCATTCAAGTTAAGTTGCACGTTTTCCTCTCCAAAATTAGCATACCAGAATACTTCATTGCGGAGTGTTTAGAATACTTTGTACAAGAACTAACAGTAAGTTGAAGATTGCTAACTGAGGGTTTGTAATGATGCCAACTGACTTTTTTTTTTTTTTTTAATGAAAGCTTTGTATACATAACAGGATGAGTCATCACTGGAGAGTTCTGAAAGTGTTTGGCATCCTGAAGAATCCTTTTGTGTGTCTCTGCCGCACAAAAAAAGCGTTTTTGTCATGAAACTCTGCCTTAAGAAGTACTGCAATAACTGTAAGCTTTAGGGGGAGGCTTTCTAATGTGGCTCAAATCTTTACTTTCTATTATTGTTTTAAAAATATTTTGGTATTCTTAGATCTTCCTGAATAGTAGGGTGAAAATTTCCAAGTAGTTTGTTGGCTGTTATTTTTTTTTAGTAAGATGTAGCTTCAGACATACTTCTATTGTAAATTTGCTTTTAAAAGTTTTGCTTTACTTAAACAGGGTCCCTCTAGTAAACCCATTGTAGCCACTTATCTGAGTCACACTTATTTTAAGTACATTTTCTTTTGATACAGTTATGTGGAAGAACTGGGTGGCCTTGGTGGTTTTTGTTGTGTCTCTTTGAAACTAATATCTTACAAAGTTAAAGTTCTTTTTCCTGTGTGTGTTAAGAACATCATTAGTTGCTGTCCTCACTCAGAGCAACTCCTTGGTAAAAAGAAACAGAAACCTTTCTTACTAAGTAAGTAAGTAACATATCACACCACCAGTTGGCTCATGATTCTCCTGATGATGGGAAACCCAGTTTATGTAATCCTCAAGTGTGTGCAAGGCAGGGGAGATGGAATTTTGCAGCTGGTGAAATAGAGTAGCAAATTTATTTTTATGGGATTTTTAGGAACGGATGACATTTTTCAGAGATTTCCCCCCCCATTCGTTCTTCAGCAGTATATCTTCTAAGATGTGCTGTAATTAATATTAAAAACCAGTGCCATTGATGGATTCTTTCATGGCTTGTTGTAGTAATGATATAGATATATTTATTAGCTATTAAATTTAGCAGCTTTAATTTTTATTATTTCTTTTGAATGAACCTGAATATAAAATTTATGGCCAATGAACCTTGAAAGAAAGAATTCTTCTTCAGAAGAAGAATTCATGAAGAAGTCATCAGAATTTGTAGGTTTTCATCCAGGAAAAAAAAAAAAGCTTTCATAATAATTTTAGAACTGTATAGGCTTTTAATCCAAATGCTTTGAATGATACTGATAACAGAATGCATAAAAAACAAAGGGCTTTCAGACAGTCCTTGATGAAGCACACAGGTTAATTACTCAGCCCTGCACATGCAAGTGTGATGGTTTTGAGTCAGGCTCTCAGACTCATGTATTTTTATGTTACTGTGCACATCCAAGTCTAAGCATTTAAACTGTTCTTTGATTTGATTTGGAAGGGAAACAACAGAAATGTATTTAGCTAATAAAATTTGTCTTTGGTGACAGTTTTTATTAAGTTTTGAATGAACTCAGTGGCATTGCTAAGAGATGCTGTTTAATGATAGCACACTTTTTCTGTATTTTGGTTGTTTTTTTTTTAAATTGAAGGTCTTGTGCTGTGTGTTACCAACTTAGTGTTATTCTGCAATAAATTAAATGTTGGGGTGTGCTAATGTGGGGTGTGTCTGGTGAGACTGAATGCCACATTTGTTTTTATTTTCCAATGGAAGCTAAGCCTCAACTTTTGATTTCATTTTTGGAAGAGGTAAACCCTCAACATATCTGCAGATTGGACCATAGAATCTGCCATAACAAAATAAGGTGTTGGGGTGTGTCTGTGTCTAGGGAGGGTAAAATTTTTGGTGTTACTGTTAATTTTATGTTTCCCTGGCATCCTCTCAGAGCTCTTATTGGGAGGAGCTCTACTGCAAAATACTGTACTTTTCCCAACAAAACATTATTTCCAGCTGTTAGGATGAGGGAAGTATCCCTCAGGGACATTGAACCAACCACATTACCTTTACTGTAGGATCCAGATGCAAAGAAGAAAACCAATATTTGTTCCTTTATCAGATGACTTAATGTGCTTGTTTTGCAGCTTGTAGTCCAGAATGGGGCTTGAAATTTCTGTGTGTCTTAGATTTTCTCCCAAGTCTTTAGAATTAAAGTATCCTAGAATATCTGTATGCTGAATGCTGCAGCTCCTGGATGATGCTGTAGCTTTAAGTGTTCAGTAAAAAGGGGTGTCTGGTGGAATCTGTCATTGAAACAGAGCAAACACAGGTTGAGAGGAGATGGTGGTGAAGGTTACTAAAGGTTTCCCACCTCATCACTTCTGGGGACCTGTTCTCTGGTAGTTTACCTCCCCGTGTTCTCTTAGTAATGGAAACTTTTTAGTTAGCTTTATATTTACAGGGCATTTAAGGCCACGGTTCCAGAGATCTGTTCTGCTGGCAGCAGTGACTTAGGCAATCGCCTTTTATTGCAGCTGCTGAGCCCTGTTCCTCTGCCAGTCAACTGCTCCAATGCCTGCGTGGAGATCCTGGCTGTGAACTCTCTTCTGACAGTGTAACCTCAATTTGTAAAGGGTACATGTGGCTTACGTGTTACTTCAGGTGAATATTTGACCGTTGTCCAAGTCCTGTTGGTTTTGCTTTGACCCTTGCTAACTTTCCCTATAAAGCTGTTTTTCATATTCCCACAGTAAAATCCTGGTGTTCAGAGGAGCTTTGCTGTAAAAGGAAGAGGTCTCATCAGTGGCAATTGGTTTACAAATAAACTTCTTTTATTTTTTATTTAGTAATCTTTACCTTTTTTAGCTTTGAGGTCAATATTTCCTTTCACTGTGGTATAGTTTTAAATTTGTAAACTTGTACTTTTATTATTCTAGTTAACAGAATTCTTGCTAATAGATCTTATACAATTTTAACCATTGGAAGTAATTTGAGATGTAAAATGGTTCAGATATGCAGGAAAAAAAAAGATATACAAGAATTACAATTTATTTCTCAACTAAACTATGCTGATATGAACAACAGGCATGTCCATGGAACAGCGCTGTTTTGACACAACAGTTAATAAATGCATCAAGGAGAAAAAGTGTTGTTGGTAAAATGTAGTAAAGAATTGAACATAATTAAAGAAAAAGGATATTCAAGGTTTTGTACAGTATTAACATCTTTATCATGTCAGTAATGTATAGTCAGCAATCAAATATCTCCTGTTGTACCTGCATCTGTTTTCCTTGCCAGTAAGTTAAACCTTCCACAAGTCAAGGCATGCCATGTCTGGGCTACACACTCATCAAATTTAAATTTTAGAACAAATACTGTTACTCAAACCTACCTTAGTACTTTTCAAAAGCTGAGATCCAGTAACCCAGCTTTGTGTTATCTTTTTGAGAATTTTGTGCAAAAAAACTTGCTAAGGATAAAAAAAAATAGATAAAAAATAGATTGCTCAAGATAACAGCTTTCTGAAGAATTCATGTTGTGAGCCTTTAAAGATGAGAAAATAAGGGTTAATAATTCACATATTTTACTTATGGCACTTGCAGCACAATTTACAAAATGATAGGTGCAGATATTCTGTAAATGTTTTGTGGAAATTTGTCTTGAAAAATCAATACAAATTGAGCTGCAATTCTGGTGTGTTTGAAATTGCTTGTATCCAAGAAACAGGGAATGAAACCCATCTGAAAGATGGGAGCTGGGTGGAAATAGTTAATGGCAGACTGTAGGGATTAGTGTTGGGCTCGGCCTTGCTGTTGTTAATGAGCTGGAAGAAGGTGGAAGCAGCCAGTTAATGGTATTGACAGACAGTGTGGAGGTAAATGGATTTGTCAACACAAAGAGGGAGAAAATGGAGAAGAACAAGGAATATACAAAACAGAGAAGAAGGAGAAGGACGTTCCCCCCAACCTCCTCTAACATGAAACAACATTGAGTCAGTCAGGGCTTGTGGGGTTTCCAAACACTGCGTTGATGAGAGGGAGAATCTTGCAGTAAAGTAGTGCTGAAAAGGCACAGCAGATAAACACATGTTTTTTGATCATATTTTAATGACTTAAAATATATGATGAAGATGAATGCATTACCATTTATTTTATAACTAGACCGTGTTGATATGAACAACAGGCGTGTCCACGGGACAGTGCTGCTTTGGGACAATAGTTAATGTTCACACCTAAGTTTCAATAAACACATCATTGGGGGAAAAGTATTGCAGTTAAAACGTGGTAGTTAAGAATTGAGCATATTTAAAACTAGCAACTTTCTACTTTTATATTAAAAATATTAAACTTATCTTGTAGGTAGTGGTGTAACGGTAACCGTGCCTTTTAGGCAGAGATTTTTTTCTGTGTTCTAGGAACTTTGAAAACAAAGTTATACTCAGAAAAGAGAGGGCAGTTTTATAAAACAGCGTTTCCTAGAGATAATATCTGTAGTCCGCAGTGGATGAAAACATGTAATAGCTATTATCATTCTAAAGAACTAAATAAAATTATCCACTGTTGAACAGTCCCAACTGTAACCTCAGCTGCTCTGCAGACACAGACATCGAGACCAGACTAGCAGCATCTACCAGCTGCATGTAAGAGCTACCCTGCACGTAAAGGGATTTCACGTTTTATTATGTGGGAGGGATGATGTCAGTTTGGTTGATTATGCCCCTTTCAAGCTGCTGTGATAATTACCTGCTTGTTACCAGAAGTGTCGAACCCATTTTCAGTTCTTGTTTGCTTTTGCTGTCATGCCCTAATTGCTACATAATTTTGTCCCTGCCAATTACTACCTTGGAGTTGAATTTTACAGTGAAAAAGTTGTAAGAAGCAATAAAGTAATTGTTTTTTAGATCTTGTAATTTCAATAGGATATTTTATTATGCTACAAAGTATATTGATATACATGCTGCTCACTTCTGTGAGACACTGAAAGCCCATGGTGCCCACTGAAATGAAGAGAATGTGGAAGGCATGACTTTTGGGGAGATATGGATACTTTTTATTTTGGAAATAAATTTATTTACTACGTTCCTTAGAGGCAGGAACTCTTAGGTTTGCTGGGCTATTTTTTTTTATTATTATTCTTTCCCTTCCTTTTCATCCTTTTATCCACTATGTGAGTTTTACAAGTTGCTTTTGATGGAGATATTAGGTCATCTGATGTGATCCTTTGTCCATCGTTTTCTGTGATAATGTAATGTAAATGGATTTCTTTAAAGGTACTGGGCCTAACAGTGTTTTATATTCTGATTAAAACTATTTGTTTGAATTATTCAATGGAATAAAGCCTGCAGTAATTGGGTTAAGCACTGCCTGACCAAGCACTTTGTTGTCTTTGGGAACTGTCATCGCCTTGCTTTGGGTTTTTTGGGTGGTCCTCCAACAGTGAAGTCTGGTATTAGTCAATATTAATAACAATTACTGCTGTTGAAATCTGTATATGGAATGACATGGATGAGCATAGGGAAGAGGCAGAAGGGGGATTTGGATTAAGCACAGTTAAACAAAACGCTCTTCAGAATAAGGAGAGAGGTGGTGTCACCATGTAGAGGTTTAGGAATGGGGCTGCAGTCCAGAAAGGAGCATTTCTGGCAGGAGATTTAGAGTGTGGGATGTTTGTGGCTGTGCACTGAAGCTCTGTTTATCATAGAGATTGTGGGATTTGCTGCTGCCATTTCAATGTGATTCAGATATCCACAGTTGAAAGACTGAAATATTGGCAAAAAGTCATGGAATGGACCAGAGATTATAGAAAGCTTGGAGAAAATTTCTTTGGGGAGAAAGGTAGAGGTGCTCAATCTGCTTGGTTATGGGAGGATGGGGAATTTAAACCCTAAAAATGAGTAGAAGTTTGAGTTAAGATGATATCTCTAGCAGAGAAAATACTGAGTTCTTAAAGGCTCCCTAATGTAACAGGAAGAGGGACAACAAGAGCCAGGGGTTGAAAACTGAAACCAGAGAAGTTCACAAAGGAAATGAGCATGAATTCATAAGGAGGAAAAAATGACAAAGGGAATGGCAGGGTGAGTGCCTTTCTGAAAGATGAGCTTCAATCAATTACAGGTTTTGAGTGATAGTTATGGATATTGGACTCACATGGATAATGATTCTGGCATTGTGTCCAGTGAATCTGTGAGCAGTTGGACTTCTGTTTTGATAGCACTCCCTGTAGCAGTTTTTCCAGGGATGGTGTAGCAAATGTTGAACACCTTTGTGGTCAAAGATTCTTTTCAAATGTGATCTTTAATACATTGATTGCAAAAGACAAATGGTTTCTAAGGTTCTGAGGACATGGTGTGTACCTCAGTTGTAGCTCTTTTGTTAGCAGAAAGGCTTTCAAGGTAATTTAAGGAGAAATTTCAGTGTGCAAAAATACAAGGAAAAAATTATGCGAAAGTAATACTGTAAAAAAAAATTAATGCATTTAATGCTGAAAGTTATATATAACCAAGTTATGAACTAGCCCCTGCTCTGTCCTGTCGTGATGCCAAGACAGTACTTGGGTGTATCTGAGTAGCCTTAGGGCCACATGTACTTCTCTGTTTGTGTCATCTTCCCAAGTGGTTGCCAGTGTAGCTCTTTCAGAGATGCTCTGCCAGCTTTTGATACCTGAAAAAACTTCTGAAAGGTTTGATTAAGATAATTTTTGAGGCTCTGTGGTCTGGTGAGTAGAACTGAATTTTCATGCTGTAAATGTTAATTAGAAACATATGTGTGTATGTAAAAAGCAAGCTGAAATAAAAGTATAAATATCTAAGAAGCTGTCGTTCCAGAAGGTCTGTGCTCAGAAAAGATTAGGTAAATATACAAATAGTCCCATTATAAATCAGCTACAGTATCATTTCTGATTATCTTCGTTACTTGTTTTTCTTGTGGAAAAAAGTTAGGAGGCAAGGGATTTGGATTGTAATTTCCAAGTCCTTTTAGACAGCATTACTTGCACCATCACCAAAAGAAGCTTCACTCACTTTATTCCCTCCCCTCCTTCTCTGATAACTCTTTCCTGTTGCTGCTGTTCTCCCTGGCTGCTTCCAACACAAACATTCGTGAACCTCTAGTGAATGAAAAAAAACTGATGTGGATGAAAGTTAGCTTTTTTGCTGGGTGTGAATTCAGTAAGTGTTAATTAAACTTTGTTGCAGCATTGTTTCTAAGTCTTTAGGTGAGCACGTTTGAATCTTGAACTTTTTGGTGTTTTTCTCCATAGTAAACATAAATTTTGAGGGTTGGTTTCTTGTTACCTTAAAAACACATTTCCTTGTCTGTCTAAACTGAGGATATCTGTGGACCTGGAGAGAAGCTGCAGAACCTGAGGGCCTTTTGCAGCTTTCTGGGCAGTAGACAGGGTAAGCTTACAGCCTGGGTGTCCTTGGGTGGTGGCCTCAAAGGAACTTGACCTGGAGGTATCAGTTAGTCCTCTTGGATGACTTCCATTGTAGTAGTTGCTGTAGCAGGGTTCTCTGGGTAAGTGCCCCTCTCATGTGACACAGATACAATTTTGTTTATGACTCTGACCTGTATCATATGACGTAGGCTGAGCAATAAATCACTCTTTTGCTGGCAGTTCAGTCACAGCCTGATCTCTTCTCATGCTGGGAAAGGTGGGGGTGTGAAGATGATCAGGTAGTAGAACTCCTCTAGCATCAAGTGCTGGAAAACCCATCTTTTTTATTACCTTAACATTTTTCCTGTTTTTATTTAAGGGCTTATTAAAGGAGTGAGGAACTAAGAATTTAAAAAAAAAACCAAAAAAACTAATTTTTTTTTTTAAAAATACATTAATTCATATATTTAATTTTAATGGGCTGAAGACTGGCATGGAGAAAAAATAGCACCTTGGACCACTTTGTAATGGTCTCAAATAGGAGGAAGTGAAATCTTGAGAACGTCAATGTACAGCAATGATCATTGTCCCACTGATCACAAGTTTAGAACAGAAGTTTAGAAGTTCTCTATTACAATTACTTGAAGCTCTTTGTAACCTACCTGTAATTGTCAAAGGCAAATTTGTGTCTCCAGGTTAGAAGAATCCTCTTCAGGGATGGAAAACAGGTGTTGGCACATTTTTGTTAGCAGAATGCAGCGTTTCTGCCTCATCCACGCCCCTGGAGATTGATATGCCTGTTTATACAGAAGCTTTTAAGCATGTTTGAAGATTTGTATTACTTATGCTTGTGCTTCAGAGTGTTGCTTATTATGCTGCTTGTATTGTTGTTTATATTTCACAATAGTATTTCCAGGAGTTTATTTACTGTGGTATAAAAATAGTTTCCATGATCTGGCTTTTAGGATTTACATCTAGTTTGAAAACAATTTTGTTAAAAGAAAAACAATTCATGTGAATTAAAAATGTACACTGACACCCCATCTGATTCCATTGCCCATTTTCTTTCTGGGTCTATTTTTATTCTTTCTGAGGTTTTCCAAGCCTTCTGAATAAGTTTTAATGGATTTTTAATTAGTGAACAGATCCTCTGTTTTTCCCCTTAGCTTTCCCAGGTTTAACAGTTTTACTGAAAGACAAATATTTCATAATACTTGTTGACATTATCTGAAATAAAAATGCATTTCTTTATAAGGAGCACTAAGGGTGGTAACAGATGGAAAAGATACGTGGTGATATGACATTTGTTTCTGTTGTGTTTTTTTTTTTCCTGTCTAAATCCATTTTAGATGGATAATGACAAACTGTAGTTGACATGCAAGAACTACTTTTCTTACATGCCATCAATTAATTTGAGGATTTTAAAGAAAATTCTATCTGATGAGTTGTAGGCTAGCATCTTGTTTAAAAGCAGGTTATTTATATCTCTCTGGGTACTGCCCATGTCCTGATCCCTCTAGTTTAAGCTTAAATGCTTGTTCAAGATTAAAGCTTAAATACAGTGATAGTGGTGTCCATAGGTTCCATAGTGGTGTCCATAGTGATAGTGGTGTCCATAGGTTCTTCTTTGCCTTTGTAAACAGAAGTTGAGGTGAAATTGGTGGACGGACAACTTCTTCAGGAAATCCTGTAACATGCACCTGAGGGACAGACAGATGGCTTTTTTGTGATACTGGTGGGATCAGATATATTTCAAAAGCATAAGAATGAATGCAGTTATTTTCTGTGCAATCTACAGGAAGACTTGTGTTTGCTGTGAAGTGTAAAGACGTGAGTAAAATTGACTTGAGCCAAAGATACTGAGCTTTATTCGATGAGAAAGCATGAGATGTTCTGAGTTGACTGATGCATTTTGATAGATTTAAGGTCTGGAAACCTCTCAAAATGATGCTGTGTAAGTGGGGTTTAGTTTATCTTAAATAAATTGGTAGAATAGTTGAATATTTGCATCCTTTTTTTGAATATACTAGCTGAATTAATGATGAATAAAAGCTATCTTTGGAGCTCTCTGTGATCAGTGTTTGCAGATTGTACTTGCTGGGTATAAAAACACTTTTCTGTAAAACCAAAAACTTCAGTATTAGGTTATTTGACTGTCTGTATACCTGCCCTGTATGTGACTGGGTGTTAAGACAAGCAGCACAGCCTGTACCTGCAGCTAATATATCCAATGAGAATATTTAACTTAAGGAAACAAATGAGAGAATCTTCACGGTGTTCCTGTGGTAAGACTCTGTCAGACTACAAAGTTCCAAAAGGAAATCTTGGAAAATGACTCTTAATTAATGGTGCTAAAATTACAAAAATCTGTTCACAGAGACCAAAACTTCCACCAAGTTCCAAGTACTTGGCAGCTGTTTCTCACACGTGATGACTCAGATCTGCTGAATTTTATGTACAGGATCTTGAAATCACCAGACATGAGAATTACAGCCCTTACCACTGTGTTGCCACCTTTATTCAGAAGAGGAGTAGCAGGCAAATCCTGCAGTGTATGAAAGAACAAGGAGCTGGATGATTCTTAAAAAAGACATGAGCTTGGTGCTCTTGTGGGTAAAAAATTCTGGGCACCATGGCTGTCACAAGATTGGAGAAGTTAAAACTTGCCATAGTCGTCGTCATGGAGAAACAAATCTTGTGTTCAGATCTAAGTGGATGCTTACTACCCATCAGGAAAAAGCAGTGTTTGATGCAGTAGCATATTTTAATGCAATTTTATTTATTTAGAGGACAAAGGAGTGTGGACAAGTACAGTGTTGGATGGTGCAGGTGCACATGTGAAACTCTTGCAAAGGTCAGAAACTTGCGGGTTTGGCAATGTCTGTGGTCTCTCAACTGTTCATGTTGCCATTTCATGCTCTTTGCCTGTCGAAAGAGAACACAGGAAAACATTCAGTGGACTTGCTAAACATTATTTAGCAAATTTACCAAACACAAACTGTTGTCTGAAGGCATCATAAGAATACAGCCATTACCAAGTCTGGAGCCAGGTAGAACTCACTGGAGTTGGAAATATGCAGGTGGCTGTACTTATAGCTCTTGGTGTCTAATTTGGTTCCAGAAAAGGTTTTAAAAAATATTGCTGCAATTTTAGTTTGTTGGTTTGCATCATTTTGTTAGTGAGTATGGCAACATTTTGGTAGTGAGTATTGGTAGCAAGTGTATAAAGGATGTAGTTTGTGCAAAACTGCAGATATATAATGTGTTGGAGGGTCGTAAATACATCCAATTTTTTTTTATTTCTTTCTGAAATATGTATAATCATTAAGGTCTGTATGTGAAGTGTTTCGTGTTACAGAATAAAATTATACAGTCTACCTATCAGTGGGAGGGTGGTTCTTGAGAAAGAAGAACCTGTAGCAGTTTTTGATGCTGTACATTGCTGGGTTAATGTGACAGATAGTTGACTGAAAGTAATTTTCACTTACAGAATTTATAGATGTCTAAAAAGGCAGTTTGAAAAGTAAAAAAAGAAAGCTTGAAAGATCTGAAAGCGTTTTATATGATTTCTCTTCCTGTTATTCGAACTGTTTCCAAATCTGAGCAGTTCATACAAGTAGATCAAGCAACCTGGCTTCATACTTTTAATATCAAACTTAGATTTTCCCATGTAGTGGTATCACAAGAAGGTGTGCAGAAGTACATTGCAATTGTCAATGTTCCAGTCCATAACTGCCTGTAGCAGAGCTGTAACTTTGTGGGCATTTTATGGGCTCATGTGAAAAATGCATTATTTTATGTACCTACAACTGTTAATGAATTGTTAATCAATGATACTGAATCTACCTGGTTTGATCCTTGGCTACTGTGACCCTCTGTCTCTCTTCCCAGCTCACTGAGGATATTCCCAAATGGGTAACAAGTTAGGAAGAAGATTTCATGGTCTCGTTAGTAAGGCTGTGTTTCAGCTATGATAGTCTTCATCTGCTTTATCTTTTAAAAGAGCAGTTCCAGCCTCAAACTGAACAACTATGAATAACTTGAGGGAAGAGCAGACAAAATGCTGCAGACGGTCACTTTGGCCAGACCAGCCTCATCACCCAACAAGAGTGTAGCTTCAGGCTCTTGGATCTGGTGGCCTTCTGCAAAATTGAGTTGAGATTAAGGTTTTCCAACAGTGAGATGACATTCCTGTTACAGTAATTATGCCTCTTTGATTTGGGTAGACAGTCCTGATGAGTGCCTGCAGGCAGGACATCCTATTTGCCTTTTCTCAGTCTCCCATGGAAAATAATTTTGCTCAAATATGGGCCTGAGAACCCCCACAGTACAGCCACTATGCAAGGACAGTTGAAGTTGAAAATACAGATAAACCAAACTTCACATTTACTTCAGAGTACTGATTCATTTGGCATTTGTTACAACTGTGCAATGCAGATTCATTTTGACACTTCTCTCCCAACCTCTCAGGGTAGCCTTGTTTCTTGAAGAGCTCTACATTTATCAGTGGGTTTCCTTTGTATTTGCTTACTTTTTGTCAATAGTGACTGCACTGTAGAATGACAGCAAAGATGCATTTATGACATTTAGTACAAATAATCTTTAAAAGGCTCCTATTTGCATTTGTTTTGGCAGTGTAGGAAATCTTTGACAAATCTCCCTTTCTCAGGGGAGCACTGGAATAGTTTAGCTGAGAATCGTCCAGCAGAGGTGTAGGTTCTTTTTATGCTTTTTCTCAGACATCCCTGATCTCCAAGGCTATAATATTTTTTTCAGGTGTTTATTGCTCTCAGAGGTAACTGTATAAAATATAGATGTGAAAAAGTTTGAGCTGTGAAGATGTTACAGCCTGGGTGAATGAGTAACCTTGAGTGAATGAATAATGTCTTTTAGATCGTTACTGGTTAGAGGAGGTGTAAGATGGGAAGTTGCAATGTTTTACTTTTAAACATAAGCTGGGTCACTTCTTTGATGTAGTATTTTTTGAAAAGATTGTTATGCTTTATAAATTAGAAGTATTAAGAAGCACACTTTTTCTTTGTACCAGGAGACTAGTAAGCAATATCAAATAGAGTTTTGAGATCTTTTTAATAATGAAACTGTAGGTTGAGCAAGTAGATGCTAAACATAAAAGCTTTCCTGCAGTCTTTCACTTCTCTCTATTACTAAAAGTTCAATTTGTTGTCACCTTTCAGTTGTAATGTTTCTGCTGCACATCTTTCCCATACATCAGGATCCCTCAGCCTGTAATACACACATATCTAGTATAAAAAGTAAATAGGAAGAAACTACGTTGCATTCTTCTTTTACCACATACAAAAGAAAATATTGTGGAGGGTGAGGCAAGTGCAGAAGATATTTTCACCTGGTACTGATGGGTCAATTAAAAAATCCTGTAAAGAATCTTTTAAATCAGAATAAGTTTGAAGCTGGAGTCAATATGATAGTGAGTTTCCTATTTTAGGCTTGTTAGTTTTTAGAGTTATTGAAGTTAATTCTCGCTAGCTGGCATCTGCCTTGCTTCCAGAGCGCCTTGTTCTTCATGTTATCCAGACTTGGATGTAGAATTTCCACAACTCTTAGAAGTAATAAAGACTAAAGTACCGTACAGAGAGGGGAAAAAGAACCTTTCCTTTATAGGTATGTTCTTGAATTAATTCTTGCTTGCTGTGGTTCCCTTCACAAGGGGCTATTAGCTGAACCTTAGGTATTTTAGCTTCTGCTTAAGCACAGTTAAACTTTTACAGCTGCACTTACCACTTACGGTTCAGTAGTAGTGGGAACTTGTGCTTTTGCACACCTGTTAAAAAGATTCCTGAAAAGAGAGTAACAGCTTTCACTTGTGAAAGGGCCTGTGAACATTAATTCGTTACCAGCCGTGCTGATGGCAGCACTAATTGAACCTTTTTATAAATCATTCCTGTACCATCTTCCAGTGTAAAGGCTGTGGACAGATGTTCATTTAACAAGACATCTGTGCTGGTTTAGGATGTTACTGTATCCCAGATGTTACACTGCTTTTTAAGGTTATTGGCCCTGTTTTATATATTTAGTACCATCATTTTGCTCCATGGTTTGCAAAGCGTCGGAAGGGAGGTGGTTTTTCCCCTGAATGACATTGAGCTTTCAACATGTGGGAAAAAGGGGAAGACTCTGAAGTGGCTCGTATGTACCTGTTTGCATAAGCCTGGAACAAAATGCACTGGATTAGCAAGGTAGTTTTGATGGATGGGCTGAACAGTCACATGATTTTGTTGGTAGCAACTTAGGGAGGACTTGCAGAAACCGGTGTCTGGCAATAACTTCTGGGTAATCATAAACCAGCAGCCTGGCATCTGAGGATGGTAGCTTTGTCTGTCATTTCATGTGGTTCCAGGAAATGTTGGCCCATGGCCTTATTCCTGATCACTTTGTGGAAAGAATGAGTAAGATCCAAGATGTACTTTTGACCTACATTGTACTCGTCCAGTTATGGTGCTATTGATATGACCTTTAAAAAAACCAAAACAAACCACCAAAAACCCCACATCCCAATACTGCAGAAAAGAGAAGAAAAGAAGCAATATCTGATTGCTGTCAGATGAGTAAGATACTTTTCCATTTTCCCCTGGCATTGTGCATCCGTGCTGCTCTCCGTGCACTCAGCAGAAGCCGCTCAGATGCCTGGTGATCTCCCAGTGTTAGTGAAGTCATCAGGGCTTTCAGAGAGCCTCAGCAAGGCTTTCCCCCCGTGCAGAGGGAATACCTAATGCTCTGCTGAGCCCTGCAAAAGGTTTTTCTGGGATTTTTCTTTCTCCTCTGGGCTAAATTTAATTAGTTGCTTACCCAGAGAAGAATTACGAGATTTTTGTTTACTATGGTATATTTAAAGATGGAGATTAATGAAAGACATTAGCTAAAAAAACTAATTGATAAAAAATTTAGGAATAGGTCACAAAGGATTTTGATAAATGACTCTGTTTTATGGAAATATGAGTCAAATTACTGTAGACAGTAATTATATTTAACTGGAGTCCTATATTAATAAAAAAGTGTAGTTTTGTCTTTGTTGTTGACTTTATTCCATGAAACGCTGAATGTGCCTTAAACACTTCAAGAAGTTACATTTCTCTCAGTGGATCTGTTCTTTTAAACAAAAATAGATGTGCTTTTGTTTTTTCCTTCTAAACTGAACTCTGTTGTAGGAAAAAGGCAGGAGAGGAAGCCATCGCAGAGACCTTGGCAGCAGTTCAGCCGCGTACCAAGCTCACTGCCTGCCCACTGACTAATATTTGTTGTTTTCTGGTGGAGTCCTTATGGGTCAGGCCCTGCCTGTACATTTTGTTCTGGGTTTGTGAGCCCTAGGAAACGTGGCTCATCTGTGTTCAATACTTCTGCCGTGGCGAGCTGATGGGGTTTCTGCCGCGTTAGTGTAAAAGAGTGTTATAATTACCCCCCCCCAGTAAGAAATTTTGGGATTGAACTTCAAGATCTAGAGCAGAACTGAGGTTATAATGTTCGATATAGCACTTATGGTTGAGTGCTGTCTGGGTTTCTGTGAGTGAAGGGGAATAGTCACAGGCTGTTGTTCCGTAATAAGGCACCAAAAACTGTCCCAACCTTGTCTTGCCCCCGCAGCCTTTTCATATCCTCCTTCAGAAGGATGCACTGGAGAAGAAGTAGTCAAGTCCCAGGCAAAGAACAGAGCACAGGTTGCTTTTCCTACTGTATTTAAGGGGGAGTAGAATAAGTAAGTAGAAAAATTAAAAATTAACAGAGTTTGTCAGTAGAAAAATGTAGTGTTATGCAAACCAGCCAAAAGCTTTGTGTATAAAACTATTAAATAAAATGTATAAACTTAATGCAAATCACATGAAACAGTCCATTCTTATTACAAATGCTGATTACAACCATTAGATATGGTATATGGCCTTCTTAAACAGCATTTGCTCTGGAAACATTGAATTATAGTTGTTGTACAGAGTATATTTCACTGTTTTCTGACTTGAATTATTTTTTTCTCTAAACCAAACAGAAATTTGTAGGCTATAAAATCTCTTCTGATGATTGGGAAATAAATGTAACTAGCAAAAATAAGTTAATGATATAATCTGCCATTTTTTTCACCATTTCTTCAGTTTTATTTAAAACCTGCACAACATTATGAAGGCTTTTTGTAGAATATTTGGGGGAGGGGAATGGCAAGAAAACACCAGACATTGGTTATATCTTTCACTGAAGGAAGCAATTATGTTTAATTAATTGAAACATCTGATTTTCCTTGGTGTTAAATAGGTTCCTAAAATATGGTAGGGAGTTCAAGGAGTGAATACTGCTCCTGTTAAAATGTTTTAAAAAGTCTTTGTGAGGTGCTTTGCTGTTTAATAGAAGATCTAAAACTGTATGTAAATTATTAAATAAACATAAATAATCGTCATCTTCAACTATCCAGCAAGTTTCACCTGCAGGGTTGTGTTGAGAAATACTGAAAAGGGGTACTTTTGAAGAAAGCAGAATTATCATTTAATGTTTGTGATGATTTCAAAGGAATCCTTGTTTAGTACGGACTTGTAACTTTGCATTGCAGTCGGATAGTTGGTAGAAGAATAATTGGGATAGGATTTAGAAATAATCCCTGTTCTTAGCTGATTGTGTTCTGTAAAGCTTTTGAGCATTCCTGCACCAAGGGAAGTGATTTCACTTACCTGCATTCCCCCATCCTTTTGCTTGGTGCTGGATGATGTGCTGGGATGATGTGAAGAACTGAAAGTAATTTAATACCTATAAACTCTTTTTTTTTACTAGCTGCATTGTTTTTGTGTTTGAAAGATGTCATCTTTCTTGCTGTATCTCTGTCTTGCTGAATAAGCCTGTTTTATCCAGTGGGTATGATGTTCCATTTGTTCTACTCCCTACTCTTTGTCAGGGATGGGAATCCCTCTGTGTGACCATCTCAGATGCTGCTGCAAGAAACATTTGTGTCCTTCCCACTTCCAAAATGCGTGTCTACACTCCAGCCAGCTCAGTGGTCGCTGTGCTTCTGGATGGGCTCACATGGTGTCTGAAGGGAAGAGTATAACACAGTTTCTTCTGCTGGCTGTGCAGTTTATTCTGGTTTAAATATTTGTGAAACATGGGTTTTAAGATACTACAGTGGGAAGCTTGTAAAGTGGCAAATAACTGAAGGGGATGCTGGATTCTGTCTCGTCTAAGGCAGCTATTTCTTATTTTGTGTGTTATGGATATGTTGTCAGTGCTTATGGATAAGCAGGCAAAGGGAAAGATAACCTTGTAATCCCTTGGGTTCCCACTGTGCTCAAATTTTTCAGCATTATCCTGAACAGATTTTATAGGGATGCAAAGAAAAGTCCTTCTGTCCTTCATCTCTTCTTGCTTTCTTCTTTCCCCCAGCTCCTTTGTAAATTGAGTGGGGGTTTTTTTCAGGCTTTGTTTTGAGCCTCATTTTAATTCTTCTTTTCCTCCTTTGCAGAGACAAAAATGGTTCCAACACAATTTGAAGGTGTCGTCTTGTTAGGTAATCCTAGACAGTCAATCCTCTTCTAGCAGGACAGCAACCTGTGTAGGCTCCAAAGATGGTTCCATTTCTGTCCAGTTCTTTGATCCAAGAGAACCAAAGGCATTGCACGATAAGAGTTTATTTTGTAGCTGATTTAGCAGATCTAGTTCTGCGGAAGTAGTTTGGGTAGACCCAAGTACTATAACAGACTGTACAAAAAAAGGAAATGCTGGTTTTGGAATGATTTAATCACTTAAAAAAAAAAAAGACCAACCAACAAACCAACAACTAAAACCTTTTTTCCCTGATGTAGAACTAAACCCAAACCTTTCAGAGTGCTCTGTGAAAGAGGAACTGGAGCGGTTTTGTCTGGGGGGGAGCAGGCGGGGTGCCCGTGTGCTGCCCTGCCTGGCATCCCGATTCAAGGCATGTTGGTTGGGTGAATGGTTGCCTGGGAGCTCTGGGACATTGGAACTGCTGAGATGCCCCAAACCGCTCAAAATTTGTGTACTTGGAATCAGAAGCTCCCAGGGTCCCCCAGGCTTTCCGTCAGCATGCCAGGCGGGTTGCCAAGTAGCCTGAAAATTTGGGAGGCGAGGTGCCAAGCTCTTGGCTCCCTTTCAAATGGGCTGCTGAACAGCTGGGAATCTGGATGCCTGGGCTTCTCAACAGCCCACCATGATAGTCGCTGAAGAACCAGGCAGGGAAAAAAGGCTGGAATTTTGTAGCACAAACCTGTTTGCTTTCCGTCAGACCTCGGCTGAAATTGAAACAAATCTGCCAGGTATTTTAGGTTTGACAGGCTGTCCTCACGTGATGACTTTTTTAATGTGATGACATCCAGTCATCTCTCATAACATTTTACTTTACGTGTCAAAATATTTGGTTCACTGCAAATAATAAATGTTTCAATTTCATTGCCTTAGCATCATTATTATTCTATAGAAATTTCATCCAAGGATGTTCTGGATGGATCTGTCTCTATTTTGTAGTAACTACTGGCCAGACTTTAGGTAGTGTTATCTCTCCTCTTACGTTGAGCAAACAGGGTTCCTTGTGTCTTAAAATCTGCCTGTTTTAATCTATTGTTTGATCAGTAAAAGTTCATTATTTTATTTTTCTTCTGAGAATAATCAGAGAAACTTAAAGGGCAAACTACTGATTCAAGTGTACCCTTTCTGAGGACATTACCTAGAACAGGAAAAAAGGGAAGGAAACTTCTGCTTTGTACAAGACTGAAATCATGAGTTAGCTTAAATGTTACATAATTTAGTGCTGACATTTATCCCTCAAAAAGAAAGTATTTAAATCCTAATTTTAAAACCACTTTCAGTCTAAAAAGAGTTTTTCCTTCTTATGTTTGCAGGCCTCGGAGTAGAGGAAAAACTGCAGTGGAGGATGAAGACAGTATGGATGGTTTGGAGGCAGCAGAAACAGAAAACACTGTGGAAACAGGTACTGAGAGTATGGTGCTGATGCTGTCTGGGTACTGCTTCTCTCTCAGAAATGCATTTCATTAGGCAGGACCTTGGTAGACAAGAAATATTTCTTTAATTTTGTAGTACAAGATGTACATTTGGGCAGATGTAAAAGTAAAAAACCTACATTATTTAAACCTATGTTAATTTTAAGCCATATGAACTAATTGTTTTTAAATAGTTTAATGGGAATGCCTTTTTGCTGTAGATATGTAGAGGTTCTTCTGCTTTTACAAGGCTGTATCTAACAAAAATAAAAGCTTTGAAGTGATGGCTGCTGTTTGTGGAATACCTGCCAAAATACACTGTTGCTTATTGACCTGTATCTTCAGATAACTACAGCAGATTATATACCAAAGGGATAACCAGGATAACCAAATGTTAATTCTTGCTACTGCTGCTTAGGAAACAGGATAAATCTCTGTTCTTGCTTTTGTAAATATTTGTTGTGGTGGTACCCAGATGCTTCGGTTACCAGAGGGAGCTCATTGTACTGGACTGAGTACTGTTGAAACAGTTTGTGATTTCTGTTCTGGCAGTTCAGGAGCCTAAAGAGACAAACAGATGAACCAACACACGAGATAAAGACCATGGTGAAGAACTGTCATCTCTTTGCCAGGCACATGTCTGTAGCCATTTGCCTGTTTTTAACCAGGGACAAGTTGCTGTTTGACAGAAATAAACCTTAAACAGGCATCGACACATAAGGGTTTATAAATTTAATTAGATGGCCCTACATGTGTAATGAGAAAAGTGGAAGGAGGCACAGAGACACGAACAGCAGACGCTGGTGGTCAGGGCAGCAGTGGCGTGGAGATGCCACCTGAGTTGAGGGAGTTGTCTGTTCCTCTCACAGCTGCTAAGTGAAGGAGGTAGAGTTGTGGAGTCCTTCAAGAGGAAGACAAGAATCTGTGCCTAGTGTAGATTTATAGAGAGAAGAAGTAGAGGACCTCAAAAGAGCCATCTTTGCAGCAACTTTTGTGTATGGGCCATGCAGGAATGTGGCTGCAGTGGTGACAGCTGGAGAGGAGAAGGCTGAACTTCTCAAGTGGATGGAGGATGAGCTTTGACTGTGTCTGCTGGTCTCTTGTTTCCTTCTTACTCGATGGTGAATGATGCTGAGAAATCTTTGTGCTTGTGACTCGAGGCTTTGGGGAGTGTCCCGAGTGTTAAATCACAACTTGTGTTGAGTTTGTGTTGTGAATGGTATGTGGAGGGAGTCTGGATTAAAGCTTGATACAAGGATGTTTCATTGTTTTATTCTGTCCATTGTTTTTCTACCCCTGCTGATAAACTGTTGGTGGTAGTGAACTTGGATGGTCTTTTGCAGCTTCTACAAGTAGGTTAATAACATTAAAGTTAATAAAGTTCAAAGTGAAAAAGTTGGTGCAGGTGTTTCTGTATAGAAAAACAGTGCCCTATGTTCCATTTACGGCTTCCTATCCCATGTGTTAGAAACAGTCTTATTAAAATCAACCAAGAGGACAGTAAGTGTTATTGTAAGTGATAAGTTTTGTAAATTTAAAAAAAAAGAAGAAAACCAACCAAAAAGAAATACAAGCTTAACAACTGGTAACTATTGTGTAGGGAATTCAGTGATAGCTGTATTTTTTTGGCTTTTGTCATTATTAACAAAGTTCCTCAACAGAGATCTGAGAGCATTTCTTGCTTCAGAGGAGAGAGGGACACAGATAATTATTTTTGAGGCTCCAAGACTGCATATAGATAAGTCTCTCCATTATCTTCCATCAAAATCAACCTGGCTGTCACAGAGGGCTGGTGCTCATTCTAAGGGTACAGGCAGTAGTGGAGCACTGTGCTGGAAATCCCAATGGACAAAGACTCCTCTGGGTCTGCTGCTGGAAGAAGTGATGCACCACCCCTTCAGTGCTGAGCCCAGGATGGATTTGCAGACTGAACTGAAAATATACCATGTAAAAACACATAGGTCTGAAATCACATTTTTACAGGAGAACCGAAATAGACTTGAAAGAGCATTATCATGTTGAGCAATTTGATAGAGACAGAATCACAATTATGTTATTTTAAAAGTTGAACATCATGTGACTTGCTAGAGCTTTAATCATATTATTTGAAAAGACTGCTGCCTCTAAAACTTATTCTAAGCACTTACCTGTGTTAGTAAAAAAGTGTGGGAGAAGGAGTAATCCCAGTTTGTTGCTCTGTGTGAAACTGTTTTAAATTATGGTGTATTTGTGTACTAGTTTATTGATTTCTACTTTGACTAAAAAGGTATTTTATTTTGTTTTTTGCAAATAGTGGACTTGCCAACAATTTTCTGCAGTAGTTGGCAAACCAAAACAGAATATTGTAATACTACAAAACTCAAAATGAGATTGAACATCCTGATGTGTGACATAGTTTGAGTCTCTGTGTTTCTCGCTTCTTTTCCATTATTTGGTTCATATGCTGAGAATAATCAGGAATTCTTTTACTGTGTGAGATTTTTGTTTCTTGTTTGTTTGGGTTTTTGAGCTTGTTTCTGTTTTGTTTTATTTATGGAGTCTAGCATTACTGGTGCCCTTTTGTGACTTAATTAAGTTTCATAAAATGTGAATATTGTATTCAGTATAATGAGCTCTGCTTTTAGGGGAGGGAGCAATGCAGGAGGAATGAGAACTCTCCTCAGGAAGGGAGAAATGAGATGGCCCATGTAATCCCATTTAAAGAAGTATTTTCTAGCTGTCAGGTCTTTTATGGGGAAAAAAGCAGAGGGTGTGGAAGTACCAAACGTTATTTTCATTTGTAATGTTGACACAAATGTTTATTAAGGAAAAAAAAGAAGGCAAAAATTCTTCTTGAAGGGGCTCTTTTGCAATGCTGAGGCACAGCTATTTTAATTGCAGTTCGGGAAACAAGTTGCTGCCCTTCCCAAAATTCTGTAATCTCACATGTAAAACGAGGCAGAATTGGAAGCAAAGCAGGGTAAGGCGTGTGCTGCTCTGATCATTTCAGTATGGCTGGTTATCCCTGCCAACTGCTGTGATTCCTGAACCCTGGCTGTTTTCTGCCAGCTACCAGGTTCACTTTGGTATAGAGGAATTCTTGAGGACGGAAAGAGAGCAGGGATTTGGAATTGGAAAAAGGAAATTTTGGAATTTGGAAGAAAGATCTGTTTGGAGCTAAGTAAACTTTTTCTTGAAAAAATGGTGCTGACAACTGCTTCTACTGAATCAATAGATTTCAGCTTCTTGTGAACTTCACCCACCAGCCCTGTCTCTCTTGCTGATCCCTGGACTACTCCTTTAGTGACTGTTTTGCTTTTCAGCTTCTTGTTGGTCTTTCTAGCTGTCTCTTCCTTCATTTCTCTTCACTGTGGTTCCCCCAGTGATATTACACTGATATTTCTCTGTCCAGCTGCTGTTGTTACATATCCTTTCCATCATTTTAGCACCCACAGCATCATAGCATGGTTAAGGATGGCTAGGACCTCTGGAGGTCATCTGGCCCACCCTCTGCTCAAGCAGGGTCACCTAGAGCTGGCTGTCCAGGACTATGTCCAGACAGCTTTTGGGTATCTCCAAGGAATGAGACTCCACAACCTGCCTGAACAATCTGTGTAAGTGCTCAAGCACCCTCAGAGTAAAAAAGTGTTTCCTGATGTTCAGAGGGAACCTCCTTTGTTTCACTTGGTGTCTGTTGCCTCTGGTCCTTTCAAAATCTTCCAGCCATCACCACCTTCCACCTGTCTAGTTATCAGTAAAACACTGTAGAATAGTTTCCTGGGGAATAATATGTTCTCCTGTAGATCCTCTTGTGTTGTTCCTCTCCGTAAGAGTAGTTTTCTTCTGATGGGTGAGTCTCTAATGGCCAGAAAAATACAAACAAGGAAATTGTGGAAAACATGTGGCTTTGTGCACACACTTATAGGCAAATATAGAACTGCTGATCTAAAGAAAGAAAGAATACACTAAATACCTCATGATATGCTTTCTGTAGGTTTGATGCCCCTTCTGCTATTAATTGGCTTCTGCTCCTTTCCCCCATCTTCTGTTAGTTTCAGCAAGTTTCTGTACTTGGTATTTTCTTGGCTCTGCATTTCAAGTTCAAAGCAAATTCTGTGTGTTAATTATTTGATTATTCAATTTTTTTTCTTTGAGAACACTTGTGAAATATCTCAACTCATCCTAGAGTCTGCAATTCTTCCCATCTTTGTGTCACATAAAAATGTTGGGATTCAGATATTAATCTGGGAGAAATGCAATAAAACAAGTTTCTATGAACTGCGGAGTGTCTTGGGAAATTAATAGTAAATCCATCAGGTATTCTGTTTACTATCCATACCATGTCAACCAGTTCTTACAACACTACTTTCTGTGAGACCCTCACCTCCACATGGCGTTTGGAACTTCAGAATTGATAACAGATAGAGCAGCCTGGATGATTTTATCAACCAGTGTCTCCTTGCCTGCATTATTGTCATTAGTAACGTTATTACCAGGCCCAGTGATGTTGCCTGACCAGTTGATTTCTTGTTGGACTTCACATTAAATTCCTGAGGATGAGCCTCCCTCTGACCAGCCTCATTTCTCTCTGGGCAAAGCACAGAAGAACCAGAAACAAACACTTCTCAGTGACAGAAAGTTATTCATGTAGGAGCTGCCAGGGAATTTTGGACTAATTCAGAATCTCATCAGCTTTGAAGCAGCCTGAAAAGCACTTTTATAAAGAGAAAAAATCTTGCCATATCCTACTTATTAGAGGAAATACAGACATTCTTTGCAATGACATGAACGATACTGAGTAGAGCCTCTCATTAAGACAAAGTAAAACACACCTGAGAGCAAGTCCTGGTTTGGGTGAATCAATGGCAGAAGCTCTCAGCCACGTGTTAACACCAAAGTTGTTTTAAAATCCAATTTGTGCTTTTCAGGCAGATACTGAGGCCTTATCACTTACTACTCATCCCTTCTAAAATTAATGAAAGGAAAAAACTAACGCCACTGAGGACTTGCTTGTAGATTAAATTTGTCCATAAATATTTGCAGCAAATATGTGCTTAGAAATGCATTTAAATATGTTTTGAGGCAATTAATATTCTATGTACTTATTAGAAAAGGAGTAGTTTATTCTTTCTAATGCTGCTGAGTCCTACCTGTCCAGCCACTGGAAAAATTAGCAGAACTGAAGCATGTTGTTGTAATTATTGTAAGCATCTTATTATTTTTGCATTATATTCTGGTAATTTGCTTGTAATGAGGAAAGCAAACACAAAAGGAAGTTATTTGATATTTGCCTTTAAATCATTACAGGCTGACTCGATAATACTATTTATCATCATGCAAGCTTAAAATGGACCATTTAGAAAAATCTGATTTTTTTACCTTCTGACTGATATCTCTGTCTCAGGTGTTTTGAGAGCTGGTGAAATCTGTTATTTCCAGATCAATTCTACCTTCACTGGGTTTTTCATCATGGAGGTTATTTCTGAAAGGCGACTTCTTTTTTTACTTATTTATTCAATACTGTTTTTGCAGTTTTGGTATCAAACTGTGCTTTGTTAAACATAACCAACAGGTTTTGGAAATTTTCAAAGACCTAGAATATTCCACTTTTCCATTACCTCAAATCTTAACCCTGCTGCTGTGTCATTAGTGACATGATAGGAGAGTTGGTGTTGACATTACCAGTCAAATATATTGAAACAATTAGCATGCGTTTCCTCACTGGAAAAAGGGCTGTTCTGTGTATGTTGTAGTTCATGGAATCACAGAGGTCATCTTGTTCCAACCCCCCTGCCATGAACAGGGATGCCTTCCTTGTTCTGTGGACTTGTCTTAATTTTTAGTGATGCTGTGTTGAGGCTGACTCTTCAGTGTGGTAGAAGAAATATTAGAGAAATTCACTGCTGATGAGTTAAAATCATATATAAACCAGGCTGGTGTTGGAGTCCCACAGGCATCAACCCTGCTAACCCTTTTCTAGGTCAGGTACAAAGGGGAAGAAAATAGTGAGTAAAATAAACTTATTTAGGGTAATAAAAGAGGTGCCCACCTGCAAGGCACTGGAGAGTGACCATAGAAAATGAAATGACTCCTAAATTCAGTAGTAGTGCCTGTAAAAGAACATGCAGGGGAGAATCACCATTTTAATTTTGTATAAACAAAAATCACTCTCAAATAGCTATTTGAGCACCTGAGCAAGTGGTGCTTTAGTTCTTCTGAGAATTGCATGAGCCTTTAGAAGTCAAAGAAGGAAACAAATTCTAAGAATTACTGGCACAGGGATAAATGGAATAGAGCATCAGTGAGGGTTTTTTTTTTTTCTTTTTTACTGTTGCTTTATAAATCTTTGGCATCACTACATGCTAAATGCCATGTGCAGTTCTGCTTTCTCTTCTCCAAATGGATGAGCTGTAATTGGGAAAGTACAGGAAAGGCCAACGAGTACGACAAGAAAGTAAGAGCTTCTGTGAGGGGATCAGTTGAGGTAAAAGCCTTCAACCTGAAGTGATTTCACTGAGGAGGAATTTAATAGGGTCCCACAAAATGATGAGTGGTATGGAGAAAATGAACAGGGCACGGTGATTCATTGTTGTGCGACACAAAAATCAGGGGACATCCAGGTCATGTTCAGAAAGCACAAGGACCAGGTGCATTTGCACTTGGCATCTGCTGCAATTATAGAATTCAGTGCTACTGGATGCTTTGGGCATGAACAACTCGACATGGGTTTGAAAAAGACCTGAACAAACTAGTGGAAAAATAATTGGATGAGTGCTGTTGAATACCACTCCTGGCTTGGGAAGCTCCTCAGTCATGGATCATTGGGAGTTGGTTACCCATAATATGGTGTCATGTTTTTAGAGTGAACAAAATTGCTGTTTAAATGGTCTTACATTGAAAATTTTATTGCACAAAGTTATTTTCTGTATAAAATATATTTAACAAAAAGAATAACTGCAAGCTTTCTTCTTATCTCCATATAACATCTATTGCAGTAAGTAATACATGGAATGGTTTGAGTTGGAAGGGACCTTAAAGATCATTTGGGTCCAACCTACCCACCATGGACAGGGACACCTTCCACTAGACCAGGTCACTCAAATCCCCATCCAGCCTGGCCTTGAACACTTCCAGGGATGTGGCATCCACAGCTTCTCTGGGAAACCTGTACCAGTGCCTCACCACCTTCACAGTGAAGAATTTCTTCCTAATATTTAATTTAAACCTACCCTCTTTCACTTTGAAGCCATTACTCCTGCAATGTCCTTCAGAAAGGTAAAAAAAGTAGATAAGTAGTGGTTTTAGAAGAAACACATGCAGCACTAGCAAACCCCCCCCCCCCAAAAACCACTTCTGATGTGGTTGTACATTTCGTTGTTTACTGTTGTGAATAAAATATTACAGTGTTCACCTAAGATGAAAGAAATGTGCCTCTGTCCATGGAGAAGTGGCTCTTGCATGTGGTTATTACTGTCACACTTAAACTCCGATTTGCTTTTTCCCCTGCTGTCTCCCATGATGGTTTTCAGCAGGCAAGAATATGTGGCTGCAAGCTCAGTGCAGCCCAAGTAATGGTGACAGCCATTAACAGCCATCACCCTCTGTGGGGCCTTCAATAGTCCTCGAATTGTGCTGGGGAGGTTTAGATTAAATATTAGAAAAAAAATTTTCACTGAAAGGGTTGTAAAGCGTTGGAACAGACTGCTCAGAGAAGCGGTGGAGGCTCCATCCCTGGAAGTGTTCTGAGAACTTGTGGATGTGGCATTTGAGGACATGGTTTAATGGTGAGCACGGTGGTGCTGGGTTGATGGTTGGACTTGATGATCTTAAAGGTCGTTTCCAACCTTAACGGTTCCGTGTTTCTATAACATGCCTTGCTCCCTGTCATCCCAAAGGGTTGCAGGTGATCTACAGGGGCTCAGTTATCTGCAGTTTGTCTGTTTGTCCCAGCTGCTAAAACTTTCACATATGAAGTTGTCGTATGTCAAAGATTCCTGCACCTGAGTGATCGCTGCATATGCCAGTCTGACTTCCCCAGACCCTGACAGGAAGAGTGGTGTTTCTATCAAACTGTGTCCAGAACAGTAACAGAATTATGAATGATGACTAGTGCAAACTTGTTTTGTTCCTAAATTGGGTTACTGAGTGAAACTTGGTAATTACAGTATTGGATAATGGCGTACCCAGCTTTCAGCTAAGTACCTGGGTTGAGATTAATACAGTTTAATAGTTGAAATAAATATTAATAATGATAATGATGATAAAAAGGAGAGAGAGAGAGAGAGAGGAATAAAACTCAAGACAAACAAGTGATGCTCAACACAGTTTCTCAGCACCCACTGACCAATGTCCAGCCCGTCCCTGAGCAGCCATCGGCAGCTCCTGCCCAACTGTCCCCAGGCTTCCAGTATCTAAAGGAAGCCTACAAGAATGATGGATAGGGACTTTATACAACAGCATGTAGTACACTGGACAAGGGGGAATGGATTCAAACTAAGAGGGAGTAGATTTAGATTGGATGTTGGAAGGAAGTTCTTTTCTGTGAGGGTGGTGGGGTAATGGAACAGGTTGTCCAGAGAAGTTGTGGATGCCCCATCCCTGGAATTGTTCAAGGCCAGGTTGGATGGAGCTCCGAGCAACCTGATCTAGTGGAAGGTGTCCCTGTCCATGGCTGGGGGATTGAAACTGGATGATCTTTAAGGCTGCCTTCAACCCAAACCATTCTGTGATTCTGTGATATACTGAGTGTGATGGTCTATGGTATGGAACATCCCTCTGGCCAGGTGGAGTCAGCAGTCCTGGCCATTTCCCTCCCATCTCCTTGTGCACCTTCTCACTGGCAGAGCACGGGGAACTGAAGTGTCCTTGATTTAGAGTAAGCACTACTTAGCAACAACTAAAACATCGGTGTGTTACCAACATTTTTCTCATCCTAAATCCGAAACACAGCCCTGTACCACATACTAAGAAGAAAATGAACTCTATCCCAGCCAAAACCAGAACAGATAGGCATTTTAAATTGATAATTTGCATTCTCTTGTTAAGATTTCTTTTCATAGTGTTGCTACATTGACCTGGTCTTTCATCTCTCAAAACTACTAGGACTAGAGTGTTGTGGTGGTGTCTGTAGTTCTGTAGATCCCTGCAAGGCTGGGTAAAGCACCCTGTCCCTTTGCCTGTTTTCTGACACAGCACTGCCCCTTCCCTGTGCAGAAGTAACTGTTGCATCTGCTGGTTAAAAGCTTGTTACTCCCTCTTGCAGAACACCTCAGTAAGCAACAGTTTGAGACCCTGGAACTTCCCTGCTGTGTTTGGTGATGCTGGTATTTTCCAGCCTTCCATACTTTCTGTTCTTGTGAAAGTTTTGGAAGCTCGTGACATTTGGTTCACTGTCTGCCAGATCAGCAGTAGGTCTGACAGTAAAGCCCCAGCCAGTAAAGTGGTTTAACAGTCAACCTGCTGCATCTAAACAGCAGTAGAATATTAATTTTATGTTTATGACACCTCTTTGGTTTTTCTTTTTCAGCGTCACTATATACTGACAATTATAAGATTTTAAAGAATTTTTTTTGTGGTAGAATTCCTACAGTATTTTCAGGTTCTGACTTGACAGGTAGTTTTCGACTATTTAAAAGAAAAATTTTTGGATATGCTGGTGTCTTTTCATTGCCTGATTGTCATGGCTGAGCCCACATATTTATCTCCTTATCTTGTTGCAGTTTTACCTAAGTAGGTTGCAGAATAGGGTCTTGTGATTACTAGAAAACAGAAAAGGATTGTTTATAACAAAAGAACATTTTTAGATATTTAGTCAATGTTGCTTCATCACATTCCCAAAGGAATACTGTAAATTTTGTCAATCCCAGTGAGTTCCCTGCATATCTGTCCCCTGTCAATGGGGGGAATTTAATTTTTTTCCCCTACTATTTCATATCTCCATCCTTGGAGATGCTCATAAACCATCTGGTCATACTCCTGGGCCGCTTGGTCTGGTGGCCCTGCTTGAGCAGGGCCTTGGACAAGGTGACCTCTGGGCTGCCTTCCAACCTCAGCCATGCTGTGATTCCATGAGTATTACCCAAGCTGTAAAGCATGTGGAAGTCTCAACCCTTTTGATGACTCATGTGGATAGGAACTTTAGTCCTTGTAGTATTGGGAGATTTCTCTTAAACTGAATAAGAAAAGAAGGCTTTTCTGTCCTCCCTAGCCAGGTGGGGAAGAACTATGGATGTCATTGTCTTCAAATAATAAAATTTTTTTAAATTTAAATTTTCCTAGTATTTTCCTAATGTTTTAGAATAGTAACATTAAAAAAAGAATTTAAAGATATTTTGGAATTGTGGAATTAGCTTTTTTAAATCTCTGTCCCCTCCTTAACTCATTATGCATGGGCAAGACCTCCATTGTGCCAGAAACAATCATGAAGATTCAAAATAAAGCCTTATGTATGAATCTGCAAATGAGCTTCATATTTATTAATCATTCATGGTTCCTTCACTCCCAGTAGCTTCAAAGTAGGTTGCCATAACCAAATCTGATGAGTGTTCATTAAATATATTGTGCCACCTGCTTCCAAGAACATCTCTGAGGTGTGTCTGAGATGTCCCTTTGCCGTGCCAGTGCTGGACTCCCATATCCTGAGAGTTTGACTCGTGAAATGCATTACTGCTGTTCTTCCTTAATCTTTTGTAGGAAAACTTCCACAAAAGTTGAAGTATGGCACACACAACTAACACACACACTGTTTTCATCATGCTACTTAGTGAGCACCAAGTTTTCAGTCTTCCTGCGGCATATTGAGGCACAGTTTGGTTTATTGCAGAGACAGCAGTTGGGATGTTGTTTGTCTCATTTAGTATAATTTGGGTCCCTCCTTCTCTAAAGAAACAAACAGCAGGGGTGAAAGCTCCATAAGGATGTAAGCTCAGAGAGTTGTCATGTGTAGTGAAACAATCTGTGTCTTCTCACACAGTCCAGGGTTCTTGAGGGAGTCCCGAGAACTTCACCTTCCCAGTGTGGTGGTGCCCGCTAATGGTAATGAGATGAAAGCTGGCAAAGAGTAAATGGCTTTTACTTGCCCAAAAGTTTCTACAGGCACACAGTAAAGCAAAGTCCCTTTTGCAAAGTTTCACTGGGTTAAAGAAAGTCGCCAAGATGGATCAGAGCAAGGCCACAGTTTCCGGTGGTCTTCCTGGAGCTCCTCAGGCGTGGTTGTCCCGGGCTGTGTTGTGGGTTTTGTTTCTAGTGCTTTGGCATCTGTCTGTCTTCCAAGTGTTTATGTTTTGCTCTCTGCATTGAGGTTGTATTTAGAAATTTGGGGGTTACTGGCACAAAATTATCCTTCAGATCCAGCATAGTTGGAAACGCTCTGCAGGCTGTTATGAATGGCTCCGCTGGATGCTGCCGGTTTCAGGAATCCTCATCCAGGAATGATTGCAGGGATGTTTGTTCAGATGTGCCAAAAACGAAGGGGTGTGGGGTTTGGGTTTGGTTTGTTTTGTTTTCTGTACGGAGCCATTTACTATTACAAAGGGTGTATTCCCAACAGGATATTTATTTAGCATCAAATGATCATCCAGCATTTTTTTTTTCAGGATAGGTTGGTGGAAGGGGTTTGACATGAGCCATTTGGCTTTCAAACAGGTAGTCATTTTTGGATGTTTCAGATGTCCAAAACCATTTCAGATGTATGTTACTGAGCAGCTTAACTGAAATAGGTGAAGCAATTTCAGTTTACACCAGCTCCAGTAAGTACCTGGCACACCCAATCATGACCAGGAATTTTGGTTTATTTTTTTTCTTAATTTTGTGTTTCTCTTCAGTATGGTTCAGAGAACTTCACTGAAGGTTTTAAATATTATACATTGTCTTCCTAAATGTGTTCACTCTAGGTTAAAGAGTAGTTTTACTTCAATCTCTGTACATCAAACAAGACAGATTTACCCTTCTCCATGTGCTGTAGTGGGCACATGCTTTCAGTATTGCAGACCAAGCTGTGCAGCTTTATGTTCTGAGAATTTTTCTCTCTTTTATTGTATTTATGTATAAGATCAAAGCTTGTAGGAGGTTTTTGTGCATGCCCACCCATGTCACAGATTCTCCTAACCATCCGTTTCTCCACTTGAGTCATTTATCCTTTGCAATATTTGATTATATTTTGACATGTTGTGTATTAATTCATTTAAAAATGTGACTGTATCTTCTGCTTAATCTTCTAAATTATCTGCTACTTTACTCTAACGGAACTTGGTTGCAAGAACTGTATGCATTGGCCTCCTAGCTCAAACCCATGTTCACTGGAGGCTTTAGGGGGTGTGTGACTCAGGTGCAGGTCCTTCCTCTGGTGCTGCCCTGAGACAGATGAAGCAGCCATGGACACAGGCAGGATGAGGCACTTGTGTCTTAAGCTGGATATGCCAAAGCTCATCTACCAGAGTCCTATATAATTTTTATGTTATTTAGGTTTCAAAATAAAGTATGCAGAAGTGCAGAAACACCAAATTTTGCTCTGCAGCCTTGACCCTTGTTACTGTGCATTCTGGTGCACTTGGAGCAGCACATCACCACGTCCTTCTGGCAAACCCCTGACTCACTTTGTGCAAAAGAGGAAAGTGAATGGGAAGAAGATTTAAAGTTGCACAGACGGTGGCAACTTGGTGTTACATGTTTCAGAGCATAAACAAACTTTCTAGGCAAATAGTAGCATAGTCGGTTGTAGATGTGTATGTAAGTTTCTGTCTGACAAATAAGCTAAATTAAAAGGATGCTGAAAAAATTGTTATATTCCTTCAGATCAGAAGGAAGTTTAAGCTGGCATAAACCATATCCTTCCTTCCTTTATCTCCTCAATGCTGTGCCAGCACAGTTAGTGTAACCAGGAATGAACTTTGGCAGGGAATTGATCAAAGTTAAAGCTAATGTGGGAGGAAAAAAGGTTTGTTATATCCCAGATTAGTGTGCTCACTGTGGTGTTTGTTCAGGGTTGACACAGCAGGTGCACGAGAGGAGATGTGCGGAGAATGGGAATGTCTGAAACCCCAACCTCATATAAAAAGGTTGTCATTGAACAACTCTCCCCCTGCCCTGTTCCTCATTGCTTATTGAACAGCTTTAGTTCACAGTGAAACTCTGTGTTATGGAAATAATGTTATAGGCATTCAATTTCATATTTTAGCTACAGATGGTAATTTCCTACTCTTTTAATTTTGTTCTGTCTCAGAAGAAAGTTACATGGGTTAATCTTTCCATAAATAAAATGGATATTTGCTGCAGGAGGGAAAGCTTACAGATGGATTTTTTTTTAGCCTAAATAAGTAGGTAACGTACTAAATGATTTTTTTTTTTCTTATTTGTTAAACAGAAGTCAAAGAGCAGTCTGCAGAAGAGGATGCCCAAACGGAAGTGGACAGCACCAAGCAGCTAACACCAGTCCTTCAGCACTCAGTGTCCGAGGAGTCTGCCAGCTCCACTGCCTCCGTGGGTGTGGAAGCAAAAACCAGGTGAGGGAGTGAGGAGGAGGGTGCTGAGTCAGGGGCAGGGCTGGGAGTCATGGAATGGGGTGCAGAGTGCTCGGGGCACAGGGCTGGGACACGCTGCTGGTGCTTTGAAGTGGTGGCAGCAGCAGCAGCAGCAGCAGCAACAGCAGCCCGTGCTTGGGACCGAGGGGTTAATTGGTGTGTGGGGAGGGCAAGGTGAAAAGCACGTTCCATGGGTGCTGTCCTCAGACTGCACTGGTAAACCCTTGAATTACAGGAAATTAGCTGGTTAAATTATGAGAGGCATAAGTGATAGGCGATAAAATGTGATTACTGAAGCTTTCCTCCTGTGCAGGGAATGGTGTATTAGCAAATATATATGAAGTTATTTTTGGTGTTTCAGCTTGTGTGACTATATTTTCAGGAACAAAGTAAACCAAATCTCTTGTCATATCTACTGTGTTCTTCCTTATTTCAGAATTTGTGATAGAGAAAGTAGCGTTTGTACTTTTTAACTTTTTATTAAAATGAATTACCTCAAAATCATTGAAAGTATTAATTACATTTTATGAGGGAAACCAGAACACACCGTGTGATCACTGTTGAAATGGTGCCACAGAATTCCAGCAGAGCTTCTCTCCTGAAGCTCTGATGACAGCTCCTAACCCAGTAGCAGGTCTCTGCTGCTGCAGAGAGTGCTGTTACCAGCTACCAGACAGTTACAGGTGTAATTATATTTTGACAGACTTGCAGAGAATTGTCATCATCACTTTACTTCCTCCTAGTCCAACACAGAACGTATTTTACATGCACAAAAAATTACTTAATCTACTTGAGGCATATGTAATTTTTATGTTTTACGTGCTCGCAAACTTTTTAAGGTTCCAAGAGCTACTTCCCTTCTTATAGAGAATTTCAATTAAATAGCTCTTGTGTGTACACCTGAACGAAATGAACAAAAATTTCTATTTTTAATGGAATTTTCCAAAGCTGATATTAAATTGCAGTAAATATGTAGAGCAACTTGAACTGAACAGCTGTTTTGCTTCACTATTTGACCCTGTTTTGGATCATTTGCAAAAAATTTAGTGCTGTTTCATCTGATCTCTCTTCTCCTCAAGGTTACTTTTTTGCTGTTATCATGAATATTTGATTACAGCACTTTCCATGGACATAAACTGGTTACTTAAAAGCTGGACAACAGTGTTCTGAAAAGACTTCTGCCTGCTTCTGAACCAGCCCTTATTTGCCCTCAACTTACTCTTCCTTCCAACTGAAAGTGTTGACTTTGATTAGTCAAGATGGAGTGGCTATTACAGGCTCATTGCTTTGGCTGATCAAAGCATTAAAGAGCTGGGTACTATTAATTTTAATTAAAATAATAGTGATAATACTCTATCTCTGAGACTTTGGAAAGAGATGTACTAAGGAGATATGAAACAATTAATTGAGAGTCAGAGGTTTCTCTGACTCCAGGTAGTTTTGATTCCAAATTTGGATGCAGAATTGGGGTGAGTTGCAGAAGTCATTGATGTTCTCATAACAGTGGGGGAAGAAAACAGATGTCAGGGTTTCTTTGGGAGTGAGTCTTGAAAAAAGCCTCTTCTGATCCGTGACTTTTTGATCAATCCTTTGTGTCATTGTCTGTGGAGTGCTGCCACTACCATTGTGCCATGCAGGGGTAGGAAGACTGGATTCTGGGGGCTTGCCTCTGTTTTCTTAGGAGAAAATACAGCATGTGAAATAACATACACTGACAGCATTGGGTTGTGTAATGGTGGGAGGAAATGCTTCAAGATTTAGGATGAAGTGTGACTCCACAGAGACTAAACCTGTAACTTGGGGAAGTAGATATTTGAAGCTGATTTCCAAGTAATTCATACTCATCGCTTCGCCTCTTTTTTTGTAAGCTTTTCTGCTTCTGTTTTATAACACAAGTAACCTTTATTTTCCAGTAAAGTGGAATGTTTATATATTTAAAAATAACTTTAGATATGTGAGACTTAGGAGAATTATGACAGTATATTGTAACAGACAGTGCAGAAATTGCCTAGAAGACAGAAAATCCAAGCCTCCACCAGAAGTAGATGTAGGTGTAGGTGGAGCTACTTTTGCATCACTTTTTCAGAGTTGAGTATAAGACAATTCTGGATTTCTGTCTTCAGAAATCAAGATAAGAGAGTTGGAGAAGCACAGGACATAAAATGAAGTCTTTCCTGTGAAATAAATTATTTGCAACTGAAAAACAGTGATTTTGACATAAGATATGTCAGAACCAGGATGGAGATTTTAGTAGCTGATAGATTAGCCAAAGCTTGGCTTGTCTATTTTTCTCTGGATCCTTCCTGAGACTGAGGCTAAATAAGAGCATTCAAGAAAAAGGCAAAGAGACATGGCCAATATTGGAACCTTTCTGAGGTGGGATATGGGAGTCCAAGACAACTATTGACTGCAAATGGGTTTGTGGCAGGGAATCGAGCAGCAGATTTAGTGTTAGTGCTCAGAAAGCAATATGTTTAAAAACCTTTAAAATAAACAGAATCTGAGCCATATCGGGGTAGGGAGGCTGAAAGGGGTGAGGAATGTGCTTGGAAGGAAGGAGTGAATTATTGACCACATGTGGGGAGGGGCAATAACATCCAGCAAAGACAAACTCCCAAGCCTGGCAGTGGCAGACGTAACGCTGCCAGCTCCGATATATCATGAGCGTCACCGGCTTTGGAGCCTTTTCCTTCAGTTGTTCCCTTTTTCTTTTTATAAGCCTTGTGAGAAGCTTCTGTCAGCCCGGGACTTATGGCTGAGTGCAATCCAGCTTCTTCGAAAGGAATCTGCTCCCTTGGTTTGTGCTGCCTGCAGGGAGCAGGGGAAGTGCAGCCCAAGAGGCAGGAAAGCAGCCAGGAGCCGGCTGTGACTTACAGCAGAGCCCACTTCCACCTTCCTCCCCTGCTCCCCACATTGTCAACCCCAAGCATTAAAAGCTAACAAGAGTGGCCTAGAAACAATTTCATAGAAGAACAAAACACCTTTTCATTCATTTTGCTTTCTGTCTGCTCCCAGAGACTGTAAATTGTATTAATTGCACATTTTCAATTCTTTTGCCATAATCACGAAGGCGGAACATTCTTAAAATAAATAAGTAGAAGCTGAGATTTTCAAACAGCTTTTTTGATTTTGGTACTTTGGCCTGCTAAGTATCTGCTCTTGTGAGCCTGTTGCTAAAACTACAAAAAAAACCCCGAAACCCTGGCAAAACACCTTCCTGCTTTCCTGCTTCACTTGTAATTGGACAAAGCACTTAATTTTCATTCCAGACCAATTGCACTATTCCCCCTTGCTTTATTGCTGCTGCTAAGATCAAATCTGGAGTCTGGAGATGGAGGGCTTGGGTGCTTTATTCCATCAAAAAGAAGTGGTTGGTGAACATCTGTAGATTGCTTGAACAAAGGAAGTGGTGGAAAAATGGAAAAGTAGCAGTAAACTTCTTTATCTTTGTTCCTTCTTTTTCTTTTTTTTTTTTTTTAGTCTTAAAGTGCATTACAAAACTTGCAACTCTCAGAACACCACTTGGTGGAAAAAGAAATTGTGGAGTGGCAGAGAGAGTAGATAATCTGGGCAGAATAACACTGCAGTGATGGAAGGAGAAGCTAGATCTTTGGGCAGGAGGAGTTAGATAAAAGATTTAATATTAAAATATTTTTTAAAATTATTAAAGTTGCAAAGTCAAGCACATGTTTTAGGAGATACCAATATTAAGATTAATTTTAAAACTGATTATTTCTTTTCATGCTCACGTATTACAATACAATTTGTAGTTTTACATGGATATTTTTCTCCAAGGATTGTTTCTGCAGAGGATCGACCTTGTGCATGATACAGGGCATTTGAAAGCATTTCAGAGTTTTGCCTTTACCCTTTCAGATCTAGATCCACATAAGCATTTACAGTATCTTCCTCTGAAGTCAGTCAGTTACTTCTGCATCTGGAAAGTGGACATAGTATTCCTTTGTGTCACAAAAATTAATTATTTAATAATAGTGAAGTAATATTTCAGCATTATATCAATGACCTGTCTAACCCAGAGTGAAATTACTGATTTGGCTTGCAAGGCACAATTAAAGACCAATACCACACATCAAAACATGAGGAAAAAGTTAAATATTTGCTGGTTGTGCATCCTGTCTGTTCATGCATCAGCTAAGGAAACGCTCTCCAGAAGAATTTCATAACAGATCGTTGTTAAAGCAGCTCCACCATAGGGCAGGAAGGGACCTTTGGAAGTCATCTCATTCCCCTCCTTTTCCAAGGCAGCTATCTACAGCTGTCATTCCTGACACAAGCTTACATAAACTGCTTTTAAATCTTCCAATAATAAGAACTCCATATCTTCCCTGAACAGTCCCTTCAAGTCTCTTCTTTGTTTTTACTGTTGGAAACACTTTCCTCACGTCTAACCCACACACTCTCCGCATTCTGGGTTTATTCCATTACTACTTGTACCATCTGCCAAGTATAATGGAGGACAGATTTGTGCCAAAGGGGCTTGGTTTATTTCCCCAGCATGCTTTACCTTGTAACAGAGATCCCAAATTTGTTGCTACTTTCTTTGTAGACGGTGTTTTCTTGAGCTCCAACTCTTCCCGCTGGTTTGAGTTCCTTCCAGATGGTCTGTGTCTCTCTCAGAGCACAGAAGGCGTGTCGCACAAATGGGGCCAAAGAAGGATTTCACAGGCAGCTGAAATCCTGCCTTTTCCTTAGGCTGAACGATTGCCATTGTGACCATAATGTATTTAATGCTCTCTTGTACAAGTTGTGCCTTGTGGAATTTGACACTGTAATCAGTGACATTCATGACTGGGCCTTTACATTGCACAGACCTTTGCTCTGTGATTTGCTCTGTTTCATAGGAAGGTCCAGCCACACCAACCATCCTTAGAAATGTCTCTTGCCCAGCGTGAGCAGGTGCTCGCAGCTGCTCCAGGTTTCTGGAGTCCCACTCTCAGCCTCTCACAGATGTTCTGAGGCAGTTTTTCTGTCTCTCTCCCATCCTATTTAAGCTGTTTGTCCCCACCTGGGTCTTCCTGCTGCTGACACTCAGCTGTCCTGCACTGGTGGGCAGCCAGCTGAGCACTGGCAGGTCAGGTCTGATGCCTGGACAGATTTTCTTTCCTCAAGATGATGGCAGACAGACAGAAGCACCCCATGAGCGGGATGTCACGGCTGGCAGTCTGTCAGGCTGTGCTGAAGGACTGACAGCAGTAGTTGTTACAACATGGGATGCCTACTTTGTCATAGGATTGCAGAGATCCGTGATAATCACAGGTGGTGGTGGGAGTCTGGGATCTTAAGTTCTGTTCCATGTGGAGTGAATACAGATTTTTCATTTCTTCCAATAACACCTTTTCTGTTTTTTTTGTTTTTGTTTTTGTTTTTTTTGCCTCCAGCTTTCTTTGTCAACTACTTGTCTTTTTTCATGTTGTTGACTTCTCTCCATATTCCCATTCTCTTTATTTTTCTAATCCTAATCTCTGCTCGTCAGTTCTAATCATTATTTCAGTATCCACTTAGTTGTGGTTTATTCTTCTTTGCCTGTCTGCCTGATCTGCAGTTTCCTTCCCTCATCTCCAGTGGCTCCCAGACAGGTGTTTGTGACATGATATTTCTTCTCACACCTTTAACCATTTTCTTGTTCGTTTTCCTTTTTAGCTGTGACTCTGTTCTCTTCTTTCTTCCTTTGGCTTTCTGTGTGATCTGTATTATTTCCCACAGTCAGTAGTCCCATTTCTCCATCACCCTCCATTTCCCTCCCACAGCAAACCCTCTGTCGTGCCCTGCCCATTCATTCATAATTCCTTCCTCCCTTCCATATCCCAGCTGACTGAAAATACAGGCAATTTAAATGGCAAAATCTGCACTCACAGCATCCCAAAGCTGTAGTTGCAGATATGATCCCTGTGAGTGTCTCTGACCTTTGCCAGAAGGATGTTCATTCACAGGGTATGGATGGTGCATCTGGAGTCTGCTTTCACACAGGGACTGAGAGAGACTGGAGTGTGATTAGTGAAGAGAGAATTTCTGAGCTCATAGCTTCGATGTGCTAAAGCTTGGCTTGAACACATGTGATCTCCTTGGTGAGGTTGGAAACGTCGAGAGAAATGAGTTTGGACTAATTTTCATAGGCTTACAGAAAGTGTATCTCTAACTTCAAAGATGAATGTAGTAAAACTTAAAAAGTTTTTTGCAGAACAACAGAAGGATTGATCAAAGATCTGAAGTAGCTCCCAGTTAAGCAATTGAGAACCATTCAGTGTGTAAAAGATGTTACAGAGGGAAGATAAAAAGCTTCAAAATCATAGGTGGCTGTATCCTGGCTGTTCAGTTTCTTTTAATGCAAGAAACTGAGGGTCATCAAATGAAACTTTTCAGGGTTAGATGCAGAATAAAAGGAGGTGATTCTTTGCACAGTAAATAGTTGTCTAGAGTGACACTCCTTGCTGAAAATTTATGTGAGGTTAAGAACAGACTGGGCAAGTTCATGAAAGAGAAACTGAGAAGGAGTATATAGGGAGGCCCTGAACTGAAAGTACTGGGAGTCATGGATGGTATCATGTCTGCCCTGCTCTTTAATATCCCCTGTGCAATCTGCTTACCCTACTTTGATGAAGCTTTCTTGAAAAACTGCTATTTAAAACCAACTTGGTGTATGGTAAATTTTAGTAATTTTCAGACAGTAAGACCCTACTTAGTGTTTGTATGGAGTTGCCTCCAAGTGGTGCTGGCACTTCTGTGGGGTTTATGTGGGTTTGGTGTGATTGTGGCCGCCCCTCCCTGGAAGGTTGGGTGGGGTTTGAACAACCTGGTCTGGTGGAAGGTGTCCCACAAGGGGATTGGAACTAGATGATCTTTGAGGTCCTTTCCAACCCAACCCATTCTATGATTTCATGGTTGATTTCCCAAGAGAGGGAATTTGGCTTGAACAGACAATGCTTTCTGAGTACAAATGCACACCGAAGTAGGAGGCCACAGAACTTTTTATTCTTGAAGTTTTATCAGTCAGAGGTTGATTCACCTCTCAAAATTGCATAAAGTATCACCTTTCAGGTACACTCACAGTTGCACTCTATATGGGATTGTTATTTGGGAGTACATGTCAGTTCAGATGGACATTAAAGAACGATCCATATTGCCTTGGAGTAGGACCTCTAAATTCAATTCATTCAGCATTGGCATTCTGGTAACCCCTCCTGCATTTAGGGTATGTGAAACCCTAACTGAGCTTTAAACATTTGTTTAAATTAAAGCTGACACATACTGATGGTGAATAAGAGCATATTTTCTGAATTTCAAAATGTCAGTTAAATGTGTTGTTTTGGTGGTGTTTGGAGGGTAATGTTTTCTTTCTTTCAAATGAGAAGAGTATCATTAAGTTGATTACATGGCTGTAGAACTCCAACTGTGCTGGTTTGAAGAAATTGGAAAGCAATTATTGCCTAATGCAGCTTAATTGCTTTGTGCAAACTTCTAAAATTCTTCACCTGGAGTTCATATGAACTCCCTCCTGCCTCCTTTTTTTTCAAGGAATTTTGCTGCATAAGTTAAATATTCATTTCAAACCCAACTCTTAATAGTGTAATAGTGTCAAACCACTTCACAATTTCAAGTTGTTCTGTAATTCAGTTTCCTATTGGAAGGAGAACACTTAGTATGTCAAATGTTTAAATACAGCTTTCAGCTGAGAACTTCTGCTTCTTTTTCTCTGTAGTATCTCCATGTTGCCCTTTGCATCCTTCTCTATCCTTAGTATCCTTCATTCAGATCGGTGATTTATTGGGTTGTTAACCCTGTGTCAATGTGAAGCTGTTATGCATCACCTAATGAGGCTTCTTCAGTCAGTTTTCCTATCAAGCTTCTTCATTATTGTGGTCCAGGTATTTATAGCATGTTTAGATGAAGCTGAAAAGCTTCATCTGAATCCCAGAGTTTTAGAATAACTCCACGTCTGTGAATATCTCACATGTATTAGAACTCACACTGATGCAGACCTCTGGTGTTGTTTCAAGCCAGAAATCTTTTTTTTTTTTTTCACTTAAAAGGCAGCTTGTGGGTCTTGATTTGAATTTACATAAATGATACAATGGTGGATCTTCACCAAGGAGAAAAACAATTTACTCTTTAAATAACACAACATAAAAGCAAAGACAAAGTATTTTATGCGTTAACAGAACCTGGCAGAGCTAAATAAATAGTAGGTCCCCTGTAGCATTTAATTTAGCTTTTTAGCATATGTTAAAACTACTAACAGGGTTAGGTGGGAGAAGAATTCTCATGGCCAATTCTCATCAGTCTGCTTCGGTAATCAGTACAAACAATGCTCTGAAGTTCTCTTTTGCTCCCATGTATTCAACTTTATTGTGCTGAGCTTAATTTTCATTGTGAAAAATAGATGTTAAAAACATTTTAAGTTTCTTTAATAACTAGTGTGTGTGAAAAAGACATCCTGAAGGCATTTCCAGACCTTGATGAAAATTAGTGCATAATTCCTTCAAAAACAAACAAGCTCATAGCAAAAATTACATGATACCCTCTTCACCTTCTATTTCAACCCAAAACATGAATGCAGTAGAATTTTATGCTTTCCAAGTTGGTTTTTTTTTTTAGCTTTAGTGCAATTGTTATCGTGGCAAATGGCAGTAGTGAACATCTGCAACTTTGTATTTCATGTAGAGGCAATGGATCTTACTGGAATTGCCATGCCTTGGGTTTTCTCAGATATAATCCATCGATTTTTCCTGTTTAAACAACAAGAATGAGTCGTTTTTATTGTGATTAATTGAAAAGGTGAATGCACAGCAAAAATTCTTTGGTAATCCCCCTGTCACAGTCAGCTGGGAAGGATTTTGGAAAAGCTAAGAGGTGAGCATCTCTTGAGCTGAATCCATGAGTTTGTATCTCTGCTGCTAACAGCTTTCCTTCATCTCCATGGGATACTTGGATTCCCCTGGGTGTGCTCTCCTGAGGGAAGGGGACCTTTAACACCTCCCTGCAGAAGAGGCGGCTACAGGATTCCTTTAGTCTGCTGCCTTCACCATTTAGTACTGAAAGGGTTGGATAACTCCAAGTGTCTAACTGATAATGATGTTCTTACTGATAATGATGTTCAGCACAGCCTACTTGTTGTCTTCCTTGGCATTCAGCTGTGTGGGAATCCTGGAGACATGGAAGGAAATTATTCCTGTGAAAATGAGGAAGGAAACTTTATTTCCCCAGGTGTATACACGGAGTTGCAGGTCCGTGGCAGTGCCTCCTACCCATGTATAAAAAATATGGAGGAGAGTGGGAGTGGGACCCTCATCTGATACTGTTGAGGGTCACTCAAACTCACATGGACCAATCTGAAGGTTTCCAGCAACTGCACAGCACTCCAAGTGTACATCTGTGAGACACGGGACGCAGCAACATGTTTGCTTAGCCATTCTGCACATCTGCTTGTTATCAAGGAGCCTTGGCTGCCATAGGATACCCCAGTGCCATTTCCCAGCTCAGAAGGATCCAGGAGGGGCTTCTACTTACTCTTGGAAGTTATATTATAGGGGGACTTGATGTGTTTTAAGTGTTGATAATCCCAATGCTCAGCCTTAATTCTGTTAAAAAAAAAGTTTGGGGGACTCTCAGTTTTACCTTAATTTTCTGACCGAATATTTGCAAGCCAACTAGATGATGTTTCTCCTCCTCTGGTTGTAATTTAATATTGTGCAACTAGTTGCCCAATACTGCATATGTTGAAATGAACTCCTTTCAACTGGAAAGTGTATTTTAGGATGAGTCCTGATGACTGTATGTCATTGGTCAAGTAGAGGAAATAGTGACTGTTCTCCCTTCCTCCAGGATTAACTGGCTGCAGGGCATTTTGTTTTCCTTTGTCAGGATGTGGACAGGGGAGGATTGTAGCACTTTAGATTCTTGTCAGGGGTTTTAGTAAATTCTGTGTGAAGAAGAGGCACTGACCAAAACAACCCGATAAAATAAGAAGTTGTAGAAGAAAATGGCTGCAAAAGAAGGGTTGCTGAGATTGACGTGTTTCTGGTTAGAAAGGGCATCCTTCAAACATGATCTCCTCACATGGCTCGATAGGAACAGACATTAACTTCAGACATTATTAGCCTTTTTGCCTCTTACTGCATCCTCGTAACCCAGTATGTCTGATCCGATCTGAACATAATTTTTCCTCAGTGTTATGTATTAAAATTTGTGTGCATCTGTGAAATCCTTTGGGATGAGGTGAGGTATATAAACACCTCCTGGTAATGAATCACCTCTGCAACTTTAAACCTGTATGAAAAAAGTAGCATTTGTTGTGGGAAAAATTAGAAATTAAGTCAAAGTTCCAAATAGTGATGAACTTACATTTTGGGTTGGAGCACCTAAGATATATCTTAAATGGTGTACTGGTGAGCTGCTTCTTTTTTTTTTTTTTCTTAGTAGCTTATAAAAAGATTTCTGACACATCGTCTCTTGCTTTTTATCCCATTTTGAATTATCCTGTTCTTAAAATATGCTAATTATGATAACAGATCTAGGGTTTGATCTTAAGAGTTGCCAGTATCTCAATTTCGCTATCTTCAGTATGAGAGCTCTTCTTGCATCACAGATTTAGATCCTCTAATTGCATATTGACATATGGAAAGTAGATTTGTAAGTACTTTCTGCAATCCTCAGCTGATAGGAAAAAATCTCTACCTTCTGCCCATACAGACATAACTTAAAATATTTACTGAGCACTTAAAACTTAAAAGGCTAACGTGATGGAACTGTCCACTTTGTACTTACTGCATGGCAAGCCAGCCACGTGGCATGTTGGGAGGCAGAGGAATGTGGCTTTCCTGGAGAGGGTCTCTCTAGCATCCAGATCCTGGGAGGGAGTTCACTGCCACTGGCTGTTTATAGGTATCTGGGAGTGTGATATACTTGAAGCCCTTCTGCTTACCCTCCCTGGAAAGTGTGAAACCTTTTTTTCCCCCCTTTTATAAACCCTTCCCCCTGTCTCAGCCCCACGGTCTCTTGGCAGTGGCCAGGGAATGTTCTGCTGCTCCTGTCCTTCTCTTCTGTATCCGTGTGTTCACAAGTCCTTAGCGAAGGGTTCCCCCAGCACCCTCCCCGTGGTGAGCACTCGAGCACTCGCTTCAGCTGCGGTCCCCAGCTTTGCTGGAGCAGGAGCAGTAGCACAAACCATATGATTCTTGACAGCTTCACAGCTGCCCGCACCACGCTGCAGAGTAGCTGTGAAAGTCTCTGCTCCTGTTGTTTCACTCCACTCTGCTGCAGAAAAGCTGGAAGTTGTGGTGCCGGAGCTGCCTTACAGGCTCCAGAAATATCATCTTTACTCCTGTATGCCTTTTCAAATAATACCACTTGAAAAGTTAGTATATTTTTTTTTCTTAGTTACTGTTTCATATTTCTCTTCTATAAACCTTAACATTATTGTGTACTTGCTACGACTCCTCTTTAACGAGCTTTGTTTATTTGTTTGTAATTATCCTCAAGTCTTTTAATGAGCAGTGATAGTCTGTCCTAACAGGATGTATGAATAATTATTTATTCCACTGTGGATAATCTTGTGTTTGTAACTAGTGTAATTTATATACCATGGTGCTGCCTGTTTAAATCTCTTAAGTCTCCTCACAAGTCTCTTTAGTCTCAACCAGCATAAATAGCTTTGCTTTCCCTGCTTAGGAACTCTGCCTATGAGGCCAGATCAGGTTTCACTGGCAGTCTAGTGGTTATAGTCACTGACAGACAAATAATAGTGTGTTTGTTGCTCTATCACTCTGAAAGCCAGCTATAAAATAGACATATGTACTGGTTAGCTGTAACTATTCATTTTTCACTGTTCTTACACTGTCTTTATCTCTATTTTCTTTGCATTTTTTTTTTTCTGGAACGTGTCAGACATTTGCCATCAGCTCCGGGGGTTGTGCTGGCTCACGCTGGTCGTGTGTTCAGGCAGATCAGGGAGGGATTTGCGACCGAGGCCACGGGATGAGGACAAATGTTTCCTCACAGTACTGTGGGAGGGTATGATTTGGGTACCATGAATGAGACTTGTTTTACCTGCCCACCAACCTGCATGTCCCCAAAGGTCCATTTGTGTCAGGGAAAGTACAATCCTACCTATAGACCATTAGCAAAATTATTTGGCTACATTCTGGGCTTCATTTTGGGCTTGTGATATACTGCTTCCTTCCTTAGCATCTGACTGTAATAGAAGAGCAGTTCAAAGGCATTTACATACCCACTTTTATTTTCTTTATTTTCTTTCTTGTTTTTTTTTTTTTTCCTAGTGTTGCCTATGGGGAGAGCAAAAAAGATCCATCTCAGATTATGTTAAACCAAATCTCAGGGGCTTTTGCTGGATTCTCAGGAGTTTCTGTTCTGATCTTTTTCTTTCCTTTTCCACTTTCACCTTTTTCTGTTGCTGTTCCTGTCTCTCCAGGCTGAAAAGCACTCTTTATTTTTCCCCCTAGAATTTAGTAAATATTATACAGGAGTTCAGCCTTAAGGTTTTCTCTTCCTCCCACTTTACTTCCCTCCTCTCACTCACGCAGCACAGAGTGTCCCAAATCCAAATGTGCCACCTTGGAGATGCACTGAAATCTATTTAAATGGAATCCAGGCATAACCAAGCCTCTATCCAAGTGCCTGATTCCCTGAGGCATCTTTTTGCGGTCTTTGGGGCATAAATACGAAGAAAACAGAATTGCTCATTTAAGCATTTAAAAAAAAAATGTGTTAAATGGCCTTCCTTTAATGCAAACTGCATTGCTTGCAGAAGTTCACATTTAAAGTTTGTGGATCTGTTTATTATAGAAATATTTTTCAGTAGCTTCCATATGATGTGACACAAGGAGTGCTGTCAGAGCTGTCATTTCAATCCTGTCGCTATGTTATGCATGTTAAAACATAATTGCAAATGGCACACGGCATTGCAGCGGTCACAGTTCTGTAAATATAAAATTCCTCTAGTAAAACTTCTAGACATAGTTTGTTTTTAAATATTAAAGTAAACGAGGATGTTTGGATTTTTGTATGTTTTATGCCCTGTGACTGTAGCTATTGCTGTGATTTTCTCATTATTCCATTTTTTGCTCCATGTTTTATTAAATACCTTTTGGTATTTGCACACTGTGTTACATATAAGCTGTATGTGCTTACAGAAAGGTGTATGTGTAGTAATGTTCTGTATGTCCTGTAACGTTCTGATGCTTTTTAGCAAGCACGTGTTTAGAGACACAGAATTTTTGAAATTATTTTAACCATTTGAATAAGTGGGGATTTTTTTGGTTGTTTTGTTAATCACATACAGTCTTGTGAACAAAATAAAAGTTCTTTTAATGTAACTGTAAATTAGCTGGAAATAGCGTTTCTAAATATTGAATTCTGACAGCACTTGGGAGCTTTTATTGTTTTGTTATAAAGGGTTAAATTGGACTGAAAATTACTCTTTGGTGGTGTATCCTCTGGTGGTTTTCCCCCAAAAAAGAAGTAATGATCTTCCCTTTTACAGCGAACAACTCTGCGCCTTTTGTTACTGTGGAGAACGGAGCTCATTAGGACAAGGAGACTTAAAACAATTCAGTCCAACTCCTGGGTATGTTATTCCATGGAAAAACCAGCCTTTAAATAAGAGTGAAGCCAGCGACAGCACCGATGGAGCTTGTGAGAGAACTCCAAGGCAGAACTCAGTGCCGCGCAAACAGAGAGGACAGAAGAAGTAAGTCCATTGTACAATAAACATTCACTGTTTTTGTTTTGCATGAAATCCAGGAAACATCTTTACTGATCCTGTATTTGCAAGAAGCAAATAACTTGTATTTGTGAAAATGTGGGTTATTAACAAATAACCCGTACGAAAACCTAACCAAAAGCAGAACCCCAGAACAACCACCACGCGAGCAGCATAGCAATAGCTCTTCTGCTTTTTAAAAATGGGTTGGTTTCTTCCCCCGAGTGAGAATCTTCAGTCTGGAAGAACGCAGAAAAGAGACATAGTTGCTGCAAAGCGCAGATCTGCTTGTGAGTTGGAAGTAAAAGTATATGTGAGGGTAGGAGACGATGGACTTCTGATACTTCATGTGTTGTGTGGACTGGAGTAATGAGAAGCCTTTGCCCATCTAGTCAGTGCTTTACCCCGCCTTTGCCCATCTAGTCAGTGCTTTACCCCTTGCCCTCCAGAGCTGGCTCTGGCACTGGTGTGGGTGCTGTTCTAGGCACACCCCAGTGCTTCTTGCCCTCCAGAACTGGGGTTTGCTGGTAGCTCTCCCAGCTGGATGTGTTTGGCCATCACAGGGGCAGCGCCCTGAGGCCTCTCTGAGGGATGCTGGGGGTGTACTGAGCTCCAAAACTAGGATTTCTGCCATTCACGGTGTGTCCAGCGATGGCGTTTGGATGTGACCCATCAGAGCCGCGCTCGCACGTCTGTTCGCACGCGGGGGTCCCGTCAGTCACCGTGGCCTTTGGCTTGTGTGGTGTTTGTGGGCAGGGGCGGTTCGTGCAGTGGCTGCTGGTAAATGTGGGATGGCGGCAGCAGCTGCAGGTGGTGTGGGGCTGAGGGCGGTGGTGTAATGCAGGGCCACGGGCAGTGTGGGGCTGAGGGCGGTGGGGTGATGCAGGGCCACGGGCAGTGTGGGGCTGAGGGCGGTGTGGTGATGCAGGGCCATGGGCGGTGCGAGGCTGAGGGTGGTGCAGTGATGTGGGGCTGCGGGTGGTGTGGGGCTGAGGGCGGTGTGGTGATGTGGGGCTGCAGGTGGTGTGGGGCTGAGGGCAGTGTGGTGATGCAGGGCCCTGGGCAGTGCGGGGCTGAGGGTGGTGTGGTGATGCAGGGCCCTGGGCAGTGCGGGGCTGAGGGCGGTGCGGTGATGTGGGGCTGTGGGCGATCTGCACCGGAGGACAGGAATGGGCTGTGGGAATGGGCTGTGGATATGGGGCTGTGGGTGTGGGTTGAGGGCGTTGCGGTGATGTGGGGCTATGATGCGGGGCGGCGGGTGGTGCAGTGATGCGGGGCTGAGGGCGGTGAGGCTGTGCGGGGCAGTGCAGGGTTGAGGGCTGTGCGGTGATGCCGAGCGGTGGATGTGGATGCGGGGCGGTGATGTGGAGCCGCGGGCGGTGCGGGGTTGAGTGCGGTGATGCTGTACGGTGATGTGGGGTTGAGGGCGGGGCGGGGATGGGATGCGGTGATGCGGGGCCGTGGGCGGAGCAGTGGTGCGATGCGGTGATGCGGGGCAGGGATGCAGCTGGGGCAGGGATGCCGAGCTGCGGGAGGTCCGCGGCGGGGGCCGGGGGTTGGCTGCGGGCGGGGGCCCGGCCGGGGGAGGGAAACAATGAGAGAGGTGGCGGCTCTGCCAAACTCGGCCTGTCATGTGCCAGCGCTCAGTGCCCGGGCACTGCTGGCTGCCACAGAGGCTGTCCAGGGTGTTTCACGCTCGCTGCTGTTTCCCAGGTGCACGGTGTGCGTTTGTGTCATCATGTCGGGGGGTAAAAGTGCACGTTGTGTAATGCCGATGTAGAAAAATGGGTTTTCTTAAGGCTAATAGAGGTAACCTGCTCCCCTCAGGCAGTTACTGTATTCTGCAAGTATATGAAATGCAATTTACAAAAAAGGCTACGTACAAAAGATCAGGCTGGGTTGGAAAGTGATTCTGTTCAGGGTGCGATTGCAGAGTAAATTGGGATGTTCCGTAAATGGATGGGTTTGATCTTGTGAGAAAGCTTTTTACCCAGAAAAATGCCTCGTTGGTTGGGATGTAGTTTTTCTTAAAGACTCTTTAAACTCCGATGTTGTGAGTAGCAGTTTAATGTCAGGGGAGGCTCCACTATGAGGGTGATGAGGTGCTGGAACAGGTTGCCCAGAGAAGCTGTGGGTGCCTCATCCCTGGAAATGTTCAAGGCCAGGTTGGATGAGGCTCTGAGCAACCTGGTCTAGTGGAAGGTGTCCCTGCCTATGGCAGGAGGGTTGGAACTGGATCCCTTCCAACCCAAACCATTCTGTGATTCCACTGGACATGAGCAGTGTTCAGGAACCAGCTTTGTCAAACACAATGGGTTCGTGTAATGCTTTGTTAAGGAGAGTCTTAATGTTGATAGTGTCAGAATTAATAGGTTTTGGAGTGGGTTTTTTTGATGTTCAGCATTTGTCATGACACAGGTCGTGAAGATACCATGTAAGAGTGGAAAACTTTTATGGTTTCTTGGGTGGTGCAAGAGAGATTGTTACTCTTTTCCCCATAAACTAAGGGGTTTTTTCATGTATTTTTGAATGTAATTAGTGAAGTAAGGCATGCATGGTTTCAGGAAGGCAAAGTTATCACAGTTATTCCAGTGCTTACTGTATCTATTGGCAAAAGCATACACTTGAGTTATTAATAGGCAGAGTAGGGAAGTTCAAAGAACGTTAATAGAAAATGCAGCACCACCTTTCCTACCGATTGTTGAAGCTTCAGTGATCAGGTCTCTTATCAGTAAGCCTAATGCACATCCTTAGATGTCTAAGATAGCTTTTTACCTGAAGCAAATAAGGGTGGAGTTACCACTTCTGGTTTGTTTTTGTTTGTTTGTTTGTTTGTTTTAATGGGGTAATTTGAGATGTATAAATTGTTTTCTGGTGAGATTAGAATTTGGGGAAGAAATGAATAAGGTTGTAAAGTAGACCCTTCCATGTCAGTGCAATATAGTAGTCTTTATATCACTGCATTTTTTAATTCTGCTCCCCCCCCCCTTTTTTTTAACATCTTGATGGCATTGTATAAACATGTTTATTTCCAAACAGCTTTTTAAGTCCTGGTCTCTTTTCTACCTTCCCCCCGTAGTTGCTGTATTTTCTATAGGCCCCTCACCTCTGTCAGTCTCCTTTGAGATACTGTCAGTGCTGTACCCTGGGCCAGCTATTGCAGGGAGAAAGGCTTATGAAAGCTGCAGCCTGTGGTTGCCACTTGCACCACTCTTTTCTTCCTTCTGCACCCCTTCCTCCCCAGACTAACACAGACTGATTGCTGTTACCTAAGTGTCCATTCTGAGAGTTGGGCAAGTTTTAATACTGAACAGAATCAAAAAAGAAGCATGTGTGTCCTGAAGAACTGGGAGAGCGCAGGCTTGTTTACTGAATAGCAGTTTTAACTGAAAACTCTTAATGGGGAAAATGTTTGGCTGAAGTCTGAGGAAGAAAGACTTTTGTACATGTTGATTTATATTTTATCATGTTGGGAAAAATTTTTACTCTCTTGCCCTGAGTTTTGGATCATTTGCAAGTATCTGGCTAATTGAACAAAGAATGTGATCGCTTCTAAGTGTGTTTTTCTGCTCCCTGATACAGATCTCGATCGAGTATAGCGTCATGTACAAGTGTAAGCACCCAAACTGCTTCTGACGATCAGGTTGTCAAAGTCTGGGATGAACTCAGTTTAGTTGGCTTACCAGATGACATTGATGTTCAAGCCTTATTTGAGCCAACAGGTAAGATCTGTTGTTATCCTGCTTTCTTTCCCTCTCCAGTAGTAGTACAGTAGCTTTAAAGACAGTGAGTGAAGTTTTACAGCTGTTGGTTTTCTGTGCTCTGTGTTTGTCAAGTGTTTGATGGTGCTTTGGTAGCTTTTTCCCATGTCAGGTGGTGTTTTTGTATAGACTCCTGTCCAAGTACTGGACAGAATCCTCAGCTTTGTCTGGGGGAATATTTCTAATCTACTCCTGAACTGGTGTTCAGGTAGTAATACCTTCGGTAGCACAATTCTGTCTTGGGTAGAAAAGGAAGAAGAAATGAGGCACAGCTTTATATGATTCTCAAAAGTCTTAATCCTTACTTTACCTAATCTCCTGCTGGCAACAGTGGATTTAAAAGAGCCGCCTTGCTAGAGCAATAGCGGCATAAAACACTTGTAGTTTTCCAGAATCTGCAGGTTTCCTGTCAGAAAAATCTCTGGTTTGTCATCTGCTCTTTCATTTTAATGGAACTTTTCTGTTAACTCAGTTATGAGTTACTTTCTCAGAAAGCATCTATGTCCAAATGCTTTGATGCCAGTAGTCCACTCACATATTTGGCCTCAAAAAATGTAAAGAGATTTGTGTGATAATATAAATGTCATTCTTTTGTGAGTGTGAAAACTTATTTCAAAGTCCAAGTAAAAGAAAAAAAAAAGAATGGTTTTGTTTAAATAGTTACATCATAGCGTGTGTGGATGGGTGGGGGGTTATCAATCTACATTTTTGAGGTTGCTGTTATTTGTAGACGACTCTTCCCAAGCCTGTACAGAGATTTTTGGGATTTTGTTGTTGTTGTGGTGGTTTGAATGATTAAGTTGACCAAACATATAATTTCAATAGCTAATGTAAAGCATCATTACTAATCCTTTATAAAGCTGTCACAGAGTTCCTCTGGAAGTATGCATCATTTACACTGTGTTTCCCAGAATTAAATTAGAGCTTCTTTTAAGAGATACCTGTTGAATTCTGTGAATTCTAAATTTTTCTGTTGCATAGGTAAACATTTCTAGTTTTATCTCTGTAACATTTGTTATATTGACACAGGTTTCTCAGTCATTTATATGGTGCTTCTGTTCATGCTGTATTTTGAGCTTTTAAACATTTCGTGCAAGAATTCTATAGCATCACATGAGCATGTTCTACATGAACATACAGATCTGTATCCAGTCCTTGGGAGTCCTAAGCTAAGAGTACAGACATAGGCAAATGTTATCTACGGTGAAATATAAGATCAAATGTAGCTCTGTGTGTGTGTCACACAAGCACTGAATGTAGAATCGTAGTCATGGAATCCCACACGGCCCAGTGCTGTGGTTATATGAAATTTAGAAAATTAGAAACAGATATACAGGTGTGTTATGTATAAAAGCAAACAGCAGAATATTTAGTGGCTGAGAGTAACTGCAATATATTCAGCGTGTGATAACGTAGGCACTGAATGTCGCAACAGGAAAAAAGGAGGAAGGGACTATCTGTTTTATCTGGTGAGTGTTTACTGCTGGGGCTGAGTTCCATCCTTAGAGGAAGTACAACCCAAGCTCTTTCTCTTCCCTGCTGCATTAGGTCACTGCTGGGCTCATCACCGCTGTGCGGAGTGGTCATTGGGAGTCTGCCAGACTGAAGAGCAGCTATCGGTGAACGTGGACAAAGCTGTTGTCTCAGGGAGCACAGAAGTGAGTAAAAGCACTTGAATGCTCCAGTCTGTAGAAAAATACACATTTATAGTAAGGTTTCTTCGTACAGGTCTTTATGATAAAATCTACCGTTGCAATTTATTAAAAAGGCTTAGGGAGTTGCACGGAATATGTTGTTAATTAGTTTTGAGGTAACTAGAGTGTAAGAAGTACCAGCCTGACCAAAACAAATTAGAGACAAAATCAAAATAGAGTTCAAATTAGGAAATACTCTGCTAGGCAGAGGAAATATTCATGTTGCCAGTTTATATTAACTGTGTGACTCAAATGTAATAGATTTCTTGATTACTTTCATACCAGTTTCAAAAAAGCAGGTTAGTATAGAAAAACTAGTTTCTTCCACAAAATGTTAAATAGTTACTTTAAATACTGATAGAAATACCTATGTAAATGTTTAATCTTTTAATTTGACATGGTAAGGTCTTTGGATAAGTAGGTACCTTTGAAAAGGGTGGACTCCTTCTGGTGTCCCATTCTGATAGCATTTGGAAATGTTGAAGATGTATTTCACATTGTTTTTACCACATGTAACCATATTTTTTTGTCATATTTAATCGCATATGATGGGGCTTTTAATAATTTTATTATTTTTTATGTTAGGTCAGCCATGCTATCAACAGATCTATGTAATTTTTACTGTTTTTCCCATGATCATGTTTAGGCCTTTTTTTACTTGACTATTCTTATTTTTCATGCATTATATTAGGACAAAAAAATTCTGCAGAAGATACTAATAGATATTCTCCATTGTGTGGGCTAAAAAGCTGCTTTAAATCAGTGTTAGATACATAGATTCAGCTTTCCTTGAACCTTCTAATTCTTCTCATACTGAATAAATGCTTTGTTTTGAATAATTTAATTGATTTCTGTGTTTCTGCTTTCAAAATAAAAGACTACTCAGAATGAATGAACCTGACAATATTAAGCTCCAGATGAACTTGAAAATGTTAAAATATTTGTATCTGTGTGTCTTTATATAAAAGACTAAGAATTGAAGGAACATCCAAAATTGAATACTTATTTTTTTGTCTCACCCCTGAAAAGTGTTTGTCCCCTTGTTTTTTGGCTAATGACGGTGGCTTGGAGTCATTTTGTGATCAGCTCATTTCCATCAACAGTCATTTTCATGGTAATATTCTGGTTTCTAACAGAAGTCCTATTTGAGGTGTTCAGGTCTGTGCTGTGCTCTGTTGAATTTCGTTTGCGTTTTCCTTATTTCAGTTTCATTTCTTTCTGTGCAGTACCTTCCTCCTCCCCTGTGCCCCTGGGTGAAGGTGCCTCACCGTTATGTCATCAGTGTCTTTTAAGTTTTGCACAGATGTTTGTAATGGATGTATTTAACTAAGAGTTTTTGAAGAATGGCACATCCCTCTTGTGTTGCAGTTTCCATTTTTTCCCTGTCCTTTCCCGTGCTGTGCTGTAGCTTCGCTACCGAGCTTTCAAAGTCTGCAAGTAATTTTTAGGTACCCCTGTTGCACAGGTTTCAGTGCAATGCAGAGAGAGCAGAGAACTTCGAATCAGGTGCTATTCTGCACATTTTCTCTTCAACCTTTGCTGGAACCATTGAGAAACTTCCTTTGTGTGGCACAGCAGTCAGGCAGTGAAGAATGAGACCGATTTGGTTATTCTCTTTTGTCCTTCTTGTGATGTCCCCAGGGAGAGCAGAGTAAAGGCACAACTGTGAGGAATAGCTAGATGGAATGGGATTTTGTTATCCCACGATCACACCAGGGAATCGTTTGCTTTTTATTTTTTTCTTCCAAAAAATAAGGAATAAACTCTTCTGTAGTTCGCTGTTCCTGACCACAGAGCAGATATATAGGGGTTGCTCAAAGAGTTTGTGTAGAATTGGTTGGGAGACCAAGTAATTCTCTGTTTGCTTGTGTCCAGGCTGTAGTGCTTGGTAATAATTTTTCCATTACTTTTTAACTTGTCTCTAAGATAAAGAAGGCAGAAAAAAGTATAAGGTGCTGGTTATCCTATGTGATAGAAGAAAAGCTCAAGGGAAGATATTTTTTTTGTGTGAGAGATCTTTAAAAAACTTTGAATGAAAGGTGTAATAATAAATTTAATGTATGTTTTTGTGTTTAGAACATCTTTGTATTTGGGCTTCTTTCTAGTGTGATGTTACTGCATTTTAAAAGAAAAGTTCTGTTTAGATGTTCTGAATACTGTTGGCAATGCAGATGCAAGTATGTGCTCAGGGCACCCAGAAAAATAATTTAAATAAAACCAAGCTGTATGCTATTTCCTCTATTTGCCACCAAATTTGCTTTGGGTTTTGTTGTTGTTTGCTTAGTTGGGGATTTCTGTCTTCTTGGAAGTCCTTCTGGCATGAGGGACTGGTTTATGATGTGGTCTGCAGCATTGAAATCTTTCCTCAGCTGGGAAAGTACATTTTCTTTTCCTTCTGTTCATGTAAAAATGAATTTTTGAAGTGTAGCAAACTTTTGATAGTATAGTGCATTGGTTTAGGCATTTTAATTTGCAGAGAGCAAGCATTTTTTGGGGCTGTTCTTACCTTGAAGGTCTCTTTAATTTGTAAGCTACATTCATGTTTCTCATTAGTTAGGCTGCCTATTGTTTGCAAATCTGTTTTAACTGGATATGACAGTGTTTCTTATTACTCTGTTTACCAGTTGAGATGTCCATTTGGCTTCACTGAACTTGTGACTGCATTAGTAAAGCTTGTGTGGACATGTTTCATTGACCTGTTCCAAAGTATTTATGTTAATTCATTTGGGTTTTCTTGGAGGCCCTTGTTTACTGAAGTACAACACTATGGAGATCTCGGTATCTGTGAATGTCTCACAAAATACCCTGCTTAGCATATGTTTCTTCTTCAGTTCTTTCTTTTGATTCACTCATTTTGAAGGCCTGGCAAAGACATCTGACCAGCTCATTTCATGTATTTGTGTCTAGACAGAGGCGGGTTCTTTGACTTTCTTTCAAAGTCTTGGGTTTGCTGTTCTTTACTATTCATGAGTGCACATACTCTGTAGGTGTGAGGTGTTTGAAGTCCTGTGTGTCGTGTTGGTTTATGGCAACAGACAAAGAAAAGCTGGAATATGCAGTCAGGTTTGTGGTAGTAGATGTGCTCTGCCCTCGTGGGTGGTGTAGGTGCCTCAGTTCATCTCCCTGCTTGTCTTGCTTATCTCAGCAGGGCAGAGTCATGGATTGTCCCAGAACTCCTTTCCAAGTTTAAAGGGTCATAAGGAAGAACCGGTGATCCCAGTGACAAGCATAGTGCCAGTGCTTTTCTCAGGATGACTCTTAATAATTCACCTAATTATCCATGGAACTTGTACAGTATGTAAAGAGCCTCAACACCCAGAAATGGCAGTTCTCTCCCCCACTACTTTAATAGGGTTTCATGGGGTTTTGGAGCAATTTTGTTTCAAGTTTTGGAAGAAAATAACTCTTCAAAATATAAATAGGGAAGAGAAAAGCTCCAGTGATTTGTTTGATCCAAAACTTAACTGAATTTTCTTATAATTCATAAGTGTTTTGCTCAGTATATAAAGATCACCACAGTAAAGAAAGCATTAGCTTTATGTTAGCTTTATGAAGATAAACTTTTGTTGATAAGGTGTTTCTGGAAATATTTGGGATAAGATGCAAAGATGATATGAAATGGAGACCTAGTAAGATAAACTAAGTAAAGGACACTGATTATTGAACAGAAATCAGATTTTTCTGGAAAAAAAATAAATGTGGACGAGCAGAGTTTTCAGCTTTCTCTTGTATTTCTGGCTTCAGTCTTATACCTTTCTATATTTGGAAATGTGAACTTACTGGCATTACCATTTTAAATGTAGAGGCCTTTAAGGCTTGCATCTGCTCAACTTTGACAAGAGTGGTTTCTGAAATATTTTCAGGTATCTTTTAAATACTGCTTTGTAATTTTCATGTTTACGTATATTGAGTAGGTTGCTGTTTCTCTAAAGTTTACTACTTGTCTGCCTTACACTGTCTAGCCATAGCTCCTCTGTATGCTACAGAGTCCCAAATAAGGTGAGCTGCTTTTTTTCCCCCCAATATGTAAGTAGCTCAATTCAAAGAGTGAGTTTAAGGAAGTAGCTATTGTTTGTGAACTACTTTTGAACAAACTGTGCACAAGAAAGGAATGCAATGGTAACTTTCCCAGCCAGCTTTCTTTTCTGATAAGATGTAGAATGCAGTTTCCAAATCTGGGAGGGTTTGTCAAGGACACCAAAGGCAAAGAAAACAGTGTTGATGGAAACCAAGAAAGAGGTTCCTATCTGCTTAAAGACTGAATAGGAGAAACATGGTAGTAATGAAAAGTCTAAAGCAGTCATAGCAAAATTCTCTATTACTCTGTTTCTATTTTATAAACTGTGGATTTCTGTTTGCTTTGAAATTCTCTATAGCTATTTACATATTTATCTACTTCACAGCTTTTATGGTTTTTTTTCCCGATAATACTCAAGTGTTTCTTCAGGACCAAGACTCTTGCAGCCAGACAGCTGAAAAATCGCTGTAATCTTCTCCCACCCATCCTTTTTTCTTTTAGTTAGTTAATCAGGGCAGTGTCTCCTCTCTCTACAAGGCAGCTGTTTGCAGCTCCTGCTGGGTTTCTGCAGGCAGTGTTTGGCATGTTGTCCCTGCTGAGAACTGGAGCACTTGTTGCCTTGCAGAGAGGCTAATCAAGAGTGTCTTGCCTTGTTCCAGGCTCAAAGTGATCTGCTGTTTTGACACTCCTCTCTCCTGTCAGCCCTTTTCACATGGTAACACAGTCTTGATTATTTTTTTTTTTAAGGCAGCTTCCCTTGAATTCTGTCACCAGAGGATCAGGCTGTTAGTAGATGTTTCCAAGTTGGGACACTGTTACAAGGCTTGCATATTAAATGCCTCACTCGAACCCCTTTTCATCCACTGTTTTTAATTCTTTGCTCCAGACTTGATTCTGGCTAGACCAGAAAGAAATAAATTGAGGGAAAAGTCAGGGAACATTTAAAAGGTTTATACATCTTCTAAAAGGGTTTGTCCATATTTTGTATATCTTCACCCCTCAGCCTCAATACACTATCTCATCTTGTTGAAACTTTTCCATGTTAGTGGTATGTGTGTGTTTTATTTGTGCTGCTTCAAGTTGAAAACCAATTTGGCTAAAATGATACTTCCTTTTGTTGTTCCATGTGTATAAAAGTGAACAACAACATCCTAATATACTGTAAACTTCATAAACTGTGGAGGATTGTGCCCATTTAGCCATAAAAATTTTTCATCTGGTTTTAGTTTTTGTGGACAAAAACTGTGAGAAATGGTTTAGATGACAGAATCCCACATGTAGGGATGGGGTTGGCTTCATATATGTCTCAACCCAGAGGAATAGAGCATGGACTGATGTCTTTTTTTTCTAGAGTGCAGGATTTGCAATTCCTTGATGCTGTAAAACCTCCCTTCTTCCTTTTTCTTTACTGGAAGAGCTACTAATTCTTAAAGCCAGGGAAAAACCCATTAAGAGAATATCATTTATCATAATTTATACCATTTCTGGGCAAAGTCCTCTGTATTTGCCTATTTTTCAAGGCCAAGCTTTGTAACATGAAACTGAATGAGCAGCTCTGGAATTCGGAAGTTCCTCTCCCAACTCTTGAATTTTTTATGGTTCTTTAGCTCACACGAGGCCCTTGGCTTCTCCTCATCTCCCTTCACTGCAGCTTGGGAGTGACTACCTGGCTGCTCTTTGGTGTGGCTTCTGATTTTATCTTACCGCGGGTTTTTTCCTGTAGTTGCTTTTGTCCTGCAGCTGAGGAAGGAAGTACTGCAGGAAGTATTCTTCCAAAATAACGTCTCTACTTTTTTTATGGGTGACTGTCTCTTAGAGAGCTCCGGCACAGAATGTGCTAGTGAAAGACTAGAGGAATACTGACATATGTCTCATCAAGAAGACACTTGCATGTGCTTTAGGTTGGTACTTTCGTTCAGTTCCTGGCATGTTTTAGACAAACTGTAACAGTTCAGCAGTGGGGGCTATGGGTTATTTTAGTTTTGCATGAATTTCTCTCTTGTTATTTTGGGAGCTTCTCTAGAGATTTGTCACCTTTTCCCTGCTGTTGAAGACAAGTGTTGTTTTTAAAGGACCATAGTGACTAAGGCTACATGTTTGGTAACAGTTTAACACTGCAAATTATCTTCCGTGAGTTACTCTGTTCCAGAGTGGTTTGGATTTTGATCACCTAAAGCCAGATCCTTTGTGTCTTGGAGCATATGCATCAGATTGTTCTTACAGCTTGTTGATGACATCAAAAAGGCTGTGTCAGTGTTTTATAACTGTATTTTCCAAGTTCTGCAAAGCACCTGCATTATCTTAAAGTTATCGTAGTTGGCTGTGGTTTACTGTGTGTAATTCTTCTGGTACACTTTTGTACTAAATGATGTCAGTACAGCTTTGGTAAATCTGTTCAGGTTCAAGAAATGCAATGAGACCTGTATGTGTGTTCAGATTTTTGTAGGTCCAGCAGTTTGAGGACAGATATTTGCCTGCTTAGTAAGACCTACAGTTTAATTCTCATTTATTTAAGGTATTATTTTGTTTGAGCCAAAATAAGCTTTGCCATGACATATTGTTGTTAATTGGAGATCACAGAATCACATAAGGATTTGGGTTGGAAGGAATATTAAAGATCAATTCCAAGCCCCCTGCATGGGCAGGGACACTTTCCCTAGACCAGGTTGCTCTGAGCCCCATGACAGGACAAGGGGGAATGGCTTCAAACTGAATGAGGGTAGGTTTAGTTTGGATTTAGATTAGAAGAAATTCTTCCCTGTGAGGGTGGTGAGACACTGGCACAGTTTCTCCTGAGAAGTTGTGGATGCCTCATCCCTGGAATTGTTCAAGGCCAAGTTGAACAGGGCATTGGACAACCTGGTCTTGTGAAAGGTGTCCCTGCCTGTCACAGGGGGAGTGGAGCTGGATGGTCTTCGATGTCCCCTCAACCCAAACCATTTTTTGACTCTGTGATTCTATTTTTTTTCTTCTGCAATGAAACACGGAACAGAAATATGTAAATTACACTTCCCACAGATAAAGAGTATTGTTCCCTGTCAAAACACAACACCTTTAAAACTACAGCTTAGGACTTGGCTTTCAAAAGACAGTTTTCAGTTTCCCCAGTTGTGTCATAGATCACATTTTCTACAACAAAAGAAAATACATTTTTCTGTATCCCTGCTGGTATTTAAGACAGTGAAGTAATAGTTAAAACAGAGTAAATGCAAATCAAGAACTTTACGCTTCTCTGCTTCTAACATGTTTTTGTAATTATTTTGGCACATAAATTATGGATACCTTGGGATCTAATTAGACTCCACACTTGCATGTGGATCTTCAGTGGTGTATTTAAAAGTTTTAAAGGATTGCTCTGAACTAGAGTGGTCTGTCTGAATAGTGTGGTCATAAAGTGAGAGGCAGTAGCATGTGGGAAAAATGTGGCTAAAGTAAAGACTAAGCACTTTTCATGAAAGAAGGAGTCTGAAAATTATTTAAATTTTGAGTTTTTCATTTACTGAGGGAAAAAAAAGAACATTTATTTTCCTAGTCTTTCTGATGTGTTTCTTGCTCATGAATGCTTTGGTACTGGGGTAAGTCTGGGTACATTACTGAAGGAGTGGTTGTAAGTGTTACTTGTGTCAGTGTAATTGAGGTTTGCTGAATGAGGAGCTGATCTGTTTTTTCTTCCCTCATCAGTTGTTAGATGGATTGATATTGCAGATTTATACTATCTGATGTGAGATGCACTGTTATCATTAAGTCACTTTTCAGGTCAGCCAGCCAGTGAAAAAATAAAGGTATAAAAAGCTGCAGAACTAAATTGAAACTTATTTCATTAAAAACTTGTTTATAGAATAATCTTATAAATATTAGGCTGACTTTTTCCCTAGCCAAAATCTTATTTAAATAAATACAGATTTTTTTTTTAGTTATTTTCTCATAATTTAACACTGTTATTGTTAACATTCCAGTAAAGCTAATACTATGCTTCAGTGTGTTAAGGTCTTTGGAATTTTTACAAGTGGAAAAGTTTATTATAAATATGAAGAAATATTTATTTCAAGGCTATATGACACATACCCAATTTAGCACTTTTTTAAAATTAGCATCTCAAGAACAAAAGATGTTCTTTTATTTAGAGACATAACACACTGTCCTCTTCATGTGCTAATACAGAATATCAATATGCCAAATATTAGCAAACTGTTTGATTTGGAGCTTTTTCTGGGTGCTTTTTGGGGAGTTTGTTTCTTAACAAGTGCAAATACTTTAATGTGACTTTTCAATCTCTGTAATAGTTCCTTGCCTGATAACCTGTTATCTTCATGATTCTGACCTGTTGATTAGAAGAAGGATCACATGTTCATGTGAGACCTGTTTGGCTGTAGCTAATTTTTATATCATCTTCATCATGTTGATTGTATTTACAAGAGGAAGGCAGCCTTTAATTTGTGAATCAAAGTTTGGAAGAGAATTTTTCTTCTCAGATGAAGCAGAAGGAAAGATGTACATTTTTAAACATTTTTTTTTGAAATTTTTCTTTTGATGTGCTTTGTTCTGAGCCTTCTGTGAAATAACATCTGTTTGTATCCCTACCTATTTGTTTTCAAGTATATGAAAAAAAATACTGTGAATTTATCTGCATAGCAAATAGTGCTGTCAGTGCACATTACAACTCACTGATCAGAGTGAAACTGTGTCTTGTTCCTTGGTCCATAAGTTCAAAGTTTTAGAGCTTAACCCCTGCCAGGTGTTGCAGAGGGACAGTGACCAGTGCATGAGTTCTAATATATACATTTTAGGTTTAAGTAATAAACTTTTTTCCAGAGTAAGGGAGGACTTTTCGTAAGTTGTCTCTATTTTCCAATGCAATAATAAAATTTCTCTTCCTTCTTTGCTCGGTTCCCCCTGCAATTCTGTGACCTGAGCAGAAGCACAATGCCATTGTCCCTGGAGGTGTTCAAGAAGCAGCTGGACGTGGCACTTGGTGCTCTGGTCCATTTGACGAGGTGGTGATGAGCCTAAGGTTGGACTCGATGATCTCAGAGGTCCAACCTAAATGATCCTGTGATTTCTGGCAGGTGAATCCACCTAAATGATCTTTCCCACAATAACTGCATTTCTGGAATACAGTAGCAAACAAGGAAGGAAAATACTTGGATTACTTAGGCAGCACAGAGTGTCTTTCCTCAAGATGGTTTGTGTGGCATCATCTAAAGGGAAATCTTTGATTTTTTGGCCTCATCCATTGCTCTTTCTCTCCCAGTGCAGTGGCTCCTGCGGGTGCCAGGAGGAGGTTCTGGGGGAGCTCACCCTGGGAGTGCTGTCCTACCACTGAAGTAGGAAAGCAGAATCAGCCTTAGAGTTTTCAGTCTGTGGGTGTTTTCCAAGCTGAATGCTTTGAAAAATGCACCTTTCTTGATCTCCAGATGTTGAATAGGTGGGTACTGGAATCGAGAGAGAGATTGTTGCTCCAAAGGCATTTCTGGGAGGGTTTGGATGCTGAAGAGATGACAGGCATTGCAGATGCTGAGGGCAGTCTGTGAGGTGTAGGAAGCAGATAAAATGGACCAGGGGCACAGAAGGAGACAGAAGCAGCAATAGCCCAGCACTGAAAGCTGAAAAGCCTAGCTGAGAAACATGAAAGGCCGATGTTCCTGGAGGAATTTCCAGTGCAGGTTTCCTTTATTCAGTAACATTCACTGAAATAATTTACTGAAAGCTCTGAAGTGAAATTGTTCAGTGTGTGTTCCAAACTGCTGAAGTGTGTTTCACAAAGACCTTTTCTTCCTTTTGCATGACTTGAGTGGAAAACACTTTTTTTTTTTCATAATACGCCCAAAGAAAGTCTCTATATTTTTTTTTCTCCTCCAAATCCCCCCCAGTATATTTCTTAAATGTTACTCTGAGCATTAAGGCAATGACCTAATAGTTCACTAATATTTTATTTCAGGATTTTAGCATCCATGGGGAGTTATGTGTTAAAACCAGGGTGAACCTGATCTCTGAAGAGCACAGAAAGCTCACTACAGGAAAATTGCCCTGTGGCTTAAATTAAGAATGTACCTTCTTCCTCAGCTAACGTTACAGTTTGCTGGTGGGACTGACCCATTTCAGGGCTTTGTAGTAGAACATGAGAATGTGGATCCTTGGGCTTTTCCTTTCTCCTGTCTTTCTGTGCTCAGCAGCAGTGGCGTAGTCCTTCAGTGTCTGCAAACCAGAGAAAATTACAATGCAGTGTCCCCACATTTTATATGTGGAACACAGAAATGATAAGGTGTTATTTCAAATATATATAAAATTATTTGCAAATGTATTTAAAGTGTTATCTCATTAATATTTTTGGCAAATAAGAAGACTGGAGCTCTCTATATATTGAAAAAAGGCAGGAAACTATACCCATCTCTTTAACAAACATGTCACCAGTAAGTCCATATAAATTTACACAAGCAAGTGTGGCAGTACCACCAGTCTCCTCACCTTTGTAGGTATATGAATGCAACCCTCATTTTCCAACCTTACTACCACCTCACTCGTGGCTGCTTCTTATTTAAATATTTTATTTCCAGTCTTTTCCATAGATAATGTGGATTGATCTGTTGGACTTTTTAGTGTTGGTGCTCAAAGGTCTAATTTTACATTTGGGTGAAGGTTGTATTTATGAAAAAAAGGCTAATCAGTCTTTTGGAGTTAATATTGGTTGATTTTCATCAAGGACAGGTCCTCATTATCCTTTGAGCATTATAGAAATTAAAAGGCATCTTCAGCAGCTTGTTCCTAAATATGTAGCACAGGAATAAAAGGAAAAAATACCTTCATGGGACTTGCTGTAGGTATATTTGCTCAGCTGTAGCATTGTTTGGTTAGTGTTGGACTCTACTCTTGGTTTCATAGCAGTTTCCCTTTTAAAGAGTATTTTATTTAAGCATGTCTTTTAGATTTATCATGAATGTGGGTCACATGCTTTTTTTTGAGTGAGAGCTTTAAAGTCCAGACTCTTTAATGAAATTAGAGTTACAAAGTTGTTTTGATTATTCCAGTCAAAAGAGTCTGAGTTTTTTTCCTGTTTAACACAAATTATATTATGGGTTTTCATTTGGAGTTTTCACCCATACTTAAAAAAAAATATCATGCAAACATATTTTAATTTAAAACTCAGGAGTGCTCGTATTACTCTGTTGGCATCAGTTTGCTTTTAAGCAGTAGCCTAAAAACTACTTCTGAGATTGGTGTACTCAGCAGCTTGCAAAATCAAACCATTAGCAAAAAATAGTTTTGAACTCCCTGAAGATTTTATTATTGACTTCCATTAGTGTAAGTCCTGTCCCAGAGTTGCAGATTGAGCATAAATATTGCAGGCATCAGTGTGAAGTAGTGCCATTAATGCAGGTGTCGTTGAGTGTTTTTTTTAATAACATGGAACAAATCAGGCATGAGAGACACATCTTATGAATCTTCACAAATGTGGTCCAACTGCCCTTCATGTGCAAGTGCATCACGCTCAGTGATAAATACAGACATTACTTGCATTAAAGCGATTTTTTCCTAATGATCCAGGGAACTATTGGTGCTCATTTCTTTATGTGAAAGAATTAATATTGTTTATTTTCATTTATATAGTTGTCCTCTCCATTCTGCAGATCTGACCTGGGAATTAAAAGTAGGTAGACAATAGTAGGCCTGCTGCCAATAATGAACGTGTAGGTGTTCCATGAATCATAGTAATGATTAATACTAAGAATCCTGTTGAGTAATATTAATTGAAGAACTAATGAAGTGGCATGTTTTCAAATCAGCACTTCCCATAAGCTTTTTTACCAGTGTGCTTTTTCTTTGGTGATATTAATGTTTTCTTTCAAAGATGTCATTTTCCTCTTCAGTACATCAGGGAGGGAAAGGAACTGCTGGGAAATAAATAAATATTTGTTTCCTAAAGCATCTAACATTGGTAAAATGACTTGATACACTAAATTGCAGTGACATGATATCACTTCAGATACAATGAGAATACATGTATTCAGTCTGCAATCTAGACACATTTTTTATATAAAACTGCAGGTATTTCCATGTCAAGCCTTTTCCCTTCCAATTTTTAATTTATAATGTAATATTTCCTTCTGCTCAGAAAGTTTTCCCCACTCTGCTTCAGTATAAAAGCGCCTTGCAAAGAACTGGGAAGAATGGCAGAATCTGCAGAATAAATAGAGAATCTGAATCTAAATAAATTGCTGTCAAATATCCAAGCAAATATTGAGAGTTTTTTTCCTTTCAGTTACTGCAGGTTGTTGCAGCAATATTAGGTGTTATTTGTGTGGTATTTCCAGGGAGATGTGTTGACAAATCATAAACCTTTGAAAGCGAATAGAGAACTTCTAGAGAAATAACACGAGAAGACCATTCAGTTGTTACTGTTATTCTTTGGGCTTTGTGAGGGAAATGCTCATTTTCCAAAATGTAAATGGATTTAATACATTCAATAAGTAAGAATTCTGGGTTTTTCAAATGTCATACCAGGCGAGTTTTTTTAATGAGAGTAACTTGAAATAGGTGGAGAATTGTTGTGGGGACTGTTACCACTACACATCCATGACATCAGAATGTGCCTTGGGCACCTGCAGAATGTTTGCTTCCTGTCAGATATAAAATACTGTGATGAATAAATCCCCCAATAAAGGTTGGACCTGGCAGCAGTGCTCACTCCTCTGAGAAACTCAAAGGTCAGAATACTCAAGGTTCTGGTAGGACTAGAAGCTGAGCATCACAGTTATGTTTTGTTGTGCTTTCACTCTTAATTTCATGTGAGCTTGTGTTTGGCACTTCTGGAAGTTCATTTCTGTAGGTGAGTGCACTGTTACAGTCTTATGCACCGGTTCAGGGGGTTTTTCAGTCCTTGCTGAACTCCTTTAAGTGAAATAAATCAATTTTGTGGTAAACCATCTCTTGCGTTATGGATGTTTTAAGTAAAATATTCATCCTAGTACTGTGACAGCACTGTTATTGTAACACTGTCACAGCATTAGGATGTCATCTGATGCTGAGATTTCTGTGCCATCAGATAAAATTGGTTTTAGAAAACAGTGCAATCATCTTGATTGTTTTACCCATCTGAACAGCTCTCTAATGCTACTGGACTGCTCACATGAATTAGCTGAGCAGCCTGTGTCTCTTGAGGAGTTTATTTGTAGATGATGATGATTATTAAGCCCAGGAACCACAGTGAAGTAGACTTTCCACTGTGTTAGCATGGGGACAGTCTGTGTTTAGGACTTGTAGCCTCACTGTGGACTTGAAGCCTGGTCTGTGTAGAAAATGCACTGCCCAGAGCGTAACAAGGAATCCACAATACGACTCTCAGAACCTCGGGCTGGCTCCTGCTCTTTCTCCAGGCCCATGTCTTTTGTTGTTGACCCAAATTGTTTCCCCTTCACTAGCTCTGATGTATTATTCATGTTATTTCAATGCGGTTTTACTTTTGATAAAGGAATGAGATTTCCCCATCTGACTGTAAACATGGTGAGAAAAAGCTTTTAGGACGTTACTCTAGACCTAGTTTAGCTGTAACCAGCTGAAATATAAATATCAAAACCTCCTTGTCCTGTCATTAGAGATTAAGGAAAAGCATTATGAAGAAGAGGGACTTGGTTTTACTTTGTGCTACATATGAAACAGAAGCTTTATCTAATTGTTTGTGCCTCAGTCCTTCAGGAGTGTCGGAAGCCTGTTACACATAACAATGTTAAAAAACACATGGAATCTTGTAGGGGAGAAAAGCAATTTTAATGTAAAAGAGACCAAGTAGGAATTGGTGCTGGAACAGAAGTAAATATGTACATTTACTAAGGGAATCTGTGACATATAAAGCACAACACTAATCCCTGGCAGTTCTTTTTCATTCAATGGCACTAACATCTTTATAATTAAGAGCAATGGAATTATTTAGAGGAAAACTGTGTACTGTTATAAACCATTCTTTTTTTAATTGAACAGCTGTAATTTCTACCAATGGAGCAAACTATATTATAAGAAAATGATTATTAGTTTAAAATGCAAAGTTAAATGAATGCAAAATTAACAAACAGATGGTGAAGAATTATTGTGCTTTATTTTACTCCTGGGTAAAAGGGCTCATGCAGGATTGTAAAAATGTCATCACACTTCGTAAACCTGAAAGCAAACAGAATTTGCAGTTGTGCACATCTGTTTTGGGACACTGCTAAAGGGTTAGAAGAATCAATGTTGTTTTCAAATAAGGGTATTCATCAAAAGGATATCATTTACTTAGCAGTTATGGCTTCTGCTAAGCATCAGACTTAATGTTCTGTGGAATTCATTACAAAATTTGGCAGCTTTTTTCTTCACAAGCTACTGAGGCAACATGCTGCAAAACTGAACTGAACAGCCCCTTCTTATCCTCCCTTCCCTGAAGCCCAGAACAACAGTTGAATAACCTGCTTAAATGTTTGACCAGTAATTTCAGGATTTTAAATTCTAGATCAAGATGTTGCACTTCACGATGCTTGCCCAAGGAATATCAGTGATGGAAGAGGATGGAAAGTCAAGGGGCTTGTTTATTTCAGTGGCTAGTGAGTTGAAAACAGAATTATATAATGTTTTGGGAGGAAGAATGGGAGAAATATGTGTAAGTGACTAATTTAGTCAAATCGAAAAAAAACCCCAAACCTAAAAGCCCCAGCCAGATAAAACACGTGAAGCTTTTATTAGAAAAGAAATTATATTAATGTTCAAGCTGGTAGTTTCAAAGTATGCCCTCTAATTGCTTTGTTTGAGCTCAATTTACAAAAATTAGTGAACTGAAGATGTAGGATTTTGTTTACGATGACTCTGTGCCATTTGGAGAGTGCAATTTAGGAACAGCCAAGGAAATAGGAATTATGAACAATAAGGTACTGATTGCAGTCAGTGGGGAAGGAATACTAAGGAGGTGCTCACTAATGAGGGAGGTATTAAAGGCAGGAAATTCTTGTATTTTTTTATGTCTGTACATAATCCAGAGTTTCTTGTCACCCCATCCCTTCTATTACCTTGTAAATTAGGTGTATCATTGACTATATATAGAGATTTTGGCTGATGTGAACTTTCTGTTAAATTAGGGTAATATATCTACAAAATCTTTGTTAAAAGAGCACATTATTAAGATGATAAAATTGAAACACAAAGTTAGAACATGTCAGAAGACAGGTTGTCTGCACATAATTAACATCCTTTGCACACAGTTATTGTCCTTTGCACGCAATTAGTGTCCTTTGTGCACATGCCTGATTATACATCTTTAATTGTGTGGTCACATGCAGAACAGTTTGTGCCTCTTTCAGTCCATGGGATGGACATTGCTCTCTTAGTGTAAACCTCTTCAATATTACATTTTTTTGCTGTTGTTCAATGTGTGGGTATGTAGACTACTTAAATACTGCTAAAAGGGAAGAATTACTCATTTCCGCATGATTTTTTTCTATGATGTTTTTATATAATAAACACATGAATATCTTGTCTATAAATTTTTCCAAATAGCATATTTATGTGGCCTTGTTATACATCTTAGGCTACATTTTCCCTCAAGAGAAGTTGAATTTATTTATATCTGCTGACTTGGATGACAAATTGAAATAGTTTCAAAACTACTCAGACTTACTTAAAAAGTTGTGCTGATATTGTGGTTCTTCCTTCACTGTTGAAGCTGTGAGTACACAATCTATGTAGAAATCCAGGCTGAATTTTTACAGGGGAAAGAAAACTCCAAGCTTTTAACAGTAGGGTTAAAGACTAAAATAAATTAGGAAAAATTTTACTTAGTGCCCCGTCCAGTATCATAAAGGAGCTTCATGAAAGCAGGGAAACTAGAACTCTTTTGCAGGTCATTGCTCAGTTGCCATAACTGCTTTTTTTTCTCCTGTAAGGCATTCACAACTTTTCCCAATACATCCTTTTTTCCCGCTCTACAAATTAAGCTCAGTCTTAGAAGTAACAGGTTTATTTAATGCAGAGACTTCTTTTAAGAGATCTATTTTATGCATTAAATCCACGTGTGATCTGTAATCCTTCTTGTGTTTTAATGTACGTACATAGTCATGCGTGTGTCTTCATCTGTGCCTCCGTGTCTCTGAGCTGCCTTTTATTTGTCTGACTGTATTATTTCCTTGTGTCAGGGAAAAAAAGGAAAAGACAGACCTCCCAAACTGCAGGTTTAAAACCTTTGTGGCCACATACAGAGCTCTGCTATTTGAGCTGACTGAGTGATAGCGATATAGCACTAGGAGTCAGAGGACAGCCTACTTTTCCTCCTTGTAATCTTTATCCAATTTCAGCTGCCTCAGACTTCTGACTTTTTGTTCAAGCTGATATTTTTAGCCACTTCCACTCTTCCTTGTTCTTCCTGCATCCTTTCTCCTTAACCTTTCTATTCCCTTTTCCCTAAGTTCCTTTTGAGATCTGTCCCTTCATCGTTTCCTGTGTCTTAGCTCTTCAGTTCCCTTAGCTCTTTATCCAATTTTAGTATCCAGGTTTGGTTAATTGGCTCTTGAAGTGTCATCCCTGCCCCTTCTCAGCTTCCATCTCCCTCCATGGTTTCTCCTCCCAGTCTCATCAGACTCATTCACACAGTGAGTCCCTTTTGTCGCGTTGCTCCAGATTTGTCCCTTTGCCTGAGAACTGGATACTCCCATTCCCCATGATTTAAAGATGATTTAAGTGACAGTGGTATCAGGAGCCTTAAGGATGTCTGCTTTCCATTCCAGTGGCTTTTTTGCTTATGCTTAGAGTATTTATTACAGAATTCCTCCCTCTAATCCTTGTCAGACTGAAGGAATTTTTGTAGAAGTTATGTGACGTCTGATCAGTGCTAGAAACTGGAATGGATCAGTCATGATCAATGAGAGTAGATTTTCCTGTGATTTTTCACTGACAAACTTTTGGAAGTGTTTTACTCTAAAGAAAATAGTTTTCTCAAGTTTGGTCACATCTGGATAGATCTGTAGGGAAAGGGCAAAAGCTGTATCTCTCACACTGAAATTCCTGCCAAATTGGAAGTCCTGTGAGTGAGGTTGTTTTCAAGATGGGCAAAATGTTTTTCTTAATGACTTTTCTGTTCTCAGAAACGGCTGAAAAGTTTTGTCTATGTGTTCCAAAAGTATTTAAGAGAACTTAGACATGTTATGTGAAGCTTTAGCCCAACTTTCTATTGTTCACAAGACTTGCATAAATAGAACAGAATTTATATGGAAGCCTTTTCAAAGTCCCCATTCACATCCCCTCTTTGATAGTGCCACACTGACAAAAACTTTGGTGTGGATTTGGCTGTGGTACCAATAGAGAACTTGTGTCAACATATTTTAAGCAGGTTTCAGCTCAAGACTGTCATCTAAATTTTTACCTCCCTGTGGACGTGTCTACCTGTGAGTGTGTAAGTTCCAGCTGCAGGCAATGGAGATCTGGCCAGTATTGTCAATGGAGCCTAAAAGTGGACACCCACTCTTTGGTCAACTGAATTGGCATGGAGTAAATTCCATAAAATTACTAAGTCTTTATTAACTGTAATGGGAGTTTAAGTAGTTGGCTCATATATTAGCACAAAATATAGACCTTGAAGTTTAGGTGTTCACCTCAAGCCTTGTGGCAGGTGGAAGCACAATGTGCTGCATGAGCAGTAAATTCTCCTTTTACTTTAAATGGCTTTGCAAATGTGCCTATGCCGGCCTGGCTGTAGCTACAGAGGATCTGTAGCATAGACATAACCTACAGAATGCTTGAACCACTTCAGAATCCTTATATATGATTTAGGAACACAGGAGCTGTGCTGGATTTGACAGCAAGTTGACTTCATCCCAATATCTTCCTCAGTGACCAGTAACAGATGCCTGGAGAAGATCATTAAACAACAAGCATGTAGCAATGTTTCCCTCAATTATTTTTTTCTCAAGTCTCCAACCATTTGTGGCTCAGCCTGAGCTCTGCCAACACAAAGAAATGTCTACACATACTTCTTAAGACCTTCCGAGCATGAATCAAATGGAACTGGCACAATAGTCTGTTTTCTGAGCCTGACAAAAAGCAGCCTCAAACCAAAGCTGATGATTTCTGTTCTTGCCTTGTTTGTCCTGGAGTTGCTGATGCTGAAGCCTAATAACCACAGTTTAAATTACATTAAACATTATTGACCTTCTTGTTGTTGACAGTCTAACTAAACAACAGGCTCATGTGTGCTCTTCTGTCATGGTGGATATTAGATGAGAATGAAGGGAATAGCTGGTTGTTAGCTGTGGAAAAGCTTTGACTCACTCAAAACATTTACATTATCCTAGATCTTGCAGAAGGCAAGGAGGGGAATAAAAAAAAACACAACTTTTTCCTCATGAAAGTGTGAAAAAAGCATCAGAGTCTGTGAAGGAAATCATATGCATGCAGTTATTCCACTACCTTATGTAATGATGAGGAGAACACAGCTTCAAGGCACCCAAATCCTTCCTTGGAGCTTCTGAAAGTTCCCAAATGTTTGGGAATATTTCAGATTATATGAGGAAGAATTTTTGTGCTCTACAGTTTTGCATGTTTACCTATTTCAAGTTTCAAATAGAAATTATTTACCTCCCTTAGCAAACTTGATTCTTATAAGTTATTAACCTATCACAACTATTACAAAAAACTCCCATGCAAAACATGAATGCTTTCTTCTCCCAATTCTTAAATACCGTGATATCAACACCATTTATTTATTGTAATTTTTTTATAAAGGTGACAAGGAGAGGCAGCTGGTGAGAAGGAAGAACAAAGCAGTGACTTGCAGAGAGCCTGAAATCTCTACACTTAAAGGAACTTTTGCTTTCTACCTTGATTATACGTGTTGAGTCACTGTGTTAAGGACTGAGGGAAAAAAATCCTGATCTCTGCTTGAATTGTGTGTTATATATTGAAATAATTTCCAAATTTGTGACATGAATGATATAAAATTAAAAAGATGGAAGGTAATTTCCAGTACTCCTGGAAATGTGTGCTATTTAGTACCTTTTCTAATCAGTATTTCAGTGAAAAGCCAGTAATTGTTTTTATGTTGCCATCTTACTGGATTGTGCTCTTTAATGCTTTATGGCACTTAAACCAGAGTATTTGACATGAGAGGTGCTAATGGTGATTAGTGTCTACAAGCAATATTATAAAGCTTTTTCTACATGATGGAGTAATCAATGAAGATTATTAGAACTAGCAGAGACCATATTTCATTAATCACTGGTTATACAAAAATTTCTTTGCTGTCTTGTTAATGACAGGTTGTTGGTTCAGTTCTCCTCAGGTTCAGGTTTGTCTGACAGCAGTTTTCAGTAGCTAAACAGGCTGAAATTTGTTCTTCCAGGTAATACATTAAATTGTTTAACCAAGGACAGGTGGCTTGTATTTTTGGGTACACTATTATAAAATTAAAATTTCTTATTATTCTCATAGGTTTTGTCAGCTGATCTTTTTAAAGGAAAAGTTGGTAATCAATGAAAACTTTTTGTCATTTTGCTTGGAAACATTTTTCAGGTCCTAATGCTAACATTTAGCTTTACGGCACTTATCAGGTTGCAACAAAGTATTTATTCCTTATTTTAGCCTTTCTTGAATGTCTGCCTTCTAAGGGTTGTTAGTTGTCCAGTTGCTGAGAACAGTAATACTGCAAAATAATTCTGAGGGCAATAAAATAAAATTCTTATTACTATCTAGATAAAATCTTATCTTACAAACATCTTTTTCCTATTTGGGCTTGTACAGAGTTTTGGAATACTCTGAAGTGTGGAGCAGCAGGAAGGTTGATTTAAAGCTGGAATATATATTTTCTCAATTATTTTTTCTAAAGATGTAGGAAGGTTAGGTATATGTAAACAATAAGCTATTGCTCTTGTCACAATTTTCCAGTTTGGCCATCTGTTTCCATTAAAGCCAACAGCCAATTTGTGGCGTTCAGCTGAGCTCCCAAGCCAAGGGCAGAATTAACCTTTTTGTTCAGTTGGGTTTGGTGCAATTACAATTCTAGCAGGGAGGTGCAAGTTTTGCCTCGCCAGAAAATTTCTGTGTGGTTTCTGCCACTCTGTTTCACAGAGGCAGAAAACAGAGAAGGTGATTGACCAGGTTTTCTGATGTTTTCTGTTGGTTCACTTGGTTCTTCCTCTCACTGTATTTGGATAACAATGTTGTATTTGTTCCAATGGGGTTGGTGAACAAAGGGAATTTTAAAATTAAATTTGAAAGACTGCACAGCTATTTGCTTCTGAAAATTAGTTCCTATGTAAAAGAAAAAACTGAAAAGGACCAAGTAGGAAGAGGAGTGGACAGTTTTATAAGATGGAAATTACAATAATAAGAACTAACAGAAGTATCGGTGGGTTCAGAGCTTTCTTGCTATGGGTGAGCTTCCAGAAGGGAACAGTTGTAGGTAGCCAGTGAAGGACTTTTTGATTAGGAAAATATTCTACTGGCTCTGCTTTAGTGACAATTATTTCCTTGAATGTACTATGAATAAACAATGAACTATCTTTCTAGCTTTCTGACACCTTGTAAAGTTTTTTTCCCCTGTAGAACAGGACTGTAAAATTGTTTGATCCACAAACCAAACAGTGTCTGTCTTGCTTTCACAACTTTCCATTTTCCTATACCTGCCCGCTGAATACTTGGATCCAGCTTCCACCCCCTCCACATAACACCTTATTTTGTGGTCATACTAATGAAACTGGAGACTCCAGACTGTCCCTGGCTCTGTTACTGTCCTCATACGGTGTGATAAAGACACTTGCATCTCATGGGCAAAAGGATTTACTCCTTCATTCCACCTCCTTCTGTCCTGGTGCCGTTTATTCATTACTGAGTTTATTTAGCAGAGCTTTTAATTTTTTTTTAATTTAATATACTTTTGCTGTTCTTTGGGGGCCATTGCATGGGGCCTGACTTCAGAAGAGTGTTGGCTTCTAGTGCTGGAAAAGTCAGTCTTCTCATCAACATCTGTTGCCAAAAAAATCCCTTTGGGCATTGGTTTCTTCAGACTGCTTTATCTCTCTTATAAATTCAGCAAATGTTGATATTCTTTGCTTTTTATTTGCTTCAGATGATATATACCACATTGTTTTCAAAGTGTGTTTTTTAGTTATCTGCCAAATGCTTTTCATTGCCAGTGCAGTTTAGCAGATGGGTTTGAAGGGTTCAATTACATATAATTTGGGCTTCCATTTTTCTTCCAGAGTCTTTATGTGGTTCCTTAAATCAACATCAACATTTTTCAAGGCTTTGCGGTAATCCTGTAGTTTACTCATTTCTAATAATTTCATCATTTAGTCATATAGCATTTGGGAAAAGGTATATATAATTCTGATTTTATGTTTGCTACATACCGTGGTTGATTGGTGGTTTTGAAAAACAGATGTGATGTTTAAAAATGCCATTTATATTGCTATATAGACCATTATTCCCAGCTTTTAGTAAATATTGGATTCTTTGAGTGCTTGCAGTTCTTTCAGGATTTTCTTTCCCTATTAGATAGTTATTAAGGGTTAGTAATGGGATCCAACGAAGTGTCATTGAATACTTTTTTGAGGTACACATTTTGGATCTTAGCCCCACACAAGTTCCCATTCCTATTTTTCTGTACTGAGTAAAATGTTTGAAAAAAGTGTGGCCTGCACGAGTTGGATCTCAGCTATAACCTGGACCATCTCCACAGGCTCTTGGAATGTTAACTGCAAAATAGGGCAGTGGGGTTTTTGCCGCTTCATGTGCGGCTGTGACTCATGAAGTTGAAGACTTTGGGCTGTATTTTCATTATTTCACATCAAAGTTCAGGATTTATCTTCTACAGTGTTTACTGAAGGTACCATTTCCTAAAATGAGTTTCTTGCAGACTTTGGTTTTGTTGGCAGTCCTTAAATGTAATTACTGTTGCTGTTGCCTTCACCTGCCTCAGGAGCCCCATGTTATTGCTTGGTTATCCTGTCCCCCCTCCTCTCCTCTGCATTTCAGCCAGTAAAGTAACAGAATACACCTTTTCCATGTGGTTAGTAGGTGTTAGACACATGGGTAGGGGTGAGATATCTTGCAGATCAGAAGACCAGACTAAGCATTGTAGCACAGAAGTGTGGCAGTAGCTGTCCTTGGTGACCCGCTTTAATTTCTGTGCCAGAGCATTTTATCTTTTTACACTGCAGTTGTGTTTAGCATACACTAATATTTTTTCTGTCTCTTGTCCATGAGTTGTGGTGCAGGCAGATATTTTGCTGAAGATGTTCATTTCATCTGGTTTTAAGAATATCAGCGTAGCTGTTGACACAGGCAGCTTTGTGATTTGTATTTTTGTATGGGCTGATTTTGATGTCTGTGGACTTGTTAGTAGCACTATTTCATGCCTAATTTCATGCCAGGCTTTGAAACAGAGAAGAATTATGGTAATAAATATTGTCTGTATTCTAAGAAGTAAGCATATGCAGTGCATAACTTCTCTTTGATTTTGTTTATGTTCGTATTTGGATGCTACTTGACACTTGAGCTAGTAATCAAACATACCAGTGATAGTATTATATTTTTATTATGAAAAACGAGAGTCCCTGAGCTCAGTTGTTGAAGTTTATTATGTATGCCTTCCTGTGAGCCACTGACCTGTTTTTTTTTTTTAATTTACTCAAAATCTTATGGTGCTGTGCCTTAAAAAGTGTTGTTGCCTTGGTGAAAAAGTGCAAAAGCATGTTAGAGTGCTTCAGGGACTGTAATGAATCTGAGAAAGAAACAAGACTGATTAACTGAATCAGAAAGGTGTGGGTGATATTTTACAAGCAGACTGATAGACTATGTTCCCTCTTGACTAGAGAACTGGAGGATTTTTACATTGTTCTTTCTGAGAAATTATTTCTCTGGTCTCTAATAACAGTCATGCTTATTTATGACTTCTCAAAGTTTGTTGGTGATATTTGTGTAGCCTTGAAAGGCAAGATGAGAAATAGTTATGTAAAGCATTATCATCCCAGAGAGAATAGTATAATGTCAGTAAGATTTTGGGGGGAACATCATACTTCATTTCCATTTGCATTTCTGGTTACCGTGTCTGTGGTTTTACATTACAGCTTACAGAGCTGTGTGGTTTTTAGTCATCACCTATTGACAGCATGGTGTCATCTACCTTTGTTCTCAGAATAAGTCTCCAACCCTCATTACTGGTTAGATAACATAGGACAAAATTTTTCCTGTGACAAGAAGAATCATGGTCATCAGAGTGCATTTAGGGACGGTTTTGTTAAAGATTTTACATTGGAAAGATCTGGGAGTGCCACTCGGAAGACACCTTTCATTAGTTTCCCTCTCCTCAGAATTCCCTGCCTTCTTAGGTGTTTGTTAAAAGACGCAGGGGAACAGATGTGGCTGAAAAAAAAGCAAGAAAAAGTAGTTTTTGAACGACTTGTCCTGTTTGTGTTTCAGCGATGTGCATTTTGTAAGCACCTTGGAGCCACTATCAAATGCTGTGAAGAGAAATGTACCCAGATGTACCATTACCCCTGTGCTGCTGGAGCAGGCACATTTCAGGATTTCAGTAATTTGTCCCTCCTTTGTCCAGACCACATTGATCAGGCTCCTGAAAGATGTAAGTACCCAGTGTTGAAATGACACAATTAGTACTGGGTTTTGTGAAACCCGCTCTGTGGTAGGATCAGCTTTAGACTCATTTGTTTAGACCCTTTTTCACAGTTTGTGTACCCAAGAATTCTTGTGTACCCAAGAATTCTTGTGTGTTCAGGTATGAGAAAGATGTAAGTTCATCCTCCTCTGTTTTTAAAGACCAGCAGCGCTGCACAGCAAAATACTGTTCTTTTACTGACAGAACATGGGAAGGGTTTACCGGTAAATCTTGTCTTCTCTCAGGTTTTAGTTGCAATTGATAGACTTACTCACTTATCCTAACTCAAGTTAGAGCAACCTTCTTCCAAACACTTTGGCTAAATAGTAGATTTAGATATGTTAGGAGCTTTATTTCGCACATGTTCCAAAGAGGAACTGGTCCTAAAGCTCTGAGTTTTATCTGAAGGAGAATAAAACTGTTTCTTTTTGTCAAACTTCGTTAAGGTTTAGAAAGAAGGTACTTTTGTTATGAGAAGATTAGTTGAGAAAACTGAATTAAAGTAGCAGCTATTAAAAATATTAATTAAATTTGCATTTCCTGAGAACAATCAAGTTTTGTATGCAGAAGAACTATTGAAGAATTACTTGGGTTCATTGTATTGTTCATAATTTTGAAAGAAATAATAATTGAAAAAATAATTTCTTTGTAGCAAAAGAAGACGCAAATTGTGCAGTGTGTGACAGCCCTGGAGACCTCTTAGATCAACTTTTTTGTACTACCTGTGGCCAGCACTACCATGGGATGTGCCTGGACATACAAGTTACACCTTTAAAAAGAGCAGGTTGGCAGTGTCCTGATTGCAAAGTGTGCCAGAACTGCAAGTAAGTGAGACTTAAAGGATGTGGAGGAGGACGGTGTGAGATTTATGTGCTTTATTTTATTTTATTTCATTTTAAAATATCCATTTTATTCAGTGTTTAGGTTTTGGGGTTTTTTCAAAATTTGTGGATTATTTGCCCAACTCTGTCCCTTATATTATATTAAGTAGCTGAACAAACCCCTGCATTGGAAACTGTCTTCTAAAAGAACTGAGCTTAAAATCCTGTACATTATACTCCCAAAGTTACCATTATCTTGGCAGGCTCTGGAGAGCAGCAAAACCTTCTGACTTTTTCCTCCTTTTATACAGGAGGATTTTTCTCAAATTTACCAAATAAACAAATTATTTTAATGTAGTGCCTTTACAATCTGGGAGCCTGTGCTCTTACTCAGCCTTGCATGTACCTACAGACTGGGTAGGTCTCCTGCATTAGGCCCTCTCCTATTTCATAATGTCTTTCAGAGGCAGATAATGAGTGACACAAGTGACTGTGATTGAGTATTTGTACCAGACAAATACTGAGACAATGAAACTCAATTGCTGCGGTACTGTGAGGGTTCACTTAGAAAATTCTGACCCCTTTACCTTTGTTCTCTTATAACTTAATCTGATGGACACTGCAGGGTTCTTCTGCTTGCTTAGTTTTGGGTTTTTTGGGTTTTTTTTAAGGACTTACTGAAAAAGAAATAGGAGTTTTGTTCAGCTTTAGTCAGATCAGCTGGGACAGTATGAGGGAAAAAACCCCTCTTTACCACTGCCTCATGTTCTTGATCAGTCAGTGATTTGCTGTTTTCCAAGCAGAACACTTGGTATTTGCTGTCATTTGCTGAACCCACTTCAAAAAAGATTGTTCCCTGGTCACAGACAGTGGATAGCAAATGCCAGCAATGAAGTTAAAATAAAGAAACGCGTTCTAAAAGGTATCCCTAAAACTGTTGTACAGGATAATCACAGCAGCTGCTAGCACACCTTCTCTCGAGTGGAAAAGTAGAAGAAAATTTGATGTTTTCAAACCAGTCCATGGGACCTGATGAGATATATCTGTGGGTCCTGAGGTATCCGTCATATTTGAGAAGTCATGCTGGTCTAGTGAAGTTCCCACTGTCTGGAAAAAGGGAAATGTAGCCCCCACTTTTACAAAGGGAAATAAGGAAGACCCAGGGAACTACAGGCCAGTCAGTCTCACCTGTACCCATCAAGGTCATGGACCAGATCCTCCTGGAAACTGTGCTAAGGCACATGGAAAATAAGTAAGTGGTTGGTGAAAGACAACATGGCTTCACCAAGGGCAAATCATGCCTTCCAAATTTGGTGCCTTCTGCAATGGGGTTACAGCACTGGTGGATGAGGGAAGAACAACTGATGTCACCTGTCTGGATTTGTGCAAAATACTTGACACAACATCCTTGTCTCTAAACTGGACAGACATGGATTTGACAGATGGATCACTCAGTGGATAAAGAATGGTTTGAGAGCTGCCCTGAGGAGAAGGACTTGGGGGATTTGGCAATGGGCACTTGCAGTCCAGAAAACCGTGTCTTAGGCTGCATCAGAAGCAGTGTGGCCAGCAGGTCAAGGGAGGAGATTCTCCCCCCATCCTCTGCTCTCATGAGACCCCATCTGCAGTGCTGCCTCCAGCTCTGGGGTCCCCAGCACGGCAGGGGATCCCCACCGAGAAGGACCTGTTGAAGCAAATCCAGAGGAGGCCATGAAGATCAGAGTGCTGGAGAACCTCTGCTATGGAGACAGACTTGAGAGAGTTGGGATTTTTCAGCCCAGAGAGAGAAGACTCCAAGGAGATTTTAGAGCACCTTTCAGTGCCTAAAGGGACAACAAGAGAGCTGGAGAGGGACTTCTTACAAGGGCATGTACTGATGGGGCAAGGGGAAATGGCTCTAAATTGAACGAGGGTAGATTTGGGTTAGATATTAAGAAGAAATTTTTTGCTGTGAGGGTGGTGAGACACTGGCACAAGTTATCCAAAGAAGTTGTGGCTACTCCATCCCTGGAAGTGTTAAAGACCAGGTTGGATGGGGTTCTGAGCAACCTGGTCTGGTGGAAGGTGTCCCTGCCCATGGCACAGGAATTGGAATTAGACGATCTTTAAGGTCCCTTCTGACCCAAACCATCCTATGATTCTATGATTAATTAATGCAGTATGGCAATTTTTTTCCACTGTTGAAGAAAAGCATTTTAAGCATACCTCCATGCAAAGAGAGTGTTTTTTAAAATATCAGGTCTCCCAGGTAATGAGGTAGTATCTAGTATGTGTAATGCCATGTACTGTGAAGCTTTATCGAGGCAAATCTTGTTTCATACTTACTTATTGAGTTAATTTATTTAAACTGAGGCAGAACACAGTGCCTTTAGATATTACCAAACTATTTGTCTTATTCTCTACAAATTTATTTTATCCCTGGGATTTGTGGTGGAGCTCTGTAACACACGATTGTAGAAAAATTGAAATCTCTTCCTTTAATGTTTGTTTTGCTCTTGCAGTCATGTTGGTTGACACTGTAGAAGCTCTGGTAGACAGAGGTGATGGCTTCTTTTTTTCTTTGGAAAAATTGCAGTCAGAATGTAGAAAAAAGTAAAATTGGATGCTCTCTTCAGAAAGAAATAAAACGCATATTGCAGATTCTGAGCTGATTTCAGTACAGAAAGGCCATTAAATCTGCCTACACATGTGTAAATGAGAATGGGCCAATACCTAGAAGAGTGATTGCACTGGCTCAGCACTTAATAAATGAATAGTGGTCTGGGCTCATATTTGAAAATTAATTTGAAGGCATTGTCTCTATTTGTAAGTAGTATTTGTTTATTTTCATGTGTTCAGCTGTGTACCTTCCTTTTTAGGCTTTTCATTAAGCAGATATTTTGTTGTGGCTCGCTTGAATAATTTTTAACCCCTTCCTTAGACATTCTGGAGAAGACAACAAGATGCTGGTGTGTGACACATGTGACAAAGGCTACCACACTTTCTGTCTACAGCCGGTTATGGACGCCGTTCCAACAAATGGTTGGAAATGTAAAGTAAGTGGGAAGCTTTCAGAACACTTCCTCATCTTTACAGGGGTCCAAGCTTTGTTACCCACATTACACTGTTCCAGGTGCGTTGTGGGCTGCTGTTGCTGTGTAACATGACTTGTGATTTCTGAAGGAGTCCCACTTGTTTGTAAATCCTGTGGCCCTGCAGCTGCTCCGTGACGGGAGCTGTCAGTGCAGTGGCTGAAGCAGCCTTTGTAGGACAGTAAATCAACCTCCACAGGGGAAAGAGAAGTGTAGAATCCAGGTGGATAACCTTCACTTGATAACAGCTGCTCTCATGATCTGTTGTAAACTAAAATGTAAACTCAAGCCTGTAAAGTTGTGCGTGTGATCTGTACTTGAAGGCTCTTTATATTCAACTACTTGCTTACTAAAGGAGCAGTTTTGTAGCTCACGAGTTCCTTTGCATTTGAGGAGGGCAGGATGAATTTGTTGGCTTTTTTCAGTAACTTCTTGAGTAAGTGTAAGTAATAACAAAAATATGATTTCAGCATAACAAAGGAAATCCCCGTGTATGAGATGTATGTAATTTTGTATCAGTTTGTGACAGTCACGTAAAATGACTGAGATTAGCAATAAAAATTTTGGTCTCATAAGAAATACTGCTTTCAAGTCAGGGAGTAGTGCAAGGAAACTTCTTGCTGTTGTGCAGGTTCTTCATGGGCTGTTATCAGATCCTGGATAATTTGGTTGTGTTACCAAGGACAAAAACTATTACATTTAGCTCAAAACAGGAAAATGTCAGTTAATGGCAGTTCTATCACATTGCAAAGTATCATAATTAACAACTAAATTCTTGTGATCTCTAGAACTGTAGAGTATGTGCTGAGTGTGGCACACGAACAAGTTGTCAGTGGCACCATAATTGTTTGGTATGTGACAGTTGTTACCAACAGCAAGACAACTTATCTTGTCCTTTCTGTGAAAAACTGTGCCTCCAAGACTTCCAGAAAGATATGTTGCATTGTCACATGTGCAAAAGGTAAGAATCCAAATTTTTGTTGAATTGTACTAAAATGCATAGAGCTTATGATGAGCTGTGTGACATGGACGTGTTTCTGGGAAGGGTGTACACTGTGTTTGATGTGCAGTGCTGCAGCATCTTGTGCAGCTTCTTGATCCTTCATCCCTGAATACAATGAACAATAGTGGGTAGCTTTATTTTAATCTTAGCAAATAAGTATTAATTGGCAGTTACCTGAGGGTACCTGGCAGTTGCCTGCTGCAGCTGCTTCTTAAATTGCACCTATTTTGGGAGGAAGCAGACTAGAAAAGGCATTATCTTAACATTTAAAAGACTGTTGTTTGCAATGATCTGTTTTGTTTTTGTTTTTTTTTTTTTAATTTTCAAGTATGTGTTTTCTGGTTTTGTTTATGTGTTTTCAAGTATGTGTTTTGCTATTCCAGTAATAAAAAAATAAATTAAAAAATAGCACTATTTACATTTTAAGAATTTAAACTATGTTTCATATTAAATGCTATTGTATCTTACTGTGCAATATGATGATGTTACTATACATGTTGGAGAGTCCAGTTGGTTTTAGGGACAGTTTAGGTCTTCATGTTAAATTTGTTCACTGCTTGACATGCTGATGTATCATGTTTGTTTTTTTTTTAAATTTTCCATAATAAAGCATTGGTTGAAAATCTTTATTTCCCCATTGTATTGGGAAACAGTGCTATTTTTAATTGGTTTTTACTATGATGCTTTATATTTTTGTTGTTAAGTCATGGTCACAATAAATTAATCTCCCCAGGTGGATTCACATAGAATGTGACAGATCTCCAGGTAGTGAATTGGAGTCTCAGTTGAAAGACTACATCTGCACTCTTTGTAGACAAGGAGAAGGGGATCACACTCAGTCATGTGATGTAATGAACACTTCTGAACTCATTCCTGAACCTGACAGCATAACAGGTAATCAAATGTAAACTTCACAGTTCCGAAGTGCTGACATCAAATATAGCATCTGTAGCTGTCTCAACAAGTCTTTTGTGAACCAACCACTCATATTCTGCTCTGTGGAGTTCATCCATTCCTTTATTTAACAGCAGCTGTTCAAGCAATCCATGGGTGAGCTGTCTTCTCCATATGGCTTCAGGACCCTGTTTACAAACATGGGCTAGTAAGCACCTTAATTGTGGTTCTCAGCCTTCCAGCTTCTCAGACTGTAGCTGTAAACTTCTCTAATTTTTTTTTAATATGGTACAGTTCATAAATGTATTTATTTAACAGCCTGTTTTATTCATTTGTGCCTACCTCCCAGACAAAGTCAGCTTCTGGTAGATGTTCCTGGAGACATCCAGTTCTCCCATTTCTCCCTTGCTACTTGCCAGTCTCATTGTGCCCCTGCCCCTCACTATGTCCAGGAGGGACACAGCAGTAGGAACTGGACTGTGTTCAAGGGAGAGGTGTATATTTAACTAAACAACTTTTAATCAGGTGTCCTTTTTCAAAGCAATATAATGATTAGTCACCTTATTTCTGAAAGATTCTTGTCTAAGTGGACAAATCAAGCAGAAGGTGGAAAGGAAAGTTGTGGAACAGTGTCAAGTATTTTATAAAAAATTACTCAGTAGCAGTAAGGAGGCACAGAGGGAACTTGGATCTGTTGATCTGAGTCTGGTGGGTCATCCACAAGAGCTGTGCAATGAACTCTTAACTAAATGCTGTTGTGCATTTCACACCACGAGCTCTGTCGGGCGGCACCTGTGCTCGTGCTGCCTGAATTTCCCTGGGGAAGTACAGTTGTGGTTAAATTTAGAAGCAGGTAAAATGTAACAGATTAACTGCCATGTGCATTTTTTATCCTTAAACAGCAGTGCTTGTGCATTGACTTTGTGTTAAAAGAAATCTATAGCTCTGCTGCATAAGTATCTGTGCTTCTGAAAGTCTAAAATTCTGATAGGAAAGGGGAAATGCTGGACCACAGCAAAACTCTAATGTTTGTGTTCAAACTGATGTTTTGTGTAAACAAGTCATGCTTCTGGATGGTAGCCTGTACGTGTAAGTGCTTACCTTTTGTGAGCAGTAAAGACATGATGAAAAAGGTGCTCCTGGAGGAAGGACAGTGACAGTAGGTAAATGTCTGTCAGTGAATCGGGTTAGAAAGAGTGACCACTTCAGCCTTTGAAGATCTTCCCTTGTGAAAGGTTAGGAGAGGCTGTTGAACTCTCAGGCACTGTACTTAGAACACTTCAAAGATGTCCAAAAATTACAATGGGACAACACCCAATCTCCTACTGAAAACCCTTTTGAATAAGTCAGAGGTGTGTCTGAAGGGCTAAAGTTCTAAGTAATGCCTCTGTTAGGATTTCTAGCTACTAGAAGCATCGACAAGCATCCTCTTCTCTCCAAGGAAGAACAGGACTGTCATCTCAGCTACTAGGAGTAATCTGGAGCTATTACATTAGTACAGTCATGCAGTGTTTTATACCCAGGAGAGCACTTCTGTACTTTAAAATCAAATTTGGAGCCAATCTAAATGATCATTTCCTCAAAGTTAAAATATCACTTAAAAGCGGGCAGAGTCTGAGAGCAGCTTTTAGGGTGCTAAAAGTAGCATCACCTAATAGTTTCTGTCTTTCTGAATTTAAAGAAACTTTCTTGATGCAGAAAGCTATATTTGTTTTACTCTTTTTGTGCTAACATCCATGAAGAATCAGTTCCCTTTGAGTTAATGCTTGCTCTATATTTTGTTTTTCATACTTCTAGTTTATATAATGCATTTTAATGAATTTCCTTAACTGAAAAAGCTTTTACACAAGGAAAAAAAAAAGTATTTCCTGTTTCTGGGCTCCATAATGATACTGTCAGCCAAAGAAACACTCAATAGTGCCTTTTCCATACAAATTCATTAATTTAGTAGGAGGAACTGACAGATAAGATATCCTAGCTTTAAAGTGGCAAAATTTAGTTTTCATATTGTTGAACAGATAGGTTGAAAATCAGTGTTCCGAGTGCTGATAGTAGATGGAACCTCATATCTATGCCATAAGCCATTGTAGTATTTGTATAAAAATCTGAAACCTTCATGTTACAAGTTCTGTTGAATTTAACAGACTTGGAATTTAAGGAAAAACCTTTTTGTATTGCTCAGGTTATGCAAAAGTGGCTATGTGTATGTTTTCACAATTAGGGGTATATAATTGCTTTACAGACATGTTTCACCATCTGAAAACGTCTTCAGTGTTAATGAGTCAAAGGTTCTTAATTTTTGAGGAGTACTATGTAGTGTCCCTAACCTTCTCATTGACCTGACCTGTCCTAACTCCTATCATCATTAAACATCGATCTCTTTAGCCAAAAGGTCAAACAGTCACAGCAACTACTGATGCCAAAGTAATAGAATAAACATCATAGCAATTTTATTAACTTCTTTGCTTCTCCTTCAGCTTGTACAAATGAAATGGAAATGGAGGGTGGTGGAGAGGATGTGACATTTCAGGAACAACCTGTTACTGGTGATGGCCCTGATCAGGAATCAGCTGTTGGACATGTCCCAGAAGGTAAGAAAGGGTTTTGCACTCTGAGAAAATTCAATTCAGAACTCCTCAGTACCATTCAGTAAGGTCTCTAGTATTTTATAAACTTAAGAAGAAAAAGTGCCTAGAAAGCAGTAGGAGACATATTGCCACAGTTCTGCTATCTGAGCTCTCAAGCAAGAGTATAAACTCTTTTGCTGAAGAAGGATGTTACTGAGAGCAGAGATACTCTTCAGAACATTTGTGTAGGAGAAAGTTGTTTTACTTTTCTGTTGGGACTCGCTTTCTCCAAAAGTTGGAAAAATAGTTAAATACTTCTATACACTGGAATTTTATAGTAAAAAACAATGATTTGTTGCTATTCAAATACAGTAATTCACACTTCCTCTTCAAGGCTTTTTGGTTTTTTATTTTTATCTCTAAATAACTGGATTGGATTAATTTCTCCTGGTGCGCTTTGGGCACATCTTTTTTTCTTCTTTTTTTTTTTCTTTTCTTTTTTTTTCTCTTTCCTTTTCTCTTTTCCAATTTATTCTTCATTGTTGTAACTCCACAAGTAACTTTGCTTAAGGATTTCCCATTTTCTTTTTTTACCTTTTGTAAATAAAAGATAAGTTGTTACATTAAAAACTCTTCCAGACAGGGTGTGCTGCAGTAGCTGATCATTTGTGTTCTAGGAATAAATATATCTTATCAAACACATGTGAAGTGTAACAGAAATTAAGTGGTCTGTGAGAGAATCAGGGTCCATCAAAGGAGGATATGAGAAGCCAAATTCAGAGCAAAGAATGTGGTTCTTTATGGAGTGGAACAAGAACTCTGGAACTTCTTGATGAAGAAAGTTGTGGATGAAAGGTGCTTGATTTGGTTGAAGGGAAGGGTAGACAAATATTTTGGAAAGAAATCCATGAGATATCAATAAATTAAAGAGCAGTATCAATTTTTTTCATTTCAGGTGATTTCCTAAAGTCTGAAAGAGTGCTAGGAGGAAAATGTTCTTTATTCGTGCTTGTTCTCTTATTCTTAGCTATCTGCTTTTTTGAAGTGTTGGAAACACATACATTAATTTATGATAACGTACATCTTCAATACAGAGAAATTATAAAGGAGAAGCTACTTTTGGCTGCCTACCTGGAAGTGTGTTCAGTTCCTCAAAAATTAATCTTGGGTCTACTTCCTTGTGATTCACTGTGCTGTTTTCAGGGAAGAAAAATAATGAACAGAAAACATAGACTGCTGTAAGCATAGGTACAAAGAAAGATATTTATGAAGTGTATTTTAAGCTACCTATTAAATTCACCTAAGTAAAGTGATATGCCCTTGGCATGATTGATGTGTACCAAGTATACTTGTTGACCAGTACAGCAGTGTAGGGTTTTTTTTGTTTTTCACACTGAGCCTTTAATGTGGTTGTACTTAGTTACAGGCATATCACCGGAAGAAAAGACCCCACAACTGGAAACAGATGTCTCTGTTGAAATGAATTCAGCTGAAATGGAAATGTCTCCTAAAAAGACACCAGCGCCTGGTGACAGTCAGACTGAGAAAATGATGGAGGTGATGGAAGGGGGGGTTCAAGCTGTAACACAGCAGGATTTAGACAAACAAGCTGAAGAGACAGAGCTGCCACAAGGTAGCGTGGAGGTCTCAGAAGTATCCACAGTAGACTCTCGGTCTCTGTCTTCAGTACCCGAGGCCGTAACTGTGACGCCGGAAATACTGGAGACTGAAAGCAAAGGAGATGTTTCTATCCCTGTAGAACAACAACTGGAAATAATAAAAGTGCAAAAAGATGTAGAAAGAGGCGAAACTTGTGACAAGTCAGAAACACCAGCTCTTCTAGAAGTAGAAACTACTTCTTCGAATGAAGGTGTTGTAAATAGTTCACCACTTGGAGACAAACCCATCAAATCACCAGCTGAGACTTGCCCCTCACTTCCCCCGTCAGTTAATATCAACAAGACAAACGTGTCTTCCTCGCCAGATGTTTCACTAGACTTGCATTCTGCACGAGATGTCCAGCACAACCAGCCCCCAGCACTGCCTTCCACTGCTGGGAGTGCTCTCCCAACAACTTACATATCAGTCACTCCAAAAATTGGCATGGGAAAACCAGCCATCACCAAACGCAAGTTTTCTCCTGGAAGACCCAGATCAAGACAGGTAAGAACGTGCAATGTCTCGTTATACATTTATGAAGCACATAGTTCAAATTTCAGAATGATGCATCAAATTCACCTATTTCTTATAATATGCTTTTATTCTGCTGAGTGAGCATGTAGTTTATTTCTTCAAGGAATTAATGTCATGGTGAATAATTGAAAGGTCAGCCATTGTAAAGGTTCTCTAGTGAGAAGGTTTTCTTTTGGCTCATGGTTAGAGCAAAGTAAAAGTGAACTTGTTGTATTTTTCATACTTACGCTACAAATGCAGATATACATAATGCTGTGCCTTTTAACTTACCTCTCCATATTTTTCACATATGCATTTATTTTGGCTAGTACTTTTAAAGTGTGTTAAAGTTTCTTGAACTGGCTTTATAGAAGAACTTGCTGCAACTCTTGTTTCTGTTCTGCTGCCAGATATTTTCTTGATCGACATTTCTAATGGTGTGGTAAATAATTTTGTGGTTTTGTTACATTAGCAAATACCATGCAAGCACTATCTTGTACAAGTGGTTGTGGTTTGACTGGGATTAAATTTGATAAGTGAAAAGAATCCTTAAGTCTGTCGCTTTCTACAGCATCTTGCTCTCTATTCGAGTTGTGTGGTTCTGGGGAAAATGGTTTATGAATCCAGAGTATTCATTTCATGTTTGCGAAATTCTATACAGAAAATGTGTCAGTGTGACAAATTAGTGTTACATTTCTTTTCTCATCACAATTTATTTTTAGTCTTTGGGACTTCTACGTTGATGATTTCATGCTTTTCTGAACTTAATGTTAAAAAGAAGCTTTTTTATATATTGTGCGATTCCTTCCATTTTTAAGTGTCACTTAAGAGTTCAAAATTCTTGATTCTTAAGAAAAGGTATGAGAGAATGTTCTGAAAGGTTAAAAGTATATAATAAAGGCAACAAACATAATATAAGAAATTAAATTTGGAAAGTTTTAGATTATCTCCGATGTTTTTGTTATTACCCTTATATACAAGCATATATAAAAATAATTTTTCTTCCTACTGTCTTAAAAATTAAATTAACTTTCTTAGCTGACCATGCAAATTGATAAGGGATGGTGTTCTCACACAATCTAAAATGAATTCAGGGTTTCCTTTGGGGAAGTTAATCTGTCTTCTTCCCTGTTTCAGTAAGAGCTGTGTTTATTTTTCTGTGCGGTTCACCCGTGCTCTGCATGGGAACCAGCATCATGAGGGGGTAAAATCAGTTCACCACCAGAGAGCCCATTGAGGAAAACATGAAGGCTGACCCCAGCTGTAAATGCCTGTGGCAGAATAGATACATATCTTAAAAACAAACAAACAAACGAATCTGTAGAAGTAGCTATTTATTCCATGTATAATACAGACACTGACCTCGTAATATGTGGTGCAAGTAACACAAAATTGAGTTGAATTGAGGTATAGAAGTCAGGTATAACACAAAATCCTTGCTGTGATGCTAAATCACAAAATCATAGACTCTTTTAGTTTGGAAAAGACCTCCAAGATCATTGAGTCCATCCCTTAACCCAGCATTACCAAGTCCACCACTAAAACACGTCCCTCAGTGCCACATCTAAATGTCTTTTAAACCCCTCTAGGGATGGTGACTCCACCACTGCCACAGGCAACCTGTTCCAATGCTTGACAACCCTTTCAGTGAAGAAATATTTCCTAATATCCAACCTAAACCTCCCTTGGCACAACTTGAGGCTGTTTCCTCTTGTCTTGTCATTTGTTACTGGGGAGCAGAGACCCAACACTCCCCTCACTAAACCTCCTTCCAGGCAGCTGTAGAGAGAGATGAGGGCTCCTCTGAGACAATCTGTTCTCCAGCTTGCAAATCATATTTTAAAATAGAAAAAGCTTGTATGTAATAGAACTTTTCAGAAATCAACTTGATTATTAGGACCTTTCTTCTGTTTCCACTGAGCTTAGGAATGAATTCTGTGTTTCTTGTGCTGCAGGTAGATTTTCTAGGTCACTGTGCAGTAAGGTGTATATATATCATATTTGCAGAAATATGTACATGCCTTAACAGTGACAAAATTCTGTCCAGTGCTCCAAGTTTCTACTCTGGGCTTTTGATGAGGGACTGAAACCTGTTGAATGGTGATCTGAAGACTATAAAAAAAGAGATTCTGAAATGTCCAGTTACAGGCAGGTGTTTGCCTTTTGAGCAAGATGTAGTTGGACAAATCCACAGTTTGTAAGGCATGTATTTGAATACCTTTGGATTGCAGACAGAAATCAGTTTAGTTTTATTTTGTGGGGTTCTTTGTAATTACTATTTTTGCTGAAAAGAATTGTGCACTTTTCCAAATGGAGAGTTGTGGATAGGAGCAGAAGCAATCAGAATAGGTGAAGTTGAAAGAGACTACAGTGTATCATCTGGTCCAACCTTCTTGGTTTATAATAGATCCTTCATAAATAGTCTGATCACTCTGTGAACCCTGAAGGCAAGCCAACATTAGCCAATTTCCACAGATGGTAATATTCTGCACTTTTTCCTAGAAGCTTACCTTGGTGGAATGTCCTCTTCCTGTTTAAAAAATATAATAAAATATCCATTGCAATGGGTTTATGGAGCTTCATATAAAGAAGAATAAGAAAAAAGCAATTTGTCTTGATCCTGAATATATTGCTCCTCAATTTTGTAAGACACATGCTGCAGTGGAGTCAGGGGAATCCATATAGAGGAATAGTTTCTGGTTTGGATTTGTTCTCATTAAGTTTAATGTCTTGTGCTGGGCAGTAAGATGAATTATTAGCCCTTCCTACAGAATCTATTAATACAATTGCGAATAAAATGTATTTGAGTAATTGTTCTGTTTCACTACTGAATACAAACTTATGCATAATTTGAAGTACTTCCTATGTTGGATATTAGTATTTTGCTTTAGTGATGTGTCTGCAACATCACATCACTCCAGTTTGGAAAGGACTAAAACCATTCACGCATGGTGAAGACAATATTCTGCTTTAAAAGGCTTCCTGAGTCCCTTCCAGGGCTGCACTCTCAGTGCTGATGTTGTCACCACCTGTCTCCCTGCTGGCATTTTTGCTGGCATCCCAACTTTGGTTGGAAGCAACAGGAGAAAATCTACCTTCTAACCAAAAGGGGAGCTCTGTATAAATCAGTATGTCGCTACAGTTACACAGGTACAAACTTCTTTGGCTGTACAAGCTTATTCCACTTCGGACAATGTGGATTTTTCTGTGTCAGCTCCTATCAGCAAGGTGCACTTCTGCTGACAGTGTTTTTTAGGGTGGCATGTTATCCATACCTTCAGCTATAGGTGAGCTGCATCCAGCCCTGTGAGAGGACCTTCTACTTGCCAGGCTGAGCATCTCCCTGACTTCCTTTGGGTTTATTCCGTGGGCTGCCTCCTTTCTTTTTCTGTTAGCCTATTCCATAGTGAAGCCAAATTAGTTTTCACATATATATGAAATTTAGTTGTTCACAGATCACAGATATTCACTGATAGTTGCCAGCATGACAAAGGTTTTACAGTGCTGTCCTTGGGGTTGTGTCTGTACAGTGTCTTCTCCATGGAATATGCAGATTCTCCACTCTTGCCTGTAGGCTCCAAATTTATGCCAGGCACAGGACCTCTTTTTAATCATTTTCATATTTCTTTTTTCTGAAGCAGTAGTCTTAAAAGAAATTATCATCTAAATTTGTTAATGACTAATCTCACATATATCTAGTTTGAAAAAAAACTTTACAAGGAAAATGGCTATTTTTTCTTTCCTGTGGAGGTATATAATAAGTGGTATTGGGTACATTCTGTGTACCTGAATTGAAGAAATCTGTGTACCTGAACTGAACAAGTTTGAAATAGTTATTTTTGCTATGGCAATGTGTCCTGGAAAGCATGAGATGAAGTCAACAAATGGAAGGCATTACAAATTGTGGCAGTGTAACAGTGGTAGGTAGAGTTGAGAATGATTCGTAGGATAATATTGCATATTAAATAATAGACTTCTACTGTTTTTTTAATACCATAAGCATTATTTTAGTATTATTTTAGAGTGTGTTCCTTGAAAAAATACCATGATTAGAAGTACTTAATTTTCATCATGAAGATATTGGTTGTCACTATTATGCAACTCACTGCATATTTGTAGGTGTTTTAAGAGATTTTCTAAAATGACATCAAAAAGGGTTTGGTTGTATGTCCTTTTTTGGGTATTATGGCATTTCTGATGTCTTCGCTTACATGGTACCACTAAGGATGTTGTTGTAGAGGTAGATGTTGGAAAAAAAGATCAGAAAGAGTTTTTTTCAAGGATTAGTTTTTGTTACAGTTTTTATGTTTGGTGGTTGGTTGTTTTGGGTTTTGTTTTTTTTTTTTAATGAGGGGAGCTGTGTTTTGAACTGATTAAAGTTTGTTCACAACCCTAAAATTACGTTAAATATTAAATTGCAAATCCAGCTTTATGCACTTGTGATTGCAGTCAAATTCATAAAGCATTAAGCAGCGAAACACAGTCAGTGGTAATTTAGTGAGATCTCCTGACCCTTGCTGACATTGGGTTTCCTTTTGTTATAATTTACTTGCAGCTGTGTTGTTCAATTTTGAGGACTCAAGAATATGATGGAGAATTAGAACTTCCTGTTTCTGTCACACTACATAATAATTGCAGGGGTTCTGATGTAAATGAACTGAATAGAACTTTCTCTTCAGTGTTGTGTGCTAGTAGGCATTAATTAAAAGCCAAAATATAATTAATGCATCTCTTTGATGTATTTCATTTGTTCATAGTATTGTGGAAGTGTGTGTTTTTAATTAAGTTTATCTGACCAAGAATTCAAATTGTTCTGATCTACAATAAAACTTGGATTAAATTTCCAATTTAATTCTTAACAATATGGTTCATGAATCATATACAATTAATTTTGTTTTGCAAGATTGAATATTTCATATTCAGATTTAATGTTCATTTAGCTTTTTAATCTTCTGAGTATACTTAATCATTAGAAAAGTGTATCTTCTTAAAAGGAAAATAATTTTGTACCTCCCTAATAAGAGTAGGTAATTTTAGTTGTTGATAAAGTATTTTCAGCATGTTTAAGATCTGGAATTTTGACCCTTAGTCATCATATTGCCTCCTTTATAGATTGATGTAAAGATTTTTTCTACAATACATAGATTTTCTTTGTGTTACTATACAGATTTTGAGTTGCCATTTTATAAGAACAGTTACTTACTATGCATCATTAATTTTAGAAGTATAGGGGGAAACTGTAATTAAAATTCAATTGATGTTTTAAATTCATCTTGCTAAAACTGACAGTTATTTGATATTAAACCCATGGCTAGTATAGTTAAGGTAAATTTCCTATTGCCACAGACCTGCTGATGTAGTTTTTAATTGGTGTGTCAGTTGATGAATCAAACCTCTGTGTCCATTTTGCTCGCTTTCCCCCCATTTCTGACTTGGTGTCCCTGTTCTGTCATGAATTTATGTCCTTGTGTCCTGTGTGAACAGGGACTCTCACCCATCTCTAGGTTTGCAGGTGCAGAAGGTTTCTGCTCACACCATTCCCCTCTCAGAGGCTGATGATCCTTTTGATCTGCTGGGTTGTTTGTGTGATGACCATCTCTCTGAAGCCAAGCAAAAAACTGGGGTAGAAAAAAAATCTTACAATCTAAACTGTTTAATCCAGCACACTCACTGTAGCCCAAGTGCAGGTGAGCAGTTGCTGGCACTGGCAGTTCAGCTGGAGTGGATTTTAGAAGCACCTTAGCAGAGGGGAGGCAATGATGGGCATTTAAAAACACATAGGTGGTCTGGGCACTTAGCAGTTAGTAACTTCTGTGTCTGATTTACCACCTTGTGTGGGCAGAGTTGTCTAGTTTTTATTTTTTAAGTGTTGTATTGTCCATATTCCCTTTCCCCTGCAGGCAGAGCTGAACCCCTAGAAAGCAGATTTATGCTGAAAACCACCGTGTCCACACTGTGGGTTGTACCAACTGTTGGCATTTTTAACATGTGACTTTTATGCATAATTAGGCTTTTAGGTCACTAATGAACTTTCTTTTGGCTCTGTTGTGCCAATTTGAATACTGAGGTCACTGAGCAGCACGGGTTACAGCCCACCCAGCTCTGCAAGCACGAGATGTCTGATGAGCTTTTCCTCATCTCCTCAAGGGGATGGGAGGTGTTGGCTCATGCTCATCTTCATCAGCAGATTGAGCTGACCTGGCTGGGCCTTACATGGATTAGGGAGGGCTTGTCCATGCTCCTTCTGGCCCGAAAGCAGGTGAGGGGTAGCCCTATTTTCAGTCAGTGCAGCTGTTAGCAAGACACCTCCTTACAGTCTGAGATTTTGATGACTCTTCCCACACATTCCTGATGGAGAGATTTCATTTCAGAAAAGAAAAATCCCACATTTTGCAAAGCTATCTCATTTTCCTTAACACTTATTATTGTATAGGCCAGCATTCTAAGGTGTAAATGTGTTTGGTCTTGCCCATGTGAGCATCTATGCCTGTGTGGATAGTTGGGACCATTAGTGTGCATGTGGTTATTCCGTGTTATCCGTGTGATTTTGCTGCTGAATGGCATTCTCAAGAAGGTAAACCTGTACTTTTCATCTGTTTTACTTGTCATCTGGATATTTGCTATTTTTTACTCTCACAAATTTAGAATTAGGAAAATATATTATCCTTTATCTATTCTAATGTGTACTTTTGGAATGAAGTTATTTATGATGTCTGTCTCCTGCACTCTTTATTCTGTGTTAAGAATCTGTTATCTTCCACAGATTTTAAAGTGTATGAGGTACTTCAGCATTTTTTTTCTTGTCTATCTTAGCATTTTCTTATTGTTTTGCCTTATTTCTTGTGACAGAGTTATACAGTATCTCACCATGTACAACTATGTAAGTAGGGATAATAATCAATTAGTTAAAAAGAGTTTGTAAGTACCCTGTATGGATGTATATTATTACATGTATATAGTAATGTTAAAATGTGATACCACAGCATAACATGAAAACACTGGGGTGAAAAAAAATTTAGCTGTGGGGTTTTATAGCAGTTTATTTATGGCAAACATGCAGGCACCTTGTTTCTTTTGTCCAGTGGTTTATTCATATTCCTTTTGTTTCACTTGCTTCTCGGACTGGTTGTTGCTGTGATTGTGGGTGGTTTACTCTCAAAGGTCAACTAAGGCCATAACTTCTTTCAGAATGTGATTTGGAATATAAGAGGGGATGTTACCACCTCAAACTACTGTCTTCTTCATTGATACAATAAAACCTAGGGAAGTCATTTGTTGATGTTATGATTGCTTGCTTTCAATTTATATTATGCTTTTTTATGAAACTCACTTTGTTGTACTTAACCATCAGTGTGGGTTAGTATTTGTTTTAGGGTATATTTCAATAAGAACCTAAAAATTTCCTGCCTTCTTCTCACTCAGTGAACTAATTGACTACTTAAGTTAATGTAGAAATGCCTATGCCTGCATGTGCTTTGCTTTTCAGATTTTTTTCTTTGTTGCTTGCTTTTTTTCTTTTTTCTTTTTTTCTTATTTTTTTTTATGTTGCAAAGTTTTATACATCTATTTTCTCACCTACCGTATCCTAGGGGGCTTGGAGTACCAATAATACAGTCAGCCCACCTTCCTGGTCCCCAGACATTTCAGAAGGTCGGGACATTTTTAAATCCAGACAGCTTCCTGGCAGTGCCATTTGGAGCATCAAAGTGGTAAATAACTTGAATTTATTTTCATGTATCCATTGCTATCTTTCTGCTGTAGAGACTAGTGATGAAATTCTGTATCTCACAACTGAATTAACCTTCCATTCTATTACTGTTTAAGGCCTCTAAAATTTATTGAAACTCTGGAGCTTTCAGGTTAAAAAAATATGTGCTTTCCAGAGTGTACAGTATGATGGCATTGCCCTGATTTCCACTGGCAAAGAATACTTCGTATTACCCAATTTTTGTGTGTGTTGAGTACATCACTTTTTGTGGTTGGCTTTACGTAGCTGTCAAAATAAGTTACCTGAGAAGGAAAATGTCCTTAAGACTGGCAGTAAGGTTAGCCAGGCATGGAAAGGAGCAGAGATCTGAAGCATGGCTTGAATTTGTTGCTGTGGAGGAATCTTGCAGAGTACATTCAAAGTGACATCATTTTTAGCTGATGGGGAGATAAATAAGAACTTTCCTACCTGATTAGACGGACCAAAGCTTGTATCCACAGTGACATTTACCATTAAAAACACCTGAAGAAACTAAGTAGAATTATTGGGTTTAAATAAAGGCCAAAAAAGCCAAGTGATGACATTGACAAATAGCTGTAGCTTCTGAGTGATTTACGTTCATCTCACTTTAACTCTCATGCTAATTTTATTTTAATTTGACATCAGCTTAGCTTTTGCTGCTTCAAGCATTAATTTTCAGCTTAATATTCAGCATTAACATTGATACCAATACATGTTTATTCCTGTTACTAGTTGTGTGAAAATAACAATACTGATACCTCATCTGAAACAGAAAATAAGAGACATGTCAGAAGAATTTCCATCTTAAAAAATTGATGCTTGTATGTCCTGTGTGTGCATATGTATTAACTCCACAGATATCTAAGGACAACATTTTTTGTTTCACCTCAGTACATATAAATACCTCAGCCTTCAGTAGCATCTTTCCTTTCACCCCTCAAATAGCATTGTGATATATTACCTTGTTGTGTGAGAGAAACTGGATTTCTCTTTCCATTAACAGATGGATGTTAATAAAATTTTAACGTTGGGATCCTAGAATTCTCCCTTTGATTATGATCATAAACTTCTATATCTTCTTTAAAGCAGAAGTTGGCATATTTGAAAAACACTGTAAGGAATATTGAACCCATAGTGCTGCTTTCCATCCAGGGAACTTGTGTCTCCATCAGTAAAGACTGTTCAGTGCTGGGGACACTGTCCCCTAGGAGCTTTGTGGTTCCATCAACACTGTTTTATGGATTGCCTTGGTATTAAAAGTATTTTGCAGCAAATGTTTGGATATGGGCACCATATCTAGATACTCTGTGTGGAGTTGGGCTGTACTAGGAACCGAGGTTATTCACAAATAAGCAATTCTCATTGCTTATTTCATAGTAGGAAAGATGCTTATTTGAGTATATGACATAATTATTATCGGTTACACAGATTAGAGGCTCTAAAACACATTATAAAGATGTCTGCTAATACCAGCCAGAATTTGGGGATGTTGTGAATATGTTCTTTTTCTCTCTGGAATTGATAAGGGAGGATTAGGAATCCTCTTCGTGCTTAGTTCCTTTTGAAATTAAAAAAAAAACAAACCAGAAAACAACAACATTTCAAACCAAGTCACAGTATGCATAACAGGTAATTATTATTAAAAGCATACTTGCTTCTCCAAAGTTAATTGTAGTTGAAGATATTGTGAATACTCCAAAGCACAACACTGCAACTGTGCAGCTGCATCTTAAATAAGGAAGGGAGAAAAGAAGCTGTCTAAAAATACTGTATAAGCACGTTATGGGGAATGTTGATCTGAGTGTAATTGATAGAATTAATATAAAAAGCTCTCTCTGTATCTGTGGAATTAAGAGAGTTTCGTGGAGCCAGCTCCTGTTTTGCTTTGGGAGCAGGATTGCATCCTAATAAATTCCAGGTTTTGCTTGATTATTCATAGCATAAGAAAAACATCTATGGTTACAAGTAATCAAGTGTCCAGACCCTTTTCAGAAGTCCCATGACTGTCTGAACTGACTGCTTAAAAAGAAAAGAAAAATGAATCATAGAATAAAAAATTTATTTTGGAAACTTTGCAACTATGAGGGAAAAAAACATCCATATTTCCAGTTATTCCTGAGCATAAAATAAACAGTCCTGGTTTTGGCTGCTTTCTCACTGGTGATAAAGGTCATCATATTATGCCATGTAAGTAGTTAAAGGTATTTCCTACTGATTTATGCAGTGATTTAATGACTATGGCCTCATGGGCTCACATTCACTTGAAATCGTAGGGTCTTTTTTTACTTATGTTTTTCCCTAGATGCATTGAACAAGTTTAAATCCCATATAACAAAAGAACTTCAGGTTGCATTTACATTGTTATCTTATATTGAATAGGGCCGTGGATCGGGATTCCCAGGGAAGCGGAGACCACGTGGTGCTGGTCTTTCAGGAAGAGGTGGCAGAGGTAGATCAAAACTGAAGAATGGAGTTGGGACTGTGGTCATTCCAGGGGTAAGAACATTTTTTTAAAGTCTGTTAATGTAACATAATTTTATTCAGCTATAATTCTTGTATTAAAATACTTTATAAAACCAACTAAAAAGCATTAAAAAGCGGGGGGTGTTTGATAAAGCCTGGCTGTTACTGCTGGTGATGAAGAACTGCAACACCACAGCTTGATGGACCTGAGGCAATTTTACGCTGCTCTTACCACTTGAAGACACAACTATTGGGAGTCTTAAGCATTCCTTCCATTTTCTTGCATGGAAAACATGCTGGGTAAAGGCAGCACTGACTGGAATGACACAGAGTGGGAGAGCAAGGCTTGTGCATTAGAATGTCACAGCAGCCATAGGAGATCAGAGCAGAGGTTCTTCTACCCAGGAGACCAAAGCTGAGTGCTGGGGGGAGAGTACAGAACAGGAGGAGACATTTCAACAGTTTGTGGTTTGGGGACTTGCTGAACAGGAGGTGGTATTTTTGTCTTGGGCAGCCTGTGTTGGAGCTTTCTTTCGTGGATCTGCCCACTCATTTTTAAAAACTTTTGGAAACCCTGTTAACGTTTTTCAGTTCTACAGCTTATTAGTCTGTTGTTTTAAGTTGCTACCTGCTGGATTAGTTGCCTGCCCCTTAGTCTGCTGCTCTTAAAGAAGAGGCAGTGGAGAGCTGTTTTCTATTCACTTCATCCATGCCACTGATTTTCTATAGATCTCCATCAATTCTCCTCCTTTTCAGTCCACTCTTGTCTTGCTAGACTGGAGAATCCCAGTATTTGGAGTTGTTCCTTATATGGAAGCTACTCCATATTTCATGATCATCCTTATCAGTTGTTTTGTCATGTTCTTTTCTTTACTTTCTGGACTTTCATCTGCCACTTTATAGCCCAGCACTCGGCCTTATGAAGTTCTTGTGCAGTTCTTCACAGTTGTCTTTTGGGTTTTATTACTCTGAATATTCTAATCCTGTTGGCAAGCTTTGTCACCTTGTTTCTCACTTGATTTTTAAGAGTGCACACGAGTGTGTTGAACAGCACCGCCTGTTAGCAGACATGCCCTGTCAGATTTCCACTAGTGCTGTTCTCCCACATAGAAAACTGATAATTTATTCTACTCTTTATCTTGTGTCTTGTGTCAGTACAGGGACCATTCCTTGGTTTAACTTTTTTTTGAGTAGTTTTGGTGAAGCACTTGGTCAAAAGAATTTGGTTGCATCAATCAGATTTCCCTGTCCCCAGGGTTAGGGCACGTTAGGTAACTTGCTATAAATAAAAAATGGGCATCACTCTCCACAATTTACCTCAGAAATTTGATCCTTTGAGTCATCAAATAGATGGCAGCTTGAGAGTTCCAGAGCAGAGATGTGGCTGTCTTGTAGGGTAGGTGAAGTTAGCAATAGCAAGAGACCAGCTCTTGCCAGATAAATGTTTGAAATGGGAATATTTTCTGTCCTTCAAATTCTGCTCTTTTGTAAGTGCAAGCAATTCCAAGAACTTGGTGGAACCTGTGGAAAAACAAGCAAGGGAAATCCTCTCCTTGAAAGTGTCAAGTTTCACGTGTTTTTTGATTAACTAGCTAGTTACAGCTGCAGTGCTCTCAACTGGTAATTAAAACACATTAATAATATATTCCCTTTTTAGCTGTTTCTCAGTAAAAGCTGAATTCCAGTAACAGTGTATCAGAAGGATTCCTGTAGCTGTTGTAATGATATTTACATTTGTCCCTAGAGTGATGTTTGGGCTTGTAAAATATTTAAATTATTATTTAAACAAAACTATCTGTCTAAGACATACTGTATTTAAAATATTGCCCATTTATAAAATTGGAACAGCTGGTAAAACAAGGTTATATTTCTCTATCGTGCATTCGGTGTGCCCTTATCTTACTGGATCAGAGAATAAATAGTTGGGCCTGTTAGTTTAAATTCATGGATAGCAAATTCTGCATAGCAGTATTTGCGTGAAGGTCAGAACACAATTGAAGTCTTTTTTTCCTTGTTTCTCTTCCTAAGAAGCTGTATGTGCCTGTATATGCTGAATTAATAAAGGGCAGATCAGGGTACCAATCTCTTGATCAAAAAGAAAATGACTGTCTACAGTCAGAGCTTATGGATTGAGATCAAAACAGCTGTTTCAAGTTCAGTGCAAGTTTTTATGGTCAAGACAGATAAGCCTCATAAAGAAACTGCTTACAGCAAGTAACTTTAGAACTCTGGCTTATTCCTCTAACATACTTGGAACATTAGCTAAACCACATTTTAGGCAATATGGGACAAATTACATTTCTACAATTGCTCTTTGAATTAATACTCAAAAGTATGTCACTGCAATTAACTTTTTGATAAGAAGTGTTTATATGCAGGGAACAGACCAGACTGGGCACAGTATGACAACTTCTGCTTAGTGATTTTTTTCTTAGACTATCTCTTTTCTTCCGTTTTTATTTTGAAGTGCAATGGGATAATGTGTAAAGGGGAACAGAGGAGAGAGAGAATGTGTATGTAAAACCAATAATATTGATAATGCTTGTACTGATGTGAAAATGTGAATTAATATAGCAATTTCTGATGGAGGTAGCTTTTTATGAAAGTTCATACTATATGAATAAATATTTGCAAAGCTCGTATTCTCTAGCATATTTAGAGAAAGTTTCACCTTGTCTCGTGTCTTAGAAAATGTGATGTGCTTGCTATTCATGTTTTGTGTTTTTTAATAGGTCACAACTATGGATATTTCATCTAATAAAGATGAGGAAGAAAACTCCATGCATAATACAGTTGTCCTCTTCTCTAACAGTGACAAGTTCACTCTCCATCAGGTTAGGATAATAGTTATTGTATTTTAATTTTGTTTCCCAGCTTTTAATTAGGAAAAAAACGAATGAATGTCCTTGTTAGGAGTTAAATTATAGAGCAAGGTAGCTGGATTTTACAGTTATATGTTTTCAGAATGTAGTGTCTGGCACGTGTTGAAAGTCTGCTCTTCTCTGTCATTCCAGGATATGTGTGTAGTTTGTGGGAGTTTTGGCCAAGGTGCTGAGGGCAGGTTGCTTGCCTGTTCTCAGTGTGGTCAGTGTTACCATCCGTACTGTGTCAGTATTAAGGTGAGTGCTTTTGTTACATAAAAGAAATCATTTGATTACACTGTTTACATATTGTACTTTAATAGCACTATGCTGCCTTTGGTTTTGTGGTAATTAGGGGAGTCATTAACTTGTTAGATACTCATCAGCTAATGTGACCATTATTTGTATGCGACTTGTGAAAGACTTTAATTAAATGTCATTTTATAGTATGCATTGCCTCAAGAGAAATTAACCTTTTTTGTAATTTCACAACCATAAATAGTGCTGATTATCCTGCAGTTGGTTAAAATAACAGTTTGAGATATAAGCTTAAAACCTAAACACAAGCAGAATTAAAAACAAAGAAAAAATTATACTGCATCTTCATTTACTGGGGGCATAAGGTTTAGTTGATTCAATTTGCCTGTTGGCTGTCAGAATTGACAGCAGTTGGAGTGGTTAATTAATACATTTTACATTCATTAGTCTAGGAGAGAATGTGTGAAAATTAAATTTGAATGGTATGAAATGACCTAGCAAGCACAAAATAAGCTACTTACTGCAGTGTATACACTATACACATTTGATTGGTTATAAGTACATCTATGTAAAAGTGGGATTTTTTTTAAACATGTCACAAAACTTTATTTTACATGTACTTTACAAAATGCCATATGCGTGTTTCATGCAATTATAATTTGACTTTATACACTGCTCTTACATTACATATTAACTCTAATAAGTTAGTTGTTTGCTTCAGATGACTAAAACAAACACCAGCACTGGTTGTTGTGGTCACATCATGACGTGAGACGATCAGGTCTGTGACTGCTTGAGGAACCAGAATGTGCATAAGTCTCTGGGACCTGATGAGGTGCATCCCAGGATCCCGAGGGAATTGGCTGATGTAGTTGCCAAGCCACTCTCCATGATATTTGAAAAGTCATGGCAGCCAGGTGAAGTGACCAAAAAAGGGGAACATTTCACCCATTTCTAAAAAGGGTAGAAAGGAGGTAAAAAGGAGGATCTGTTTGATCCGTTCCTGTTTAGTGAAATTTCAGAAAGTCTAAGTGACAAACAGCCCCTTGTGACGTGGGTGCTGTGCCCAGATGAGCATCCTGGGTTCCAGACCTTCATTTATACATTGATCACACTTCTCAGAGCAGTTTTCAAATCATTTGCACCTTGCCCATTTGCAGATTACTAAAGTGGTGCTCAGCAAAGGTTGGAGGTGCCTGGAGTGCACAGTGTGTGAGGCCTGTGGGAAGGCCACGGATCCAGGGAGACTCCTCCTCTGTGATGACTGCGACATCAGCTACCACACATACTGCCTGGATCCACCCCTGCAGACTGTTCCAAAGGGAGGCTGGAAATGCAAATGGTGTGTTTGGGTCTGGGGTCAGAAGTACTGACTGCTGGCCTCTTCTCTTTCTCCTTGTCATTTTGTATTTGTAATGTCAATTGAACTGTAATAATGTTTTAATTGTATCTAATCAGGTGTATTAAAGCAAACAAAATACTTTTGAATTGCTTCATTCAGTTATCAGTTTATTAGGGAAACTGTTATCTCCTCTTGGTACTGCTTCTTCATGCCAAAAAAAACGCATAAGTAGAGGTGGACAAAATTTTTCTTTTGAAACTCTTACCCCCCAAAAATTTCCAATTTACATTCATTGGAATGTTCATTCCAGCATTCAGTTGGAAAAACGAATGGTTGCTTCACCAAATTGTTCTCAAAATAAAACCCTCTGAAAACCATTTGGTTTACTTGGGTGAAACACAAACAGACTAGACCTCTCACATGGTTAAGCCTCCAGATCTAAAAGTGAATGGCAATTGGAAGCAGGAACTCCTTTGACCTGTTGAGCTGTTACAAAAACCCATCTACCTGTTTTTGTAGTTTGAAGGGAATTGGTAATTAGGAACTTTGTTAAAAAAGTATTAAAAATGTTAAACATTTGTTGTTAGACTAAGTTAAAACTTAATTACTCACCTTGTTCTAAGGAGAAGAGCCACAAAATAATCTTCCTGTGAACTGAAAGTAACAGGTCATTTTGTCTGTTCTGCAGGTGTGTTTGGTGCAGACACTGTGGAGCAACTTCTCCAGGTTTAAGATGTGAATGGCAAAATAATTACACACAGTGTGCTCCCTGTGCAAGTTTGTCCACCTGCCCAATCTGCTATCGCACGTACAGGGATGAGGAGCTCATAATTCAGTGTAGACAATGTGATCGGTAAGGATTTCTAATATTTTACAGGTTTTTCCTGTTTAAGGCTTATTTTAATTTTTTCCCCCTATTGTAAAAGCATAAAGATGAAGGGAATGGTCTTGTGGTAATGAACACTGGATTACTGAGTCTCAGAAGTCTCTTAGTAGTTCATTCCTAGTTGTACCACAGACTTTACTATCTGACTCTGGGCAAATTAATTAATCACTCTCTGTCTCTTCCCCCCGTCCCATAAAAATAAAACTAATTTACCTCACAAGACTATTGTTGGGAGGCTAAACCTGGATTACATTGTATGAAATGATGACAATATAGGGAGAAAATTATAATACTAAAACATATTTGGTCCGGGACATTGTTTTGTAGAGTTCTTTCCTGTGAAGGGAAATAGGTGGTCTGCTACTCCATATACACACCACAGTAGGGGATGTTGTATATGGAAAACCTGATTCTGTGGTTTCTCCCTTAAAGAATGCAAACTAAACAACTACTTCACGTTTACTTGGACCGTAGGCTGATGTTTGGGTCTCCTAAAACACCACATATTTCCTTTAAATTGTATTTTTTCCCCCACTTAATTTCTAGATGGATGCATGCAATCTGTCAGAACTTAAACACAGAGGAGGAAGTGGAAAACATAGCTGATATGGGTTTTGACTGTACCATTTGTAGGCCATACATACCACCAACAAACGGTAAGGAGACGATCGAAACCAATGGCAGGATTGCACACTGCGATAAATAGGTTTGGGAATGTGTTACGGTTCTTGTCTCTGATGGAGAGTTGGCTCGTGGTAGAAGTAAGATTTTTTTTTTCATGTTTATTTTAAGGGCCCTGGTGGAAGTGTCCTCAGCTCTTTCGCACCCTCTAGTGATTTGGCTGCAAGGCCAGAGGAAACCTAATGGGGAATTCTGGGTTGAGTTATTGAAGATACGGATAAAGGACTAAAAGCATTTGGTACCGAGAGGGCAATAGGCATCTGACTCTGTCAGGTGCAACGAAGAAAGCCCAGTTCTCTAAAGTTACAACTGCAGAAGAATCTGAAAATTAATTCTAAGCAGAAAAAGGTTTTATATTTTGACGCTTTGAGGTTGTCTGAGGCAGCAGTACGTGTAACAACAGTCTGTGCAAGCATTTTTCCCCTCCTCCCTCGTGTTTATGCCTTTATGCCTTTTCCTCAGCTCTCCCAGTATTCAAGACCAGTGCTTCCCTCCCTAGCTGCAATCTTTGAAAGAACTGGCCATACTTTTTTGTTCAGGAGTTGTCACTTGCTTGTTAGCTAAATGTATGGTTCCTTCTGATGAACTTTGCACTTCTCTGGACATGGATACCAACTGCCTTGTCAGTCTGTATTACAGTTCTACAGCAGTGGTACTTCAGGGGCTGAGGTTACTGCAGCTTAAGCACTTTTACAGCATCTGATTCCATGGGATGGTGCTGGTTAATGTTCTGTGAGTGGCCTGTCAGCAGTTACACTGGCCTATGACATGATTTATGGTCTTGCTGCAAGGGTGATATCCCAGGTCTGTTTTCTCTGCGTGTCAACCCACAGGAGTTTCTGCTTCACTCTGCTGCTTTAACATTGACACCTATTGCCATTTTTAGCATAAGCTCATTAGTGTTAAAATTAACCCTTTGTTGGGGTGTCATGAGAGAACAGTAGGAGGAAGGTACAAGAACTAAGCAAATGTTTCAGGAAATACTCATATCCACCAAGAAGATGTCAGTAAGATTGGCTTTCCTGATCAAGACTGAAGATTTCGTGAGGTATGTGCTCAAGAGGTCTACCAAGAAAAGTTCAATAGAGCATCTAATGTCCATTTACACTGGCATATCCTCATCCCAGCAGTAATTATAACTTACTGACCTGACCTTGGAGGTTTATATACTCTCTGATCAACTACACAAGGTGCTGGAACACTTCCAAGTAACCCATTTTTATCACTAATAGAAGAATGAGTAATGCTTCTGTTTTTCTACAAGTCACTTCATTGCTGAGATCTACTTTCAAAAATTCAAAAAGAAGGAGGTTTTGTAAGTGGAAAACCCAAGAAACTTGCAGATACAACACAGTCTTCTGTTTATTTGGATAATAAGCTTTGAGTACTTGAAGGAAAAAAGATCCAAGTAAGAAATACTCCTTCTTCCTTTCTCTTTGGAGCTGGCAGAACTGCCTTTTCAAAATAATTAAAGCCCATGGTATGTGAGACAGAACAACTTCACAAGATGATATCAGAGATGTTTCATTTCCAGGCATGAGCTGTCCCCTGAGTTAGTCCTTCCTGCACATCTCCATGAACTCATGTTGCTTAGGTTTGTGTTCCAAGAAATAGGAACCAGACTTGCAAGACCTGTCAGGGAGTTACCAAGCTTTCTTTGCAATTTTTGTCACCTTTTTTTTTTTTAAAGACAAGTTTGTCTGCTTATTCTTTCCTGTTTTGACTCAGTATATATAAAACTTCTCTAACATGAGTACATTTGCACAGTTGCATGTCTGAATATGTCCTTTGATGCATGTTCATAGAAATACCTGCATGTACTTTGATATGAAATGTTTTGGTCTTCCATTAATTCTTCTAAAACTCCTTTGAAAATCTGCTATAACTTTTTGTTTCCAAGTCAGAAGAATTAGTATTTGATAAACTTAGAGAGAAAAATGTTAGTTGGCAGTAGAAAGCTTCTTAAAATGTACCACACTACGGGATTCTTACTGGGATGGTTCTTGCCCTTTAACATTTGATGTATCATGGATGTGTTGCAAGTGTTATTACAGGTTTTTTAACCACATTCTTTCTAGAAGAGGCAAGAGCCCCTCAACCCACCAAATTACCAATACATTGCAGGTTCACTGTGATTAAAGAGTAAATGGTTCCAGTGTGTAGGTAAAGAGAACGAGGTTCTATTTTACTTTCTTCAGAAAATGGAAACTTTTTTAAATTTGTAAAAGCTCTTCCCTATCTCATCATACCTTATAATTTTACGAAGTGTTCTTCAGGAAACAAAAATAAAAGATAAATAGTTTTTTTTCTTCTTGAACATACATAAATATCAAAAGCCAGAACGTGGTAAGATTTGCTCCAAAGCAGTATACCAGAAACCTTCGTTCCTAGACTATTTTGAAATAATCATCTCTCATCAGTGTTTCGTGAGGTTCCTTCTAGTGCAGTTTCAAGTTACATGTCCCCCAGCATATCGCTCTGCCCTGTAGAACATTTTCTCAAATTCTCATGAGTTTGAGGTGCTAACAGCTGCTTTGGGCAGCAGCAGCAGCTTTTCCCCTGTGCTGTAATTCCTGCGCCTTCAGGAGAGGTGTGTCTGTCCCTCATCCTCATTCACTCCTGCACAAGCAGTTCTTGACCATCTACTCATCACTTCTGCTTTTTTGTCCTTTGTCCTGGTACATCACGTGCCCCATCTGCAAATTTCATCCCTCCTCACCTACTCCCATCCTCTCTCCATCCAAACTCCAGTTTCCTCCTCCCTTGGTGCTGTTTTTGTTCCTCTGCAAACAGACCAGCTCTGCCTGGTTTTCTGTAACCAGTTACAGCTGATCTGGTGGCAGTTCCTGTAGCTGCCTTTGTGCAGTTATTCCTCCTGGGGCTCGAGTAACTATGCCCATGATGCATTGAGGAGCTGGTATCACTTACTAATCCAGGGATGCTCAGCACTGCCGGTGATACATGTTATGGCTGGGAGCCTCTGTTGTACCATTTTCATTAAGCTGAATTAAATTTTCCTTCATTCTGAAACCTAATTCTATGTACTTTACAAATACAAGATACAAACCCAACGTAATACCGTATGTTAAAAAATTACCTCTTGAATTTTTTTATTATTTGGGACATTTGTTATGTCAGCTCTAATGTTCTTGTGTTGCTATATTTACAGAAACATCCCTGTGTCCCTGTGTCATTCACACAGTTATGCAGGCACCCAATAATGAGTGCTCTCCTAGTGCTGTATTTCTACATCAACCATTTCTTATGATGGTTTCATTTCTTCCTAGAATTATTCTTTTCTTTTACAGCCTTACAAATGGCAGCCCCCTTCTTTTTGAAACTGTGGTTCTTGTGATCATATTGTATTCTGTGCAGTTATTTGTTTTCAGCTTAAACTGCTAAGTGCTGTACAATATTCAGCATGTCTAAACCGTTTTGCAAGTAAGTTTAACAATTTTGGTTAAACTTCAGTTGAATGCCTCAGAAAGCACTTTTTTGTTCGATTTTATTTTTTTTTCTCCTTTGAACAGTCTTTCTCTAACAGTATGGTGTTTTTCTGCTATCCATTTTATTGATTTTAATCCTTAATCTGCACTCTAATTAGCTCCTTTTCTGGAAGTCTGTTTGATACTGCCTTCAAACATTGGTTGTTTGTGCAGGTTTTGTGAGTGGGTCTCTGAAGGCCTCACCTTTGTCACTATCAGCTTGTTTATTTGAGCATTTCAACTCTATTCAGTCTCCAGAGTTAAAATTATTCATGGTCTGACCTGGATTAGAAGAGCTCTCTGTTGTTTGACTTTTAAATAAGGATTTCAAATTCCCATTCATGACTGTCTTTCTGAATTTTTTGTTTACCTTAGATTCCAATTCAATAATTGCTATCTCAGTTTGTCTTAAAACATCTTGTGAATTATAACGAATTAAATGAACAGATGATATTTTATTCCACTTTCAGTAGTTCTTACAATCTGCCTTTTTTTCTGTTGTTTCAATTCAGTGCTTTTGGGTATCTTCCATTCTGCAGCTTGTCCCATATTTTTTGTTTCCCTTCAGTTCCGTGTCTCTTACAAAATGTCATTTTCAATTTATTTTCTTCCCTGTCTTTTCCTTCCACTGTTGTGTATCACTTTTTCAGTAATTCATGTGGGCTTCTTTTATTTACTAATTGCATGGAATATTGGTTTCCTATAGATTATATCCTATATCTTAGTTACACCTTACATAAAACTTTTAAAGGACTGTAAATTTGCTTATATGCTTAGAAACCATCCTGTAGTTTTCATATCCATTCTAAGTGTTACTTGGAAGCTTTTGTGCTTTTCCTGGTCTTGACCCTTACTCCCAGGATGTGTGTGAGGTGGTCAGCAGCACATGTGCACTGGTCTGACATGACACACTGAACCTCCCACGGCTGCTCAGCCTCAGTGGTCTCATCTTGTGTGGCAGACACAAAGTAAATACTCCAGGTGTTATCCAGGTCTTAAATTCAGCATGAATAAGATTTCTAGGAAAAAAAAAAAAAAAGAAAAAAAGAAAAAAAAGAAAAGAAAAAAAGTGTGGCTAAACTTGCCTGTGTAGTAATGCTAACTGTGCCAAACTAACAGGTTTTCTGATTCTAGTTCTCAGTGTTTGACAGACAGAAGCTCCTAATTTTCACTTTACTTACTGTCTACATAATCTCTGTGAAGTCACTACTAATAGTAAAATTTAGTCTACACATCAGAGGTCAGTGAAGCATTATAGCAGTTATGTAGTTAAGGCAGGTGGAAAGAGCATTTCTACCCACAGCAACAGTAGCCACGTGCAGTAGGACATTTTGATCATTATTTTTTCAGTCACACTGTTCCAGTACTTCCCCACAGCACACAAGCTGTAGAGCATAGATTGAGTTTCTGTTGTTCCGTTTATTGATATTCTTATCTTGATTAAGAATTGCCCTATCTAACTTCAGCCAGTCCTGTATCATCTGTTCTCAGATATATCAGCTTTCTCGTGTGTGCTGTGTGAGAGACCTGACAGCACAGACACCTCTGTAATCTTGTGTGCAAAGCTGCCAGAGTGTGCCAGCCCCTCCTTGGGGAAATGCTGGTCGATACTTAGTTCACAAAGCCCTCCCATTTTTCATGATTAGGGCAGCAAAACCTGAACATCACAACTAGTGTAGAGGTTCCTTTCCAACCCAATAGGTCCAGTGTATTCATTTACCCTTGGCCCAGCAGAAGGAGATAATTTACCATTAAGTTCAGTGTCATTCCAATGCCATTCTTGGCTCCAGAAAGTTGGAGAACTTCAGTTTGTATCAGGCTTGTTTTGCAGTCACATCGTCTGTGACACTGAAAAGCACTTCATTTTAAAGGTGCCAGTCAGTGTTGCCAACAGTATAAATTAGGGAGTTTAACGGAACTGTCTGAAGGAAAATTGATAGTTTCAGTTTAAATCAAGTCACCATTTTTAAAAGTTGAAATGATTTTCCTTATATTTTTCAGTGCCTTCTTTGGACTGTTGTGATTCATCAGTTGGAGCTCAGATTATTTCAAAATCAAAAGAACTAGGTAAAGAATGTAAATGCTTAATTTTTAATCATTTAGCATATTTTAAGGGTGTATTTTTACATGAGACGAAAATTCCTTTTTTTTATGGTTTTATAACAGACAGTATTAACTATCCTTCAGTTACCACAGCATGCTTTCCATTTTTTTTCATTCTCTCTTCTTTCTTCTCTTTTGCCTGCCATACCTGCACTATAATAATTACTTTAAATTATGCTTTGATCCTGCAGATTTAGTTGCTTGCCTTAATATCAGTGATGATAACACAGTGTGGCTGAGTCAGGCATGTACACAAATGCTTGCAGGTTCGAGCTGTAGGAGGACACAACTTTTCTGTATTTGTCTGGTTTGTGCTAGGAATTTGTAATCTTGACAAGCCTACTCACAAGTCAGTTTTTATGATGATAGCACCCAACAGCTTCCATCATGGTAGGACAGCTTCCATCACTTTGAAGTTTTTTTCCATTTGATACCACACAAATGTAGTTCTGAGAGAAGATTCTCCCCTCAAATCTTCAATCTGAAAAAGAGTTTATGAGATGTTTCTGAAACACACACCTTTTAAGTTCTGTATAAGAAGACAGTCAACTGGGAAGAATTGTACTCAAGACCAGCTGTGATGTGAGATGTTACTTAAGAAAATATTTTTTGGTTAAAGGGAGCAAATGTTATGATATTTGTGTGTTTGCAAAACCTGTGTTATCAAATTGTGATTTAGTTGGCTCCAAGGAGCTGAAGCATCATTGCAGCCTCTTCATTATTTGATAATTCCCTGAAAGTTCCCAAACCTCCACTTGCAGTGCCCCAGCACAAGTGAGAGCACCTTTCTGCGTGGTGAATTAAGGAATATTGGAGCTTATCAGTAGACTCAGCTGTCATGTAACACCTTGAGGAGGAAGCAGTCTGGCAGGTCTTGGGAGACTTGGGTTCTACCCACAATTTCCAATTTGATTTTGAGCAGCTCACTTGATAAAACTTGTTTTTAGTCTGCCTATAAAATAGGGCTGATTAACTTGTCTGAGTTACCAGGAGTTCTGGCAGAGTTAAGGTCATTAAGATGGTGAAGGTAAAGTGCTGAAGGCTGGATAGGGGCCCTGACTGAGCAGCAATGGGAACCCAAAGTAAGACTTGCACAGGTTTCTGTGAGTGCCAGTGATATGGAAATACCCTGCAAGGCACCAGTTTCCATAATGACATTGTTCTTTCTAATGAGTCCTTGATATAGGTTGTTCCATAGCAATGTAATGGATTGTTGCTGGATTTGACATCAGACTCTGGGCAATAAAGCTGTGACTGTAATGTGTAAAACAGTGTCAGATACTTCCTTTTTATTTAGACCAATTTCTTCACTCACGGATCAGCTCCATACATGTGGATTGTTAACTCTTATAAGTGCTATTCCTGAAAAATCTAAGACTTGTAAATAAAAGAGTTTTATATTGCTGTTATGATTCATTCAACTTTTATAGACCCACCGAAGACATACACCCAGGATGGAGTCTGCTTGACAGAATCCGGCATGTCTCAGTTACAGAGCCTCACTGTTACAGTACCGAGAAGAAAACGGACGAAACCAAAGCTTAAACTGAAGATTATAAATCAGAACAGTGTGGCTGTGCTTCAGACACCCCCAGATGCCCAGTCAGAACACTCAAGAGATGGGGAGATGGATGACAGTAGAGGTAGCAGTCTACTTTTGGCATGTCTTGTAGCTTGGGAGTGTTGCAGTACCTGTGTGTATTGCAGATATCCCTGGGAGTTTTTATTACACTGATACTCCTGTGTTCTGTACAGAATGTTTTATGGAAATTACTTGAACAGTAGTCATGGCTCATTGTTGTCCATTTTAGGGATTTTCCTTGTTTTTGTCCTGTTTATGGGTCATCCATCCTATAGGAAACTCACCTTTCTAAGGCTGCCAACACTGGAAATATGGGATCACTTTTTGTCTAATCCTTGGGTACATTGTGCACTCACTGAGTACAAGTGCATTTTGAGGCTCTCCAAGTTAGTGCAAGCACTGTTTGAAAGTGGTAACATTGGCTCAGCAAAGCTGAGAAACTGGTATTAAAATAAAATCAAATGGGAAAGTGGATTAAAAAGCTCTTTTCTGAGGGTATTTCGTTTTTTCTTAAAGAAACAAGGTGAGCTGACTTGAAAGTCGGTGATTTGGGCTAATGCTGACCTATCCAAACACACCCCTGTGTATGGGGACGATGTTTCAGTCAATGGTAGAATGCCTTGGGAGAGTTCCTTCCACTGCAAGGTTAGACACAGAGCAAGGATCCGTGTGTCTCAGTGTCACCAGTACTTGTCTCATCTGTTTCCCTCACAGCTGAGCAAGCACAGCAGCCCCAGCCAGAAAAGACCAAAACTGGGAGACGAGAGTGGGAAAACCATGTAGGAGCAGCCAGCCCCTTCAAATCCCTGCTCTTCAATGCTACAAAGAGCAGCCAACATGGTGCAATCCCATTCTCCCCTCCCCTTTGCCATGGTCTGGCTGTGCATCCTGAGAAGTGTGTTGGTAGAACAGGTGTTAATCCGTGGCCTGGGGAGAGGCTTAACTTCAATGTGTGAAAGCCATTGCATTAGTCATGCAGGTGTCTGTTAGGGGAGGAACAGAGGCACACAGACACCCCATCTCCCCACAGCCTAAAGTGCTTTCTGTTTATGCAACATCACCTTGGTGTTAGTCAGATTAAATGTCAAAAGAAGCTTTTTTTAGATACAGAGAGTGTACTTGAGATAACTCTGTAGTTTAACTGTCAGTGAAGTTTCAGTGTTAACTTGTTGATAGCAGTATGGTTCCTCTTGTTTGATTAGCAGGTTCTTACCCTCTGCTGTTGACTGGAAGTGTATTTTTTTATGATAGCTTCCCTTTATTTGTGTATAACCTTTAAAACAGTTAACTACTTGTTTTTCTTTCACTTCTTTCAGTAATCACAGGGTTTGGTACATTACCCTAGCAATACACAAACACTGAAATTTCATCTTTCTTCTACTTCATCAACTGGGTTGTTAAAAGCGAAAAAAAAGCTTTTGATTTTGGTTTGGAGACATCAAGAAAGAGAACTAGTCCCTTACATTGTTCTTTTTCAGTGGCCAATCATCTTCACTTTTAAAAATGTGTTCCTGTTTTCTATATAACTTTGTCTGATTTAATTATCTGCTTGTTGGCTTCTATCTACTTTTCAAGTAGATAACAAGATACACAGATGTGACAGCAGGGTATGAAAGGGAGAGCCAAGGCTTCTACAGACTTTTAATTTCAATTCTGATCACCTTTCATTGCCTTTTTGAGAGTTAAAGCACATTCATGTATGTGAAGGCAACAACACAGCAAGTACATGGTAGATTGGGTGGATTTCCTGGAAGCTCTGTGTGTGTAGAGCTCTGCTCTGTAGAGTGGATCGGTGCCTGTTCCCTGAACATCTGGAATTTTTGTACGAGCATCAGGATGAATAAAGCTGTGCCATGGCTTTGACTGGAGTAACACAGTGTAGTAATTCCAGGGAAAAAGGAATAGCCCTTACTTAGATTCTGACATTTCAGGTGGAAAAAAAGAGGCTTTATCTGAAAAAAACCCGAGTTCATGGTAATTTTGTTACCATCTCATTTTTAAGCTTTCATCAGGTTCAGCATTTCATCAGGTGTTCTACATTTGAAAGTCCACTTGAAAGTTGAGCTTGCTTTGGGAGCTTCAGCTTGGTGGCCTTTGCCAAGCCACCAGCTTTGTTGGTGGAACTCAGCAAGGTCTTTAACAATGGGAGGGTCTGGTCTGTGACAGCGTGTGGAAGAGCAAGGGATGTAGCTCTACCACAGCAGAAGTGCTATGAAAGAGTCCAACTCGCTCTTACAACACTATTTCTCCCTCTTACAACTGCATGTGGTTTTAGACCATATAGAATTATACACCTAAACCCAAAGCAGGAAATCAGAATTCCAATATCTTTTCAGGGGTGAGAGTATATTTAGCATTTCAAAGGCTTTACAGTAAAATGAAGATGTAAGGTCTTTTTGGGGGATATCAGGAAGAATTAACTCCCTCTTTCTTCAACACCAAAGGCTTTTTAATGTCAGCATACTTTACATCTGTTTCTACCCTTCTTTCCCACAGAATATAAACTCTAACTCTGAATTACAGTCTTCATCTTCAAGGCTGAGTAATTCCTTTGGGCTGAATTTTCTATTACATAAGTCCAATTCCTCTTCATAGAAAGTCTGCTTTCAGTCAGTCTCACTGCTTTAAGTCATGAATGCTCTAAACTAAGAGTCATTAAACATTACTTTCCAAGTGCAGGCTGCAGTTTTTCAATGTCTTCTCAATTAAAAAAAAAAAAAAAGCCCTACCAAACAGAGCTGAAGAGGACAGTGAACAAAAGGAAATATATCTTGGTAAATTGGTTCCATATTCCTTGATGTATGGCTACAGATTGCTCAGACACTTAGAAACGGTGATGGCACAGGCTTCTGAAGAAGGCAGCAAAACATTTCTCATATTCACATGTAGTAACTATAGCATTTATTCTCTGGCTTTGTCTCAACAGCATCTCATAGGAAATGTGTGTATAAACTGGCTCCTTGTGTAGAGATAGAGTGGGTTTCCCAAGAGTGTCCAGAGATTATCTGTGACCCTTCAGAAAAATCTCAACCGTTCTCAATCAGTTTCTCAGAAATCAGTCAGATGTAGAAACTGTGGAAAAAATACCTTCTTCCCCTTTTCAAGTTAAAGTTACCATTGCCTCTTTTCTGCAGAAGGTGATCTTATGGATTGTGATGGAAAATCAGATTCCAGCCCTGAACGGGAAGCTGTGGATGATGATACCAAAGTGGCTGAAGGAGCTGATGGGATTAAAAAAAGGAAACGAAAACCATACAGACCTGGTAGGAAAAAGTAACTTAAACAATTGTGTGTCCACAGTACCCCTCTTATTAGTATGCTGTCAATTGTAGTATTTCAAATCTATACCTTGTATTGATTCTTAACGTGATAGGAAATTGTACTGTATTTGTGTAATTGGTGAAGGAGAATTTTTATGTGTGTGTATTTATATACATCTGGCAATATTTGAATTTCAGAGAACTTTTTGCAGTTCTCTTATTTTCTGAAATACTCGATAAGAGTCATTTAGTAAATATTTGCAGATTGCTTCTGACAGTGAATTTTAATGAATTCAGTTATTGGATGAATTAATTTATTTTAATTTCTTAGCGCAGTTGACTCTTAATTATCTGGACTGTGGATTAACTGTGTGTCCCGGGTGCAGAAACACTTGAGCTGTATCCAGGCAGAATACATCTATTAGTTTTCTGCAGCCAACAATTTCCCTGGAAAATTAGACAAACCTGTGTCTGGGGCATTTACATACATATACACCATCTGCAAAGGATCAGGAATGCTGCAGTCAGTCTCTAGTGAAGGATTCTGGAGTTTCAGGCAGTATGATGTTGACAGTTATCTTTTTATTTTGTGGTATGTCCTTCTCTAGTACCGTCATATGGAGTGGTGAGTCTCCTAGAGCTCTTTGTAGAGGGGTTTTTTATGGTCTTTTGAGGTTCTTTAGTAGGTTTCACTTGGTAGATTGACAGTTAATTCCAGCAATTCCTCAGCTTGCCAGAGGAGGGGAAATCTAGCATCTGAAAGTTGCCAGGTTTGGTGATTTGAACTTCTTGTGGTTGTTTTACAATCCCATAATTGTTATCCTGTTTGATCATTGCATATATACCCACCAAGACATTAAAATTCAGAAATATTTCATAAAACTCTGAATTAAAATGCCTTAAGTATTTCAGATTCATTCTTAGTCCTCTAGATGCAGCAGTCCCCTTGACCTGCATAGTAATCTTGGCTCTTGCTCTTACTATGAAGCTCAGTTTTTATCAATACGTTGAATTTTTACTTCCGTCTTAAGGTATTGGTGGATTTATGGTACGTCAGAGAAGTCGTACAGGGCAAGGGAAGACTAAAAGATCCCTCTCCAGGAAAGATTCTTCTGGATCTGTTTCTGAACAGTTGCCTGGCAGAGATGAAGGTAAATGCAGGAACTTGTTTTTAAATTTTTGTTCATGCTTAATGCAATAAAAATAATACAACTCATCAACATACATGTTTGTCATGATGGCTTTATCAAATCAACTGAAAATACCCACTCCTACATACTTAAAATTTCAGCAGAGCCCATGATTTACAAAGAAACTGAAATGATGATTTGCTGCCTATTCTGGGAGATAAATAGTGAGGATTATAAGGCAGATTTAGAGCAATCTTCTTTCTGACACACCTTCCTCCACATGTAGTCCTGATCCAGAGGTGTCTTCTGGACCATCAGTTTTAACAGTCACCAGTGTTCCATATTCCACAAGTATGTGTTTATGCTCTGGAAAATCCTTTATCAAAGAGTTTAATTACATATATTTTTTGTTTCATGAAGAAATAATTCCTTCTTATTTTAAAATGAGACGTTATTTTAAACTGAGAGTTTCATAAACTACCCTTACGTTTTATGTTATGAAAGATGACTTAAAAAAAATTAATTCCATATTAATTTTTAATACAGAAACATTTTCTAGACATGTGTCATATTTCCCCATCAGTGTTGTCCCTTCCAGGACTGAAGAACCCAACTGTGGTGTCTCTTCTCGTAGCAGAGCCATTTCAATGCTGCAGTACTTGGTCAATTGGGCACCTAACAAGGAGTCAGATTTTATTTGTGTGCCTTTTTCTCTTACTTGCTGCGTGTGATTAGACTAAATTATTTCACCCATCTGGAGTTGTTCACACTAATCTAGAGAATACTGAGGTATCATTCAGGTGAGATGTGGAGTATGTTTAGTTCAGAGCCCGTTTCCTATACAGTCAGTAGAAGGAGGCAGCTGCTTTTAAAGGTTGGTTGATACCACCTCAGTTGGAAGACTCTGGCCTTTGATTTCTCCTATTGCTCTCTCCTGTCTGTTTGGCTGTTGTATTTTTACCCTTTCTAAATCCAGATTAGTGTCTTGCTATGTATTTGTACAACATGGTGGAGACTGGATCTTTGCTACATCATCCAGACAGTATTATTAAAAACTAGTATTTAAAGTCCACAATTTAGTGCTTCTTTTCTCTTTAATATTAGTGTTACAGCTGTGTTTTTCTGCTTTGTAAATATTATTTCATTGTAGCATGCTGCCTTTTTTCAGGTAGTGCTGAAAATTTTGTGGTAATTTTTTTCATTTCTGTAGGATCTGCTACTTTAAGTAAAAGAAAAAAAAAAATTGGTTAAGAAGCGAATTCCCCATTCTGGGTCACAGGACAATGCATATTGTTAAAAAGCAGTATTCCTAAACAAGTGTTCTTCAGTTAAAAGTTGGAGCTTCTCTTTGTCTGCTCAGGCACAATTGCTTGTTGAGAAAAATATAAATCAGAAAGTCAATGTGTGTTTTAAATCATGACAGCTTGCTGAGAGCCTCCTTCTCAGCGGCCAGTACTCATCAGCCTTCCCAGGATTTTTGGCACTCCTTTTCTCTGTAAAACCTCCCTCTCAGACAGTGCAGAGGTCACAGTGTTGGTGAACATCATTCCACTCGTGGTCCTCTGAATATGATATGTAGGAGATCACTACAGTACAAAGCAAAGCTGATTTTATAACCATGTTAATATGGTTTCTTAAATAACTTCCCAGGGTCCTTAACTTCATATGGTTTGCTTTGGCAAGACAGAAGTAGCAGGACATATAAAGTTCTGCTTTTACCTGCAGTGCTTTCCCTGCTCGGTTGTAATAAAATACTGAATGATTGATGAGCACTCTGTGCTTTTGTGTTTATTAGAAAAAGCAATGCCACTTTGAAATATGATAGCTGAATAAATGTGTAATTTTTCTTGAAGGGATTCTTTATAGATTTCTTTTTCTAGCCTGTTCGTTATTTAAATGACAGTTCTTTCTCGGATTTAAAAAGAAAATAAGTTTTTTACTTTCAATTTGAGAAAAAATAGTGTGTGAAATGAAACGTGATTAATGTGTAACTCAGCATTGATGATTTTGGAGATACTCCTTCAGTGGAATTGTCTTTCAAATACCTGGTTGAATGGCACCTATAATTTCTCTCAAATTACCACATTCTTCTGTGACTTGGAGGTACAAAAGTTAAAGGTCTGTCTGTAGCTGGGAGGTAAGAGGTGATGATGTGACTGGTATCACATATGATATTTCCTGCTGGCAGAACCCAGATGGTCAGGTGACAGATCACAGCTGGCTGGATAAAAGCCACCTTTAGAACACATCTGGAGTGATGTTCAGTAAACTCATGACCCAGAGGGGTAGCCAGATACATTAGATGTGCTACCACTGAATCTTTGGAGCAAATTAGTGAGCATTTTATTTATTTGTGCTTGAATGTTGCTTTTTAGGTTGGACAGAACAGCTGCCAGACACTCCAGTTGAGGAGTCCATCCCAGCTTCTGAAAGTACTGAGAAAATAAAAAAGCGTTACAGAAAAAAGAAAAATAAACTGGAAGAAACCTTTCCTGCCTACTTGCAGGTAAAGCTGTTGGGATACTTCTTGTGTAAATCCATTTAAATACCTGATCTTTATGTGTGTTGATTCATAGCTCATCAGCAGTCGTGGGTAATAACCAGGATATTAATGGTGATGGAGCAACTTACCTTTCATTAACCAGTTTATAAACTGAGTGTTCTCCCACTGAGAACATTATTTGGCTTATTCTTTTTCTCAGTTTCCATGAAAACTTTTATTATCTTGTAGATGTTCACCAAACTTCATGACATCAACTGTATTGGGATTGAAAGCAAAGAATTAATAGAGAGGCAGAACAATCTGTTTAAAAATAATTTGTATTTCCTAAGTGGGGAAGTAAGTTGGAAAGAAAATAATTAAACAACATTTCCTTTGGATTAATAAGGATAAATATTTCAGTGCACGTTTTTACTCCTATAAAATGCAGAATATTTCTTAGATTCTTCTTTTGTTCATGCTAGAATAACTGATACTGAAAAATCTATCTTTATTTTTAGAACTGTAGCCTAAATCAAGGGTTTATAGACTACGTGAAAACAGAAAAAGTTGTTATATAATGAATAAAAATTGACTAGAAAATTTTATAGATTGTTGTCAAATTACTGGGTGTTCAGGCCTGGATGAGTGATGGCTTATGTAATATTTTAAAAGCTACTAATGTAAGTTAAACATCTTCAGGTGTTTTGTTACTGCAGTGACACGAGGAGGATTTTGTGCTCAGTGAAACGTAGGGTTTGGTTGTTCTGGAATTGGGATCACAGGGTGCGTGCACGTTTTTCATTAACTTCCTGATCCAGCTGCCCAGCAGTGTTCACCTTCTTCAGCTGTCCTTTTTGTGCCAGGAGAAATGTTTTAAACACTTAACAAATTGTGATATATAATAACCCTGTGCTGGTACACTGTCTGTGCCACATGTGTAAGAAGATTAGAGTTTTTCTATATAATTTAAGGTGTGAATTTAATCATAAAACATTAGTAATGTACCTACCTCAGCTAAGTTGTAGCCACTCCTGATAGCCTGGAAGAGATATTGCCGTGCTGGAAGGCTCATGGGACTGAGACTGTGTTTTTATCATTACCTTTTAATATTAACTTTGTCATTTACTCAACTTTTTCAATAGATTTCAAAATAGGATTCAAAAGGATTCACTTTGAATCATTTTGTCTTCTTTGCAGGAAGCTTTCTTTGGGAAAGACCTACTGGATACCAGCAGACAGAACAGGATGAGCCTGGATAATTTACCTGAAGAATCACTTTCATGTAAAGCAAATCTGACCACCAATTTCCTGGATCCTTCATCTGACCCCCTTCTTAGCTCAACCTCCACTCCAGCTCAGGCAAAACTGGGACCTCAAGGTATACAAAGCTAAAGTTAGTGATAATTCACTAGTTTGATTTTATTGTTGTAACTGGAGCTTTTCCACTCTCTTTTCTACTTTTCTCACAGTGTTTATCTGATGTGTTTTTCAACATTCTGTATAGGAACTGTCCTTGTGAGGTTAAGTTACACTGATAATCAGTGATATTCAGCTCGAGGGCTCCAGCTGTTTCGGAAAGATCAGTGGATGGCACAACAATTGGCACTTAATACGAATCTGCAGCTCCTTGACTGCTGCAGATTTATACTCCATGTGTATAAAGTCCATGAAAATAAATTCTGTGTAAGAATAAGAATACAGATCTGTTGTAGAAGAAGACATAGATACTCTAATTAAAAGATATTTTTAGTAGTCTAGTGAATATTAGTTGGATGAATATCATCCGACTTTTCTTTAACATTTTAGGTTATTTTAGGTTGCCAGTCTCCTCGGAATTTTTGGTTCACCATGTCCTTTCTGAACATGAGTGCCCTTTCCAGGTACAGTTTGTAGCCCCTAGGCAATCTTTTGCTTTTGTGAAACCTTACTGAAGTTACTGCTGAGAGTTTTGCAAATAGCCAGAGGGTTGTAAAGTGCTGCTGAAAGGGCAGCGTCACACAAAAGAGCAATTAAAACCTTATGGTCTCCTCCAAATTATTTTTTTCTCTGTGTCTTGTAGTATATGCTGTTAGCTAGAGGTGTCTTTTTATTTTTAAAAACTATTACTATTTCTTGTGTAAATTAGTTAATTTATGGCTTGTGTTTCAGCTCATCATCAAAGTTTTTCCATCTAAAAATGTTTGTACACATTGATACAGTTTCCCCTGTCCAGAGAGTCATTTGAAGAAAGGTCACTTATTTTGATTGTTACTCAGTGAAAATCTGCTAAATGAGAAGTAAAAGGCTATATTATAATTAAATATTGATTCTTATGTGGTTGTAATAGAGAATGCAAAAGTTAATTTCCCTTTGAAGAGGAAGCTGGTGGAAATGGAGTGTTTCACAGTCTGTGTTTCCTTAGTTCCAGTACAAGAAGATAGGCTCACAATGACTTTTTCCCATCCCAGCATTCTTTTGAAGCCAGAGAAATACAACTTTAGAGGTCTTTGCTGGCCTATCCAACTGCAAGATTGAAGTCACTAATGTATTCATGTGTTAGGGTAGTATAGTGTTTTAGAAATTCTTGAAGTTGATGTTAATTTAATGTTCTATTTTTCCAAGTTTCTCAAAGTTTGAGAGTTCTTTGTAAATAAGCAGAGTTGTAAAATTTTGTAATTTCCTCCTTTTATTCAGAAATAAATAATAATGAGATGGCTATTAATAAATAAATCACTACCAATGGTTTTAGTAGATAGCCTACTGTTTTTCCCATTTGACATATGAGAGACTCAAAGGCCAGTGCTTTCTGGCCATAGGAATGTTCTCAACAATTGTCTCACAACTGTTCAGATTTCCAGCCAGAATTGTGTCCAGATGGAGCTGTTTGTTGTAGTGGGAGCACCAGTGGGTGAAGTCATCTGCCAGTATTGATCAGTTCCAGGGCAATTTTTCTTAACTCTTTCCCTGTGAGTTTCTGACACACAGTTATTTCCACAGTAGTATCCACACTTGTGAGAGACAGATTCATTTTGTGTGGTGGTGGAGACCCTGGTAAATTGTCTGATTGCTGAGCTCCCTTCTGGCTGGAATTGCAGAGCTGGAGATGAGAACAGTGTCCCAGGGCACCTGTGATGTTTTCATCGTTTCCACCCAGACCTGGCTGTGGAGCAGGAACAGCATGAACTGCTTTGTTCACTGCACTGGGAGGCTGTAGGACTGTGTTGTCACTGACTATGCTGTTTTCCTACAGTGCCATTTCTCACAAGGATTGCTGACTCCTGAGAGTCCTTCCTTAATTGCATAGGTCTTTTCCAGAAGGAAAAAACATTCTTCTCCTGGAGACTCCACTTGTGTAATCCCAGGATTAGGTACAGTGATCAGTCTGCTCACTGAGCAGAGCAAACAGAGCATTCCAGGGACACATTCTGTGATTTATTTAATCTTACAGCTTGGTTAATGGTAGCTGAAGCTTTTGCTGTTTTCCAGTAGCCAAGCCTGCAGTAGTGATGGGGATTGGCAGAGCTGGCCAGAAGAGGGGTTTTGGAGTCCTTTGTTTATTGTTATTTTCTAGCGACTGTGGCTGAAGTGAGTTTTAGGCTCCCAGCCCTGATTTCTGTCTGGCAAAGAGGTTGCTGTTTGTGTTCTCAGTTACAAGACCCACCTTTCCTGTGGTTTTATAACGTGTGGCACACTGTGCACTGTATCCTGCATGGCACCAACCCTTAAAATCATTTCCAAGGCAGTGCTGGAGCAGAGTGCAAAGGTTTGCTCACTGAGAACACAAGCACCAGATCTCCAGGGTCTCCCTGGCTGTTCTTCATGGGTGAAGTTGAAGGTGTTCATTAGGATCTGTTGCATTCTGAGGACTGTCTGCATCTCTCTTGAGTTTCTTGACTTGCGTGTCCCTGATGAAAAAGAGGCCACTTGGTGAGGTGTGCTCTGTGAAGGCTCTGGCAATGTGAACTTCCCTTTATCTTGAAATAGCTCAAATTCAGTGTATTTTTTTCTGTGGATGCTGAAAAAGTCATTTGTTCAAGTGGGGTCTCCAGAGTGTGCTAAAGAAATTCTTCCCAGACAAAAGGAGAGGAGTTGTCTGGATCTCTGCAGCTGATTCAAGTGCTGCTGGGACGTTTTATAGCTGGATACATTATTGCCTGATAAAGCATCTTAGGGTGGCTGCAGCCTGGGGAGAGGCATTTTTGTTATTGTAGAACTTAATAAATAAACAAGAGTAAATGCATTGGAGGGACCGGGATCACAAGATAGCAGTAGAACTGTGCTCTCTTAGAGATCCAGCATTACAAGCAAATTATTTTCCTTTTTGCTTTGTCTCTGCTTTCATCTCCATTCTGAAAGAGTCAAATTAATGAGCAGTATTGAGCTATTTGTTTGGCAGCAGATGTCAACCAGCTATTGATTCTGATCTGAAGCAGCTGACTCAAGTGATTTCGTTGTTTCCAAGATAATGTTTAGCACACATGGAATTAAAACAGCCTAAAAATAGAAGAAAAAAAAGTACAAATATGCTTTAGATTAGATGTCTTATGTGAGACTTGTGGATCTCATAGACTCTGGCCCTCTGCTGTCACCAACACTCTGCCTTTTTATAGATTTAACAAGGTCCATTTTGAAAGCAGATTGCTTTTTTCCAGCCTACTCGTCTCATCAGAAGTCCATTACGGAATCTGATTGCCTTAATAGTTAGAGGCCCTCTAATTTGAAGCCTGAATTTATTCATGGCCAGTTTGTAGCCATGGGGGGGTAAACTGCTCTGTTATGTCTTTCCACCTGAGCTCTTTTCAGCTACTTATATATTTGTGTTCAAATGAGAAGTTGAGTGTTTAGGGGCTGTTCCCAAGCACGTGACTAAAGGCTGTGGAGAAAAGCAGCATAACGTAAAATAGTACAGAAGAATTAAAGGTTTTTAATACAGTCTTGATGCTTCCTTCATAGGGGCCCTGATACTCACCTGCAAGTAGAAATTGAGGAAAGTTAAAGGGTTAAAGTCAATCCTTTACCTACCTCCAGCTGAAGTTATTACATCACCTTCTGGTGCCTGGTGTTAGTTAGTTACTTGCATAATTGGACCAAATTGCCAGAAGGAAAACAAATATCTAAAGAAAACCTAAACAAGCCTAACATAAATCAAAGAAAAAATCCAACCAACCCACCAAAACCCCAGCAACTAGGTTCTGTTTAAAATCGTACATTTAACAGTACTTTTAATCAGGTACAAAAAATAACTATGCCTGCAAAGTGATGTGGTTTTGAGGCACTTTTTAATAGTTTTACTGATATCAACAGGAGCTGTATTCTGTATGTACATTTAGATAGATTGGTCTGCACTGGCACATTGATCCACCTCACTGAGCGGCAAAAAAAAATTATTTAATTAGGATTGAATCGTCTTGTCTGCATTGCAAAGGATAAAAGTGGATAAAAGTGAAGAATAGGAATAGTAAAGTGAAGAGGAATAATTTTCATTTTGGCTTCGTAGTGGAAGAAGGGAAGAGGGTTGTCTCTGAAAAGCAGCAGAAGGAGTTTCTAATTCATTGTTAAATTTAGCAGCTTGGAAAGTAGCCTCATGGTACAAGTAAATCCTTGGCAGCAGGCTCTGAATTAAGCTATGTACTTTCCTGGGGCAGTTAGATTGTAACAGTGGGAAGGGCATCTGTGTATGTGTGAAATGTGTGTGTTGACTTTCTGGTCTCTCTTCAACCTGGCCATATATTTGGTTTCTGCATTGTACATTTTATGATTTGTTTTAATCCCCTTTTTCTGTTTAGTTATATGTGTATTTACCATCTCATCATGTTTCCATGGTCTGGCAATGATTGATCACGTAGTCATGATAGTCTGCAGTTTTTCTGAAAAATATTTTTCTCGTCTTTCATTTATTTGTCAAACAATTTTTGCAAATGTTGCACATCTGTAATAGTCTTAAACAACTAGTTAATAAAACCAGATGGGCCATGCAGAGTAATTTCTCTCTAATGAATTGGAGGTCAAGAAAATAGTCTTATCCAGAATTTATTATTTAATATTAAAGAGTTTATTGCTAGACTGGGCCAGTTTTTCCTACATGACAAACAAACACAACATTTCTTGCTCTGGCTGTTCTCACTTCTTCAGGATTTCTTCTGATCTTAAAAATAGCATCTTCAATTTCTATTTATTTATTCTTGCCTCTTACTCTTAGATCAGGTTGCAGTAACTAGTTGCTTCTGTCTTAAGAAAGAGACTGGTTGTAAAAGAAGTAACTGATTTACCTTTAAAAAAAAGTTTCTTTGTTGATTTACTGTGAACTATGTCCTTTGTAAAACCTATTTGTTGGCTTTTACATTCATAAGCCTTTGTGTCTTAGAGGTTGCAACTTCTCAGTAGGTCTTGGGATTTTTTTCTTCCTCTAAAGTCATCCAGTCTTTCTTGAACATGACTGGTTACATCATCACTTTTAAAAATACTAACCAATGTAAGCATGTAAAGGTGGCTTCACATGAGGTAGGGTGTTGCGACCCACCCCAGAAAGTGGAGAGTAACCCAAGTTCTTATTAATAAATCCCTTGGGGTGGATTAGAGTGAAAACAACACTGAATAATCGGTGTTTGTAAACGTATATATGTAGGGTTTATTTTAGAACAGTTTTGTTTCAAAGGTGTAAAAAGGTACGTTGCCATTTTTGGTATTATCATCTATACCTATCATCTACAGCAATATAGCAATCATTAGAGCATAAGGATTACACTTAAGGAAATGTATAAGGTAGAGAAAGGGAAAGAAAGGATAAAGGTGAAAAGAGTCACAACCCACAGGGTCCAGCGATGAAACTTGGTAGTTGCAGCTTCCATGTCTGTTAGTTGAAGTGGTGTTCTTGGTCCGTTGGGGCTGGGGGAGGGAAGCCCCCACACTCAAAGAAGTTATGAGTTATTATATACTTCCAGAACGCCTTGTACCTCATGGCAGACACAGGGGGTTGGGCCCCGCTGCCTCTTCCCAGCCTGCAAAAGCCCCCTGGCGATCCTAGAATGCGTAAACGTTGACCTTTTCAGTCTCTGACAGGCCCTTGCAGCCTGGTAAGCCTGGGTTTGGGTTTCCAGCTCAAGCTCAGGTGCATCACCAGGGTAGTGCAGAAATGCCACAGCTGGTTAATTTTCTTTGTTGCGTCTCACACAGGTAGCACCGACGACCCTTTAGCAGATCTTTCTGAGGTCTTAAATACTGATGATGATATTCTTGGAATACTTTCTGATGACTTGGTAAAGTCTGGAGATCATTCAGGTATGTACATTTAGAAGGTCTCTCCAGTATTTGCTTTCTTTTTTTTCCCCCTCTTTATCATAGATGTATTTGTTGTACTGTATCCATAGGTTAAGCTCTAGGTCATTTCAGATATAATTTTCATATCTTAAGAATACCTTGGTTTGGAATGATTTTGTTGTGTCCTACCAAAAAAAAGATCCCCAACCTTGTCAACATTTTGTTTTACTTGGCTCTTTGCTTTGCTGCTTAAGAGAGAATAAAATGTAGCTGCTGTTGTCTCTCATACCTGCGTAGCTTTTTTCAGCATGCAGCTTTTTCTTTACTTTTTTTTGTTTTCGTGTTGTAATCATCCATTTTATCTGGTTTGGGTCCTGTAGGTCTTGATTTATGCACTTTCCAGGTTGAGAACTCACCCTCCCCATTTGGTAAGAATCTAAACAATGGATGATCCATGGTTAGCAGTAGCCCTCTTTCCTAGTGGTTTTAGCTGAAAGAACTGCATGTGTAGAAACTAGTACTCCTTTCTCCTTTACTGTGTCACTAATTCATGCTTTCATTTTCCACTCTGTGGTGTTCGAGTCTAACGCGACCTTCAAACTCTGCACTCTGCCTTCCAGAGTTTTGCTTACAGCTTTTAAAAACCTTCCTGAGTTTCTGTGTTCCATGATACAAACCCATGCATTTCCTTGCTGCCACTGTTGATATTACTTCCTATAGTAGTGTGTAGTTTTTATCATAGTGGTATATTTTGTGAATTAAAAGCATTTTTGTCAATATGAGTATATTAAAGCATGAATAAAGCAACCAGCATCGATTCTTTTGCCTCCACTGGGTAATGGTTCATCACCTTATGTAAAACACAGGTTGACAATACGTAGAATGGCACGTTTCATTATTTTAAATTTGAGTTTATTTAGTATCTATTACAGAAATACATTTTAAGTACTGAAGGAGGTAGTTCTTTTTTTTTTTTCCCCTCCCAAGTTTTTCTCATTTGGGAGATTTATTGACTTGTAAAGGATGTTAGGAAACTTATGTAGTAAGTTATGTTTTCTTAGTACCAACAAATCACTTTGAGGTAACCCATAATATTCAGGAGTTGTTTTTTGAAATAAAAACTTCTACAGCTTGTTTTATACTGGCTAAATTTCAGCAGCATTTCAGTAGATATTTAACGTAATATTTGAAATGAAGAACATTTGGAGTGCCCCTTAAGGTACACGAGGATGAACCATGTTTAGTACTGGTGTGGTTGTTTTTAAAATGTGAAAAACAGTTATAGTGGAACTACGTACTGAAAACAATACACTCAAAACCATGCTGTACCTAAACTCAGTAGTCTTATTTCCCATTCTTCCAGTTGCATTATATTCAATTAACATTCCTCAAACAATGTAATAAACTGGAGGTAAATAGTGCTTAGTTTTGTTTACTTTTTCTAATGAATGTTTTGTTTTGCCTTACCATTCAGATCTTAGGAAGTCCTGGTTTAGTTGATAGCTCAGCTCTAGGGGGTAAAAGAAGGGTTTATTCTCCTTACTCTATACCAGTAAATTTCACTATTCATGTCTAATTTAATATTCTTTCTTCCTTCAGCTGGATTGGATATTGGTCCCATCTCTGATGATCCTTCTTCTCTGCCTCAGCCAAATGTCAACCAGAACTCAAGGCCGCTGAGTGAAGAGCAGTTGGATGGAATCCTCAGTCCAGAACTAGACAAAATGGTCACAGATGGTAATTTTTTTGTCCTTAATCTTGGTCTTCTGGAGAACTTTAGTAGAAATAATCTTTTTTCCTCCCCACCAAGTGACTCATCTCTGTGTTGTAACATAACCATTTGAACTTGTCTGCACAATTACTTTTATTGGTTCTTTTGGTGATTACTTATTCTGTGTTGTCTTTACTTTGTCCAGGTGCTATTCTTGGTAAACTGTACAAAATCCCAGGTATGTATCCCAGTCTTCACTGTCTTTTATAAAACACAGTTCATAAGCAATACCAGCAACTCATGCACGACTTTTTTTTCAGAGCTGGGAGGAAAGGATGTTGAAGATCTGTTCACAGCTGTGTTAAGTCCAGCAGCCACACAACCTCCTCTGCCACAGCCCCCACCTCCACCCCAGCTGATATCTCTGCACAGCCAAGGTATGTTCCTCTGCTACTTTTATGAAGAGCAGCCTGCTCAGCACAGTTGTTTAGATGCTGCCATGGGAGTGGGACACAGCCCTGTTTCTGCCGTTGCTAAATTGTGGAACTTGCCATTGTGAATTTGTGAGCTGTTACTCTAAACCTGTTCTGAAGGGGGCATGTGATTAAAATCCACATAAATATTGCTAATAGATAAGGACAGATATTTGAGATTTTTCTAACATATCGATGCTTTTATCTTAGCTGACGCTTCTGTGATTTTGAAATTAGTCTGTGCTAAAGCATGTGTTCTCACTTCACTCTTTAATTACTTTTGAGTACCTCCTCAAGGGTAAGGCAAGAGTCTGTATAACACTAATTTACTGAGTCTTAATTTCCTGTAAGTATGCAGTTTAACATATTAGCTAGTCCTGTTAGAGAGAAGGCTAAATAATTTTGAAATGTATCTTGGAGATTATAATTTATTTTTCTTCATTACTACTAAAATTACCATGAGTTGATACGGCATATTCTTGCTCTGATATTGAAAGCAAGGGGCAAATCGATTTTATTTATTGTTATTGCCAGTAGAGACATTTTTTTAAGCAGTATGTATGAGGATAATCACACGTGCTCCTTTTCTTATCAGACATCACCTCTGAGCTCATGTAAAGAGTGCCCATTCTGTTACACTGGTACTACAAAAAGTAATATGAAGATTGATTTCACCAGTGAATTAATCATAAGAAGAAAAGTGATTGGTTTCCTAGTTGGATTAATTTCCATAAAAAGGAAAGACTTCAAAAACTCTTAGAAAGGAGAGAGTTTAAAGCATATAATGAGGTGATTTAAAGCAAAAGATAATATAGATATCGTTGCCTGTTTCCCAGTTACTTGAGTACTTGGAGATAACTTCAGCATTTGAGCTCTGTAAGATTGTTCAACTCCTCCCTGTGGGAACTGCCACAATTACAAAGTTTTAGATTTACAATTTGGTTCCGTTACAGTGTAATGATCCACATGTTTCTGTGAGATAAGTGCAGTAGTTGGGAAGATGGCATCAAGTTTCAGCAACTTCAAATCCAATGAATGCTGTCTTCTCACATGTGATCCCACAGTGCAAAGCAGAGGCCTGACTGTCCCTCCAGGTCTTCACAGTTGCTGTATACTCTCTGTTTACCAGCTATAATAAAGCACATTTTCTTAAATTTGGTGTGCTTGCTGCATAGCACATGTAACCTATAGATCAGAAACAGTCTCCTAAAGCATGACAGAATGATACAGTGTCATCCTACAGATGCATCTAATTCCTGAGCTACTTCTGTGCTACTGGGGCAACAGTTATAATTTCACTTAAATGACAGGGATCCAGAGGCCAGTGCTAATTCTGTGTAGTAACATCTGCAAATACCATCTGCTGGGATGAATCTGCCTGTGCCACATTTCTAAGATTGTAATCAAATAAATAAAATTTTCTGGCTTTGTACTGCTAGACTGGACATTTAATTAGAAAATGCTAATGCTCATTTGAGTAGAGTTATCTGTTTCATTGGTTACAAATTAGGGAGTTAGTAGATAATGAGACTTACTTTGGTACACTGCTCAAGAGTCTCAGAAGAGGAGATGTTTAATTCAGGTGGCTAATGATAATCCTGCAAGGACTGAAAACCATTCTCCATGCTTGCTGCTTGGATCTGGTGTAACAGACAGGAAGACCATTAGCTTTTAAGAATATATCTCAATATAAAGTGCAGTGTCATAGCGTGGACTACTGCAAAAGTTTTGGAAATCCATTTAAAAAAAAAATTAGAGAATAAAAAAATTCTCTGCAGGGATGTGATGCATTAGGAAAGAATCCCTTAAGCTTGTAGGGAAGCAATTTAAACTGATTTAAAATCTGTTAAAAAAATGTAAGGACATTGCTATAAAATTTTAAAGCAATTAGTTTTGCATTAGGTGAGACATTGTCTTCTCAATGAAAACTTCCACTTCTCCCTTAGAAGTAGTCACCCTTTAAAACAGTAATTTAAACTTCTTCTTTCCAGGAGAGAATGCATTTCCAAGAGTGCCCCTTATGAATGGTCTGATTGGCCCCAACCCTCATCTCCCTCATACGGCTTTGGCTGCTGGAGGTGGTTTGGGCACCTTCTCTCCCATTACACAGCAGCCATATCCTGATACCAGGTAAGTCAAGTTGGGAACTAAAAAAAATATTTGCTATTTAGTGTACTTAGTATTGGAAAAAAGTATTAGTAACAGCAACACTTGGAGGGTGGTGTTGTGACTGATACTGTGATATTATTAGTTTTTGACAGCCACCACCAAAACTTCTGTGTTCTTGCAGCCTTTTGAAACAGCAAACAGGATAAGTACTTTGCTAATTGAGAATTGTTTGTAGTTTTGTTGTTTTTATAAAACAACCCCCTTTTGTGACTTGTCAGGGATAAGAATCCAGCGTTCAATCCAATGGTGAGTGATCCCAACAGCTCGTGGGCCCCAGCTGCTCCGCCTTTGGAAGGCGAAGGCGATACAATGTCCAATGCCCAAAGAAGCACTCTGAAGTGGGAGAAAGAAGAAGCTTTGGGTGAAATGGCAACTGTAGCACCTGTTCTCTATACAAACATCAACTTCCCTAACCTGAAGGAAGAATTCCCAGGTGAGTGGTTTTACTGACTCAGGTTGAATATTTTGCAGCAATTTATGCATCTTGATTTGAAATAATCTAAAATAGGCTTATCAAAGCCTTGTATATTAACACATTTTTTGGTTGCAGACTGGGCTACAAGAGTGAAGCAGATTGCTAAACTATGGAGGAAAGCAAGCTCACAGGAGAGGGCTCCCTATGTGGTAAGAACAATTGCCACCTGCATTTGCATACTTCCAGAATATATGTATTTCATTTATATGGTCATCTTTTTCTTTTTTTTAAATAAATCAAGTTCTAGGTTTCATGAAAGTTCCCTTACTCCAAGAATGCATTTGTAATTTAACTTTGAATACTTTACCTGTATTCTTTGCTTTTCAATCTTGGAATAAACTACATTAGTATTGTGCAATCTAACGATATCAGCTGAAATGAGAACATCTGTGGTTCCCACTGCCTCTTGGCTACATTTGATTCATGCCTCAAGTCTTCTTTGCTCTGTCTCTCTCTGCACAGGATCTCACCAATTTCTTCAGAAGGATAATAACGACTGATTATGTGATTTCTCTCTCTTTCATCATCCCCTCTCACTGATCTGTTCTTTTTTGCCCCTTTAGAGTTGCTGAAGCCTTTCACCTGTTGAACTAACAATTCCAAGGGTGTCAGTGCTCACATCCCTGCTTTGCTCATTTACTTCTACTCTGTTTTCTTGCTTTGCTGTTCCCCTTCACTGCTTACTCTCTTGTATTGCTTTGTGATGGAAACTCTTTTCATATGTTCCATGTTGGGGAGCATGAAGGACTCTGTTTTTCTCTCCAGAATCATTCACCTCCTTCACATCTGAGTCAAGTGAACACATGTACTTGTAGCAGCTATCTGGAGCTACATGGTCATTGATTCCATTTGGCAGAACTTCTGCCATTCAAAGGGTGACCCTTGTGCTTTCTTGAAGCCTCTCTTGAAGACTGTCCACATCCAAATCTCAGAACCTGTATCACTGATTGTTTTAGACCTTCTGAACCATTGTTAGCAAGTGTACTTTCCTTTAATTTCCTCTCACATCTCCATTCTCTCCTAGTTCTCATCTTCTCTTTGTTTGTTCACAGTAGCAATTGGATGGTCGTTCTCACTATGTAGATTTCTGTGGATTATGCAGGGTTATGTTTTCAGTCTCGTAGCCTCCCCTTACCTGCACTTTTTTGATACAGGCCCATCAGTAATCAAGTTTGATTCCTATATATGTTGATGACTCAGGGTTTAGCAGTACCAACATCATCTCCTGCTATCCAAATTTAAAAATTTCCCTTATCTCTAACGACTTCTAAGAGGATAAATCATACCCTAGATTCAATGTGGGAAGTGGAGTTCTTGGTCTTTCTGAAACCTTTTTCACTTGAAAGAATAATTCTCTATTTTTGTCTTTGTATCACTGAGGCATCATCATTATTCTGCTTTTTATTTAGTGTTACAACTTCACCAGTTTTGGACATCTATGTCATCTTGTCCATGCTGCAGTTAATTTTGGTTGTTCATCCTGTCTAGTATTTAGAAGATAAAAGCGACTTACATGGATGGCATTTACCACTTTACAATTATTTCTATGACTGACTGTTTTATTTTTTATTGTTCTTAACAAGTGCAGTCCTATCCTCACAATGGATATCCAAACAGCAGCAGCAAGAAGTATTTCCTTCATGTTTAGAAGGAGAGTGCATGCAAGTGCATGCTCATGCACACCAGTATTTACACAGCAAGACATGGTTAATTCCTTTCAGAACAGTCTTTGCACTCTTGCCATTCAGCTGTTGCTGGTGCTCCTGGCATTGTGCACACAAGAAGCTGCTGTGGTCCCTCTCCTCAGGGACTTATACTCTGGGATGATGAACAAAGACTGAAATGAAATTTAGAAAAGCGTTAGTAAATTTTGACTGTAGGCTTTTTACTTTCTTTAGTGTGCACAATCCCATCACAAATGATGCTAATTTTTCTGCTGCTGTGACACTTGGTGCTCTCAACCATGTCCCTGTTTCATTGTTGGGGGGAAAGGATTAAAGCCTTCTCCACTAGGCAACCCCTGCTTGACAACTGGAAATAAATTTGTAAAAAAGAAGATGTGAGGGTTTGGTTCAGAAAAGGAATCACATCCTAGATTGGTGGTAAAACAGACCCTTTGAAACTTCCATTAGATACTTTTAAGTGTCACTATGGCTGTAAAATGCCTCATTGAAGAGGAATTACTGTTCTTCCATCCAATTTTTCCTGATCCATAAGCCCATATCCTGTGTTTATACTGTTAACTGTTAACAGACTGTGATCTATAGAGGCTATTTAATGGAGTAGACTGTATTTTTCTTGTCATTGAAGTTCTCCACATTAGTGGCCTTTATTGATCCAAACATCATCTACTGTGCTCATGTCTTCAGACTGCAGACCACACCAATATGTGATCTGAAAGGTAAACTGGTAGGATTCATAGTTTCTTGGCACAGCACAGTACCTGAACAGACACCCCTCATGTATAGAAAACCTTTGCTGATAGGTTTACTAATTACTTTACTAACTGCTAATAACTCCTTAGTTCTTTCCATGTATGTCAAATGCAGAATTTCTGTAGAGATGAAGTATTTTCCACTTGGAATTTCTTTTAAAGTCTATAATTTCTTTTCTATGAGGATGCATGTGATTAAAACAGGCTCTACAAATAATTTGGTGATAGATTTTGTAGGAATAACAGATGCAGTGTTCACACTTAGCAGAAGAAAATGAGGCTAACTGCATCTTTTTTTCTTTTTCCAGCAAAAAGCCAGAGATAATAGAGCTGCTTTGCGCATCAATAAAGTACAGATGTCAAATGACTCCATGAAAAGGCAGCAGCAACAGGATAGCATTGATCCCAGCTCACGCATCGACTCCGACCTCTTTAAGGATCCATTAAAGCAGAGGGAATCAGAACATGAGCAGGAATGGAAATTCAGACAGGTGTGTTCCATTTAGGGTGTTTTGTTATATTCCTCCAGTTTTTTATTGCACTGTCAGAATCTGTTGTCATAAAATCAGTTTGAATCTTTCTTTGTAGAAGAGTATAAAGTCAGCCATTCTGCAGGGGAAGGAAACAGATGTTATTAGAAGAGAAGCTGCTTGCAAAAATTTTAAAATTTTGACTCTTAAATACTATGTATTATGGAAATAGAGTGTTCTTTCTCTGCATGGCTGGCTAGTGCAGTAGTTAGTTTTTATACACCCCAGTCCTGCAGACTGCTGCTCCAAATGGGGCTGACTGTCTCTCAAAACCCATTTGCCTCACATCAGTGCTGCATCTCTCAGTAGCCTTTGTCTTCAGAATATAAGGTTGGAAAGCAGTGATGTTCTTTTGGCAACCTGGGAAATGCTTATTCCCAGGCAAAAAAGACACATGTCAAGGTAATTGAACTTTGCAAATAGCTGGACCCTCTTCTCCCATTGCATTTAAAATTTGCAGTTTGCAGTTATTTATAATTCATCTTTGATGTGTCCTGAAGTTTTTAAATTATAGATTCAGTCATCAGAAAGATTTTGTATGCCCCAAACTTACTAGTGTAACCTTTTTTCCTCATAATTTTAAAACAGCAAATGCGGCAAAAGAGTAAGCAACAAGCCAAAATAGAAGCCACGCAGAAGCTTGAACAAGTGAAAAATGAGCAGCAGCAGCAGCAGCAGCAGCAACAGCAGCAGCAGCAGTTTAGTTCACAGCAGCTTCTGAACCAGTCTGGCTCAGACACACCCAGCAGTGGGATCCAGAGCCCCTTAACGCCACAGACTGGCAATGGAAGTATGTCTCCTGCACAACAGACATTCCATAAGGATCTATTTACAAAGCAGCAGCTCCCTGCTACGCCTACGTCCTCGTCCTCAGATGATGTGTTCCTAAAACCACAAGCCCCACCCCCTACTCTGACCCGAGTCCCAGTACACGATTCACTGGCTCAGTCTCAGACTCCTCAGACATCATCACAACAGATGTTTTCTCCAGGTTCCACAAACACAAGACCTCCCTCTCCAATGGATCCATATGCTAAAATGGTGGGAACACCTAGACCAGCACCCGTTAACCAGAACTTTGTTAGAAGGAACACCATTGCCCCATTAGATACCTGTGCAGCACAGTCATCTGTGTCCCGGCCCATTCAGGGAACTGAACCATCGGGAAGCAGGCCTTCACCAGTCAGGGATTCATGTTCTTCATCTCCAGGGAGCAGTGATCCCTATGCAAAGCCACCAGACACACCCAGGCCTGTCATGGCATCAGAGCAGTTCTCCAAACCATTGGGGGTCCTGAGATCCCTGGAACAGTCAGGGAAGGTTCCTTTAGCAGCTGGAAGCAGTGATCCCTTTACTAAGCCGGCTCCTAGAACTGATACATTTCAGAGACAGAGAGTAGCCTCTGCTGATGCCTATGCACGGCCTCCATTGACTCCGACTCCCGCTCCTGATGGGAACCCTGGACCTTTTAAAACTCCTATGCGCCCTCCTCAGTCCCCACAAGATCCCTACACGTCCATGCCAACCACCCCCCGGCGCGTTGCTGTGGATCCATATGAAAGGCCTGCTTTGACACCGAGGCCAGTGGATAACTTTTCCCATAATCAGACTAATGATCCATACAGCCAGCCTCCCCTGACTCCCCACCCTGCAATAAAGGAACCTTTTGCCCCCCCACCCCGGATAGCGCGGCAACAGAGCGATTCTTTCCCTCAGTCTGGGCCCATTTCAAGGCCTGCTTCTCAGGACCCTTATTCCCAGCCTCCAGGTACTCCTCGGCCAGTTGCTGATCCTTATGCCCAACCTCCAGGAACTCCTCGGCCCACCACAGTTGATCCATATATGCAGCAACCACCAACACCGAGACCTTCTCAGCCGGCAGATTTATTCTCTCAGACCCCAGCAAATCAGAGACATTCTGATCCATATGCCCAACCTCCCGGGACACCAAGGCCAGTTCTCAATGATCCCTATTCTCAGCAACCAGCAACTCCAAGGCCAGGGATTTCTGAGGGTTTTAACAGACCTGCAATGACAAGACCAGGAGTAATACCAAACAGAGATCCTTTCCTGCAGACACCACAGAGCAGGTTGCAGGGCACTTTCGTCAGGCCATCAGATCCATGTTCTCAAACTCCCAGACCTGCAGGACCTGCAATAACAGATTCATTTAGCCATGGTCCAGCTGCTCCAGCACGTGACCCATATGATCAACCACCAATGACTCCAAGACCTCAGCCAGAATCTTTTGGAACTGGTCAACTGGCCCATGATGCTGCCGATCAGCCACGGCCTGGATCTGAGGGCACCTTCAGTGCATCTGGAAATTCTCCCATGACTTCTCAAGGACAGCAGTTTCCCAAAGTTTCACAAGTTCCTGGCCCAGCACCCACCACGGGAGTAACAGATACACAGAATACCATGAATATGTCTCAAGCAGATACTGAGAAGTTAAGACAGGTGAGGATAATGTTCAATACTGATGGTATTAAAATTTCATAAACAGAAGAATTTCCCCCATTCTTGTTAATATTTGAAGTTTCTTGTCATTAAACATAGCTATATGTAAGATAAGAATCATCTTAATTTACTTAGTATGTTCATTTGGTCCACCTGGATAGAACCAGAACATATAGAATATAGAAACATCAGTAATTTTTAAGATCCAAAAAGAAAGCAAAGGCCATATTTGAAGCCACTGAAGGTGTAGATGGTTGGTCAGTAATAGCTCTTTTAGCTAGAGTCTAAGGGGAAAAAACACCTTGAAAGGACAATTAGTTCTGTTCTGTAACAGATGAGATGTGGAACTGATTGTCAGTGACTTCTTCACTGGCTGGAAAAGTGGGTACAGGCAAAGATCTCAGACCAGGCATCTGACTTTGCAGTTGGCCAACATGTTGAGGTGAATCCTGCCCTTGGTCACTGCTCTTCTTGAGGCACTTTCGCTCCCAAGTTTCTGCCAGTGAATGTTTGACCAACAGCTCTTGCTGAGAATAGAATTACATTCAGCTCATGGAAAGCTGCTCACTCTTTTGTTTGGAAGGACTGATGGGAAGTGGATTTGGTGGAAAATTGGTAGTATTTATCATCAGTCAGAGCAAATTCTGCAGCTGTGGTGCAAACCTCTTGCTGAATTTTCTTCAGTGGACCTTTAGTCACCCTTGCACTTTTCATGTGGCAACAGGACCTGCATTGTTGGAATAGAAAAAAGAAAAATTCCTTTAATTTTAATTGATAGAATGGGTTCACACCATACATTTTGACAAGAGGTCTGAATGTCAAGTTGCACCACCAGCACCTTGCACCGTTTGACCCCCCTTCTCATTCCTGAGGTGATTACGATAGTTCTTAATATTTTTCTGTAGTGACTGAAGAATTTCTTTCCTCCGAAAAGCTTAACCTAGCAGAGTGTAACACTTCAAAACATGTCAGTTGCAGTGTCAAGTGTAATGATTTTTTTTTTTTTTAAACAGCGCCAGAAATTACGTGAAATTATTCTACAGCAACAGCAGCAGAAGAAGAACGCGGTTCGTCAGGAAAAGGCCTTGCAGGATGCAGCAGCTCCCACCCATGCGACTCCTCTTCAGCACTGGCAGCAAGACAACTTAAATCAAATCTTTAATCGCCCTCCTCCTCCATATCCTGGGAATATTAGGTCCTCTGTAGTCCCTCCGGGTGGGCCAAGGTTCGCCGTATACCCAAAAGACCAGCGTGGGCCGTTTCCTGCTGATGGGCAGTTCAGACCCCAGTTTCCAGGCGATATGAATGCCATGGGGATGAGACCTCATGGCCTTAGGTAAGCTCTTGGATCTCTTAAACCCAGGATATTACAAGGGTCGTTAGATAAAGGGGTTCTTTTGGATGAAAAATCATCTGTGTTGTCTGCAGTAGCTGGTAACCTTCTTGAAGTCCGTATGTGCAGTGCGTTTTCTTGTGTTTTACACTAACAGTGTTCTACACTCTTTTATTGGGAATTAATCAGAAATAAAAATGGAGAAACTGCATTTCTTTAAAACAAACAAACAAAAAAAAGTGAAAGGTTGGACTTTATTTTTGATGTCTTAATAATTAATAACTATAATATTCTTGTTTTCATTTCTAATGAATAAGTAATCAAATATCAGCTTCTGTCTGTGCAATTTTTACAGTGAATGCTGTGATGTAAAATGAATACCAGTATCAATACGTTGTCATCTCAGGAATTATGATTTTAAGTATTTGTATTTATTTCAGTAATTTCTAAATCCATGCACTATTATTTTTTACGCTGGGTTGAATTAACATATATATTATTTACTAGGATAGTTCTGACTGTCATAGTTTTCTATCCATTATTATTATTACTGAAATTGAAAACAGGTTGTTTATTAAACATAATTAAAGCAATTATTTTATTGTAGTCATAAAGCTCATTTAAATGTAAGCATAATCAGTCAAAATATTTATTTAAATATCTTAATGAATGCATCACTTAAAGCATTTTAGTGAATAGCTATTTACTCAGATATGCCAGACTAGGCAGCCTTAGGAAAAAAAAGGTTACTTAGTCTTTCATGCTTTATTTTAGATATGGTTTTCCAGGAGGTGGCCATGGTCCACCCTCAGGTCAAGAACGTTTCCTCGGTCCCCAGCAGCCGATGCAGCGCCCTGGAGTTCCCCCACAGCTGAGAAGATCCCTGTCTATTGATATGCCTTGGCCAGTGAACAATCCACAAATAAATAACACATCTGGGATCTCCCAACATTTTCCTCCGCAGGGAATGCCAGTTCAGCAGCACAATATATTGGGTCAGGCGTTTATCGAGTTACGTCACAGAGCTCCCGACGGGAGGCCAAGGCTGCCCTTTAATCCTTCTGCTGCAAATGTTATGGAAGCAGCAGCTCAGCATCAGAGACACACAGGGTTCATGCCCAGGCAGGATTTTCCAGGCCCAAGACAGGCAGAACCACTGAGACATAATTCTCAAGGAATACCCAACCAGTTGCAGATATCTACAAGTTTGGAGCACATGTCGCAGTCCCAGCAGGATCAGATCAATCCTGACAACCCACCTGCACTTGTAATGCGTTCTCTAGGTCATCAGCCAGTTGCTGATGCGTTCCCAGGACCATCTTTGTCCACATCTGCACCAAGTGATGAATCTGCAAACTTACAGATTCCCAACCAGCCAAGTGATGGTCTAGAGGAAAAGCTTGATCCTGATGATCCTGCTGTAAAAGATTTGGATGTGAAAGACCTTGATGGTGTTGAAGTCAAGGATTTAGATGATGAGGATCTAGAAAATCTGAATCTAGACACCGAGGATGGGAAAGGAGATGAACTGGACACTCTAGATAATTTGGAAACCAATGATCCTCACCTTGATGATCTTCTAAGATCAGGAGAATTTGATTTAATTGCGTACACAGACCCAGACCTTGATGTGGGGGATAAGAAAGGAATGTTTAATGAAGAACTAGATCTTAGTGTCCCCATTGATGACAAACTAGATATCCAGGGCAAGGCAGAAGAACCCAAACAGAAAGAACAAGGTGATACAACTGCTGCGCCTCCTGAGAACCAGTCTCCACCAAAGAAATCTGCTACAGAAAATGAAATTAAAACAGAAGTACTTTCTCCAAACACTCAGGAGGAAAAGAAGAATGAAAATGAAAAAAGTGATGGAAATGCTGAATCCACAAGTACTCAACAGGCTGCTGAAGTGGAGTTAAAGGATGGAGAAAAGGCTCCTGCACAGCCTGCTAACCCAGAATTCCCTGACAAAACTGCTGCTGTTCCTAGTCAAGAAACAACTGTGCCTAGTCCAGATGCTCAGGGATCCGCTTCACTACCTGTTCAAGGAGCAGTAAGTTCCTGCAGTATTTCTGGGTCCACCCCAGTCCTCTCAAGTTTGCTGTCTAATGAAAGCTCAGACAATGCTGAAGCGAGAACTCTGGGATCTCCATCTCAATCCCTGCCACCCACACAAATGAACCATGGATCAGGTATTCCACAAACACTCATGACACCTGGTGGACAGATCTTGGAAAACACTTTAAATTCAAATTTGTCCATGGTTCCACGAATGAACCATAATTTTTCTCAAGGGTCACCAAATCCAGGATTTATTCAGGGTCAGTCATCTAATCATAGCTTTGGGACGGGACAGACATCTAATCAAACTGTGGCTGTACCAAACCGTCCTGGTCCCAGTGGCATCTCTGGTCCCCAACAGATGATGCTCCCTCAACCATTAGCTCAGCAACAGAACCGAGAGAGACCACTCCTGCTAGAGGAACAACCACTTCTTCTGCAGGACCTCTTGGATCAGGAAAGACAGGAGCAGCAGCAGCAGCGACAGATGCAAGCCATGATTCGCCAGCGTTCAGAGCCATTTTTCCCCAATATTGGTATGTGGGTGATGTGTTTGTCTGTGTTCTGGTTAGTTTTTTTATAAAAATGCAACAACAAATAGTTAAATAATCCCTAGCACTGAAAGAAGGAGGTAGTTCTGTGGAACTTGAAGGTGGCATAGTGAAAATTAACCTGCCTACAGAGAGTATGGAAATTGAGTGTGTAGGTGGAATTCTGAACTCTGGGGCCAGGCTCCCGTTGTCATTACCAGGATCAGGGTAACTCTACACTTCTGATAATGTTTGTGACATCGGTTGTGTCACATATTCTCTTTATACTTTAGGTTCTCAGTGTGATATGGAGTAAATGCACTCTTTGTAAACAACATTTAATGACCAAGTGCAACAGCTGACCTTTTGATACTTGCTCTATCATTTTTATGTTTATGGTTGTTTCATTACATTTCTTTGCAGTTTTTAGTGTTGTCTCAAGGAAAGGGATCATTGAAAACTGTATTACTAACTGTCAGTCTAGGCAAGGCTCAGAAACATCTCTAATAATTCTGCATGTACTAAAAGCATTTAAGATAAATTGTGATTGCTTGTTTAATACAATTTAGTAGTTTGAACATTAAGATTGAGACCATCACTATTAATTAATTGTTATTAATGAAATACTAAATTTTGAGAATTGTGTTAGTTGTGAGCACACTGGCCATCAAGGCTGTTCTTTTAGTTCATTAGTGATGGTATATCAGTTGCCAGCCAAGCTCACAGAAACAATTCTTCTTCCTGAGTCTTAAACCTGTAAATAGAATTTATTAATCTGTTGGGTCATAGGCCAAGTTTGGTCTAGAGCCCTTCTCAGACTGACCTGCTTTTGTTTATATGTTATTATACTTATTAACCATGAATTTTGAAGTGGAGATGACAATTAATGTGAATTAGTAATGCAATTAGGTGGTTTTAAAGAAGATTTACTAATGAACTAGATGTAAACAAGTCAGTTCCAGTTAATAACTTGGAATGCTCAGCTGTGTTATTCAGTTCTACTGTTTTTCTCTTACAGACTTTGATGCAATTACTGATCCCATAATGAAAGCAAAAATGGTGGCCCTTAAGGGGATCAACAAGGTCATGGCACAGAGTAACATGGGGATGCCACCAATGGTCATGAACAGGTAGGCAACACTTGATACCATTCTTTAGGGCTACAAAATGTAAAAGGAAATAACAGAGCTTGGGGAAGCTGTGTGCAGAATACGAAAAAATTAAAAGTAGAGAAAAGATCTTTATGCCCTGGAGTTCATAGTCCATGATAACACAGGACTATCTCCTAAGAATAAAGCCAGTGTGGCAGTAGAAACTTAAAGGCATCAGACTTGTGTTCCAGTTGTGATGTCATTGCTCAACACAGATTCACTGTTGATGCTTTTCTTGTTTTCCCACTTACTAATTAGGTAATGACACATCTCCCACACATGGTGTTAGAAAACTGTGGATGACCATGTAACAGTGAAATTTTGTGTTGCAGCATATCATTTAATGCTGGGTATAATTAAGGTTTCCAAATAGTGGAAGTTTGACCCTCTCTTTAAATCCGTTCTGAGGACAAGAAGAACTGTGAACTGTGCAGGCTCCACCAGGACTGCCCTTACTCTAGGGTGGGGGAGTCTGTGGGCCAGGAAGGATCTGCACCTTTTATTATGTGGCCCTTAAAACTGTGTGTTTTCATCTTCCTAACACATACTTTAGTGTTATATGATAATACATGTATTATCATCTCTCACAATACATGTTATCAAATATCATAATACATGTTGTATGATACTACATGTAAATGCACACCAGGGCTGTGCATTTGCCCAACTCCACTTGACTGGGCTGGTGATGATGATACCTAAATGCATTAAACCTTTTCTTTTTAAATCATAAAATATAAGAATGCAAATACAGATTTTGTGTGCATGTGTGTTTTCACTGTTTTAGCACAGTAGACCATGTTTACTACTTCTCTCTGAAAAACCTAAAATGCTGTAGTTTCAACCAAGGGAGAATTAGTATTCTCCAGATGTTGAAAAAGTTTGGTACAGATGTTCAAACAATTGTATATAAAATACTTGTGTGCTTTGTGTAAGTTCAGTGTAGTACAAAAGGTTTTCTCTCCCCTAAAATACAATTTTTCAAGGTTATCATTTCACTTTATATATCCATAGGTTTCCTTTTATGGGTCAGTCAGTGCCAGGAGCTCAGACCAGTGAAGGCCAAAATCATATGCAGCAGGCAATTGCACAGGTAATAAAACTTGATATGGGCTTGAAACAAAAGTGTTTAACAGTTATAACTACATTTTGGTTATTTTAATTGAATCATGATTTAATATCCCTGTCTGTATGTTTTACTGAAATTTCTAGGATGGAAGTTTGACACCTCAGATTTCTAGGCCTAATCCTCCCAATTTTGGTCCTGGCTTTGTCAGTAAGTAAAGATTTAAAAATTTATTTTATGGTGTTGTTTCATTTTTCGGTTCTGTTTTCTTTAATATAAAATGTCCGTAAATGGATCTCATCTCTCAAAAAGTCATCTTTTTAAAATGAGTCATTTCATCATTACAATGCCAATTAAGGGGTGTGTAGTGAATGCTGTTAATATTTGCAAGGTTATAATTTCATTTTGTATATCAATAGATTTCCTTTTATGGGTCAGTCAGTGCCAGGAGCTCAGAGCAGTGAAGGCCAAAATAATAGAATAATTTCTGCTGTTAATAGAAGAAGCACCATAAGGAAGGAGGGAACCAGAAAATTGACATTATTTGGATCTGTGTGAGAACTGTAATCTACTAACTGGCAGACTGCTGTGTCAGAAACCTGGTCTTGGGTTGTGTTGCAATACTCTGAGCTCAGTGAGAACAACTGTCTATATTGAGTTGGATTTTTTTTTATTTTCAGAAGCAAAAAGTTTTGTGCAGTATCACTGTCATTTGAACAAATATCAGAAAAAGCTTTCCAGGCATTAGTTAAGCAAGCCTGGTTGGGAAGCACAATTGCTGAAAGCAGAAATATACAGCACTAACATTTTGCATTCTGTGTTTCTGGCTGCCCTAGATCAATTGTAAATCCTGATCTCTATGATAAGGAATATTTCCTAGCAGAAATTGAAACTGAGCCTATGTTGGGAGGAGGAGACCATGTGAAAAAAAGTGTTTCTATCACTACAAATAGTTCACTTGATATTTTTGAATAAGAAATAGAAGTAAACACCTTCACCTTTTCCAGAAACTGGAACAGCAGCACTGAGTGTGCAAGAAGGAGCTTTTGCAATATTATCTGTATTAATTTCGAGTGAGATTTCACATGGCACTCAGCGTGGCCTCGCTCTGGTTGAGTGGTGGTGGGTTCTGGGCACTTGAGGAAATCAGTTGCTCATTTCAGTAGTAGTTATTCTTAGCTGGAACTCATTAGTATTTCAGTACTTTCATTTGCACTTCCATGTTGCTCACGTTACTCTCCTTGTTTCCACTCAATTGTCCCTTCAGGATATGTGATTAGTTTAGCAGAATTTATTCTTGGAAGAACAGGAGCACAAGGACGTGGTCATATTGAACTCTCACTGCTGTGTGGGTGTCTGTGTTAAACAAACTGTGTTTACAAGGAAGATCCATCCCCTATTCCTGGTGTCCCAGCTCACTGCCACAGTGTGATCAGGAGACAAATGACATGATCACCAAACTGTCTCTCTTGCTTTCTGTGCTTAGTGCAGATCAGGTGTTATCAGATGTGATGGTTTTACCTTGAGAAAAATGTCTGAGAGCAATGGACTCGTGGCAGATGAGCATTTCTCATTTGTGGGAAGAGCAATGTCTCAGTTACAGCCTAAATGAGAGGCATTTGTTCTGGGGGACAGGATGTGGCACTGATGCTGAAGGCCCTTTTGCCCAGGACTGACACTGACAAAGTGATTTTTACAAAGACCGTGTGTTTTTTTCATTTCATGAATATTTGATGGATGTTTATAATTTTAATCTTTTTCTTAGAAGTAGTTATAAAAATAGATTTTATATGTACAAAAGTCTTCTACAAACACCAAAAATAATGAGGCCATGTTTCCTGTAAGTTTGTGTCCTTGCTCCCTATTCTCTCTCTCTCTACTTGACTACTTCCAGACATCTTCCATGTCCCCTCTTCTGTAGCAGAGCAGGGTACCACCAGATTCTGTAGCTGCTCTCAAAGCTACATTTGCTTACTGGAGAGTGCACATTTGCTGGCTCAACAGAGGGCTGGTGTGTCCTGAAATGAAGGGACTGTGTTAAAACTGCTTTCTCTCAATAAATGCAGTAGTTTGAATCTCTGTCTCCTTTACTCAAATCACTCCAAGAACTTAATATCTCTGAGATACCAAATTCTCTGTCAAATTTGGCTGAATTTAACCAATAGTTTCTTTAAAAAAGGGGACTACCTAACTGTTAAACTTGAGCTCTAAAAATGAGAGCTTACCCCCAGGATGGGATCATACCATATTTTATTTCCCTTCTTTCTAGATGATTCACAAAGAAAGCAATATGAGGAATGGCTGCAAGATACACAGAAACTTCTTCAAATGCAACAGAAGTACCTTGAGGAGCAAATTGGAGCACACAGAAAATCCAAAAAGGCTCTCTCAGCAAAGCAGCGTACAGCCAAGAAAGCTGGACGGGAATTCCCAGAAGAGGATGCAGAACAGCTTAAACATGTTACTGAGCAGCAGAGCATGGTCCAAAAACAGCTAGATCAGGTAATCACCTGGAATCCAAAACCTTGGTACCAAGTCATGCTACTGTGACTTTTTCCTTTAAACCTTCTGAAAGATACAGTGGAATTTAGTTAAAAAGGGAGCCAAATGCTGTCATGTTTTTTGTGTGTAACAGCATTACTCTGGATTGTAGGTGACACTGGAGTTGCAGAGGGACATTGTGATAAAAAACTGGTTTAGTACTTTGGGAAGAGAGGAAATTCCTTGGCAAAATGACTTGCAACAGAGTTCCTGGCATCGTGAAGAGCAAAAATGAAATATTCAGAGAAAAGTCTTAGCACGCAGGGCTTTGTTTCAGGCTTGAATGAACCTCATAACTCAGTCTTTTTCAGATGTCCTTTCATAATCAGAACGTCTTGGTTATATACCAGTTCAATGTTACTGTTTTAAAATCTCTTTTCATTATATCTTTAGTGTTAGTCTAGCTTTATGATCTGTCTCATTCCTAGGTGCTGATCATAAGTGTGTGTGTTATCTGTTATTAGATCACAGAATAGTACGGGTCAAAGGGATATCTGGAGAGCATCTAGTCATGATCAAAGCAGAACTAGCTTCACAGTTAAATCAGGTTGCTCAGCACCTTGCCAATCAAGTTCTGTAAGTCTCCAAGGGTTGAGATTTCCCAGCCTCTCTAGGGCCTCTGTTCCTATATGTAACCACTTTCACTGGGTTATGTTTTTCTTTCCTTATATTCAGTTGGAATTTCACATCCTGTGATTACAGTAAATGAAATTCAAATTAAACCTGTGATAAATTCAATAAATCTATGCTTTGGCCACCAATATTGAATGCTGCCTTCCTCAAGACGTTGTTTATAAATTATCTGGCATGATAGTCAAGATCAGCTAGTCCTGCTGAAAATGAAAATGCTTTAGAATTATCCTTTTTTAATATGAAGGAAAAAATTGGCAGCAGGCAGCTTGGAATGAAGTGATACCTGACCCTCGAGTTCTTACTCCTGTGTTGCTTTCAAGACAAACTATGAGCTGAATGGGGTATTGGTTGGCTTGTCTTTTCACTATGTGGAAGAGAGAAGGAGTGGGTAAATTATATCTATATCATTTATTTCTTTTTCTTTTTTTTTTCCCTTACACAATGAATCACAAGTGGAATAAGTGCAAAAAAAATAACTTTGACCAATCTTTATCATCTGTACATGATTCTAGTCTTACAGTGGAGTTAGACTGAAGTAACAGCTGCTAATCATGACATTGGTGGCAGATTCATTTACTGCCCCATAATTATAGTTCTCTTACTTGTACTTTTTAAACATAAGTTTCATCTGCTGCTGGCAAATGCCCCCCACTGCCCTTCAGCCACAGATTTAGACCAGTCACCCACATCCTAACCAGTACTTTGTTCTACACCTAGTGGGAGATTAAATGAGGCTTTGTTAAAGTATATTTTTAAGGACCTTCTGTTGGAAGCAATTTGCCACTCTTTCCATTCAGATCAAGTAATTTTTCTGTAATCAAGTTAGTTTTTGAAAAGTCTGTACATGTATGGAGAGAGAAAAGAGCTCTGGGATCCCTGTGAATTGCTGGCCCTGGACACAGGCGCGGAGCAACCGGAGCTGACTGTGCTCCACGAGCTGATGTGTGACAGGGTTATTAGCCCAGGCACAGAGCCATGGAGACACTGCCAGATTGTCCCTGCAGCCAGGGCAGTTTGGCTGCCTCGGTGTGGCTCTGTGCCTGTGCTAATACACTGTGCCTTGTTCTCCCCTGCACTGCTAAAATCACCAGGTCGACCCGCGCAGTCGCTCGGGGCCAGCTGGGTGTGGTCAGGGCTGGTCCTTTGAGATCCCAGTGATGTGGCTGATCCACCCCTGCAGCCCCTGGGAGGGAGTAGTGGTTTGGATGCCTCATGGTACAGAGCCAGCACAGGCTTAGCACTGCAGAACCACGGAGAAGGAGCACTGGATCTGTGCAGTGCAGATGGATCCAACTGGTGGCTTTATGCAGTGGCATTGTTTCTGTGGCAGTGGCAGTGCCAAACCAGAGCTCATAAATCATCTTGGACCTGAGGTTACTGTGTAAATAACCTTTTGGGTGCATCTGTCCTGCAGTTTGTAACCTGTCCGATGGGATCTCTGTTGTCCTGAGCTTTCAGGCTTATCCCTTGCCCCAGATAAAGGACAGGGCTATCAAACATTTTTAATTATGTTACAGACTTTTTCTGTCCCTACAAATAGCAAATGAAAGCTGTGGAAGTCATAATCTAATGAGCAGAAGCAAGAGATATATTTTTTTAATGTATTTATTATTAACCAGTAGACTAGAAGTCCTTATTTTTTTTTTTAAAGACCAGTTTAGTTGGATATCTTCTGTATTTCTGAAAGGCTCTTTCTTGTCCAGTTGACACTGTCATATCCTTCCTTTGACTTCTTCCGCTTGCCTTAAACTACAAGGCAAAACTTTTAGTGTCCAGGTTGAGTTTATTTTTGTCTTAAAACTTTAAATTTTCAAGGAACAGTTGCCATTTTCACCTGCTGTGAGAAGTTTGAGGATCTGCCTGTGAATAAATGGGAATCTACCTCACTGTTTTCCTGCAAACTTCTCTTTTTCAATTACATTCTTTCAAAAATTTTACTGATGTGTGAACATCATCCATCTCAGTGTTTCCTTTTTCCTCTCTGTTCCCAGCTATTTGTATCCCATGCATGGATGATAAGGTCTGTAGGACAAGGATCACTTTTGACTTAGGTTTGTGTACTCCCTGCACAGTGCAGGCTTGGTATGTAATTAAGACTCTGGGGCACTGCTATTTTGTCTAAAGTCTTGGGATGGAGAGTATTTCTAAAGAAATAATTGCTGTTTAGCATTAAAAACACTGTGCAGAAATGCTATTTTTGCCCGAAGTTCATTGCCTACTGGAGTTACAGTGGTGAGTTACGTTGTTTATGTTGCACAGCCAGTACATGCCAGAGATGAATAATGACTTTTAATTTTTAGATCCGAAAGCAGCAGAAGGAGCACGCGGAGCTGATTGAGGAGTACCGGATCAAGCAGCAACAGCAGTGTGGAATGGCCCCCCATTCCATGATGCCCGGTGTCCAGGCTCAGCCACCCATGGTTCCAGCAGGAACATCACCAGCAATGAATCAACAAAACTTCCCCATGGTGGCACAGCAGCTGCAGCATCAGCAACATGCAGTGGTGATCCCCGGGCAATCCAACCCAACCAGAATGCCAAATTTATCCGGATGGCAACCTGCTAATGCCCCTGCAAGTCATATTTCCATGAATCCAGCAAGGATGCAGCCTCCAATGACACCGTTGCCAATTACTCCTGGTACACCAGCTTCTGTGCCTGGTCCAAATGCAGCTACACAGTCAGGGCCACCCCCAAGGGTGGAGTTTGAGGACAATAACCCTTTCAGTGAGAGTTTCCAAGAGCGGGAGAGAAAGGAGCGTTTGCGGGAGCAGCAGGAGCGGCAGCGCATTCAGCTGATGCAGGAGGTGGATCGACAGAGAGCTTTGCAGCAGAGGATGGAGCTGGAGCAGCACAGTATGATGGGGTCTGAATTAAATAACAAAACATCCTTATCTCAGATACCTTTCTTCAATTCTGAGCTGCCTTGTGATTTCATGCAGACCCCGCGGCCCCTGCAGCCGTCTCCGCAGCATCAGCAGCAACCGATGGGGCAAATCCTGCAGCAAGGTGCTGTGACCTCCCCTCCTGCCACCAATTTTATGCAAAGCAGTGAGAGAAGGCCAGTGGGACCTACCACTTTTGGACCTGATGCATCTGCTGTTCCAGGTGGAGCCCCCAATTTCCATAATGTAAAACAAACTCATGGGAATCTTCCTGGGGCTGCCTTTACGCAGAACCAGGTCAAGCCTCCCTTTCCTTCTGCTGTACCTTCATCTACAGTGCTGGGCAGTGGTGCCCCATGTGGTTCGGACACTAGTGTGCCCCAGGCAACGAACTTCCCTGGATCAAGCCAGTCTCTCATCCAGCTGTATTCTGACATAATCCCAGAAGAGAAAGGCAAAAAGAAAAGGACGCGGAAAAAGAAAAAGGACGACGATGCCGAGTCCATAAAAGCCCCGTCAACTCCACACTCGGATATCACTGCACCATCAACCCCAACCATCTCTGATTCTACCTCCACCCCCACAGTGAACACCCCCAATGAACCACGTCACCAGGATGAGCAAGAGCCAGCGGAGTTAACGGGCCCCTCGACATCAAACGTGGGAGAGAGCCAGAGCTCCCCGGAGCGGGAGGGGAAGCTCCCCGGCAGCCTGGCCCCGAAACAACCGAGTGGGAGTGCAGAGACTGAAAAGGTTAAAACAGACACACCGACCAGCATCCAAGAAGTTAAACTGGAAAAGGCAGAGACTGATCAATGCTCAGGTCAAGCTGAGCCTAAACCAGAAAATCCAAGCAGTATTAAGGTGGAAGAAGACAAGGTCACCTCACAGCCGGCCTCTTCAGCTCAGAGTCCGGCACAGCCAGCCGGCATTCCAGCAGCCAAAGGGGAGTCAGGGAACGAACTCCTGAAGCACCTGCTAAAAAATAAGAAGTCCTCGTCTCTTCTAAATCAGAAACCAGAGAACAGCAGCCGAGCAGAGGAGGAGGCTTCTGGGGATAAAAAGTTAGCAGAGAAGCAGAATCCAGCTGAAGGAATGGTGAGCCTGATACTGGTTTTGTTACACGGTGGTTGTAACAAAGCCTAGTTTGTGCCTTACCACGAGCATGTGTGGAAAGGTGGGGAGATAGCCTACCTGCACAAGGGTGGAGTAAACAGCTTTAAGGAATTTTTGCCTCCTTTCCTGCCTTTTCTCCATAAGTAATTCAGCTGTGTTTAAAAAAAATAACAAATTTTAATATTACTTGGTAGGTCAGCATATTCAGAAATCATTAAAATGAAAAAAAAAAATCAGGTTTTCTATGGAAAATCATCTTAAATCATCTTGAAAAATGCCACTTTCTAATATTAAGACTAAGGCAAGCTTTTGCAGTATGATTCCTACTTACCCACTAGGATGTGACAGTGCAGAGCACGGGGTGTGTGCTGCTTACTTCTTTGACTCCACCTGAGTAGTGTATAGGTTGACCTGTGCACCTGTGCAGGGAAGGGCTTCACACCCCTTCAGCTGCACATTAGGAGTGTTCTGGGAATGAACCAGGTCCAACACTGGATTTCTGTGTTACAGAATATTTCTGTAATTACTTTTACTTCTATGGAAGGAAGCATTATATGATTTATTAATTTATAATGCCCTTAAAACGGGACCTAAAGAACAGTGTTTTCTATGGGGGTAGGATACACTTTACACTTAGATTTGTTGGTCATTATAGTGTAATCTTTAGTCTCTACTCAGTTTTGGGTTTTGACTGCCTAAACTCTAATATGTCCGTGAAACAAAATTTAAACGCATTGAAAAATCAGTAAATAGTGATAGAAGTAAAGGTAATTGTGAGCAGCAGGTAAAACATGTGACAGGGGTATTAGTGAGAATATTTGTGGTAGGGGTCATGTAGAGCTCTTTAAAATGATAATGTATTGAACAAAAATGGACTTTCTTTTGACTTGCCACTGTCTGTTGTGTTACTGAGTCCCATTCTAATTCCTTTTACCCAGCTGTGCTTTAATGTGAAGAAAGGCTTTGCAGATTCATACTGGAAGTATTTAAGCAAGTGGTACAATCCAGAAATGTTTCACAACACTTTTTTTTTTTCTCTAACCTCAAAATATTTTTGTATTATATTAACTTACATGCCTTTTTTTCTGTCACCAAATTTGCCTTTCATTAGGCCCTCACGAACATCTCTAAGGTTTCATGGACATGTATCTTTATTTTAGGGTGTATTCAAAAGAGAATATTTCTGGTCTATGAGTTTTTAATGATGTTTTCAGATGTCAGTGGTGTTAATGATAAGTCATAATTCTGTCTGCAGAGACAGTCTAGCAGTTACCATTGCCAGTAAAATACAGTCTGTTATCAATGAGATTTATTACACTGTGCCTGTGCTTTTAGACTCGTGCAGTAAATTGAAATGAACTGTATATTAAAATGTCAAAAATTCTGCTTCACTTTCATTTTTTATACCAGCAAACTGCAGGAACCCAGATGCAAGGTGCATTTGGGTGTAGCAACAGCCAACTTCAGAGAACAGATGTAGGACCTGAAACCAAGAAGCAGAGAAATAAGAGAGCTCAGAGGACAGGGGAGAAGGCAGCTCCTCGGTCCAAGAAAAGGAAAAAAGAGGAAGAAGAAAAGCAAGCTGTTTACCCCAATGCTGATACCTTCATCCAGCTGAAACAGGTAGGTGTGCAGGTGCTGGGTAAGGCATCAAGAGGATATGTGAAAGAGTGGATTTCTCCTGATGGAAATGAAGTTGAGCGTTAAGTTGAATTTTGAGTACAGGGTGGAGAAAATGGGAAATTCTACAAAACTAGGAAGTTTAAAGTTATGGGTTTGTTTCTGTTTAGAAGATTACTGCCATGGCAAGTAGTCTCAAAGCCATGGAGTTCCTGTCAGCTCTGGCAGCCTCTGGATGAACTGTCAGGGAGCCAGAGCTGCAGCTCTGATGGACAGGGGACCACATTCTCTTAACAGAGAGACCTGTGTTTGACAGTTTTCTGACAGTGGATAAATTCCTTTTTTTTTTTTTTAAATTAGAAACTACTCTACTGATGTTTGGAGGTTTGCAGTGCTTTCTGTATTATACTTAAATTAATCTCTAACTTTTTTTTCTTTTAATACAGCAACTTTCTCTTCTGCCTTTGGTGGAACCAATAATTGGAGTGAGCTTTGCACACTTTCTTCCCTATGGCAGTGGCCAGCTAAATGGTGGAAATCGACTTGTAGGAAGTTTTGGCAGTGCTACTCTTGATGGGGCTTCAGATTACTACTCCCAACTCATTTACAAGGTACAATTTTAATCTGGATTTCCATTGTTTGCTCTCTATGGGAAGAGAAGTTCATGACGTTATTACTGCTCATCAGAGTTCCTGCCTTTTATGCAACTAGAAAAAAAATAGTTTTCTCTTGCTAGACTAGATAGTGCAGTGGTGAAACCATTGTTTGACTCTCTGAAAGTGAAAATCAGTTCTGGAAACTGTGTTGCAAACTGATTAAAAAATACAAATACTCCTTTAACAAATGGGTGCTAAATAGTGAAAATTGTAATTACAGTTTTATGGAGCAGAAAAGGCTGAATTCTCAGTACTTTGCAAAGTCATTGAAAGCATTAAAGCATTTCTTAATGTGAATTAAATGGGAAATAGAGTTTTTCTCATTTGTCCACTAAGCCCTAACTAAGAACCTGAGAACTCTGAACAAAATAGATGATGATGAGTTTGTTGATGAGTTAATAACCCATAGCATTTAAAATTCAGTCTTTGAGATCAGAGTGGCAAAATTGGAAGAGCAGCAAGATAGTGAACAGAATCAAATTTACTGCTTGAATACCTTAATATAAAAACTTATTAACTTATTAAAACCAGTGGTGTTTACTCCAGACTTATATGGTGTGTAAGTTGAGAATGTGACTTAACAGAAATAGTTGCTGTGGTCAAAAGTGAGTAATAAGTATTAGCTTTGTAGGCATGACTGCAGTATGAACAAATACTGAAGTTCTCATTTAATTTTCATTTAAAATATGGGCAAGTTAAGTAAACTGGTGAGAAGTAGCCTGGAGTGTGAACTTGCACAGTATCTGCTTCTCCATGGTAACTGCTTTAGTGACAGCTCATCATGTGCTAAACGTGAGGTAGCTTCTCTTTTAGTGAAAATTGGGTAAGCTGACTTGTTTATGGTGATGGAGAGTTGCTGTGGAATAGCTCTCTCAGTCTGAAGGTGAGACCTTTACTGAAACTGTGGGAACTTGTTGTTCCCAGACTGTTCTTGGTGCATTTCTGTAAATAATTTAGCCAGATCTTCTTTTGGTAATGTGTTTGTTAGTGTTTACTCATGTAAACTACTTCTCTGGTATCATTGATGTAAGAAAAGCAAAGTGTTGTGTCTTTTATAGTAGATACCTTTATGTATTTTGTCACATGCTTGAGAATTAGCCATCGCTGCCTATCAGTGCTACATCTGGGTGTAAAACTCTCTAAGTGGGTTACATTGTCTAGTAGGAACCAGGCAAGTTTTCACCCTGTGTCCCATGGCTGATTAATGGTTCTTTAATTAATCTCATGCAGCAGAACAACCTGAGCAATCCTCCGACCCCCCCAGCCTCCCTCCCTCCCACCCCGCCGCCCGTGGCCTGCCAGAAGTTGGTCAATGGCTTTGCAACCACGGAGGAACTTGCTGGCAAGGCTGGTGTGTTGGGAGGCCACGATGGTAAGGCTTGTTCTTGTTGATTCTGTAAAAAGTGAGTCCAATTTGTAGCAAACTGCAAAATACATCACAGAATATCCTGAGTTGGAAAGGACCCACAAGGATCATGGAGTCCAACTCCCAACCCTGCACAGGACACCCCAACAATCCCACCATGTGCCTGAGAGCATTGTCCAAATGCTTCTTGAGCTCTGTCAGACTTGGTACCATGACCAGTTCCCTGGGGAGCCTCTTCCAGTGCCCATCCACCCTCTGGGTGGAGAACCTTTTCCTGGTATCCAACCTAAACCTCCCCTGAGACAACTTCAGGCCATTCCCTCTGGTCCCTTGGTCACCAGAGCAATACCTGCCCCTCTGCTACCCCTTGTTTTGAAGCTGAGGTCTCTCCTCAGTCTCCTCTTCTCTAGGTTATCTCCTAGGATGATTTTCAGTTGCAATAGTCCTTTATAAAAGCAGTATGCCCAGACTTTTTAAGGTTGTAATCATTATTATCGAGCAACATTTTACGCTGGTAGAGTGTCAGATGTCAGTGCCTTTTCCTTGTCCCCTTTCAAAAACACGTTGAGAGCTAGAAGCACTTCATTAAGAAATGAAGAAGAAAACCTTAAAATCAGATTTTTTGTGTCCAGTACATATGACTAACCAGTCAGTTGAGTGAGCTCAAAGCAGTCTACCCGAAGTGTATGCAGTCAGTATGTATTTTCTGATGCTTATAATTTGGTCAGTTAAAATTGCTTTCTATTAAATAAAATGTTATACTGCCTCTTTGTAAGGACTCTTCAGTGATTAAAGTCCCTTTTTCACACCACTTTTCTTTTGTTGTTACAAAATTATTGATTTTTGTTTTCTAATTTTGTGGGGTTTTTTAAGTAAAAGAAGCATCCTCTCATACTGGCAGAAGGCAGACTCAAGAACCCTGTTTGCTCAAAATCTGCAGGTTTTTATAAAGATGGACATTAATCATGGTCAAAATTTTTTGAACTCCCAGTGGCTGAGAGTGGTGTCACCATCAGGACCCCACCCATACCCAGCGGGATGTCTGTCACTATCCAGATGTCTTATTGTGCTCTGCCTTTCTGGTTTTAGTTACCAAAGCTCTGGGGCCAAAGCAGTTCCAGTTGCCTTTCAGACCACAAGATGATTTATTAGCAAGAGCAATGGCTCAGGGCCCAAAAACTGTGGATGTTCCTGCTTCCCTTCCAACACCACCTCACAACAATCAGGAGGAGTTAAGGTAGGTTTTCCTCAACATCTTCAAAATGGTATTTGGAGCAGATTCTGTGATCTTTTGCTAGGAGTAAAGAAATTAAATCTGTTGTGCCCAACCTCATAGAGCAGAGAACGGAATGGGATCATTTTAACTCTTAATATTCCATGTGTAGAGAGCAGCATAGTAAAATAGGGGATTTATGCCATTGCTAGACTCTAGATTCTGTTAAATTGTTAGGAATTCCTTACTGTGCTCACTTAAAAGTGGAAGAACACAATACAATATTTTTCCTGGAGCACTGTGGTACTGTAGCACCATGGCAGGTGACTGCTGTACCAGCAGCAGGACTGTGCCAGCCTGAAACTCCCCAGTTCCACTCCGTTTCCTATGTGAGAACTGGCTGGAATGTGAGTCTCCCTACAATGGTCTTCTTCCCTTTTGCCTCCTTTTCGCTTGCCTAACCAAAATCTGGATGTCTTTGAGACGCTGAAGCCTGTGCGTGGACAAGGGAGTGTGGGCGGGTGAATACACTTGAACCAGAAAGTTGAAATATTAAATTCTAGTTTTTTACACAGAGCCGTGGGGAACAGAGGGTTTGGCTCTGTTACTGCCTCTGTTTTTCTTTATGGATCTTGCCCAAGAAACCACTCTGTGCAATGGAATATGAGATACCCAGAAGTGATGGCAAACCACCTACTTGTGTGCGATGACTAGTAGGAAGAAGGAAGTTCATTTTAGCTCCCTGTCATGATTTATAACTTTGACTTATTGAAAGTTTTAGTCTGTTTCCAAAGCAGCTTTTTTTTGGGTTTTGTTCCAGGGTTCAAGATCACTGTGAGGACAGGGACACTCCTGACAGCTTTGTTCCTTCTTCCTCTCCCGAAAGTGTGGTGGGAATGGAAATCAGTCGGTATCCAGATTTGTCGGTTGTAAAGGAGGAGAACCCAGAACCTGTACCATCTCCCATCATTCCCATCCTACCCAGCAGCACTGGAAAAGGTGAGACTGCAGCAGTGAAAAGCTACAACTAGGATTTTTTTTTTGTGTTCCTGTGTGTGTAGGATTAACCTGCTGTTTTCTGTTTTAATTTCAGGTTCAGAAGCCAAAAGGAATTATATAAAATCAGAGCCTGGTTCAGGAGCGTTACCTGGTTCTGGCTTCTTTGCCTCCCAGCTTGGACCATCCCAGAATGGTCCTAAATCTGGCCTTATATCTGTAGCAATTACTTTACATCCCACAGCTGCTGAGGTAAAAGAAATAAGATTGTATTACATATATATGAAGTACAACAGCAGTTAATATATTTTATATATAGTGACTCTGAAGGGGTTTTAGCATAATAAAAGCAGCTGTTGCAATCTTCTGATAATTTATTCCAGTAATTTCTATTTCTGCTATCTGAACTGCCTGTCTGATGAAAACAAGGGTATTTTTTTTTATTATTTTTAGAACATTAGCAGTGTTGTAGCAGCATTCTCCAACCTGCTCCACGTCAGAATTCCCAACAGCTACGAGGTTAGTAATGCTCCAGATGTCCCATCCTCCATGGCAGCCTCCAACAGTCACAGAGTGAACCCATCTATGGAGTACAGGCAGCACTTGCTCCTCCAGGGTCCTCAGGCAGGATCCATGGGACCTACCAGGATCGTGGGGTCTTATGGGCTGAAGCAGCCCAATGTGCCATTCCCTGCAAACAGCAATGGTGAGTGGGCTTTGACTTCCAGGTGTTCAGTACCCAAATTTTAACTGAGTCGGTATTAATGCATTTCAGCCTCATAAATTCATGCTCTAGAGTTAAATAATTGATTCTTGTTCTAAGTAGTACTTTTCTGTTCTTACCTGATCATGTGGACCTGCTCCTGGTGTTACTCATAACTTAGTTCTGATCTATCTCTGACTTCCATTACGTTGTCCACATCACTATTGGTGAGGCATTTCTTCCACAGTTCCCAACATTATTAGATTTTTTTGTCCACTCTGGTTTTAAATCCATCAATCAGAAAGATTGTTCCCATGCTGGAAAGCTTGACACAGTTGTTTCAGCCTGTATTCGTATGTCAGTTTAATTACTTATTTCTTATACGAGAAAGTATTTTTGCCTTGTTGTTTGCACAGTTAGTTTTAGGTCTGGTTTATACAATTTCTCCATCAGGATGAGGTTTAAAGCCTGCATTCCGTACCCTATCCAGGAGGATGCTACTCCTCCAGACCACTGAAGACCACTGTGACCTCTCATAAATTGGGTTTAATCTGATACAGCCTCTGACAGGTGATCTGTTCCCTAGGTCTGGCTGGCTATAAGGATCACAGCCAGAGTATGGCAGAGGGCTCAGCGCTGAGGCCTCGATGGTGCTCTCACTGCAAGGTCGTGGTTCTGGGCAGTGGGGTGCGGAAATCCTTCAAGGACCTGCCTTTCCTCAAACAGGTCAGTACCTGAAGTGCACGGCTCAGTCACTGCACTCAGCTGGGGCTCCTTGCATGTAACAGGATGGCACAAAGTCCACTGCTGTTTGTGCCCACCAAGAGCAGTTCCAGCTCCCTTTGTAGTCCCCCTTCCGTGTGTGTCCTAATTCAGGATGGGACGTTCAAGCACATTTGTAGTACAGATAAAAAATGTTGAAGTTGCTACTTGTATAAAATGAATTTCAGTACATTTCATAAAATAGTTCCCATCTATGGCAGTTTCCAAAGTTCTGCTACAAACCTCCTTCCCTGACCACTTCAGGGACCTTAATTCAAATTTGTAGGGCATGGCACCATGTTGCCATGTCAGGAGGAACTGTAAGAGCAGGAATGCTTGCATTCTTTTTGGGAAGAAATCAGATTTTGGTCTCAATCTCTTGTATTTACATTGGGAACTGTCATTTCTTCAAAAAGTGCCGTTGCTTTTTCAGTGACATGGATGTAACTACACCACAAAGGCATAGTCAGAACTTACAAAACTAAAGGGCTCATGTAGCCAGGAATGCACTGAATTCCCAGTAAGGTTTTGCAGATGGATCAGTAGATAAAATAGTGAGATCTGGCTTTGATTAGGCTGAAATGAGATGTTCTTTTGCCATCCAAAGATAAAAGAAAATGGATTTTGCTTTACAAGAGTGCCTATGGAGCAGATGGGTGCATGGTATAGAATGTTTTATTTTGATTGTTAAACTTCTGTGAGTGGCAGGAAATGCTGAAGAACAAGGATGTAGGTGGTGGTAGTATTAGATCTGTCAAATAATCAAGTATTTATATCACAGTATCGCTCATTATTTCACAAATGTTCTACAAATAAAGAGTTTCCAGATTGGAAACTTGTTTCATTACACTTATTATGTGAAGAATGGTATTAAAGTGCACTTCTGATAATCGTCTGTGTTTGATTCCCAGGATTCCCAAGAAGGCTCTGATAAAATGAAGGACATTGTATTCTGTAGCAACAACTGCTTTGTTCTTTATTCAGCAGCTGTGCAAGCAAAAAACTCAGAGAACAAAGTAAGTATCAAACACTGGAAGGCCCAAGTGAGCCAAAATTATTGCAGCTATTTGTTGGAGAACAGAAAGGGGGTGAGGGGGGAGTTTGCACTTCTTCTGAGAGGTTTATAAATTAATTGCTCTATATTCAAACGTTCAGATTCTGAACCAGCAGCGTGAAGTAAAATTCATATTTGCAGAACTTCGTGTCTGACAGATGCGTGGCGGAACAGCAGCCACGTTTGGCTGCCCTCCCAGGCTTTGAAGATGAAGCCTCAAAAAATGAGTCATTCAAGTTCTCTGAGCATTGTACACAACCACAGACACATTTTTAAGGGCCGTATCCTGCATTTGGATTTGACTTATGCAGTAAAAAAAAAAAAAAATAAAAAAAATTTACAACTGTGCAAATAAGAACTGAATGGCAAGTTCACAAAAAGACTTTTATTTGTTCAACGTCACTGGGAAAATACAATCCTGTTCCGTGACTTTGTTTGGGCAGAGCTGCCATTTGAAAGCATTGATTACCTAAACACCAGTAAAGAGCCTGTTAGCTGACAGTGATGAGGAAATAGAGGTTCTTATCCTACTTATTTTTTCAGAAGAAATTAAATAAAAAAATACAGCCCTGGAGAAGAAGATAACTGTGTGTGTATCCACATCCTTTTAGTGTCCCTTGTAGCTCATTTTCAGTTGAATTTAAACAGAGTAACATTTCTGTACAAGTGCATCAGCATGTACATAATTAAGTTAATTAAATGTCATGTTCAGCCTCTTGAGAATTTAATTTACTCTTTCAAGTTTAATCACACAAACCACATTAAGCACTTCATAATCTAAACTTCCTTTGTTGTTCTTGTTTTCTCTCTTTGTTTTTTTTTTAACAAATCTCTGCAGGTATAATTCTTGTTTACTGTGACTGAGTAGTTAAGTCCTTGAGGTGTATTTAATCTAGAGCCCTGCAGGAATTTCCTCTTTACTTGTTTCCAGGAAAAATATGTGGCATTAATTCTAAATCTTCCCCTTCTACCAAATACAAGATTCTTACGCTTTAAGTTAATTCTGTGACCCATATTTTAAGGTTATTTTGTGTTGTAACAAAACTTTCTAAGAATTCCTAAGAACTAAATCTACCAGTCAGCTTGCTGAGGGCAATTGAGAGGTTTTGCATTCAAAACTTGGACAAGGGGTTATTTGTGCCTCCTCTTGTGTATTAAAGGGCACCATGTTCGAGTTGGACTGGGAGAACTTTTGTGCTCTGTATCCTGGCTGTGGTAACGCAGGTCTGGATAATTTCCATCTCTCTCTCTTTTGCTGCATCTTGATTTTAGGCATTTTGAGAAGCCTCTCCCATACTGACCTGACCATGTTTTCAGGATACATTTAATGGTTGACAAGTTTGGGGTTTTTTTCTTAAAGAGTTTTCTGTTGATTACCAGGAATCGGTCCCCTCTCTGCCGCAGTCGCCGATGAAGGAGAGGCCGCCGAAAGCATTCCATCAGTACAGCAACAACATCTCCACTTTGGACGTCCACTGTCTGCCTCAGCTGCAGGAAAAGATTTCTCCACCATCATCACCCCCCATCATGTTCCCCCCCGCCTTTGAAGCAGCCAAGGTAGAGGCAAAACCGGATGAGCTGAAGGTAACGGTGAAACTAAAACCCAGGTTAAAAGCAATACACAGCAGTCTGGAGGACTGCCGGCCTCCCAGTAAGAAATGGAAAGGAATGAAATGGAAAAAGTGGAGCATTCAGATTGTGATTCCTAAAGGATCATTCAAACCTCCTTGTGAAGAAGAAATAGATGAATTTCTTAAAAAACTGGGCACAACCCTTAAACCAGACCCTGTGCCTAAAGACTACAGGAAATGTTGCTTCTGTCACGAGGAAGGTGATGGATTAACTGATGGACCAGCAAGGCTTCTTAACCTGGATTTAGACCTTTGGGTCCACTTGAACTGTGCTCTTTGGTCTACAGAAGTCTATGAGACACAAGCTGGTGCCTTAATAAACGTGGAACTAGCACTGCGAAGAGGCTTGCAGATGAAATGCATGTTCTGTCACAAAATGGGTGCCACCAGCGGTTGTCACAGGTTAAGGTGCACCAACATTTATCACTTTACCTGTGCCATCAAAGCACAATGCATGTTTTTTAAAGACAAGACCATGCTTTGCCCCATGCACAAACCAAAGGGAACTCATGAGCAAGAGCTTAGTTACTTCGCAGTCTTCAGGAGGGTGTACGTGCAGCGCGACGAGGTGCGGCAGATCGCCAGCATCGTCCAGCGCGGGGAGCGCGACCACACCTTCCGTGTGGGGAGCCTGATTTTCCACGCTGTGGGGCAGCTGCTGCCACAGCAGATGCAGGCCTTCCACTCCTCCAAAGCCCTCTTCCCCGTGGGATACGAGGCCAGCCGGCTGTACTGGAGCATGAGATACGCAAACAGGCGCTGCCGCTATCTCTGCTCCATCGAGGAGAAGGATGGGCTCCCCTTGTTTGTCATCAAGGTGGTGGAGCAGGGCCACGACGATCTGGTCCTTACTGACACAACACCTAAAGGTAAATTTTGTGAACTAAGATCATGACTTTTGTGGTTTGCTGCTTGTTGTACTGGTACCTGTGGAACGATACCTGTTTCAAATGACTGTTCTAACCCAATGCTTATAAGTGAGCTTCCAGGGCCCAATTTTAATATCATGCTATGAAGACTGAGGACACCTTTGAAGAAATTGTGTAGGCTGCAGATAAGAAGACTTGTTCCAAGTCCACAAGAGGAGACACAAGATTGAGTATTGAAAAATTAATTAAAGCCGTAGGAATGTCAGCACAGGTTTCCTCTCGTGAAAAGTGACTTTGTTTAAACACAGTACCATTGCTCAGTTATCTTCAAATCAGCTGGGCTCAAGTTAGGGAGCTTTAAGAAGACATTTGAGTGTCCACGTTGTTCTCAGGGTGCATAAACATCTCTGGCAGGGTGAAGAATACATTGGACCATAAGTGCATGGACAGGTCTTGGAAAACAGCTTGTGGATGTGTGTGGGGATTGTAACAGTCCAGGTCTTGACTTCTTTGTGCTGCAGTTGCTGATAAACTCAGCCTTGCTCTGTCCAGTCAGACCAGTGCCAGGGAATTGTCCACATATGAGTGCTGGCTACAGTCCATCAGTGGAAATAGAATATAGAATATATCATGTATTTTCAGAAAATTCTACTTTTGCAGGATTTCTCAAGAAGACGTGTCCATGTTCTTGTTGTCAGAAGTCTGAAAGTTTCCATGCTGAGAACACTAAAAGCTTCATTCCTGAGAATCAAGGGTGCAGAGTCAGTGGTGTGTTTGTTTGGGATTTGTTAGATCCCAAAAATTAACAACTCACCAAATCATTCTCCACTTCACTTTTTAGACCCTGGCCTGGCTGTGTAGGCAAGGACCAAAAGCATTCTCAGTCCTGGGTTCAGGTTCCCATACCCTCAGGCAGTCGATTTAAAACCAGCGCAATAGTCTTTTATTGTTTTGATCACTGTAATTCTTTCCTGATGGTTGTGTAGGTGTGTGGGATAAAATCTTGGAGCCCGTTGCTTCTGTTAGAAAAGAATCTGAAATGCTCCAGCTGTTTCCCGGCTATCTGAAGGGTGAAGACCTCTTTGGTTTGACAGTCTCTGCAGTGGCCAGGATTGCCGAATCGGTGAGTCTCCACCACCCCAGTTCTGGCTGGATCACCCTGATTGTTGGATAGACATGTGAGAAGGGGAACAGGAAGAGGTGTGGAAAAGTAAATATTTTGTTACACGCAATGAACGCCTAATTACTTGGATTTTTTTTTTTTCTTTTTGTCTGTTTCTTTGCAGCTGCCAGGGGTTGAGGCCTGCGAGAACTACACTTTCCGCTATGGCCGAAACCCCTTAATGGAACTTCCTCTTGCCATCAACCCCACGGGCTGCGCCCGTGCCGAGCCTAAAATGAGTACCCATGTCAAGAGGTTTGTGTTAAGGTATTTTGTTTTAATTTCACATAGTACAGCCCAGGGTTTATAGGCTGCTTTAGGGTTATTTGTGCTTTCGTCTGCTGCTTACAAACCCTGTCGTCCTTGGCTGTGTATGTGCATGCCCCGGTCAGAGGAACCGCTTTGTGTCTCCGCTAGCTGGCTTTAAGTGTCTGTATGTCTGGAGGGGTTTTTAATGGGTCCTGTGGCTGTTCTTCAGAGAAATCTTCAGTTTTTCTTGTATTCTTTCCTGTTACATGCCCAATCCCTACAGGCCTCACACCTTGAATAGCACCAGCACATCGAAGTCCTTTCAGAGCACAGTCACGGGGGAGCTGAACGCGCCTTACAGCAAACAGTTCGTCCATTCCAAGTCCTCTCAGTACCGCAAGATGAAAACCGAGTGGAAGTCCAACGTGTACCTGGCTCGCTCTCGGATTCAGGTCAGTCCCACTCTGGAAAACGGATACTGAAAAAATTACATGTACTTGTATTTATATCTATTTTACATCTATATTTTCTAACTACTTTATTTTCTATATAAATATTTATGTAAATTTAGATCAAAAGTTGAAACTAAACCTATTGCAAAATTCCGCCAAGTCTTGTCCCAGAATGGGTGATTTTTATGTGGCAAATCCCTTCCATACATTTACGTTAAGTGAGATTTCTTTCTGATTATTGTAAATATCTTAAAAATTCATTTGTTACAGTCATCTAGAAAAAAAGGGGTTTTTTAAGTTTTGGGGTGGGATTTTTTAGCAAATTCTCAAAACCATAGTAAAACTTTTACTAAAAATAGAAATGCACAGTGGAAGCATGAGATGCTCAGGCCAAGCTGAGCGAAGGGGTACAAGACCAGCGTGGAGAGCTCGATACTTGTTGGCATTAGTGATAGTAAGAAACCCACTGCTTTATGTAACGCTGTTGGTTTGCTCCACAGACTGTTTTGCAAAAGCTTTGTCACTGATCTCGCCGTGTACGGACACAGTTGTTGTTTATTTCAAGTTGGACTTAAACGTTGCTGCTGGATTCCTATCAGCTTTCTCCAGCCTAGCAAGGCCCACTTTGTTTTTCAGTGAATTTATAGCCTTTACACAGTCAGGTGTCAGAGGGGTAAGAGCAGCTTTCTCACCAAGACAGCAGCCAAGTACGTTTTCTTGCATCTAAAAGTTCTCTGTGAAGCTGGGTTCTGTTAAGGCATCAGCTATACATCAGTGCTGCTTCCCTCTCTCCAAGTAGTTTCCTTTCCACATTATTTTCTGCAGGAGCAGTTTGGGGCACGGTGAGGAACAGAGTGTCAATGCAGATTTATTACACAACTCTAAATCTCATTGTATTTTTCACAGGGCCTGGGCTTATATGCTGCTCGAGACATTGAAAAGCACACTATGGTCATTGAATATATCGGAACGATTATCCGGAATGAGGTGGCAAACAGGAAGGAGAAGCTCTATGAATCTCAGGTGCAGGGGGTGTTTGTTCATTCTCTCTTTCCCTTTCCCCATCTAAACATTGGTACAACAAAACATGCACTGTTTTTCTGCTTGATGACTTCAGGTCCCCTGTTCTACTTCATGAATTCAGGTCTCCTGATTTGTTTTCTGCTGTGCTATAAATGCAATAGGCAAAAGGTATAACCAGAGGAATCCACAGTGGTTCTTATGAGTGTGTTTAATAAATCTCACAGCACCCTGGCCAGCTAGGAAGGAGGGGCTCTGGCAGAGGACCTCAGTCTTTAATGAGAAGTTCTTTAAATTTAAAGCAACTTCCTTTGTGTAATTGAGTGGCATTGTAACAGGGCCTATCTGTGCAGCACTGGAAGCACGGATTAAAAGCACTATGGAAGCTGTGAGGGAAAAATGAATTGGCCAGAGGTTTATTTTTATGACCCATCATCCCCCGCAAACCCGTGAGGACACAGCAGTGTGTGACTCGTGCCTTCCCTCGTGAGCCAGTGGGCAATGCCTGATCCAGAATGCAGGAGGGCACTTGGAGCTGACCCACATTGTTGCTTCCTCATTGACAATGAAGTAAAACCTTAACAAGAGCCCTCGTCCCAATTGTGTTTTCCAGAATCGTGGTGTGTACATGTTCCGCATTGACAACGACCACGTCATCGATGCCACCCTGACGGGAGGCCCTGCAAGGTGGGTGTCCTGGAGAGATCTCTGACCTCCTCCTGGGGCATCATCCACATTTCCTGACCTCCTTCTGGGCCATCACCCCTGTTCCCTGACCTGGGGCCGTTTGTGAGGCACTGACTTTGAGGTTTTTATTCTCTGAGCTGATACATTCAGTCTACGGACTGTTCCACCAAAATAATGTCTTCTTTTCCATTAGCTCTGCCCCTCTTTCAGTATGTTTCATGGCAGCTATGAAGAGGGAATGGAATTTTTTTTCATACTTGATTTTTTTTGACGCTTGATTTTTATTTTTTTTTTGACATTTTCTAGGTAAAGGCACAAGTTACAAAGTAATATAATTGTATGTGGAAAGGCGCTGAGCCCGTGGAGCTAAGGCCATGCTGAGGTTTGGTTTACATTTGCCTCAAGGGATGCATTTTCCTGGGAGGTGACCTTTGTCCTGCTCTTTTCCCACAGGTACATCAACCATTCGTGTGCGCCCAACTGCGTGGCTGAGGTGGTCACTTTTGAGAGAGGACACAAAATCATCATTAGCTCCAGCAGAAGAATCCAGAAGGGGGAGGAGGTAAGGGCAGGTTTGGACCTTACCCACCTCTTGCCGGGCCCATCCATTTCTAGATACTTCCATGATTTCTGGCCCATGGCACAACCCGTTTGTGCTGGGGGGAGGTGACATTTCCCTTCTTTCCTTTAAAACCACGCCAGTCCCTAACAGCACAACCTCTGGTGTGTTCTGCTGTTGAACCTGTAGCCACAGGGAAAGCTGTGGCCAGTTCTGGTTGTTCCATAACCATTCTCCTTCGTCTCCTTCCAGCTTTGCTATGATTATAAGTTTGACTTTGAAGATGACCAGCACAAGATTCCATGTCACTGTGGAGCTGTAAACTGCCGAAAGTGGATGAACTAGAATGCATTCCTTGCTGTCTTTGAGGGTTGCTTGTCCCTAGGAAGAAGTGATTCACATTTTGATTTTGTCGACGGAAAATTGTTGCCTTTTTGAAGGGGGAAAGAAAAAAAAAAAATCACTTCTGGAAGTACAGATTTCTACACAAGTATTTAAAAAGAAAAAAGGAAAAAAAAAAAAAAAAAAAAGGAAAAATAACCCACACAAACCAACAAGCACCAGAAGCAAGCCGGCAAAATCTGAAGCTGACTTTCCAGACACGTGGAGGTTAAACTGAGTTAACAGAATGGTCCAGCACTTTTGTTTTTGAGCTCACTAAGGAGAAACTGTTTTAACTTGGGCAAAGAACCGCTGGCTGACCTGCGGGAGGGCAGGTGGCCACTATGAATGTAAGACTGAAATCACCAGCGAAAGGGAGAAGTCCAAAGTGCTGGCCACAGCCTTATTTGATAAAGGGGCAGGCCCTCTAATTAAAGAAAAATTTTAAATAAAAGTAGACACCACTGAACAAGGAATGTACTGAAACGACTTCCTTAGGGATAGAGCTAAGGGAAAAAATAACTTGCACTAAAATACATTTAAATACTTGATTCCATGAGTCAGTTTATTGTAGTTTTTGATTTCTGTAAAATAAGAGAACCTTTTTGTATTTATTATTGAATAAGTGAATGAAGCTATTTTTAAAAAGAAAGTTAGAAGAAAGCCAAGCTGCTGCTGTTACCTGCAGAACTAACAAACTCTGTTACTTTGTATAAAAGTGTAAATATTTTGAGAAAAAAAAAATACAGTATAAAAATAGTTATTGACCAAATGCTACCAGACTCTGCAGCAGTTCGGGTGCTTATTCTCAAACGTCGATAGGGATGTTACAATATGATCTCATGTACTCACAGACATGCGATTCCCAGTACACAATAACCAAAATCTCAATTTAAAGAGAGAGGGTTTTGTATGTTTAAAGCAGTCTCAACTGTGGTCTTACGAGAATTTTTTTAAGTAAACCTTAAGCCTGGTAAGGGCGTGTATATTACAACTCTGACTTTTGTAGATGTTTGGGTAATTTAGATTAATTTTATTTGTATTATATTGTTGCATCCCTATTTCTTAAGTCAGGTTTCTTTGTGCTTACAATTTGTGATAACTGTGAATAACTGCTAAAAACCACCCAAAATAGAGGCTGGACATGGGTTTTTTTTTCTTCAGCAAAAAGTAGTAAAGATTAGGTGACTGTTCAGCCTACATTAAATCATGTAAACAGCATAGAATCAGTTGGAGCTTCAGTCTGACGTGATAGCCTTCTTAAAAGGAAAACAAGGAAAAAAATTAGGTGTAATGTGCTTGCAGCTGCAGGACTCTGGCAATAGGGTTTTGGAAAATGTAATTTAAAGATGTGTTTGTATGGATTGTTTTTGTTTACATTTCTTTAAAAAAAATAAACACTGTTTTGTGTTTGCTTGTAGAAATTTAATCAGCATTTTGAACCAGGTTAGCTTTTTATTTTGTACTTAAAATTCTGGTACTGACACTTCACAGGCTAAATATAAAAAAAAAAAAATGAAGTTTTTTTTTTTTGTGTGCACAATTAAAGTGGACTGTACACTGTTGGTATATTCAGTAATACAGTTCTGAACTTGTAATGTATATGGCATGATGTATTTTTATCTTACAGAATAAATCAATTGTATATATTTTTCTCTTGATAAATAGCTGTATTAAATTGTTTCTTCAATATTTTTCTTCTCTTGTACAATATTCCAACATCCTACCAGTATTTGTCCTACAGTTTTTTCTGTTCTGTATAATAGTATCTAATGTTGGCAAAAAAAATACAAAAACAACACAAAAAAAAAGAATTTTTTGAAGTATACAGAGTGTTATGGGTTTTGGAATTTGTGGAAACAGATTTAGAAGATCAGCATTTACGAATAAAAATATTTTACATCTATAAAGTACATCCTCCTGTTGTCATTTGAGGTGTCTGTTTTCTGCTTCTTCCAGGATTTGTGTCTGCTTCCACCAGCAAGAGACATTTGCTTTCCCCCTTCTCCAGTGCAACCTCCACCCTAAATTTCACACTGTGGTGCCATGTCCTGAGCACCTTCCAGACACCATTCCCTGCAGTCATGTTTTACCCGGAAAATCTACAAAAGATGAAGATTCTGCCTGTGCTGGGATGAAGTTAATTTTCTTCGTTGCAGCTGGTGTGGTGCCTTCCCAGCTCTGGATTTGGGATGAGGACAGTGTTGCCATCAGGGATGTTTTGTCTCTGCTGAGCAGAGCTCACCCAGCCCTGGGGCGGCTCTGCTGCCAGCGAGGTGGGCAAGGAGCTGGGATGGGACACAGCAGGGACAGCTGACCCCAACTTCTGCTTTATCTATTGAATTGTGACACCAGAGGTGTTCCCAGCAAGACCTCAGCATGGGTTGAGGCTAAAAAAAGGCTCCAAGATTTACTGTGGAGCACGGGGAAGCAGCCAGGCCTGAGCTGTTCTGCAGTGTTATTTATATCTATTTATATCGTGCACTTTGGCTGCTGGAGGACACTCTGCTCCTCTGTCAGCCACGGCCACTACCAACTCCAGGAGCCTTCGACGAGGTACTTGACACAGAGGCTTAAAAATCAGCCCCCGGCAGAGTTTCTTTGTATTCTTTACAAGTGATAAATTCTCAGTGTGACAACGACAAGCTATGTGACAGCATCTGCCCCTTTTAGGGGCTTTTCCTTCTGTTCTTCCTGTTCACCCGAAGTCCACAGGGGCAGCTGGGAGCAGTCACTCCAATATAGGACAAAACTAAGCATTTCCCCTGCCCCAGGCAGCCGTGCAGGGCCCAGCTGGGAACAGTCACCTGGCCCGGGGCTGGGTGTTCAGGGCAGAGATCTGTAACCCTGTTCAAATCATTGTGTGCTGGCCTGGCTGTGTGGCTGCAGCAGAAACAACTGTGGCCAAAAATAATTCCCTGCAGGAATAACGGACACCGTCCAAAGCGCCACCGCCTCCATCTGTTCCTGGAAATCGGCGCCGCTCTCGGTGACAGAAGTTTCCTCACCCGGAGCAAAAGGTCAGAAATTCTCTGTGGCAACAGACTGAGACCGTAAATAAAGCAAGCTCCTGCTCTGCCTGTTTGAGGATTTGTTTGGCTTTTTTGTTTTTTTTTTTACTACTTTTTAAAAAGACAAAGGCCACAAAAGAAAGGGCTGAGCGAGGCCGCTGCACAACGTGAGTGCCAACACAAATGTCACAGGAAAGCCCAGCACTCAGCTGGGACCAGCTGCACCAGCACCTTCTGGCTGCTCCACACTGGCCCCTGGGAGCAGTCAGGGTTAATCAGACAGGCATCAGTGAAGCTGCTGCCCACCCCTGCATCCCAAAAAGCATGGAATTAATTCCACACACAGCAACCACCAGGCTGCCATTGCTGCCACTGAAAGGGTTCTGCTCCAAGCTGACACCGTGTTCCAGCCCTACACTGCCCTGCAAGAGCCATCTGGGAGCTGATCTCAAGACTCCGGGTGCCCCTACAAGGGCACAGGCCTCAGCTGACCAAGGGGGCTGGGGTTGTTTTTAGAAGCTTTTCTTGGTAAGAAGGAGCTTTGCTGGTGTCTAACTCGACTACTACCATTGCAGTGCTTTATTTGGAAGAACTTCCACTTCAGCCTACTGTTCTGGTTTGCAATTAAACCCACTCACCTGGTTCTCCCTGGTGGTGACTCACTGCTTCCAGGACTGATGGAGGAGGCAAAACAGCTGCCTGGTGGCCAGGGCTGCTCTCACCTCCTCCTTTGCTTCCTCAGGTGCCAGCCCTGGCAGAGGGCTGAAGGACCAAACACTGTCACAAGTGAATCTCCTCTCTGTGGGAAGAGGTGGGTCTGTAATTACTCCATCATTATCTCCCTCACACTGCCCAAAATGTCAACAACTGGATGCTGGAGTATTTGTGCAGTTGGAAAATGTTTGTGCTGCCCAAGCAAAAGGACAAGGCTGTCCTGGTGCTGCCAACATCCAAAGTGCACATTCCCAGGGAAGGCAGGTCACTGTGGCATAGGAAACAAGGCCAATGGTGCTAAGAAAAAACAGAGCAGCAGTTCTCTTCTGCAAGAGCTTCCATGCACTGAAGCAGCACCCCAGGCTGAAGCAGGAGGTCAAAGAAAGGTAAACAGTGAAATAAATGAAAACAGAGAAGTGAAGGGAAAAAACCAGAGACATTATCTGTCAAACCTTCCAAGACATGAGCAAGGGAGACACAAGGGAAGACCCAAATTGTGTGAAGATTAGTTTGTATCGTTCTGTAAGTAGGTGCTTTCTGGTCCAACAGCTACAAAGAGTAAGGCCATAGAGATTAATTAAAAAATGATACTTTATTTTAAATGCAGCTACTGTCATGAGTCATCAAAATAGACTTTGCAATAGTTACTTTGTTTTAAATACGAGGTGACGAATGACAGCAAAGAATTTAAACTACATGAATTGTCCTAAAATTGTAAATTAAAAGAACTAAATTTAAATATTACGAATGACAATTTTCAGAAGATAAAAGGGAATAAAAGTATTTTCCAGAAAAAGTAAAATAATTTGGCCAGTAAACCCATACTAGAAATGTAAATTATTGAGATACTGCACATGAAATACTTGAGGAGGACTCCTTTCTGTCATTGTCATTTAAAAGATCCACAAAGCTGAACTCTCACCACTTAAATTACATTGCGCTAATGATTTCTCTTACTTAAAACCAGTCCAATCATCCAGGATCATCCAAGGAACCGATGATAAACTGCACTTCTGTGTGCTGTCCTGCAGTGGGGCTGCTACTGTCACTGCTGTGACCAGGGACCAGTGCCCAGCTGGACCTTCCCACACACGCAGCCCTTCAGGGCAGGGCATTTCCAGCGGGTCCTTGCGATGGGTGTGCCGGGTGTAGCAGCCAAGGGCTCCACGCAGAGCCCTCCAGAACGACTTCGATCACAGCTGAAGGGGAACCAGGTCTCAGCTTAACTCTCCTCAGCCACATCCTCGCTGTCTCAGCTCTCAAAATGCCACTGCTGAGGAAGGGACCCATCACAGATGGCCACGGTCACGTACCCTTTGTGGCTCAGTGGATCCACCACCTTCAGGCACTGCCCCACAGAGACCTGGTACAGGCGGTTGTTTTTCTAGAGGAAAGACAAAGACAGATGGGATTTATTTACTAAAACTTCTGTTCTCCATTGTCACCCTGAAGCTGAAAGCGATGCTCAAGGGGAGGGGATGCTCCTTCCTGACAGATGAGCCTTTCAGCAGCCTCCCTGACACACCAGACCAACAGCAGCAGCAGAGTACAGCACATCCCATAACCACATCCAGGCTTTGCAACAAAGACTCTCACGTCCTTACAGGGACCCAGTTGGGACTTTGTTTATAGCACAGTCTCTTAATGAGATGGAGGAATGATCAAACCCATTCCCCAGCACTCAGCAAAGAGGGAGGGCACAAAGCCACAGTGGGACACAGACAGGTCATAGAAACCTGGAATGACTTGGGTTGGAAGGGACTTTAAGCATCATCTAGCTCCAATCTCCCTGCCACTTTCCACCAGCCAAGGTTGCTCAAAGCCCCATCCAGCCTTGCCATGAACATTCCCAGGGATGGGGCATCCACAGCTTCTCTGGGCAACCTGTTCCAGTGCCTCGCCACCCTCACAGCAAAGAATTTCTTCCTAATATCTAATCTAAACCTGCCCTCTGTCAGTTTAAAGCCATTCCCCCTTGTGCTCTTGTAAAAAGTCCCTCTCCAGCTCTCTTGTAGCCCCTTTAGGCCCTCTGCCCAGCCTCAGCAGCTCCCATGGTCAACCTCCTGCTGTCCAGCATGGAGGGAGCAGATGCATGAGAACAGCCACACCAGGCTCTGCCACTGCCTATGGCCATGAGCAGATGTCCAGGGAAGCAGGAGAACATAGAAGGAACACACAGCACTCCTCCAAAATACACTCTCAGTCTTGTTCTGTAACCAAGAGCAGACAGCTGGCCTTTCCTTGTACCAGTGACATGATTTCCCCTTTTTCCAAAAGAGTCCCAGCCTGCTCACATATTGCTCATGGGAAAGGTGTCTCACATCTTTGATTTGCCTTTCTTACTTCTGAGCCTTCCACAGGCCAAATTTAGCCCTTCTGAGACGAGGTGACCAGCACGTGCAGTACAAGCAAACTACAATGTTGTGATGACGTTTTCCTGCTTCAGTTCCTACTCCCTTCCTAACCAGTACTGACATTGGATTCACTCTCTTCGGCCGTGGATCATTAATGAGCGGCAATGTGACACTGTTACAGACCCACCTACCACACCCTCAGTGGCAATGGCCAGCTCAAAGCCCACCTCTCACACGTGAGGCCCAGATTCTGCACCACAGGCATCACCAACAGCCACAGGCACTGAACAGCAATGGTCACTCTCTCAGCCTTGTAAAACCTCTGTCTGCTGACACAAGCTGCAGAACCCTCAGTAATCTCTTATCAGCAGAACTGCTCAGTTTACTACTCCCACTCCCACTGGCAGCTCTGGCTGTGGCACTGCTGGTGCAAGTGTCAGACACACACAGCCCTTTCCTTACACAATAATCTGCCTCTGTATCTCCAAACCATCCTCCAAGCCAAATGTGACTCCACTTTGGGAACTTGTGCTGGCAGGGCCCTCCCTCCTCTTTGTTCAACCATGTCTGTGCTACAGACTCACTGCTACGCTGAGGGCATGTGAGGGGTAGCCTCTGAGTAAATACCCAGGAGATAAATTCCATGTGTGAGCAGCACTGGCTCAGTTTTGTGAAATCTGCCACTCCAGACTCCAACAATTAAATCAACGGATCAATTACAGGGCAGAAGCAACTGCTCTGCCCTTTGCTTCTTCAGGCACTAAGCAGGAATCACCACATGGACTGCTCTCTCCCAGTCCTGCAAACACAACACAACAAAGCTGTGGGGTGGATTTTATTCTCTCTGGCACATCCCAGATAAACCACAGTGCTGTGGGTGGCTGTGATGAGCAGAAGAAAGGCTCAGTGGAGCTGCAGAAACCTTCCTATGTGGCAAAGGGCTTGCATGGCCCAGAGTTCAGCAAAAGTCTTATTCAGGCTGAAACACAGGCACCAAAGCCTGTGCAAAGGTTCTTCACCCGTAAAAGGTTTTTCACCCAGAGGGTGGGTGGGCACTGGAACAGGTTCCCCAGGGCAGTGGTCACAGCACCAAGCCTGAGAGAGTTCAGGAAGCATTTGGACAATACTCTCAGGCACATGGTGTGACTTGGGGATGGTCCTGTGCAGGCCAAGGACCTGGACTCCATGATCCTTGTGGGACCCTTCCAACTTGGCATATTCTGTGATTCTGCGCTTGAACTGTGGGCTGGGCCTAGTACAGCACAAGTGCAGTGGTACAACTGAGACTCAGTCATAATTAAACTCAACCCTGGTGTCCTGTTAGTGCTCCTATTACTTACTGAGACATTAATTAGAGGCAACATGTCACATGCCAGCCCCCCCACTCACCCCAAACGTCCACTGCTGCGAGCCGCCGGAGCCGTGGCACTTCATGAGGCGGGGGGGATCGGACGAGCGAGTTTCCGAAACGTCTAAGCAAAGCAGGTTATTTAAAATCAGCTCATGATCCTCATTGTAAATCCAGACCTGAAAGAGAAGACAGAAGGACATTTATTACAATGTTTCAGGACAGGTGCCTTCACTCTTTGGTTCAGCGACAAAGGAGACGCTTCAGCAGCTGGATGTCAGAGATGTGCCTTGCAACACTCGCTGCCTCTTTGCTCCTTTTCCCCAGCAACTGAGACAGAGCTGCAGGGCTCTGTTGCCTTCCCAACATCACACAGCACTGCCCCATGCAGAGGCACTGAAAGGACCAGTCGTGATTCTGCCCTGTAAGTAGCATTTTTAAAATTAAGCAGCCCTTGTACGTCCCTCCTGCCCAGGCAGGTGGACAAGATAAGGCAGCAGGCAAGCAGTGCATCTCTGAGCAGGCAGCCAGCTGCCCTCTGAGAAAAACCTTTAAGCCAGGCAGTAAATCTCCTTATCCAAAGATGATCCTTCTTTGCTCCCAAGACAAATGACTCTTGGTACCTGTGCTGTGCTTAGAGGGGGACCACTCCTCCCCATTTCACATCTACTTCGTTGTGGTTAAACCACCACGAAAATGCCTTGATCTGGACCTCAAGAGCCTACACACCATCCCAGCAGCTCTCAGAGCGGTGGGAATTGAATGCAGCCCCTCTCTGGGGCCCACCTGTATGATACAGGAATGCACTGGTTCACGTTTGCAGCTTTAACTGCATTCGGGCTCCTGAACTTATGTGACATTAGAAGAGTTTGTGTGATCACACTGAAAATCACTGCCAGCTCTTAACCAGCAGCACAGACACACTCAAGACCTCAGTTTGTCCTTTCCCACACGCTGCTTGAGCACAAGTAGGTATTTTTATTGTTGGCATAGCAAGATGCCGGGCACCTTCAGCTGCTGCAGTTCGTGCCCACACCCTGCTGGCTCTCAGTGGGCTGCCTCAGCCTTGCTTTGAGCAAGGCACATCTGGCACAGCTAAACATTCAGGGAAGCTGGAACACCAGACTAATTGCAGCAGCTTCTGGTCCTCTCACCCCCCGTTCCTTCAGGCCTGCAAAGACCTGGGCCAAGATCAGTTCAGTGGAGGACCTGAAGCTCTCATAACTCTGTGAACAAGAGGAGCTAAGCCCCTCATACCTATGCACAAAGTACCTACTTGCAACTAAGTTCTTCTGGTGTGCTCTTGTTCCAGCCCTGTTCTCATTTCTCACAGCTCAGTGCTGGAGCCACCATGCCCCCTGTGTGATTTATTTTTTTTTCCACTAAGTCTGGTTGACCCTCGGTGTATGGAATATCAAATTCCAGGCAGAAAAGTCATGCAAATAAACTCTGATTTGTCTACTTTTTTTTTTTTGGCTGATGAAACTAAAACCAGCCTTCTGGAGGGCACTGGGATTTGGGACACAGTCTCAGTTGGACAGCATGACTAAAAAGCACACAGCTCATTATCACAGTTGCACTGTAACACAGCAAAGGCCTCCTTGGAGGAAGTGCAGACATTACATCAAAATCTGCCCTAACCTCAGGCACTCTGTGCCTTCCAACGTACTTTGTTTAAACCCTGGCATGGGAAAGAAGGCACATCAAGATTGAAGAGGAGGAGAGAATGCAGAAATTGCAAGACTTGCCAGAAGAGTACCACTCTTAGAAGAAGAACAATGATGAAGCCAAATCCAAACAAGAGTAGAACTGGTAAGAAAAGAGATAGAAGACTGCAGTGACACAGGGAGCAGACCTTTAATCAAAAGATGAGTAATGGCAAAGACCACAAAACAGTGGTTAAATCCCATGTGATATTCTCCCCGAAGGCTCATACAAGACAGTCAAAATTAATTTCAAACTAATTATGTGTTCAGTGTAGAAAACAAAGAGACGTGGAAAAATAGGCCCAAATTTGGTTCCAAATTCAGATTAGAGTATCAGGATGAACTTGCAGATTATTAACAGATTCAAGCACAAGGAAATCAAAGCCACCCCATGGGCTTTCTTTGTTATACAAATGCAAGCCTTTGCATACTCCAAAAATTATTAACTACTTTGCTGCTGAAGACTGGAAGGATGATGTTTAGCTCTTGTTGTTGAAGGCTGTCAGGAGCAACAGGCCCGTATAGGAAATAAATTCCCAGCAGGTAGCACAGTATTAAAAGTCCATAAGCAGAAAGGTACCTGCCTAGGTTTTATGTCTCAGTTCTGAGACTGTTTTGTCCTCCTATGTATCTTCTACAAAAAATGCCATTTTTAAAATTTAATTTATTTTAAAAAAACTTAATAGATGAGGTGCAGGATATTTTCATCCTGCATGCATGAACTTCCTAACCAGCAGAGTTAGTAGAGCCAGGAGAGCATCTCCACCAGATTTCAGTTTCTAAAACTGGAATTGTGGCCAGCTCTCCCCCACAGGAAAGTAGCACCTTTAATTGCTGTCCCTGAGAGACAATGATCTGCTCCAAAGGTCTAAGGAAAATCACTGGCCATTTTCACTGGTGTCAAAGAAAATCAACAGGATGCAATTAGAATATAATGAATCAGTTCTGTTTTCAAATAAAACCCAAATGGCAGATGTATATAAAAACCTCTCTCCAAAATGAAATTGGTCATGCTTGTAGTTAAATAAATGACTGAATTTGGTGAATGCTGTAGGACTGGCCTCTTTCTAGCAGCCTTTTTTCCCTGCCTCTCAACACAGGCAACAGGATGAGAGAAAAGGTGCATGGACCCCTTCAGTCTTTGAGTGTAGTGGCCCATTCAGCTGCTGACTGACCCTTCTGAGGTCCTGCACGTCCCCAGAGCACCTTCAAGAGAGGTATTTCAGATGTGGCAGTGCCCAGGTGCCTGCCCAAGCCTCCCATGAGAGTCAGTGCCTGCACTTGTGGCTGCAGGGGCACCGAGGTCCTACTTGGGCAGCAGCTGGTTCAAGCTTCCCAGAGTGGAAATGGGACCTGCAGACTTGGGATAAGAGTTCTCACTGCCAGGACAAAGCTGGCCTGGGTGTCCTTCTGGTCACCTACAGAGAGGTGCACAGCACATGGCAGAGCAGGTCTTGTGGGCAAAATAAATGGGAGGAGGTCCAAAGTATGAGCTCTGTTAGTCTGAACTACTTTTATACAGGTGCAGCTCAGGAAGAACCGGATGTTTAATTCAGTCCCCTCAAGAGGTAGTTCAAACTATTTACAGATTTAAGACAAAGGTTTCCAAGGGCTTCTAGTACCTTCAGGACTTTACTTCATCCCATAAAACTCAAAGAAATCACACAGTCTTCTCCAAGATTTGTTGTTATAACTTCATTAGCTTCATTTAAAATCCAACAGGTGGGTAGAAACAGTTTTTTCTCACATACAGTTTAATGAACAGTCTCAGTGGTGACCACAGCCTAATTCCTTGCAAGGACAGGATTGTGACAATGCTGAAGGGGAACTATATTGTTCTCATTTTACTAACATTTGGATTTCCTAACTGGTGTCAGGTTGCCACTCTTGGTAAGGAGACATCCCCTTCACCCCTTCCATAAATCCCTATATCTCAGTGATCTCCTTCTGGGGTTACTTTTTTGCCATGATAAAGAGATACAGGGCTGTGCCACTGAACTGGTTTGGAGTTCACTTTTTGCTGGTTTTTTTTGTTTGGTTGGTTTAGTTTTGGGTTTTTTTGGAGGTGTGTGCGTTTATTTGCTTGGGGGGTTTTTTTGGTGAAAGATTAAATCATTCCTACAGTGAGATTAATTAATGTAAATAGGTAAGAGCTGGCTGAAGTACTTCAGAAGAAATGCAAATGAGGAAGGGGTTCAGATGGTGCCTCAGCACCTAGAACAGCCCATACTATCACTGCCTTTTGAAAAACGGAGTTACCTACAGAAGACTTTGAGTCCACTGTCAATATAAGCAACTGGTATTAAAACAAAACCTAACACTTGACCTAGAATAAAAACCAATAAATCAAAGAATCCATAGTAGGCAGAAAAGGGAAGCTTACTATTTCTAGGGAATAAACACCTAATTATATGAAATAAACCAGGAAGCATCTGCCTACCCTTTGGCTTTCAGAGTGCACTGGAGTGCAGCAAAAGGTAAGGCTGGCCAACTGGCAAAGCTTTGTGGATACACATTTTTCTTTGGTCTGCAAACTGCATTAGCACTAGAGGAATGCATTGAAAATTTTCAGTAAACAGAAGACAGTAACTACTACAGAAACAGCCCTTTGTTTGAAAGAAAATCCCTGCCGTGAGCCATGAGGACAGGAGAAGCATTCCAGGACTTTCATCAGTTGCAATCTGTTGCTTAGCTTGACACTGCTGTATTATTCTGTCAGACAGTTTGTAAAAGACAAAAATTCAGCTTAAGAGCACAGAAAAGCTGCTGCAGCTCTGAAGAAGAGACATAACCAACAATTTGTATCATCACAGCCTCTTGCATATACTCCAGCTCCTGCTGCTATGGACAGCAATGACCTCACAGCACTGAACAGCTTGTGACAATCATCAGAAACAGGCAAGTTTGGTGGTCTGTACTCATTATCTTAAGCTATTGCTACCCTGAAACCCAAATATACTCCTGAAGGTCATTCCAAAGTTGATACATGTGTTCTGTTCCACAGTTCAGTGTGCTGCTGGTGCTTCATGACAATTGTTAGAGGGCCCCAAGAATAGTTCCTTCAATACTTCATGGAAAAGCAGCAAGACTGAATTTGCACATCCTCACACTCATTCCAGATGTGCTCTATCTGAAAAGCAAACTAATAGCCATGATATAGAGGTTTAGAGAGAAAAGTCTTCTACAAGAATTGCACATGGGAGTGAATCATTCTAGTCTGTGACACTTTTAAAAGTGTCATTCTTGATGCAGCTTGTAAAGTACATATTCTTACACTTATTAAGTGCTACAGGGGTGTTAACAGAGCTTTTCTGAAGTTTCCTGCTCAAGGAAGTTATTTTTTGAAGGTTCAGAGCAGAGATGTACATGGTTAGACACTTAAGCACTATCCCCAGCTGGAATAGCAATAGTCATCTTTTTAAAAAGATTCATATATTGCTAAGTAAGAGAAAGGTATAAATTATTGAAATGAGGTAAGCACACAGAATAGAGTTTATAACACAGAAAGTAAAGGTAAAGAGTCAGAGAAGTGTACCTAAAAACAAACAGTAGAAAAAAATCCACATAATTCAGTGGACTTGAAGAGCAGAGTTTTTGGAACAGGAACTTGGCTTTAAGCATTTCAGTCAGGATGGTGGCACAGGCACACATCATCTACGTGACAAGTCCAATCTTCTTTTAGCTGTTACATCACTAACACCCCTCACTAGTTAGCCCTGTGTTGGCCTCATGCTTCACTCCAAAAACTTTGGTTTTGGTGTTCTTTGATGCTTCTCTTCCAAGTTTGTCAGTAAGTATTTCTACTCCTCCTTTAGGGCAGGATCTATCCCAAAGCCTGCTTCAGCATCCTTGATTCCTAATAAACCACCCAAATAACCCTGGCATGATGATTTTGGGTAGGATTTCCACCACACTTTCTTCCTTCCACTTTGATATCTTGTCTTTCATTATGATCTTTCAACGCACTTAAATATTTTCTCAGCTCCTTCGACACCGAAGTTTGTGTTTTGCACTGCCTTGTGCATTCGCAGTTTGGTTTCCAAAAAGAGCCCAGGCACACCACTGAATTTCAGGAGTGTGTTTACTTGGCAGTTCCTCCACATGACTTCTCTTCAAGTACAAAATTTCTCATTCCACGTTAGTCTTCTGTTTGTGAAATTCACAATCAATTTTTCTGCTTCTTCTGTCACTTCAAACCTCTGTTCTGTAAGATCCCATCACCTCTTCTACTTGTGCTATTTCTAACAACAGGATTTTCATCACTTTTTCCTAAATTTGTGTTCAGCACCCAGTATTATCCCAGGCTGAGTATTTCCTTTGCAGTTAAGCATTCAAATTTTCATTATAAGTTAGATAAAATTTTTTCATGTATTTTCTAGATGCATCATCTTTCTGAGAACCACTTCCCTTTTTCTTTTTTCTTTCTGTATCAAAAAGATGAATGGAATGTCACTGTCACATCAAACCCTAGAAAATAGGATGGTGTGATGTGCTTGACTCAGTGATGATCATCTAAGTCAACTTCAATGAAAAGTATCACCCACAATTCCGATACAATTGTAAGTTACACAATATCTGTTATTTCTTTTAAATCCAGGAGTTAAGTGAGGACACTATGAAGGCCACAGAATACAAGGCAAGCATAAACTAAAGGCAAAACAGACTTGCTTGCAATGTCAATCTTATGACTTCAGTGAGTCTGGTCAGCTCTCACATGCATTCACCAGACCCAGCACAGGCCTTCTCAGGACAAAGGCACGAACCAGATGGTTCCAGAGCAAAACCAGCTAAAAATGCCAGTGAGTTGAGTGAAACAACAGCTAAAAGCTTCCAATAGTCAGAAAGTTTCTTGCTATTTTTATGAGCAGAAGCTGTTAAATAAGTGTCATCTTTCTCTACATTGTTCTCATGTATCTATAGCAAGATTGTTCAAGAGGATATGACAGAAAGCTGGCTGAATGCACTCTGGGGATTTATTAGGAGAACAAAACAAGTCTAATGGCAGAAAAACATAGTGTTGGTTGACACACTTGGTTGGAGAACAAAATTGTGGAACAAGATAGCACAGCCAGGTTTTTTATGAGAACTAATGGTTAAATTTACCACTAGTAAAATAGATTCATGAGAAAAGAAGCCAAATATCAACAATCAGAGGACAAGTTTCTCTTTGTCAGAACCAAAAGGCTAACTGAAGGTTGTCTTCAGGAGGAAAAAAAAAAAAAAATCAGAAAAAGGTTTTGATAAAGAAAAACAACAGACTTCTTCCTCCAGCCATGTGGCACTTCATTATGAAAAATACTGCAGGAAGGAGAAGGGAAACATAACTCTGTGGACATCATCCACAGGCAGTCATTTTTGCTTTCTTGCCCACAACCTGAATGGCTCAGA